>NC_091516.1:31983006-33297339 GCF_947461875.1 Haliaeetus albicilla
CTGGCTTCTTCTTTTCCTTCCAGTTTTCAGTGGTTCTGTGTTTCCTTCTCTTCTGTTCTTGAGAGAGCTCAACATCCTTCTTCATGAGCTGTGGTAAGCTCTGTTCTCCGTAGGGTACAAATGTGGAGGGTCTTTAAATGTCCTTTTGAAAGGCTTTGCTGTCATTATGTTATGGTGTAGAGTATTCCAGATTATAATGTAGCCCCAGGTTTTGCCAGATTTTGTCATCGGATCTCCACAGCAAGAGTTCGTGGATGATTGGAAGTATTGAGAACTATAAATACAATATTATAGGGAGCACAGAGAACATTGGTACTGTGTATTTCACATGTTTCATAGCCCATTTCATTGTCCCACTTCATGGGAATGTGTATGCCCAAACTTTTGAAGCTGGCTTCCATTTGTTCTATTTTTCTTTTTGTACATACAAATTAAATCTGCTGTGAAAACAGAAAATGATGTATTAATTGGAAATAGAGCAGTTAAGTTCCACAAGCATGTAGACTGTATGATCAAACTTCTAGAATATGTTTCTGTCTTGTAATTAAAACCTCAAGGTTAACTAGTTAACATTTTTAATCAAAAAAAGATAAAAAGCCCACATTAGAGTGTGTATTGTTTTGATATGGACATGCCATAGCCTTCTAATGTTAATAGCATCCTTCCATGATTAGCTATATTTTTGCAGCTGCAAGGAGTGTGGTGGATAAGCACGTGTCCTAGCCTGGAGCAGAGTTGCAGGCAGTGTAGAGCCAAACTGCTTTCATTTTGAAGAGGGCAATTCCCCCATAGTCCCTAGAGGCACCAACTCACAGCACTGTTACTAAGCAGATTATGTCTTAATATTGGAGGAAACTCCCCTCATGGCACACACATTTTCACTGTAACTTTGTTCCTCAGCTGGAATGACAGGAACAACCATATAAGATTTCAGGGAACTATCTGATATTTAAGCAAGTAGAGGGTGAAGTCATGGCCTTCTTGTGATGGCTTTGATTTTTTCCTTGATGTAAGCAGTGTAGGGCTCACTCCTCAGGCATGTCGACAAAACAGGAAGAGAAATCCTGATTTTTTCCAGAGATTTTTTTTTGAGACAGCTATTTCATTGATATTACTGGCTTTACTAGTGTAAGAGCAGAACTGGGCAGCCGTGTCACTGCACAAACCTGAGACCAGAGTCTTTGGCAAATACATTTGAAATGTCTTCCACTGCCAGAGCTCTGTGTTCTTTAGTCTGCCTTAGATTTCAGGGTCAACTTAAAAATAGGAAGAGAGTAATTCTGTTGCTATCAAAGTATAGAACTTAAGTATTCTTTAATAAAATCTATTTTTCACATGTTGAAAAAAGTAATATTCTAAATGATAGAATAAAAATGACTTCTACCATAACATAACATCACATCATAAAAAAATAGTTTGCTGTAATCCATCAGCAAGCTGTGAGTCTTTTCTGTCTCTTTCCCCTCTAATTCTTCACGTTGAAACTGTTTTATATTTCTTGTAAATAATAGACAATCATTGTTTTTATTCCTAAGTACTACCATAACAGTTGGGACAATCTATACTTACAAAAAATGTACTTGATGAACTTACTATTAGCAGGTGAATAAAGTTTTATAATTCATTATCATTGTGTATTTCACTCTGTAAATTGATCACATCTAGTATTTCATTAGTAATTGTGCAGTGTATTGGAAAATATGTGAATCTCGGAGTTCTTCAGCTGTTATCTGTTGTTATAAATGTGCTTATTGTTGCTTTTGTTTTCTGATAAACAGTGAGATTAAAATCCTTAATTGTATTTTATAGCATCTTGAATGGTTACCCTATTTAAAAAACACCCTCTGCCTCCCCAAAAACCTGTTTGCAATAGTTTTATTTCTATTTAATTTAAATGTATGTGTGTTTAACATGTACATTCAGTCACCTCTGTGTTCAGATCAAATGACTACATATTCCGCTGTTGACCATAAGGCAGCAAGTTTTACATGTCAGGCCATGTTTCATCTACTCAGAATTTAAGGTAGAGAAAAAGTTGGTTGGTGGAATACACAAGTAAGCTGTGCTTATTTTCCAACAATTTTGAGGAAACATCAGTGCTGGTGATTTGAAGGGTGTGTTTTTGCTTTGGGACTTTGCATTTGTTGGTCTGGACCATCTGGATTTCTTGACAGACCTAATGAAACAGAGTACACAAGAATGTTGAAATGGTTATGTCACAGTTTAAGCCCAAGTTTTTTCGCTTTTTTGCTTTTCACTAGGGCATGTCATATTTTACCACAAATTTGATTGCTGTATTTGGACTATAGCAGAGGTGGATATTGCATTACATGATAATTTTTCTTGCTGCTTTCTGAAATGTTTGGTCACATTTTTGTCTTCCGGGAGCTTAGCATATCTCTGAGCATTTTACCAGATCTGCTTTGTATGCCCTTAGGGAATTTCAAATTTTTCACCGATTGGCACAAATATAATGTCATGTAGTGTATTTCACACATATGCTTTTTTATCATCATCTATGTACAATGTGCCTTTGGAACTAATTTGATGCATCCTCACTGTCTAGAAGAAACAGGCTCGATATAAATGTCCACTCTTTTTCTAAGAGAAGCTTTCAGTAAGACTTGCTATTACAGGTAAATTGTGGTATTGATTAAACTGGTAGATACAATTATTTTAAAGAAAGTATTCAAACAATATAAAATATTGGATTCATGAAAATCCTTTACCAAGTGGAAGAACATACTGAAATTGTCATGTATTGGATATTTTTTTGAGTGGTAGCAAGCTTGCCTTTGAAATACTCTAATATAGGGTTTGCAGCCTCAGCAGAGCAAGAAGTTATTATCTGGGGAGAACAATCAAAAACTGAAGCTGAGTAAAGGCAAAAGTGAAAATAGCCATTTATGTTGCTCAGGAAATTAGGAAATAACAGGATGAGAACTAACAAAGTCTTAATGTTCTTGATAATCCAAATTAGTGTAAAAATGCAAACAAGGGTTCATTTTTTTAATGAACATGAATTGTAACTTAACAGTATTCTTGTAGAAGTCTTTATTTTGTTCTTTTAAAGAAGAAAAAGAATACAAACAGCATGTATTGGTTATTTGTGTCTTAAGAAATTGTTATTTCCATCTAATTTCTCCATTAACATGCTGCAAGAATAAGAACTTAATTTCATAGGTTAGTTTGTAATTCTGTTACTATTTTAAAAGTAAAATTAATTTAAAGATCACCTTTCAGGTTGAGTAATTGATGTTTCTTCCTATATTATGTTAGTAATCAGGCTCAAAAGCAAAAATACAGAGCACATAATAAGCAGTTCTTTGTATGTTGCAGTTTCATGAGAATGGTTGCAAATGTCACAAAATTCTGGTTTCTGGTATTTAGATAATTCTGTTGAAAAACCTGTTTGGCACTGTGTTTTACCTATAAAAAGCAAATACAGTGTGCAGGTTTCTAAATTAAGTGTTCTCTAGCTAGTTTGTTGATGGTGACAGATACTTTAGATTTAAATGATAATGTTTTGTTTGGCTTCCGAGTTACTATCCAGAGCTCTAGGACTTTCATCATCAGAGCAGAGTTAACCATGAAGGAGTCAGATGTTGTTAAGGTCTATAAATAGACAATGGAGTTTCAACTAAAATAATTCCCTCAAAATGTAAAACTGCAGTTCATAGTGTGTGATAAAAGGCAAAAGTAGGTAAAGAGAATAGAAAGATGCATTTGAAAGCTGAAAATTAATTCGGATTAGAGTTCTTGTTTGGTGCACAAGTTGATACTGCGTTTAACAACTCTTAATAGCTAACATTAGGTATGAGAAGTTAGAGAACAGAAAGCGGTAAAACTCTTTGTGGCCAGACGGACAATTGGTTGTGCAGTTTCTTGATGACTATTGTGATCCCACTGAACAGTCATCACTCTGGAAGGGTTTTAGCACAATTTCAGTGTCTACAGCATTGAAGTCGATGATGCCTCAGGAATGGATGCATCACCCCTGCCTCAGGGAACATGATCCAAGAAAATAGCTAGTTCTATATAAACCCTTGTCTGAGGGCTGGGTAACATTTCTCTCACTTTGTTGTCAGCCTATGCTGAGTTTTTGTAATGTCTTCACTCCAGCAGACGTCCCGGCATAGGCCTTGCTGCCTAAACCAGAATTCCCCTTTCTTTTTCTAAAGATGCATGCCATGTAACCAATTTTAATGCTTCCTCATGAGACCTAGCATGATGCTGAGGTCAGAGCTTGTAAATTAGCTCTTTTCTGCCACTGATGGTTCCAGAATGAAGGCCAACAGGGCTAGCCATATCAGAGATTCCTGGTGCACTTGTACCTAATTAATGTATAGTCATAAGAAGTTGGTTCACTTTTAAATGTCTTAAGACTCCTAGGAAAAATCCAAGGGCTGTATGTACTTGTACAGATTAACTATTAGAATTAGAACAAAATGTGAAGTCTCAATAAGTCTATGCTTTGTAGAAGAAAACAGTTACATAAGACTCCCATTTTCATTCAGATTCAAAACAGTGTATGTTGCCTTAAATATGAGAGACAAAAGTATGAAAGAAATTCAGTGGTGGTTTCCTCGTGGTAAGCCCTGCTTATTGATTTTTCTGTTAATGTCAGGTGATGAGATGAAAGACCTAGGAAGTTAGTTTCTCTCTTATATAAGCCAAAAGTAATTTTTTGGAAGTCTGAGGTACTTACCTCTGTGTTGTACCCTGTCTTGGTGAAGTCTGTCTTTTGGGTACCAAGTAGCCCAGTGATAGATACCTCAGTCCCTGATGGGTCTTGTGAAGGCTTCTGCCACACAAGCAGTAACTCTGTCTTACTACTAATTGCTCAGCTGTCTCATTTTTCAATACAGTAATGTTTTTTTAAGTAGGACCCAAATCTTCAACTCTGCATTTGTTTGGTTATGAGAGTATGAATCAAAATCAGGTAAGCTGACTGTGAATTGCCTGTGTGTTTCCTTTCTCTAGTAACCACCAGGCATTTGAGGTATGGTTTTTGAAGCAGAATGCACAGAGACCAGCTTTCTACTTGCTGTGTGGTATAACAGATTACCTTTTCCCATATGTCAGCATTGGTTTTCCCTTGGGAGTTGGCATAATCTCTTTCCAGGTAAAGAGTCACACTTTATCACTCTTCATCACTCTGTTAAAAAAAAGGGCCATGTGCCTCTTCAAGAGGAAGGCAAAGATTTATCATAACTGCTTTTGCTTTCCAAAGAAGACGCCAAGTTTCCATTCCCTGCTGCAACTTCGCAGTTTGTTATAATCCAAAGGTATATATAAACCTGTTGCTGTTAAACTCAACTACCCTGGGACCCAGGTGAAGTTGTTACCTGTCCTTAGGAGGTGATAGCATTTGCCTCTGGGGGCAGTTGTTTCTAACTGTAGGGCTTTAACATTTTTTGCTCCTGGGTTCTGGTCTGAACTTTGCCCATGGTGAGAGCAGCTGTAATCACTAGTGATTTGTAGATGGCCCACATGATAGCAGTTTGATCAGTGATTGCCAGGGGACAGATACTCATGCCAGGAAAGAGCAACCTTTGGCAGATGAAGCAGAGAGGCTGAGGATTGATGACAGAGAGACTGAGTTATCCTGTCATCAGTCTAATTGCAAAGGGTTTGATTGTCTCTTGGAGGGGAGTGAAAATTCTGAAAAACTTCTGATTTTTTTTTTTCCCAGTTGGAGACATGTAGGCCTTGCTTTGGGTGCCATAAATCAGGCTACTGTGAGATTTATTTGTTTAATACAGAATATAAATGTAATTTTAACTTGCTGCATTCATAAGGAATTCCATCTGCATGTTGCAGGATGCAAAGAGTCTGTGCAGATGCTTGCCTGGTTACACCAGAGCCCTGGCTCTGACCCCAGATAGAGCACAGCACTATATTCCCCTATAAAATAAATCAGGGTGTTTATTCGCCTGAGATTTTTGTCATCACTGCAGTTATGGACAGGAGAAATCGTGCATGCCTGTGTGGTCCTGCCTGGAGTCACATCTCTTACTCAGGTAATTTTATCTGCTTCAGGATTCTAGGGAGGGCTGTTAGTGTACCATTAAATTGTCCCTGAGTAATGTATAACTGCTTTCTTTAGCATTCTGAAATTTTTTTGTCATTGCTACCTACACATCGCAATTGCAAGTACACAGCTTGTGCAGTGTGATTTTCCCATGTCTTTCCTTGCGTTGCATTTATGTTTATGCCATGTGACTGTAAAATACTAACAGATCAATCTGTCCAGTAGTGAATATATCTGCATGGGATGCAAAACAGCGAGGAACTCAAAATCATTAGGGTCTGAGAAAGGTATGAGTCAGAACCTTTAACCAATTCACATCAGCTAAGAGACCAACTTAAATATTTGCCGTTTGTAAGTACTACTACTCCCTACTATTTGGGAATGGTGAATTTTAAAGCTCGAAATTCACTGTCTGTTAACATTTGTAAGAGTAAACATCTTAGGTCTTACCAGACATTTAACATAAAAAGGAAATGCCAACAAAATGAAGTAATGCAATTTTAATTCCAAAACTATAAGGTTTTTGTGGTGTTTAATACGTAATAGCCAGATTCCATGTAAGATCTGTAGTTTCATTTTTTCTACAAAATTTTTTAGGACATTATGTAGGTGTAAAATAGTGCTATATATTACAGTTTTAGTCATGTGTGACTAACGGAGTGAATAAAGTAATCTCATTTTTTACTACTAGTATTGAATGAGTTTATGTATGATATATACTTTGAAACTTGCTTTAGAACCCAGATCGGTAAGTTAATTCAACAGGGATAGTTTATTTTAAATTCAGGGCCCCAATGTCTTTGTGCTGGTGTTTGAATCATTAGTACTGTATTGATCTTTATTTTGCAAGTGATTTTGATCTTTATTTTGCAAATAAACATGTATTTTTCATTAAGCATTATAAGAAGTATCCCTGGGTGTGAATATTAGTTAATTTTTTATCAATAATTGCCTGGCAATTTGAAATTAAATTGGTGCCAGATGACATTGCTAGTCATACAAAACATCAGAAACCTGTTGTCATCATACTCATGAAGTTCCATTTTAAAAATTATATCTGTAGTGAGATCCTACGTTATTCTTGCTTTCTCATAGAAATGTAAATGGGTGAGTAGCTCAGGACTTAATTTTTGCTTCCTCTTTCAGGCTGCTTAGATAACTTAGCTGTTTGAAGTTGTCATATCTTTGTTCCTTGGGTTTTGCTACCACATCATGAAAACATGGAGGAATTGGCTGGTAAAGTAAGAAAAGTTGGTACTGTCTTAACAAACCAAGTTCTAATGCCTCTGGAAACTATATTGGAGAACAAAACCATCCCAACCACTCAGTCAATGAACCGTGTACTTTTTTTAAATGAGTTTCTGTATCCGTCTAAGGTAACATGACCAAGAGGAGGGAGCAGCCAGCAAAACCCCAGGACACTGAGGCAGTGTGGTGTCCCCTCCCTGCAAAGCCAGGTACGCCCCTAGGGATAATGGGCTCCTCTGGTTACCGGTGCAGTACAGCCGCCCCCGGCAGAAGCCCAGTGAAGCTGTCTATGTATTGGCTGCTTCCTGCCATCTATCTCTCTTCTGAGGTGTCTTATCTTGGTGGCACAGAGCCCAGCTTAAAGCCTCCCAAAGGGTTGTGCACCCAGGCGTGCCCCCAGTGCTGGAATGGCACAGATGGTGTACATGGCTTCAGCAGGTTTTTGTAATAACGAGCGTGCTGCACTGCCTCCAACTAGTGCTGTTTGGTAAGAATCCAGGCTTGCTTCTTTGCCCCTTTCCTGCTTCTTGTTGGGCCTTAAAGAGGAAGAGGGAAGGGAGATACTGCAGGAAGGATTCACTTCTCCTGGCTCCCAGCCCATTATTAAGCATTCTCCAGCAAGCTGGCTTGTCGGCCTCACATCTGTCCCTCCTCTGCAAGTCCGCATGACTGTGTGACCGAAAGGTGAAAGACCAAAATCTTCCTAATTTTAATAATCCCAGCAGCATCGTAATGAAAACCTAGCTCCATAGCTTTTACATTTCTGGTAGCATGCAGCAAATCGTACTGTCTTTAATCCTCTCCCTGGCAAAACTCCCACTGACTTCAGTGGGAGTTTTGTCTGAGCATGACCAGACTTGGAATTTCAGGTTTTGGTCCTATATTAATTTCTCAGCAAGAAAGAGAAATGGATTTTATAGATTTTCAGTTTAACATTAGTAGGACATGAAACTGTCATTCTCTATAATGTAGTGGTACAAATATGGGCAATTACCTTTTTGGCATTGCCTCTTGGGAATAATACAGAGCTATTCCTTTAACCCATTCCTAACATAATTCATGTGCAGCCATATATTATAGCTGCTGCCTTTCAGTGACACAACTAAGTGCCACAGCAGTACAAGACAGTTTGCCAAAAAAGTTGTAGTCATTCTTAATACAAAGACAGCAGTACTGATTCCACTGTCATTTATAGGGATTTGGCACAATTGTCAATTTAATACTCTTGGTTGATATTAAGATGAAGGGAATTAGACTCTTGGTATTGCTATGTCATTTTTTTGTATTCATAGGATTTCATGCTTCATGTTTGGTTTCACTCTTTCACCCTATCCCCAAAGTTGTTTTTCTCTACATTTTTGATTAACTAGCTATTTGGAGCTTAGCACGTTATTTGGGGGGGGGTGGGGCAGGGAAAGAAGAAAAACCTCACCTGGCAAATTCAAGTACAGTGTAGAAAAATCTTTGGGGGAAATGGATTATTTCTAAAGACTGTGAAAATGAAAAACTTTCAATTTATTGAAATTATGGTATAAATGTGGGGACTCCAGAGAATGAAATACTAAGTGATTTTGTTCCTGCGCTGAAGTCTGATACTTGATTATTTAGTATTGGTGTGCTTGAAGTGAGAATGTGCTTTTTTTGTGCAAGTGGAAAGTGCATGTGTCTGCCTTCCGCAGTCTGGTCCTTTGAGACCTGTTTGTATGTGACCATTGCAGACTCCAATTTTGAAACTAGTCCAGTGCTAGAGAGGATTGTGGCTGTGCATGGTTTGTTTTGTTTTGCAGGCTCTGAAGGCAAGAAGATTATTTTTGCAGATCAACTCAGAGATACACTAATGAGGGAAGTTTATATAGTCTTCTACTTCAGTTGATGCTAATGTTCTACATGTGTTCATTAGATTCATTCAGAAATACAAAACGATTTTATTCTGCTTTGTAGTATTTGCTTCTAATGGTGGTCAGGAATAAGGATATGTTATCAGCTCCCTTTAGCAGTTCCCTTTTGAGAGTATTTGATTTCCATGCAAATGTGTTCTGATAAATCTGTTGCTAAGAAACAGCCATGACTGAATTTTTGGTAAAAGAGGAAGTTTCGCTGAGAATAAATGAGTGTCACCCTAAAGTACTTGAGTTTAACAAGTGCTAATGCTTTTTAATGCTGACATATAAATTACAGCATCACAGGAGGCCATGTGGATAATTGGGAACTGAATATTACAAGGTGATAGGAAGCTTCAGATTTAAGAAATCCAGGGAGATGTTAGAAAAAGAGAGGACAGATGAGCCAGGTGGTCAAGAGAGAATCAATTGAGAAGAAAGAGGCAAAACTCTCCATAAAAGAAGAAGTGAGTAAATAAGCAGAGGAGGCACGTCAGAAAAAAAGCTAGGGGAGAATACTTAGTAAAGTATTTAGAAGTAATAGAAGCAGCAGAAGTAATTTCTGAAAATACTGTGTGCAGCATCCTGAAAAAAGAGAACCACTGCTTTATTTAGAGCCCTGCAGAATAGAAACAGTGATGCTTCCAGTATTTTAGCAAAACCTCATTGTGGTTTTGTGGCCAGTTTTGTGATCAGTTTCACAATTAATGCATCCATTTTCAAATCTGCTATAGCAAAACTGCCAGAGCTTGGTTTGCAGTGTGGCCACCTCTGGGACAGCTGAGCTAGCTGGTACGGTGCAAATAGCTTTGAGTGTGGACCATTTTCCTGCTTGCCATAGAGGCAATTTCTAGGAAAGCTGTCAGGAGAGAGGTAACAGGAGGAATCTCCAGCAGATGAGCATCATGTGGCAGGGAGGAGGAGGTCTCTGTAAATGGCAGTAGAGGTTCAACATCTAGAGACAAGTCAGTCAATTTGGGCAGCTAATCCCACAGCTTGTGAGTGATACTGCTGGGACAGAAATTTGACATGTTGCCTTTCCATCCATGAGTGTCATTTGCTCCACTGCAGTAATTTTCAGATCTGCGTCTGAAGAGGGTTTTGAGTATGTAAGGCTTCACTGCCTTAGTAATTGTGCTTGGGGAAAGAAGGGTGTTGTTTGGAGGCAATTCTGCATCTTTGATCTGAAGCTGTATTGGCAAGGGTATTCCTTCAGTCTGTTCAGCTACCTCCCATCTCCAAAGGTGAATTGTTTTTCAAACAATGTCCCAAAAGATCTAATTGAACATAATCCAGAAGTCTATAACCATGGAAATGGAAAGTGATTAACAGAAAATAATTGTTTTTCTTTTCTTTATGATTTCTTAGAGGTGCACAAAACCACCAGATGCTAGAGGGAGTCTGTTGCTAAGGCTATTCTACATTGAGAACATGGCAGATGCTTCACCTGGGTATCACAAGAATTTCTAGTGACACATGATTGCTGAGCACCAAAAATCTTCCTGGAAGAAGGTTCTGGCCAATCTCTTGCTAGCCAGCAAGGTTTTCTGAGCACGGGCTGTGATCCCTCTTTGAAGGCCAGGGATGTGTATAGTTGCTGAGTGCTCTAGGGACAGGGGCTGTAGAGAAAGCCACTGAAATGGCTGCTGTGGCAGAGACACAAAAGGAATCAGTTTCACAGTTGCTAAGTAATATATAAATTGGAATAAAATGTCAAGCATTGATGCTCAGGAAGGAAAGTAAGCTATCTCTTGCTTTGTGTTCACTGAGGGCCAGTTTTGGAAAGTCTGTCTTCTGTGCTGAAGCCTCCTGCCCTTAGAGCAGCCCTCTTCCAAAGGCCAGATACTGTCTCTCAAGCACATGCAAAATTGGGGCCATCAGGACCCAAAGCCTGTTCTGTTCACCCAAGGAGAGAGTGAACTACTTGACAAGAAATAGATGATGGTGTCCGTTCACCGTGTTCCCATGCCCTCCTCTTCAGGTGTAGGTGGGTCTTTGAATTTTCTTTTTAAAACCTGTTTTCAAGGATGGGGAATGTTTGGAGATGAAGGGTAGCCAGCCCAAGTCAGTGCAAGTCCAAGAAAGCTTTAGTTGGGCTGCAAGATCATCTCGGTGAGAGCTGAGTAAACAGCAAAACCAGATTTCTGCAGATGTTGTTTACAATTTGAGCATGATGTTTGGGCTGACTGTGTTTAATCATTTAGTTTTGCTTCTTTGCAGATTGTCACGTTTAAGGTTAGCTAGTGCGGCTGTAAATGAAAAATGAATTGGAAGCTATTATGCTGGAATGCTTGCTGAGAACAAATCGAGAGGTGTATTTCAATGTAGGACAGTGACTTCATAATTTGTGCAATTTTAGGGGCCTGTAAGAATCTTCCACTTACTAGAAAGTGAAAAATTATACAAGATTTTGTGTTATAGTGTCATGTATTTAACACTTCCAGTAATGAAAACTGTTCAGAAACAATTAAGGGGGAAAACACCACTGAAATAAATTGTATGTAAAGAATGCAATTAAATAATGTGTGTTCCAGTAGAATAATTCACTGTAGACTGTGGATTCATACATCACTGGTGTGCTTCTCACCTGACTAAACCTATCTTGATTCTGCAGTCTGGAAAAGTAACCTGCTAATGCATTGAAAAGTATGTACTTTATTGATACATGCTATGTATTGGTTGAGCTACAGGCCTCATTCAGTTCTGAACAGACATAAATCAACATTTGAAGAACCCGAAGTGTTTTCCATAAGACCACTCAAGGTCTACCTTTTTGTCATTATGGAAGATTAGGGCTAAAAGGGGACCTGGGGTATTCTTCCCTGTCCTAAACCTGTATCAATTATACCTGTATCTTTTCCAACATATATTTTACTGGTGTGGCTTCAAGAGCTCCAGAAGTGGAGATTTCTGGGTCTTCTATGAACAATTCCAGTGCCTGAGGATGTTTTCCTAACATTGTAGCTCAGTCTTTCTTGATACACTTTTGTCATGCAACTTTTCATTCCTCTCCAGCATAAGCATGAAATAAAGATTGTTCCCTTCCATTGGAAGGCTATCCTTGTGTACGTCCTCAGACCTCTGTTTAGGATAAAAGAAATTCCAATTCTTCAGGTTTTTTTCAGGTCTCTGAGTATTTCTAGATTTTTCCATATCATGTTTTCAGCTGATTTGCTTGGATGGGAGAGGCTTGTAGATAGTATCTCTGTACTCCCAAGAAATAATCAGGGAGGATTTAAAGAAGGGAAATAGTTTCATTAGTAATGCTTTTTTAAAAAAAAAAAACAAACCGCACAAGCAACAAATACAAGTTTTATATCAGGGAGCATTTCTCCGTAACCTAGCATATCTGCATATCATCTAACCATGTCTAACTAATCAGAATTTGGAAAATTATTCAAGTTGACTACTGCAAATAGCTTTGCCATTCTCTTAGTTAAAGACTGACTGCCAAAGCAGCATGGGGAAACTTGTGTTGCTTCTGTACACATTACATTTATCTTCTAGACAACAGAGGACCTCATTCCCAGCCCTAGGAATGGGAATGCTAACACTTAGATTATTTATGAGAAGTGTGGAGGGAAGCAATTGTTAATTAAATAGTTTTTAAATGAAATGAAAGGCAACAAGGATTCAATTTTGGGTGAATTACTCTTTTTTGCTTGATGCCAACAAGCGCATTCCAGCTGATCTTTTTTCTTATTGCAGTGATTTTTCACTGTAGTACTTTTGAAGGATTGTAATTTTACCCATGTTTCTGAGATATCCAAACCTGCAGGTGGCTATAATGAATGGTCTTGGTGATCTATATTAAAAAAGATAAATCATTTTTTCTTTCCTTCTTTCACATTTTCTGCTGCCTTGTATCCTTACTTCTCTGGCTCACATACTCATATTGATTAATACACTGTATCCCTGCTAGATTTTTGTCTCAGGTCTGTGTTTCATTTGACTTCCAATAATGAGAGGCCATAAATTCCTCATTCTTTGTGATAGGGCACATCATCTGAGCTGCAGATACTGCAAGGATATCCACGAAGCACTGGGCAGCTGTATAGCCACCATTTATCCTACAGCTGAAGGAAGGCTCTAAGTCCCAAAGGGCTCCGCGGTGCAACAGCCAGGGCTGGCAGTCCCTCTTGGGTCCTGGTCGTGACTTTGTGTCCTGGTTTCAGCTGAGATAGAGTTAATTGTCTTCCTAGTAGCTGGTACAGTGCTGTGTTTTGAGTTCAATACCCGAAGAATGTTGATAACACTGATGTTTTCAGTTGTGGCTAAGTAGTGTTTAGACTACAGTCAAGGATGTTTCAGCTTCTCATCCCCAGCCAGCGAGAAAGCTGGAGGGGCACAAGAAGTTGGCACAGGACACAGCCAGGGCACCTGACCCAAACTGGCCAACGGGGTATTCCATACCATGGGAGGTCACATCCAGTATAGGAACTGGGGGGAGTGGGGGCGGGGAATTGCCACTCGGGGACTGACTGGGTGTCGGTCGGCGGGTGGTGGGCAATTGCACTGCGCATCATTTGGACATTCCAGTCCTTTCATTATTGCTGTCGTAATTTTATTAGTGTTATCATTATCATTATTAGTTTCTTCTTTTCTGTTCTATTAAACCGTTCTTATCTCAACCCACGGGTTTTGCTGCTTTTCCTGATTTTCTCCCCCAACCCAGTGGGTTGGGGGGGCAGTGAGTGAGCAGCTGCGTGGTACTTAGTTGCTGGCTGGGGTTAAACCACAACACTTTGACAAAGATCCATCCCACCTGCAGTCCTGGGCAAGTCAGTGAGCCTCACAGAGCTCCTCCTGTTGCCTCCAAATTGGGAATAATAGTAGCACGTACCTCACTGAGGACAAACTGTGAGGATTTATTGGTTATGGTACTTAAAGAGTTTGAAGATGTGTACCAGATTGCGGTTGTGAGATATGTTATACCAATGCCTCCCATTCCAGCTGAAAGGAGAAAGAAATCAGCAACCTTTGTGCCGCAGGCTGAGGCTTTGCTGATGGTATCCCTGGGGAGAGCCAGCCCTAGAGCGAGGCCAGGGCAGAGGGGGGGGTCACGCACCTTTCGTCCTGCACAGACACTACTAGCAAATCCAGTATGTATTAGAGACCTCATCCTTTTTCCTACAGGGTTTTGCAGTGCTGCAAAGGAGGTTTCTTTGGTGAACTGCCTTGCCAGTCTGTCTCGGACACAGACACCTGTGTCTTTGTTCCTGCGTCCTGTAGGTTGCATGGCTTTCAGGGAATGACCTGCATTATGAAGGGATCCCCTAGGTTATCCTAGGGAGTCCTCCCTGTTTGGAATCCTCCCTTGCGGAAACTATGACCTCTGGAATGCTCTAGGCTTGTGTGTAACAGGATGTGTGAAAGCATGCATACAGGGGAGTATAGATGAGGCTGTGAGAAGAAAGGCGGCTGAAAGGAACTGACTGGGATTCCTTCACAATCATGCTCCAGAATAAAACTGAAGCAAACAAATATGCAGCAGTGGCTTTTAGATTCAAAGCCACAAAATAAGGCCTGATGAAATACTTGAGAGGCTAAAATTTGTGTGTAGTCATTTCAGTGGCAATTACCCATATTGCATGTTTTTTGCTCTCTAGAGCAGTTAGGCATTTGAAATAAGTTTTCCAGCAAGAGAAACATGCATTTTAGGGGAAAAGCATTTAGGTCACTGTGACCGACCTTTTGACACCTAGCAACACTGAAAATTTGGTACTGTAAAGCTGAAAAACATACCTGTTATTCCATTAAACTCAAAGGTATGCATTACTTAAATTATACTACATAGGAAAGAAAATACTCCGGCACTGTAGCGTATTTCCTCTGTATGAAAGTGATACAGTGATAACAATTCACTTTAGTCTTTTTGTGAAACTGCAACAAATGAGGAAAGACAAAACATTGGTCTTTCACATAAAAAAACCCCAACAAAACAACAAACCACCTTGGATTCTTGATCACCCAAATGAAACATTACATCAAAGTGGGGTGGTTTCATCATGATTTTCAAACAGATGTCTCCACTTTGTTTTGCAATGGTTGTAAGTGAACAGACTCGTAAGGGCTGCTTCTTGAGTTTAAACCTTTATTTTCAGCCACTTACTCCTGCAAGAGACCTCCAAGGAGTCCCCTTCCTTCAGTTATTCAGAGATTGTTAGAAGTGCATGCTGATAGGGAACAGAGGCATTTATCTGTTGGGTGTGGGGAAGTTCTCCAGCTCTCTGTTCTGGTTCCCCTGACTTCTGGGAGCATGCTCGTAGATGGGAACCGAACTTTTTGGGCAGTGTCAGAAAGTTTTTCTCATCTCATATATCAAGAAGCAACAGAGTACAAGCTTAAACAAGCACTAGTGGGTGCAAATCAATTAAACAGATTAATGATACCTGTCAGAAGATGTGAAATTATTTATCCTCTAAACACCCAAGCCTGGCAAGTCTCAGTTTTCTGACTCACAGACTTAATGTTTACAGTGTGGTTTTTGGCTCAGTGTGCTGCACCGGGCTGGAAGGACATGCACTGTTTGAGCTGTGAAGAGCAGTGTCCTTCAACAAGGTGGAGTTAGGTATAATGTTGCTTGGGGTGATCCTATTCTTGTGTTTTCTCCACCACAAACAAAGAAGGAGTAAGCCCATAATACTCGTTTTGCAACTGACTGTGACAATGACTACTGAGATGACTTCACTAAGACTAATGGCTGTTTTCTGGGGAGCTGGCAGGGATGGGGATATGAGACAAGAAGGGTCAGTTGGAAGGTGGGGAGAAGCAAGAAATGCTATTGCTCTGCACAGCTGAACTGCTGAGAAAGCATAGGAGCACCTTGCCTTGAACTTTCCCCTCGTTAAAAGCATCAGCAGCTGCAAAGCAAAGACCATCATTTTAATAAGCCCACTCTAGTTTTGCAGAAGAATCTGACTTTACTTTGAACGGCTGCACCAAGCAAAGTGAGGCTAAACTGGTTTCTCTTCAGGAAGCTTATTCAAGCAGCTTTAGATGTTTTTCCTTGTGTTCTATTTATGCCTTTTAATTCAATTCCTTGTATTCAGCATGCAGCATTTTTAAGAGACCAGTAATATAAAATAATGTTTCTATAATTGCATTACTTCTTATTATGCTGGGGTCTCTTATCCAGATTAACAGAACTGCATAAACATGATTTGATATCACAGTTGTATACAGTTGTTAAACTTAGGAATGCAAAGGAGTATTCAAAGTAAAGCTTATAGCACCTTAGTCAGAAAAAAGTGTGCCAAGCCATGATTGATGAGTTGTTTTCCAGAGGGGGTGAAAGACAAGGTAGTAATTCAAGAGTTAAGCTAAAAAGATGTCTCTTCTGGTAAGAAAGTTGGATCCTAGCTTGATAACAGGAAAAATTGAATATCTGCTCTTGCTGAAGCATAGAACTTACCTTTTATTTATGCAGAAAAGAAGAACTTGGAATCCACAGCAAATATGGGAGTCTCATGGGAAAAGAAATCTTGGGTAATTGTTTTTTCAGAACAAGGTATTTAGCTAGTGAAAAAATATACCCCTCCCAAAAGGAAAAAAAGAGGAGATTCAGTATGGCCTGGAAATTCAGCAGAGGTAATGCTGACTGATGTGTGTTGCACTCACTGTCCTACTCTTGACTTGATGGTGTGCTGTTACCATATCCCGGCACAGACTGGTCCCTGTTCCCAGGGGAAATAAGAAGAGCCAATGCTAGCACAAGGTCACTTGAGAAATCTTCCTAGCAGTCAACGTAATTTTTCATGGAAGGAGCCACAGTTATTAAGGCATCACAGCACAAAATCATCTCTATAAACAATCCTCTTTACCTGAGCTGCCTTGTAACACTTGACTAAGCAGATGCATCCTTGTAACTACACAGCTCCAACCACAAAGCTAAAATTGGCTGGTTTTTTAGTAATTATTAATCCTATTGTTTCCCTGTGTACCTGAGCCATTAGTAGTGACTTCAGGGATACTTGGAGATGTGTGACACACAGAAGTGTGTTGCGAGGAGGGTGCAGGATATTGTAGCCTCCAAGAGATCTTGTTAGAACTTGGAGAGCAAACATGCAGAGTAGATTGCTTATTTCTTTGACACAGTAGGTGGAGGAGGAGTAGATGGACACAGTGCTCATTTGTGACCATCTAAAGTCTGAATGTATGTGCTTGCAAGGTCATGCCAGGTGCAAACAAAACCTCTATGTTCTTTCTGATTCAGAGCCGCCTCTTTTTATTTTCTGCCTTAGCCTGCTTAGCTGAGTCACACTGTTATTCACTTTGGGACTCTTTCTGTACTTTGATGCACAGGAAGGTCATGTGGATTATTCCAGTGGCAGCTGGTAGTCAGATGTTGTGCCACAGCTAACTACCTAAGTATTAGCAGAAGTCTGAACTAATACAAAGAAAAACATAGCCCCAACAAATAGCAGTGTAGATAGGTCTTGGTAGCATGCATGTTAAAACTGCATTAACTCTGATGGAGATAGAAGCAGCAGGAAAGGCTGTATTTTATAATCATGAAACTCCGTCTCCTGGCCAGAAATAGCAGCACACTTTGAAAATAGTTAGTTTTATTAAATTTTATTTCTAAACCTAAGGAAACTTAACATTTGCTGGTGCCACCAAGGTCTAGGACAGTGCAGAGGTACGCTGTTCAAGAGGTAACACAGGAGTGGGTTATATTTCAGGGAGGGGTTCTGGCACTGGTGAGGGTAAACCGTGACCGCACCCCAGCAGTGTTTGATTGTCTCCAGTTTTCTGTGAGATGTGCAGTAAGAGAAGTTTGCTGTTTCTTTCTGTCCTGTACCATGTGCCGAAGATCATTCACAACCTAGGTGTGGGAGGTATTTTGGCTTTATTATAGCTTGTCAGTTTCAAATCTAATTGGTTTTCTTGTATGTCACCACTTTTTCAGAGAGCTGGTGGGTTTTGTACACAGAAGGGATTTTTTCTTGGGCCTTGGTGATGCAGAATGAACAGGTTTTTAGCTCAGCGTCAGAGAGAGGAGAAATTCAGCCCTGCAGTGTATGGCTCTCATGTTTCTTCTCCAGGGCAGGCTACCATTTCTCATCTGGCTCCGGCTTTTATCTTCTTAAGATAAGAAATATGGTCTAAAAATGAAATGAAGTGAAGATGTTGAGCAGTACATTTGAAGGTGGAGAAGGCCTCTGGAGTTTTTTTAAAAGCTCAACTTGACTGTGAGTCAGCTATTGGCAATAGCTAATGGCTATTGACAACCCATGATTTTCACTCCCACCAATGATGTTTTGTCTAAAATTTTCAGATTTCAGGTTTGAAATCAACAGCAGATTTTATAAAAACCAGAAGCAGCAATAGGTGGCTGAGGGTAATTATCATACTCATTGTGCCTTTGACAAGTAATTCAGTGACCCTGTTTCATCTGGATGAAAGCACACTTTAAGGCACTTTAAGAAATTACCCTTCAATTTGAGCTCGGTGCATATTCAGAAAAGGACAGCTCTAGCTTCTTGTCAGCACAGGTGATGTCCTCATCTTGCATCCCAGAAAATGGTTTTGCATTACTAGAATATCAGTCATAGTCAGGTGCAATGCTGGCCTGTAACTGTAATGTGGCATAGTGCATTCAAAAAATGAAATGTAGCTTTATGGCAAGTGGACAGTCTGGCAAGTAAGCCAGTGTGGAAACAGTTTATGCACCAGTTTGCTCACATTGAAGAAAACGTCCCAGCAAAGGGGAAGCTTGAAAGGATGTGACCTCCACTGCCTCTGATACACAAAAATTTGAACCCAAACAATTAATTCCCAAGGTGATTGCATGAGCTGATTACTTGCTAATAAGTGAGAGGGATCACTAAGTGACACAGCACAAAGTTCCCATAGTTGAATTTTTCTTAAACTGTTTCATACTGCCAGGAATTGCTTCGGAAATCACCTCGCTTTCCAGGTTTTCCACTCACAGATGTCAGAGAGCTGAATATACTTGGAGCCTGCTTCGTATCACACGGAAGACTAGTTTCTACCAGTTAGCCTAATTGAGTAAATAGATTTACAGAACAATTGTTTATTTTTCACCTGCAGCACTTTGCGGTTTATACTGATTGAAAAAATAGTTCACTGTACAAAATTGCGTCCTGGAGTAGTGCAGAAATGATTTGATGAACAGAATGAGTTTCTGTTCATTATCCCACTTTAACGTCTAGAAATGTGTAATGGTCACTTTTCCTTGCCATCACCGCATGTGTGGTGGAAGCAAACAATGACAAAGAGCCTCCTCCTGTGCAGCAGAGAACAGCAGAGCTGAAAAGGACTTAGAGGCATGCTTCTATTAAATTACAGAGCCAAGAGAATTTGCCCATTTGTTGTAAGAGAAGGGATTTGACCCTTATACTAAACCTATATTAGTATAAAAGAACTTTATTTTCTCGGGAAAATGTGTATTTGTCAGCCTGCTTTTTGGAGCCATTAGCTTGACATTCAGAAGATTTAGAGATGTAAGGATGACGTCTAGAAGAAATTGAATGCAGTTTTAAATGGGTTTGCACTCTTAATGCCACTGCACACAACTCTCATGCACCTGAGAAATGTGTTGCAACTTCACACAAGTACCTTGTATGCCATCTGAGGAACCCTTTCCCACAGTTTGTTAGGCTCTGCACTTCATTAGAGAAATCTTCACCAAAATCTCTTAATCCTGGCAGCTTTCCTAGTAGGATCAATCTTTGGAGGATCTGGGTGATCAGTAATGACAAAACCAGCCTTGGTATTAGTATTTCACTTCATAAATTGCAGAGATCTAGGCTTCACTTACATTTGTCAACAGTGACTTTCCAGTGAAGTACAAGGTATTTGAAAAATTACCCCTAATGTTTCAGGCTAGGGGGGGAAGTACTTTTTCAAACTATGAGAACATTTCCCTCATGCGCCATTAAACCAATGGGCGAGAACAGAAGGCAGGACAGGGTGGGAGTATACTTGAGTCCCTAAAGGTAGGGCTGAATAGCCACATGCCAAGTTATTTAAGTTTTATTCCCGTGAGCCATGCCATGTGTTGATAAAGTGGTTTTGTTAATGATACAGTGAGCCACAGAAGAGTAAGAGTTTCTTTTATTTAAAGCTGCCCTTTCTTAGCTGCTGTGTCTAGCACTGTCATAGTTCTAATCTTGCTCCTTAATTGTGTGTGTGTTATTGTGGATCCTGCCCATCTTCTCTCACGTCCTCAATGATGTGTGTACAAGACCTGCTGCTCGTCCCCATTCTCTCTCTCTGCATTCCCCATCTCTCCTGCAGACGCAGATGTCATCTATGTGGCAGGTTACTTAGCTCTGTCGCGCCTATGCACTGTTCCTTCTGTCCAACCTAAAACTCAGTCTGGGGCTCCAACATTCTGCAATGGGGTGACTAGTGACTTGGAGTAAACACAGCTTTTTGTCATTCTCAAGGTCCTCTATGCTGCTCCCTTCTCTGGGGGGACATTCACCCCCCCTGTCTGATGATGCCATTGCAGGTTAGGCATTTCCAGAGGGTGAATTTTTCCATCTGTTTCTAGCATTGTCTTTTGATTGTTACAATTAGAAGTTGTGAATGCCACCCAAAACCCCTAGTTAGCATGGATGGAGAATGAAGTGAATTGTGACATGTGTGATCTCTGCTGGCTCTTCAGTGGGGACATTAGGCAAAATGTTGTCTCTGCTAAATGGTGATTCTGGTTTTCTTTGAATGCTGGATGTAAACTGGAAGATGTAATGTGGAATTTAAGTGGCAGAGTTAGATGACAAGAGTTCAAATGTCACCAGCGCTGGTCTTGGTGTTAGATCAAAGGCCCCTGCAGCTCACAGAAGTGGGACACTGTGCTAAGCAGGACTTTTTTACTCATTTACAAGGTTTTATCTCCTTGGCACTTTCACTAAAAATATAAACCACAGAGCGAAAACAAAACAAAAACTGTCACTGAATTACTGATCAAAATAAACCTCTTTCTGGAAGGTGACTAGATTCAGGTATGGATGGTGGAACCAGTGGGATATTCTCCTGGGCTGGATGAGCCTCTCTGCAGTGACCCCAGATTTTGCACTGGAGTGGGATGTGTCTTGCCCACTAGTCTTCTCAGCATCTGCTCTGCACCTTCTGTGACTGTTCAGATTGTCCCCTGGATTTTGGCTCTCAACCAATAATGTGTTGTCTTTCAGAAATTACCAGCTTCCTACTTCAGGATGAGCCCATCTCCTCTGTCTCTTTTGTCTTGTTATAATGCCATCTCAAAGGGAGGGCAGGCATTCCCTGGATTTGTGGCAATTATTGCTGTGTGATCCAAGTAGGGCATAAGGTAAAAAATTTAATGCGTGTATTTCATAGCTTATTTCTGAGAAAGGCAGAAGGAGTTCAACAAATTTGGAGATCTTGCCCAGTGACAGACTATGCTGGACTCTGACGTATTTAGTCTAGGTGATATACCAGTACAAAAATTTGCTTCATGTTTCAACTCCTAATGGGAAAACCCCACTGTTCTCCAGACATACAGAATTCCTGAGGTAAGATCAACAAGGCACACAAAGAGACCTGTTGACTATGGGGATGGAAGACAAACTAGTCCAAAAAAAAAAAAAAGAAAAAAAGAATCGTCTGAGGGAAGGGAATCATGTGCTTAGTTACAGGAAAATCTTTGTTTCTAACTCTAGGTCCTTCTTCAGTTATCAGCAATGATGATGATTCAGCCAGTCCCCTCCACCACATCTCAAATGGCAGTAACACTCCATCTTCTTCTGAGGGGGGTCCTGATGCAGTCATCATTGGGATGACGAAGATTCCTGTCATTGAAAATCCCCAGTATTTTGGAATTACCAACAATCAGCTCAAGCCAGACACCTGTAAGTACAAACAACTGTATGTGTTTCAGTCATTCATTTTACTTGTGCAAGTGCTTGGGCTCCTTAACAGAGCTAGCAGAACAAAATGCTCTAAATTCTTGGGAGTGGAAGGGTGGGGTTAAAATGTATGCAATTTGTTAAAGGTACATGAGATGAACCGCTTTACATCTGTCAAAGCCAAATTCAGCCCTTATGATGAGTCAGTGAAGTCAGCAGTGTTACACACAAAGCCTGATCCGTATTCCATCAAAGTCACCGGTAGCCTTTCCATTGATTTCAGTGGTCTTTGGCCAGTCCTGTGCACTGAATGTGTTCTTGGGAGAAAACAAATCCTGAGTCAGAAGCAGAAGTCAGTATTGTTACATACGTGCTGCTTTTAATTTGATCGTATTAGCAATGAACATAACCTAACTTTGAAATCTGAGTATTTGTAAAGTTATAAGAATGATAAGGGTTAAAACTGCAATTATTGTAATTCCGTTGAATAATTCAACCACTACAGCCAGAAAAGATGTTGAATATTTAAAAGTACAGCAGAAGGTTGCATGGTAGACAATAAATGTCACATACAAATTCTTTCTTGTTCAGTTAGAAGCAGGTGAAATGTGAAAAAATATGAAGCATTAAACATAATTAACTATGAATAGTTAAAAAAGAGTATCCCTAACTTCAGATGCTAGTCTTCAAACCTAATAACAGTTTTAGAATTGGACATGTGAAATGTTGATTTATGAACCAGTGATTAGCATTGCGGCAGATAACTGAAAAGTTACCTAAAGGATATTGTGATTCATAGTAAGTAACTGCATGGCTTACTATTTTTCATCAGTACATTAAGGTCTTTAAGTGTTTCAGAGAAGGTTGTTCCTGCCTCTTTTTCACTAATTTTTTTTGTGTGTGTGAATGTACATACATTTCTGAAGTGTCACTGGAAGTCTGAACTGTTTCTCTGGGAAGTCACTCTAGATTCCCAGTATAGCTGCTGAGCACTGGGCTTGCAACTAAGGGATGCTACATTCTATCCTGAATGATACTGCTTCATAGCACAAACTGTAGTCTAGGGGCTTACTGCCAAGGTCAGAAACCTTTGCCTCCAACTTTGCAAAGCTTAAATGCCATAATAGGAATCTTTCTGGACCTGTGCATGAGGGCGTGCATGCGTATGTGTATGCACGACTTCTAAGGTTGCAAAGACTGATGCTGGACTACCTACATATCTTGTGAATATTAATGGTTATCTACATCTAAGCACAAGCCACAGAAGGATGTTCCTGCAACACAACAGAAGGTCTTTTTCTGCTTTTTATTGTACATCCCTGATGTTCGCTCTTACTATAGCTTTATTGTGTGGCACTATTTTGTGATTAGAAATACCCCATTATCTCTTCTACCAGAGGATATTTAAATAATCTGGCCTAGTGTATGCAGTGGGATGCATAAGGTAATCACTGAATTGCTGGTACTTGATCAGCTCAAGGAAGATGTTACATAGATGCATTCTGATTAGAACATTAATTCCTATGAAGAACAGAAGCTGCTAGGGAATCAGAAACAGGCAACATACCCACTAGAGCTTTCTAATGTTATACATAAGGCAATGCTTTTAAATATGAGGCTATTGTACCTCTGTTCCCAGCTGCATTAGACAACATTATAATTGTTTAAATAAACATCAGTGAGTACAGAGTATTTAACTTTCAGCATTAATGTTGGAACGTGCTGTTCTGGGGAAAAACCCAAACTGTACCAAAACACAGAATTCTCTCACATTTAGTAAGCTGCACGTTAAGTACGGACACATTAAATCACAGCTGACTAGTGCTAAGTAGGTCCTGATCCTAAAAATACATAAGTCTGTGTTTGGTTTTGTGTGCTGCAATGAAACCCACATGGTGTCAGGGAAATTAATCACAGTACATGAAGTTCAGTTTGGGCATAAATGCTTGCAGGATGTGGCTCAAGACTTTGATACGGTGTGCTGAGGAAGTTTGTAGGGCTGATGCTCTGCATTCTGCCACATTGCCATGGTGGTCCCAGTCTTTGTGGTTTTATTGCTTTAACAAAGAGAATCAGGTAAACTGTGGCAGTGTATATACCAAGGCAGATTTCTCCTACCACACTGAACATCTGTCCAATAAAAACATAATTAAAATTGTCTCGGACAAAAATGGTCTTCTAAGAAATAATTTCACATACACTTTCTTTCCATCTCTCTCATTCGCTTATTATTACAGAGCTGCACTTGTCCTTTCTTAGCCTGCCAACTTCCTCCTGATGTGTATATCTGGTATTTATAAACCTCTAAGCTAAGTAGCTCTCATACTTTTTTCCTGTTTACAATAATGCCAGCTCCAGATGTCATCTGGTTTCTCATCTCCAGCAAGATAATTAACATTTATGTTTATTTCCTATCTGGTCTAAGTTCCATTGTCTGCTAGCATTAAACACAGCAATCACTGATAGTCATGCTGGAAAAGATTCTTCTGTATTTAGCTTATGTTTGTCTGTGGAAGGAGGTGAGACTTCGAGCTAGGTGAAACTGTATGCAGATGGTATTGCAGTTTTCACAGAAGTTGAAGGAGTACGTCTGCTGTGACTAGCAAGTGGAATTTCTTTTTTGTTATCTACTTAAGCCATATTTTTGACTTGTCTACAGATAACCATTTCTGAGTATAGTGTATCAAGCTGCATTGCAAAGTATTAGACGTATATGTGTTTAAAAGAAAATTTTAAAAATTGTTTGTGATCAATTTAGTTTGAAATTCCATCACTGTGTCAGTAAATTGGTACTTTTGCTACTGAATAACTAAATCCTGAAGAGCACTAGCTTCTAAAGGTCAGTCTCACGCTAAACGTTATAGCACTTTCCTCCTCTTGAAAGACAGCTTTTAAGGTGGGAAAAGCAAACTGAGGAGGACTGAAGACCCATCAACTAGAGGGTCAGGTTCCAGTCATCACTCAGGACTGCATTTCTGTCCCAGGTTTGAGGACAAACACTCATCTGTACCTTTAATTGACATAATGGTAGGAAATTACTCTTCATCTTCCAACTGGAATTGGCTGCTATTTCCCACTCCAGCTGCCTATCATGTTAACTACCCATTTTCCTCACCAGCAAACCCACTGATGCTTCTTCAGCACTTGTCTGTCTGACACCATGTCCCAGCACTCCTGGCTTTTCCTTTCCTTGCCATGTACCCTTGGTTGCTGCTCGCTGGTGGGCTCATCTGCCACTCCAATACCTTGAATATTTCCAGCTTGAAAGTTTACAGTCTGTCGTGCACAGACATGTTTCAGACACGTACCAGACTTCTTCATTCCTTTTTGTGTGAAATCAAAAGGTGTTTCCTCTTTGGCAGTACTTGGCAATCGGTGACAACTCTGCTTTCAGATGTGTGAGACAGAGTCCACAGCCTGGACTTCGTGAAATGCTCTTTGCACTTAAGTCATTATAAACCAGGTTGTGCTGTATTAGCATGAACCTGTAAACCTCTTGCCTGGGAATTACGAACAGTGTTCAGTCATTGCTGTTGAAAACTGGGCCATAACTTTGTAGTGAAGTAACATCACCAGGTGCAGAAACCTTGCATGGATGGCAAAGCTTGCAAAGATTTTTGTCTCCTGAAATCAACTGGGCGATGTAATATCGCATGGGCATAAGTGCTGACTAATGCTAGGTGGTTAGCTTCACTAATCTTATGAGCTGTCACAGCCCCTGAGCTATTTGGTAGTTTCATTAATACCATGATATTTCAAAAATTAGTCTTCTACATCTCTGTACAGAAATCATAGTTGCTAAAGTGGCCAACTGAGCCTACCAGACCTGTTGAAACAGGACAGAAGAAACAAAGCCATTTTCCTCTATGAACGGCTGTGGTCTTTTCTTCATTCATCATTTAGCTTGGAGCCCAGTTCTTGGAATGTATCAGCCCATTGCTATGACATTTCTGTGATTAATGGTGGAAATGCAGTCAGTAAATAATATTGCTGTGTTGGCAGTAATGTGAAAACCAAAACCTGAGGAGAGGGCAAGCGTAAAACGTCAGTGGAAGTGCCCAGGCTGAGACTCTGAGGGCAGAACTTGGGTAAGAAACTGCTTGCAGGTGGTTTGGGGATTTCAGGAATCAAATTGTTCTCTGAATCTCACCCCAGTAACCCCCACCTCTGCCCCATGAAGTCTCTGTGGTTGTTTGAGTGCAACTGAAGGGAAGGCTGAGGCTGGAGCTTTGCCCTTTCATGGGGAGGTTTGCAAGCTCCAGGTTTCAAGCCCCCTAGGGTGGATATGTAGCAGCTGCATTGACATCAGTCTGTACTTCCCAGCTAATCTGTACTTGGAAGTCACTCGATTTTACCCCTAAAGATATTATCAACTATGGAAAATACCATACTGGGCAGGCTTGTTGATTACTTAGTGGGTGGTTTAGTGGCAAGACGTTTTTAGTGGCTGGCCATACATACAGCCATTGCGTTTCAGATGATGTGGTGTGGATTGTGGCTTTCATATGGGAAATTTGGGTATATTAATGGGATATTCTTAATATTTCATCTATATTTCTGCAGTTTGGGATTGTGTTCCCTCAAGCATAGGAGTGTGAATGTGCAGTTTAGATAATAATTATTGTACTTCCAGTTGGCCTCTATTAGGGAAGGTCTGCAGCTGATTACAAGTTGGCATAAATAATTTTTGTAAATTAATCTTGATTTATTTGGCTGACCTGAAAAAATGAATTTACAGTCTATAGCTCCAGTTCCACAGTAAAATCACTAATTGCATGTGTGATGCTAATTTTAAAGGCAGAAGTTTTGAGACCGTCCCTCTTCTATCCCATTTTGAACACTGAACTTTTCAATTTATGTTTAGGGATTTTAATTTATGTATCAGGGATTGTTACACCATTTAGTTAAAGGTGATCTCAGTCTTTTACTGACTTTCCTTCTTCTTTCACTATAGATTTCTTTTTAACATATACATAGCGGGACTTTGGTTGCCCCTGTTAGGCAGGAAAGTTGCAGAAATCCTCTGCTTCAGTCCACCACCTTCTTGAATGAATTTTAAGGGAGAGAAGAAATAAGAGTGTTATTCTTATAATTTTATCATGACTCCCACAGTACTGGACTTCTGTCTTTAAAACCATAGGTCTTGGAGTCTGGTGATGATGTCAGATTTCATTTTAGAATGAAAAAAAAAAAGTGAAGAAAAGCTTGAGAATGTGCACTAGACCCCAGAAGGCTAAGGAAACAGAAAAAAAAGATCTGGATTTGTTTTTCTTTGTTTATTACATTGTGGTTCTTTTTAAACTCAGTTTCATGATTTAGGAGCATTTGAGCATGACGGCAGCATGTGAGGGTGCAGAGCTGGCCCTGCTCTGCTAGCCTGGGGAGATGGCCCTGGCACGGACTGCCGCAGAGAGCAGAGGGGAGCAGGCAGATACCAGGACCTGCTGACTGGCATTTCCTCTCCCAGGCCATTTGTGGAAGGGTGCAGCTACCTTTAGTTCAATACCCAGTTGTTTCTGTGGCTCTGACCACTCACACCCCAGAAAGCGGGCTGGTTGCTCTTAGTTTTGGAGTAGGCTGACAACCTTCTCCCCAACCCTTGGATCACTAGCAATGGGCTATTTGATATAAAAAAGAAATAGTTGTCTGTATTTCCAGGTAGATTGAACAGAAGGAGGGTATGTAGTCACTTGGTTTGTATTTCTCAGGCATCCTTGTCCCAGGATTCCCACAGCAGAGCCTGGCCCCAGGCATGTGTTTCCTTGCTGGGTACACGGGCTGTCACTGCAGAGCAGGAACGTGAGATTCCAGTGATACAAAAACTGCTGGCAAAAAGGAAAATTCACCAAGAGAGCCTCTGCGCTGCAGGGATCTATCAGGCCTGTGACCCAGAGCAGGATCTGAGTGACCACAAAGGAACGGCTGCTGTAGTGGTTTCTTAGCGAGCTAAGCTGGAAGCCTGGGGATTTTCCATCAACTCCCAAAGTCTGCAGAGCTGAAAATTTATAAGCAGCTCATTTTCCTATAAAAGACACCATGACCTCAACAGCCAGAATGCAGAGGAGCAAAACTGATCAGTCTTAGTGAAATCCAGACTGGGAGGAGAAAGCTCGCTGTCCAAGCTGAACTTGCCACTCTTGACATTCATTGGTAGTTGGGATTCAGAGGCTGGGAGGCTTAATAGGGCACTCGCTTCAGGATCTTCAGATGCTGAAAACCAAAAAGCTTTAGATGCTGAAGGCCAAGTATGATTGAGGTTGAGATTACAAGGAGCGATATACATATTATATTTACTGGTTGTCCTGATCCCATTGTGTGCCTTGCTCTGGAGATATTTTATTGGCTAGGTAAATGTGTAAGAGACGTATTGGCTGAATAAAGATATAAAGATATATGAAGGTGTATTTTATCATCTTGACTAAATACTTCTGTAGTTTGATTGCATGTTTTAATCCCTGACTGCAGTCATCATTTAAAATGTGTGTCTTTGCAATTGTTCATAAAGTCATACATACATCAGAAATGTCAGCCATATACATGAGTGGTGTACTTCATTTGTTGCATTTGACTTCTGTTAATTGGGCAAGAGATTTGTCTCCCAGACCATAGTGTATTGAGTATCAGATATTTTTGCCAATGATGTGGTCACATATTTCCTTTGCCCAACAAATAAAATGTAACAGGGAATAAATAAATTCATGGGAAATTAGATTTTTTAAGTCCTGCTGCTCATTCTGAGACTCAGCAGACCTGCGGGTTTTTTTTGTTTTCCAACCAGATGGAAGAAATTGTCCCAATGGCAGAAGCCTTCAACTTGAAAAGCATGGGTTTCTACCTTCTTAAAAATTCTGATTTGGAAAGGAAGGAATATTTCCACATTTAGTGTGGAGGTGAACCTATAGAATCACTTTTGCCCCCAGAAGTTACTTGTGTTTCCGTCTTGATCTGTCCATGAAGTTCATTTACATCTAATAAAATAGGCAAGAAATCATGCTTTCAGCAAAATATTTGCATTTCATCACACAGACTGTTGTTCCGTGACCTGAATTATTCAGTAAACTACTTGCTCTGAGGGTCCAAATGCTGGAAATGCAACTGCAAGAAAGAACAGCTTGGACCCTGACCTTTAATTTATGAATAGCATGAATGTTTCATCACCTGGAAATATAGCACATGAAACATACTTCTGGCTAAACAGTGGATGTTTTAAGGAGATCTGAGCAATGAAGATCCAAAGTATGCATTTCAATTACAGAGACAGAGTACGAGGCGAGACAGTGTGAAATATGCACTCTCAGGAAAGTGTCCCGTGTCAAAATTCAGGTAGAGTGTGCACCTTCTTGTGTAAATATGTCAGGTAAACTTAAGATAGCACACTATTTTTCTTCAGCAGAGCACTGAAATGCACTGTCAACATTAAGCCCAACCACGGGCTTCATGTGAAGAGCCCACTTAAGGACTTTATGAAAGTTGAAATGAAATTAAATATAGGCGCAAGTATTCTCTGCAATTACGGTATTAGTCAAGATCAAAAAGCCCAACATGGTGCTTTTTTAGTAGGTGTAATCTCAGTGGCATCAGTACATTCCGTTTGTCCTTTGACAGTACATCTGTAGCAGAAATACATACACTATTTTGGCACCAAAATATGTAGCTAAATCAGTAATGCCTAAATGACAAATAGCACCATTTATATTGTAATGATAAAATTATGCCTTTCAGACTCTGTGCTCCATACTAAGTTCTATGGATGTTGATTTTATATATGCATGTGTATTTAAAAGCGTAATGGGAAAATAACGTGATGGAGGTTAAATGGGTAGTAGTTATATTTAAGCTGAATGGGAAAAAAGTAATCCATTGTGAAAACCTCCCTATCATGATCCTAAGCATGGGAGCAGGATTGGGCCTTGGATTTATTCCTTTGTGTTAGTGAGTTTTGGCTAAATGAGAAATACAGATCCCAGGGAAGCAAGGTAGTATAAATAAGAATAAAAGGAGAAATTTTAAGTCTAATAAATACGCAAATATGAGAAAATCAGAAGTAAATCAAATAACTTGTAGGCAAAATTATTTCATAAACCCTACTTCTGACTTCATCACCAAGTAAGTGCATCATTATTAAGGAACGTGAGTGTGTAAAACGCAGTTAGCCCTGAGCACAAGCTCACCCAAAGATGAATTCTGGGAGAAAATGGTGAGGAATATAGTAGTCCACAATAAGAATTGGTTAAGACAGGGTAGTATTTATCGCAGTTGCAGTGTGAGCCGTGCTGCTTTTCAGCTGTGTATAACATCTTCACACCTCCCCCTGGCAGCTGTCTCTGAGGAATTAAGGCTGTCAGTGCTTTGAGACAGTGACTTTTGAGGGTGGTTTAGCAGCTTGTGTCCTGGAGGAGATTGTGTGGTTGGCTTTACAGGTTTGCAGATCTGCCTAGTGCAGGGAGGCTCCAGATAGCGATGGGTTACGTTATGCGTAGAGCCATCAGAACTGCAGAAGGGTCCATGGCCCACTGGGAATATATGCATACCCCTCCTATGTGTATGAATGGGGTGTATTGGCTTGCATGTCAGCCCATGCACCCAGCAGGAGTTCACCTGCTCTGTTCCTCCCTTTTGTACAACATTTGTACTCTGGCTATCAGATTCTGTGAGAGAGGTGCTTTCCCCACTGCATTGCACTAGTGGTGGATCCGCAGGGCTGGGATGCAGAAAGCTCGTGCTGCTGCCCCTGCCCTGTCTGGCCCTGCAAGCAGGAGTGCTTATTAGCTGCTCTGGGGTGTCTGATCTTCCAGACTTTTTTACTCTGTGGTCTGTGCAGCTTAATTATCATTCTGTCCTGAGAAACCTTGAGAAACCAGCAAAAATGCCACTGGGGTTCATAAGGTCCAAGTACATTTGGTTTAGTTTTGACAGGATTTTGCTGGGGAGCTCCTCACTGTCTCAGGCTTAGCTACATGTGTATTATGGGCGGAGGGTAGGCCAGCAGCAAGTGAACCTAACAGCCATTTAAAACGTTCTCAGAGGTAGAAGTAACACAGTTGGTAGTATTCTGAAATATTCTGTAATATTCTTCAAATAATTTTCTTCAGCATTAACTTATTAATTAAACCTCCCTCTCAACAGGCTTATCATTTTCCACAACAGCAGTTGGGGAAAAATGATAAGGCTGTTTTTTTCTCACTGGAAGTTGTGTAATTAATATACCCATTTTAGTTCAGACATATATTCTATATAATAAAATACCTGAGCTCAGCATTTTTGACTCATTAAAAAAATATGATTACAGGGGTAGACAATTCCAGGAACACACTTCCATCATTAATTAACAGAAATAAAAACCCAGCCGCTGAAATGTATCTTTATGATCATCTTTTAGAGCCCTCCCTTTCACACTTTCCCTTAAGCTAGTTTTCTTTTGGTTTGCTGGACAGAAACGAGAGCACCTTTCGATACCAGCTGCTCTCTCAGCCAAGGATGCCAAAGGGACCTCTGCTTAGGGAGACTATGACTGAGGGGCACATGGAGAGACAGGCAGCCCTTGAGCTCAGTAGTTCTGGGCCTTGAGGGTTGGTGTGAATTTCTCAGCCTGTTGTTGAGCAGGACATTCCAGAGGACGGGTTATTGCTCTTCAAAGGCCAGTGTATGGATTAAGTCATGAGGCATACAGATCTGGTGTGAGGTGAACACTTGCAAGGTCTTATCTCTAGCCTATCAATGCCCATAATAATTGAAGACTATTATTTGCAGATTGCTGGGGAATCGCTGTGATTGAAGTAAAAACCCCTGCAGGGGAAAGAAGTGTCAAATAACCTAAGTCAAGACCCTGCAACAAGGTCTGAAATCGTTAAAGTTCTGTTGATGAAAAGTTGTGCAGTACCTCTGGCTAGTGACTTGCCCAATAGTTTTGGGGGGCAATTAAACATTTAAATGGAAAACATATGCATGGGGGTATTGTTTGCATTTAGAAAAAATATGTGGTGTATACATACCAATTACCACCTGTTTCTGTAAATTGCAGTGGATCTCTGTATAACTAATAATCTCTCTGGGGATTTTTTTTTTTTTAATTTCTGCATTTCAGGAATCTAAATTCCATTCTCAGATGTGAGGTAGGCACATGAAAAGAGCATCTCAAAGGCATTCAGATGCTAAATCACCAACTAACCAGTTTTCTGAAAAGCTCCTGAACAGCTTGGAAGTGTAAAGTCTGGTCAACAGAAATCAGAGTGTTAGTCAGCTTAGTACTTTGGACAATTCCAGTAAATGATTGCTTCGCCTTTAGCTACCTAAATGCCTTTGAGAACTGGTTGCTGGAAACTCCGTTGAAAGTCAGTAATTGTACAGGTCACAGGGTGCAGGAAAAGGCTTTCTGTCTCCAAGAGGATCCCTTGAGTGGCACTGAGTTGTACTGGAGGGTTGGAGTCAGAGTTAAGGAGATGGGAAGCGAAGCTGTCTTCACAGTGGCACTTCCTTCCCCCCTTCCCTCCTCCCACCTTGGTTTGTTTCCCACAGCACTGTAAAGAAAGAAAGAATGGAAAATGGGGTGGTTGTCTCTATCACATGGTTATTTATTCCCAAGATTGGATAGTGAGAAGCCAAATCTAACTTCAAACAATCTCCAGTTTGTATCAGTTTGAGGGGAATACAGATTTGACAGAATTTTCAACTGCCTTTATGAATACTTCTTTGAGCTACAGTTTCAGCTAGAGACTTTCTGAAGTGAAGCCATTCCCACACGGCTCCTTTCATTTCTGAGTGTTGCTTAGGATTTGTTTAGATTTGGTTTCTTAGGCTGTCTTTCAAGGATGTGCTCTGATTTTTTTGGTGCCCACAGCTTGGAAGGCCTGTGGCTGCCTTAACAAACAAAAAAGAAATAGCTGAAAACAATACCCATCAAGGGGAATATGTCCCACACAAAGTAGAGAGAAACAGAAAAAGAGAGAAACAAATGGCGAAGAAACAAAAGAACCTCAGTCTCAGCCTTTGGCAAAGAAAGAACAATACATGACTGATTTGCTCTGATGTCTTGTGCGGGAGGACATGATTTGTCTTGTCCCTGTTTTATTCTCATCAGAAGAAAAGTAACTGTTTTGCAGTATTTGCAGTCTCCACTTAAGAGGCTGTTGAGACTGGAATAGCAATGGGATTGCCTCCAGACAGAAATGCATTGACCAGCACTGTGTGGGAAAGCTTGAAAAGCTCCTGCTTGGGTGGTGAAGTACAAGGCAAAAGTTTATGGGCTTATTCTTTATCCTCCGATTTAGAAGTGGAAGTACTCTGTTACACAGAGTTGCTCTTTCCAAGACTGTCCATATTCTCATGTGCTTGTAATGCTTCAGTCTGTGAAGTTCACTTCTGCAATGGGGAGTGCACAAAGGTGCTGTATCAGCAGGTGAGACTAAAATGATTTGTGTTAGTGTCCAGCAATGCCATTCCTGTCTATGTTGATGATAAATTCTCACCTCATTTTGCATACTGTATCTGCTCAGTTCAGGAATGGACAAATTGCTACAGTGGATCTCAGCAGTAACTTTTCTGATACCTAAAAATAGCTCGTACTGTACCTGTTATAGAATCATAGAATTGTTTAGTTTGGAAAAGACCTTTAAGATCATCAGGTCCAACCATAACCCAACACCACCATGCCCACTAAACTAAGTCCTGAAGTGCCTTGTCTACGTATTTTTTTAATACCTCCAGGGATGGTGACACCACCACTTCCCTGGGCAGCCTGTTCCAATGCCTGATAACCCTTTCAGTGAAGATGTTTTTCCTAATATACAATCTAAACCTCCCCTGGCGCAACTTGAGGCCATTTCCTCTTGTCATATCACTTGGTACTTGGGAGAAAAGACCAACACCCACTTTGCTACAGCCCCCTTTCAGGTAGTTGTAGAGAGCGGTAAGGTCTCCCCTCAGCCTCCTTTTCTCCAGGCTAAACAGCCACAGCTCCCTCACCCGCTCCTCATAAGACTTGTGCTCCAGGCCCCTCACCACCTTGGTTGCCCTTCTCTGAACACGCCCTGGCACCTCAATGTCTTTCCTGCAGTGAGGGGCCCAAAACTGAACACAGTACTCGAGGTGCGGCCTCACCAGTGCCGAGTACAGGGGAAAACCCTTCATCAAATAAGTATCTAATAAACCTTAAGGAGTACATTTCTTCCAGGTCTTCCAATATGTAGAGATTAGCTTATGCTCTGTGACATAAAGTTTTAAGTACTGACCCTGTCTAATAAACCAGCAGATATTCCCTGTATGGCACGTAGCAGCTTCCCTAACATTAACAGCAACAAATTTATATCCTCCTATGGCTGAAACCCACACAACCAGGAGAACAGAGGAAAAGAGGGAGAGGAAGCAGCTAAAAGGCCCGAGAGGCTCATGGCTCGCTGGCAGCCCCAGCCATTGCAGCAGAGAGCTGATGCTCATCTGTCCTGGCAGGCAATGATGTGAAACAGTGTTAGCATCATCAGAGTTGCGTTAGTGTCCTGCACCTAATGTAATGACCAGGGTCAGCCTTTGGTAGTGGTCAGAGGGCTCTGAACCCCCACTGCATTCACAGTGTGCCTGGAGAAGGGACTGCTGCCCATCCCTCTGCAGCAGGGGAAGGGCAGAGACAAGTTTGCCATCCTTCAGCTCCTGCAGCCTGTGGCTGCCTTTGAATTCAAGTTGCTTTAATTCTCTGGCCACCACTGGGGAGGTTGGATTCATGGGCTGGACCCCTTCAGCTGCCACAGCCAGCCCCAGCAGGCATCAGACGTGAAGCCCAAAAGCTCTGCGCTCAACTCAGCCTTGCAGGACGAGTCCTTTCAGTCTTGTGCCTAAACCTGAGAGGAGACATCAGGTGCTTGTTTTCAGTGAGGTGTGGTTTCAGACACAGTAAATCACAGTTCTCATCCTGAAGATGTGGTGTAGGAGCACAGACTCAAGCCTCAAATTCACACAGTCCTTCTTGGAGAACACATTTCCTTTTCGTCTTGCCTTTTGCCTCTGGAAAGGAAGGCACAAGCCTTTTGCTTTCCTTGCAGATGCAGTGAATCCTTCTGCAAGCTAATCCGAACTCATTGAAGTCTTTTGCATTATGCATTCTGATGCAGCACGTTTCCTTGCTGGAATTGGTTTCACACGTTTATCACAATGTTGTATTGCACTTTAAGGCTGTAAGTTTTTTGTCTCTTTTAATGGCAGCATTTTAGAGAAGCCTGCATACTGAGGAATAAACTCAGTGCAAAATAAACTATATCTTTCAGAAATGAGGAAGGAGGCAGAAGTTTCAACTTTTCTTTGCAGCAATAGTTTTCCTCTAGAGGCTAAATCCAGAATTTACTTCCCATTTTGATCAACATGAGTCTTTCCAGCCTGTTGATCTCTGTGTTTTCAGTTTGGCCTCAACATCTGAAACAGGACTGTGGTAAATGGCTACATTAAACAGACTGCTAAGAGATTTATCTTGGACTGGTAAATTTCCTTGACTGCAAGATAGGATGGTTTCAGGATAGAACAAAGCACACAGGTGTTCATTGCTCCTGTGGAAGACAGCTTTGCCATCTCAACTCTGCAGCTTGTGTTTATTGACACAATATGTACACAGAAATACGTAGAGCACTTTCTATGGGAAAAGCATCGGGTGTTTTTCTTAATAATGGAGAGAAAGCGTACAGAGAAGTCTTTGAATTTTATTTGTTTTGGTCTAGTCTTGCGATGGACTCTGCCTGAGCGTGTGGTATTTATTTTTCATCATATGTAAAAGGCTGTGCCCACCCACAGTGAGTTCTTGGTCTCATTAGACCAGTCATCCCATCCAAATGACCGTAAAAGCTTTTAAGAAATATTTTGTTACGCTTTCTGTGACCTTCCTCTAGAAGTATGCTGCATACAAGCATACATGTTAAAATCCACACTATTCGTTAGCTAAACCATCTCAAGAGCTGTCTTCCTGAAACTTTGATTATTCCATGACTGCAACCAAAGGCTGTGCTGGGAGACATTTTAATGGCTGAGAGACTAGTCTCTGCCCTATGATAAAGAAATACGGCAGCAGGCTGCAGCAAAGTTGTGTCAGAATAGTTCCCTGAATTTCTCTCCTCTTACAGAGGACTTTTTTAGGTATCTCCCTCAGAAATACAGACAAATTCAGAGAAGTGCTAAGAACAAAGATGCCGCTAAGAACAAAACTCTCCATGCGGGAGTTTTCATTTTTAAGAAAGAAGGGCAATTATTTAAATGGAATGCAGTCTAAGGAAAGATAGCAATCCTGGGTTTAAATCTTTCCTAGATCCCCACGCTCTTATAGTAAGAAAAGGAAATATTAGTTTACAAGGTTGGGTATAAACGCTCTGTGGTCACAAGCTGCCCATCGTTCCCTGCGCTGCTTTCCGCTGGCAGATCCGGAGAAGCCATGTCAGTGCTGAGCTGAACTTGGAGTTTTGCATGGCATGTCAACTGTCTGGGTCATCAGGCTAAGAAGGCCATAGATCAAAGCCTATCTGAACATGTTTGAGCCAAAACCAGCAAGGACTGATTTCTTTGTGACTCAGATTCTGTGATGGAACAAGCTTTATCTAACCTCATCTGTGACAAACCTCATTGTCTCTGACAAGAGCGTATTTGAAGTTAGCTTTTGGGTTGTTGCTTTTAAGTAAACTAATGAGGCATTTAATACTGTGCAAGCTAAGAATTTCTGCATCCTGCTACACTTGAATTATTGAGGTTCTTGGTGTGTGGTGTGTTAAGTTGTACAAGCTGTAGGATGACTAAATAAAATCGCAGTTCTGGGCAGCTAGTACTCAGTCTGATCCACAGAAGGTGATGGTGATTCATAGGAGACAGGAGTTTCTTCTCCCCTCCTTTTCAACCCAGTGAAAGATGGTGGAGCAAAGCATCATGGAAAAATAGCATAAAGACTTATGAAATGCACACTGTACCCCTGAATGCAAAAAAAAATGAAGTGTAGGAATATATTCAGTCTCTTAACATGGTACTCTCTTATAGCAAGATTACAGAACAAAAGAAAGGCAATGCAGACTTTTAACATTTTCCTTGTTAACTTTAACAGGCAGCGGCTCTGTATGGACAGAATTCACTGTATGTCCTCAGGCTTTTCTACAGGGAATACTTCCCATGTTGCAAACATGGAGAAAATATTCTTATCTCTAGGTGTTGTTTAACCCAGCAAACATGTTGTTAGGGGTGACACTGTTCTACACATGGCATCATAAATATAAACTCTGAGACACAATTACTAATAAAACTCATTAGACAGGACAAAAATGAACCAACATCATAAAGATGAAGCAGATAAATCCTGCCCAGACAGTAGGGAAACTGCGGGGAAAATACAAAAGCCCATGACTTGCATGTATCCAAGCAATAACCAGAGAGGCCTCCAATAAGAAGTGGCACCCTGTGCAACAGTGATGTGTACAAATCTCCCTCTCCCAGACAAAGAGAAGGAAGGAGAGGGTGGGGGAGGAAAAAGGAAATAAAAGATAAGAAAGACAAAAGGGTAGGCCTGTTGGTCATTTACTCCAATTAAGCCAATATTTTGCAGCTGTGCTGCTCCAAAGTTCAAGCAATTAAAGTCACTACCTAGGTTTTGCCCTCCCTGACTTGAGGATTTGGATTCAGGGAGCAAAAGGATTTGGGCAAATAGGCTTTGCTTTTGATGCATTACCTGACTTGTTAAAAGCAGCAGTGTTTGATTAAGGATCTTTTTAATTGCCTTTCACTAGGCTGATGTGTTCATAGAGCTTTCCTTCTTTCCTGCATTTCATCCTGACAGCCAGCTAATTGAATGTCCAGGTTGGGTTGGGAAGGGAATTTTTTCCATGCTCTCCTGGAGCCTCAGTGAAGAGAACTGGAGGCTGGCATGGCACGGCCTTGTATCTGCAGCTTTAACCATTTGTTGATTTGGTTTCATAGCTTTTAAACTGATGTTTATTGCTTCTCTAGATGTTCAAGAGGGAAGTCCTCTTGAATACCTGATGGCATTTCATTATGGTCATAATTATAAAATACCTTGGATCTTTGGGGGGTGTGAAGGATCAATAGAGTACAAGACAGCTGAAGAACAAAAAGCTCTTCTGGGCCACAGTTTATTTCCGTACCCATCCATGCCCCCCCCCCCCCAGACCCCAGCTGCTACTTGTGCTGTTGGAAATATGAGAAAAAAGATTACTAGGGTTCCGGGATAAGGGAAATGTAACAGCAGTGCTTGTGATTATTAAAGGGACTGGATATTTAAGACATATCATGATTTGCATTGGCTGCTGAAAAGCAGAGGAGCCATTCTGCAGATTTTCTTTGTATTAGGAATATTAATGTAAGAGCACCAACCTTACTGAAGATGAGATGGCCCATCATAATCCAAATGGTGGGTTCTAGCACAAAAATACTGCTGTATGCAGAACTTTTGCTCTTCCAGAGGATTTGCACATCGAAGAGTATCTGCAGTAGCGTAGGAATTAAATTGCAGAATCTTTCTTTGATGGTTATCATTTTGTTCAGTCTGGAAGAGATTTTCTGAGCAATTACTTTTAACTCACAGCATTGAGATCAGAACATAAAGTTTGTTAAAAATCAATTGTATTCAAATCTTGGGTTTTGGTTCAAACTTCTGTAACTTCATTAGATCTTCCTTACAACTTTACCATGCTTAAAGCTGAGTTTTAACCTCCATTCTAGACATCTTTTCCACTTCCACATGATTTTTACTGGATAATTTTCTTGGGAGTCAAATTTGGTAGCCTCTGGATAAGAATGAGGAAAATGGTCAGTGGAGCAATGCGCTGTTGTGCAGGCATCCTGCATAGGCTTCTGTATGAGATTGGCATCCAGTTCTTCATTTGATGGTGGCCTTGAAACAGTGGTTCCTCCACCGTGATGCAAAGAGAGGAAGGTCCTAGAGCCTTTACCACCTTGTACAACTGGAATAATGCAACCTTTACTGAATTATTCCATCTTCAGTACAACTCCTCCCCCTCCAGAGTTCCAGGGTAATAGCTGATATTTTAAATGCACAGAAGTAAAGCTGTTCAAAAATAGACTCTTTCTCCCATGGGAGATTTCAGCATTTCAAAATTACTTTCTGCTTTAAAATCAGAACATAAGTTAAAGCAGAGGGCACTTGATTCAATTTTGTCTCAAGTTTCAAATTGAAATGTTGAAATGGAAAAATGTGCATCTTCAATAAAATTTAAATAAACTTTCCATTTTAAAATACTAAATTATTTGGACAAATATTTCAAATTCCTTTGGGGGGGAAGCTTTTTGCACTTTGGAATGTTGAATTTGATTCTTTGTTTTAGAAAGCCAAAAAGGTAACTGAAAATCGGTATTTTCCTGCTGCTGAATCTTTAAAACTTTATTTTACACCATTAACATTTTTCAGTCAGTTTTTCAGCTGGCTTTATGCTGAAATCAGTGCTGTGGGAATCAAAATTTTGAATGTCTTGACTTGTGTTCAATTAATATTTGGCACATTTTCTTTCATTCCTACACCTGTTTCCATTAGTTTTCTTGTTGAACTTATCTGTGAAGGGGAGGGACTCTAAAAGACAAAAGTGGTTGTATGTAACTGCAAGTGATATCCAACAAGTCCAAATCTTCTTGGATTAAAGGGTGAAACTCCACTGAAGTCAATGGAGCTTTAAGTATTGGCACCAATAGAAAATTTGTCCCATGGAGTGCAAAGTGTATTGTCACATCTTGAATGCTCTTCATTCGCATGATAGATGTTACTAAAGGTGTTTCTTTTCAAGCACTTATGCATTTATTATTTTCAAAACCCATTTCCTCAGAGAGGTCAAAAGCTCTTCTCATCACCATAGGGAGCCCATGGGAATTTTGGCATTCTGAAGTACAGCAGGTATCCAACTGCATTAAAATGTTAATGCCTTTTTTTTTTTTTTTTTTTTAACCATGCTTTGGTGGAATCTAATTATTTTTTGATTGGAAGGAAAAACATTCCAGCAGGAAAAATGTCACATTAAAATCAGATTACTTCCAACTAATCCATAAAAGAAATTCCCCTAGTGAAGAGGCCCTATCTCTGATTGCTTTATATCACTAGTGTGATGCTATAATACCATTTTTATACCATTTTTTTCTGGCAATTTTTGGTATTATCTATGCAGAAAACAGATTGCAGATCTCCTCTGAAAGCCAAATGTTTTTTCCTGCTTGGCTGTACAGTAAAGCTGGAATTTTCCCTCCTTGCCTATGTTGATATTTTTCCTTCAGAGCAGAGAACAATGCAATTATTTATTATTATTTGCACACATTAATTCAGAGCCCCAAGGTCCAAACAAGACCTCACTGTGCGAAGCACTGTGGGACTCCACAGCTGCAAATAACTCCTGCCTGAAGAGCTTTTGGGCTATAGTCCCACTCCTGTAACCTGGAGCTAGTTGGCTGGCCTGTGGGCAGGTTACAGACCTGGGGCTTCATGTACAGGGTGAAGTATGGGGGAAGGATGCTTTGTTGTCCTGCCTGCACAAGCAGGGAGTCCCAGGGATTAAATCCTTTGCCCCAGCTCACACAGGAAATCTGTGGCTGACGCTGAGGTGGAAGCCAGATCTCCTGCGTGGCCCCCTCAGCCCCTGACCCATCCGTCCTTCCTCCCTGGTGTCATGTTGGCCTCCAGCGCAGAAACTTCTATCCAAGGAATTTTCCATTGAGTTCTGCTGCTGATGAGTTTCTTTCTCACCAATAGGTGGAAACTGACAGCCCGGTTTCTCAGGTGACACAAGGAACGGTTCTGCCATCCCAAATGAGGCAGGAAAAACATCACGCAGAACAAGGAATTTTCCATAAGAAACTGTACCATAGCAACTGAAAAAGACGTTGAAGCACATTACATTTTCTCAGCTTGTTGCAACCTGTGCTTTGATGCAACAGGACATCAGAAAAGCGAAGACTTGGGGTTTTTGTTTTTCTTTTCCTCAGTTACTTCTTTGGCCAGGAGAGTGATTGCTTTAACTGGTGCTGCTTGATCATAATGAATTTATTGCAAGATTGTGTAACCTTTCCACATCCGTCTCCAAAGTCTGTGCCAGAGCCTGTGTTCTGGCATGCATTGTCATGCTATAGCTGGGGAGGGTGAGGGAACTACATCTGCAAACTTCCATAAGAGAACACAAGCTTTTGAAATTGTAGGATAACTAACCAAATGGGATGCAGAAATATTTCCAACAGGCTGGCAGCTGTGCAATATGTGGCATCGAAATAAAGTTGAGTCACTAAGAAGTAGTGATAAATAAGCTAGCAAAAGTTTCTGTCTTTTTTTTCTAAGCATACCCCAAATATGATTGTCTAGTGTAACATCAAAAAACACTGTGCAGAAACAAGTGGCTGTGGCATTGGTTTGGTTATAGACAAATTCTTGCTGTACTAGGGATAGCATTTAATTAAAATGTTGTGTAAAATCTTTAAGGGAAGTCTTTGCAGGGCAGATGTTTAGCTTGTTCCTGAGCAGCTGTAACAGGCTTTTCAGGGTGAAGACATCTAAATTAACAGGACCTAAAATGCTTAAGTGAGAAAACAGGAGAAAATCTGATTAGCACTACTAATCAACTGAGGTCTGGAGATTCCCTTTCTTTTGAACTGGAGCAGTTTAGTCATCTTCCTTTTCTTTTTTTCAGAGTTCATACTGCATGCTGCCCATATTTAATCTCTTGTGTCCTTTCCCAAGCCTATCAGCAGTTCAGTCTTGTGCTTCTCACTGGAGACAATAAACTCCATGATGTGGATGACCCTCCTCTCTTATATATCTGTAGATATGAATTACTGGGTGGAAAGCTGCAGCATATAGCACATTTGTTATGTATGTACAGTCTTCATTCACACTCACAACCTGTCCAATTTCTGAGGTATTTCTGAGGCAAGATGTACCTCTTTTCTGTGAGACTGCTTGTTTCAGGTTCCCCTCGATGCCAGTGACAGGCCTGTCACTGATTTGGGAAAGTTGTATCAGACTCCTGCGGAGCTGGGCTTGAACTAAAAATGCTATACGGGAGCAGGAGTCGTCACACGCGTCCTTAACTAGGGCTGCTGTCAGCAAGGTCCATATGTGAAAGCACAGTACTTTTGGTGCAGTAGCAGGGATAATACAGGTTCTCAAACCACTTGTTCCTAGCTACTGTAGCTAGCTTTCAACTTAGTTAATTATGGGCAAAAATACCGTTCAAAATAGTCTGGAGAAGAGATTTTTCCTGATGATGTTGTTTGGATGCTTAGCTAGAATAGCCCTCATTAGGATGCAGTTTACCATTTTCCCCAATTGCCACAGCAACTGCCATTTCTGATGCCTGCTTGGCACAGTATGAAAGAAAATGATTCCAGTAGCTCCTGTTCAGAAATCTCGAATTGTTTACATTTATGAAGGTGTGGAAAGGGAGCTACACCAAGTAGTTTTGAAGTGCTGGTTGTGGTATGTTAATCCCTGAGGGCCTGTTTATTTTTATGCAGGATTGTACATAAAAGACTGTAAACTAACAACGTACAGTCTGGAATAAGCGAAGAATTAGGGCACTTAGTGAAGCAGCAGACCTCACATTTTCATAGGTTTATAGCAAGTCTCTTTTTTTTTGTGTGTGTGTCTTAAATTAAGGGATGCTGTGGGTTTCTTAATTGCTTTCTTCAGCAGCTTGTCCTTGTGACTGTTCATCTAGAAGGACTCCACTGAATTTCCCAGTTTCCATTTTGTAAGTAAGAGCAGGATTAGTTTCATGGCATACAAGATAGCACTGAAGGCAATGCAAGAGAAAGTGTTGTAAAATCTTTTTTCTGCATGCGCTTTTTTTCTTTCCAGTTGCTTTTATTTTTGACTGTATTATAATGCACTTAAACTTTAAGGAGGCCAGAATCTGTAAAAACAAAAGAAAGTATTCATTGCAGCCAAATCTGTATCTGAAGAGTTTCCACTTGAGATTTTGAAATCAAGAAAGTGATGGCAGCGAGGAGTTTGGGCCACTGTTTTCAAAATACACCAAATAAGAACTTTGACAAATACAAAACTTACACTTCATAGCTTTCTGATACTGTCCAAAGAGAAAATAATTAATATTTTAAAAAAACCCACTGTTATGAAACAGCTAGGTAAGCATTTCTGGACTTATTTTCTAGGGGGGGGGGGAACAATGATAGGGGGATTTACTCAGCAGAAGCCTCATAAGAGTTGTTAGCCAAAATGCTGATGACAAATACCTTTTCATCTCTGTGTCTAGGTTTCAGAAGCAAATGATGTTGCCTCTCTGTAGTTTCTCTGTAAGGAAAAATGCAAATCAGTAATGGTTATTTTTGCAGTTAGAGCCTATTAGATTCTTGGAACATGTGGCTGAATTACCATTCTCCTATCGAAGAAAATGTTACAAGGGAAGAATAAATGCAACAGAAGCAATGGTGAAAGCAATGCACTAGCCTCTAAGTTAGGTGAGAATTTTAAGTGGGAAAATACGGGAAAAAACACCTAATAAATCTTGAAATTGGTTTATAAATAATTATGTTAGATTTTGACCCTTCCTCTTCTCCTTAAAATTCTGATCAGAAGAGCAGGCTAGAACCAGGAACAGAGTCCTGGAAATTGCTTGAGGACCATTTTGTGAATGTTGGACTACCAAAAGGCAAAGCAGCCCTCCAGCTCCCTAACAGGCTTCAGACCAGTCCCTCCTAAAAGCAGGTCTGTACTTGCCCTCCTGCTGGTGGTGGTCTTGCAGGAGGCAGCAGTTAATCAACATGCTTGTAAAGTGGTCTGTTAATGTACCCTGGTGACATCTTGTCTGAAGGGCTAACAATAATGCTTTGTGTACCTCAGTGTTTTAGTTAAGTGCAGACAGTGTGCATATCAGTGGACAACACCCGTCTCCTTAGCTGCAAGTGCCAGTTCTGAGCAACTTCAGACAAAAATCCAGCTGTTTCACTAGTAACAATAAAATTATGGTAATTTTTAATATTTCCTTTACTGATAAGCAGTATCTGGTGTTCTGCCATTATAGTTCAACAAATGTAGCAGTCATTTGTCTTGGTTACTGCTGCTCAAAATGCTTTCCAAGTACATGAGTATGTAGGCAGCTGGTATTTATTGCTCTGGGAGAGAACTTGAACTTCAGAAGGAAGCAGAGAAAAAAAACTACATTTTTGGCTACCTTTGTTCTGTGCCGACTACAGTTGCTGTAAGTATCATGGTGTACAGTAGTTGGAACAAAACAATTTTGTTTTTTAAAAGCAACAGTCATACAGATTCTAGGTGAGAAGAGAACTTTTTTTTTTTTTTTTTTTTTGCACGCATTTTTGGCTTCTTGCAGAGACTGCCAGAATTACATTTGCATTCATTTCAGTCTACAACAAGTATTACAGAAGATTCAACTGTAAGTACTTTCCAAATATAAAGGGCACAGGGGAGAAGGTGACTATGATTTATGATGACATTAAGCTTTTACAGAATATCATACGTGTGTACTAGCTATCGCCATAAAATTAACTGGTACTAATTGGTCAGAGCTGCCAACTCAGTCTGCTTATGAGTGTAACACTCTTCTTTAGGTCATGTTCATTATACTGACATCGTATGTCAGATCCTGAATAAAGTTCATTCAGCCATTTCTGCCGTTCTTCTTGTTTTCCCTGCTACGTGTGTGTGCTGCCATCAGAGAGAGTTCACATCTCGGCAAAGACTGGGTCTGTGTGCTTTGGGATATATGTGTCTCGGGTATCTGCCCAGTGGCCACTTCTCCAGGAACAGTGGTGCTATGGGAGGGCATCCTTCATTTGAATCATGCCTGGTGTTTTCCTTTTCTTGGAAACTGACTGGAACAAAATGTTCAAAGCTCTTTCTTCCTCCCTTTGCTCTTTTTTTTTTCTCCCTCTTTCTGTCTTTCACTTCTATGCCTCAAAAGGCTGTAACTGGATTCATTATTGTGTGATTACTCAGCAGTAAACTTCTATGCATTTTGCTTCATTTGGGCAGCTCCTGTTCCTTAGTGACAGCTGCTTGGCTCAGCACACTGTAATTATCAACTCAAAACCAAGATGCTTTTAGGTGCTGAAAGCACATTGGCAGAGACTGAACTTGTCCTCAACCTTGTCATGGGCCACAGCTTTAAAAGATCCCATTTAGTGGCTGGTTGGTTGTGTTGTCGCTGTTGGTACTGGGGCTCTGACAGATCATTATCATAGTGGACCTGTGGGAAGCTGTTGTTATCCTAAAGGAGTACAGGTCCTTGTTTTTCATTAGCTGCTGACATATTGTATAGTTGGCTTTTGATTAATGTATCTGTGTTCATTCTCTTTCTCTAAAATAAAGTTTTATTGATATATGGGAGGGGATTTATAAGTGTTAGTGAAAATTTAAAAAGCCCTTATTTAAACAGATGTCTGAAGGAAACTTTGCTGAGAAACAGACCTGTTGGTTTGTTGTCTGTAGTGGAACCAAGGCACTGTCTGCTCCTATTTTAAGCATACCTCTGTTTGGCTTGCTGTATGCAAGGACAGGCGGGCTGTATGCTGACTGAGTGAGTGGTGCCTAGCTGTCTGCAGCCATGCGGGCATACAGAGCATGCCATTGCCTCTGATCCACTAAGGGGCAAGTGGCCCAGGGCTGTATGGTGTGCAGACCACTTGCAAGGGGCTGTATGTAGCTGAGACTTTTGCTCCCTCACCAAATTTGTTTTAGCAGAGAAGGAGGACTCTTCCTTCTTTGTCTGCAATGTAGAGAAACATAATTTAGAGCTCAAGTGAGTGGAATGAGATTTCTCATGTTCTCTGCTAGATCTGTTAGCTAGTTGTGTTAGTTTTCATGTTACATGAAAATAACATGCCAATCCAAGAGGGGAGAAGAGAAAATATGTGACGTTTTTGCAAGAGAAATGATCTGGGAAAGTCCTGCTGTTCCCGTTGTCAAGCCACAGCTTTTCTTTTCTCACTGTATCAATGGGGCATGTTGGGTTTTCTATCAGAGCTATTAGAATAGGCATCTATCCTACTGCTATTAAAAAAGGCTTTGAAATGTTCTCAAATCCTGCTGGGCTATAGTTTAGTGTAACTTACAGAGCAGTTGCAAGTATGAGCACCACTGTTTGCTTAAGCAAAGCTCCATGTAAGGGGCATGACATAGTCTCATTTGTATCCTTCCCTAGGATATGGGGAGGTTGTCAGACCCTGGAGAATGATGAGAAGTCACCCAGGCTGTAGAAACCTCATGATCTTTACACACGGAATAATTCGTGTTTTATAAACATACACATTACAATCTTAGTCCTTTGGAGGATGCAGGACAGAAAAAACAGGTCAGCAGGGGAGGTGATGTGTGGTCTACGATAAGGAGATCTTTTTAAGCTCGAAAAACGAAGCCATGTGCTATATTTGTATGGAAACAGAGGAAGACTTTTTTTCCAGCGCATGTGCAACAAGACAAAAGAAAAGTATTCTTTTCTTTGCAGTTGTTGAAGATCTGATCCTGAAAAACCCTCAGCACGTTCAGTCCTACAAACCCTTAGTGACTTCATTTGAATGACCTCTAAGTGAGACCTTGTAGGGCTTTTGTTTGAAGCTAGTACCATGTAATAATCTTTTGACTGCTTTGTGGCTGCAGTAGAGGTATCTGGCACAGCCCAGCAGTAAAGACAAATTTTCATGCACATGCTGCCAGTTACAACTGCCTTTGTTACCCATAAGTACTGGGACTCCGAAACTGTAATAGGGGCTGAGGGAGAAATGCCCTATGGGGACATTGGCCTCTCACTACAGGAAAGACATTGAGGTGCTGGAACATGTCGAGAGAAGGGCAACCAAGTTGGTGAGGGGCCTGGAGCACAAGTCTTATGAGGAGCGGCTGAGGGAACTGGGGCTGTTTAGTCTGGAGAAAAGGAGGCTGAGGGGAGACCTTATCGCTCTCTACAACTACCTGAAAGAAGATCGTAGTGAGGTGGGTGTTGGTCTTTTCTCCCAAGTGATATGACAAGAGGAAATGGCCTCAAGTTGCAGCACAGGAGGTTTAGGTTGGATATTAGAGGAAAAATTTCTTTACTGAGAGGGTTGTCAGGCATTGGAATAGGCTGCCCAGGGAAGTGGTGGAGTCACCATCCCTGGAGGTATTAAAAAAGCACATAGACAAGGCACTCCAGAACATGGTTTAGTGGGCATGGATGATGGTTGGACTTGATGATCTTGAAGGTCTTTTCCAACCTAAAGAATTCTATGACTCTGACAGAAGCCTCTGTGGGTGGCATGCCCTTAGCAAAGACATGTGCCAGCCTGTCAGTGAAACAAAAGCAGAGCAACAAATGCTTCACCATGGAAGGATGCAGAAATGCTGAAGGACAGAACATCAGTAAAACGAATAGCCTCTTTTCAAGGTCCGTTCACCTTTTAAGATGATTTTGCTCATCTCTCCCGTTGCATGGGGCAGTGTAATGGTTAGTGCTAACCCCTTCTGTGTTCCCATAGGACAGAGGGCAAACTGAGGTTCTTTTGTTTTCAGTGTACAGGAAGACTCAAGACTTGTTTTCTCTCCTTCCTGCTGATTTTGTTTCTCAGTGAGTAATACAAGGATCTGATCAAAGGGAGAGAAGGTTTCTATTGTTTGTTTACAATGCCCCATGTCTTTATTTGTCTTCTGTGGGTCCTCCTCGGAGATAACCAAACCTGTAACTTTTCTCTGGGTTTGAAGGCCACTTATGGCAAAACCCAGGAAAGGGGATGGTATGCACAGAATGATAGGAGCAAGTAACCATGTAGGGGCAAAGCCTTAACTATTTGCAGTTAAGGAAGCAGGCAGAGACTGAACCTTCCTCTAGGGGAGGAGTTTACCTCAGTAGGCCCAAAGAAAGCAAAACATGGGCATGCATAAGATTCAGCTTTCCTCATGGAAAGCCACACAGTGTGCTGCACCCTGATAGAACTGTAAAAAGTGCTCTTAGGGAAAGGGTAAATAATATGCTTAAAAATGATATATAGAAGACTGGGTTCTCTCCCACTCCTGCAATATTTTCTCTATTGTTCCCTTTTCTTTCCAGCACAATTAGCTGCAACAAGGCAGACCTACCCATCTAACATGGCAGATCAGATGGTATGCTAGCTTTTAGTAAAACAGTTCAGCAATAGGTAAAGATTAAGTATGTGCTTAACTTTTATACAAGGGGATAGAATTTGAGACTGTTAGCTAAGCACATGATTTATTGCTTCACAGGCTTGAAAGCTCCATTTACTTTTCATATTTCCTTTTGAAAGGGCACCAGTAAAACCCTTCTGTCCTCCCTTATATTGAGGTACAAAATTATTTCTTTTTCTTTTTAAAACGAGAAGAGAAAAAGCAAAGCAGAGAAACCTACATCAAAAATAGGGCAATTTTGTTTGAATTTCACCTTTATACCCGCTTAGGCCAATCTTGAATATGGCTTAGTCTCTGAATGTATGGTGTTTCTTTCAGGTCCTGCTTTTCACACTGGAATCCTGGGATGCTTTTCAGACTATGCCTGTTTCTGAAAACAGAGGTAGAAAAGAGTTAATACTCTGAAGACAGTTTATTAGCCCTTCTCCCCAGCAAGCATCTAATATATGAGATATGCTACATGGTACTTCCCCATCCTTTGCTGAGTGCTTCTCTTTCTGCAGCACGGAAGATTCCTAAAGATTAGTATCATGCTGAAGGGAAAGGATTTCCTGGTCTGAGCTAAGAGAAGGGTGGTGGTGGTGGTGGTGAGATCATTGTCTCCAGTTAACATAGAAGATGGACCAGATTTGCCACAATAAGATAATACTAGCAGAGGTTTTCTACAGCAACATATGCACAATAGTCTTTAAGTTTTACAATCATTAATTGTTTGGAAGAAGTGCATTGAGATTGTCATTTACAAATTAAGTATATACACATCTGCAAAGGCAATGTTTGCTCCAAATTCCAGCACAGTTTTCTGCTTAAAGCTGATTTACCATACTGTGCTGAAAAGCTGTTAGTAGGCTGGAAGCAGCGTAGAAAGGGAAATACAGAGCAATTAATATCTGCTATTTATTCTGAACACAGAGCACCAAATTTAGCTTTCAGTTATTCTGATATATCCCAATTGTTTTAGCATGTAACAGATCAAATCCATATTTAATACATATTTATTGAAATAAAAAACAGTTTCGGGTTGCTAAGGCTTGAGGGCCTTGTATACCTTAGTTTTTGTACACAAGGGCAAATTCATGCCTGGAAAAACTGTTGACTTTATTATTCTTGTTTTCCTGAAGGGTGAATTTAGCTCATAAGGCTCATGCATTTAAAACAATGATAGCATTGTTATTATAATTTATTATTAAGTAGCTCTTATTTGATTATAAGGATCTAATCAAATATGGCAATATGCCTATCTGTAGCCAAACTGAGAGGATCTTGGCCAACTAAAACAAATCAGTTACCATAACAAAAGAGTAAGATAAAATGCCTCACCAGGAATCAAATATTAACCCCAAAAGACGTCAAACACTTGAGTTTCAGCCAGAGAAGAGCCACGCCAGCTATAGCAAAATGAGTTTACAGTGGGCAAGAGTTGTGGTGCTCCTGCCGGTGCGGGCAGGTGGAGGAGGACTGGGCATCCTCCCAGGAGCTGCAGCACTGTCACAAAGGGAAGTCTAATTCTCAGCCAAGACAATAGAACCTCTGGGGTTTAAAGTATGGATCCTGTGAGGATTTAAGTTGTAAATGAAGCAACTGAAAGGTTAAGCTGCAGCATCACAGGTTTATTGGATTTATCATCAGATGTAGCTCTTGACAGCTAGGAGATGCCTGGGAATTATGCCATTTCTGTGAGTACTCACAGGTTTGCCTTTCATAAATGTCTCTGGTTCTTCCAGGAAGACCACTGCCTATTAAAGTTGCCCATTAAATGTCTCCTCAAAGCCTACTTGGGGTCTGATGCCTGTGAAAAGTCTAGCAAATCACTGATCGCCACTCAGGGATAACTGTTTTACAACTGTTGAATTAAACTGTTCTTTTTCAAAGAAACAAAACAAAATTCAAAATTACTCAGAAACCATACTTGTATAGGTAATGTGACAAGGCCCAAGTGCCTTTCTGACCTTGTTCTTCTGTGGATTCTCCATACTCAGTTTTCTATAACCTGCACCAGCACCTTTCATTTAGAGCAGAGTACCTGAGGAACAGGTTTTCTGTTGGCTTATTTTCTTTCTGTTAAAGAGATGTGAGTTGAATCTCAGGTGTGGACTATGTATATGAAAACATGCTGCTTGTTTGTTTGCACCTACAATAGCTGGGCACAGGTCTTGCATGAGAATTTGTTGCTGCTATATGGTAAAAATTAAACAACAATAGCACTACAGAAAGATATGTAGAGAATAATAAGTAATGAATGTTGTGTCAGATAAATATATCAAATAATCAGAAATACAATCTCAGAACTGAGCTGGCCCATTTCTGCATCCAGGCAATGCTGACAGGTTAAAAAGTTGTTTTTGTTTTTTTTTTTTTAAAAAAGTGCTTGTTGTCTTTTATTGCCATATTTGAGAGTAGATATCTCAATGTGCCAAAATTTCTGCTCTGGCAATAGCATGCAGAACTGTCAAGATGCTGCTGCTGCAGAATCTAATGGTCATTGGGCTAGACTTGCTGTCTGCTGTTTATAGTGATTTTGTGTCCTCCTGCTATGGAATTCTCTCTGAAATTCCATCCCTCCTTTTATATGAATGACAAATGCTGTACAAATTTGGTGTACTATCTGAACAGTCACCCAGCCATTTACACCTGTTTTTTCTAGTAAGTTCTTAGAAATATTTGAGTCTTCACAACTGCAAGAGAAATGGTGGGAGAAGAAATGAAGAAACTCGCAAAATGTCTTTCTGTGGCACCTCACATCACATCACAAGCTGAGTGTTTTCTGCGGCTGCTTTTTTCTTATGCAGCTGTAAATATGTTTTTAATATTACCTTGCCTGGTTACTTGGCATCTTTAAGATCCTCATTCTCTTCTCAGAGTCCTGGCACAACACATTTCATCAGGACTGTGCCACATGTGTACTGCTAGCAAAATTTTGAATAGTATCCTAGAAAGCAGACTCAGCAGATGATTTAAGTGGGCATGCAACACGATAGGATCTTCTAGTGTTGGTAGTTCAGTGAGCAGTGATGATGGAGCCTATCTGCTGTGGCTCTTACTGTCCATCAGTGAGTCCATATTGCAGCCTCTCCATAAGGACAGATCTCTGCTCTGCTGTTCTCATGAGGAATATGGGAACACATCTGGAACTTAGAGCACTTGTGATATCATAACTGAGTGAGGTGTTCAAGATGAGACACACTCATGCATACTACATAACTATTTAATTTTTGTGCTCTTTAAGAAACCCAGCCTTAAAAGGACTAGTGTGATCTTTGGATGTGCAGAGATACAGGGAGCTGATTTTACGTATTTATCACAACCTTGTAGACAGTGATACAAGAACGTGGCTTCCCGTTCGGAAAAACAACTGGAAACAACTTCTTTTGAAAGGTTGTTGAATTTTTTTCCAGAGAAGAGCCATGAAAATTACTGGTGAATGGGAGAAAATGTTTTCCTGGGAGGGGCTTCCATCTCTTTGCCTTACCAAGAAGAGCAAGAAGAGTGTTGATTATGTATATTTGATACTAGACCTTAAAAGGCTGTCAGACTAGCAGAGAAAGTCTCCTAAAACCCAAGGGAGGGAGAGGCAAGCCAGACAAGCTAAAAATTAAGAGACAAAGAAAAAGGCATGCATTTTTATTAGCAATGAAAATGATTACACATTACGGCAAGTGAATAGTTCAGACTTTCAAATCAAGACTGGCACAGCCACTTTCTGGAGGCAGTCTTCTGCCAAGCACAAGTCATTTAAATCAATACTACGCTCCATGCTGTGTAGAATGTCAGCTTAGGTGGTGTAACGGTCACATGTGGTGTAAAATGTCCAGATCTATTGTTTGTGACGAAGGGAAAAACACTTTCAGTCTGTCACAGCATTTCACTTTTTAATTACGTGCAGAAACATTTTGATAATTTATACTGCTGAGTGTCCTGCTGTCCGTGGCTGGAATCAGTCACATCCAGCTGGGTGAATTCAGTGTGGTGAGGTGATCCCAAGTTGCCTGTTTTGCTGGTACCCACTCCAGAACATGGTGTGACCCTCTCTGTTCAGCCTCGTCATCAAAGATAGGTTACCTGGGGAGTGCAGTCCATGCCTGCAGACAGTGTTTGCAGGATAAGCCTCTGAGGCATCATTTCCAGTGTGACGTGCTGTTTGTTAGTGAGGGAAGCACCTAGAAGTCCAGCTCTGTTGGTAGGATGTCTCCAAGACCTTGAGATGAGAAGAGAGCCCTTTTCTGCAGTTGTGCTCCCTGTTGCCAGCCGATTCCCTGCAGTCATCTGTGGGAGCACCCTGCTTCTATGGCCATGGCCATGTGGTTATTATTTAACACCACAGCCTCTTTTCAGCATTTACCTTTGTTTAATTTGCTTGGTCTCACTTCATATTTTATGTTTCATTTTTCTCTTAAGTGTTTCAACTCAACTTACATTTTAGCTTAATGTAATGTATTTTTTACAGTAATTAGACAAGATCTTTTAAACCAGCAGTGATGTGTTCTTAAAAGTATAAATGGCAGCTCAAAGGCAATCACCGTTTAGAGTCAAAAGGAGGAAAATACTTAGTTGCCCTTTGAATGTTTGTATATCTTTGCCAGTGAGACAACCTTATGAGACCACTTCTTTGCTAAACCAGTTATGCCACCTCTTTGGCCAAATTCTGCTTTGTTTCTTCAACGCAAATCCAGGATAATCTCTTGGATTTAAACAGAGATAATTTGCTTTATCCTGATACTAACTGAAAGCAGATTTTGACCTGAATTTTTCAGTGTATCTTCTGCTGAAATCTCCTCCCACTGAAGATGGTGTCATTATGGCTGGGGCACTGAGTGTGCTAAATGGATTTTTTTCTTAGCTTGTATTTCTGTCACATCATATGTGTTTGATTTACTTACATTGTTGTTATATTTAATCTCTGCCCATTTAGTCACATTTACTGTCCTTTTTTATTTGTTTAGTAACGTGGTGCAGCTCAGAAAGGTAACAGGGATGGATAGAGCATGACAAGTTGCAAATATATTCTGTGCAGATCTCTTTTGCGGCTTGCTGTGTTTCAGTTTTGACAGTTTGTTCTATGGGATGGGTTGTTTATTCAAATGCTTGGTTTATATAAGAGCATTTAGCAGCAGCTGTAAGTGTACTACAGAGAAGTATTTGATATGTTTCTTATTTATTTTTTCCTCTATTGTTTGTGAATTCCTCCAGGAACTTCACAAAAAACTTTTGTACTGCTAGGGCCAACATTAGGGGTGTGCTGGATTCCAAATAGAGAGGAACCCCACAAAATTCAGAAAGCTGACTGTTCATCACCAGGTCTTTGGCAGCTGTGGAGAGAAGCAAGTGAAAACTGCCTCTGCTGTAGTTTTGCTGCTGATGCCAGTAGGACAGGATCTCAGCCCTACTCCCTGTCTGTGGGCTTTGTGGACATTTTAAGATGGTGACACTGGTAACATGGAGCTGAACTTCTCTATGAAAGGAAGAGAGGCATCGTCCTGGTGATACTGGTCAGGCAAAGGGAAAGAGAAGAATTCTTCAAGAGACAGGGTTGAATGGCAGCTTTGGCAGGGGGTAGAGGGGACTACTCATTTATTAGTAAGCATTTTTTAAAGCACAGGTCACGAAGGTGTGCCGTGCTCCCGTGCTCGGGCAGCGTGCCGGGGCAGCGGTCCTCCCTGATTGTCTGCCTTGTGACCAGTATTAGCAGAGGTAAGGAATGCCAGTTAACTTGCGTCCGTGGGGAAAAGTTGTGTTTTGGTTCAGGCCTGTCTTGTGCTGACTGCATTTTGTGCTTTACCTGAAAAGCCAGTGCTGTGGAGGAAGTGAAAATACAAAGCAAATTCCTTCTGACTGCAGGGGAGCTGCTCAGGTAGCTGGCCAAAGCAAGCATACCCATATAAATGCATCATCATGATAAAACTTAGTCTTACGCTAGACCAGAGTTTGACAAGAGTGAAAAACATTGGTACCTTGCAGTCTCGTTTCACGTGTACTTGGTTATTAATGGGATGTATAGCCTCTGCTGGGAGACCTGGCGTCAGAGGAGGGGGTGGGCAATGTCACCCCTGCAGCTGCCAGCTGCAGGGACAGGAGCAAGCCCTTGCGGGTCTGGTGTGGCATGGGAAGAAGCTGGCTTTCCTCACTCTACTCCCAGGGCATGGTGGGCTTGCTTGCATGCTGACCTGGGGGTTTCTGGTAGGTGCCAGCTGGGTCTGGTGGAGGTCTGCTCCTTGGGTGCACTGCCTACCTGGCAGACTCATGATGCAGGTGCCTGGGGACGTCTCTCACTCTCCTGGCTTGCTCCAGCACTGGGCTCCCCTCGCCTGCATGCGCATGGACACAAAGTGCATTTATATGCAGTGCACTCAGTTTACGTCACTGTAGGTTCAGGTTGTGGGACACACATGTTTTTCTCTTGTAGACTGTGGGCCCTTTCTCCAAATGCTGCTGACAGCAATGGGGACAGTCTGTGCCATTTCTCCCCACTGCTGTTACCAGCAGCACTCAGTTTTCTGTCTTTTAGTAATGGAGGCAAGGTGGTTTCTGCATAAGTAGTCACCCAGTTTGGAATAGGCCTGTGGCCAAGCATGGAGGCAGGGGTTGGTCTGCATCTGAATATATCCTAAATTATTGGCACGGTTCAATCCTGGTCCCTGCAGTTAAGCAGCTGAGCTGAGACTCATGCCTTTGCAGAAGCTGGCCTGATGCCTGTGCACTGCTATTTACTTCCCTGTGTTTAGGATTTAAGCTGCAAATAGGCTTTGTCCAGGTAGGGTTAAATTTCAGTGTTTGCAAAAGCAGCTAAGTGCACTGAGGGTAAATTCATCAGTAGATGCTGACTGTTTTGTACAATTTCAGCAACACAAGCTGTCAACCCTGTGGAGTTGGCCAGTTAAACTGCCCTTACAGCTGCTTTATTTAGCTTGAACATTGCAAATTGGTAATGTATTCTACAAAATTTGGTACAGTCATTTAAATATTACATCTTTTAGTGGAAGCTTGTGCTGAAATGAGAATGTAAAATGAGTTGAACAAAAATGCTCAGGGACTTTAACGTCTGAATCAATTGATTCTGGGCAGCAATTCAGCTAAGGCTCTGTCCACTATGCTGACTCAAACCTTTGTCCATCTTTTATTTCTTTTACTTCAGAGCAATACTGTAAATCATGTTTGCGAGAATGAAATTTCTGTCTTATTGTAACTATAGTGTAGCACAGAGAGGGAAAGCAGTTGAACAAGTGGTAAGAGAACCAAAAAGTAAGTTGGCTTTAGTTGAAAGAGGGCACTTTTTTTTTCTTGGATTAGGTTAATTTCAAAACTTTTTGGCTTTGGACAAGAGAGTTCAGCTATTGTTAGAGGTACAAAAATAGAAGTGGTGTGAGAAAGGTTTGGCTGTTTCCTGATTCTTTGTCTTCATGTTTTAAAAAAAGCCACATTGGCTGTTATGTATGCTCTGCAGCAGTCATCCTAACACGCTGATAAATGGCCTTTTCCCAGGTGACTCTTAATTCTATGTCTTCTTATTCAGCAAATGCACTAATCTCCAAATATAAATATATTAACTTGGTCTTTTTGGACAAAGCACTAATGAATGACACATGGGCACTTTGATTCCTTCCACAACATGCGCCCTACTCTACAAGCAACCCTGTCTCCATGTGCCTGTAAGCATGGACCCCATCCCATCCTGGACTTGCAGCTCACTTCTGACCTCTGTTTTGTCTTCTTTTCACAGTTGTGCAGCACATCAAGCGCCACAATATCGTTCTCAAAAGAGAACTGGGAGAAGGAGCCTTTGGGAAAGTCTTTCTGGCAGAATGCTATAACCTCTGTCCTGAGCAGGACAAGATCTTGGTGGCAGTGAAGGTAAAAGAATCTAGGGTTTCCATTATTAATTCATGGTTGCAACTAATGCTATTTTATTTGTAAATGATCGTGTTTGCCTATTCCGTAGCCCAGTGTAACTGCTCTGATATATGTGGAAGGGTTCACTAGGCTAATGGAGTGTTAAGAGAATGCAATATTTGATCTTGCTGGGGATTATAAAATGAGAGCTGAATTTCATAAGGAGAAGGGGGGAAACAGACTGTGTCACAAAGGGGCAAAATCTTTTATGATCTATCTAAAATATAATTAGTGAAAAATAATGTCTAGGTCATTAAAAATACATATATTTATGTCTAAAAAAATAATTTAATACTAGCTAAGTGGATAGGTTATGTGTATAATTGCTAGTCAAAGAAGACCTTTCTTTCTCAGGATTGTGCTCTTCTTTTAGTCAGCCACTGAAATTATCTGTGGCTAATTGTCATTAATATAGCTGCCAGGAATGTTATAACAAACTTGTGGATAATATTGTCATGTGCTGTTAAACACTGGCTGGACAGAAATCTGGAAGTCGTGATATGTCATACCTGGAGGAGTGACCTTTGATTACACAGCTCCAGCCAACTCTCCCAAAGTATAGTCCAGAGGAGGAGGAAGCTACATGAAAACAGCCATAACCTTGGAGTTTCAAGTATACAGAATAGTTCCTGCATTTCTGGGGGAAAAAAAAGGGGGTTGTTTGGTTCTTCTAAAGGGCACAGACTACGTGGTACATTGGGAACCTACCAAGGAGTAAGAAGATTTCCAGCTTGATCTCAGAGCCTGGACACCAAATCTGCTTCACCGTACTAAGCCACCAAAATGGAAGGGCTGTGGTTGGTTGTTGACCTCAGCTATGGATGTATGCTAGAAAACAGTATCGGTGAAACTACACTTTAAGAGTCTGCAAAGTCTCCCTGGCAACAATCTCTTATCTCCATCTGTAGTGTTCTGCCAAAAGCTGAACAAGGTGTTCAGCATTTGAAGTATCTCATTATTGCAGGAGGAATACACATTTAGAATTGGGGCTGTGCCTAGGGATCAGAAAATAATTTTATGTGACCAGTCACAATTAAGCAACCATGTGTACATTTTGGATCAAACCATACAGTAAAAGATATCGAGTAGGTCATCTTTTTGAATTTGGGAACAAGGAATAGAGTTTTGGATCTGGCAGTGAGAGAACATGAGAGGGCGATGGACTTGTAGAGTGCTTTCTTGCTCCATCAGAAATAACAGGTTTTGGGGGATTGCCAAGGTTACAAGCTTTTTGATACCTGGGAGTTGTTCAGTCACATTGACTGGTGAGAAAAAATTAAGCCCTGAAGGTATGTATCATAGACGGAGAAAGCAAGAGATAAGAGATGACAAAACTAGATCCGAATGAATTTTCTACTGTATTTTGGTGAAGCTAGATCCTCTATCGCTTCAGGGAACTGCTGGATAGCAAAATAAAAGTCTTTCCGTTTACTTGCTCCCTTTGAAAGTCCTGACCAAATGGAGTCTAGCACTTCTGCTGTTAAATGCTGCACCATGATTGCTCTCTGCTGCTCTGTCTCAGTGTAATTCACAAGGAAGTGCATTGAGCCTTTAAAGAGATAGATGTCTTCATGGATTTAGATGACAAATCTATCAGATTTCTGCACCAGTTGTCAAACTTTTTGGACAGGTTATGCCCATTTTATGTTTCTCACATTGGCTCTTGAAGATGTGACTGGCTGCCATCAAAGAGCAAAGTTTTTGGTGAGCAGTGCCATTGGATTGATTGGGGTTAATTGCCTAGCACTTCTCTCTTTCACCATGGTACTAACTGTGGCTCACAGGTATCCTTCAGTCACAGTGGAGGTCAAGGGATGGGACCTCACTGGTGTGCAGAGAGCTAACCAGAGAACTGTGTCTGGACCACACTGCTGGGCACGGGGTTTGGCAGTGGAAACGTGTGATTTTTTTTGTATTAGTCTTAGAGGAGCAGACATGGATGCCAGCAGTAGAGGGCAGCTCCTCCTGGCACACAGCAAGGGCTTTAGAAACCTTCACCCCCATGGGCAAAACCACAACACACCTGTCTCCGTGAAATAGATTTGGTGAGCCCAGTGGGAATATGTACTTGGCGAGGAGTAAGGTGGTGCCAGGAGGATTTTGGCAGTGAGGAGGCACAGTCTCACCCGCACAAGGTGGATCAGGATGGCTGGTGGTCCTCACTGGCTGCCTGTGCCTGCTGGGTGCTGGGCAACTGCGTGGTTCACACCTGGCCCTGAGCATCACCCCATCTGACTCAACATGCATCCTTCTCCTTTTTGGCTGGCTGGTATCCGAAATGTTGACATTGCTGCAGCAAATTATTTAGGAGCTAGGAGTCCCAGAAAAATCTGGGAAGACATAAAATCAGGCTTAGCATAAACAAGGAAAAGTGCTTGAGCTTTTGCTCCTTGGAAGAGGAGAAAAACAATCTGTTTAAATTTGTTTTGACTGTTAGGCTTTTTGGGGGAGCACTGAGTGTTTGGAAATGCTTTCTGTGGGTCAAACCGGGTGAGCAGAGAGCTTAACCACAGGTTAAGCTGGTTGCATGGGCACTGTACTAGCCTTCCCCCTGGGAGAGTTTGCACATCACATCAGAACACCATTTGCTGCAGGCACTTTTAGAGAACAGAGGGTGGAGGAAGGAAAAGTTATCATTTCCTTGCAGGCCATTTTGCCGCGCCACAGTAGTTGTTCAGGCCTGGATTCGTACTGTCTCCTCATAGGGTTGGATCCCCAGGCATAGTCTTGCACTAGTTTAATCTGTCTGGAGCTGGAGGTGAGGATGACTGTCAGGGCACAGGTTAGCAGCTGCCTCTGGCTCCCCTGTGAGGCTGGAGGGGGATTCACCCTGTGCTGTTCCAGGGTGGTGCTCAGCTAGCAGACTGCTATGTCTTTGAGGTGAAGAACATTTCCACGGCATCTGCAGAGGAAAACCAAAGGTTTCCAACTCTTTGGGTCTTCAGTTCAGAGAACAGTCAAAATCACCACTTCATTTCTTGAGGAAATGCGCCACTCAGCTCTTGTATGGTGATGGGGAGCAGTGGCAAGGCTTTCTTAGGGGAAGGCTGAAACTGTATAAAGGACAGCTGTCATGAGAGTTTCATTACCAAGTCATACTGATGTTGGTGAGGGCCACATCCCCCTACTCTTGCTCTGACCCACCTGTGAATGCAGCTCAGTGGTGTTGGGGTGGACTAAGGAGCTGGCCAGTTTGCACTCGCTACAGAGCACAGGTCTGCAGAGATCGGATAGTACGTGGATACCTGGGCAAGGACTTTGTGGAGAGTAAGCATGGGGTGGCAGTCTTGACTGTCACAAGGATGAACACAGCAGATGTGGAGGTCCTGTAACAGCGAGGGGGTCCCGCTGTTGCCCAGGGGAGTGTGTCCCTCCTCCTTAGCTGCTGGCCTGAGTGGTTGGAAAGTACACATGGCTGTATCTCAATTTCTACTGGGGAAAACTCCTGTCAACTGGTGAGAGCGCTTTTGTATGCAGAGCTGTGGCGTACTTGTCAGTAATGATAATAATAATGAATATGTCTTTTTCTCTCTTTGTGCTCTTATGGTTTTATTTTGGTTTTATTTTTTCTGTTGCACTGAGAACAAGCTAAATGCATTAGTCAATGCCATTTTTATGTAAATTCAATGTACTTATTAATTTTTTCACTTTCAAGTCTCCTCCTTGCCTGATTGTGTCAGCTATCTCTCATGCATTGTGTCTATTCTGTGTGCTGCACAAAATAATGAAAAGGGGGTTTTGCAATGGTGGGTGTTAGAAATTCAAGTTGCCCCTTGGTAGTAGAAACCCTGCCTGAGTTTTACCTGGATTTTAGACCTTTCTGCATTTTGCTGTTTGACAGAAAATGTGTAATTGCCATGGCAACTGCTCTGTCATATGATAATTCTGCTGTTTCTGTGAGATAAAAAGCGTCTTCTGAAATATACAATATGCCATCCTCACACGGCAGAGCTGTCAGCATTTTTACTGTCTTTCCAGGGAAAGAGCCTGCTGGAAAGACTATCAGCCTATACTTCTCCCTGTGAATTTTTTTCCAGGTTGCTATTATTTAAAAATTGTTTTTATATTAATAGTTTTTCTAATTCTGTTGTTGAGAAGAATTACAGTCCAATTGCTTTACACATGAAACCACCAGAGGAAACTCAAGGGACAACAGAATTGTTCCCAGTGAATTCATTATATAGCATAGATTGGACTGTGGGTTGGTGCCTGTATAATGTTAAAGCATCATCCCAGAGCCCAGAAGCATTTCAATTCCTCACTCGGTTCAGATGGGATTGCGTGGGGACCGTAGTGCAGAGCCAATCTGATATCCACCTTAGATGATATAGCTGTGTATACTAATATATCATGGCTTTTGAAACTTTGATGATGCAATATCCTTGTTGCATCATTATTGGTAAAACTTGTGGAAGAAGGGTGCTGGGCCTGAAGACACATAAGATTCACAAGTGGGTCCCTCAGGGAAGGGACATCTGTGGCGTGCGTGATCTCTATTGCCTCTAGGATCCATAGAGCCTGAAATCCACAGGAAAAAGCCCCTGAACTTGGTAGGTGGCTATCCAGTCTGCCCTGCTTCTTGTCCCCCCATCTGAACCTTATTATGGCAGCTATTTATTTTTTAAGACCTACGGTTGCAGTTTCACAAGTAAAGCAAGTGTTTTCTCCAACAGTCATCTTTTAGTCCCTTCTTCACACATGCATATGTATAATACTAGAAAAGTGGACAAAATTGTCTCTGTTGAAGAAAAAGCTTGAACAAACCGTGACTACTGCAGCTAAAACCCATTTTTGATGGCAGAATGATTGCACAGTATGAACTTGTTCTGTGTCTGTTGTGTTAAGTGTGGTTGGTCCCATGCTCTGTATATGAATTTGGGGTAGAAAATAAAGTGACTAGATGGCCAGGAAAAACCATCTTTAGTTAAAACAATGCCACTACTTTTGTGTCTCATCTTTCTTTGTATTAAGTCTAGGTATAGTTAAAATCCAGAGGTACAGAGCCCAGGCATCAGGTTCTGTGAATAATAATTTGTGAACAATGGTAACCTGCTATCTTTCTCTTACTGTTTTAAAAATGTTGTTTGAATTAGTATAGTGCAACCACAGTATCTTTTAAAGGTAGAGCCTAGTAGTGGTTTATTGTCAATTATAATTATTCCTCATTTAACTGGTGTCAGAATTTGCTTTTTTTTGGTGCATGAAAGTGTTTCCTTGCTCAGGAAGTGTAGTTCTTAAGAGATCTGAAACTGCCTATGTGTGGCAGTTAAATTAGCATAATTTCATTATACAACATTTAAGCTTCCTATTTAATCCAGTGTTGATACATTTCCTTCAAAATGAAAATATGCAAGAATTTAGACCTCTATAAATAAAAGGGGGTGAGAAAAATTGACACTCCAGAATTCTGATCTACATCTACTTCCTCTCTGTCTATTGATTTAGGATTGATCTTCCAGTTACTTATACATATGCTTAATCTTGGGTGAGTAGATTTACTGAATTTCAAAGGAGTTTCTGGCTGAAGTCTCAGGTTGTAGGTTCTGGTCCAGGGACGTATCCTTGTATAAATCTACCTAATGTATAGCACACCATAGGGGCCAACATCAGCAACAGCAACATTAGTAATACATAAAGAATGCATCTGTGTTCCCACTAAGTATTTTAAGCAAGCAGAATTTTATTTTAAAGAACTTATGAGATGGGTAAATACCAACAGGATACTAGGGTTTGCCTGAGTTAAACGCTAAAGGGTATGAACCAGCTGTGTACTAGTATATTTTTGGATAAGATCAGTTTATTTGTTCTGTGTTTGGAAAACACTTGGCACAGTAAGATCATGAGTATTCCTACATCCTCTTACAAGAAAAATCATTGTTTGGCATGACATGCAGCAGGAGAATGAAAATTGTATGGCCATTATTTAATTGCACTTAAACATCCCAACTGCATTTCTAAAAGAGTTATTAAGGAAGTACTTCCTCCATCCTTTTTGCAGTAGAGTGTCCTTATCTTACCCTTACATTGCCATCCCACATGTTTGCGAACATCTCCCCTTCCTTACGTTTTTGTTTTCTCTGCCAGACACTGAAGGATGCCAGCGACAATGCCCGCAAGGACTTCCACCGCGAGGCAGAACTGCTAACTAACCTGCAACACGAGCATATCGTCAAGTTCTATGGCGTCTGTGTTGAGGGTGATCCGCTCATCATGGTCTTTGAGTATATGAAGCATGGAGATCTTAACAAATTCCTCAGGTAAATCCACAAACACGTATGGTGCTGCTGAGCCAGAAGTGGGCAGAGAAGGTAGGTGTTACTGGTACTTAGTGTCAAATCAACTACTACCTCTGGAAAATGCTGACACCTAGGAGAGCAAATCTCTGCAACTCATCTTCTGTACTGGGATGTAGGACTTATTGTTTATTTGCCTATTTGGAAGTACCATTAAGTCAAGCCTTATGGTTTGCACCAAAGGAATGGGAACCAAGGAAATACTGTTTCCAGTATATTTCAGTTTTTTCTGAAATGTTTGGTTATAAATCTTACAGTAGGAATAATTTTCTTGCAGGATTTCTTGTAGCACTTAGGAAGATCCCCCTCAACACCTATCGCTATCTGTAGGCATCTAAGAGCTTTTGAAATCTAACCCCTTTTCTCTTCCGTCCTCTCAGTATTTTGGAAAGACTGCAATTAATCTGAAGCAAGAAAACTGTGAGCCGTGGAAACTTCAGTGCAATGGAAAATGCTTCATCCTGGGGTCCAGATTAAGGCTTTATTTCATGAAGCTGTTCAGGAATGTGCATTGGAAATTGAAAATTGGCAGTAAAGCAGTCATAAATAAATAGATGATACCTAAGGTTCACAATAATAGGTAACTCATGAACCAGGAAGTTATGAACAGTGGCCTTGTGTATGTGCCGTTTCCACTAGCCTGCATTCATTGACATAAAAATAAGCAGTTAAGAGACAGCTTTTGCTCCTAGGTAAAAAAAAAAAAACATGTGCATAAGGGACTGTTCTTTCAAGGTCTTCTGTGTCATTTTCATTAAAGGATTTCACAATGGCATTTCAATATACTGAGATCTCTCCTGCTGAAGATAGCTAGGGGTACCACCATTTTGGAAAGATATCTGTGACAAAGCTGTAAACCAAACAAAACTGATGTCCCTTTAAATGGGTTCAGATTTTCTATCTGTCTGAAATGGCTAGTGACTGCTAGTGTCACCATTTATGCATTTTTGAAAGCCTACGTGAAATGAGTTTGCTGTCTTTCTAATCTCTGCTGAACAAATAGCCACACCACAAAAGCAAATGACATGAACTAGCATCCTCCCGTATTGGCAGGGCTGCCAGGTTTGGCAGGGAGACTGGCGCCTGAACTGGGACACAGAGCAAACACTACTACTTTTCCCAGACTGATTGTCTCTCTGGCGGAGGATTTAAATATATTGTTTCTGATTGGCCTTTTCTTACCTTGTAACTCTGTTTTTGAATTATTGTACAGAAAGGTAGTTTAGCAGACAGTATATTTCCTACTTCAGGTCTTTCCTTTTTTTTAATTATTAATCAGCCCTTGTCTTTAGAACATAAAATGATTACGCTGGGACAAGCTGTTAAACCTAAGGTCCAATTTGTCATTCCTCTCACATTTGCTGCAGCTTGTGCTGCAGATCAGAGGTTAGTTGTAAGCCGGCTGTAAGAGCCTGTATTTCTTACCCTGCAGCGCCACCAAAGGCTGCCGGGGAAAAACGAAGCGGCAATTTAACCCAAGTGAGCCGTGCTGTCTGCATGCAGCCAGAGGCTGTTTCAGATCTAGGACTAAAGCCTTAAAGTCATGCCTGCCCTGTGCTTGTTCTGGCTCATGGAGACTGATGTGGATCCAAAGAAATCTCTGTCAGTGTTTCTGGCTGTTGCAGACACTGGGGAGCACCTCATTTACAGCCAATACCAAGAGGACAAGCAAGATGGATGGAGTTTTAAGAATAATCCAAAAGTTTCATTAGATACAGACCATGTCCACAAGGAAGCTAGCGAAAGATAAAGAGTTCTCTTAATTCAGCAACTCAGAGCTTCATGTCTGAGAGCAGTCATTAAAAAAATCCATGCAATGAAAAGGTACAGTGCTTTTCAATAGGAATTTGCCTATGAGTCTTGGTTGGAGATTTCATATCCTGCCGTTTATTCCTGCCCAACCCAGACCAGTTGCATGGCTGCCTTTATGTACTCTGTGGCAGAGAGCTCTTCGGCTGGTAGCAGGTGCAGTCCCAGCAATGCTACACACCCTCCTTCATTTCTTTCTCCCATCTGTCACTTTGCTCATGAAGTTCTTTCCTTGGGGCAATTTTAATTTCATAATTCTAATAGGTAGTGTCAGATTTGATCCCACAGATTTTGATTAATTTACAACTCTTTTCCAAACTCCTGTGCCCTTCCCCTAGGGATGAATTAAGGCCTCACCTCTGTTGATTAGAAAGGTGATTCTCTGAAACTCCTCTTTGTAGGAAAGAAGAACTTTTGAGAGAAAATAAAAATCAGTTCTAGAGTCTTTTTCCAAATTAAAAAAAAAAAGGTTGAGGAGGGAAGAGGAGAGGTGGCCTCTTAGAATAGTCTGCGGGAATAGAATAAAAAAGGCTTCTGAAAATGCAGAATAATGGAATGGATGGAAAGGGATATTCAGAATACTATAAGGTGTGTCAAATGAGGAATGATTGCCAGATGACCTCATTAATTGGATAAGGATTAGCTAGTAATGCCTACTATAAAATGTTGTGTGTAGGAATGTTTATGTCTGTATTTTCAATATATTAGGATGTTACACATGTATACCAGAGCTAGCAGAGTTAAGATGGCTGAAGCACATGTTTTCCACTACTTTGCTGGGCTTTCCAAATGCAGAACGGCTATTCTTCTGCTGGAGTGTATACAAGTTTCTCATTCATCAGTCGATTATTGTATCTTGGGGACTTGCTAGGTCTTTAAAAGCTTGTATTTCTGAAGCTGTTTAGTTGTTCCAAATAGTGCATGTTTTGTGTCCTCTTCCTATTGTCAGGAATTCTTATCTCAGGCAGGACTCACCTTTGGTGATAAAATAAGCAAAAAGGGTTTCCTGCTGTGCTTTTGGATAGGAAATTAGAAGTGTAAATCTGAAATTGCTGCCCTTGTTGGTCAGATTGCATCTCAGAAGGAAGTTAGCTCTTTCTTCTTTAAGAAAAGATGGAAGGGTCAATGGCCTGTCTCCCTGTAGAAATCAAGGAATGCTGGTCATAGGAAAAGTGACGCTATGCATGCCACTTCATTACCATTCACTCTTACAGAGTGATAAGGTTTTCCTCAGTTACCTAACAGCTACATTTGCCAGTCTTTCTCCAGAAAAGATTACCAGAATAGAACAGGAAAAAGGTGGTGGTTTTGGACAAAGCAGTATTATTATGAATATATGTGTCTTAACTTCTGTAAGTAATATAACACCTGTTGTGTAATGCTCTTCATACCACCTGTCTTTCACGCAATGAAGGAAAACAGTAAATGAAAAAAGCCAAGATACAAATTTTCACCTATGTCATCAATGAATTTGTAGGCCTTTTTGTTACTATATTTGAGCAAGTTACTTGTGTGGTTTTAGGCTCACTAATGCCTTTCACCTCCCAGCTTATGGCCTATCACTTAATTAGCTTGTATTTTGGGGCAGGGCGCATGGACCAGATGCAGTACTGATGGCAGAAGGCAACCGTCCTGCTGAGCTGACTCAATCCCAGATGCTTCACATTGCCCAGCAGATTGCAGCTGGTATGGTTTACCTGGCATCACAGCACTTTGTGCATCGGGATCTTGCTACCCGGAATTGTCTAGTTGGTGAGAACCTACTGGTGAAGATTGGGGATTTTGGAATGTCTAGAGATGTGTACAGCACGGACTACTATAGGGTAAGTGAACTGCTGTAATTGGTAATAACCTAGGTCTTGTTCAGTCATCTTACCACATTGATGTGACTGATTCTGCTTTTACACTCAACCATCTGTCTGTCAGGTAATTTAGAGGCTAGCATATGGAGAACCTGGGTTTGACCTACAAAGTTTTGGTAAATTTGGAGATTGTTAATCAGAGTAGGATTAACATGTCCTGTTGTTTATATATGTTGGCTTTATATTCTAATAATAAATCACAGAAAGGTCTCTTTCTCTGGGCAGAAATTTTGCATGTTTGCTTGGCTTTAGTGAAGAAGAAGCAGGAGCAGATAAAAAGGAAGAGTGGGTAATCAAATTTGGCCCAACACTTTGAAGTTGTGTTCTTATATGTTCTTATATATTGCTAAGACAAATGGAAATTGTAACTTCTGTGTATTGTATAATGTTTCAGTTTACTAGAGGAGGTGTAAATACTGCAGAGCAGCACTGGACCAGTTACTTTACTTAGGAAGAGACGAGGTGAGAAATTGTTATATACACAGCACCTGAAAGGCTGTCAGTAGGTTTTTCCTGCTTGAAGTCAGGTCTTTAGTCCTACTGCTTATGGCTGAACAGTTGTTTTGTGGTGGGTAAGTGTAGCCCATCATCCTTGTTTATTCTGGCCCAGGCTGTTTTCCCTGAGTTACGTTGCCATAAAATTATCTCTGAAGTTTGCAAAGGGCTTCTAGGATCGCTCGGATAAACAGGACTGTGTACATTAATTACTGTTGCTGATGTTGTCTTTGTATTATGTGGCAAGTCATGTAGTTGGCAGCATTTGCTGTTTCCTTCCACATTTGTAATTTCATGATTGGAACTGAAGCTAAGGTGCCTGTGGCTTGAGGAAGGCAATCTGTGGCCAAGCTGTTAGTTTATAAACCCTAGAGTTTATCCTGTAAGACAAGCCACTCAGCATCTTTAAGCACATTTTCTATATCTGCCTCTCACATGACTTGTTGCCAGTGAATTCCTTATAGATAAAATGAAGACCTCATCCTTAGCCACCCAATTTGGGCTGCTGCTGTGTCCATAAAGGAGAGTGTCTCCTCAGCATCAGTATTTGTGGGATGCCCAGAAAGAGATTGTCTCTACATCCAGCTGAGGCTGGACAGGGCAGAGGAACCTACACACAAGAATTATTATTGGGTGTTGTTTCACTTAACATCTGAGAAGTAACAGTCTTCTCTGTTCTTTGTCTTTTCTTCCAAAGGCCAACCTAGTATTTAGTAAATATATGAGCCAGATTCCTCTTACATTTTGTTACTTTGGAAACTTGGCACTTCAAGCTATTTGGTCAGTGTAAAACAAGCATGACTGCACTTCAGAACTTGGAAAAATACACAGAACAGTAATCACTGCCTCTATTTGTGTTTGTGAGGACAGCAGTGAGCACCAAAGGCCAGGGTTTCTTGATTTTGTATCTGAAGTATGAGCAATACTTGTTGGGACTAGAGGCGCATCTCTGTTCTGTACTTCAGTGAGACTGGACCTGTTTACCATGTTTGTCATTAGACTTAGGAATGAGCTTAACATGCTTAACAGTAAGTGTTTGCAAAGGCCTTGACAGTTTGAGGCAGCATTTTTGAACAATAAATGCTCTGCTTATTTTTGGAAAAACTTAGTAACTCACTGCTGCAGAAAAAATACCTGCAAAAAGGGATGGAAGTTAAGTAAACCTATGGACTTCTTGGGAAGGACTGAGGCCTGGCACAGCATGTGATAGTGTACGGACTCTGGCATCATCTTACCTGCTCATGTACCTCTGGGTTTAATCCTTGAGTCTTACACATGAGCACTCAAGCAAAGCTTCTACCCAATGAAGCACAAATTTAGAATAAGACCCTTGACCTGGCGGAGGCAGTGGTTCACCAAAGGAAATTCTGGGTAACCTGGATAGTCCTTGGGTACCTCTCAAAAGACCTCATTCAAGGGGTACACTGCATTTCTCACTGCCTCTTATACAGAATCGCTCTTATCTTTCCTTCTTCTCTCCCTCTTCATCACTTTTTTTGAAGCCAAGGGAGGATCTGTGGGGTGCAGGGTGTAACAAAGGAGAAGAAAGGGAGTAGTGTCAAGAGGGTGAAATCATGGATGTGAGAGAGGGAACAAACAAGGCAGGAAAGGTAAGTATAGGGAGGTGTTACTAAACAAGCGTGAATGAAAGGAGAGGGACATAGAAAAGTGTCAGAGAGGATGAATGAAGATGTAAAGTAGCTTGACTCCATACAAGTTGGTGGTGTAAGCTTGCAGTATGATGGATGGGTATGAAACTTAAAGTTGGGTAGTTGCTTGTTCTGCACAGTGAGAAAAACAAGAAGGACCATTTATCTGGCTCCTGATGTGCCAGCTGGCTTCTAGCTGGTGCAGAAGAGGGACAACCGTGGCCTGCCATGCCACCATATTTCACAGTGATGGAAGTTACAGTTGAGCCTGTGAGGTTTTGGCCTGCCCTGCTTGGGCTATGTGTGGGCTGGTCAAAAGCTGGTCATGAAACAGTCATGGCTATGATGACTTTTCAGACAGTTGCCTGGAGATTTATATCCATGGCAGGCCTAAGCAATGAAACTGTCAGCGATGACACTGGGATGGCACTGACCTACCATACCTAATTGTTTATAGCAGGCTGAGTCTTTTTAACTGCTCAGGCTTAAGCACATACATAGAAGCAATTCCTCCCCAACCTTGACAGCTTTATCTGATGTTTGTTGGAAGGAATTACACAGCTCCAGAAAGCTCTTCAAGAAATGGTTCAGCATTTGTTTTTATTAATACAATGGAATCAGTTTTTTGGGATTCTACCACCCTGTCAGGATGTTAGATTTGCCCAAGATGATTATTTATAGCTTGCTTCTGTAAGATAAGGATGATCCCCAGTCCTTGTTCCCTGTTAGATTGTTAATGACATTCTGCATTGAATCAGCTCAGTTGTTAAGAGATGCTTCAGGGAAGAGAGGCAGAGAAATAACCCTTGGGCTGGGAATACATGTGATATGGGGCCCTGATTGCACAAGCTTTCCTTTTTCTCCTCTGTTCTTTTTTCCTTTCTTTTTCATCAGGCAGGAATCTTGTGGGTGGGGGGAGCCCTGGTGTACATGCTAGCATTCGGTGTAACAGCAATAGTTTTCAATAGTCAGACCAGATGAGCTTGGGGACGTGAAGAAACTGCAGTGGCTTTTCTTACCCAACACTACTGTCCACCCCAGGCCAAAATAAAACAACTGTCAAGTAATTAGTTTGGTCTGTGTGCCAAACAGCTCCAGAGACACTCTGTTGCACTGCAGTCCTTGTAGCACAGTGGATCATTTCACGAAGTTATTTACTTGCAGAGCTTAGGTCTCAGGTTCATTAGTGGCTTTTATTTGTTTTGTTGATGTCTGCGGTTTTTTATTTGGACTCCCGACCCCCACAGGTCAGGGTTTCCCATCTTGCCCTCTGATACCCAAGTAGTATGACTCAGCAGCAGCTTTCAGTGGCTTAAAGTATTGATACTGAAGCATGGGAGAACTACTTTGCTAATAGTCGTTCTTGCACACAGAGATAGTGTATCAGGCCCCTTTTAGGCTTCCGGTTCAGGTTTGCAAGTGGTTGCTTAGTCCTTGGTCTTAAAATACTTTTCTGCATTTCTTTATCATAAGCAAAAAGCTTAAAAAAAAAAAAAAGAAGATTGTCTTATCCCAGTATTTGGAAAAACTTAACAGGGATATGCTTTAAATATGAGCCAAGATTTTGGATGAAACTGTGATTTCACCAGAGTAAGCAAGAGCTTTGCCATTAACTTCATTAGGACCAGAATTTCACCCTTCCACATTTTTATGTTTGTCCAGTGCAGGATAGAGACTGTTTCTGATTTAGATTTATGGAGCTCAGTTGTGTAATCTCTATTTAGCTATTGTATAACTTACTTGCCTTTATGCAACAGCGCAAGAAACAGTGGAGAAAATAAGGACTCCTTCCTTTCCTCCACTTGTACAATCCGCACAAGGATCTGTCAAAAGACTGGGGCTGTTAGTGAGGTTTCCATCTTCCTTTAGGTCCAACTTGCCCTGAAGCGAGAGATGTTCATAAGTCACAAATTAGTTTCCTCCACTTCTGGTACAGATGGGGCAGAAGAACTCAAGTGAATGTGTTTCAGTATAAAGTCCAGTGACACGGTTTCACTTCAAAATCTTCTGCATATTTTGTAAGATGTTTTAAAGAGAGCATAGCGTGTAGGATTGGAAGAAGCAACATAGGTTACCGAGCCCAAGCCTTCCACTCTTGCAGGAAGCCATGCAGTAGGTGTTAAGGGTAGGAGGAGCTACAAGAATCTCAGACCTCCTCAAGACAAATAGAAAACTCCAACACTCATTAACACTTCAGTCCCTTCTATATGAGGCACCAAACCGCATAAAAATTTTAGTCGGCCAGTGGAAAAGAGGAGGAGATGTTAAGGGTATTAACAGTGTCCTAAGCCCCTAAAGAGAAGTTATGTTTGGCAAAAATTCCTGAGAGATCTTAGGAAGTCAGTCACACCCGACAGACAACGGGAGCGGACAGCAATCCCCATCAGTCTATCTCAGTGATAATTACCTTCCAAACTGGCAAACTGTGTAATGCTGTAAGTGCACAAGCCAGCTGCACCAGTCTGTGGCATTACTGCCAGTGGCATTACTGGGGTTTGGTGACGCCACTCAGAGCACATCTGGCCCTGTCACCTGTCCTCAGTGCCTCAGAGCAGTGTGGGAACTGAAGTTGACCAAGAGCCAGATCATACAGCAAGAGGGGAAACAAAAACGCAGGCGACTGATGCAAGTCCTGAAGAAAGACTTTAGTTAAATAAATAAATATGGAGCAGCCTGCAAAACACTGGCAGGCTTCTCCAATGTCTCTCAGGTATACCACAAAATTGGATAGCAGCAGTTTTGTGTCTCTGAAGCTTGAATTTCTAACTCCTGGATCACTCCTGTCCTGTCACACAGCCCCTTGCATCAAAGTAGATGTTGCAAATAAGTAGGATCCTGCTGCACGGGCTTTCCCCGGAAGGCTGCTCCCCAACCTCAATGGCTGCCAGTTTTCTTTTTTATCAGCAACGTGGCCAATGTACACCTATTTGATCACATTATTCTCTTCCCTTCCTAGTCTTTACCGCTCAAGTGTATTTAGAAAAAGTAGTCCTGTCACCTCCTGGGCTGTTTTGGAGGGTTAAAGGTGGCACACTGTCAGGAGAAAAGGGTCTTCATTTTTCTTCTCCTTATAGTAGCCTTCTCCCATGACTTCCAGTGTGTGAAACAGCAGATTCAGTGTCTCTTTCTGGTACAGACATCACTAGGACTGTGAGCAGTATTTTCCAAATGAGATTTTGTACGTTCTTGGATCAGAGGTACTTCCCAGCCTCTAATGAAAACGTGCTGCACAGTACATCCTAGACTCGCATAGCCTGTGTCATTGGCTCACAGTCACTGTATTCTCAAACAGTGCCCTGGGCCACTCTCATCTTCCACTCTTTCCAAATGAAGAACATCCTCTTTTTTTGAAGTTTTTTGTTTCAATCACTCAGTGAATGACTTTGCAGTTCATACTGGCACATTTTGTACCTCTAGTGGTGGAGAAAGATTGTTGTCTCTTATTTTTAGCTTCTTTGGTGGCTGCTTTTTTTAAAAATTAAAAATCAGGTCTTGTCTAATTTGGTGGTGAGTAAAGAACTAAAGAAACAGAATCATGGTACCAAAAAGTAAACAGCTGAGGGAGTGAGAAAGATTTGCAAGGAAGTTTCATAGATTTTTGTGGCTTCGTGTCTTGATGTTTTGTTTCTTGATCAGTTCTATTTAATGTTAATGTTAAGTGGATATTTTGGGAAAGGATGTCTTTTTAAAACATAGACTTCCCATGTGCTTTCAGTTAAGATGTGAGAAGTTATTATACTTCTTAGCCTCCCAGGAAGACTTCCAGAAAAACTAAGGATTACACAATTTGCTGTTCCAGGCCAATTTTAAAAATACCCAGCTTTCAGATCTTCTCTCTACACAAAAAGGTCAAACCCCCTTTTGAGAAACAGTTTTGACACTTGGGACTATTATAGACCTCAGCAAACAGTCCCAATCCAGATCTCTGCTGTTCCTTAGTGAAGTCAGAGTAGCAAGCAGTTTGAATGCAGTGAAACAGCATTAGTATTACAGTAGTGAAATGGCAAAGACCATCTTGCCTGCTAGGCATAGTCCTTCCTTCATGTGTGAGCATAATACTGTAGAATGCGGTATTTCTGGCAACTGCATAATACACTTTTCTGGTGACTCCCTATATGAAACATTTGCTAAAAGATAGTGCTAGTAAAATAATCACCAGAGAGTGATCTCGTTTAAGCTATTTCCAGTATGAAATGCCTATTTGCAAAGAGAATTAATGCATGACAGCAAGGGGCTAAAAAAAGAAAAGTCTGGTTTATCATTATTTGGGCTGTAACTAGCCAGGCAAGCACCACGATACAAATGTTTACAGTGAGGAACAAGCGTCTGTCTATTCTGAAAGGGCAATAGCAGCAAACACCTGCAGGTCTCAGCTGCCACTACAGAGATGAATACCTGTGTGTGGGAGTTTGGAGGAGGCTGCACTAAAGAAAGCAAGAAAGAGTTACTGAGAAGTCAAGCAGCTTGTCAAGGCATCCTCGTAGGTGTGTTTATTGAATTGTCACAGTTTGAAGGCACAGTTTGAAGGCTTTTTATTAGCTGCTATTTTTGCATCCATTGCTCAAAAGGAAATTATCTGCTTCCCTACATGGACTTCTCAGCTCTCCTCCTCCGTCAGAGGCTTATTGCATCATGTGTAGTGCTGGGGAGGACAGAGGGTTCCAGCAGCCCTGGACGACGTGCACAGATGATTACATGCAACTGGAAGCAATACAGGAAATAATGGGCCAGCTAGGGAGATGTAAATCCGAACTAGGTGCCTTGAAGTCAGTGCAGTAACTCTGAACTTAAAGTAGCATAATTACAAGCAGAATTAGCCCTAATGATTTTAGAGGGCTTTTAGGAGCTTCCTAAAGGTCACCACCATGTCAGCATTTAGAAAGTTGTATGCAGCAGGACACGGCTTTATCCTGATGCTAAAGGATTAGCAGCATGGCTTGATGTGTGTTACTACTTGGCCATGACAGAGTATATTCTGTTGTGTGCAGGAAGCATGCTCTTCCCCAGCTCTTACTTACACATCCCTGACTGCTGGTGTTTTGTCTGGAATTGCAGTTTTCTAACCTGCTCAGTTCTGCACAGAGAGGCCAAATTTAGCTTTCTCTCAAGCAAGTACAGTTCCATCTTTTTTAGCATGGCTACAGATGTAGTCACTTCCCAAGTGAAGTTTTCTCATCATCTTCACACCAGGGTCATTGGTCTTACTTATAGTTCTGTTTCCATCTGCTTTCACTGACACAGATCCTAAGAGGGAAGTCCAAGAAAGTTTTCCATATTAGTGCTAGGAGAAGAAACATCATATGTCCAGCATGCATAGTGTGCTGTATTTAACAGTGCGTTCTTACTAAACTCCATCTTGCAGGGTTAGTGACAAGACAGTAATACAGAAAATGAGATTTTTAACTGGGAGGTTGTGACATACTTTGTTTTGCTAGATTTAAGCCCCCTCTCACATGAAATGTGCAAGTGGGAAGCCAGCTCCACAGCTTCTAGAGCACATTCTCCTTCAGTCTGTGAGATCAAAGAGTGTAGAGAAGGCAGAAACAGAAAAACATAATGACTAGGTTGAAAAATGGAGCTGATTAAAAGACAAACTAGAGCAGAGAGACCTTGCTTCTGTGAACAGTTACTTGATTACCCATTGAATCTGGGCGTCTTAATTATTCCTTTGTAAATCCACCCCCACTAGATTTACACCAGTGTGGTTCTCATGCAGGATGTCAAGAAATAGGTTCATCTTGAGAAAGTAAGTTCAGCCAGGAAGCAAGCTAGAAACATATGCCAGAAAATGCAGAAATCCTGTTGAACCACACTATAGCTAAAAGCTCTGAATCTATGTCAATCAAAAAATCAAAGTGTTTGGAAATTTTCAAATGGAAATTTTCCCTCTGTTTGCTCCTGTTAAAAGCTTTGAGAATTTACTGTTTGGTCCCATTTTGGTTATAAAACAGATATTACATTTTTCAACTGGGTGGAAATTTTGGGTTTCCCACCCCATTTTTAAAGCATTTTAATGATGTTGTTTTCAGCGGGGTTACTCCTGCTGTATGCAGTCTTTAAGATCCTTAGGATCCATATGCACGCCTATAGAATAGCAGGAAGTTTACACAGTCAGCATCACCGGTGGCTGACACAAGCTTTTCTGTTGAGGGGCTCTTAGCACAGATGTTCATTAACTTTAAAAGTCCTTTTAAAATTATATATACAAAAACTGAATCATTCTCAAAAATAACCACACATATGGATATAAATTGCAGGAAAGCAATGATTCACACATTGAAATTAGCTTTACGAACTGCAATTTGGAGAGCTTTGCAGAACTCTGATCGAAATCGGCTCATTCCATTAAGTAGCAGTATAGCCTTTCAAAGCCATTTTTGCAGGTGCTGAAATGACTTGACCACTGTTTAGACCTTCAGTGCATAAGAGGGCAATGTCTTTAATCCCAATCCTGTTCAGCATTTGCTAGATTGTAGTTGGATTATTAGTAGAGGCTTTTTCTGTTGACTTTATTAGAGCCAGCGTTTTGTCCAGGGCTTCAGAAAGCGAAAAGTTTACAGGCAACATTTTCTAGACACCAGGCATATAACAGCAAGAGAAATGATGAAGTGATTTCTGTAGTTTTTCTTCCTGGTCCAGGTCTTTGTGCAGACTGTTAATGCCGTTTAGTAATTGTGGAGAGGAACAATGTGTAAATATCTGGAGAGAGAGATACTGTACTGTAGTGCTACAGATTGCCACTTTTGGCAGGAAATCTGCAAAGCAAATGACAGAACTCCAAAGGTTAGCAGCTGAAGCTGTTGGCTTTGTGATGTGTGATGCACACAGTGTGAGGAAAAGATGATGTGGGAACAAAATGAGAAAAAGATCTCTGTGAACACAGTCAGAAACTGGAGTGGCAGCTCCTGGCTGCTGCAGAGCACTGATGCACTTGTGCGACCGTGCAGCTGCCCCCACTGATGGTGTGGAAAGCACAGAAAGGCCACCCAGAGGGAGCAGGACTAAATGGGAGTTCTCCTTTGAGGACTGGTCACAGAATCAGCTCCCAGCAGAGTCTTTGCAGGCTTCCAGCTGGAAGGTTTTCTTATGCAAATGGCCTCTCTTCTTGCAGTAAGGAAAGCAGTTGCTAGGCAGTTTTCCTAAATATGCATTTTTTTTTTCCTGGGCCCAAAGAACAATGGGCACTCTTTTGGCTCACAGAACTCAGGAAGCACGGAAAGGAAGAACTAGACAATTAGACTATGAAGTGCTATGCATAACGGGATGGATTGAGAGGATGAGAGGACAGCATCAGCTAGTAACAGAGCAGAGCCTACAAATCTGGCTCTCATGATCGGTGCATGCATACCAAAGAGCTACTGATGGTGAGTGGAAATGGGGAACAAGGGAAGCAGTGTGTGATACTGCAGGTCATTTAGGTCTTCACTGCTCTGTGGGTCCTTTGGCTGTCTGATGAAGCACCAGGCCAGCCAGGCAGCTTGCATGTGTCCGCTCCAATATGGAGGGGAAGGGAAGTCATTAATGAGGACTTGGGTCAATCTGAGCCTGTTGGCATCGGTGGCAGAGAGCTTGGACGTGCTTTAGGTTACCTATGTAGTTGTAACACATATGCCTTTGTGAAGCCTTTTCAATATCAGACATCATGAACGGTACTTAAGTTTTTGACAAGTTGTCAGGAACAGCTCTCCAAGCTTCCCAAAAGGGGAGGTCCCCAGAAGTAAGGTCATTTTGCGTCTTGCAGGCTCAGGAACTTTGTAATTATACTGCAGAGATAACTTGGGTTTGCATTAATCTAGTCTTACATAAAATGGAGCCCAAACACTTAAAAAATGCTGTCAAGCTTCTAGCTGTGGCCTAACTTTAGGAAGAGATGAAGGCCTGATTTAAGATGAGTGAGGGAATATGCATCTGGTATCAAGGACAGATAAAAAATTTAGAATAAAGATCATGGTGACTCAAATACTTCTGTCTCCATCAGGTGTGTAAACAAATCCGCAGAAGAAAAGCCATATACGCAGGAAGTTATTTCGTTCTTCCCCGTGTACTGAAATGCTTTCAAGAAACATACCTAGCTTAATACCCTTGAATATACTTTCAGAAGTTACTGTTTATGTATCCCTTAATAGTGCCCTTGCAAAGCTGCTGTCCAGCCCTTGAGGATTTGATGGGCTTGCATTAAATTTGGTATACAACCAGTTCCTACCTCTCTTTGCCAGTTCTTCTCATCCGGGCCTTCATACCGCAATAGTGATGTCTCATGTCTTTGATTTGGGAGCGGAGTCAGACCCTTTTAAATGCTCAGATAGAGGTACCAACCCTGAGAAATGATGCAAATGAAGTTACAAAACTATTCCCTTATTTAGTCTTATATCTTTGTGTTGTTCTTCGATGATACACAAAAGTTGCCTTGTCTATTTTCAAGCTATTCCCCAACACATATTTATGTTGCTCAAAAGTTTAACGTGCTGAGTAGATGAGCCTTAGTTTAAAGCCTATGGAGGCATAACATTGGTCGAGTTACATCTTCTCTCTTTGCTACTCAAATGTAGTTAGCTTTTAAATTGTATTTTAACTCTTGATTTTACCTGGAATAATCATGCTTTTGATTTTCAGTGGCATTTTTTTCCTTTGTGACAAGGAAAAGAGAAAAGACTGAGTTTGGTTTTGTTCGCAGAGCTACATTCCCATATGCAGGAACTCTGCAAAATTGGTTGAAACTGATCCAGATGGGTAGCAAAGCATATGAAATCAGAATACTTTTTGACGTTAATTTTACTTCTGAGGAGTTTGCTTAAACCACCTTATTCAGAGTGGAGTCATGAAGAACAGTGATATGGTAGGCCCCAGGTTAGAGAAGCAACTTAATGAATGGTCAGCAAGGATTTTCGAGAATCTGTATCCTTGCTGATGTAGATAAGACCAAACCATTTTCAGCAACATTACAGAAAATACATATGCTGCCATTTTTTTCCACACCAGCAATGCTACAACATTGCTAGCTCTAATTATTAAAAGAAATCATTAGTTTAATCACTTCCCTACCCACCAACTCAGACAGCTTAAATTCTTACATTAAGCAAGCAAACAAATGCTGGATTTTGAAAAGTGTCTTTTGCTTCACGGGCCCTTTTGCTAAGGGCAAGAATTGTGAACAAGGAATATAATTGGGCAAGATATATATAAGCAGGAGGCTAAAGAGCCATTCAAGCAAAAGGTCATTACTGGCTCAGAAACAAATGCATATGCACTGGCATGATTGAGAGTGTAAGTGAGAATTTTGTAAGTATAAGAAGTCTGGAAAAGCCCTTTCAGCAGGAGCAATGCAGAGCACAAACAAGCCCAACTATTTTCAAGGTAGAGATGGATACACTTTGGAAGAAGCTTAAATGATAGCCACCTGTTATACCTGGGGCTCATCAAACCCCACTTCAATCCTCTGTTCCATGTAGCTGTGTTCAAGCTTTTCTCCACAACTGTGAGTCCTGGAAGGGAACATTTGAATGTCATTTCAATTATTCACATAATCACATGCTTAGATGCCAGGACTTTAAGAAAGAGCTATAGTGTGAGACTTTTGATAATAGCGTAAAAGGCTGCAAATCTACATGTACAAAAAATAATGAGCCATTTTAATAAAAGAGTACATAGTGAAAATAAAATAGATTAAAAGCCATTTAGAGATAAAGACACCCTGAGATTGTGATACTTTAAAGCACAAAATACTGCGGTTTTTTCCTGCTACTATTGAAAATGAATATGATTTAAGCAGTTAGTTTTGTAGCCTATACAATTTTTGTAGAAGACAGAAAGACACTGGTACATATTCAAAGAATGAAAACTTGTCTAGCTTCCAGACCAATGAGTAAACTGGCATTGACATCACTGGGCACAGGATTTTTACCTTTATTCTTATCAGCTGCAAATTTTTAATGGCTTTACATCTGTTTTCACTTCTGTGTTCACTGCTGTATCTAAAGGGTGAAAAAAACCCACATCAGCCTGTGATCCAATCCTTGCATGCCACACCATGAAGCAAACAAATGCTTTGCTGGAAATGTAGGTTGGGGTTTTTTCAACTGATAGGTAAAATGTGATGCAGTCTGAGCCTCCCTTAGGAGATTATTTTATAACATCATTTAATCCATTCCAAGGTGTGTGTGTGAAGGGAGTCCTTCAAATTGTTTTATGACCTGCAAGATTATATGTCTATAAATCTGGATATAATGATGTACACAGACGGGGAGAAATCTTATCAGTGCAAAGAAATTACTCTCATTTTCTTTCTCTTTTTCTCTTACATTTTCTTCTTCTTTTTTTTTGGTGATATAATTTTAGGAAGATAAAGAAATGTTCGTTAAATAAATTGCCAGATATTCTCAGATAACACATCAGTGATGCAATTGATTCACTGCCAGTATAAATATAAAGGGCGGGAAAAAAAAGAGGCAACATGAATGACAGACATGATGATTCCAAATAATTTGTCCTAATGTTTTTGTCATCTACCTTCCTCATAACTGCCTTAGCCCAGACCCACAAAATAAAAATGTGATGTTATCTGGAGAACATAGGTTCTTTCCAGATTGATTTACCAGATGCCTGTCACCACCAAGTCACTTTGAAAGGCTAACTGATAGACTGGGCTTTTTGCAAGTTACTGCTCTGCATGCAGTCCTTTTGCAGCTGATTATGCTGCCAATGTTATTTTCTGATGGTGAGATTTAGTGCGGCATAGCTGGCTGGCAGTATCCTTGTAGGAGATTTTTCTTGCCTGTGAGCTAAGCGAAGGGCAGGGTCCTGCATTCTTGGCAGCCTGTCATATACATGAGCTGTTTGTTTTTTAGATTCAGCAAGCAGAGTTTTAAATCATCTTTAGCAAAACAAGACACAGAGAAAAAAGAGAGATCAAAATAGAACTGAATATTTCATGTCATAATTTTGGCAGCACGTCTTGTCTTGTCTTCTACATTGAAAGCACCAATGAAAAAGGGAATTTTGCAGTTTTCAGTCAAGTGACTTTTCCATGGTCCTTGAGTATCCACACATATTCTAGGACTGGTCTCTCATGCCAGAAAGAATGTAGCGTTGAGGACTTGTGTGGGAAAAGCATAACTACGTTAAAATGAAGCTCAGTGCCAATACACAGTGAGTGGAATGTGCCCCTTAGCAGAAAGCTGATAGATACTACTTGAATCTACAAACAAAGCTTATATATTGTTTAAGATATACAGGCCCAATATTGCCATTTTCTGCAGCAGGGAATCTGTTGGGAGTGATCAAAAGATCCATTTTACACAACTCCTACCTGTTTGCATAGGCACGCACAGTTGTGATTTTTTTTACATCAGTCATGCTTGGAGGAACGCACAAATGTTTCCACTGTGTTTGGGAGAGGGACTAAAGGGTAGGTTTGGAGCTGAGCCAGCTTGTATATGCCTACATATTATGCAATATTAACCTTCTTGTTTTCTGTCCTGATCAGCTTTAGTTAGTAGAATAAAACAGTAAATAGAAAAGGAGGAAACTGAAGGCTATGCTGTACTCCACACAGTAAGAAGCCCTTCAAATACAGCTTTAAGCGCAGCTAAAATGGCATAAACTAGGAAATACAAAGGAATTTCACAGAGAGGCTTGTACGGCTCCACTGTACAATGTGAGACTGAAGGTATGTCTAGTCTGCAGGAGCTGCTTGCTCTAAAACTGTGACACGAGCTTGATGCAGACTGCAAAGCTGTTCAGAAGCAGGATGAATGCTCCTTTTCTGGGACATACACTTCTCAGCCTGTGCTAGTCACAAAGTCCAAGCTAGCTGCTTTAAAGGTAGCTTGTGTTTGTATGTTCTTAGGTATGTCATTAGGGATATGGAGAACAGCATTATGTTACTTAACACAATTAATCAGAAAAAAAATATGGTTCGTTCCTAGTTATTCCTTTTAATCTGGCAGTATTTTACATCATCTTAATAGGTTTCTTTATGGTAAAAGGCAGCAAAAATAGAAAACAAAACAGGAATAGATCTGGATCTGTTTAGCCTTCAGGTATACATAAAGTAGGCAATTACTCTGTGCCTGTAGTTGAATAATTTCCTATTGTAAGTGAAGCTCACAGGGTAGTGATGGACTTAAAAACTGCTTGGGATTCTCAGAATTCCTGGCTTTGGAATGAATAACTGTGACCTCAAAATTTTGGAAGTACCTGTTTTCTTACTGTCCTACTGCTGTTTCAGAGGGTCAACTCTGAGAAATGGAGGGAACTAGTTGTTAGGATCAGCTTAAGTATTGGGGAAATATGGATTTTCTTTAAATAAAAGTGCAGAAAGTAGTTGGGAATTGTGTCCCTACATCACTGGAAAAGATGGGGAGCAATAAGTTGCAGATCTGTGATTTCACCTCATAAAGGACACTGGGAGTGAGCAAAAACATGCAAGAGGGAAAGGCTAATGGGCAAAGGGGAATACAGTGGAGAGTGCCAAAAAGCATTTGAGATTGACTTTGAAAAGAATATTAAAATAAACAAGATAAGGTCCCTTGACTGTTTAAATGTAAAGAGAATGAGGAGGAAAGTGTTGCCACTGCAGACATGATGATGTGGGAAGGAGAGTTAGTTTGGCCTGGAAGCAAAATTAACTTTTAACATGAGGTCTTGAAAGGACAGTGATGAATATGAAGATATAGGCAAAGTTGCTAATGGGACCGAGAACATGAAGGCTAAACCTGAAATAGACCTAGAGAAGAGATCCCCAAATGATGTGGGACATGGACATCCTGTTTTATTACGGGAGACAAACAGTTCAGTGAACTCTTTAAGCAGCATAAGCCAGCTCTACTGCCCAAAGAGAAGGTCCTGCTCTCCTGCTAGTCTCAACACCTAATTCCTGCATCATCCACTTTTCTGCACCAGCACAGGTGTTTCTGCACCTGGTGCAGCCACTGAGCAAACAGTATTGATTAAACAATCCAGCTGAAAAACGAGCATTTTTTTTTCCTGGTTGTGGGAAAGACAGAAAACTTCTCCAAACCGAAGTACCGTACCAAAGCATTCCCGCTTAAAGTCTTTGTTGAAGGAGTGTCTAAAAGCACTGTGCTGTATGAGTGCATCAGAAGAGTAAATAAACATCAGGGAAGGAAAAATACTATTTAAACTAAAGGATCATGTTTGCCTAAGAACAAATGAGTACAAGCTGACCATGAAAGAATTTAAGCAAGAGACTAGAAGAAGGTTTCTAACCATCAGAGGAATGAGGTTCTTGGATAGCCTGTGAACTGGAAAGAAAACAGTCTCATTTTAAGATGGTACTGTGCAATTTATGAAGGGAATGATGTGATGTACACGAATGATGTGGTAGGATATAAGAGGACCAGAGGACTCAGCATGCCTCTCACAATTCTTAGCCAGTACCTTGAAGCACATAAAGAAGCAAAACTACTGATTGCGTCAGAAGTATTTGGTTCAGCAGAGTGTCAACATGGGTAGCAGTTTGAAGAACAGATACTTAATTTTGTCTGGATCAGTTCACCCCATCGTTAGTTTGCACAGAATATTCAAAGTAAAGTTACTAGCATTTCTGCAAGACAGCTTAAAGTGGCTGATTTTTTCATGGCAATGAAGAAGCTTTGAAAATAAAATATTTTTGATATATGAAAATACTTGCCAGTAGCTCTGCAACTCTTAGCTTCTCTCACAGCTTACAAAACCACACAAGCAACAGAAAATTGGGCCTGACTTTGTATCCTTTCTATGAGTTTGGGAAAATCTGTTCTTTGATTCTGCATGCAGTCTCCCCTCCCTTGACTTTGATTAGATTTAATTAGACTTTAACCCTCCACATTCTAGGCAGGTTGGGTTCTACTTTTACAGATGCTTCTGTCTGACCATAGGCAGAGAAAATATTGCTTTGACCTTGTTGTTTCCCAGTGTCCTCCATTTGTTATTAGGTAAAGTCAGAAGAAGACTTTAAAGGATGAAAACGTGTAAGTAGTTCTTATTCTGCTCCATCTGTATCTCCCTTCTATTTTCTTCAGGTTTTAATTTTTTTCAAGAAGAGTGAGAATTTGAATTTCTCTTTTCAGCCTGTGCCCAACTCAAAAACATGAGTGGCTTCTATTTGTGACAAGGTTTATTATGACCATTGCTGTTTCAGTGAGGTGAAAGTTACCCCTTTGGTCAAAAAGCTACAGCTTTGCATGCAAAGTGGTAAGAGCATAAGGAATTCCATGCTGGATTATGGCAGGTTCTCACTGGAGTTTTAATGTATAGCAGATTCATCACATTCATTATTGCATATTATATGCCCTGCTCCAAACTTCTTTCACAGAGAGCATGAAGCCATTACAACCTTAGCCACTGTCTAGAGCTTTCAAGTTCTGGAGGTTTGTTCAAGTGCTGGAGATCTCCAATACAATGATGAAGGGAGCAGCAGTCCAACATTGATATGACAAACAGGACACCCATATGGCAGTCAGTCTTCCTGAGTCTTGTATGGCAGAAATGGGGAAATGGACAAAGGCTAATTTTCCTGTCAGATATAATAGCAGAAGATGTAATAAAGCAAACCTACACCTGTTATTCTCAAAAGGTGAATGGTATTTTTGTCTCACTCCACCTTTCCCTACAATACCTAGGAAAAAAAGTATTCTGTTAGAAAGGGACCAATGGAAGTTGCCTTAAAGTTCACTTAATGGTTCGTCCGTTCTTCTGTTGCTGAGGCTGGGACCAGGTTGAAAAGCACCAATATCAGTTGCTTGATTTCCAGCAGGTATCTGGGTGCATTGGTCTGGTCTTGTTCTTCCATTGCAAGCATTGGGAGCCTTGAATAGCAGGAAACACAAGTTCCAGGGTGGCAGTGGAGCTGTTGGTCCACATTGAAATCCCAGAGAGTATCTCTCTGCAGCTGTAATTTTAATTATATACGATAATCCTCTGCCTTTTACAGAGCAACTACTCAGAATTTAAAAGGAGTCTGGAGACTTCTGGGGACAGGCAGGTTAAATTATAGTTATTACCAGGCAGCTATTTCAAGATTACTACCATCTGAATGGCAAATCTCCCACCCGCATGAAACACAAACAAAACAAAAAATTTACTTTTCCTTCCAGAATTCTTCTAGCATTCAACTCATAACTTGCAATTTCCACCCCTTCACCTCAACACTTTATTCTGCTCTGTAGAAAAAACGGTTTCCAGTGTGTCAGACTAAGGTCCTGAAATTAAAAGACATGGATACTTACTTGGCTTCGAAAGGTTTTGATGTGTAAATGCTAAACTTGGTTCTTTCATGTGCATGAAAGTGTGCAAACCCAAATCTCTGCATTGTTGTTTTCATGGAGGTGGGTTGCTGAACACTTCCCAATATAAAATGTCCTCATAGCCTTCTCCACTGCATTGCTTAAGGTTAGGCTTGCATGACTGCCCCAGCCACTCCAGCACACTGGTGAGAGGGGCTTGGCTCCCACATCAGTATCTGGAGAAACACAGGCTATGTTCCCTCCTGCCACATCTCTCCCATTGCATTCCTACCAAGGCAGCATATCCTCCTCCTGGGCATCCCACAAGTGGGATGAACACTTGTTCTTATGAAAGTCAGCAAAGAGAGAACAGGTTTGCTGTAACCACTGTGCTGACACTTGTTCCCAGTGCTGACCCATTTTACATTCTTTTAGTGTAGCAGTTCAGAGACAGCGTAGTTAGTCCGGTAGATAAGGAACCAGGTGTCTCTGCTGCAATTTGAACCTTCCATGGGTAAATCCCATTGCTGACACATTGTGGGGAACTGTTATGTTTGCATAAAGTTAGATGTGGAATAACTTAGGCAGGTGGCCACACACCGAGTGATGAGATTAAGAAGAAATATTTAACAGTTCCCTCACTGGCTGAGCACAGTTGAGCAAATGTACAGAATTAAACAGAGGTTCTGTGGAAAAACATTATTAGATCCTGTAATTAAAAATGTTTTCTACAATGCACATTTAGATTGCTAGTGGCACTGGAATCTTTCACTCCAGAACAACAAAAAAAAGTGATATATATGTGATATAAAAAATATTTACACAGAAATGATACAGATGTAAACATGTGATCAGTTGCACTGATGAAGTACATTCACAAATGCTTCTGCCTTTAACCACTACCCGTAAGCATGTTTGCCTGCTCAGAAACCCAACTCCCAAGGACTTCTTGTAAAATGCCAAAGATCTTCTAACATTTCATTACATTTTAATTCAACATGCAAGGGAGATTTTTCATTTCCCTACCAAATGGAAGGTTTAACCCAGTTTTCCTGATATGAAATACACATGGTACATGACAACAGGCAATAAAGTGAGATGCAAACAGGGCCCATCTTCATAATTAGTCACCTCCTAGATAGCTGGGACTCCTTATTCTGGCCTAATTCTCTCTGACAAGCCAGATATTGTCCTGACTGTCCTGACCTGCCTGAGCAAGCTTAATATGCATGTGACAGTCCAGCCTTTCTAAGAAATGGCTGAGCCTGTTCTTAAGTGTAAATCACATTTGCTTGTAAGCTATCTGCCCTATCTCTGGGCTATTTTTGTGGGCGTTTTCTTATGCTGTTCCAGAATCTATAATCTGTGGATGAGGGGTGTTAGGGTACGTTCCTGCCAGTTCCCATTACTACCTGTTTATGAACCAGTTGTTCATGAACTTGTCTAATCCTTGTTTGCACCTACTAACACTGTCTACCTTCATAACTGTGGCAAGTTCCAGAAGTTTAATACCCATTATGTAAAAAAATACTTTTATCTGTTCTGAACTTATCTCCTACTAATTTTATTGGGTGTCCTTGTGTTACACTATTTCAGACTTTGCTAATAATCCATCACTTTAATGATTTTGTAAGCCTCAACTTAAGCATTTTAGTTCTCCTTTTCTTTACCTCTCCAATCACATTACAACCTCCTTGAGCTGTGGAGACCAGAACTGCACACAGCACCAAAGGCATGTGGGGGGCCCATCGCTGTCTAATGTGGCAGAATTATGCCCTGTGCTGTGTTGTTAGTACCGGTACTGATGACGCTCAGTGTCTTGAGTTTTTCCGGCAGCTGCTGCTCACTGAGCTCTTGGTGTCAGAAATGGCTCCAAAATCTCCCTCCCAAGTTGTAGCGACAAGTGCTGGGTGTAGACATAGGTTACTAGGTTATTACACATATTTATCATGCATGTAGTTAACTGCACCTGCTGCTCGCTCTCTCTGTTTTGTGAGATCCTTCTTACAAAAGCCTCTCCAAGAACTTATCAAAAAGTATCACTCCCACATTTGAACTAATTGACAATGCCCTCCCACCTACAGGCCATTGATGAAGGTGTTGAACATAGCTGGTCCTGACACTGACCTCTGGGGATTCCACTACTGCCTTCTCTCTATCCTGAGAAGTGACCTTGAAGCCCTACTTGCTGCTTCTTGTCCTTTAACCAGCCTTCAGTCCATAGAAAGGCCTTTCCTAAACCTTGCTTAGGTTTTTTTTAATAATCTTTGATGTAGAGCCTTATCAAAGGTGTTTTGAAAATCCACATATGCTTCATCTGCTGGATCACCTTTGCTCACATTTATCCTGACTCCCCTGTGGGCCACCATTAGGCTGGTAGAGTAGGATCCTTTTCTACAGAAGCTTTTGTTTCCCATTCTGCTCAGGAGGATACAGACGAACGGTTTTTATCCATGCATCAGCTCTCTGGCAGTTACTCTTTTTAATGATAGTCATGCACCTGTAGTTTCCCACCTGCATACTTTCAGAGTCGGCTGAGTGCCATTTGGTCCTGGTAACATTAACAACCAACTTCTCTATTTGCTTGAAAAAAATCTTTTTCCCTTCCTGTAATACTCCAACATTTTCTGTTTCAAACTTTATTTCTTATTTAATAAAATCACTCTCAGTTCTGTGAGAGGGGAGGCTTACACAAATGCTGCAAACCCTGTAAAACAGTTTTCTCTCTTAGGTTAGACATTCTTGTAAGTGACTTGCAAACACTCCTTCTGCACTTCATCTTTTATGCACCAATTTGTGCTGTAGTAACAACTCATGTGTGACAGACCTAGTGTTTTGAAATTTATAATGGGCAGTTGTCTTCCTCAAGTCAGTCGGAATTCTGTCTCCTTAATGGCAAGGTGCAAGACAACTTAAAGTCCCTAAAAGAAAAAGTCCAAGCAGAAGTCTTTTGCTGGTCTTAGCTAAAGAGGAAGTATCCCTGTGGGAAGCAGGTTGGGCTGTCCTTAGTTGTCATGCCTGAGACCTGTTTCACTGTGCTCCCCAGCCAGCGCTGCGGTAGATCCCCCTGCCTCACAGGAATACCAAGCAGGGCCTTTTTGGGTGTCTTGGGTACTTCAGCTCCAAAACCCTGCACCGCTTCATGGCACGGTGTGTTTTGACTTGGATCTGAAGTAAATTCCCAGCATTAAGCTGGTTGTTCAAGCGGTTGGTACAGAGAATGAGAGTTGAAACATTCATTACATCCCTTGCATGAGAGAGTCTGCCTGGGACATAATCAGCTCCATCTAGTCTTCAGAAAAGTGCTGACCCAGTCTAAAATTTTCTGAATGTTCCACTAAAGAACAGTGGGGGTTTTTTCTTCCTTGTTTTGTTTGTTTGTTTGTGTGGTTTTGGAAGAAAGCCAGTTTTATTGACCTTCTGAGGGCTCCCTACATGAATAAACCATATCATGGCGAACTTTGCTTAGAAAAAGGACACCCAAGGAGATTCTCCATTGCTGGCCTGACAGCTTACAAGGAGACTGGGTGCAAGTGACAGTGTCCTTTGAAGGCTGAAATTTGGGTGCTAACTCAAATTTAATTTTACACTCATCTTAGCTCCATTATATGCCCAGAAATCCTCAGGAGGCAGAACTGAGGCCAAAAGCACAGTTCCCATTGCCACACGGCCTGAAGTGGGGTCCAGAATGTTTTTGGACACAGAGCTGGAGTTGAATTAGGTGCCTGCCCAGAAAAGGCATCAGCACACACAGATGGTGCCACAAAGGCTGCGTTTCCATGCGACTGCAGTCCTGCAGCTAGCCTGGGAAAGGGAGGCAGGACTGAAAGGCTGGGCACAGGATCACAGCCTTATTGCCTAGGCAGGGGTTTTTTCTCTGCCAGCTTGTGCTGTGGAGGGCCTGAGGCCCACCTGAACCTTTTGCTCACTGTAACCAGCACTTTTTCTGGCTACAAACAGTCCTTCACATGTGTGAGTGACATTTGGGATTGTCAAAACGCCTGTGACGACATGGCTTGTGCGTGCACTAGGGGTATTTGATCCAGACTGTGAGTGGATGGGAGGGAGGGGGTTGAGAAGCATTTGAAACATTTTGAAGAAAAGTGTAGGTAATAGAGGGTTAATCTGTTTTCCCCCTGAATGTCTGCTTTCTTATGCGTGGTGTACACTCAGCTTGTGCATTGCCTTGGCGGAACAGCCCAGACCCGTTCCTGCCATGGTCAGCATTACCCCTTCCCACTCCTCCACCTTTACGCCCTCTCGAGCATCCCCTTTTTTGAGCTTCACCACCGGAATCTTCTCCAAAGGTTGGTACAGCAGGTTCAGGGCGTTTGGAGGCTCAGTTTCCATGGCAGCCGGGCTCCTCTGCTCCCAGACGGCAGCTCAGGAGGAGACAGGAGGGAGAGCAAGAGAAAGTCATTAAATGTGCCAATTAGTATGCAGGGCCAGGGCTGCCATGGCTGGGAGTGCTGGCAAAGGCAGGCAGTGGTAGGGGTGCCCTGGCTGTACAGTGGACCAGGGGAAGATGGAGTCACAGGCATTTGGCTACGGTAGGCAGGAGCTGAAGGGCAGCTGCGCCTGGCTGGGGCAGCAAGGAGGGTACCACACCGGACACATACCTGCTCTCTTAGAGATGAGCTGTCTGGCATCATTCACACCCCACAAGCTAAATGCCCCAGAAATAAGGAAGGCCCTAATTTTCTGTTGGGCAGGAACAGGGACAAAAATTACATATTCTGAAATTTGTGCATTTGATAATCAGTCAGATATCATAGTGACATTCAGCTGGAAAACTGCAGAAAGGGGAAGGAGAAGGGGAACTTAACTCAGATGAAGATATGGTATCTTCTCTGCTGCCACTTAACTTGTAGCACACAGCAGGACATGACTTTTAGAAAAGATGCAGCTTAGAGACCAGGGTGCATTTTCATGGGAACAGGCGACAGGGCTCTGCTAGATTCCAGTTGTGATGCTGAGCGACATGCTGCCCCCTCCTGTAGAGCATCCAGTTTCTGTTGGACATAGTCTTTTTCTTCATTTCTTGGCCTAGTCTGTTTTTTTTATTTAGATTTCTCTGTTCTGTTAAGTGGTTGCAATCTTTTGTCCTGGTTGACAGTATTTCAGAGCTGCATGTATTTTATGCAGCTGTACAGGAGCTGTAAAGGTTTTACAGTGTTTCTGAGTAAACAATGCAATGTGACAGTCGGAGATTGTTAGAGGGATTAATTCTGTTGTGATAGAAATGTGCTAAAATATTTAATCTCTAAAAGGAAAGCATTCTAAGTATCTTAATAGGACATTGACCAGTGCTATTTCAGATTTTGATTTTCTTTTTAACCACTGCTGATCACTTTTTCCCATCATTTCACATTCCATGGAAAGAATCTGTCTAGAGAAATTCCAGAAGGTTTTGCCTATTAATTAATCATTTTGTTGTTGCTTGGTTTTATTTAGGCTGTAAGATAATCCATTCCCTTCCCAATACGTGTTTGTTCCCTGTAGTATGTTTTAGTGCGTCATCTGGGATCCAGTTGTTTTAAGACATGGTTTATTGATCTTGTGTGAAGCTTTGTTTGGTTGGTTTTTCCTGTGAATTTCTGTAAAATGTGCCTTCCCTCAGTGCAGATCTTGAGTATCGGAGTTGTACGTGGAGCGGTTTTGAGCAGGGGAGGAATTCCTCTAGGAATTCCTCTGGAAATAATTTAGAGACTAGTGGTATTGTATTGAGCTGCTCCTCATGCCCCTGCCAACCTTTCACCGTGGCAAACTGCCCAGGACCTGAAACATACTGGGAATCCTCTGGAGGTTGGGTTCCTTCATACTCAAGGAGGTGCCACTGTCTGCAGGAAGCTGCCCTCCAAAAAGCATAATGTTCCCTTCCAACTCCTGGCCTTCCAGCCGCAGACACTGCTGAGATTTTTCTTAACTGACCTCTGTAGGTTTTTACATCACTTCAGAACTGATTTAGAGGATGCACAATATCAGAAAACATGCTGTAGAATGTGTGACCTAAATTGAGTGTCAGTCACATTTTATTTTTAATTATCTGAGTACATTTTGTTTTAAGTTTCCATTCAAACTGAAGTTTTTTGGGAGCATCTGGCTGTTTTGTTTTGCTGGAAAACACCAACATTTTTAATTTCAAAAGTTCTTGCTCAAAACTGTTCCAAATATTTCATTTCATGAAAATGTCCAGTACTTTTGCCTGATATAGAATCAAAGGCATTTCAAAACATCAATAATTCTCACAAAGAACAGAACGTCTTTTTTTGACCACTGTGGTTTTATTGAATAGACTAATAAGGTGACTGTAAGTAGCCTAGGAAGTTTGTATAAATCAGGTTGGATTTCTTGGGAAAGAGAAATTTAATGGGAGATGTTCTCGGTGGAGAAGTAAAAGGCAAACTTTTCTGCTGCCTTGTTGAGTCTTATTCTGTTTATCCCATCTTCATACTCTGCTGCTTCTGATACTTCTGAATCACAAGGTATTAACATGATAGTCTAAAGTCATTGTGATTCTTCTATCAATCAGTCCTTAGACTAAATAAAGCCATCTCTTCCTTTACAGAGCTAATTCTTCTCTCTTCTTTGTATTGGCAATACAGAACAAAATGGTCTAGGGCTCAATTCCACATGGACTGCTTCTGGATACTGTTGCACAATATAAAAATGTTATCCATGTCTTCAGAATAGTAGAAAAAGGTTGAATACCAGAACCTGCATCCCAGCTCATGCTTTCAGATGCAGCTCTATCTTTCATTTAAGTTATTGCATTTTTTTCTTTCTTTGCATACATAATACCTATATTATTCTCATAATTAACAGTGATAATATTTTATAATATTAACATCAAATATTAAATTTTAAATATCTTTAAATATTAACAATCCTGACAATATTAATGATAAGAAGATTTTTCCATTATTATATCATGTTAAAACTAATTATTCTGGAGATGAATTTGTGGCAAATACGTTGTAGTGATTGGCATCCATCCCAGTGCTAATAATCAGCAGAAAGTGTATAGCGGTTCTTCCAATCCCCTCCAGCTGAGAGCATCATGAGCGACTTGCATGGCATGGCCCCACAGAGATTAATTCCACCCTTAGTGCTAAAGCATGATCACAGAATGTAAGCCTTAGACAGAAATTATAAAGATATTTGCAGGTGCTGAACTTGCCAGTTGTGTATTTAAACTTAGGCTTCTCAGAGAATAAGGACAGGGATAGTAATGATAAAGTATTGTTGGCCCAGTGTTAGGCGTTGCAAAAGAAATTCCCGGTGCAAATGCACAACAACCAAAAGCTGTACTTCTACTGCAAGACAGAAGGCAAATGCATTAACTATTTTGGAGGGAACAGCTCCCTTTGGTGGCAGACATAATCCCAAGACCCCTAGAATTTTGGGGTCAGTCTGTATGCTGTGGTTCATTCCTCAGACCTCTGCCTGAGTTTCACCTAGGGGCTCACCCTGAGAGGCTGTGCTCCCTAACTCAGGGGAAAGCCCTATTTCTGGTGGTGTCAGCTGAAAAGCACAATTTGATCAGGGCTTTCTGACAGCCACTCACAACCTGTGAAATCCCCCAGGAGCCAGTGGAAATTGCCTTGTCTCCTGCCAATAAGGGCCTGTGGGAGTCCTGCAGGGCAGTGGAAAGCTGTCTCTGTGTTCTCTTAGAAAAGGTACCAGTTCTGCCTTACTCTTATTTTATTCCCTACCCCTCTCGCAGAGGGAAAAAAACAAGCAAGGAGACTGCAGTTTTTGTGTCCTACATGCTGGAGAGGTGAAATGATACTTATTATTCTTGTTCTGAATCCTGTGGTCTTTTCAGCAGTGTTCATTCTGAATATTGCATTCCTTTTGCTGAAGCAGAAGAGGGTTGAGGCGTCTCATAACTTGGCAGTGTTTTGACCATAGGTCACCTTATGCAGGAGGCTTTTAATGTTACTGAGTATTTACTGAAATAACTGAGAGGCACATGCAAGATTAGAACTGAAAGAGTCTTCCCAGGCTTCAGTCCATCCATAAGGGGACTGCAGTAAGTAAAAGGGTTATGTAGAACGTAGTGCTCAGTGATGGCTGCTTGTGTGCTTGCTGATTGGAGATGCTTTGCAATAGATAGAAGGCTGACTGGTCATCCATTCCTGCATGCTCTGGTCTATGGTTGTGACCATTTGCTTTTTTCCCAGCTTCTGTTCACCCTCTGTGCTGCTCCCATCTCCACACCCTCTTTTCTCTTCTGTTGGTATTCATCTTGATTCCTTTCCCTATTCCCCAGGGCTAGGCTGTTGTGTTGTTGCTTCCTTTAGGAGATGCCTCTTCATTAAAGTGCTTCTGCTGAGCATAAAGAGTCCCTTATTTGAGAAAGTGTCCATCAGGGAGAGTGACCCATGTTAGGTTTGTTTAACAGGGGAAGTTTTCCCCTGCATTATCTAGAGCCAGGACAGTCTTGGGGACAATAACTTCCTTCTGCCGTTATTGTGTCAGGCCTGTCACAGGAAGATATGGATGCTGGGAAGCTGTCTGACCTTAAAGAGTAAGAAGTTGGATTGCATTTTGAACAGCAATTGTCAGACTTAATTCCTGTCTGATAGAAGCATGTTCTGTATTGGCTCACATATTATACTTACTGTTATCTCTTCAAAACGGGCAAAGAAAGTATATGTAGGACTATTTTGGGGTTTCAAATGGCTAACACCCACTTGACTGTTTCCCTAGCTCAACAATTTTCACAGAAAACTCGAGCCAGCTCTTGCTTTCCAGCAAAGGTGTCGTACTGACCATAACAGTGAGATCTCACTAAAACTTAAGCACCCTTACCAAATACACTGCAGTGCACTTACTATCATGCTATAAATATTTCCCTATGTAACTAGATGTAAGTAAAGTGTCAAAATTAAGTGGCATACATTTTGTGATGGAGTCTTCATGATCTTGCATTAATCCCATTCCTCCACTACCTAGTCTCAGCAACAGAGCACCCAATCACTCATACAGGGAGAACTATGCATAAAGTGTTCAAAAGAATTGAAAAGCAAATTAAAACAGATCAAATACACAGTTCAGCAACTCAGAGGACATTCACTTAAAATGTCAGTAGTCACATGGAATTGCCATGCTAGCAAGGCACCCTCTTTTGTCAGTGTTAGCTAGTCAGTGATAAGCCAACTGATAAAATGAACATGAGACTTGTATAACACTCATTTTGAATGTCCTGGAAGGCTGAAGTATTCTTACAGAATGGGTCTTGCACAATACAGTGGGTTTCCAAACTCAAAATCATTTATGGTAAGAGGAAGATCCTTTCAGGAGAACTTAGTGGTGCATCTGTTTTTTTGTTAACAAAAGCCTCTTAGCTAGCTCAATGACTGAAGTGTGTTGAAGGCAAACTCCTATCTGGCAGAGAGGAAAGGAAAATAAAATGGGGCTGCAGCCTAAGTATGGGGTCAAGGCTAATGGGAACCTCAGAACCACCCCCTTCCTGTAGGCTACAGTAAACCATAAAATGAAAATATCCTGATGGATACAAGATCCAGGGACGTTTGCACGGGAAATAACGACAGAGGCTAGGATGCAGGGTTAGGTGAAGGTGACAGCCTAATACACAGAAAGAATAATAGATTTGCCTGGCAAGAAAACAAAACTATATACTAAGGCCTGAAGCACATAATATTTTAATAAGAACATCATTGAGTGCATTTGATAATACTCTGTGTGGATCATCCTAAACCTGTCCAAGAGTATTATAAAGTAGCATGACTTTAAAAGGAAATGCTTTATGGAACAATATTTCAAAAGTTTTCATCTGAAGCAGATGAAAAATATTATGAAGTACAAGAACTCACAAACAGTATTAGGGCTATAGTAACCCACTATCATATAACCAAGTTAAAGTGCAGCTGCTTTGGTGAGCCCATTTGAAATTTTTTACAAGTGGCTAGAAAAAGTGTTATTATTATATATAACATGTACCGCAAGGGTGTGTAGGAGCCTCATGTGGAACAGGACTTCACTGACCTAAGCATTATGCAAGCATAGGTCAAAAAACTAGTGCCAGCCTAATTTAGATATGACTCGGTTTAGTACCAGAGTTTCACAGAGATTAATTTGGGAGTCCTAGCCCGAAGTATTCCTGAACTGTCCAAAACACTGGGGCTGTAGACAATCTCAGAAAACCCCAACCAAGTTGAAATATGTCATCTTAACAATATGAGACATTCATTTCCCACTTGGCTTATTTTGAATGTCTCCAGGACCTCTCTGAATGTAGGCAATCCTGGAGTCCAGGAATGCTGCATGTAAGATTTATATTGAAGACTGTACAGTTGACCTGCACTTTTAACAATAGAGCTCTCAAAAAATTAAATCACTGTCCTATCTACTTTGGTGTAAAATTGCAGCCTGTTTTTAAAAAAATGGGGTGCCTAATCTTCAGGCTCTTAGTTCTACTGCAGATCCTACTTTTATTTGAGCAGTGAAACTAAAATTACTTTTATGCATTGATATTGAATTAATTGTGGTATTACACAGCAGTGCAGCAAGCAGAGGACTCAATGTTTAATAGGATTCTTATTCTTCCAGAGAGGAAGGTGAGCATGCATGAGGAAGGAGCCACCCCAGTGCTGCATGATTACAGTAAGGAGTAGTTTCATGCTAGGAGGAGGTAGAAGATATTCTGGAATGTTGTCTTGGGGCACTGCAAAACATATGAGGGCAAATCAGGGAGAGTAAGTGTAGTTGTGGGTTTCTTTCTCACCCACCTCTTCTCCTTTGCCCACACAACACTAGCATTTGGTGAAGGATGTGAGGAGTATGTTGCATAGTCTGTGGTGTGGTGTGGAAATCTGTATATCTTAAATCTTCAGAGAGCCCTTACCTGAAATGCAGCAATGTTCGTGCAGAGTTCTAAATCCTTTCAAAGATCACTGTGATCCTCATCTGTTCCCCAGGATCACCTAGAAATGAGCAAGTTCAACAGGCTTTATATTAGAAAGCCAAACCTCCACCATGATGACCTGTCATCAGGGGATGGATCCACCCATGGAAATTTTAGGGGGCATTTCTTACTAGACTGACACCTTCTGTGAATGCTTGCATGTCAGGAGATTATCTGGCCTTGTTTTAGAGGCAGAAGGAAAGATGCTTTAGCATCACAGGCAGAATTTACAGCTCAGTGTTGGTGTTAAACGCAGCCACATGAATTCCAAGAGCCATTGTATACACCTCTCGGTATAATGTTTCCTAAATGGAAAGTGACAGTGCTGAGGGTAGAGAAAGGCACTGAAAAGAATTAAGAAAAAAGACCTGAATCAAATACAAAGCCAAAATGCAAATTTGTGGTTCCAATCCCTCTGCTGCTGTACATTCTCCCTCTCACCACTGTAGAAATTCAGCCACAAGCTATAAAATGATTTCATCACTGCTTGGGCTACACTTTGGCTCTTGTGTCCAAGAACAATATTTTAAGCATGGCTTGAGGAATAATTCAACATATGAATTTGATAAGAACAATTTAGAATTTTGCAAGCTCCATAGGAATGAGTAATATATATGTTTTTTTCAGTAATAGCAGTTACTGGTATTTTTAATGATCATATTGCGTGTTGTTTGATGGATGCCTCATTTCAGAGCAAATGCCTGTTTCAACTCACAAAATGATGTCATGGTACAAGTGAGGAGACAAAAACTAGAATTCATGGAAGGAAAACAACAGAGACTATTTTCTGTTCTATTTTAGTGAAACTTTTCTCTTGTGTTTTCCAGTTTATGTAATCAAATTATGGCCCAGAGAAGATGAGAAGTAGAAAACATGATCAAGACTGCAGAAGAGAAGGAAAATGAGCACAAGGACCTTGCCATTGCCTTGTTTATTAGTATCTGGCTGAGGACCAGTATAATTTAGCGTCTCTCAGGTCCCTTCCAATGTGGCTGTCTATCTGCATAGACTTAGATTAGCCCGTTGAGACTATCAGTGTAGACATTCCCAGTGTGGGCACTGAAGACAGATCAGGATTGTCATTGTGATCATACTTCCCCCTTGCTCTTTAGGCAAGTAGAGATAAGTCTGCACAGAAAAGAGCAATTGTTAATTCTCTGAGATATTGAGATTATTGGTCTTCCTTTGAATTCATGAAGCCTTGCTCTGCCTTCTTGATGCTTCTGGCTGGAGAGGGTACATCTCTGAACTCTCTTCAGGCAGTTAGTAGTTGACAGATTTGATCTGACATGGCTTGCCCAGCATCATACAGGTAGTCTGTGAACAAGCCAAAATAGCCAATATAAAATGGTTGAGTCACTTATTTCCTTTTTGCACTGATGGTTCAAAACAACCTCTTTCATTTGTGGAAAAGATGTGGGAACTCAGTAGGTTTGCCCATATTCTTAGGATTTGTGAAACTAAAGACTCTACTCATTTTGTTGCCTCACATACGTGTGGCAGTTTGTTAATCTTGGTATTTGTAAGCCGTGTGATAAATTAACAACCCAGGGAAAGGGGGAGAGGCTATCTAACTAAATACAAAGAACTGGAACATCTGAGACATTTCAACTGAAAATTGTGGTGCTCCCATGCGGTGTACATTATAGAAACACTTTTGTGACTCACAAGGGAGAAGTAAAGCTACAAACCAAGCTCTGTTGTTCCCCTCTTCTCCTGTGATGTAATTTGACATGACCAGTAGAGCCAGACATGCTACATTAACCTACAGTAGATTTGAAAAGAATGCGGTTTTCAGTAAAATAAATATGGGAAAAGGTTGTGATCTCTAGTACTTGAGAAATAGCTTTCAGACTTGACATCAGGAGTAGAGATTTCCTAGTGAACACAAACTGGCTTATGTGGTTTGATACTTGGCTTTCAGAGTCTGCCCTCGAGTGACTGCTGCTTGTTCATATTGACTGTGCAGTTCAGCTAGCATCTTGTCACATTACACCTCAAACCCCCTATTTAAAAAAGCAAACAGAAGTTAGGATTTCAGCTATGGTACAGATTTGTAGAGGTCAGTTTTCCAGTGCATATTAAAGGTTATTTTTAAAACCTCCTTGGCCCTGGTAGCCCAGACTATTTGGGATTAATAAAAAATGGAATTGGATATTTCATAAACTGTTTGCTTTGAAAATCAGAAAGGCAGTAGCTGCAGTTTATTAATATTGCATTGCAAAATTGCTTTGCTGTTGACTTGGACCATTAGATGATCATCCCAGAGCCTGTGAGGATTTTAACATGAGTTCCACCTGCTTGTCTGCTGGTACCTGATAACTCTCTTCATCCACTGGTAGAACCAGCAGACACTCAGGTGTGGAAATAGTGATAGGATACAAGTGATATAGTGACTACTTTTTGTAAAGCCAAACACAGTACTTTACATGAGCTCAATATTCTGAGTTGCATGTTGTGCTGCTGGAATGATCAGTTACTGTATGCTATGGCATAACTTGGTATAGCAAATTAGGAGAATAGAAGGTGTTTTAGAAAGGAGAGGCCATCTGGTTCAACAAGCCAAGTCTTCTCTGGCTTACTGCAATCCCATCTCCCTGCTTTTTCACCAAGGTCCTGAATTCCCATCTTCAGAAAGAAATCTAGATGTCCACTGAATTAATTGAAATACAGTGCTCGAGTTGTCTTTACCACGGTATACCTTTCTTTTCACTTAGATTATCATTATTGTTTAATACTAGAATTTTTTCTCATTTTAAAGTAAAAGAAATGATATTTTAAAGGAATAGACAACTTCTTTTCATTCATACACACTTCATCCTGGGACACCGAAGAGCTGTAATCTGTTACTTTTCAGTGCTGCAGATTTCTACTTGGTTAACTTCCCTTCTGTCCCTCTGATGGGGGACATTTGTTTTAATCAGAGATGTGAATCATATCACCTTCTTGATAGCACTCATCTGATCTTACCTCCAGGGCACTTCATCTTCCTTTCTTGGAAGAGTGAGTGCTCTGTAATGTAGTGACTACTACAATTTTTTAATTATCCTGTATATTTGGCTGACCCAGTATGATACTTTATTGTGTAAAACACAACAACAGTGAATACAGTTTCTATATCCTTTCAGCTTAGTGTTTGAAATGGTCTTTGGAAGATGCCGAATTGTAAGATACATTAGGTCATTCACATATTTTGATTCCATGTGGCATCTCTCCTTCATTCCACCCTTTTGACAGAATAATTTCTAGTGCTCCATAAGCATTGCTGAGAAGTTTGATAAGAACTGCATATTGCAATGTGTGGCCGTTCTACATAGGAACATAGGAATAGCTTCTCCAAAGGCCCCTCTAGTCCAGGATCCTGTCACTGTGAGTAACCAGTGCCTGCTGAATAGTATGAAAACAGGTTAAGCATATATTTCCCTCATGTACTCTCTTAGCCTCCAAGACTCTGCAGCTCAGGTGCTTCCTGGGCCAGAGATGGTATCTGTGTGTTTGATAGCCCTTGTCAGATTTTATCCTCCATGAGTGTGTTTAATCACTTTTTGATCCCAGATAAGCCTTGGGGGCTGGGAGTATCTTGTGGCAATGAGTTCCACAAGCAACTGTACATTATGTGATGGGGTACATCCTTTTGTTTGTTATGAACCTGCCATTTACAAATTTCATTTGTTGTCTTCTGGTTCTTGTGTTATGTGAAACTCTGAGTAATTTGTCTTTCTTCATCTCCATACTGCTCATGGTTTCATAGAGACTAGTGAGAAGAATTTTATCTCCAGCAACACAAAGTTGACGCACAATATTGAACTGATGTTGTTGCACAACTGAAGAGAGAATTTACAGTGTAATAAATGTTGTTCTAGACACTGTTTCAGTTTTCTGACAAGACCACTGGTAGAATTAATTAAGAACTTTAAATGTAAGCCCCTTTTGGATAGAGATGAAGTAAAGCAGGGTTAAAAGTGAAAATGAAAGGACACATCTTTAGCTATTGGTTTATAATCTGCCTTATTTGATAATTCAGTAACCTCATGTACTGCAGTGGTATGGCTTGTTATGGCTGTTAAAATAATATATTGCTTTTCTGCAAGTGGACATGGCAGGACTGATGATATTTTAAGAGGAGACATTGACTTTGTCTGCAAGGCCAGGGAATGGAATAAATGAAAATAACAATTATTGATTTTTTCTTGTGCTGAGAGAAACATTTGCCAGCATTTTATGAGGGGGAAAGAGCAGATGTTCACCAAGAGAGGAGAGGTTTTCAGTTTTAGCAATAAGACATGATAATTTTTGCAGAGAACATTTCTTTGCAGTTATATCACCCTGAGATGGGAAAACAAGTCAGAAGACCAAAACATAAATAGCAAAAACTACCCTGAAATGCTGCAAGTAGACAGGTTGCTTTTTTAGGAGGGGGTGAACAAAGGAATCAAAAGGTATAGCTTGATTCCAGTTTGGCAAACTAAGACAAGTTGCGTTAAAGAGACTGATCATATATTTGTCACGTGACAGTTAATTTAAGCATATGCTGAACTGTGTTGCTGCTTTCAAGACTACCACCCTGAATTGCAAAACGTCTGAGATCAGCAGGGCTCTGGAGAGATGCAGCAGTCAAGCCAGACAGGGCGTTGGGCAGGATCAGGGCTGAAACCCATGGGTTAGTCATTCAGGTTCATTGGGCTCACAAAGTAAAAAGATTACTTTTATCCTGTTGGCAGAAAAAGCGTCACTAGTCTTCAGAGAATATACAAAGCGCTGTGACACATTACTGCAATGTCACTCTGTGGGAATCGTGGGAACCTGGGAACACTGAACGTAAATGAGGAAGTCTGCTTTCCAAGGCTATGCAATTGGTTGCTGTGCTTTTTACTGCATGAATTCAGAGTAATCAACTACTTAAAGCCAGAAATTCAAAAAAAATGGGGAAGGGGTTATGTAATTCAATGCCTGCAAAAGCTGGGGGTTGGATTTGATGTCCTCTCCAAGAGTGCTGGAGCCTCTCCAAATAAAGCCACCAGCATTTGGCAGGAAGAAAGACTACTCCCTGTTCCAGCTAGTCCCTGTCCTGTCCTTTGGTCAGCTCCTGCAGGACCCTACGGCATGGCTCTGGAGCCCCAAAGCCCTCTGTCATACCCTCAGCACCACAACCCCCAGTGCTGCTATGGTAAGACCTGGTTGTACCTGATACGCATTGCAAAAATGTGGCCAATCCATTCAGCCTTCCCTTTTCATGGTACAAATGAGTAATGCATAAACTTGGTGGGAATTGATTGAATGGTCATCTTAGCAACATTATTTCTTGTGCCTTTCCCAGCCTGTGGCTTGCATCTTATCTGTGTAGCCCCACATACAGTCTGTTTCTTCCATATGTCTGTATTGGCTTCCCTGGGCTCCACCCACAGCCTTGTGTTTCCAGCAGGAGCACAAGGCTTCATTTGCTTGTTCTTTGTAAGAGAGCATACCTGTTTGCTCACAAACATCGGGCAGCAGTGTTCCTGTGGCAGTTGGGCAGTAGATGCTGAAACAGCGACCAGGGCAAGGTATTGACAGATGCATTTTTAATTGGCATAGGGAAATTGCAGTGGTTGCCTGCCTCTAGCTTGATGACAATCAGCTGAGGGCTCTTCTCTGTAGCAGTAATATTAATGTGCAAAAAAGCTGGGTTTACATTGGATGGATGGATGGATGGATGGATGGATGAATGGATGTGTGTAGGCCCTTGGGCAACAAATATCAACTCCCATGGAATTTTGTACTACAGGCCTGGTTTCCTTCTTAAAACCAAAATTTCTGCATTAAACAAGCCTCACCATTTCCTAGTGCCTGCGAAGGAGGATACAGAACATAAGGCTAAGACATGGTGCTTCTACAGAAATCCTTGGAGTTTGATGTTTGCAAATAAATGAAAACAATGTTGAAGGTCAGCTTATCTGCCAACTTCCAAAATTCTAAATTCATTTAAAAGATGAGTGCTGAAAGTGGTGACAAGTGGAATGACATTGTATTGTTGAAAATGCAACATTTCATACGTGGAACAGTGTGGCAGTTTCCCCTTGGAAGTGCTTCTTTGTGGAACATCATAGTTCACTAATCTGGCAGTCTCCATCCTGTGGATAGTTTGCACATTGCAGAAGCTAATTCACCAGGCTTTCTGGTTTAGATTGTAGCCCAATATTACTGGTAAAAGCAACTAGTGAACATAATACAAGGCTACAGCTGGGCTAGGGAGTGCTTGCTTTCATAAACTGACATATGGAAGCAAGTACTTAAGTCCCAGAAAGGATCTGTAGAAGTGCAATTCTAAATAAAAATGAGCCATCATAATGCAGCTGCTTTCAGGTAAGCATCAGGAAAATGTACCCTAATTTGTATCCATAAAATGGTCATTTTTGCAGCATTTTTACAGCTACAGTATGGATTTTAAAGTGGTAGCATATTAAGTTAAAACTGTAATGCTTTTAAACCTGACATAACCTTAGCTAGACTGAATATAAAGGTGTTATTTACTTGCAACTGCAGTCTGCTTACCACACATCCATTTTAAAATTATGTGTATCAAGCAGCACTGCAATTACAGTGTGCATAGCAGGGACTTTATCCTGCAGAATGTTGATGATACCTGAGAGCTGTGTAATACTTGCATTTCCTATTAAAGCATATGCAGAAGGCATCTTTTTGAAGCACTCAGCACCTTTAAAGTTTGGTCAGTGTAGCCATGTTTTCCTTCATTGGTCCTTCTTGGAAAACACCCCTTAGCCTTGCTGAGAATTTGGCATCAGCAGCAAAAAGGCACTCCACCTTTCTTCACCGCTGTTATGGCACAACTGTGGGTGCTTGGACTCAACAGTCCAATAAAGATCAAAAGAAGCTTACAACTGACTGTCAGTTTATTTCAGGCATCCTGTGAACAGTGGTGTCAAGTCCCAGACTTCAGTTCAACAAAGATCTGAAGCATATGCTTCATTTTAAGCATATACGTAACAGAGCCCTTAATGCTTTTCTGAGCTGAATGAGTGTTGACTCTAACCACTGATCATTAATAGAGAAGGAAGTGTGCATTTAGAAAAAGTGCCTTTGGCCAAGCATCTGAGTTGAAACTGAAGGTGCTCTTGCACCACAGGTAGATGCTCAGCCTGCCACAAGTGATGCTCAGTGTTGCACAGATATCCTGTCTTCATTGCAATGCTATCTGGCAAGGAGAACACCCCTTATAATACTTTTATTGATACTTTGGGAAGGCATTAAGTATTATCTTCACAAAGATGCTGAGGCATTGGAAGTAACTTTGCCTAAAATGATTGATATTGGCAATGATAGAGAGACCTCAGAACTTCTCAGTCCTGGACAAGTACTCTGACCAGTGAAGTCTTCTGCCTTCAGGGACAGAAATGGACACAGCTCCAGACAAGATGATGTGGGAAGAATGCCAGAGAGCCCTATGGCTCATGCTTATCTGTAAATTGAATTCTTGGTGTCGATACTGATGAGTCAGTCTTGCTGTGAGTGCAAAGAGCGACAGCTAGGTCTGTGATGTTACAGATCAGTTCATCACAGAGCCACCATTTGGTGGCAATTTATCATCATCACTCTAGAGGTGTGTCATTCACTTTACTGAATGACATTGGAAACTCAGCATAGAGTCCTACCACAAATACACTGTGATTCTGTAGCAAGGAACCATGGGAAAAGAAGATTTGGAGAGTGGGGTTTTTTTAATTGCTTTTTTAAAATCTTTTGATGTAAGATGTGACAAATAAGAAAAAAATAGAGACACATGCTTTATTGTTTATAGCTTTCATTAATTTTTAAGGCATGAGTCAAAGAAATTGCTGAAAAGAACCAGTAGCAGAGGCTATATGATGAGCAGATCTAAGAGCCATTTTAATATTTGATGAGACCAAAAGCTTCTCATCACTAACCATCTTTTAATGGCACTTGCCCTTTGTCTGGGTCTATGTGCCTGCATGTTTCTGAGGGACTAACTCTTCTGACTTTCTAATGAAATACCATTCAAGATGGGGGTAAAAGTGGTGGTTTGGAGCTCTTTTGTTGCCATGTCAGTTTAGGTTATGATAAAGTGAGAAACTGAAGCCTTGTTTGCATCTCAGCATGTTCGTGTGTTACTTCAAACTCTCCACAGCATTTAGTGACATCTCAGTCAAAGATGATTAAAAATACGGATGCACAGAGCCTTACAGCCAGTCTGACTGCCAGAGCGGTAAACTAACACAGAGACAAGTGGGATGAATTGAGTAAAGCACTTAAAAATGGATATCCATTCTGTGTCAGTGGAGTGCTCACGTGTATGTTTTTAAGTTAGGCGGAAAGCAGCAGGAATTGGGTCCCCTTCTGAATGGCTCTGAAATCTGTGCACAGCAAACTGCATTGAGTCAGAAGCAAATCCTCAATGTAGCCAGGAACTGAAGTCAGGAGCCCTGCCTTTCATTCAGCATCTGGACAAAAGACAGTCCTCCATCACTTGTATGACATCTCATGTAGGGGGAGGAGAAGAAGAGCCTAGTAATACACCAAGTCTATGGAAGTTTTAGCATGACTTTCTGTTTTTATGGAGTCAGTAACGAGTGTTGACTTGTGGCGATGGACAGAACAGGGTTGAGTTCTCCCATCTGTAGCTGTATTTCTGGTATGCTGCACTAACACTGAATTACTGACAAATAGCTGGAAATGGATGTTCTGTGTGATTTAGAAATAATGTGAACCCTGACTGAACTTCTATTGGGTTTTCCTTCCATTTGCTGTTTCGACATGAGAACAGGGAGGGCATTATTAAATAACAACAACTGTAAAGTCCCACAAGGAGAAATTACATTCTGAATTGACAGAAACTTGAAAATGCAAATGTGGTTTCATAACTAAATAAATTTTCAGACAGTAAAATGAGAGTTAATCGAAAGTTAGATGTCCTTGAAAAAGCTTTACTTTTTTTTTTTTAACTTCCTTGGAAATATTCACAGCTGTCTTGATGCAAAAGTAATCAGAGTATCTATTAATCTATATGACAGTATCTCAGCAGTGGCACTATTTTAAAAATATTTGAGTGGATTTCTTTATTGACGTGATCCAGTCAGAATGGGACATAGCAAGAACAAGTAATTGTTTAGAAACTGGAAAGAAGAGATTTTTTTAAAATTTAAATTAAGGTTAGGAAACCTAATTTTAAGGAAGTATAGCATTCTGGGGAAAATGAAAAATGTTCTAAGAGACTTTCAGAAAGGCATTCACTCAGTGAAAGATCCCATTCAACATGAGTTAATTTGGGATAGGAGCCATGTCTTACTAGTTGTTTATTATCAAGGAGATATATCCAAAGGATTGATTTTTTTTTTAAAGCTGTATACGACTGGGTAGTTTATGTGGAACAAAATAATTTGATGCATTAACTTTGGAAATTATCAAGAGAACATAGCATTGCTTTAATTCACTGAAAATTAGGATATTAAAACATACAGATCCTCATCCTACTGTGTCATGTAGTCAGACCACTGTGTCTTCGTGGATTTCAGTTGATATCACTGAGTTTCTAGGAGAATCATCAGTGCAGATTTCATTTCATGAATCTTTTTTAGCTTCCTGAGTGTTAAAATGGAGAATAAAACTGGACTGCTTTTAAGTGGGTGGGTAAGCTAAATTAATTAATAATTTCATAGACCTTCCTGTTCCTTGGGTAGGGTGTGCCAAGTAAGTGTCGAAGATGAGTTTGCACTTCGGAAACAATGTCTTTGGAGATCCTGTTGAGAAACCTATCACGGTAGTGATTGTTGTCGGGGGAGAGGAGTTTGGACTGTGAATCCCTAGTTTTTAAAATGTCCACAAAGTGAATGGTATCACATGGGAAAAAAAAACCCAACATAAATTCTCCTTATTTAATGTCTTGATAAACTACTTGTGAGGGTCTGGAGGAATTATTTCTGACTCTTTCATTTGCTTTTCTCAGGTTGGGGGTCACACCATGCTGCCCATTCGTTGGATGCCTCCGGAGAGTATCATGTACAGGAAGTTCACCACAGAAAGCGATGTGTGGAGCCTGGGGGTTGTATTATGGGAAATCTTTACCTATGGCAAACAGCCATGGTATCAGCTCTCAAACAACGAGGTGTGTGTAATACATTCTCAAACTGCATTGGGAAGGCTAGCACGTTAACTGTTGGGGTAGCTTCTCTGGAGATGGGACAGCAACAAATTTATTTAGTAAAGGCAAAACCCTTGATATCAGATATTTATGGTATTGTCATGAACTTTGTGGCTGAATTTCTTCCTTTTCAGCCTTTTCTCTCCAGGGTGAATGGAAGTTGTCCAAGCAGAACTATACCAGTTGGAATTTAGCTTTTTCCTTTGTATAGGATAGTGTCTCCTCTGGGTATTGAGAAAGACCAGGAGGCAATGAAGAGGACCTTAGCTATCTCCTGAACAGGCTTTGGGTGATTTCAGTTCCCTATCATACATGTCATTGTTGCGGGGTGGTTGTCCAAAACCATTCTTGAATAGATTGAAGTAATCTGGATATCTCTTGATTTCCAGGCAGTCACAAGTAACCCGTTTCCAGAGATTAGCCACAGTGATACTCATAAGTTTAAGGAGGGAGGGAGGGACAGGCACTGATGGTCTGTGTGAGCAGGGTGAAAACTGCCTCCTTCTGAGATGAGGTGAAGTTGATAGAGAGAGAGAATGGAGGTATGGGATTACTTCCTGGCTATCATTCCCTCATGAGTGGAAGGGGCAATGTGGGTGAACTTAACATCAATGAAGTTACTGCTCCTTGACAACTTACATTACAGTGATTTTTCCAGATCGCATCCTGCTGCTTATGCATCTTGGCAGGCTTGGCTGGGTGACTGCCACCAGTGACGCTGCTGTGGCAATTAGCAGTTAAGTCTTCCATGGGTGACCCCCATGTAGTTGGCAAAGCTGTGCTGATGCTTTCCTTGTGATTTCTCATAGGTGATTGAGTGCATCACTCAGGGCCGAGTCCTGCAGCGACCTCGCACATGCCCCAAGGAAGTGTATGACTTGATGCTGGGCTGTTGGCAACGGGAGCCTCACATGAGGCTCAACATCAAAGAAATCCATTCCCTCCTCCAGAACTTGGCCAAGGCATCTCCAGTCTACTTGGATATTTTAGGCTAAAGTCTACTAGCATTTCTTCTTATGGGCTGCGGGAATGAATGTGTTCAACTGCCGCTGAACTCCATTAAAATGTGTTCTTAACTTTGACAGTATTAATGACAAAGTTGCGGAGAAGCTTTCAAAGGGCAAGCAATGTGCACTTCTCCATCTGTAGACACAGTATTGACTTTTTAGACATTACTGAGACGTATCTCCTCTCTCTCTCACTCTCTCAGTTTCTATCATTTTTTTCTTCTCTCCTGTCTTTCTAATCAATTTGGCTTCTGCATTATTGTAACTCTACATAGACAAAGGCCTTAAAAACCTGATCTGTTATATCAGCAGACTCTGCAGTTTGCCCACCACAACTACAATGCCTTGTTGTATTCATGCCTTTGATGTGGATGAAAAAAAGGGAAAAATATATTTGACTCGAACTTTGTGATTTCTGCTGTACAGCTACTAGGAGTTTCTATGGATTCACCTCAATTTTTTTGCTTCGGCATGTGGGTGGAAATAGAAGACTGGTGTTCTCTACATGAAGCATGTTCCTTGCAGAGATAAAGCCAGATGGAAAGAAGACAGTCTTGTGTGATACACTATCTGGAGGAATTAGGGGATCAGATGGCATCCAACCCCACAAAAAAATACTGAAATGATTTGATGGAAGGCAAGAGGGGGTTTAGCACTTTCCCTGAAGAGTCTTTCTGAGGACTAAAGGAATTGTTCAAGGAGGTGCTTTGCTGGCACCTTTAATTGCCAGATACAAGTAAAAGGGAAAAAGATGCTGCCTGCACTGCACAAAATTATGTTAGAACATGATAAACTAAACACATGCCCTTATTTTGTCTTCTGATAGGATATTGTCATGCCACTGGTATAAAAATGTTCTCCAGCTAGTCTTTTTTAATAAAGGCTGAATCTAGGCTTATTAATGTACAGTATTAATTTTAGGATCACTTGTTGAAACTAAGGATTTTGATAAGATAGGACAAGCTATAGACGGTGGAGCAGGTGTATCTTACACTGTGCTTGTCCAGCAGCATATTCCTTCCTTCCTCAATCCTTTTTCTTTTTTTTAACCATGCAAGCAAAACTGTGCATGGTCTTTGTTGGTTAATGCCCTTTGTGCAGAAAGTATCACTCATCTTGTAGTACACCCTAGTAGACATAGTAAACTCATAACGATATAACTTATATTTCATTAGAAGGGGCTAATGGAGGACATTAGCCATGTTAAAATGCCTTTACAATGTTACAGATATAATAGGCTGATATAACATGAATAATCTAAAGCACGAAGATCACTGGTTATGTTTGAGCCATGGCAGGGGATAGAGATGTCTAGAGAAAACAAATTACTCTGAGGTTATGGCTAACTATTCAGAGTGCAGAGAGCCTGAGCTCAGCACCATGTTTGTATTGGTACTAGTGCTGTCATTACCAACATCCACTCTTTCTTAAATAATTTATTTTTGGTTGGATTGGCATTGTATGTGTACAACATTTGCATGGCCACTGTGTTGATGACAACTGCATGGGCATATGTGTTATTTTTCAAACCAGAAGTTGACGGTTTCAAATTTAGAGTTAGGATCATTTTTAATATGAATTCTTACAAATGAAAACCTACCTTACCTATTCCTCAAGAATTTTGCCTCCCTCTGTGAGGGGGCGTTACTGCAAAAAAGGGATCTTTCTTTCTGTTTTCTTTTTTTGTTATTTCTTATTGATATGAGCCAGATCAAAATAGTTCTTCATCTTTGTGTTGGGGATATTTTATTTAATAAATTAAGCATTTTATTTTTGTAACTGTTCCCATAGCACATTTAATATATAATTTGCTCACATATATTATTTATTGAGGCACTTTAGGTTTTTCCTTCAGAAGCTTTTAGAGCTAGCTCATAAAGATTCTGAACATTTTCAAAAGAAGACAGTTCACTGGACACTGATGAAGTTTTACCCTTCTCAATGTCATTGAAAAGGCGGCATTACAAATAAACATGACAGTGTAACTATAAAGCCATACTCAGTATTTCTTTAATAAACTAGATGTTATTCTCAACCACTACTGAACTGGAAATACACAAAAAGCCGGAGGAAGATTCCTACAAAATGGGCCTTAAGATTTTATCTAGACTGTCTTGGAAGTTCACACAGAAAGCTAGATAAAGACTGAGCATCCAGTGAAACCCATTATCTTGAGAATCTGAATGTTGTGTTTTAAAGGAATTTGAAATTGATTTTCAAAATAACAGTGGTGGAAAAGAAGGGTATCAGAGTCTGCTCTTACTGTGCAGTGTGAGGAGGCTGCAGGTGGTGGAGGGGCGTGCTAAGTTGCTACCTGCTGTATTCTTCTTAGTTTCTTATAAGCTGAAGAAAAAGGCATCTGAGATGCTGCTTCTGTTGGAAAGTAGGCTCCAGCCTGAAAGCAAACAGGTGGGTTTTGCAAGCACTGAAAGAATGTATACCAAAAATAATCACAAAACCCTGAAAATGTACTAAGTGGCATCTTCTTTTTGATTTACTAGTGAGACTATTAGAGTAATTTCAGAGAATAAATAGTGTTACAATGCATTGTGCAATAACATAGCAGTATGTTAAACTTCTAAAGGACCAAATGTTCTACAGAGCCACTGGTATGGATAACCTTGACCTGTATCATTAATGTTCTTGATAGTGCATAAAATGTATAATCACAGTAGACAAGCTATAAACTGTAGCTATACATAATTTGCGTTTGTTCATGAAAAGGTGGGTAAATGTAGCAGAATGAGCAGAGAAGAGGAAGAAATATGTTCAAATCACAATGAAGGGTGAGTATATGTGCATATTCATCATGCTTGCACTGTCAGCTAAATCGTGTACACTGAGTAAATATGACAATCAGGCTCATGTAAAAAGTCTTTCAGGACTGTGCTATGAACTGATCATACATATAATATATATGTGTGTTTGCATATGGCATATATATATATACACACACACATAGCATATACATGTATGCCTATGTCTGTTGTATTTTATTTATATATGTGCAGACATGCATGCACATTATGTATGGGCGGTGTGTATATGTATAAATTTACATACACCTACGTTATTACAAACAATGATTAGAGTGCTATTAATAAATTGATAAAGTCTGCTGAGTAACCAGAATAGTTTTTTTTCTTTTGATATTTCATTTTCTGTGTTTGTAAGATTCAACTTTTTAACTGGTGTGCAGCAGAGGCAGTGCTAGAATGCCAGAGATACAACAACAAGCACTTTTCTTCCCCAGATGATTGCATAAAAACATTTTTTCCATTCCCATCTCACTTGTTGATTTCTCACAATGAAATGAACAGACAAGCTTCCAAGCTCGGGAAACAGAGTTTGTTTTACTGTCATTTCTGGATTTGTGCTATTGTTGTTTTATTGTCCTAGAATAATAGTGCAGCTCCATTAGCATTTTATACTCGTCTGCAGTAACGAAATAATTCCAAGAATGAGCTGGACTATTGAGACTGCAACACGACTTGTAGGACGAGAACGCCAAAATTCAGCAGTAATAATAACAGCATTTGCCACACTCTGTCCTTCACTCTCAATAGATCTGCAGAACTCAGAAATGGCCATGGAGAATAAATACTTGTAAAGCAACAGCAGCCCATGATGCATGATGGAGTGTACCCTTTTTAAAAGGACTTAATTCGTTTTGATTGGTAAAACAATATATATTGTCTACAGCTTAATAAGTAATTGCCTATTTTTTCTCTTTTTCAACTTTTCTTGCTACTTCTTTATCACTTTCTTTTCTTCTCTTTTCCTTTCTTTCCTTTCTCCCTCTTGCCACCTTCTTTTCTCTTCCTTTTCCCTGTCTTTCTCTCTCTGTGTACCTCTCCCAAGCTTTCTGAGAGATTGTTTTTGTTGTGGCTGATGTAGAATTTTAAAAAACACTTTAACACTTTAAAAAGAAATTAAATAGCCCAGTAAAATGATTAGGTCACTGGATGACTAAGGTACAATGCATATGTGTTAGAACAAGTCTGTGTCTGGGTTGTTGCAGCCTGTAAATGAATTTCAAATACTGCTGTAAAATGTGAGGGAGGGGAGTGGGGAAGGGCTGGGGACAGATCAGGGTGTCTAATCAAAGATGAAGGTTTTGATAGCACAGGAAGTTGTATTTTCTTGTTGTGAGGGCTGGGATGAACCACTGCTGCTTTGAATCAAGAGGTCCTTTAGAGCCTTAGTTAAAACACCTTTGGGGGGGGGGGGTGCTACATTCATCACAAACATGAAGCAAAAAAAAAAAGTCTACATGTTGCAGGGAAAACACTGTGAATTTCACAATAGCAACCAAGTGACTATTTTGCCATCTTTTAAACATACGTCTCAGGAGAAGAAATGGGAAGTGATGGGCGTGTTATTTTTCCGACTATGCATTCTAGACCAGGTCTGTGGGGGGGGGTTGTTCGCTTGTAGAAGGTTCAGAGGGATGACCAGCTGGTATTTTATAAACACTGAATACTTTGGGCAAGGATAATAGAAGCTGCTAGTAGTGAGGCCGTTTGATTGGAATATATGAGAAAACAGAGATCAAATTGAATCTTTTCAGAGGCCTGTATCTTGCAGCTTATATGTATCTTTCTGTAACTTAAAGAAAAGCAGCTAAGGATGTTTTATATACAAGTAATGTAATTCAATGTTGATGTTTAATTGAATCACCAATAGAGAGAGAATCAATTAATTATGAAATATTTGTCCCAGCCCTGCTCTCCACCTATACTTTATGTATATATATATATATTTCTAGATACCGCTCTCTTTGTCACTTAAGGTAAAGAGGAAGATATCTACATATAAATATAAATCTCTATATTGTCACCAAACTGTGACCTGGTGTGTAGAGCTATCTTTCTCCTTTCTTTTTTCTTTTTTTTTTTTTTTTTAATAATGTGATGTCTCTGTGGAAATATTTAGTGGTTCTTGTTTTGCAGTTTGTTATAACAAGTCATTGCTTTAAAAGTTTCATTGCATCTTGGCTGATTTCAAAGTGATGCCTAGGTATCAGTGTTAAAAGTTTTGTTTGTGAGTCATGTGACCAGCTTCTCTCAACATGACATGGAAAGTCTCTTGTATTACAGTGTATTTAATAAAAATGATGTCTTACAATAAACAATGTCATCTAAAAGAAAGATAAAATGATTACTTTAAAAAACCTAAAAATTTCACAAGGTGGTGTGTGCTATTTTCTTCTGTTTGAATGCCTTTGTTTAGCTCCATTGTTTTTGAAAAGGATGAAATTAAGGAACAGTTTGGTATGCTTAGAAACATGGCATATTTGCACTCTAAAACTCTGAATAAAAAACAGGTGTCTGAACTCATAGCTGATGAAAGAGGAGACCCATAGTAATAGGACAAAGGAATATTCAATCTGAATGTGATGACAGACTTTTTTTACTCTTCATTTTCCAAATGATGATGCCATTGGCATGCTTGTTCATTTGGGAAGCTAGCTTAGCAAATACCTGTTTTATCTTCTAGCAGAAACAGGCCTTGAGAGATTTTCTGGCTTTTTGCTAAAAGTGTCCCTCAAACCACAGCCCTGTTAAAAATGTAGTTTGTTCTTTTTAACTCATGTCAGTCTAGAATGAATATATTGTGAACAAATACAGCATTAAATCCAACTCCCTGAAGAACCTCATTAAGATTCAGAATGCAGAGTGCTTAAATATCCAAAGGAAGGTTCAGCAACTTGATTAAAGATCCCTCCACAAGCTATTAACCTAAACCAAGCCCTTCAAGCTTAGAGTAAAACCATATGAGAGCCACTTGGTGGCTGCATCTGCTTCCCTCTGCCGAGAGACCTCTCTGAGATTAGATGAGCTGGCTACAAGCATTCAAGTGGTCAAAGGAAAATAATCCATTGAGAAGAAGCCTCAGGATAAAGTTTGTCCAAAGCTGTGAAAATAGCCTTGAACCACACTAAAAAGATTTGTTGGCAGTTCGTGTTCATCTGGTGACTTAGAACTGCCTTATGTGCTTTCACGGTAAAACGTGGGTGCCTTCCAGAGTCCATAGGTTGTGTTGCCATCCTGAAATGAGACGCCTCACTGCAGACAACTGGTTGCCATGAAGTCTATTTGACAGCAGTGAGAGCTGCAGAAACTCCCAGCGCCCAGCCTGTGTAGGCATTGCCCTGCAGACCCATCAGCGTGGGCACAACCGCCCGCGCACCCTCCCCGCCATTCCCTTTCCCCCAGGATTTTTAAGGCCAGGGGCACGTAGCAGCAGCAGGGACTGGACACTGCCACTCATGGCTGCTCTGTGTCGTGAGGCTCAAAGCCAGAGGAGCCAGCAGGGCCCCGCGACAGCCTCAGCAGTACACTCAGTGTTTTTGCAGCGTTGCAACGGGGCAGGTTGATTGTTCCTCTCTGTACAGCCCAGCCCCCTCAAGGCTCCATTCTGAGCTCGTCTCCACAGCAGCAGCCCTCCCAGCTACCCGTGGTGTCCCAGAGCTCCTTCCCAGCTCATCCCAGCCTTCCCAGGTGGGCCCTTTGGCAGACAGAAGGTGTTGATAGATTGATACCCTTGCTTATCTCCAGTTGTGGGAGGAAGAGTTTGGTGTGTTTTCCTGTCTTCCCTACCTGGGCATGTGTGGCCCCGCAGCGTGCACCGTGTCACAGAGCAGAAGCTCAACTTAAAAGTCGTGACCAGTGCCATTTTTGTTGCCTTCTGTTCACTCGCACCTGTAAGGGTAAAGCTATTAGTTCAGGCTGCACAGGGGCCTTGCAGAAGACCCTTTACTGAGACTGACAAGCTTCCTGAATGCTCCAAAACATGTCAGGCTTGGCAGCTTGTTTAAGGTCGCTGGTTCTGCTGCAAGGTGCACAACCAGCCGAGCACCCTCCTGTTTGCTGCTCAGCCACAGCCTTGCAGCAACCAAAGACCCATCAGCTGGTCCTGCACCTGCCTTCTGCATAAAATCCACAGAGAGTTGTGAAATACCTGACAGGCCAGGAGGGGATATGCCAGACAAGTCTTGTGCCTGCTTCTGCTAAGGCTCAACAAACGTCCACAATTGATTTCATGGTGAAGAAGTCTTTGTGCTAAATGCTTCATGTAACTGCAAAATCAATCATCTTGATCATTGTATTATTTTAAAAGTGATTCACAGTGCCTATTGATTACTCCCATTAGTATTTTATAATGGCTATGATAATTTATTTTTAAATCGGTGAGAAAGTTTATGTTACAAAGAAGAATGATGGCCCTAGGAAGGACAAAAAAAAAAATTTAGATGTCATTAGGACAGGGTCAGTCAGAATCTACTAAACCAGCTCACAGGTTAGCTTACCAAAGCAGCTTGTTACCATAGGTTCTGACAGGCAAGACTTCATGCAAGAAAGAAAAATATTTGAAGTAATCACCTGAAGAATCACCAAACTCATTTCTGTGCTAAGAGTCCTGTGCTACAACTTCTTAAAGGTGGTTTGATCTGCACAACATGCACAGGGTTCCTTCAGCAACTGCTACCTTTTGAGAGTTGAAGGTTCTAGGCCTTGGGTCTATTTTTATCAGTGATGCAGTGAAGAATACTAATAAAAAAGACCCTGCTAATAAAAAAAAGACCATAAGCGGAACAAGAGAAGTGTGGGAAAACAATTCCTTTACTTTCTTGAGCTGATGATAGTCACATCGTGCAAAAATATGTGCTATCACAAATTATCACAATTTGAGCTAAAACTCAGCCTAGACCAGAGATTACAAGGAAGCTCAGAACAGAAGAGCTTGTGCTCTTTCTGCCTGGGTCCGTATTAAACAGTATACAAGGAAGGAAGAGATGAATGGGAGAAGATCACAGAGTAAGTGAGCAAACCCTTGTTTTAAATATGTAAATATTAGATGTGTAGTTTTGCTGTCCCAGTGTCTGACCTTAAAGACAAATAAAACAGACACTTGACATATTATTTACCCATATTTGGGGCACTTCCAATACAGAAGAGGGCATTCCTAGGCCTAGCAATTCTTTGTTATGACACAATGACTGCCAGTCTCATGGAAGGTCCAGGTCTGCCACTGTATTATCCTGGTTTTTGCATATTTTTGTTTTCTGAAACAGTTCATTCAAATACATAAAAACTGCTACTGCTGTTCAGTCTGTCACAGCATGGGCAGGGCTGGCTCCAGGGTTAATTAATCTGAGTTTGCCAGCTAGCCTAGTTAGAAATTGTTGGGAATGAGTAAGTAATATATTGGTGATTAGCAAAGAATGGGAATATTGACACAGGTAACTCCCAGGGGAGGCTCCTGCTCAGGGTAACCCAAGTCCTTCTCTGGAAGCTTGGGGCTGCAAGAGCAGTGACAAGGCATTTAGCACCTTCTCATTCACACTCTGAAACCAATTTATAACTGGTTTGTGATAGCTAATCAAAGGGAAAAAAATCTCCTCTCTAGAGCACATTTCTGTATCCCCTTCTAGCCAGTGCTACCAGCCCTGCTCCTGGGTAACATTTACATTGAAACTTTTTTCTTCCCTGGCATGCATTACCAGGGCAGGGCTTTCAAATTTGGCAGAGGCAATCAACTTCACCCTGGAAGCAGAAGGTTCCTTGCCAGTTGGTGTTCACACCTGTAAGTGTCCTTTAATTTCTGTGCCCTGATACTGCAGAGACAGCAGATGCTCTCAATACGTGTGAGGATGAGTGAACAGTATTCTTTGTCCATGCAATAGAGAGGAGAAAAAAACATCTAAGGGGGAGCCAGCCCAGCCTGCAAAGCTGACGTAGGCTGAATTTGTGGTCTCCAGCCCCTAAGCAGTGCCAAGAGGCCCGTTGTATCTACCAAGCAGTAACAAGGGAAGGTCTTTTCTCTGCATGCTCATGTCTTACCCCCCCAACACTAATCTTTCCCTCTTCCCGCATTCCCCGCAGTATGGGAGGGATAGACCAGCTGCAGGATGGGTGTCTCCACAGGGGAAAGCAGAGCTTTGGCCCTCAGGCTTATGCAGCTTTGGGAAGAGTCCTGGCAACTGAGAAGTCCCTGTCCCCAGGTGCCTGCACTGATTGGGTTTCTGCATGTCCACATCCTGATAGAGGTGATGGGCATGATTCCCCTTTGCTGGCGAACGCTGGGTACACTGTTGACAACAAGCCTCCTGTCCATCTGTGGTGAGTAAGCGTGGTCCCATGGGATACTTGTGGAGGTGGCGTGGCGTATCTTCAGCGTGAGCAGGGTGCACATGGCTGTGGACAGCCTGCAGCCTATAATCCTCCTTGACTCTTCCCTACAGCCTCTGGAGCATCCCAATGCTAACACTGGAGAGGAGGAGGGAGGGAGCATGCTTTCACCAAGGCAGGCAAAGGGCTGAGCATGCAATGCTCTCGGTCCTGGGTGAGTGGGAAAAGGTGTTAATCACTGAAATGGGAATCACCTGTCATCCTGTTCATCACAAACACCCTGCATGTGGCTGCCCACACTCCCATCTTCACGTGCTGCTGTGGCATCAGAGCACCCAGCCAGCAAGTGGCATGGCTGCGAGGGCTACAGAGCTGCCTGTCTTGGCATGGGCTGGTGCTCGTGGCTGTGGCACATCTCCTCAGGAGTACATCCTCCATTTTGGGTGGACCTGCTGGCTGGAGGATGCTGCTCATTGCCGCTTGGGCAGCCCCATGTTGTTTGCCATGGAAAGGGCTGGTGACTGGGCTTGGTCCCATATCTTGGTCTTGGCCATTTTTTGGGTGCCTTGTGCAGCTGCTTGCCTTGCCCCCAGCTGGTGGTCTGGTAGCAGACAATCGCCTGGGTCCCAGCCCTGCACCAGGAGGGGACCAGCTACCTGGCCCCAGACACTCACCTACTCTCCGTGAGGCACTGTCTAACTTCTCCCGGGCACAGCAGCTGATAAATCACCCAGTGGCGTAGCTTTGTAGCTTTAATGCTCTTGAGATTGAAACGCTGAAATACCTGTCCTGGTTTTATTGTACCGATTAAATCTGCTCACAAAGTGAGAACCAATATAACTTGTCCCAGAGACTATTTAAACAATCCTTGGAGGCTCATGCAGTCATATCACTTTTCACTCATTTGTCTCATCCAGGTGACCCCCTGTATAGCACCAACAGTATTTGGACCCGTGTGCCTCACCACTGCTGGTACTGGGTGCACCCACCTTGGCCCCATGCGTTCCCACCACTCTTGCTGGGGGCAGTTTTGGGAGCCAGTGCACAGGCACATGGACAAACCCACTGCCAGGTGCACCGACCAGTGCAGCATAGGGCAGGCAGAGGTACAGTCCTGCACTCCTCATGCATGCCACTGGTGCATTTTGCTTTTGCTGCAGCTGATTGCTATTTCTAAAACTAGCTTTTTATTCATTGGGTGATTTTTTTTTTTCCCCAGCACTTGAGTTAGTCTATTAAGAGCACTGCTGACATCCCCAGCTCCTATATTTAACATTTCAAGAAAAATCACAGCCAGGAACAGCAAGTCTTTAGGAGACAAAATAAGACAAACATATGGATCTCATATCCCCTGCTCTCCTCTCCCCCCTCGTCCCCAAACACGGGGGCTTTGGCACAGAGTCTGTTTGTCTTCCAGTTCCTCCAAGCTGTTACACAAGAAAGAAAGTCTCTGCAAACAATCCATTGTAAGCTTGGGTCATCTCTTTCTGCTTATGATTTTTTTGCACTGCTTTGTGATTTGGACAATTATGTTGACAAATGTCATTAGCACCAGTTGGTTTTAGCAACCCAAAATCTAAAGAGTCTTGGATGAGGAAAAGCAGATGGAGGGTAAACATGGTGCCTTTGATACCACAGAGGCCACTAAATAAATATGCACCTTGCTTGGTTAAAATAACACTTATTGGCAGTAAATGTTGTTATTTTTTTTTACCAGTCGGGGACTAATCACTCTGGCAAGAGCTAGGCACTCTGCAAGCTGTTCCAGTGCTCTTTAGGCTTACCTTGTGTTGTACAACCTCACTGGTTTCCATGCTAGGCAACTGGGTAGGGATTGGTGAAGTTTGCAATATCAAACTGATATTGCAGGACACACTATTTTCCCAAGGTGCACAAAATCGTATCACACTGTCACACATGTTGCTTGGTGTTTTTTTCGGACTAGATTTGCTGCTAAACACCTAATTGTGAACGTGACTCAGGGCAGGGTTCAAAGATTGCTTTCCCAAGCTGGAATGGTATGTCAGGCAAATTTGGCTGCCAGCTCTTTTTGGACAATGTTAACATTTTTTTTAGAAAGCCAGAAATACAACCAATGGACACGAAAAATCTTGATTTCAAGTCTGTGGCACCAACATGCCCAGCCTGGGTCTCACCATGATTTGCAGCATACAACTGCAGAGCTGGTGGCAGCAGAGACCATAAAACCCAAACCAGCAGAGAGTGTGGGCTGCAGCGTGAGCAACAGGGATGTCTCCTGGGACCCTGCCCAGGGTTCAAACACTGTTCTTGCTTTACCTTTCAGAGGTCCAAACCTGGGGTGCTAAAGGGAGCGGGTGTGATGAGAAAGGACTTGGGAGGAGATTAGATAAACTCATGCCAGACTAAGAAACCAAGCCAGGGCCAGCCCAAAAAAATCCTAAAATTGACAGTCTGTAGCAGTACCTTGAAATGGTAGCAAAGCTGTTACACACCAAGGGAGAGCAACAGTAGTAGTGAAAGGCAGCAAAATGTGCCTGGCGTTACATTCATCTTTCCAGCTGTTTGGTTACCTGCCGTATTACTGATGGCACTGAATAACATTGTCAGATCAAGGTAACCCATCCATGCTGCCCTTTTCTCTTTAAAACACGCCAGTGATTAAACCTATGTGGGCAGCTGGTGTCTCAGAAACTAACGCAGCACAGATTTGTTGCATTTTACCTTAAAAAGACACTGCCAGCTGCTGCCTTGTCTCTGTTCTCACCCGCAGTCGGCAATTCCCTGGTGAGCAGGACACTTGACAGGAGATGGAAACACCAGCTTGTTTTCTAGTGATGCTTTGGTGAGGTTAATGCTGGCAGCCTTCACCTCACTGGCTAGCCGAAGTTCGGTTTCTGCGTCTTCCACTTCTGCTCTGACATAAAGCCTTTGTCAAGAGAGACAAGTTACCATGGCAGTGCCTCTAAAATAGAATGAATCCAACACACATCAATACCTGTACAATAAATACAAAAAAGTACTACTTATTATGCATTATTCTACATTCACTGGGTAGTAATTTGTGCAGAGGGCTGCAACCAACTTTCATTTAACTATGGGAAAGCAATTCTTCAAATCGGAAATGCTCTGTGCTTGGGAAGGAACAGAGCAGAACCGCTGAGTGATTAAAAAGACAGAGCTCCGGTTGCTAAATTAGAGCTGCTAATGAGGTTGCTCTTCATGGAAAGGCCGATCTATCTCCCCCCGACCACACTGGGTACTGGATCAGGCGCATACTCTCAGAGACGTACAGGCTTTTAAAGGGTTTTAATAAGACTGTGTTTTGTTTTGCAGGAGATCGTGGTTGGTATTCCCAGTCACTGCAGGCTGGGGCAAAGACCTCAGCAGGTCAGGACACATGGCCATTAGCCAGGCAGAGGGAGCTCAGCCAGGTTCCCTTCCCTGAGATGGGAGGCATTCAAAGGCGACTAGAAAATCAGCTATATTCACGCAGGTGTGAGACTAAGGCTGTGATGTGATGCATTTTCTACCAAGGCATGGGTCTTCCTGGCTTGGGCTGCACGTCACAGCCATGCACAGAAAACCTCACAGAAAATGTCCATCTTCAGTTATATGATAGAGCAAGAGAATAATTGCTCTGCACGGGTGCCTCAGACTGGAGTACATCAACCAGTGAGGGGTCTTCCAGCCTTGTTAGTCTGTGCCAGGAAGCCCTTGTGTCCCACTCAATTGCCTCTAACACCCTGAGACTTTCACAATTAAAAGTGTTCTTCCCAAGCCAGTACAGACCAAGCTGTTATATTCTTTTGTTTGGTTGAGCATTATAATTTTTTTTTTTTTTTTTTTTAAGAAGACTTTGTGTATCATGCTTTGGCACTTTAGAAATCCTGATAAACTGGTTTTCTGGTTGAGTAGTTGACTGTGAGCAGTGGAAGGTCTGTAATGAATATCTATGGGGAAACCTTATCCGTCCCTCCAGAAATAAGTGGTAAAACTTCCTTTGATGCAATGGGTGAGACTTGGAAGAGGTGAATTTATGTTCAGACACTCCAAAGCCAGTCTGAGTTATTTAGTCTGAACATGGAGGTGTTGTTCAACAAATTTTCTATTTATTTCCTCATTCCTCGTTTAATTAACTGTTGTACCATTGCTAACACACCCATATAAACTTGCCATCCTGAAGACAGAGCGATTTTCCCTGCAGTAATTTTGAACCCAATTCTTTCTGTTATATTCACAGTGAATAGCATTTACTGTTGCATATGGTGCCACCAAATGAGGTCTGTGAGCCAGTACCATAAGGACCTCTGCCTCTTGTATCTTCACTGATACCTGCCACAGCAGTATGCTCAGGAAAAGATTGTCTTCTCATGTGCTTATTCCTCCCATTATAACAGTTCATGCAGTTAGGACTGGAGTTTGGTAGTTACATTTTTGAACTGCTGCAACATAGTAATGATATTCAGTAAAAAAACAATGAATTATAAAGAGGATTTAAAATAAATTAATATAGGAAAAAAGGTATCAGTGATGTTGTTAAACTGCATCTCAACATCAAGACAATACTGCCTTTTACTTGCTGGTGTTAAAAAATGTGTTATTTCAGAGAAAAATAAAGTCACTTCCATGAAGTTGTACAACATAGCTATATGCTATGTTGTAATAATAACAGCTATATGAAATATAGCAAAATATAGGCATAGCCTAGGAACAACCAAAACAAGGTTCAACAAAACTCACAGAAGTGAATTGTGTCAACCGTATGCACAAAAAAGTGGAGATAGAAGAATCCATGTTGCCTTTATAACATTTCATAATATGATTTGAACTTAGTAGTGACAGACACTTTCTTGTTCTTTATTACAGAGTGTCCAGCTCTTAAGGGCAATTTAATTTTTTTTTAAACAACTAAAATATGTTTCTGGTAAAAGTCCTCATACAAGAAACGAGTCATAGCCCAGAAGCAACGCTAGCTAGCTGTTCATTAACATTCCTCTATTGAGATATAGACCTTCTTCAGAACTAATATTCCTAAAAACATATGTATACATCTACAAGAAAAGTCTTTTAAAAGTGTCATTGTTACTTTAATTTCTCTCTCTGTATATATGGATATATACACATGCATACATAATTTTTTTTTAATTACTTCTTTTTTTTTTAGCTTCTGTTCTGTACTTTTTCAAATCTTCCTGAACTCTGGAAAAGCTCTGATAGTGGAGGTAGGAAGGGCATGGCAGAAGAGTCGAAGTAGAAGACTCTTCTGGGGACTTGGGATGAGTGAGCACTGTGAGGAGCACAGATAAATCTGCAATGGATGGAAAAGAAAGACAAGCAAGGCCAGGGAAGTATGGGAGAGCGAAGAAGGGAGGTGGAAAAATGAAATATATGGAAAACTGTGTGAAATCTTTACACTTTTGGATTTTTTTTTTTTTAAAAGACAAAATTGGTTTGAGGTGTCTTGTTCACAAAAGGAGAAAAACAACATGGATGTGATTGGCTTTTCCCTTCTACTTTAGCCGTTGACTTGATGAAGACAGTACAGGATGACAGAGAATTTGGTGTTCAAGATGAAAAACTGCCTGCATAGCTGTTTTGTTGTGGAATAGCTGTTCTTATTCTAACTATGAAAGTTTATAGTGTGTGTTTAGTCTTCAAGAGAAGTGAACCATCCACTGGTGTTTTCGTATGGTTAAGTGGTGGTCAGGCAGTACCTTAAGGCCTGGCAGAGCTTTCACTTAAGTCAGTGGAAGTCTTCCTGTTGATTTCAGAGGGCTGTTAATCTGGCTACTGTAAAGATAATGCTTTCACACACCCTATGCCTGCAACAAGCTCCTGCCAAAGAGAAATACTGAGATACTCTGTATGTAAAAGCATGTCTTTCTCTAAATCTGAGATAATGACCATTTTGTTGCTCAGTTCATCAGCCATGCTAGCACCAACGTAGGTAGGAATTAATATGAAAAGAATAGAGAAGGAACAGAAAATATCATTGTGTCCCTAGGTAAATCTTTACTTCTTAAATGTTGCATGCATCTCAAACAGTACTGGAGACAATTCAAAGAAGGGCCACAAAGAAAATCCAGGAAGCAGCTATCATGCAAGAAATGCCTCGGTAGCATCCTAAATATAGTCCTAAGTATTTAGCCTTCAGGAGGTCACAGTGAAGAATCCCAAGTGTCATGGTGAAGGTGAGTATGGCATGATTATTCAGCCTTTTTTTCAGACGCAAGTGCGGAGGGCCATCGAAAAGAAATAGGAGGATGTTCTGGAGGCAACAAGAGAAGATACCATTCCACATCTGCAGTTTAGCTGCATAACATGGCCAAAGCTTCTTGTGGGCACCAGGAATGAAAGGGGGTTCAAAGGTTGCTGGACGTATTCATTGGAAGAAAAATCTACCAAAAAAATTTAAAAAGTAAGACATAATCTCTGACTGGGGAGGTCCCACAGCGATTGGTTTATAGCCCACATGAGGCTGGGAAAAGATTCTGGTTATTACTGTGTATTCCTCCTGTCCTTGCATCCTTCTCCAGACACCTACCACAAGTGGCTCCTGGGATGGGAAGACCTTTGCTCTGTCAGGGTGCAACCACTCTTGCCTGATTATTTCTAAGAAGGAGGGGTTGGGACAACTGCAGCCATGGCTTTCCGCACTACAGTTTCTGCCAACAGGAGTTTCACATGAATTATGAAGTATTAGTTGCAATACTAATGATATTCTTTAACATCATTGGTATCTGATGATATTGTTTCTGAAGTGGAATTAGATTTTTTTTTTCTTTTAACCATGTATTTTTGGTGATGAACCAAAGAGAACTGACAAGGAACTTTCAGGATGAATAATTAGAAAACAATGCCTATTGTATTCAAGCAAACTCAATCTTAAATGAAATGGCCTCAGACACAGTACGTACACAACCTCATTAAAATGGAGTCTGTGTTTTTACTTCTTTTTCTTTCTCATGAGCATGCTTTACATTTTTAATAATTTTTATATAACTGTTTTCCTATTTTCTACTTGTTTTTCTCATGTGAAAGGTGCTTAGAAGTAACTGGAATCTGTAGTGAAAGTGACTGTAGCAATATGCAAATTACCAAGTGCACACAAAAGAAACAAAGTGATGGAAGAGAAAAATTTGTGCTCATACACTTTTCAGTTACCATCTAGTAATTTTCCCTAAGATTACCAGATGCTCAACTCTTATCCCCTAAGTAACTTGTAACTTGCCAGGTGTTGTACTAATGACAGGTTAAAGTCCTCAGATGGAAATGACATTAAGTGAATAGTTCACCTATTAGAAGTCAGGTTTAAAAAAAGCTGCACAGTGTATGATCTCTGTTCAGAGCCCTGTGTGGCTTGGCTGTTGTCCCCTGAACCTCCCAGGCTGCAGGGAGCAGGAAACAGTCTCTGGCTCCAGGTGATACTGTCAGCACCATCCCAGACTTCTTACACAGCAAGATGATCACATCCCAAAGCTTTCAAAACTGTAGATTATGTGTGGGAAGCTGATTGCTAATATACTGTATATGCCTTTATAAATACCTGTCTCCATAGTATGTAAAATGGGAAAACGGTGAAGTTCCTCTGAAGTGATGAGCAGGGCAGTTCACCATTATCTTCACTTTTGACGTTTTAACTAAAACTAAGGCTTCTTCTAAACTCTTACATGTTTATTCACGTTTTGTATGCCGCTGTATGTTCACCTCTAAACCAAAATAAACAAAACAATGTCTTTTCTTGAAAGCTGATAAGTCTGGGATAGAAAGAAGTATTTAAGAAATTAATTGCAAAGTGAAATTATCTTCCAAATTATTAAATAATTAATGTTTTAAAGAAAGTACAAACCACAGTGAGTAAAAAGAATACTCATAATTTTTTTTTAAATGAAAATAAAACTAAACAAACCCCAAGTAATAAGTAACAGCCACTTCACTGGTGTTTCTGGAGATGTTCTTTGGATGAGAGCTTCAAGCAGAGGTTTATGTTGAGGGTGGCTCCTCCTCTGGTGGGGATGATGTTTACCTCAGCACATCAGACAGAAACAAACATGATTTATAAATGAGCAAAGATTTTAGTCTGTAGTGGATTGTGGACTTCTTATTGGGAATATGTAATTAACACCTAGCAGAAGAGAATAAAGGCAAGTGAGCCTTATGCCACCAGAGAACATTTTAAAATCACCTATTTACAAGAAATCATTTACAGGATTCTGTTGACACAAATGAATAGTAAATCCCACTAGTTCTGTCTGCAAAACGTGTAGCTTCTTTTTGAGGAAGGTGGAGTCTGATGTTCACATAGCCTGATGTTTGTTTCTCTTCAGAAACACTGTTGAGCTAGAGAATTGCTTATTCTTGATACTTTTGTGGTCTTCTGTTCTTCTAAGCTGGCCTGTTGCTTCTCTGTTAATTTGTGTTGAGCTCAGAGGCTGGGAAGTTAAATAAACAAAAAAGCATGTGTAAGAGTGCATGAAGACTTAGAAGAACCAGAGGATGTAGATGCAGAGGATTGCAGATGGGGTTAGTCCATCTCACCAGGACATACCAGGTGACTCAGGCAGAAAGGGCGAGAAACTTTAGCAGCCTGAGAAAAAACTACCAGTAATGTCAGGAATCAGGTTTCTGTGAAGAGGCGCTTGATTGTCTTAAGTGACTTGGGAAGTTGCAGGATGTTTCACACTGTGCAGGTCACTTGTGTTCAAGGCAGCAAGGGATCAAGAGTATTTGTAGATAGCACTAAGAGGGCAATCTGGCACAGGCATAAGACAACCAGCTTGTATGTTCCCTATTTTAAAAAGCCACCATTCACAGTGTTAAGCTATTTATACAGTGATAATACTCTGAATAGGGATATAATTGTGCTAAAAGTTTCCTTATGCTGTGCACTACATATACATTACATGCCACCTACATCATATGTGGCAGACAACTAATTCATTCCTACTTGAGCTTGGGAACCTATAATTCATCCCAAGCACGTGAGCGTTGACTCCTCTTCCTATAAGCAGAACTCCATGCAGAAATGTTGCAGGATGGGATATTGTTCATTACAATCACTAACAAATAACCAGCCCATAATTTTCAGAGACCGTCCCTACAAACTTTGATACAAGCACCGTGCTTTTTTAGTATAGTGAGATGGTACTACAGTTCAGGACTGCACTGCCATTACAAATTGAAGCATATCCAGATTCCTTTGTCATTCGTACTGAGTAATAGGCCTGTTTACTGGATGGCAAGGGTGCTAGAGCAAAATTACTTAATAACTGGAATTAACAGCTTTACTAAATGCCTATATTCACAGTACCTAAAACAGAAAAATGGTGACATGCCTCTGAAGCTATGGGCAGGACAGCTCACCATTACCTTCACATTTGACACAATAAACTAATGCTTCCTTTAAAGCCTTATATATTTATTCCTGTGGTTTGTATGCTATCATTCGTTCTGCTGTATGTATTGATTTGTCTCTCCTAACTATCACCAGGAAATAAGGACAGATTGATGTAGAGGCAGAATGACACCAGTAGGAACAGGGAAACAGGGATATCATGCACAGCTGCACACCCATTTTTAGAAAGCAATACAATGCAAACAGCTGGAACCGGTTAGCACATTGACTCCCAAATTGTACTGCATCTTTTGGAGCATCTTTTGTCACAGTAATCACAAAGCTGTCTACAACCTTTCCTGCCAATTTTTTCTTTTGCCCAGCCCAGAAGTGTCCTGGGGTTTCAAACACAGCTTTGCCCAAGTAAATGGGGAGAAGGGAGGGGAATGGTACATGAAAAAATAACCATGTTTTAAAATGTTGCAGTGCTAACTAATTTTTCTTGGATGTCATTCAGCTGTCATCAAAATAATAGTTTAGAACATTACTGGAAACACTGTAGAAGAAAATCAGATGAAAACTGAACTGAAGAGAAAACATTAGTTGTAGCTGCAGCAAGTGAAAATTTCCTACTGAAAAAATTAGTGCACTGAGAAAACCATGCATTTTCCAAAGTGGTAACTGTATTTTAGTCTTTATCTGTTAGCTCCCTCTAATTAACACCAAGGCTGTAACAGTCTGTGATATCACCTTCAAGAGGACAGTGGCCCTCATTAAAATCTCAATGCTTTGTCCACGGAATCTGAAAAAAATCTCACCAAAAAGAAAAAGGTCAGCAGAAGCAGCAGGGTTGAATGGTAATCTTGAGAGGTCTTCACTAGACACATTACATAAATTCTTGCCAAGAGCTTCATTTTGATTTAAGGAAGTTTGAAATCTTTTTTTATTCTGTTATTTTTGTTTGCTCCTAGGGACATAGAAACAGCCTGCTGAGTTCATCTGCTTTCTGTCAGTCAGAAATGTCTCTGTACAGAGCAGAGGGAAAGGAACATTGCTAATGGAAAATACTGATTTAAGAAAAACAGCAAAATTATTCTGAGCATCTAATAGTTCCTGCTTAATATTTGCAAATTATTAAAACCACTGAAGATAAACTATTTAAAAGAGTAATTAAATCCATAAAACAAACTAGATTGAATTTCCAGTTGCTTTTCTATCAATCATTTAAAAATGGCCTAATAACAAGTTTTGCAGAGATGTATAATTTTTCCAGAAGGATAATTCACAACCAAACAAATTTCTTCCTTGCTTAAATTTTCCCCAAATATTTCCACTTGATTGAAAGAAGAAGGACTAGTAATGGTCATCCAATTAATTTCACACACTTTTCCTCAAGAACAAGACTTCATACATGTGGATCCAACTGCAGGACTGTGATTTTCAGAAGGATTTGAACTTTAGTTCAAATCACCCACAGCTTCTGAAATGTGGTGCATTTCCTGGATTAGATTTTTAAAAATTGTACTTTGTTGATGGAAAAGGATACATTTAAGGAAGATTCTCTTTCTTCTAGTGACAAGCTCGTTGACATTTCAGAGTGCAATTCAATTGCTACTGCACACCATTCAAAGTGCCCCAAGAACCTTAGAGACAACTAACACAGTGTTACTTTCCTTCATACACGCTTTCATGTGCATTTTATACCAGTACAGAAAACCACACACACACACACACACACACACACAGAGATATGTAAATCCAAAAGTACAATTTAAATTTTTCTGCTCCTTGTTGCATTCAGCATGTATTTAATGTAATGGCACATGAAAGGTAAAGTACCCAGTTAATTTTTTTTAAGTGAAAAATAATTTATAAATCAACTATATTATATGAGCAAATATGTCTGCATGTGTGTATCTCTACACATATAAATACAACAAGCTAGCAGTGACTTTTGTGGTCAGCAAACTGCAGCACACTGTGATTCTGAATATAACTAAGTCACCTACTTACATGCAGAGCAAGAAGAGATAATTGTGTTAAATAATTAATTAACGGGATGAAAGTGTAACAAAGATATCTGAATAGGGCAGAATTTCAAGGTCTCATCTGGAAATAAACAGTACTAGTGCTTCTGCTGATTACATTTAGATATAATTTCCAATACATTAGAGAATTTACTATGCTCTTCAAGAGCTGGGAAAGCATCAATTCGAGGTTTTTAAAGTATTTTAAATATTACCAAGGAGACAATTTTCTTCCTGTCTGAGGATGTCCTTTTGGCTCCAGTATCAAAATCATTATATGTTTTTTGTAACCATAAAGCCATATCAGAATGTCTCATCCTTCACAAATGCAAGTTAAACTTCACTTGTGATTGAATTTGAATGAAAGGAGACCGCTAATTTCTAACAAACTTGATGGACGTCTGTCTTTGTTGTGATGACTACAGAAATTGAATCTCTTAACAAGTCAATCAGCTCTACACAGAAATGATAATATATGGGAGAGCTTGGCAGGATGAAGAAGAAAAGCATATTCTCCATTGCACAGAGCCCCTGAAGCAAGGAGTAGATGCCTGATGAATGAAACAATCAGATCGTTTTGGAAAGAGACAAACAGCCTTCAGGCAGAGCATCCTTCTACCTAAAATACCAATTTTTAGGGTATTGTTCCATAGGGGTTCAACAGGGACTTGTGGCCCACTTAGCACGGAGCTGGAGCAATGACACTGACTCAGATGCATGTGTGGTCCCACAGATGTGGGTACCAGCTCACAGGCTTTCCTAAGAATGAGTTTGGGAAATCAGATCCTTTGACAGATGCACTTTTTATAATAAGATAAGCTAGCCAGGACACTGAAATCTCAAAGACCAGCTCCAGAAACAAACAAAAAGCCTGAAAGCCAAGCCCCATGCAACACTGCATTGTGCTGCTCCTCAAACATGTGGGATGCCAGGCACGACCCTCTTCTCAGCCACCTGCACTCCTCCTGGCCCTGAAATTGTCCTGGATGCTGCCATTGCAGTGAAACTGGAGTGGGAAACTCAGAGCCAAGTCTGGTCCAAAAAGGGAGGTAGCTCATTAGGACGGCTTGTAGAAACGATTTGTGAAATTTAAGGCCAGAAGGGACCTTCAGATCATCTAGTTTGACCTTCTGTACATCACAGGGCATTACATTTCATCTAGGTATGGCTATACTGTGCTCCATTAGCTTTGTTTTATGTATGTGTGCTTTCATGTAAGGCAGCTAGACTTGAAAGTCGGGATGGGGAGAGGTGGATACTTGTCACTTCCCTTGAAACTGTGTCTAATAGCTGGTCCTTGTTGGATCAAGTAAGGAAAAGTGTGTCCCCAGTTTTCACCTAAATATATCAGACCTTTTTCCACATGCTGGCTTTGGTGTGCCTTTCTGCACTAAATTAAAGATCCTGTGAGCATTGCCTATTTTCCTTCCATCATCAGATTATTTCTTATTTATTCGCTTCAGTTGTTTTCTGATAAGATAAGCTGAATTTATTACGTTTCTGTCTGGAAAATGCTCTAGTTGTTTCAGCCCTAGTATCAGTTTCTTGTTTCTTTGGGTTTTTTTCAGCGTCATTTTACAATTGTGCAGGATTCTCCTAGTAGTCAGCTTTGTACTGTACAGAGAGGTAAAATTACCTTAATCTCCTCTCCTATTCACTTCTTTCTTGTTCATACACTCAATGCTCTTATTAGCTTTGTTATCACATCAGTGGAATTTCTCATGTTGAATTGCTTTTTGCATTGTGTCCCCTAATGCCCATTCAGTGCCATTGAGCCCAAGGATATGTTTCCACATACTCTCAGGACTGCTTGCCTCCTTTGCTCCTAAGCGTACAATCTAGTACTTACCATACATTGTATTTAATAGCTTCAGGGCCCTGCTGTATGGATTTTTTAGGTTTTTTTTTTTTAACCACTTCACTCCTTTCCGTGGTGAGCAAACCGTCAAACTCTATAGGACCCTCCCATAAATGGCATCTTTCACCCTCATGCCACCTGATGATCACATTAGAAGTGAAAGTGCTAATGCAGTGCAAAGTAACTCTAAGATCCCTGAATTCAAGACCTATTTGTGTGCTTGGTCTTTGCAACCTCAAGCATTTGCAGCTCAAAAGCTTAAGACTGGGCACAAAAATTAAGATCTTGTGTGTTATTACCATTCTTAGTTTTAAATCCTCCACATCTGTGAGATCACATTTTCCATACTTTTTCCATTAAGACTGAAAACATGCGAAGAAGAAAAAGAAGAAAATTGCTTATTCAAATTAGAACGTAAGATCTTAAAAATGAAACTACTACCCTAGTGAACTGGAGATCTTGACAGTGTCCAGTAGAACTGCATAAAGTTACTGAAAGGCTTTCTCTTAAAAGCTACTGTTTTCTCAAGTAAATTTAGCAAGACCAGCATGGTAAACAAACAGTTAACTGGAGATAGGCACCGTGGGATTTCTTTGTTCATGTCAGCTTGTTCATCCAGAACATAAGGTCAATGCCATGATCCTCCTTTTCTAAGACTACAGCACTCTCCTGTGAAAACAAGAGATGTTGTGGTTTGCATTTATATTGATCACAAAGTGGAATTAGCAAACTCAGTCAACATCATGTCCCATTGCTATAAAGCTTATTTTATTTAAATGCATTTGTGTATCCCTCTTTGTTTCATGAAGTATACTTCAGCTTTCGAATGCATTGTTGGAAAACAAAAACCAATGTGCACTGAAGCTGGAAAAATCCATGCTTCATAAATCAAGGGGACAATCTGGCCTTCATTATGGAAAACTCAGGGTGAAATCCTGGTTCCATTGCAATCAGTGGAAAAACTCCTGTTGACTTCACAGAGGTCATGGTTTTGCTTTGGTTTCTAATGTGAGCGTTGCAGAGATTAGTCTGCGCCTCGCATGTTTTCCTAAGTTGTAGGCTCACCAGCCTTCAGTCTGCAAAGCAACAAACTAATTGAGATGCATCCAAATAATTGTCATCTTCTAGCAATCTTCAGTGTCTCTCTTAGGGTTAGTTACAAGCCCTATGCACTCCCATACTTGGTAATAAATCCTGATGTTTAGCTAACAGACCACAGGGCAGCATTTCCTGAACTCTTTCACTTCTCTTTCTCAAGAGAAGTATCTTTTCCCCACTCCCACCAAGCTTCTTTTTCACCTCTCTAGGTGATGGGCTTGGGATGGAGGGTGCAGGTATAGTGGCAGCCTGCTTTCTGCCCCAGCGTGCAAGGCCTTGGTGAAGCAGGAGCAGCAGAACAGCTTTACTCTGTGATGAATGGATGCTTTCCTCAGTGTATTGCTGCCAGGACACATCACCAGAGAAACTCATCATTGGTGACAAAGGGATGGAGTAAGAGTGATTGATGCATGTGCTGTCAATTGAATAGATGCACCCACGTACTTTGGGTTAAAAAAACACTACTATCAATGCTCATTACTCTGAATACCCTGTGGTTATGCACACCTACTGAAGACAGGCTGTTCTCTCAAGGTTTTGTCATCCAAAAAAGTGGCAAAAATCTTTATATGTGCAAGAAGGAAACCTCTGCACCCCTAACAAAGATATGTTTGGTGAATAACTTAAGAAAAGTGCTGTGACAGGGAACTACATCTGGGCAGTGCACATGAGGGCTGATACCACCTGATTTCCTGCCACAGAAAAGTACTGGGAAGGATGAGGGAGCAGGATGCAAGGGAGCAATGCTGCCCTCAGACCTGTTCCTGGTTCCCTGCAGCCTTTCACAGCATTTGTTGCTTGGCAGCTCATTCTTACGCTTCCTGGTACCTCCCTATAGGTGCCCATTTAAGTGAAATGTTACCTGAATAATTAATTATCCTTTTAGATCATCCTGCTTGTTCTCTTTGATTTATCAAAAAAAAACCCCAAAACAAAAACATACAAGGGCAGGCAAGTCCTGTCAACTGGCACAGAATGACATTTCTCTTGTGTTTTCAGCTGCCACTCACAAAGGTGGTGAGGAGAAAGCACTGGTGGTCTCCTCCTGCTGAGCTGGGTATTAAATAGTTTGCTTGGTCGCAGGAGACCTGGCCTGAACAACCTTCAGAGCTTGGATTAGAGACAAGTGCGAAGCCTATAAAATTCTCACTGCATGCAGACTCTGTGTGTTATTGTGATTCTTAAGTCCAAACCCAAAACAAAGCATTTTTGTGCTTCCAGAAAAGTTTCTTTATTTTCTTTTTCTTCAGCCAGTACTGCTCAGCAAAATGGACCTAACTTCACAAGTTGTTTTGGCTGATCCAAAAGTTAATCTGTACAGTGCCATGTGAAGTAGACCAGTGGCCAAATCTCCAGTTGGTATCAATCTCTGACCCTCCATTTAAGTCAATAGCCAATGGGGGTAGACATCAGCTTTATGTTCTGGTTCCTGCTGTTTCCCTGGTCCTATCTGCACACACCAAGTGGGTATCATGAGGCAAAGTAAATGTGGCCTGAGATGTACTTTTCTGTGAGTAGTAGCTGTGTGCAGGAAAGTGTAGAGGCAGACCAGACAGAGACTTTGACTTCTGTCATCCAAAACTGGAGTGTGAGCTCTTTTTCCTGGCTATACTTAAATGTTAAGAGAGGACAGAGACTAATCCTAAATTGATCCAAGCTGCATGTATCTTATTGCAGCTGTCAGGGTCTCCTGGGATTCTCCAGCAGTCCTAATCTACACAAGTGAGGGGCCATTGCTGTTTACAGGACAGTTTCACTTACACTTACAAAAGGTTGCTCAAAGTTCAGCCCTTCATATATATTTGGGTAGGGGATACACATAAAGATGCTGCTCCTAATGGCTGGGAGTAGCTAAATCTGCACTGTTATGAATGCTGGGTGCCCATGGGGGGGCCCTCCTCTACAACATCGGTGTGATCAGGCCTGGCTTTGTAAAAGGCTGGAGAGTGTTTAAGGCAAGGGACAAACAGGCTGGTGGAAGGACCTGGAGCGGCCGTGACTTGTGCACGTGTGTGTGCATGTGCATGCAGGCAGAGGTAGATGGGCAGCTTAGGGCAGGGGGCTGCCTCCCCAGCTTCCCCTCTCCCCTCTCTGGCACCTCTAGATGGCACAAGCAGGTATGAGAAGGTCTGGCCCTGAGCCTTTGTGGATCTTTGGTTCAACAGCCCATTAGCAGTAAAACTATTAATCTTCCCATAGACATTTAGAGAATAAACCACAAGCCGCGCAATAACAGCCAGTAGGGAGAGATGAAGCACTAAAAGGTGTCTGTCTGTCAGAGCCCAGTGTGAAAGCATGGCTCCAGGGCTCAACCAAAGAGCAGTGAGCTGTGATCCCTGCACCCCCTGGCTTCCCAGCTGGGACAAGGTTAGAAAGACAAATGTGACCAGCAGGGAAGACCTGATCTTGCAAACTCCCCGAGCCCGTTTGGCTGCAGGGGAACTCAAGGAGCCAGTCTGGCCAGGCTTGGGCAAGGGACCTTCAGAAAGATTCAGTGGTGGGTGCAAGGTTGGGTCAGCCTTGATTAGGCTGTTGAGGGTCTGCTCCTGAGGGATATGATGTAAATTAATTAGCTTTTGTCTTTGATATGAAATTCACTATGGAAGAAGAATTTTTCCAGGGTATGGCTCTTTTTGAGAAGCACATGAAGACCTCAAATAAACCGTTAACCGGTGCACTCATCTACCATCTACACCTGATTTTTCTCTTTGGTTTATTTTAAATATTATTCACTGATGGAGTTGAAGCATCATGTGGTTATTCGTCAGCTACCTGGGAAAGCAGGAATTAGCATGTAACATCACTAAGATGCTGGTGTCCTCATCCTATCTGAGCAAAGTCTCTGTCTTTGGGTGGCTTGACTTCCCCTTCCCATTACACCATCTCCAGCAGAGCAAAAACAACTGCCGCTAGTCCTAGCCCTAAGGCAGTCAAGGAGGAACTGTGAATAATGTAAAGGAGGCAAAATCTCACAATCCAACAAAGTGAAAATATTGGTGACTTCCTCTAGTTTCAGCAGAACTGGTACAATCTGAGCTTTTTGTCTTTCTTTGTATTGCAGGACACCTTCTCATAGCTTTGTCTTTGACAGTGGGAGAGGTCACACAGATTGACCCCTGCCAGTATTACTTAGGAGGATGGCTATTTTCACAGGGTCAAAAGGAAATCAGAAGTCAGTGATTTTTGCTTACCTCACTGTCTCTGACTGTTTGCCCAGTGGTGGTCTTTATTTCAGCTCCATGTAAAGTAGAATGGGCTCCTGCTTGTTGAATCTATATGTCTTTATAAAGCAACGGTTGGGTCTTCAGGATCATGGTACAGGGAACATGCACACCATAGTCAAGATGTAGCTGCACCTTGAAATGCACCCGAAGGGAGTTGCATGGGACAGGTAAGCTGTCTTACCTACCAGGACAAGGGTGCACTGATTAACAGGGACAGCAAAATCTGTCCTAAAATCAAGGCAATCACTCAGACCATGGCCTGTACTCGTCTCCATCTTACTCCTGCCGCAAAGATTTCTGGACAACCCAAGCAAGAAAAATGAGGTTTCTGTAGAAACATTGAGGTTTTAGATATAAGAATGTAACTACTGTTCAAAAGAAATAAAAAACTAGCTCTAAAAGAAAACTGAGGGCGTCACTGATTTGAAGATAACAACCATCTCCTGTTTGCTTTAACTGTGATGTGTATACAAGCCCACATGTACACTGCAGCTGATTAGCCTCCTATCTTTCTTGCTGAACATGAAAAAACTGCACATGCACAGTGGGTAACAAACTAATTATCCAGACCACTGGTATCCAAGATACAGTCTATGAAGATTAATGTTTGCATTTTCCCTTAGAGTGAGAGATAGTGGCCTTAAATAAATTGCACTGAATTGCAGTAATGGACAATGAAAATAAATCAGTTTCCTATTTCATTTCCAGCCTTATTATATGATCTCCAGCTATCTGAGGTGATTTCCACAGCTGGCAGAATACGACGATTACCCCTGGCTATGTATTGAAGTTGGTAATCTCTTCAACACAGCAGTAAAGACTGCTGCAACACCAGCAGCTTCTGCTCTCTGAACCCCTGCCCTCCCTTTCCTCAGCAAACCCACCAACAGCAGCCGTGGGAGCTGAAGCAGCAGTACTTGAAAAGGTCCATCTGCCTTCCCCATACCTGTTTTTGACCCGTGGAGACAACATGGTTGCTCTGATGGTGGGCAATGGGAGCTGTGAGAGGGGTGGCGGGACGAAGGGAGGGTTCCCTAAGGAATCTGGCCCACATGCAGGGTGCCCCTTCCTGACTAATTCCCACCTGCTCCCAGTCGAGTGGGTCAGACTCATGGAATCTGACATCAGTGTAAGGCGGCAAAACCACTCCATCCCTGAGGGCGCATCAACAAGAATGAAATTCCTCAGGGTTTGCCCCTCATTAGTGATGGTCACTGCTTGATAGCAGTCTTTCCAGTGTATGAAGCTGCTATGCAAGCAAAGGCTGAAGAAGGCAGTAGGGCCTAAAACCAGCAGAGAAGTAAGTCAAAATAACATTTAAAAAAAAAAAAAAGGAAAAGAAAATGAAGGCTTGCCTTGCTGTGACAAATAGTCACAAGAATAAGTAGGAGCTGTATTTTCAAAACGTCTCTATAAACAAAGACTCCCACACTCAATAATTTTTATGTTTTGGGTTTTGTTTTTGCTTTTGTGTACACAAATATGATATGTCTGTACCCAAACTGCCCTAATGTTAAGAATTTCCTGGCTGCTGAAAAGCTGGTAAATGTAGCTGTTAACATAATAGGCTCCTTGGCAGCCGGGCAAGATAGCGAGCCTGGGCTGAGGAGCACAGAACTTCCCCATCATCCCTGGCTGGAGAAATGTGGGGACAGCTTGAATTACACTAGCAGACAACCTGATCTTGGGGCAGGGAAAGCAAAAGACGTGAGCCATGTCATGCACAATTCAGATGGAGGCTACGTCAAGGAGATCAGGACTCACTATTGTAACACGGAAATCAGGTGCCGAAGTGCGCATAAGGCGATGTCTGCATATGATTGCATATACAGAGTGCAGCCTGAAATGAAATGGCTTTGAAACCCAGGCCTTTTATGGAAAAGTACTCCAACAATCTGCTTTCAAATTGGAAATTGCATCCAGCATTTTATCTATAGTTTCTGGACATCTTAGTGTTGCCCCAGAGGTTTCCTGAATGAGTGGGACTGGGAGAGTTGATGTTAACAATAATTTATAGATGTATTTTTGCCAGCCTGGAGAGAAAAAAAGAGTATGAGTGAAACAGGGGCCATGCTGCAGTTATATTTTAGTTTAAATAGTTTTGCAAATGTTCTGTGTGTGTGTTTTTCTTGGTGCTGTTTTGTTGGGGGGGAGGGGCTTTAGGTTTTTTTGTTTGGTTAGTTGGTTTAATCTTATAAACTGAAAGGTGTTTATTTATGGCTCTTTGTTGGTTCTTGACTTGAGTGTTTTATGTGCTGTTGCCTTCTTGAGGAAAATTACAAACAAGTGAAGTGACACCCGTCATACTGACCCTTAACAGAGCCTGAAACATGATGTTTCAGGATGTTGCAGAGAAGCTCAGAGCTTCAGGACAAGCAGTGTGTTGCAGCCCTGAATCAGAAACTTATTCCTCTGAGCACACATTGAAAAAAATACCTATTACATTGAAGCAGCACTTCACTACCTTTCTATGCTTGCATCTTATTTTATATGGCTACTATACATTTAATTCTTTGGTTTGGGGCATTTCAAGGGGTGTGTGGGCATACAACTGTATGTGTGTGTATGTATACACACATTCTCTCATATAGAAAACTATTGGAGCTGTTTTGCAGGCACACATTGTCTAGCTTACTGGCTGACACAAGCACTTGCTCATTTTATTAGCAGAGCCAGTCAAATTAAAAAAAAATAAAAATCCAGACAATCTGATGTCTTCTGTACAGATCCATCACTCCATCATATGACAGAGAAGATTTTTGTGTTGGAATATTTATTGACCTTGGACCTCTGAGACCCCTGCAAACTGTGTGGAAAGCACGAAAAAGGATAAATAGTAGATGTTTGGTCAGGTAGTTACATACATTGATTGGCACCTTCTATTGCTTGTCTTCAGGGCTAATTTAGTGGCACTAGTTTGTGAGACAGTAAAGAACATTTTCATTTTGCCAGACAAATTTATGATTGTTTGCAAGCTGTAAAAAGAATCAAAATAACAAAAGTTCATTCAGTCAGTATTGATTTTAGGTTCTTTACAGAAGGAACTTTTGGACATAATGTCAAGATAATTAAGAAATTAGCCATACTGATGCGTACTAAAAGCCTTTCTGACAACTCCACTGGGTGCCAGGGTGCTTCCACAGACACTTAGGTACGTTCTACAAATCTGTCCATGTGTCTTCTCTTGTGTTTGTACAGTATCTACCCCTAAGGACACAAAAGGTAATCTTAACACCAAATTATTAAAATATCAGATTACACAGCCTTTACTGAAGTGGTCATTAATTGCTTTGTTCAACAGAAGTATTTTTACTTACCTTGAAAACTCTGAAATACTTCTAGTATAGGCAGAAGTATATGAAATTTAGCTAGATTGTATTACTCTAAGAATACATCAACAAATCTTCTGTACAGCAGTATCCTTCCAGACTTCTGATTTAGGTAGCATCAGGTAAGCTTTAAGCTTGTATTATTCTCTCCTTATTCTTTTTACCTCTTCATTGTTATGAAGAGATAAGGAAATAATATTCAGGATAAATAATGCAAAATTGTTGCTTTTTGTCTTTCTTTCACTCCTACCAAATGTCTAGGCTTTTAACCATAAACTAATTTGCAAGTTCCTACTGCAAAAGATGTATGTGCCTCAAATCAACCACTTCCCGAGAAAGTTGGTGTATAAATGTCTCCTGGATTCATAGGACAAAAGGGCTTTTTTGGGTTCATTATCTAGTCTAGGTGAGCAAACGAAGCTCCTAATTTTGCGCAGAGCATGCTCAATGGCCCATGATCAACATCTGAGAAATGTTGCAAAGAGCATCTCAAAACCTCCATGTATGGGAAAATCCAATGGTACACTGTTTCACTGGTAACAACCCTTGGTGTTAAAAATATGACTGATTTTTGGTTTGCATTTTTTCCTTCAAGTTTCACAACTCGATTCTGATCTGATTCTTTCTTACCAGTAGAATCATGAGGACTGCCTTACATTGGTGTGTAAGACACAGTAGTGTGCTTGAACAAAAGAAGTGGAAAGCACCAGTACTGGTGGTGCATGTTTCCTGCGCAGGTTTATATGCCTCCCAGTCTATCCCCAGTACGAGTTAAACAAATACCTTTATTCAATTTATTAATCTTCATGTTCTCCTCAATTTCCAAAAATAGGTGTTCCCTGCTCATCTGAGATGGTAGTTCCTCTTACTAAAAGCAAGAAGCTTGCTTTGATCTTTCACTGCTTAAGTATAACTGAGTCGAGACAACCTTCCAACTAGCTTGTCTAATTTATAAATGGACAAAGAAGTACATGCTAAATGTTTTTAAGGACAAATAGGCCAATATTTAAAAAGCACTAAGAGCCCTTTCACTCAATATGTTCCCAGAACACTGTACTATTTCCAATTATCCTGCTTTTCTTCAAACCTAGAAACAACAAATGAATAACAGATGTCAACTTCTGTTGAAGGCTACCTACTGAATGCTAGCTGCTCTTGCTTATTGGAAACCCTTTTAGAATGATTTCCCTTTCTTTCTGTTACCATGACAATATTTGGGCTAATCCCATGGGGGTTTTTTCACATCTAAGAACACTGTGTAGGCAAGTGGAATTATCATTAAAATGAATCCTGTTTACAACTGATAATGAATGTCTTAACTGTGCCCTTGTTTGTAAGTGTGACGTTCTTAATACAGTTCTTTCAGGAAAGATAGTATGGAAAATACAAACCCTTAACTTCCTTTGATTATAAATAGTTGATTGTTCCCTGGCTGTAGTAGGCTATGCATCATGTTGCCATGAAAATACTCTCTTGTTGTGTTGAGAATGTTCTGCTGTCCTACAATGGGACAAAGTCACCCTGCCACACTTACTGTCTGTGTGAATGCGTAAAGATCAGCCTCCAAATTTATCTAGATATCAAAATATCTATCCAACTCATCTTGTGCTCAAAAAAAAAAAAAAATTGATTTCTAGATTTGATTTATTTTTAAAACACCTCCAATACTGAAACTACATTAATTTGTACATATAAAGCCTAGCACATACATCTCTAGCTAGCCCATAAACACATAAACCACCTCCACTCCCCATCTCCAAATCCCTGCAGGCTGAATTGTAGTCCATTAAAAAACATGGTTCTTAAAACCTTATGCAATAGAGCAACTAATGTGGGGAAGAGGTACATGCACTAAGTGGAATGGTATCTGTGGGAGATGCATTTCTCTCAGTTTTCCTTTTGTATGCTAACAAAAAATCAATTACATTATTCAGGGTCATCTATACATGTGGAAACCATTGGTGTGGGTATCCAGAGTAGGGGCCTGTAGTACAATCAACATAAGCTTATTTAAAAAAGTATGTGTAATGCTAGCTTGATATCTTTTCTGCTGGGGTTACAGGTTTGACTGTTAAAGGTAATAGTGTTAATGTAATGTATTTAGACTTCTGTAAAACATTTGGTCTGATACCACATGACACTTTGATTAAGAAATTAGAACAATACAAAATCAACATGGCCCACATTAAATGGATTAAAAGCTGGCTATACTATTTATTAATGACTTGGAAGAAAAATGAAAATCTTTACCAAAAGAGACAGCAGATTACACAAATATTGGGGAGAGAGCTAAATAGTGTAGAAGACAAATCGCTGAGAGCGGGACTGACCTCAGTCACTTGGTAAACTTGTCTGTCCAAACAAATGCATTTTAACAGAGCCAAATTCAGAGTCATTGAACCAAAATTCAGCCCATGCTTACAGGTGGGGGCAGATCAGGGGAAGACTGTGGATTTGGAAAGGTTTCAGCAGCCGCAGTAGACAAATGGTTCAGCCTTTGTGTTTGACTCCCACAAAGTCACTCCTGGAATAGAGCTTCCAGCTGCGGAAAGGATCAGAAATGAGCTAATGGTGTGATCAAAGACAGGGGAAACATGCTTTGCAAAAACACCTCGAGAACTGTTGTCTATTTACTCAATTGAAAAGAAGGTTAAGGATTGATGTGCTATGAAACCTCTGACTGCCTAAGTAAGGACTGTACATTTGATGTGTTTGGTCTCTTGGAGAAAAGTATACGTCTCAATGCCTGGAAGATAGAACTGACCAAGTCAACATTGAAAATAAAAAGGAATATTAGACAACTGAATGTTATTGACAGCATTGAAAGAATCTGTGAAAGGCTGCAGTAGATTCTTGACTGCTGCTAAGTTAAAGCAGTGTTGAGATTAATTTCTAGAAGTTATATGGTAGTCCAAGCGAGATCTGATACAGGGTAGTCCTCTGATCTACATAACACAGAGAACGATAATAAGCAATTACAGTTTTAGCCACTTATAACATGTAAAAGCAAATCTATGAAATTTGGCCCTATTACCAGCAATAAAACAAACAAAAAATTCTCTTAATGTTAACTTGGGTCGTGAACTGAAGTGGTGCCTATGCATGTAGGGCAAAATCCAAATAAAGAATTTGGATCTTGTGGCACCTGAGAGAATGACAGATTCCAGCCTTCCCCTGTACTCCAAACATTGCGTATCAGTGTATAAGGTACGGTAGATCTCCTTCCTTCTGGGATGGGAACTGGGGGCCAGACAAGATGACCACAGGCATCTCAGAGGGCATTCAGCATCTATTCTTTGGCACCTGAGTGGGTCCCTGGCTGCCTAAGTCTCTTAAAAGGCTGAGCTTCAGGCCTTCCTCCCAAACATGGAGCATTTGAGCAGAGGAGACAGAGTTGTTGTCAGGCATTGCATCTGCTGCCTCCTCTTTTTGCACGTGACACCTGATGAGTTGTTGACAGACTCCTTGCTAAGTGCTTTCCATTTTCTGTGAAAAAGTAATGAACAGGATACATTCAGACCACTCAGGTTTGTTAAATACAACAATTCCCACTTCCATTAATAAATTAGATATGTTGTACTCATTTGATAGCTTGCTGGTTTCAAATGGCACATTAACACTCAGTTAATCATTTTAGTTTAAAGAGGAGTATTCCAGGGAACTGCCAGATTTACATCTCTCTCTGTGTTATAAAGATGGTATTTTGTGTGACATAGGATGTACTTTCCATTTCAAGTGCTTCCTCATGCTATTTGTTTGCTGGAGACAAATATGGTAACTTACCAGCTAAGAAAGGGCCATTTCCAGATCGTTTTGGTGAGTTAATGTGCTGGCACTTTCATACCTAGTTTTTGTGTTAATTCACAGTCTCTAGCTAGTTCATGACTTTTTTCTATATGTCTAATACCAAAGTTATAAGCCCCAGAGCAACAGTGTCTTAATATATGCATGCATGTGTCTGTATGCAACCGTATCTGAAAATATTAAAATATGTTCCAGAAACATTGTAGTCTTCAGGGGAATGGGGAGAGGCAGGCATTTTTGGAAAGTGAAATCCCCGTTGATAAGCTCCCCTACATCATTATTCTTCTTAGTGAATGAACAAAAGCCCTGCGTCTTCAACCACTGGGGTCCAGCCAGCCTCTGTGGCTCCCTCCAGCAGCTTCGTTCCATGGATCTGTGAGTCTAAAAACTCCTTTGGAGAGAGACTGTCTCATGATAATTTCATGCAGGTTGACCCTTCTTGACAGCTGTTTAACTTGGAGGACTTGGCACCTCCTGGTGACTCAGCTGTCTTTTTATCAAGAGAGAAGCAGATCACCCTCAGACTTTTAAGTCCCAATTTGTTGTGTTTCTGTCAAGTACGGAAATTAAACCTGGTCATCTTGTGTATAAGTTTGTAATGTCCTAGCTTAGATGAATGTCTAAAAAGCCTGGTAGTTCTCTTTGGAACTAAAGAGTGGGCTGGGATACATAGATACCCAACAAATCCTAAATGCCAGCTGTAGTGAAGCACTTAGGGTACAGCATCTGCTATACAACATCTGTCAGTACACACTCTCATTATTCATTTTATGTATATATATCTGTACAGACATATATATGTATGTATGTACCTATATATGTGAACATTTTAATATGTATTTTATGTATGTATTTATAGACACACATACATACACACACATACATAATCCACTAAAAAGAGCACCTGCATGTCATCCTAACGAGTTTCTGACAATTCTTATACCAGTGCAAATACATTCCTTTTTTTTTTTTTCCCCACATTGATTAGCAATTTAAAAACAGATTTTCTACCAGAAATTTCCCATTCCAGGAAAACAAATGGGCTTCAAGTTATAACCTGAATATAATAGTGAATGCAAATGTTCTAAGGGTACCCTGATATTGCCATTACACAGCTGATCACAGTGTCGAAGAGCATAGCAATCTAGCATCTGTTTCTATCACTGTAGTACTAAAGCAATGTTATATAATAAGCATGGGAGGAAGACTGCCTCCCTAAAAATGTGAAGGAGTGCTCAGTAAATAACATTCCTAAATAAAAAAAGGACATTGTGGCAAGAGACCTTCCTTCCCACTTCTTTACTTTAGTCAAAAAGCTCTCCATGTAATTGCAGGAAGGAGTGCATTTTGTCTTAAAATTGTGTCTTTCAACTACATTCAAGCCCGTACCTGGGAAGGACCAAAATGGAAGGACAGAATTCAAATTAATTTCAATCTTGATATTATCTGCTTAGTCAACTGTATTTCTAGGATTAGAGGCATACAGTATTTTGAAGCAGGAAAGAAACCCGTCTGTGTTTTCTTCCAGAAAACAGTTATTAAGTGGAGCTTGAAAATAAATTTTGAAAAAATTACCTGAGTATTACACGGCTTTCCTGAAACTGCCAGCTTTCCTGGCCTAACATGAAGCCTAGATTTCAGAAGTGGTTAACACAGAACTGTCTTAGAGTGGTACATTACTGTATTCAGTTGCATGACACAGAATATGCTTGCAGCAGCCCAAGACGTTACACTGAGATATGTGTCCACCTGTGGTATGTAAGCAGTCCCACTGATTTCAGTGAGGCTACTGATGTTCAAAGTCTGACCAGTGATTAACTACATTTGCTGCATCAGGACCCACCATGGCTTCTAAAAAGGGTTTGTTTACAGACTGGGGTCCAAAGCTAGGGAAAATGGGATTTTCAAGTTTTGTGGTAACAGGAGAAGGAAGATGTGCCAGGATCAGAGAAAATACCTATCATAAAGAACAGCTTGTGTGACTATTTTTTCATTGGTCTTGAGCTACAGAAGAAGTAGCTGATGTCTAAAAATTTAACCGTTTACTAAGAAATAGCAAAAAGCTTATAAGCCATTTCACTTCTACTTGACTATGTATATATGATACACTTAGAGTATCTGGGGTTCTCCCTGGGGGAGATACTCTATACAGGAATTATTGTTATTCTGTGTACATAATGGGAGGTAGGAAGCAAAGGAAGAGAGAGGAATGGTGGGTAGGAAGAGAGGAAAGGATGGAGAGTGATAGGAAAATGCATTATTCACAATTATGTGGATTAGTGTATACAGAATTATGTGGTTTGCTCTAGACAGAACTACGTGGCTTCTGTTCTAATCAAAGCCTCAACTTCCATATGAGCATCGGTCCTGACAAGGATTGCCATGATGGTAAATACAGACATATCACTATAATAAAAGCAATAAGTTGATGAAGCAGATGACCTAGTCCACCCAGCATAAAAACTCATTGCTTATAAACAAAGAAGCTGGCTTCATGGAGATTAATTAGTATTTTTGTGATCCCTAGTTATAGGCTAGAGACCTACCACCTCCAGAGAAAATCTAACTGTGTTTGGCATCCTAACAAGCTGCAGTGGTTTTAGCCAACTGCTGCAAAGGCATGTCAAAGTCCTAATTATTTTGAAGGGGACACAACAATGCACTTCAAAAGATGACCAGTATCATTGCAATGGCCCATAAACTCTTCTCAGCAATTAGCCTTTAAGCCTGCGATCACAGAAATAGGGTGAAGTTGATATGTTCCAACAGCACTGTTGAGTATGATTTTAAACATGTAAAAGCACAAACACTTATGTGTGTGGTGTGAACTTACATATGTGTATGTATGTCAACTTCATTGACTATATGCTTGTAATTAAATATCTCCAATGGTTTGCACAGAAGACTTTGAAGAAATGCTGCTGTTCTTTCCAGACAATTAACTGTAACATATTGGGTGAAACTATGTCCCCTTTGTGTGAATTTCAAAAGTCTCAGCTTCACTACTGCCCACTCTATACTTTCTTTGTATCCTGAAAGGAAAATAATGGCTTTTCTCACATCAGGAATAATGCGTAGAAGATGATGTCAAATTTCTGATCCAAAAGACAAGGATATAGAAGGAGTTTCTTCACTCTCTGTGATGCATGAAGACTAAGTGCAATCTTTGCCTCCTGGCTGCAATGCATATATCTGGAATAGCATCAGTAAGTGTATTTTTTGTTTCCTATTTGATATTATTCATTAAATGTATTGTAACTTTACACTTAAATCATATCAGCTATGAGTAAGCAACAACTAAGCCATGGAGGCATTTCCCAATTAATAGAAAAAACCCAAACCACCTTGTAAACTGATCCAAGAATAAAATTCCCAAGAAATACCTTTAATAGCTTCTGTGGCATTAAGGGACCTGAAAACTAAAATCAGTACAATGTTTTACATTTATTAAATTAGTTCTTAATGTCAGAAGGAAGCAAAGCACATGTGCAAGGGTCACTGTAAGCATCATCCTTGTTCAGATTTGTCTGCATGTTCCAGTGGGGTTGTAATGAGTTCCACATCTGCCAGACTCACACAAACCATAGGACTATGTGTAGCTGCTGAAGCAGGTTGCAGCTGGTAGAAGTCAAGCAAATCTGTGAGATCTGCATAGTCACCAATCTTAGTTTTTTGTGTAATTCTCTCTATTTTAGTGTTGGGACATTTTACAAATTTTTATCTACCCACCTTCAAAAAACTCTTGTAAATTGAGACCTACTATTGCTGCCATTTCATTCAAAGATACAGCTACCAGAAAAAAGACACAGGCCAATACTGTCAGGGTCTGGGCTGTAATAACTTCTCCATGGCCAAAGGAAGAGTCCACAAAGGAGCAGAAAGTTGAAACTGGGTCTTTCTGAATCTCTGTTAAGATCTGACCTACGGACTGTGTTTTATTTCTGCATGCCTTCATCCTCCGAAGACTTGCCTGAGTTTACTTCTATGCCCCTCAGTTTCAATGGGCTTGATGAACTGCAAAATCAAGCATACATATAAGCCATCACCTCTGACAGTTTAGAAGAGGAATAATTTCTTAAGAAATACATGAGTTACAGAAGGCAAGATTTTGACTTCAGTCTTCTGCAAGCCTAAAACATGCAACTACCAGGAACTCATGCCTGGAAGTAGCAAAACTTTGGTATTTCATGGATGATTTTAGCAAATTAATTATTGAAGTAGTCATTAAGAATACATGTCCTCAGGGTCCTTCTTATGGCTTCCAAAAAGTTAATTACTGGTGAATTGGAGTTTTCTCCTGAAAGGATTGAAGCAGATGCATTAAACTTTGTGGGATCTGCTCTGTATCTTCTGACCGTCTTGCACACGCAGGGACATGATTGGTTCGTGCTGCTGGAGGCATCCTGAGGGAACTGCCAGTGCTGTGAACAAGCGTGAAAAGTTCCTGCTGCCCACACCATCGCTGGAGCTGCCACTTAGCTGCTACCTCCAAAGATACTGTCAGGTAATTGGCTGTTTGAGACCGTTTTGGGGTGGGGGTTGTTCCTCTTCAGAGTAACACAAGCGTGGTTGGTGAGGAAAAACAAAAGATTTAAGCTGAGAACTTTTACTTCCAGCAGTTTTTGCTGAGCTGTATTTAGAATAAGAAAGCTCTTCCCTCATACTGCTGACAAGAGCTATTTAATCTAACTGTTTGTGAGAGACTGAAAGAGTTAATGTCTCAAACATTGTGGTGGGACAAGTTCTGCTTAAAGAGAAACCCTGCACAGCAAGGAACCCAGGTGAAAAGCCCATCAGCTCAGACATCAGCAACAGGAGGGGGAGGGCATGCTGAAGGGTGCGCAGCTCCCTCTTCTGATACAAAGATCAAGCAATGGCCGTGTCTGCAGGGAAGGAGAAGTTACTCCACAAACAACCCCCAAGCCCAAAGGCTCACAAACTGCTCATTAACCTGATGAGTTTGGGTGCCCACCTGAAGGAGGGGCAAGGATGATGAAAGGACACAAACTGAAGCCCCGGGCGCGCAAGACCACCAGAATTGGACCTGTCGGCTGACCAGACCCCCCGGCTGACTGAACAAACGCTGGACCCAGGACCAGTGAAATCTTTCTCTCTTCCTTTCTCTCTCTCCGACGTCTTCTCTCTTTCCTTTTCCACAATCTCTACCCCTCATCCGTTTCAAGATATAAACCGTTGACCAAGTCTGAGACTAAGAGTAGATCCAGCCGCCCCTGGGCCCTTCTCTGAGGACGAGTCTGGAAATCAAGGAGGTCTGCTCTGAACCTCGTGACTCAACGGGAGGGAGCTCCTTATTCCCTGAATTGATGTATATGGTTACACAGTTTACAGAAGTAGTCTTATGCCAATGCCTGTTGTGAGAAACCTTGCCACCTACTACCACACCTCCCCAGTTCAGTTTGCTTCTGTCATGAATAAAATCTTTAACTGATCATTTGGTGTCATTTCACCTTAATTTAGCCCGAGGGAATTTTGAATTAAACATGACTCCCTGGTCTGTCCAGTCTGGATCGTGACACTGTTGAAGACATGAGGTAATTTCCAACCCAAATACATTAATTGACATTCAAATTACATTACCTTACATGCTTTCACTTGTCCAATGAGAAAAAAAATAGAAAATGGTAGTTTAAATATGTCTGCTGGCATCAGAAAAGCTGGCCCCCAAATTTGAGGGGCACTCAGAGGAGCTCGCAGCATGTAAACTCAAATATTGCTGTGCTTATACTGCTGTCTCTGGTTATGTGAAATATTAGGGTTGGAATTAGGTCTGCCAGAAAATGAAGGTTTGGAATGTCCAAAATAATTCTTGAATTTGTGTCTAGTTTGTCATGTAGCTCAAGTTGAAAGAAAAGATATCTTTTCTGGAACACAGTGTTTTGACATTTTCAAAGTGAGATGTTTCATCTTTTTCACTCTAGAACAACATTTTGTTTCAAAACTTAGCTAGCAATGACACTTGAAAAGCACTCAAATACCCAGAATTGAGCTAAACATTGTGTTTTGGGTCAAGGAAAACTCCTTGTTCAATTCATGATCCTTTTTCCTTGAAATGTCAGTTACTTCCATGATGTTACTTCTGCAGGCAAGGGGTAGCTAGCCGGTCACCTGACAATCACAGAGGTATGCAGTTGGGGAAATTTTCATTGCTTCAAGGAAATGCTGGAGGGAAACCTGGACAGGTTTTGTGACAGTAATGTAGAAGTGTGTGCGGTGGGAGAGAACTGCAGGAAGTTTCATACCAAATCCCTGGCATTACTGTTTTACATAGGGATGATCCTATGCCTCTCCATAAAAACAGTGATGAGCCTTTTAAAAGTGCTGGGAAGACCTTCTTTTTCAAATCTGGCCTAAGAAACACGAATGTCTGCAGACATGATTTTTCATCCTCATTTCTTCTGTGAGCACCTTTGTTCCCACCAGGAAAGAACAACCCAACTTTTCCTTTTTAGCTGACATTTATTGCTAATGTTATGTCATGACAGATTCAACTACTTAATGTAGCATCGTATGTGAATGAGCTACAGTGAAATGAAAAAAAAATTAGCAAATGAAACTTGAACTCTTCAGATTGCATATTTAGGGTGAAATGAAACTTTCAGGTCAACTGCCTGTTCTTGTCTTGATTTTTATTTAAAACAGGCTGGTTTCTGAAGCCTGTGTTCTTATAATTCACATGATGTTTACCAAAACACAAAAGCACATTATAAGACAATAGGAGTGCAAAATGCCTCCTGTTTGATAAGATCAAGGACTTCAGAAAAAAAAAATTACATGACATATCCCATACCTTACCTTCAAGGGAAATCTGGGACACTTTTTTTTAGATGGAAAAGTTAATACCCTGTTGTGCAAAGGCCCCCTTACTGTATGACTGTAGTATGTAATTTGTGGCAAATTCGCCCTTGTGATAATCTATATTCTTTGCAGATTTGTAGAGAGAACATGTTTTCAAGAGTGGTTAGTTTCTATTAAGAAATGTCACTGCTTTGCTATTTGGCCACATTTGAAGAAAATATACTTACATTGTTGATCTGAATAGCTGTTAAGTGCTATACGGCTTTTTCTTTTCTCTTACAAAACATAGCTAGTTCAAAATTTAGGTTCAGCTTTGCTGGTTATATAGGTTAGGGACTGACAAAGCTAGCTAGAACGAGACCAGATGCTGGGCAATTTTTACTGCCCAATTTCTCTGAATTTTTCAGGTTTTGTCAATCTTCTTTCCCTTGGGCTTTTATGATTAGAGACTACAGCTCATTCCAAGAGATGTTTTTCGGATGTGACTGCTCCTTTAATGAGGCTAAGCTAACCCCCCAGACTTGTTTCACTTATAAACCCCAGCTGTGTTTATCATGGTTGCCCTCAAAGGATTTAATCTGCTTACTCCCATGCATATCATCATCTTCTAGGAGGCAGCACTAAGTATAATGGCATTTGAACCACGCTGTGTATGGGAAATAGAAATACTGGAATTGTATGTGAAGCAAATCAAATCTCTCTAGTGCTGGAGGGTCAGTCAGACAAATTAAATTTCAAAGCAAGTAAGAGAAGAACCCCAGTGTCTTCCTTGAGTGCACTTTCTTGCCAACCCTGGTCTTATTCCTGCATGAGGTACAACGGGACCCTGAACCCAGGAGGTATATGCAAATCTGGAGAGCATTCTTCAGTCTGGAAAGGGCCTCTGCCTTCACTGGAGATCAGACATAGGCAAGAAAAAATGGTTCAGTATAGTTAGATAAGAGTAATAGAGCTTGCCCTCCTCTTTCATTATAGACTAGTTAACCCAATGCTAAATTCTTATGAGAATTTCCCCCCACAGCCCCTTTGTATTTACAGCCACCCTGAAGGATGGCAGATTACTGTGACAAGAATGTTACAAAGCTGTAGGAAATAAATGCTGTCACAGGACAGAGGGAAGGTTGCAACCCACTGCATACAGACTGTTTCTGCTTACAGGTATGTGTGAGGAGAGCTGTGAAGGAAGTGAGCTCAGGGACACACTCAGTGATGAAGCAGTGCTGGATGGGGGGCACAAAAGCAGACAGGGCTCGGAGACCTTCCGGTGACAATGTAGGGATGTCAGCTCTGCGATGGGAAAGGATTTGGGCAGGGACAGCACCTCACAGGTGGAAAGGGCAGAGTCATGGAGGGCTTTGGAGAGGAGGAGGAGGAAACTTGCTGTGAGGGATTCCCAGCTTGGTTTATTTTCCTAACGCATTATCAGTAAAGGATGTATACTGCCTCAATGACACTTTTAAACCTCCTTAAGCTAAATTGAAGACCTGCTGTCCTGATTGTAAGATTCGTATTTGAAATACTTGTTGCTGTCTCAGGTAATTCCAAAAGCATCCAAAGACTCGAAAAGAAGGTTGGAGGGTTTTTTTCCCTAAGGCAGAGATCTGACATGGGATAATCCATACTTTATATATGATACAAGGAGATCTGCAAGACATCAAAGCAGTTCCCCAGGAAGATGGAAGTGAGAGCCATATAAGAATGGGGCCAGTGGGTTTGTGCTTTTTTCTGATGATGTGCTAAACCTAGTATATTTAAAAAAAAAGTCTTCTAAGTTACGCATTTCAAATAGACAGTAAAGATATATGCACTCTTGTTTCAGTGGCGTTGAAATCTTACTGTGCAGTAAAGCAAAAGTGTCCAGCTGCTTCAGATAACTTCACTGCTTGCTACATACAAAAAGGTATACAAATAAAGTCCTGAGTCAGATCTGTAAGGACAAAACTGCATTTCCAGGTGAAATTTTCACATAACAAGAGTTTACTCACAACCCTTATCCCTATCCCAGGAAGTAATCATCTGGCTTGACAAAAATGCCTGGCTGTCCCTGAAGTGGCTGACTGTTACAACTCTGAGGTGAAGCAGTCCCACTGAGTGTTTGAAAGTGTTTCGCTGATAATCCATAGCATCTCTTTCTCTGTGTAGCTGTCATATAACGGCTGTTAATGGTGCATTATAGCACATAATGCACTTAACCATGATATTTCATTGTTTTAGATGCTATTCCATTGTCAGAGATATCTTATTAAAGCTTATCGTTACATGCTTGACATTATTTTAATAGCTTTGGCAACAACACATATAAATAAATCAGAGACATACAGCAAGGTCTGAGCTGCTTTTCATGTCACTTCCTGATTTAATTCAAGACTAACTTTCCCCAAAGTTATCAAAATGTTTACACAATATATAAGAACCAGCCCCTCTTCCCATTTATTTTCACTGTCTGTGTATGCAGATGGAGATCTCTCTTTCAAACTGGAGTCTGAATTACACAGCTAGTCCAAGACCCTGAATCAGCAGAAACTGAAGACCTTTTATTTTCATAAAGGATGGTGTTATCAAAACAGGAAGAATTTGCCTGAAAGAACACTGTGTCTTTTATATTCCTTAGCCTCCCAGTTCCCATTGAACTGATAAAATGTTCCAGGAACTCCATCTCTCTGGGTGGGTATGAAAACACACTGGGAAGATTTCTTTAAAGAATACTACCAGGTGGCTTGAGATCAACAGTTTGATTTTGTTTTAAAAAGAGCTGAGTGTGAGAAAAACTGCTATGGACAGGAATTTTCCCTCTATCCCTCTCTCTCTTCTTTCAAGAGATGATAGATAAAGTGTTGGCTCTAAAGAACAGAATATCGTTGTGTTCATTTATACGAGCTATGATATTCTAAGAAAACGAGACTTTCTGTGAATCAGGGGAAAAAATAACCCCATATATGATGTCTACTCATTAATTACGACAAATACTAATAACCTGGATGGGGATGGTAGAGCTCAGTTTTATTCAGGTGGAACGGTGGAGCAGATTACCCAGAATGCAGCATGCAGAAACCTTCCCTGATTCATTTAAAATGAGCAACAATCATTTATTTTTTTCAGCAACATTATGTGGACTCCACTCCTGTAGAAGAGTTTATCATTCACTAGTAAGAAAACGTGTCAATGCTACTCTTGGAAACAGTCTGTGATATCTACTTATCATAAATGACAGACTGTAAGTACATCTCTTCTCACTTATTTTAACTTTTTAAAAAATGAACTATTACCTGTTAGTTTAACCTCAGTTCCTGGAAAAATTACGGAGAAGATTTTTTAAAAAATAATGCAATCATCAAGCACAGTCAATGTGTTCACAAGGGAAAGTCCTGTTTAACTAATCTGATATCCTTCTATGATAAGGTCACCTACTCAGTGGATGAAGGGAAGGTTGTGGATGTAGTTTTTCTGGATTTTAGTAAGGCTTTTGATACTGTCCCTCACAGCGTCCTTCTGGAAAAGTTGTCCAACTGCAGGATGAGCGGGTTCATGGTGCACAGGGTGAAAAACTGGCTGAAGGGCAGATCTCAAAGGGTTGTCATGAATGGGGCTACATCTGGCTGGTGACTGGTCACTGGTGGTGTTCCTCAATGTTCAATTCGTGGGCCAGTTCTGTTCAATATTTTTATCAATCATCTGGATGCAGGAGTTGAGTGCACTGTTAGCAAGCTTGCTGAAAACACCGAACTGGGAGGTGCTGTTGACTCTTGAGGGACAAGAGCCTTGCAGAGGGGTCTAGATAGATTGAAGCATTTGGCAGTCATCAACGGCATGAAATTTAACAAGTCCAAATGCTGAATTCTGCACCTAGGATGGAGAAATGCTGGGCACAAGTATAAACTGGGAGACGAGTGGCTGGAGAGCAGCCCTGCGGAAAGGGATCTGGGTCTGCTGGTGGACAGCAGGCTCAATGTGAGTCAGCAGTGTGCCCTGGCAGCCAGGAGGGCAAACCGCATCCTGGGGTGCATCAAACACAGCATGACCAGCCGGTCAAAAGAGGTGATTATCCTGCTGTATTTAGTGATGGTGTGGCCTCACCTGGAGTACTGTGTGCAGTTCTGGGCCCCACAGTTTAAGAAGGATGTTAACGTCCTTGAATGCATCCAGAGAAGGGCAACAAAACTGGTAAAGGGGCTGCAAGGCATGTTCTGTGAGGAGCGGCTGAGGACTCTGGGTTTGTCTAGCTTGGAGAGAAGGTGGCTGAGGGGTGACCTCGTTGCTCTCTGCAGCTTCCTGAGGAGGGGAAGTCCAGAGGGAGCTGCTGAGCTCTTCTGCCTGGGATCCAGTGATAGGACGTGTGGGAATGATTCAAAGCTGCATCAGGGTAGGTTCAGACTTGATATTAGGAAACATTTCTTTACTGAAAGCGTGGTCAAACACTGGAATAGGCTTCCTAGAGGGGTGGTCAATGCCCCAAGCCTGTCAGTGTTTAAAAAGGTGTTTGGACAATGCCCTTCATAATATGCTTTAACTTTTGGTCAGCCCTGAATTGGGCAGGCAGTTGGACTAGGTGATTATTGTAGGTCCCTTCCAACTGGAACTATTCTATTCTATTCTATTCCATTGTATTCTATTCTATTCTGTTCTAATTCTAAAGGAGGAGCTGAGATTCTAAGAAACATTTGTCTGACACAGTAATTGTTATCTTCATTTGATCCTGTACTTTGACAAGTCCTGAATTTGAGTCCAAGATCCTTAGTCTGATTTGGAAAATCACTCTATTTCAACTGTACCATATGGCTGACTGAAGGTACTTTTCCGTGGTCTACTTGTCTTTCATTCAGAGCCAGTCAAGAGATTAAAGTGGCATTTTTATTTCTGGCATGAAAAAGAAAATTCCAGTTAAAATTGGAGTTGAAAACAACTATTTCTAAATATGCTAAATCAAATAGTGCTCATTTTGTCTATGTCATGATTTTTAAAATAAATGTTGATTTCTATTATAAAACCAATAATGACTTTATGGAGCTTTTCATTAATAAAACCTATAAACCAAATACTTAATAATCACCAAAACCTGCTCCAAAGTGAGAAGCAAGTTCAAAAACCTGAACCATATTTAGAAAAAAACTTTAAGTAGTTCAGTAACTCTTAATTATTCTGGTGCATATCAAAATAAGTTGTATTGCAGTAATCATTAATATATAACATGTACATGAATATAATATATGGAATTATCTAAAATATGTCAAGGGCTTCCACTGTATTTTTCTAAAATAAATAAACCAAAAATGATTGAGGGAAAGATTCAGTAGTCTTAAGTAGCTTGAGTTGTCTCAAGCTGTTTCATGCATCCATGCTGGAAGAAGCAAAGGATTGTTTACCTTATTTCACTCCTCTGTTCTCAGACTCCTATTTAATTGCACTGTGGTCACCAGGATATGTGCATGATAATATTATTAAAACTGTTTGATAGAAAGAGTCCGGTTGACTCTTGTTTTAATGTACATTGTGCAGGCGCAAGTCGTTGCTTACCTGCCTACCTTCTTCCAAAGGAGAGCACCACTAAATTGCTCTCTCATCCAAAATCCATAGTCCAGATCATAAATGCCTTTTTCGCACATAAAAGAAATGTGTGATTCCTGTTCATATATATGCCTATATTCACCTTGCCCAAAAGGGACTCGTCATCTCAACAGTGGGCAACCATCCCAAAGAACTGAGTTGTCCCCATAGGTCACTTGCTCTCATTCTCACTCTTTCTTTTCTATACAACAAAAGTTTCCCTCCCTCCTCCCAAGGCACATTTGTCTCTTTCCACATCTCCTCCTGAGGCTGGTTCTCTGCCTAGAAATTAGGCAGCCAGTGAAGAAGATAACCAGGGAAATGTTGGAAGAGCTGGAAGAGCACCAGCATTGCATGGTATTGAGTAAAAGGTTTACTTAAAGTGTTAACGGAACAAATTCCTGTGTGCAAAGCAAACTATAGCTAAATTATAACACTCCACCTTTAGGATTCTGAACTGATAAAAACCTTTAAGCTCCATGCTAAAATAACTGCAACTTTTATCTTCTGCTATAGCTTTAGGGTCTTTTTTTCTCACTTGCAACCACTGTTGCATATCCGTGAGGTGTGGAAGGCTACAGACCTGATGTTGGAGAGGCTGTTATGAGGGTTCATTGTAGTGAAGGGTCTCAAGCTGTAAAACCCAGACCTGTTTCTCCTCCAACTGATATCAGCAGGAAGAGCGGAAAAGACCTTTTCTGTGACTATGAAATATGCATGAAGTGACAACAAGCTAAGTATGACAGCATTTTGCCTCCTATTGTCTCAGAGAGCATCCAGATAAGCTGTGGTAAATTGAGCCAAGGCAATTTAAGATGCTGCGCTCCGTGTGCTGGCAGTTACCCTCACTGCGGCTAAGCAGGCAAAGACGGTAGTAATTGCAGGTTCCTTAGCACTGAAGTTCACAGCCTGACATACTCGTTTCAGGTGCCGTGTGTTTTGTTTTCCATATGTGATGCCAGATGGATGCATTGTGAGAGAGGTCAATCCATGTGCTTTCAGGAAGGTTAATGAAACCCAGTGAAAAGCAGATAGGAAACACATAGCCCATCTCATCCTAGTCCTATTAGTTACTGAGTGGTTTGCATCTCTGAAATACTTAAGATTTTCTGACACCTTTTTTTTCCCCTTTTGCATTACTATTATATAGCTTATTATACAAAGAACACATTCTCTTTTCTTTTTGAACTTTAACTTTGAACTATATTCTTGGCCAGCAGGGCATTCAGTGGTAATGGCTTCCACAGCCTAATTATGTTTTGTATGGGATAATATTTCCTTTTATCAGGTCTAAATTTGCCACCTTTTGATTTCTTTGAATGCTTCATTGTCATGCGTGTTATGAGACAGGAAGGATAGAGGTTTCTGTTCTGCTTTCTCTGTAACATTAATTATTTGTATACTCTTATCATGTCTCCTCTTATTCACTGTTCACAGCCTTTCACAAGTAAACAGTCCCAGTCTTTTTAATCTGTCTTCCTAAATAGTTTTCTCATGTGCTTAAGAATTTTCAGTGCCCTCCTCTGACCCCTGTCTAATTTTGCAATATCCTTTGCGGGAGGGGGTGCTGGGTGCAGTAGTTGAATACCACATGAGACCCTGCCATCTATGTGTATTCCCTGCTGTAACACAAAGAGCAGAAGTCAATTTAAGCTGTTATGTTATGGAAACATCATAAAAGGCCTAACTTTTCATAATAGCCTAGGCAGGAATAACATTGGGCTTATGTTCTATTTATGAAAGAAATCTCCAATATGACTTTATTTTGTGCAGCATTCCTGATGCCGGCTGTATCTGGAAATGCTTTATGGAATAAATATCAGAACAAAAGGATTCTATAGTAAATAATGGCAGTGAGAAATGCTAAGGATAGATCCGGAAGAGTATTTAGACCCCAAACTCCTATATAGTCCAAGAGAAAACTGGTTGCTGCAGGTTGCTAAATGAGACTATACTCTCATAATATTTCAGTTGGGGTGTGTGCTTTGAAACACATTCCTTGTTTGCACGTATTTACTGCAGTTTGGTTCTCATGGCAGCGCACTCACATCAAGCAAGTGGAGCAAGGAGAAGGTGAGTCTTCGTCACTAATGGGTTTCCAGACCCTAGCCCCAGACTACAGCTAATACAAAATAAAGCCCCTGTAATGTATGCAGTGTGGACTTCAGGTCCTCTGCATCCCGTGGATTGCTCTGCAGTCCTGTTGTGTTGTACACCCTGCCACCACCAGCTGGTCAGTACATTCAAGTAGCTGAGCCAAAGGCCCAAAACATCCCAAAACTTAAAATTACGATCAACTTTACACACATGAGTAAGTGTCCCAACACTGTCTCTACTAACAGGTGAGGAAATGGGTTGTCATTGAGATAGTCCATACCAGGAGATCTTTCAGTGCTTAGTCCCCATATGTTGAAGCAGAAGAGATACATGGGATGCAGAAGTAAGGGTCTATTCTAAGCTTGCTTAGGGACAAAGCCTGGATTTCTGCTGACAGGGCACTGGTGCAGAGCAGTGCTGGGAATGGTTTTGAGGAGCACAAGGAGGAACAAGGAGCATTTTTGGATACAGGGAGCGCTGGACCACCAAACACTGCCTGCAGTGAGTGCAGAATCACATCTTCACTGCAGGTCAATCCTAAAGGAGTCATGCTTGTATTCATCTCCAAAAAACTGTGCCAGGCCCTCCCACACTCCCCCAGCCACAGATCTGCCTGTGTGGAGATCAGGCAGGAGTTAATCCCATATGGCACCTGTGGCTTATCCTCAAGGTCCTGCCCAGAGCTCTCCTGCAGCAGCATGCATTGGTAGGAGACAGTGCTGAAAAGGTGGGGGAAATACAGCGAAGTAGGGTCATACGTTTTGTACACCTTTGCAAGTTCTTGTTACTTCATCAGACTGAGAAGCTGAAAGGAAAAAACAGGGGGAATGAAGATTAGAGGAAGGGAGAGGAGATAAAGAACAAATGCCGAGGGAAAATACCTGGGAAGATCAGCAATGAGAACAAGGTAGGAAAGATATCAGCCAGGTTGCCTATAAACCCCATTGATTAGCAACACAGAAAAACTCCTTAGTGTTATATCTTTTTCTCCAGACACAGAGGGCAATGGAAATACAATCTTCTGTTTGCAAAGCAAAAGCATCAGAGGATGAAGATAGTGCACATATAGGAACATCTGCTCTTCCTGAAAGATAAGTGTGCAATAGGATGGGAGCTAAAACAGAATCACGGGCGTTGGTTTATGAGTCATGCAGCGGGGAGGAACTAGAATTAAAGGCAGCAAAATGAAGGGAAAGAGGCTGCAGTTAAAAATAGCTACAAAACTGAGGGTGCAGCTTGTCCTAATAATCCAGAAAAAATGTGCCTGCTTCTTCCTTAATTGTTGTATCAAATATTACAAACAAATAGTTCTGCCAGTTCCAGTAATCTTTACTACCAGTGGTCAAAACTGGGAGCAATACTAAGAGTTTACAAAGTGAGCCGGTCTAACTGGATGAGAAAAAAGAAAAATCTTGTATGTAAGCATAAACATATTTAGGAAAAACAAAATAGAAATAAATATAAACATATAGAATAAATGCATACTGGATAAACAGAAATATTTATAGGATATAAACGTATAGTTACAGTGTATCACAGACATGAATGATACAGCTACAGGTGTATTGATATTTCTAGTTCCAACTAGTGAGATTCTCAGGCCTCCACTCAGAAAAGGAGGGGACCCTGATTTAGTAAGGGTGCCAACCAGTCTGGTAAGGGATAAAATGTCCATTTAAAGGTCTTGGGGTTTTTCTGCAAATCTTCTATGACTGCATGGCTTGCAGTGTGTACCCCAAGCCATGTTCTGTGTAGAATAAGGGTTGAATGTATGAGAGGAAAAACTGGAAAACAAATAGAGATAGTAGCAATAGGCAAAATACTAGCATATCAAAGTATAAACCTAGTTAGCATGGGGGAGGTGGATAATTAAACCACAGGAAAATCCCTAAGATTTGTGATAGGAAAGAACTCATTTATGTTCAAGTTTTCTGTCTTAGCAAATGGAGGTTTATTCTAAAATGAAGCAGGCTGTTTAAGACAATTATTAAGACTGTCTAATCTTCTGTATGTGCACAGCAAGTTCTTGAGGCACTCTTCCTCTTTTTTGAGTCTCCTTGATATGCCATAATTATGTATGAAAGGTCCCATGCAAAACAGCCACTGGTTTCTTATATTTGAAAAATGATTTTGATCTTCTGAATAAAAAGGCATAGACTTGTGCAAAGCAATATTATTAGTGGCAGCGGGCTTTTGTTTTAAATTTATGCTATGTTTTTGTTTTAGGTAAGAACTGTGCAACTGCATTCACCTTCTAAATTTGGTAGCATTGGACATGTTCCAGTTTAGGTTGGATGGACTCATGCAAAAGTAAGCACAAATGAACACACATGCTCTCTCTCGCTCTCTCTCTCTCTCTCTGTCCCTGCCTCCCTCCCCCCACATATATGCAGCAATTTGCAGGAGTGGAGCCAAAAATTGGAGTATACTGTTAAATGTTAATGCAAAGAGCAGCTGGAGGATGCTGTTTGCTGTGCACAGCTGCTATATGCATTGGTCTTACAAAACCCCCAAATGATGCCAACTTTCATCAAGTGCCATGTATTGGTACCTTCCTTATTTGCATATATATAAGTATGGCATGTGCTTGTTATGGTTCACTTGCAGGACTGAGAGATAAAGGACATTGATAAAAGGCTTTCAAAATGTTTTTGCTAATTCTTGTCATATATTATTACCATTTTGAGAGGATTGTACACCAAATGACAACTGTGGCTTCAAAATGAACTAAGTTTGGTTATGTTAAAGTGACATTCACATCCTTATTTAACGAGCTATAATATTTTTGCAATTTAAAATTTTCCTTTTGATCGGGAAAATAGTCTCAAAATTGCTCCCTTGATGATAATGTAACTGTGAGAAATCTATACTGATGACATTAGAGCACAGTTATCGCCCTCTTGTTCATTCTGTTCCAAAGAGTAATGGGATCTTTTGCAGTGATTTATCCTCAAATATTCTTTCACAGTCAGAAATGCCAGTCTCTGTACAGAATATAATGAGTGGACTTCTCATATGCAATTATCACTTAAGGACTTCACACAACCAAGTGGGGTGAAATTAAATTTACATAATTGCATCATCGGGGCTGGAGAGATCTCTCAATCATGGACTTGCTTAAGAGTAATCACTTCCCTGGGTTCTGCTTGCAGACAAGACATGGTCTGACTGCTTGCATTGTCTTTGCCCTCAACAGAGCATGTCAAAGATAGTTTGTGAGAGCCAGGTTTTCTTTTCCTAAAAATCATGTGTCTGAAAATAAAAAGATATTAAAACCAAAATATTTGCTCACTCACATGCACTCAGGCAGAACATATTATCTCTGCCTGGGGCTGATGGACTAACTTGAGAAGTCAGTCCAAGAGATAAGAAGTTTCAGCTTTTATGTTGCCGATTTCTGAGATTCATTTATATAGTTTAATTTTGATTTAACTTTGAAGGGACAGAAAAGGGTATAAAGAGTTCAGCATTTAAGCTGTCATTGTCATGTCCTCATGGCTTTCATAACAATTCACAAACAGCATCTGAAATTGCTCAGAAACAGGCTATCGTTATTCTTGCATAGTTGGTAACTTTTCCCCACTGTTATTATATTATACAGATATTAATGTGGTTAAAGCAGAGGTATCGCAGTTGAACTTTCAAACACATAAGCTATTTTGCTTTATGGATCACAGTGTTAAAGGTAGATGAAGTTCTGTCCAGGACACTAAAAGCTTTAAAAAGCATTGGAGCACTTATCTCTACTCCTTCTAACTACCAGAAGAGCAGCTAACAGTATCATGTAGAGAGAAAAACAGCTCATTTTCTTTCTCTGTCTCTTGTCCCTTGCTCCACAAATTTTATTGCAATGGTAAGTTAATGTAGTGTTACCAAAGCCTGAAAAATATGAAATTTAATTATTGTACCTGGGCAATCGCAGTAATGAGTAGCATGAAAGTTTAACTAAGAGTAGACTAATGAGAACAGCCTGTAATCCATTGAAGGATTAGCCAGGGCTATGGAAGGCTTGTGATACTGCAGAAGGGTGCATAGACTAAGGTGTTAGCAAGAACTAGACACCTGATGCTGATAATTGCTGACGTTTTAATGTGAGCTTAGGATAGGGATAAAGTAACTAATCAGTTTAAAAGTTCGTGAAGGATGCCTAATGTGAGATTATAAGTGATAGGAGAACGTGCAGTATTACGCCTGAGGAAGCAGTTAACCACATTTTGAGGAAGAGTGCAGTTTGGAGTCTGTCTTCAGGCTTCTGGGGGGAGTGGATGACACTGGCACTGGTACATGCCTGAAACTATGTTGGCATCCTGAATAAAGAAGCCTGTGTGATGAACCTGTGCTGCATCTTTTTTGGATTCCTGACCCCAACTGAGAGTGTCCAGTCCTCGAGCAGTGGGCTTAGAAGCAGACTCTGGTGCTGTCAGCTGTGACCAAGAGGGCAGCTCTTGCCCCTGGGGGACAGCAGTCCCAGCAGTCACGGTGATGCGTTTGGAGTAGGGGTGTTGGTGAGGACAGACTCAAGGAGGAGCACCCAAGAGAAGCGTTTTGGTTTTTAATAGAGAATAAGGAAATCCAGGTCAGGGAAAATTATGTTGCAATTATCCCCCTATGGCTTCTACTCCTTACATGGAGATTGTTATGAAAATGTTTGGTATACACATAAGCAAAACAGCTAAATTGTGCTGAATCATGTTAGGACCCACCAGGACAAACCCTCAGTTACCATGGAAGAACTCACTAATGGCCTTGTTTTGAGAGACAGTGATCTGCCAAAGGTAATTCATATACAGGGATGATTCAAAGAACTGTATTCAACATATGAATAAATATGTAGCTATTGCTGACTGCAATATGCCTCCTAGAGAGAGAGACTCTGAAACTGTAGGCTTCAAATCTAAATCATACTCTTTCCCATGTATTCTGAGCATATAATCCAGAGGTCTTGGTTTCATTACAGAGGTTTCTAGGATCCTTCTTCAAGGTTTAGGACCTTTCCAAAGCACATGCATGTACTTCAGTCTGCATCTAAGGTGTGATTAGCTTTTCTTCATAAATGTCTTTATGAAATGTTTACATGTGAAGCACACACAAAAAATTATATATGTTTCATGATGTTTTTGGCATTAATGCTTTAGTATAGTGAGGGAGCATGCTTTTGATGGACTGACTTGGGATGAAAGGGAACGGGGAAAAATCCCCAAAACCCTTAGGAAGAACAGACTTGTGGCAGGCAATGATAACAAAAGCTAAAACGATTCCTTAGGCTTATGTTTACTTCTGTACAACCACATCCCTGTTTCACCCTGGTAGAGCATACAGAAAATAGGCAACAAGGCTCATGCTTTACAATCCGGATACAATTCTGAATTTCAAACTTTCAAGGAATGGGATAAAAAAAATATATTTTTTGTCTCCTATCATCCTGGGCTATCTCGACTGATAGCAGGCTTCAAGTCGAGCTTTGCAGCTGAGCAGACACCTTATGGGTCTGCCTGGAAGGTATGGTATGACTTCCATGATCAGCAGCATGGCATCTGAAGCAGGAAGCATGGTCAGAAGGATGGGTAGTCAGTGACATTATTTTGACAGATAAAACTGGAAGACTGAACTCCCATACAGGCATTCCCTTGCCTTGTTGTAATCCTTAACATCTGACTAAGCCCTGACTCTGCTAAAGCCGAATTGCTCTGATTATCCCACCATTATTTCTGTCCCTTTTTGCTCAGTAGGAAATGGTGTAATCCATTTTTAGTCACAACACAAGAGACAGAGAGAGAAGAGTCTGCATTGACCTCAGAGGCATTTCATCTAAGTTGCCTCATAATGCTTTAATGAACGTAATCTATGTGCTTACCTAAAAGTCAAAGCCAGATTCCCTTTTCACTGGAATATCCTGCACTCTAAGCCACATAGTAATTTGGTTCTGTGCAGTAGATGAGCTGCAGCCCCCGTAGAACAGCGCAAGGAGCCAGACCTCCCAGGAGGAGTTTGGGTGCTCTGACAATGTGAAGCAGGTAGCTTGGATGAGGCAACAGCAAAACGAGAGAGGAAAGCAGGACTTCTTGCATACCCTTATCTCAGTACAGATCTGTATCATGTAAGTCTAAAATCCAGTCTTACCTCTGAAGTGTCAAAAGAATAAAGAGGGCACACATATGTGCTGTACAACAGATTGAGCCTGTCCTTCTCACTGCGTTGGAACATCTGGATTTATGTAAAACTTGGAGAGAAAGCAATGAGGTTTTGGCTAACGTTCCACACGGGATGAATTTCACTTCACTCACATAAATCCTAAATAATAGGCTTTTACAGGATGAAGTGTAGGGCGTAGGTGTCAAAGTGTGAGGTTGTGGTGCTCTCCTTTCTTAGTGTGAGGTTGTGGTGCTCTCCTTTCTTAGTGCAGATGCTTCCAGCTCAGTGCTCGACAGATGAGAGCAAGTGACAGAGTCTGCGTTCACGAGTGCCCAGATCTTGCCCCAGGACCGCTGCTGAGGGCTTCCACACTGCTTCAGGTGGAATGGGTGGTAAGGGTCCCATCTGGCCTAGAAGATGCATTGAAGACCCTTTGTCTTTCTTTGTTCTAAGAGCTGACAGATTGCATGAAAAAATGTTTGTTTTTTCTTTTTTATGTACAAGTAGCTATCTTAAACTCCAGTTGCTTGCATCTTTATTTAAGGACTGAGAGGACAGTCTGCAGACACCTACACTGTACAGTGGGTTATCACATGAGGGTCACAGGCTGGTGTTCTGGCCTTTTCTTCCCAGAAGAGCACATCTAGCCTATAGCTATTTTCTGACTTGGAAAAAGACTAAAGTAAAATCAGAGCTCCTGAGCTTTTTGGGGTATAGCTGTCTGTACCACTGATGCTTCTAGTCTCTGCCATGTTGCTGGGCTGAAGCTCTGAGCCAAATCAAACATAAATTTGAGTTCTGGTGTAGTGACAAGGAGGGCAGAGCACTATGTGTGTTTCCTCATCCCTGTGCTTGGCTCCTGAAAGCAACAGCAGTGATTTTTACATGATTTTTGTTTACTAACGCAAGCTTCACACTTGCTCTCTTCCATTCCATCTTTCTCTGTTGCTTCCATGCACATGTACATACACACAGAAACAGAAGAACAAGCTCCCATTATGCATTCATTAAAATCCTGTAATTCAGCTGCAATTGCATTTAGTGGGGGCACACAAAAAAATCAATGTTGGGAGACAAACGCTCCAGGGCTAAGTAATGAAAGGTCTTTGGGAGGTAAGACAGAGTCTGCCCAGAGCAGTCTCAAGTGCACCGTTTGGATGGCAGCTTTAATTTCGGTAGTTACCAAACACTGACCATTAAGAAACTGAATGGAAATCAAGGCCCCACGTTTGTGAATATAGTGCCCATTGCAGTTACCTTGCCTGTGTATACAGGCTGTGGTGGATGGATGGCATGAGGGCTCACAGAAAATACAATCTCTTTCTAAAACAGACCAGAGTGAAAGAGACACGTCCCCTCCCAGAGGGGACTGAAGGAACGGTTGATGAGTCAGGGAAAGGAAATCTGGAAAAAAGGGATCTTTCCAAGAGTTCTAGGTGTTTTAGGAATGTCCTCGACTGTCATGACCCACTCAGAAGAGGAGGGTGAATAACTCAGATTCGCAAAAACCAGCGGTATGGACTAAGGTGAGACAACTCTCAAGGTCCATATACAAATATTTATTAGATTCCCACAGTGATTAATATATGTCTTAAACTAGGTTTTCTGATAATTGGTTAAGTATATAACAAATTATGGTAAGTGGTAAGGTACGCCTTACATTACTTAACAAATCTAAGAGAAAAGAGAAACAGAGAGGGAGGTGGGGAGAGAGAGAAAGTGAGAGTGAGAGAGATAAAGACATCACTGGTCTTGGTTCCAGCATTGGTCCAGCCAATGGGGGGTTTCTGGTTTGTAAGAGCACTCTTCTGCGGAATTCTACACACTTTCCTTCTTCTTTCCTCTCTTCTACTCTTTTTTTCAATGGCACCTATCTTCCCCCTTTATGTTTGCCATATCAGTACAACCAGCCCTCCTGCTATGCTGGCAGCTTTGTTTCAGGTTCTTCCCCCTCCCCAGGTGACATGTAGCATAATTTGGATTGAGAGGGGGGTGCTGTAGTCACATATGTTTAGTGTGATCTCTGCAATCTTCATTAGCATATGCGGGGTGTCAACTTTAATATGCATTTCACAGATAACGAGGCAAAGGTCATTCATCGGACACAACGGCCCCAAAACCAAAGAGTTAACAAACTTCATGAGTTGCACCAGGGCAGAACTGTCCTGTCTCCACAGGGCCTCCTCGCCCTGCCACATCCTTTGCTATTCCTCCCACATAGGTCAAGTGTCAGCCTTATCAGTTCATTGAGCACCAGGCCTGCATTATTCAGTTCAGGGTACTTGGGAGTGTTTGAGAGATTCCTTGGAAAGGCTTGGAGGGCCTCTGGCCCCCCTTATCTTTACCCAGTTTTGTCTCTCAACATTTTTCATGCTTCCCTCAGGCTGCTTCTCTCAATCTTTATTTCGGGGAGTTACAAGGCACCTCTTACATAGGTGCAGGGGATGGTCAGTTCATTTCTCATTTAAGTAAAGGCAGAGCCACTATGGATTTGGAGGGGAGCTCTGCTCTGTACCACTGTGGAGAGCAAGCTGACGACCCTCTTCCTGAGTATCACACTCCTTTGTAGTCTTGACATACATTCACCCTGTGATTCAAGAGTACCTTTGCAGCACTGATAGACAAGCACAGGTCTAGGCAATTGCTCATTTCCATGGGCTTGGGCTTTGGACAATATGCTGTGGGCTGAGAAGATCTACCATGGACCCTGAAGCTACATTTTGGGATTGCCCCTTAGTGCCCTAATCTCATGACTGAAGTCAGTTGGTGCCCTCACAGGAAAAGTAGAAAACCTCTGGAAAACAGGCAATCAAGGAGCCATGTAGAAGCTGCTGAGGAGGTTTAGCTGGAGATGGGGAACCAGCAGGAGCCAGACAAGGAGGCTAGAGTCTACAGGACTTCCTGATGAAATTTACTAGGAGGTATGGTTTCAGATGACAGAGATTTGCATCTGCACAAAGAGCAGTTGCATTTACCCTGAAGAGCTGTATAGGTCAGCACAGTCTGTGGACTTTGATAGCTCCCCTCTGCTCACACATGGGAGATTTCTTCCTGTGGTTTGGGGCGGACGCAGCTTGGGCATCCCCTGTGGGATGAGAACCTCACCAAAGCCTACAGAAGCCAGGCAGCAAGCAAATCTAAACCAATGGAGCACTGAGATTCCACACTGACACCTTCATGTTTTTGGTGCAGTGGGTCCGGTGCAAAGTGCGTGATTTTGCATGCAGTAGAAACATTGATTCAGAAAGTATTGACAAGAACAATGAGCTATGAAACATAATGCACACTGACATCAACTCGTGCTGGTGGAAGCATATATATGTCCTAAATTACTATAAACATTTCCAACCTAGTGTTAGCAAGAACAACATTAATAGCAACAGTGACATAATGGATGGGCACCCAATACTCATCCTTCATTAGGAAACTATAATGGTACATGGAGAGATGTTCTTATATTTACAAGCCAGGAAACATAAATACCATTGATTTGCTTGTGATTTTCCCTGATAGACTAGATTGTCTGAAGTTCTTCTCACAGAAATGAAGGCAATGGTGTCTGTACAGTCTCGCTAAGGATACTGCTTACCTTTAACCATGAATCACATCAAACAAACACCATTTACATAGTACTTCCTTGGCCTCACTGAGCACACTTGAGTAGATCATCTGAAAAAACAATTAATTTTAATTAAGTTACACAGTTTTAACAAAAATACACCAAAGACAGAGCATTGTTTAAGTAACATAAGGTGGTCTGGGCTGACCTCTCCAGAAAGCCAGAGGCTTCAAAAGCCATGAGTAAATGGTGAGGTGCTATGCAAATGAAAGCCTACCTCATCATATCTTAGTCCACTACAGCTGTTATCCTGGAGGTGTCCTCATATGACATGAGGCCTGGCTTCATCAATAGCTCATTTACTTTCAGTATGTCCATTTCAGAGGGAAAAGGACTCCAAAAAGGTACCAATTGTTTCCAAGGGAGAAGGATGGGGCAGGATGCACACTGCAGGGAAAATGGAGCTGTACTATGTGACTCTGCAATTTGAGTGCTGTCCTTTCCCTTTTGGTGGCCTTGCTACCTTAGAGAGGGTAGCAGAAATACAAAGGAGCTGGTTCAGCCCTGTGCTATAGTCACTTCATGACACCCTGCTCCAAACAATCCTCTGACCTGAAGACAAACCGAAGACATGGTAGGCTCTAGAAAGAAGCAGCACTGGAGCATTTCTTCACCCTCACTCCTCACTACCTTTAGCAAGGTTTGATAAGCTCGTGTGCCTAAAGGGAATACTAGAGTGACTGTGGGATAGACATGAAAAGAGCTTATTGAGAGGAAGGAAGAAAAATGGCAGCTGAGGGAGAGGAGTAAGCAAAGTGGTATGGTACATGTCTATCTACTAGCTCTTAATAAAACAGGGAACCACATCTCAGTGAATCATGGAACAGAGGGTTACATTCAATGCACACACCCTTGCCAGTCTTCTTGGCTTGCCTTGGTAAATCTATATCTGTATTAATGCTTTTCTTTTATATCACTTTACACAGAAATAGCATAAAGCACTATATCACAAAACACTCCTCCACTTATAAAAGCCCTAATAGTAAAGTCTTTCCTCTTCTCTGTTAGTTCTTTATTTTCTAGGTTCAATGATTTTTAGTCTAGCAATTCTAAAAAGAACAGTTAGTAGGAATTTGATCTGTACTCCTGTTATAATGTTCCGAATTCATATGCTGGTAACTTTAAAACTTTCTCTTTCACAGAAGAGTGAAGGTTTTCTATGACCTACACTGTATTTTTTCCCCCTATTCCACCCCGACAAATTCTAGTGAGGTGTCGTGGTTTAACCCCAGCCAGCAACTAAGCACCACGCAGCCGCTCACTCATTCCCCCCCCATCCAGTGGGATGGGGGAGAAAATCGGGAAAAGAAGTAAAACTTGTGGGTTGAGATAAGAAAGGTTTAATAGAACAGAAAAGAAGAAACAAATAATGATAATGATAACACTAATAAAATGACAACAGTAGTAATAAAAGGATTGAAATGTCCAAATGATGCGCAGGGCAATTGCTCACCACCCGCCGACCGACACCCAGCCAGTCCCCGAGCGGCGAATCCCTGCCCCCCCCTTCCCAGTTCCTAAACTAGATGGGATGTCCCATGGTATGGAATACACTGTTGGCCAGTTTGGGTCAGTTGCCCTGGCTGGGCATGAGAAGCTGAAAAATCCTTGACTATAGTCTAAACACTACTGAGCAACAACTGAAAACTTCAGTGTTATCAACATTCTTCGCATACTGAACTCAAAACATAGCACTGTACCACCTACTAGGAAGACAGTTAACTCTATCCCAGCTGAAACCAGGACATGAGGGTACAAAAATATTTTTTTTTCTTGTCTAAGAGTAATTCAAATTACCAAAACAAAGAGGCTGGCATGTGAAAGGAATCCAAAAGAACTGTACACCCAGCTCAAGTGCAAAGGAGATAAGCACTTTAGCACCTTTCCATTTCCATGAGATCACAGCTACACACTCCAAACTGTACGTGAATGTTAGGAAATAGACCTGAAGAAGCTCTCAAGAGGTCGTCTTGTCCATGCACTTGACCCAAAGCAGGATCAGCACTCTTTTCTCATTCTTGAGAGGTGTTTATTTGCTCTGTTCATAAAAAACACTACTAGGCAGAGACATCACAAGCTTTTCAAACAGTTGATTCCACTGTGTTACTGTCCTCAGAGAAAACAATTTGCCTCTGCTTTGCAGGAGTGTTTAGTATCTTTTAAGAGTTGTCATGAATCTGCATTGACCCTATCTCTTTTGAAGCTAAAAATCTCAATTTCTTCCAAGTTCTTGCATATCATATCTTTTTGAAAGCTCTGAACATTTTTGTTGTTCTCTTCTTGCCTCACTCTAATTAGTCCACAGCTTTCTGGAAGTGCCTTGTGCAAATGAGACACAGTACTCCAATTAAGGCTGTGTGGATTGGGCTTCTATACCATTTCTGCTACACGACCTAGCTGTTCCATCTCTCTCCTGTATTTGTGAAGCTGCCTTGTGCTCTTCTGTGCTCCATCCTCTCTTTTTGCAGAAGTAAATTCTTCATTTTCTCCAGTTTTTTTTTTTATTCTTATCTTGTCCCCCCAGTTGGTGGCAGTGCCTCCCAGTTTGCTTGCATGTTGCATGTTTGCAGGCATGCTTTCTATTCCAGCATGTTGGTCATTAATTGCAAATCCATCACCTAGGGCAAATTCTCTGTAGTACCTCACTCAATACAACCTTACAGTCTGATGATAAATCACTGATAACAGCTGTCTATCTCTTAACACACAGCTTGTACTTATCCTAGAGAAGTTTTCTTTTCTTATGTGAATGACACTGTGATGAATTTGGGATTTAAAGACAAAAGAAATGGGGAAATAATTTGTGACCATCATTTAAACATTAGCTAAGATTTAAATAAATCAAAACATGAGACTGTTTCTTTGACTTATCAGAACTTGCAGTAACTTTACCATGGCTTCAAGTCCTCTCGGTATTCATCTCTTCCAAGTAGACAAGTTTTCTTAAACTATACGAAACATATCTACACCTGAATTTTTTTAAATAATGACAGTGAAAATTCAAACTCACTTGGAATTTCTACAGCTTTTGAAGGGGTTGCTTATTCTGTAATGCAGATGCAAAGGTTAAAGTTCAGCATCTGCTGCTGGTAATTACCACCTTAAAACAGCTGTCTGGGGACACAAAAAACCCTCTGATCTGCCTCGAGTCTTTAACTAGACTGAGCAACAATTGCAATATCCAGTGTGTTACAGGCTTTGGGCTTTCAGGATTGTGCAGGGATGCTGCAAGTCATAACACCTGGTTTTCTCAGGCAGAAAACCAGCTCTGTGCCCAAACAGGGAGAGCAGAAGGGGAACATGGAGTCCCGTCTCATCCTACTCTCACAGCTCCAGGGCCCGCAGTGGGCAGGTGCTGTTCCTAAACTGGCCCCTTAGTCATATTTCCTTCAGTTTTGTTCTCATTATTACTGATACTGGCATTATTTAGGTACATTTGTTCAATGAAGCTCTAAGTGGCAGTTTGGGCCTCATAAAGGTTGCTGTCTAAACTCAAAAGATATAATTTAAGATGAGGATAGAAGCAACTGCATATTCTTGCTCTGATTCGGTCAGGATGAAGCAAGGTGACTCAGAGTTCAGTATTTTGACTTTCATTGTATTTACACTTTTTGCAAGAACTTCATAAATGCATGGGGCAAACGCACACAGCTGTCATAATAGCACACATGCAAGCTCATTCTACCCTCATCTTTTCTGTCAATTCTTTGTAGTCTCAGCAATTTCCCTTTGTGAGGGAAGCAGCGATGCTGCATTCAGAAACACAGATTCACAGCACAGATCTGTTTCAATGGCTCATTTCAGCAAGCTTGCTCTCAGACTGTGGCTGTCAGTTAATCAGGTGACATCTTCACATTTGCCAGGAACCCCATTTCCTCCTTTAGAGCATCTCCTCCACATCCACTTTCAAACCGTGTCCCCCGTGAGCGTCCTCCAGGGAAGGCACAGGCACAGAGTGAGGCAAAGGAAACAGCAGGCCATTTCATTTCCTTGCTCACATTTTTCTTCTGTAAAGAAAGAAAGAGTTGTGTCAAAACCCACATTGAACTGCCGGCATTTTTCCCAGGTTAAGTTTACTTGGAGTGTTGATTCCTCTATCTTGTTTTCCCTCCATTTCAGGCTGATTGCAAGCACCTCAAGTGTTTTTTAGTTTGTTTTTTTGTTTAGGGGGTCTTTCACTTCCAAGAAGTACTCAGTGTACTTCGGAAAAGAGGTACTATTATGAGGCCATGGATGGTTGAGATATATACTTAGAGAACATCTACAACCTAAGGAAAGAGGGTAGAGAGAGATTATTTTTTTGCCATATCTTCTTCACACAAAACAGACCCGATGACCCAAGATCACAGTCCAGAATGACAAGAAGAATTCATACTGGAATTACAGAAACTTTCAGCGGTGCTGGAATGCAATTAGAGCTCCATCTTCTCTCCCATGAGGGGCAAGAAGAATTTAAAAAAAAAATTTTGATACCATCAGAGAGTTTTCTCTTTTTAGAGCTGTGCATTTCTAATGGCTCCATTTGTTACTCATGGCAGAGTTTTCCAAAATATGTTTTGTCATTTGTCAGTCAATACACAGGGCTTTTTCTTGTGGACTGCAAAAATTAAGTATTTCTAGAAGAAACTGAGCGGGGGCTAGAATAAATATTTGCCTTGAAGGAGATTTGTATGTAGTGTTACATAAAATGTAAAATGATGCTATGATACCCTGGAGAAATCCACATGCTTTCTGGAGGACAGCATCATTCTTTTTGAGATATAACCACTAGAGAAACCATTTCTGATATACCAACATCAAATTAAAATTGAGGAAAGCCTCTGCCATGGAAATATTTATTACTGCTATCCCAAACCAAGAATACAGAGTTCTCTTTTGATGGTCAGTTATGTAATGTTCTTCCAAAAACTTTGAAGTGGAAGAGGTCATTCTCATTTTTAAGTTTGGATAATCTCTAAAGAGCACACACAAAACACAGTACTACAAAAAGTTGGTACATTTGCTAATAAAACTTTTCAGAAAGTACACTTTGGAGGATCACACTGTGCCATGTCAGCCTGGGAGGAAATTAGAAAGAAATCTGCAACCACTCCAAAGTCTGCCAACCTTCCAAGATAGATTTTGTCAGGTAGCCCCCTGTGACTGCTTGGCTTTAACCATTTTGGACCTTTTGTAATTTAGGCAGGCACCAGAAAGGTCTAGCCTGCTGTGGTCAACAGGCTAGGAAGAGCTGGGTAATTGGTAAACTTATCCCATAGTCATTTCCACTACATTGACTTTTGTCAAAATGTTTTTCAGGTCGCTCATCAGTTATTTTGTCTGCAACTCAGACTCTAAGATGTTCCTGCAACCCGAGGGCACTGGTATTAAGGGGCAAAAAGTTGACTCTTGAGCTGCAACAGAGTTGCCATGACTCAGGGACCCATAGGAATTTTATTCTAACGGGCAGACACATCAGTGAGATGTTAGACGCACTTTTAAAGAGTCCACTTACTACTCCTAGTGTCACTTTTTTATCTAAGCACTTGTAGTGAGGTGCCCTGCACAGTGTGCTGTATCACTGGCTATTTCAGTGTATAGTCAGATCCTCTGGCATAGACAGAATTGCAGTATGCGATGTGTGCAGTATGTAACCCCATACTGTGTTACAATGCTGTAGGAAATGGGAGATGCTCCATGTTCTGTTTAAGCTGTTCTCCTTTTTGTGCTCAACTTGGAAATTTGAAAATATAAATGTGAAAGGACGGTGGCATGTTTCTGGGCAACATGTTTCTCTGTGTTAGAACAAAACACAGTGACTGGGTAATGAAATTTGGCTTGAAGGAACTTCAAAGCTCCACCTAAGACATTTTGAGGTACATAAGATGGCTGTGTGCTCTTCAGTCCTTCAAGTCTCCAGTGGCCACAGTAGTGTGCCTTCAAGGAGCCACGTCAACAGAAAAGACCGATGGATACTGGTTACTCTCTGTATCCTCCAGAAATGGCCTTTGTGTGGAAAGCTGAAACACAAGGCAACACATATCTGTTATACTTTCTCTCAACTAGCAGGAAAGGTGACTGCACAAGCTACTTTTGTAGGACAGGTTTATGCATCACTGCTACTGTGTAGTGCAGAATTACAGAAGGGCAGCCAGGAATGTGCCCTTGCTTTTAAGAAAAGTGTCAAGTACTGAAAAAAAAAAAAAAAAAAAAAAAAAGCAGCCTCTGTCACATATTGTATTTCAGTCCCATTCTACCGAACTGGATAGTTGCAAGACTATTTGTATCGAAGACTTGATCACTAGTGATAACAGTGTCAACAGAATGGTATTGCCACCTATAGACAGCAAAGAAAAGCCAGTCTCAGACCGAGCATCTTCACAGAGCTTTCTAAGTTATTTTGAGGAGCATATCGGAAATCCCACAGAGGCAAGAGATGTAGAGGATCTGGCATGTCTTCCCAGACTGGAAGTCCTGTTTTGTCCCATAGATATGTAGGACTGGGTCTTACTAAGGAATATTTGTTGAGACATAATTTTTAAAAATCAGAACAGTGTGCTTTCCACATCGCCCTCTATAGCACATCAGCCACTGGTGAACAGATTGCATGCCAGTTTGGAAGCATTTTAGCTGTTCACATGTTTTAAAAATAACAGCAATAATTTGCAGCCAAACTAGTATTTGAAAGCTGTGGATAGAGAAATGCAGGGAGAAAGTTTGGACAGCCGTAATTTAACTTTATCAGAAATTCTCAAATTCCCGTCTCTTTCAGACAGGCAGAGTAGAAAAAGTTGGAGATATTTAGGACTCCAGCTCCTAGACAAGGGCTGTTTCCATCCAGTCTTTCTGATCAGTCATAGTGTCAAACATCTCTCTCCCTGCCTAGTTAGCACTTCACCTCAGCATTACTTGCATAAAAAGATACCTAACCTGGACCTGTCACTTCAGTGAGGCATGGCCAACCCTTTCTGAAACAGTCCTTCTGCCTGTATATACAGTTTGGAAAGGTAGCGTATTATCAAGAGCATCTCAAGAAAAAGCAAAACCAAGATGCTACAGCTGTGGTACAGGGCTGTGGTTCCTTCATGAGCTGTTCGTCAGAGGGCAGAAGTCACTGCTCTATTTTACCCAGTTCAAAAAGGGTCATGCTTTCAGCTGTGGCTACTGATTTTTAAGCACCCATATTTACGTTAAAGCACCTCCATGAAAGCAATCTGATAACATTTAAGCTAACATGCATCCCAGATTTGAAGTTGCAGGTGTTTAACATGGCTAGCAAAATGGCTGACAATTAAGAACCTTCTTGGTTGACATAGATATCCATAGTTAATTGCATAACTTTATCCCCCAGGTAGACGTTTGGGTTTAACTTTTCCATATAGTATAATTCTTGTTTGTTAGCCTAAGTCCTACTAAAAGATCTGTAAGCCATGGCAAGTTCTTAGGGACATTTTCAAAATAGGGAAAGAGGCTCTGTTTTTGACAGCATGACATAATTCACACTCTAATTTTATTTAGGTTTGAGAATCTCTAAAATAACCAACAGTGGGTAAAGGCTGTGAAACCGTTTGAAAGCAATATAACTACTTTTGTTTTCTTATGTTTCTGCCAATAAAAATTAATAAAACAAATCCCTAGAAAAGTTTCACAATTCTGTAATGTTCACCAGCCAGCCAGAAGTTATTTCTTTAATGTGTTTTTAATACAGACTCCCCATAATCAGGGAGCACTCTGTCACACAGAGAAAGATGGCTTTGCCCTTCAAGCATTTGATGTATAGCATGCTCTTCAGGCCCTCTCATTTGAGTCTCTACATGGAAATACATTATTATGAGGGTAAACCACTTACTTAGGCAAATTGCCTAAGCAATTCAAGTACTGCCAGACAGAAAACTGTCTGGGTCTGCTCGTTTGCTCATTGAAGTCACGGTCCTTCAATAAGGAGAGGAAAGAGGGAGAGATCAGACAGAACAAGAAGGTTGTCTGAGAACCTTTTTGATCTTTGCAGTCTTGTCTGGACGACTTTATGAGATGCAGGTAATCTACAGAGCTTCAGAAATACTGAGCTGAACATTTTAGCAAGTCTTGCAAAAACAAATTCTTGCTGACTGTGTAAACTTGTTTAACTTTTCATTTTGTAGTGCTTCACTTAGTTCAGTGATACCAATGTAGGGAAAAAACCCACAAATTACATTTAATGACATCCACAATAAAGAGACAATCAGAAATATGCTTGTATAATAGCCATACATAACATAAGATACATTACTTGGGGCCAGTATAACTGAGACACAAAGTATTAAATACTGCGCAGACTTTAGAAGGACTTGTCTGTTTATGTACAATGCATTGACTTCTTTGGTAAACCTGTGTACACACTGGGAACCCAGAGTTATATAAGCAGAGGGAGGAAAAGGAGGGTCTGGCCAACCTGGATGTGTTGACCAGACATTCATGGATAGAGTGTTTGTTAAAAAGCAAGCAAACAAACCAAAAAAACCCCCACTTGATTTATTGGGATCTTTTGCATAGGATGATGCTCTCATGAGGAATTGAAGCTCTTGAACAGGATGGTCAGTCAGTGTCCGGATGGTGATGGGAGTCTCTGTTGCAAAGGTCCTGGACTGGGCTGTGAATTCTCGTACTTCAATTCAGCACCAGTCCCAGCTGAGCCCTGTGGTTCCTTGTTGGTGATTATCTTAAACTACATAAAAAGCATATCCTAATTCTCTTAACTATGAACAAAAGACTGTCCTACATGACTGTTTCTGCACCTGCAGGACCAGGTTCTACTGACTACTCAAAATCACATGCAGTTTGGTAAGTCCTGTAGCAGGAAATGCCTGGGGCATTGCTGGATGGCTGGGCTCTCTGCCTAGGATGTTAACCAACTTACCTGTACGTGCAGGTGGTGCCTACCCACTGGCCTTCACACAGCAAGGCCATCTGAAATCCCTGCCTGGAGACTCCTGCAATGCTTGTGATGAAGCTGTGCAGCTCATCACCTTGCCTACACTCAGCCCATAGGCAGAGGTGGGCTGGGGAGTTTCAGAAGGAGGAAAAGTTAACTATGAATCTGCATTTAATTAAACTCATTCAATTAAGTTATGCTCCCCTAGCAGATTGTAATTATGGAAATGCCAACAGAAAATAAATCTGTATTTGTCAGCTTTCAGCTCAGGATACAACTGTCAAGGTCAAGGACTTTTTAACTGACTCATTAACAGCCAACTGTACATTTCACCATAACCTGTGTTACCCAGACATATGTTTCCCACAAGGGCTGTTCCTTAACTGCTAAGTGCACAGTGTGTATACTGAGCTGTTGCAGTATCTCTCCAAAATTAAAATAAGATCACCATTGGCAAGTGTGGATTTTCCATTATAGCTTCTTATACAAGGAACAAAAGACAGCCTTGAGTGGGATGACTTCAATTAGAGATTAAAGGGGACAAAACACAAGATAGAAGGAAGAAACAAAGTGGAGCAGCCCAGCCAACCAAATGAAGTTAAAAATGAGGAAGCCCCAGAGTCCTCTAAATATCATGAGATTTGTTTAAAATCTGTGAGACTTTAAAAATAAACATTGGCTCTTTCTGTACAGCTTGGCTTGGTCTCAAAACAATTTGCAAAGTGGAGACCCTACTATTATCATAATTTCTCAGACCTCTGAGCAGTAAGAAGTAAATTATTCTGTGATTCACAATAAAACCAGAAGAACTGGCAGAATGAAAAAATTGCCCATGAGCAAAATTTTGGAATGTGTGTCCCTCGTGCGAGTCACTACATCCATCCTCAGCCACCATCCCAAGCCTCAAAGGGACAGATGACCAGATTTGGAAATCTGCACGTGTGGGATCCTGGTAGCCGGTACATAGCCACCATTAAAAATTGCATTTCCTCTGCAGCCCTGAGAAAACTGCAAGGGCTGATACAGCTCCCTAGATTAGTACCAGATATTTGGCTTTTAGGTTGTATTCTTAGCTATGAAAAAGGAAACAAATGTTACTGCCCCTCACATTGCTGATCATATATCAGATTGTATATGTCTTTCTACCACAAGGACAAATTATCCTTGAAATGCCAATGGTTTATAAAGTGAACAAATGATAGAAACTGTGGAGTAATGGATTACAGACAAATATAATCTGATAATCAGCACATTTGGAGGGTCTCGCATTTGACAAGGATGTTTTAAAAGCACCTGTATTTATAATCTCGCTTGCTGTGGCAGCAGATAGATTCTAGTCAATCCATTGTTTTGTTTTTTACTTTACGATATTCCCAGTCTTTACAGTGAAGGTTGTGTGAGTAGTGGGCAGGATTTCCACGGCAAAATTATATCCCTTATTAGTAAAGTTAGATTTCATTCACTGTAGAGGAAAGTAGAGAAAGGAAGCAAGCTTTACATATCTCCTTTCAGGAGCAAAACCATTTTAATTTACACTTGTGATGCAGTCTCTTTTTAACACACTGATCCAAACTACCCAGGAGGTTCCTTGGCAGAGGGTCAGCAGTTTTGGAGTAGGCACGGCCCCCAAAGCCACGAGTGGCAAAGCTCCAGTGGGGAAGAGCAGAGTGGACATGGGAACATGTCCCTTCAGGCAGCCCCACAGGCAGGCTTGAGTGACAACTGAATGCCAGTGCCGAAAGAGCAAGGAAGAAAACAAGACGCAAGTGAACGAGAAAAAAGGAAAGGCAGTGAATACAGAGAGAGCAATTTATTTCTCTGCAGATCCATTTCAAAACCTTTTTTGGCTGAAAAGCCTTACCCTGAACTCTTCACTTATTTATGGCACCTACTTAAACAACCTTAACAGAAGGTCAAGAGCACATCAGATTGCCGTGGGCCTTTTGTTTCCAGTCTGGTGTCTCATTTCCCTCAAAGATCACTCACCTAAAGCCTACACAGCAGCGGAGCTGAAAGGCTAGGAGGAGGAGGTGGAAGGAGAAACAGGAAGGTTGGTAAAGAATGAGGATTTTTGTGGTACCACAAAAATTCGCACCCAGTTCTACAGAGATCTCCACTGCTCTTTAAAGTTAGCAGAAGCAGCAGCTCTTTACAAACCACACCCTGTTGCATTTACTCTGCAATTTGCCCTATTTTCACAACTCTGCTCTAGGGCCTGGCTGACCATTAATGAAGTAGAGTTGAACCCTGACATTAGTCCCAGACTCTACCTACTGTCTTTCCTCTTAACCTCCCACAACAGTACTCACAATTTTATGTGAGACATATATTGGCAAGTTTATTTCAAGGGTTCACTACCTTGCAAGGCAAAAAATTATAAACCAGTATTTTGAACAGTTTCTGCTATATTTATAAAAAGAAAGGAAAACAGTCACTCTCTGAAACACTCGGCCAATGAAAGCCATTGCAGCTGACCTCTGCTTTGAATAAATAGAAGTTATTTTCTAATAGTATAAATTAATTAAATGAATAACAAAATAACTTAAAATATAGTCAGGAAAATTTCATTTATAAACAGCTTCCAAGTGTCCTGGGACTTGCTCCTTAAATAACTACATCTCTCCAATGTAATTCTTCAGCAGCTGAAGGCTTTCTGACTCCAGCAACACACTTAAGACTACCTACTTTTAAGCACATACTCTAGTCACTCTGACTTCAGTGGGATTGCTGTGTTTAGGGTAAGGCATGTGCAGAACTGCTGCATTAAAACAGGCCCCTGAATGGAAGTCACTTCACTGTGCATTTGCTAAAGGAGAAGGCTTTTCATAATCTAAATGACTTCCTAGCCTCTGCCTGTTTTTAGGGAAAGCTTTTTGGCATGGGCAAAAGTTTTCTTATAAAAATATTGCACTTATTTACAACAATGTCCCCTAAGCATTGTGTAATATCGCAAGTCTACTTTCAGATGCCTTACTATAGCACTGTGACACTTACTTTCAACTAGAATTATTCAAATATAATACCTAAAGGCGTTTATAGCCACCTACATACGATTTTCAGCTTTACTGAGAAACAGGAGCTTCTCCAACAGAAAACACAGACACACAACAAGTCTGAAAATAATCTCGCTATTTAAGTCCTCATATACAGATTTTATATGGCATTTGATTTGGACACTTTTACTCTGAAAACTCAGTTAGCTGGATTTCACTTTTCTAAGATGCCCCATTATCTGAACAAGGGTGTTATCCCCAAATGTCAATAAATTCTTCTGAAAATTGTCCTGATTACTACAGCTTCTCAAATATCAGTTCAGTGGAACAATTTAAACACGCTATTAAAGCAATCAAGGTTCCATGTTGCACACTGTTTTATTAGTGTTATAAGTCAGTAAAACTTTAGGTGTATGAGTAATCATATAATTATAATAATTAGAACTACTTGCATTTTTCATGTTGCTGCTGTAACATACAATTGAGTGACACTGATCTCTTTCTATGTTTTCTTAGACATATTTGCGTAAAAATCCTTCTTTTAGCTGTAGTACATCTTAGTGTTTCTATTCTGATCCATGAAAGGAGAATTCCAGGTTTTCAGATTTTCGAAAGGTCATCTTGTAATTCCAGTGCTTTCTCCACCTTCTCTGTCTGATACAGAGGCCTTTACAAAAAGTGCAATATTTTGCCCCACTGTGGCAATTTAGCCAGAGGTTCTACCACAAACACACCCAGAAAAAATTACAATAGACTGTAAAAGTGTGGTCACACTGTGGATTGAAAATGCTCTGTGTTGATTCATTTTAGGCCAATCTGTGTTTGCTGTTTGTAACAAATATAAGCAATATTGAAAACAGATGTTGTTTTTATTTCAGAATAGGAACCTGGGCCTGGAAGACAGGAGGTCTGCAAATACAATTCACCCCACAGATGTGGGGTACTTACTTTGCTGTTTTCTGTAGCTGCAGCTAGGGTCATCCCTATAAAGTCCAAATGACAAGGCCATAAAACACTTCCCTGTAAAAAAGCAGAAAGATTAAAAGCTACAAAACCCATAGGATGCCCTAGGAAGATTGCAGGAGATACCGAAGCTTTTTCAGTATTTTGCACCAAAATAGTGATGGCTGTGAGTTCAGTCAGGATGTGTATCTGGAAGTCTGTGTATATATGACTAAACCACTACAAATCCTTGTGCGTATATGCATTTCAGCTCAAAGACAGTTCATTTAATTTCAACACAGATCTTTTCCTGATGAAGTAAAGTTAAATGGAAATAAATTGCCTTTAAGAAGGGAACAATACTAACTGTGCACATTGTTTACCACAGTTTAACAGCTAAATCTGCTGAAAGTCATGTCTGAAATCCATGTTGAAATGTACATGGACTGCTAAAGAAACTTGAGAAAAAAGATGGAATGGTAGAATTGCAAAATAATTTAGATTGAATGGGACTTCCAGAGGTCTTCCAGTCCAACTTTCTGCCTGAAACAGGTCCAGTTAGAATGGGTTGCTCATGGCCATGTCCAGCTGAGTTTTGACTTTCTTTCCTCCAAGGATGGAGACTCTACAGCCTCTTTGGGAACCTGGTCCTGCATTTGGCTAGTTGTATGGTGAAAAAGGGTTTCCTTATATCAGATCAGAATATCCCATTTTCCACCTTGAATCTTTTCCTTTTGCCATCTCACTATGCATCTTTGAGAAGTCTGGCTCCATTTTCCTTTGTAACCTCCATTATCTGTAGAGAGCAATGTTGGGCAGACCAGAGAAGAGTTCCTTCTGAAGAAAGAAACTTGACTGATGTTTTTGTTGCCATGGGTTAACTTACTCTTATTATAACAGAAATAATGCAGTAGGAACTCAGATGTGGGTAATAGGATGGAGGTGTATGTAATTAACACCAATGCGGCAGAGGACCAGGAAAAGCAAGAAATTGTCCTAACTGGGGTATCACAGTCCTTGTAATTTAATAGTTGTGCCTTGACAATTGACACGTGTTTTGTTGATTGAGTGAATAAGATAACTCATGCAACAGGGGCAGAATAAAGGCCATTGCAGCAGCTCTCCGACATACTGGTTGGGAGAGCAATTAAAATGACAGGTGGACTAGTTCAGAAGGCCCTGCACTAGAAAATGCAACTTTACCTGAACTGTTCTCTGCAGCAATATAGGGAGAAAAATATGACAAGTGAGGACACTGGCCCTAGTCACCAGTGTGAGAATTATGAGCTAAGCTGAAGGCACCATGACCCAGAGAACATGGTTCAGTGGTTAAACATTTCAGTCGGGTCCCAAACTGGCCTTTGCAAATTGCTGCCTGCATAATTTGCTTCTTGCTTCTGCTGTTGGGCAAGGACTGTGATTTGGCAGGGGTCTCCCTCTGCCTACCCTTCTTCTGTGCATGGTCAGAGCCAGCAACCCTGTGTGAGGGAAAAAATGTTGTCCCGGGAGGGTCTTCATCCCCTGGCCTTGCCCCAGCTGCTCCCTCCACTCTCTGCACTCAGATCTTTGTCTGTTTCTTTGACAGAAAATTTCTGCCTGGGGACTGAAAGTTTAATTTAGAAAAGCAATAGTCAGAGGCGAAAACCAAGCAGATGGGCCTGGACACCTGATTTGGGGTCTCATTTGCATTTTCTAGGACAGGAGTTGAGAGACAAGGGGAACACATCTGCCTCCCACATAAGTAGAGAGCCAAGATGAGCAGTGCCTGAGGATCCTGGCTGAAATGCAAGCTCCCACACAGATTTTGTTAATTTGGTCATGTTCGTTTAAGGAAAAAAGTAAGAAAAAAGAAAGGATTTATCTGAAACACAGTACAGGGGCTTACATAAATGACATCTGCTCCAAAGCCAGGTTGTAGTCCAGCCTTGGTCTGCTCTGGATGGGAATAAGGACATGCAGACAACAGCTGTATTTTCTGTTGTCTGTCCTACCTTTCTCAAGACTGACACTAACACAAATCACTTCACTGGCACTAAAACACAACTACATCTCCCAGAAGATTTTTAACAGGGCCTACCAGAAAATATCACATTCTTACAAGTGTGAGAGCATCACATCTGCCTAAAGTCTTAGTGGGAGTCAGATATGATGTTTACTTCAGATGGATAGAGCTGATATGACTTTAGGTCAACACCTCCCTAAAAGCAGCACAGGACTTTATTGACAAACATAAGGGCCGATATATTGCCTGGAAAATGGTGCATCCAAAACAGCAGCTTGCCCTGACATGGTGGGTTGTTGGACTTAGAAGTTGGAAGGGGTAACATCACAGCTTTTCTGAAATTATGGGTGACTTTTTCAAGCAGTGAGGCAAGGCTGGTTGAGGGACCTCATCTGTTGAGCCCATCAGGGGCTGTTTTCTGATCAAATTCATGTATTCTCTAAATGGCAGCATTTGGAAATGTATGTAGAGGCTGGCAGGCAGGGACCATCACTTCAGTTTTTCCTGACAGACAAACCATGCATTTGCTGCAAAAATAGGTGTGAGAAACAGTCACATAAAAATGTCAATGTTGAAAAAACACCTTTTTTTTCCCCTTAGAAAAAAGGCATCAGTATGGCTGTACATTCACAGTCCCATTGCTGATGGTGTCCACTGCATGTCTCTACTTCTGGGCACACCTGTGTAACATATTCTGATATAATGATTCCCATTATACATTATATATTATTCCATACATTTGGAATGTATCCCTTTCTGCTGAGGTTTCCCACTGCATAGGTAATCCATCACCTTTATTTGACAGACATCTTTTTTTTAGAGGAATGGCTTTTATTTCAAAACAAACAGGTAGCCATAGCTTCCTTGAAAGCAAATTAGTATAGTGTTCCCTGTTGGTTTCTTCATGAGGTTCCTCAAGAGGACATTAGTCTAAAGAATTGGCCTACCCAGAGGGGAACTGGTACTTTTCTTTTCATTCAGTATTATTTATATGGGGTGACATCTGAGCAATTGAGCTGAGATCACAGAAGACCTTGCAGTTTGGGCAGACAGGCAGAGAAAGGGGAGTAACTGGCCTTGCAGCAAAATTTAATTGGGTTTCTGTGAAAATAATGCATGGGCTTTTCATGTGAATTTCAAACATCCACTTTTTTCTTCAGTGTGGCTGCTCCCTCACTGCATCTACAGTTATTTTACACATAAAGTATTTTACCTATACTTCCCTTAACTTTATGTATATGTCTGTCCATGTACATATACATACACACATAGGTATAGGTATAGACAAAACCTGTATATATATATATATATATATATATATATATATATATATATAGGCTACCCTATCTTCTGTGCTGCCTCACTACTTCAGAGAAAATTCCTCTAGTGACTCCAATTGGCATCCATTTCTTATTGTCTGTCATCTTTCAGCTAGCCCATTGTGCCTTCCAAATTATCTTTGCGCCTTTAAGCAACTGAGAATGGAAGAACACGAAAACAAAAGTTCTTCAGTATTGAATCTGTTTTTCACTGTGAACCTGTCCTCCTTCATATACTTGAAAGACTTAAGCCTCCCTAAAGAATTTGTTGAGATGGCCTGCAAGGAGCTGGTTGAAATGATTATATACCATATTCTCCAAATAAATGTCCAAGCTGAAATATGTCTTGCTTGAGAAACAAAAAGAAAGAAAAATAATTTTGTGCTATTATTAAGAATCACCCACAATCTGTCATTGTGCTATCAAAGATGAGCAGAATAAACATGACTCAAGTATATTTAAAGATGAATAATACAAATTAAGGCAATGGAAGCAAATAAATTTACTGCATTTTCTGAAAAAGAAGTGAAGTTATGGGAAAGTTGTTGGTCAAATGCTGTATAATGACACCTACCGTATATTACTTTTATGTATGTTAAATCTTACAGAAGAAAATGGCTGCTCAATATTCTACAGGCATTACCTATGATATTAAAATTTATTTAGAACACTGTAGGACTCCAGTAAATCTCAAAGCATTTTTGTCCTTTCTTTTAATAAAAAAACTTAGGCCTAATGAAATGCATAAATGAAAAAACTCACTGGCTAAAATACTGGTTTTGTTGGAGTCAGTAGTAAAACTTCCAACCAATTTCAGACATTTAGTAAATTATTCTACACAGAAGAAACCTAAATAACTTACATATCTTTTTAGTATCCCAATAAATGAGATTTCTGCTAAACTAGATAAGAAATTAAAATATTGCCTTCTGAAAAATTCAGAATTTTTTTTTTTTTCTTTCAGACTTACTTTATAAGTTTGGCCCACTGGCTATTTTGGGGAGAAAATGTTAGTTCATTTTTTATTTTTAAAAATTTAAGTTCTATTAGGAAAATATGTGTGTGCACACTTATACCTATATACATAAACAGATAGATTGTACCCATACACAAATTTTCACACCAAAAAAATTAACACTCCATAATGACTTTCAAGTTACCTTCCCTCTACTTCCTTTCTGGTTGTCTGCTTTCCCCCCCGCTTCCAGTCTGCTCTTTACACACAAGCTGGTGCACTATATATAGCTCTGAAGTGGAGCAGTGTCTTTAAAAATGCATCTCTTTTCAAGTTTTGCTGGAAGCAGCTCCAGGTGGAGGGTTTGCAGCAGTCGGGGCCTTATAGGAACTCTGAGGGCAGGCAGGGAGCAGAGACTGCAGCTCAGGTGAATGAGGGGAAAGGATTTGCTGGCATGGACTTTCCTTGGCATTTCTACAACTGCACAGACAACTTTCGCCATGTTCTTTCAATTTCTCTCAACTCCCTGCCCACACCAGCAGCCTTCAGCACACACATCTGGGCATTGGTGGGACTTTTCTGTGATACTAGTTTAGTTTGTCTTGCTTATGCACAAAAGGGGAGAGATGACAATCTTGATTTTTTTATTACCCCCCACCTCCCCAAAACTCAGCACAGGATCATTTCAGTGGTGTGTCTAAATAGGTGGCCATATGTACTGCAGCCCCTTGGACTTGCAGTGGTCAACCCTTTCCTGTGAGCCAGCACCTACCTGGTGACAGTGGAAGACGAACATGAACTCGTTGAGACCTTGTGGGAAGAGACCATCCCAGAGGTCAGGGGGCTCATGCTGCAGACCCCCTTACCTCCAGGTGTTTGAATCTGCTGCGGAGGTCTGAATCCAAACAGAGGCTCATCCCAGACACTGAGTCAAATACAAAAGCAACACTTTCCCGTCTGCCCCAGATCTTGTTCTCAGTACTCCTGCCACAAGCACTGAAGAGTTTCAACCCTCACCTTTCTGGAGGACATGTGAATTTCAGCCAGAAGTTAATAAAGTAGGCTTCAATTGTATCACTGAGGTTTGAATCTCTTCAGAGTGATCTGGCTCAATTTTATGAATCCCTAGTCCCTATTAATATATTATATCTGAATTAATTTCCCCCATCCACTGTTTCCTCAGATATTATTATGCCTTATTGCAGTTACATAAATTCACTGCTCTAATCCCATCTTCTTGGTTATTAGGTAATGTGGTATGCTCAAAGGTGACTAGGTGATTGAAATTGTATTTGCTTCATTTAATATCCTGAAATAGAGCTTAACATTTGAGCTGTTGTGGAACATAAAACAAACAGAAAAGACCCAACAAAGTCAGCATGGAGGGATATTTATTCTTACTGTGATCAGGCCAGTTTCCCACAGACAGTAAGGAGAATGGCAGAGGTGACCTCCCTCGCTGCAGTACAAACTGGCTGCCATTAGAATGGCTGTGAATTATTTCCTTGAACCAGTCCCAAACAGAATATGAGCCCACGGGTGACACAGAGACCAAAGAAAGACCCAAATATCATGCCACCATTATTTGCTTCACAAAGCACTGATTTTTATTTGGGTGCTCCTCCATTAAATGTCTTTTTTTAACTGAGAAGGAAGCCTTTTGACCTGCAATGCCACTAAAAAAGTAGGTGCTTTAAATCCATCAGGTTACTCAAAACCTTTGCTTGTCAGTCCCAGTGAGACAGGCTGCCACCCCTTCGAAGAATGAGAGTGGTCATCTTCCATAGTTAAGGAAATATCATGTCTAGTTGAGGTGCTGGAGAGGACTTCATTGGTAAGAGTCCTGCCATAGACTGCAGTCTTGCACCGACCTCAAAGGCTGTAGCTGCTGGGAGTCCAGCATGGGCTGATGACTGGAAGTAGCACAGCACAGGGGAACTGGGAGGAAATGCATCCTCATAGACAGAAATCATGGCACAAAGTAGGAGGTACTGCCAGTTACATGTTCTCAGGGCCAGATTTGGCAGCCATGTTGGTTTTCTGCAGGTCTGTTGCTTTGGTTGCTTTGGTTTCTGTTTGGTTCATCATTTGAAATAAAATTTTATTGCTGTTTCTTGAAGACCTGAGATAGAACAAAAAACACTTTGCATTTAGAACCCTTCTGTTCTGTGGGGTCTTACCAAGCTGCACTGAACCACAGCACTACTAGCTGGTGTCAAAGCAGGAAAAAAAAATGCATAGCAGCGGAGACTCCCTGTTCTGCTACTAAAATCTGAAAGTGGCTTTTATGAAGTCAATAACCCTGTTGTGGACAGGTAGGTATAATTACATTGGCTAGTATCAGATCTTTGGGATTTGTGGCCTCTCATGAACTAAGAGGTTTTTCCTTGGTTTTATGTTTTCAGTAATTCGGTCTCAGTGTCAAATATAGCAGTACTTATATACCATTTTTATCAGTTCAAGGTACGGGAAGTGAAAATAACTGACAAAATAGTTTGAAGCATGCCTGCAAATCTCCCTACGAAATGGCAGAATACAGCAGATACTTGATCAGCCATCAGGAATCATTACTGGATTAATTTGTGTGAAACGAAAGAAGTTGTGAATACAATCTCTTAAGCAGCACTCAGCTAAATGGGTTATTTTTCCATTGGTAGCAATATTAGCATGTATCTTTAGTGTACTGCAGGAGGAAACAGCAAAAATGATCACAGTCATCTTCATTTTAATGCTGGAGAAACATGATGAGTGGTGAATGATTCTTAATATCATAACTGTCTATATAAAAGGAGGTGAAAGCGTAACTGGAGAACATTGTTCATTTTCATTCTTTCTAAGATCCATCATTCTATCATGCTCTTTTTTCTTGCCTTCCTAATACCTTCACATTTGATCCTCAAAACACGGAGAAGCAAATCTTCAAATATTTCTGACATGCAAATAGCTATTCCTTCAAACATCTTGAAAATCAAAGAAAACATTGTGGGCAATTTCAATAAAACAACTTATTAAGTTAAAGTTAATCTAAATATATTTTGTGTTTCCTCTCTTGTATGGTATAAGCAGGTGTGCGATTAACTACATAAGTGCACTATAGAAGTGCATAGAGAAAAGTATGTTGTGGGTGGAATGCACAACTTACTATGCAATCACCTAGTATTGAAAAACCACTGCGTTTTCTGAACACACAGGCTTCTTCCATCTGCTGCAGCATTCAGCTGAAAAAGCTGCAGCTGTATCCAAATTGCTCAGTAAAATCTCCATTCTCAGCACCGGGAGGGACATACACTGTACCTCTTCAGAATGACTGCTGTTGCTACTGATTTGGCCATTGAGCTGTGTTGATATGGCAGGTGACAAACCAGAAGTTCAACAAAAATATCAAAGTGCTATCCTATTTGCTGATTTTTATTTAATGATCTGGTAACATTGGTCTGGCAGTAACACAACCAGTAGGATAGATGAAGCAGGGATAGTCCCTGCAAACAGGGAACGCTATCGACGCCAGACCTTGTTCTGTTCAACACACTGCATGTGGCTGCCTACCACATCCCCAGAAAGCTGCCCTGATTGCTCAGGTGTAGGCTTGTGTCGACAGAATTGTAGCGGGGATGCACTGTGTTCCTCAGGGGTCGGTTGGATACAGTGTGAAGTGGAAGGCTTTCACTTCTTGACTTCTTGGTGTGGCCCCTGAGGTTTTGTTCTTCACCCCAGGAGAGCATACACATGGATTTATTTCAGTGGATACCATTCCTTCTTATAAAAAAAGGTACAGCTCAGTCATTCCTTTTCAAACATAAAATGTCCATAGCAACTCTTGGGGAATAAAAGAAGGACTTCTTGGAGTCCATTTTCCCTGGGCTGTGTCCTGGACCATCACTGACAGCAGTCTAGCTCTTAGTATATTCCACTAAGGCAACTCAAACTGCTTGGATGCTGTCTGTTCCCCTCTATCCCTTACAGCTTGAATTGTTTCCCTGAAACAACGCTTCAAAGAAGCAAAATCTTGTTTCAAACGAAGCTGATGAGTAGTGCATAAATGTTTTTAGCGCTCATTCATGTTGTGGAAGACTACTATCATGTTAATTCTTCCAGTTACACTTTCTCAATCTAAGGAAATACAATTCTTTCAATTTTTGTACAGTGGTGATGTTCTGTAGACCTCTTCATTTTCTTGTCTCCTCTAGCTTCTCTCCAATCCTTCCCATAAATTTCCTAAAGAATAATGCCTTAAATAGAACATGTTTATCTAGCTGAGGCCCACCAGATGATGCATAGAAAAGAGTAATTTCCTCCAGCATCTTACACATGACATTTTGCCAGTATATTACAAAATGAGACTTCCTTTTTTTTTCCCCAGCAACATCAGACTGCTGACTCAGGTTGAGTTTGACATCAGCTGTAACTCACAATCCCTTTTCTGCATTATTGCAGCTTGCTAGTTAGTCTCTTCATTTCTGCACTTCCTGCTTCCTCATCAAAATACTTCACATTTGTGCCTGTTGATTTTCATCTGTAATTTCACACCATTGCTTCAGTTTATTAAGAGTTTTGATCCTTGATTCTTCAATATAATTCAGCCCTCCTGGCTCAGCATTATCTATGAATTCCAAGTACATTCTTTAGACCAAGTAATTAATAAAAATGTTGAATGAAGCAAGCTCTTAGAGACACCTATATGCTTCACTAGAATAAGCTGCCAGTTAACAATCTAGTAATAAGTATTTGTGTTATAGACCAACCAGCCATGTACATTATGGTGATCTCTTCTATACTGTATTTTCCTTTACTAAAGAGCACACCAGGTCCAACACACTGTAAAAGCCTTAATAAAGTCAATATAAGTCACACCTGCTGCTTTTCTTTATTCTAGTTTTCTGGTATTCTAGTTCTTACTTCTAGTTACCTCCCAAAGACGTAACCAGATTGATCTGATGTGAAATATTCTTGACAGATCCATGTTGGAAGTATATTATCACATTCATCCTCCTCTAGATGTTTATAAATTGATTATTGAGTCATCCGTTTTAGCATCTTCCAGGTATTAAAGTTACCCTGATGAGTCTATACTTCCCCAGGTCATATTGTTGTCTTTTTATTAATAGTAGGTACTGCATTTGACCTTCTCCTGTCCTTAGAGATTTTTCTCTGTCCTTCACAAGTTCTTGAAGATAATAACTAATGATTCAAAAAATGCTTTGGCTACTCCTGAATTTCTCTAGGTTGAATTTCAGAGGCCTCTTTACCTTGAGTGTTTTTAAATTATCCAGATTTTTCTAGCCTTTCTTACTATGCCCTGTATTTATCCCTGTGTTAAAAGTATTTGCACTCGGCAAACACCAGTGGCCACAACAGTTTTCCACCAGTAAAATGAAAACGGAATTAATTCTCCAAGGTCTAATTTAATGCCATGCAGCTAACCTGGGTGTTTATTATGCCTTCATATTTATTTCTAATCCAGTGACAGCATGCAGTTAACAGAGCAATTTTTGGCACCTCCTGTTTTCTCCAGCTTTTAAAGTATGTTGTTGGGGTTTCAGCTGCTTTGAACTACCTCCTGTGCTACAGATTTGTTTTAACTGATTGTTTGTAGAATATTTAGTCAGAATTTGCTGTAATAGTTATTAATGGGTTACAGTTCATGAGCTACATCCATCATTATTTAATTAATCATTTCCAATGGTGTTTTGTTTGGCCTTCTAGTACAACAGCTGCATATCTCTAATGTTTTGAGGACAACAAATCTTCTGAAAAAAGGACCCTGGGGCTAGCAATGGCTGTTGTGGTTACTTCCTTAATCTTTCAACATGTGCAGAAAGCAATGTGGCCCAGTGAGAAGCTGTGCAGCATACTTTTTCAAAACAATGGTTTTTTGTGTTTTTGTGAGGTTTGTTTTGTTGGTTTTTTTAAACAGAGACTGAGACAGAAAGCAACATCCAGCTGAAAAGTTTCCCCAAGGTAGACGTGTGTCTCCCAGCTGCACCAGTGCAGCAGAAGACTAGGAGTAGTTTCTGCGCCTGGAGTAGAGATGCCAGGATGGTTTAGCTGTGTATGTAGTTTATACTGGGGGGAGAAATGCAACAGTAAGCATCCTGCAAAAATTTCTCCTGGGGGCTGGCACGAGAGGACGCAAGCAAAAAAGTGGGAACAAATTGATGAGAAAGGTTGCAGAGTCTCTGTCCTTGGAGACATTAAAATCTAACTGGAGATGATGCTGAGCAACCTACCGTAGCTGACCCTGCTTCAGCGGGTGGCTGGACCAAGACAATCTTCAGAGGTCCTTCCCTATCTCTGTATTTCGGTGACCCTGTGAGGTGGCACTTAGCTCAGCCCTGCCCTTCTATTCATGTGGCTGAAGAAGTAGCCCTTCATCTCAGATGAAGAGGCCAGAACAGTTTCCATTATCATATCCTGCTTTCTGTCACACATACTTTCCCAAAACTTTTGCCAGTTCCAGAGGAAGTCCAGGGTTTCTGGTTCACAGCTGATTCCTTAATTATAATAATTATTATTCTATGTTTTACTTCAGAATGAACAAAACGACTATATATCAAAATTGTTCTCATGACATGGTTAAAGGCATACCCTTTGTCCTGTTTATAATAAATACACTTCACTGTTCAGTATTTTTTCTTTCTTTTGCCCTGTTGTAAGCTTTTCCTTTTGAGTGGTTGTTTCAATAAACAAGCAATTACTGGAAAATTACTTTTATCCCCAAACTGTTTCCTTTCAAGATTAATAAATTTTTCCTTAACTTTTTGGTGTATAATATTCCTCACAAAATCCAACTTATTTTTCTTTCCTTTATTCTTTTGGACTAGGTCCACATCAAACCGTGTGAAGGAAATAATGAATCAATTGATCAATTAGTTGGATCAATAGCTCTGTTTTGACATTCTGCATTAAGCAGTAACTAATTGCCCAATCCTAAATGCTTTTAAAAACATATCTAGGAAATCAATAACACAGTAACTGTATTTTAAACAGAAGAATGAACACAGATATGCAGAAGGAAATGGGCATCCATAACTGGGGTTTGCACCACAGCAGTAGTGTTTTCTGCTGTATTCCTTTTTGCTTTTATGTGAATTAGTTTGCATTCTTTTCCTGGTAGTCACTTCCATTTGTATGAGGGATATCAATAGCTCACCCAGAGCTTTAGTAACAGGTGACCATAGGAGCTATGGGCTTTCGTGGGAACTACCAAGGCATGGGCATTGTCCTCCTTGCTGTACCACATGGTCTTCCCAAATCACAGTGAAATGAAGAGTCATAGAGCTGGGAGAGGTATCCAGCCAAGGTAACACTTGCTGGCCCAGCTTACTGTCTCTTCCTCTGTGTCCAAACTTCCTATTTTCACTCATTCTTCACATTTTTCCACCCCTGAGTAGTAATTTCTCCTGCTCCATTACAGTAGTGTTACGATCTGTGCTATGGTGAGGTTAAACACATTGCTCTAGCTACCAGTTTTTGTGAATGTTTCCTTTCTGGTATGTCCTTATCTTTAATTTTTGAATTGTTGTGCTCCTTTTTTTATTTATTGTGTGACCAGTCATTGGACAGTAACAGTAAAAAATTATATAATGTTAATATTATGATTTTCAAAAATCCCTCAATGGACAATTTTCATATTTGGAGCCCAAAGTATTTAGGGAACTATTCCAGTAGATGTTCCTCCAACCCCTAATCCACTCAGGTTTTGTAATAGCTAACTTTATATCAAAACACTGTGAACATCTTAGGGTAGAAACAGACAAAACAGATGTACCCAGCAGTGTTTTAGTAAGATCTGATGCTGTCTGGTAAATTAAAATTGCTTGTGTGAAATCCTTGCTTCATCAAGGTATATGAGAATTTTGCTACTGATTTGAATGACTCCATGATTTACTACTTCTGCCAGCTCAGGCACAAAGTCTGGTGGGGTTTTTTTGTAAGATATAGTTTAACAAGCAGTCTGAGAACCAATTTCTTGACTGTGACTTCTAGCACACTTGAGTCTTTGTAGAGGTCTGTGATATCAGATTTTTGGTGAGCAAGAGATGCATGACACATGTTACCACACACGGGTATCATGCTAGATTTGCTCCCTTCCCTGGAGAGGACTTATCCCAAGAGGTAGTTCCCACGGCTCTGTGTGTAGAGTGTGTGTTTTCTTGTTTGTGACAGATATCCTCAATGAGTGAGCAATTCAAGGCAATTCCGTATAATATGTATCATTTTCATTTAATGAGCAGATCAAGATGATTTCATATGGTGTACTGTAATAGAAGGTAAACGATCCTTTTCATTTTAGCTCTTTCAAAATCTCACACATTATACAAAATATGTGAGAGATGGAAATTGCCTATGTAGTAGATTTGGACTTGCCTGAAGTAATTTAGGAATATTGTAAGTTGGATTGGTTATTGAGCTGTCTTCTCCATGCACATGTATTCATACAGTGAGTTAATTCAATAACTGGATTGTCAGGAAATGTGCCCAGGAAGAGTGAGAATTGAAACCAGATATTTACTCCCTAGCAGATACTTCAGACACAATACAAGAGCTGTTCAATTTGATGCTTTTATTGCAACTCCCTGCTGAGCTCAACAAGTTTATTTGTGGGTCCAAGCATGTAAAGGAGCAAGAAATTTAGGCTTAACAGAAGTCCCATAAGGAGAAAAGGGATGCTAACAGTGCAGTAAGATGACCCCAGACTTGAAAGAGTACTTGAGAAGTTAGCCCCTATTCAAGCACTCAACAAACCAACTCTTCAAGTAAGATAGACCTTTTGCAATTTTAAAAATATTTTTTTAGATTGTATTTTCCTGTTGTTAAAATTAAATATTTATTTTAAGACAGCTGTTTGGCCTACCATACTCCCCTGTGGTCCTAGTTTCCTTTAGGGAGGAACTGGTTATCTTGCCACGTCAGACCTGGGGGTCAAATGTGATTGTGTCTTAAGAGTCTGGTAGTCTGGGGCCATCTAAGAGGGAGAAATTCTAATAATCTGCTCTAAAGAGGACAAAGGCAGAGGTGTGAGATAAAGAACAAAGCCCAGAGATGTTATCACAGGCATTACTTTTCCAGTTCAGCTAACAAGAGAAATGATGGATCAGATGATGAAACTATGAGTATTATACTGGTTAAATAGGTTATTTTGCTGAATTTGAGCTAAGCAATTTGAGAATTTGAGATAATGGGAAGATACTGGAAACAGAAAAATGTAAACTGGATAAATATGCCAATGGCATTTTTCAAACAAGACTACATCAGCTGAACCTCCAGAAAGACTGTATTAATTCCCACAGATATATCAGATCATCACCAGATAATCAAAATATCTTTCTTGAATCCACAAAAATTCTCAGATGTCATTTTCAAGGACACTTTGCAAACCATATTTCACCAGACCTAGAGGTATTTTGCATTTCTGTTTAGTCGGTTGCAGCCCTCAGATCTATGTATAGGTGAATAGCTTGTAGAAACCTGGGATTTTTGCTGAACATTACAATATCTCTGAAGCACCTTTTACAATGTGGTGAGTGTAAAAGGTATCCTACTGTGAACTTTGTAGTAATATGTAAGGGTCCTCACCCACAGTGTTAGAAGTAATCTTCCCATTGACTGCAGTGGTCAAGCCCAGCGTGACCTCTGCTGATATTTGGGTGTTCTCTGAGTCCGCTGGAAGGCTGAACATTGAAAATGCACAGGGAAAATTTCCCACAAATCCTTCTTGTCCTTGACAACACAGTGTACCTTATCATGCATGTTGCCCATGTTATTTATCAGTTCTTTTACAAAGAACAGAAGAGTCTTGATACAGAACTAGCAACATGGATGTGAGTTTGCAATGGAAGGTGCTTTATGAAACCTATTCACTCTGATCGAATTTCTTCCTACTGTGCCTGTTGTCCACTCATTCACTTCTATTAGCCTCCTATGCCCTATGCTTCCTATGCAAGGATCTTCACTGGCTTATAGGTGGGCTCATCCATGTGGGTTTGGGGCTACAACCCCAGCATCCAATTACTTGGAATTTGCTTTTGCAGAAAAAGATGGCCACGAAGAGGAACCTGGATCCCAGACAAAGAACAAGGTTCATCACCCTGTGCTCCCAGACAGACACAAAGCATAGAGATGCGTTTTCTGCTTCTCTGTGGTGGAGATGCAACAGTGCCATAGCAGATACTTCCACATCTTCATCTACTGGCTTGGAAAACAGGAAATGAATTTTGAGACAGACGCCAGAAGACACAGTACAAGAGTGCTCTTCCATTCATAGCCTTGCCCATCCTCTATAATTAGCTAATGAAAATATTTTATTTTTTTTACTTCTAAGGCAAAATGATGGAAAGAGAGCCTGCATGTGAGTCAGATACCATATTTAGCTTCTTAGGTAATGGATTAAATAAGAAAAAAAATCACCTTTAATTTTAGGCAATTTAACATAATCTTTCTTACTCTCCATCTTTCTTTGTAATTCATAAATTCATTGATTGCCTTAACTATTTCTCTTTGTACTATTCACCATTCATATCATCCATTCTCCTTGGCTCAAGAATGCTGCTCTCAAACAGAGCTTGTCTTCAGATTACTTTTCCATGAGAAGTACATTAAAAATGACCATCAGTGGGAGTAGCACAAATACCTTGTGATGTATTTCAGCTTGAAACTATCTGTGGTGGGAGATGTTTTACTGTAAAATGCTTTTTCTCTAGGGTTCCTTTATGTTTTTCAAGTCCGCATCTTTCTGCAATGAAAATATACAAAATATATCTCACAGAAATGTAATTATTTCTGAACATTGCCAGTCAATCCAGAGCAGAGCTAGCATGCTGGACCCTGCTCATCTCTGTCTAACACCATTGACTCCAGTAGGCAAATCCCTTGAATGAAATCAGCTTGATACTTCTTTTAAATGCACTTTTTTTGCCGACTTCCTTTCATGAAGGCAGAAATGTGAAAAGAGACTCAATATCTTACAGTCTGTAGCTCCTGGCCCTTGAGATAAAATTATAATTGAACATGATTATGTAGAAAACAGGAGAAAGCAGGTGATTCCAATAAACTTGGAAGTAGTTTTTTTCAGAATACTACAAGTCTGATTGATAAAGGCAGCCTGATACTTTCTGTGAGGCTAGACATTCCTCAGAATACTACCCTATGCAAACACAGTGCATCCATGCAGCATCTCTTCAATGAATGGATCACTGTTCATGATGAACTTGAGGTCTCCAGTTACAAGACTTTGTAAGGAATTTTCATCATTTGGGTGTAGTCTGGAAGGGCTCCATTCATAAATGATTGGGAGGAATGAAGTCACTGCAGATAAAGTCCATAATGGCTCAGAGGCTGGAGAAATTATAAATAACAGGGAAAATATTACAGAAAGATACAGTAAATGGTGCAGTCAAACAAGTCCATCAGATGAAGTCAAATGAAGAACTTAGATCAAATGATTAAAAATGTAGTTTTGTACTTGATGACTAAAGCCTGTATTCTGGGAAACAGCAACTCTGTGAAAAACTTAGAAGATGTTGTAGATAACCTGGCTGCAAGATCCCTTTTTATCAAGATCAGGTATGTGCTTAAAGAATTTATTCTACCTCTACCCATTAGTCTCTGGGCTTCATGCAGGAATTATTGAGTGAAATTATAGGATAGGTAAAGGAGGTATGATCAGGGAATGACTAGTCCCTTCAGACTCTGAAAATCTATTATTCTATTAAATTAAATGCTCTGGTATCAGAATCTTGATTGCTTCATGTTGTGGTTTAACCCCAGCCAGCAACTAAGCACCATGCAGCTGCTCACTCACTCCCCCCCACCCAGTGGGATGGGGGAGAAAATCTATAAAAGAAGTAAAACTCATGGGTTGAAATAAGAACAGTTTAATAGAACAGAAAAGAAGAAACTAATAATGATAATGATAACAGTAATAAAATGACAACAGCAATAATGAAAGGATTGGAATGTACAAATGATGCGCAGTGCAATTGCTCACCACCCGCCGACCGACACCCAGTCAGTCCCCGAGCGGCAATTCCCCGCCCCCACTCCCCCCAGTTCCTATACTGGATGTGATGTCCCATGGTATGGAATACACTGTTAGCCAGTTTGGGTCAGGTGCCCTGGCTGTGCCCCCTCCCAACTTCTTGTGTCCCTCCAGCTTTCTCGCTGGCTGGGCATGAGAAGCTGAAAAATCCTTGACTTTAGTCTAAACACTACTTAGCAACAACTGAAAACATCAGTATGTTATCAACATTCTTCTCATATTGAACTCAAAACATAGCACTGTACCAGCTACTAGGAAGACAGTTAACTCTATCCCAGCTGAAACCAGGACACTTCAAAATAATATATTTACTTAGGACAATCTGTCACAGGAGGCACAATGTGAATATAATTACTTCTTCTAGGAGTGTCCAGCTGTGAGGTAAACAAAATTACTGCAGTAGATCAAAAGTCTTTCCTACAAAAAAAACCTCAAACTCAAAACATAACAAAAGAGAGGTAATGAAGATAGTTTTACCAAAGAAGTTCAATAAATATACTTTAAGAAAGACCACGTTCACTGCAGGGATTGTTTTATTCTGCAGAGGCGGAACAGCCAAAGATTAAGCCTTATTCTGCAAGCTTGAATCACTCAATTTGATTGTAAAAGTCATTTAATCTTTAATAAGTATTAAACATGTTCAAATGTAACATGACGAAATCATAATATTTCAGCATTGCTCTCCCCTGGTTACACTCAATTGAAAGACTGTAACCAAATATTAAAGAAAAAGCCATCACTTTCCTGAAGTCAAATCAAATTGTGTTTTGTGGCAGCACCACATAATCAAATTGCCATTTATTTCACTACAGTGCCTATTCTGAATTGATTGGCCAATTAAGCTATCACTTTCTTTTTTGGGGAAAAAGAACTGCCTTTGAATCATCTGGTTTGCTCCTAAATTCACAAGACTGTGGAGGACACTGCATATCCTAACCTAGCCTGGATAGAAAAATAAACTGCTGCTTGCCTTAATAGCAAAGCAGGAGCCTTTGAAGTAGTTGAGTGTAGATGAAAAGATAACATCCATTGCTTGCTAAGTCTTTTCAGACCTTTGATCACTAAGAGACAACGCATTCAAGATGAGGGTCACCTATATGCTGGAAGTGCACTTTCCCTAAACTTTCCCCTTGTCTCTTGCAGCAGGGCTACCAGCAGCAGGCTCCATTCCTCCAGGCAGCATAGGCAGCAACATTGCTTCGTACAGGACATCCCTGGTCTCTCACTGACAAATCGGTATCCTCCTCCATGCAGCCTAATGACTTTTTTCTGAGGGTTGGACCTTGTCCGTGCAGTCCCAGAGCCTGGGGTGGTTTCTGAGCACTGGGGCTCTTCACAGCGTGTTTTTGAACAAGGGTGGTGGCATTTCACAACTACTGCTAAGCCACACAGCTGGGATTGTCGTGGCTTCCTAACTTTCTGAACAGCCTGGACTTCCAAGTTGTTAAAGCCCAGAATAATCAAGGTTCCTTCTTGGTTCCTTCTTTGCCATCAGCTGAGATTCTCTGAGGGCCTAAGAGCAGCCCACAGGTAAAGCCAGATGCAGGGATGTAGGTGGCTTTCCTGTGTGAATCTACACTAATCATCAGTACTTCATGTTCACCCTGCCTTGCAAGGTACCTCAGTACAGTCAAGGCTCAGATAGATAAACTAGACTGAGGCAGAGCTCTGCAGGGATTTCTGGTACTGCATTTTGGACAAGCAGGTCTGATCTTATTTCTTTGACAAGTAGGTAGTATCTCCTTTCTTTAGATACATAGTTTAGCTGAATTTTATCTCTGCTTCTTTTAAAGATGTAGTTTAATAAACAGAAGCCAGCAGCCACATGGAAATTCTGTAAGGTCATTCTCCAGAAAAAAACCTAATTGCTTTAATTATCTGTGTAACTGTTTCTTTTTTTCTGTGTGTTACCATAATAGCAGCATTTTTGGAAGGCTGCTGCTTTCTTTCATTCTCCAGAGTTTTGGCAGCTGGCCTTTAATAGCCAAAGAGTGACTCCCCAAAAAGTCACTGAAATGATGGTGCAGAAGAGAAAGCATTACCTAGAAATACAAAAATATTTTTATCCAGATATTTTTCTTTGAAAGCGGTCTGTCCTTTGAAAACAAAAGAACCCAAAAACCAAAACAAAAGCACACACATAAAAAAACCCACAAAACCCCAAGACAAACCACCAACAAAAAAAAACCCACAGAGGCCAAGTCGTCTGGCTGTAAAAAGGCTTGGGGAGAGCAAAGGAGTTTGTTTTCACCTTATTCTGTTATACTGACAACTAGAAAGTTCTTGGTTATGAGACGAAGATGCTGAATTTTGTCCTTTGGCCAAAGCATTATCTTGCAGCAGGGCTGTAGCAAAAGTGGACATTGTTGCTTGCAGTAACCAGAAGTCAGAGAAATCCTCATTGCAGCTTGGAGAATGGTAAATGAGATGCATTAATTCACACTGAAATACAGTTTTATAGTTCTTGTCAACCACTGGACTGAGCTAAGACCTTTTTTCCTGATTCAACTTCTAGGCATGTAATTGAGATAGCTGACTGGGAAAACAGATCTTTGTGCTCCCCAAAAATCAGAGAAGAAACAGGCCCTTACAATATGCTCTTGGCAATTCAGCCAAAGACATAGTTATGCTGGAGGGGTACAGTACTTCAGTAAATGTGGAAATATCTTCTGGGAATAAGGACTCCTAGTTCAGACTCCTCAGACTGGCGCCTAACACTAGCCAGGAGTGATCTTGACCTTAAATCCTGAATCATGAACATTCTGTATCTAGCTTTGTTAGGAAACTGCTATGTCTCCTGAGATTGGCTCATTTAACTCCTGTCTCATTTTCTAAAGCCATAAAACATTGTTCTGTGTTTCTGTAAGCTCAGAAAATACCAGAGAAAAGAGAGTTACAGGTAGATATGCCATCATAAATGAGGCTAAATCGTGATGTAGTTTTAAAGTCATGATTGCATTTCTTATTTTGCAAAGTCTGTTTCTGCTTAAATCACACTGTTGCTTCTTTTCTTACACTAAGTTCACTTAAAATAGAAATATTTTGTTGCCATAGCAATGTTTTTCCCTTTGTAATTCTGTTATTTCAGGTTCATTGCAAACTGCAATTCATAGCTGGAATTCAGAGGTGGAAAAATGTTTCAGATCTACACCTCCATCCTTTGGGCAGCATACAGTTGGTGTCTAAAGCATCTATCAGAGTTGATAGTTTGTTCAGGGTGTTACCTGGTGTCATCAGAAAAGATCCAAACTGCAGTGAACTTAAAACAGTTAAATAATACATTTAAATATTTTTGTCACTATCCAAGCTGATTTTCAACTTTCCAGTTTTCCCTTTCAGCACAGATGAACAGTTCACCCTAAAGAACTCCTTCCCCACTTTAGTGTATTTATAGATAATCAATATCCTAAAAATGAAATGTAAACTTGCCATCAGCTTACAGGATTTCTGTGACTGCTCCCAGAGAGTGTTTTCTGCTGTCACCTCTGTCTCTATTTACTTGACTCTTGCCACTGGAAGAACTTAATGAAGATCTGGGCAAAACTTTTCACATCTGGTAACTGCCTTAGATTGAATATATTTCTTATGTTCAGTGGCATCCAGCTAGTGTATAAGTAACAGGGCCAAAACTGACTTATACCTCCATTACACAGATCAAAAAGATGGAAAATCAAATTAACTAATATATAACCAACAATGGGTGAGAGTAACACTGACTGTAGTTATACTGTTCGCAATCATGTACCATTTCGCAATGAATAGTAGTTGTTTATAATCAAATGCATTTTCTTCGCTTGTGTATTCCTACCCAAAGGCACTTCTTTAATATAATGTCATCTGCAGTGCAGTGAGAAACCTGAAACATAGCATCACTGTCATCGCAGGAGCTGAAATGCACTAAGAGCTTTCTCCTCGGGGGAACAGCAGAGTGCTGCACACCACAGACAGACTGACTTGTTTTTCAGTCCCGAGGAGCTCAACTACCCCCTTTTTGTTTCCAATCTCTGCTTAGAAACCACCTTCCGAAACACGCTGTCAAACGCACCAGCAAGGCTGTTTCTACCAGGAATAGATGTCTGTATCTGAACTGTAAATCACAAACAAAAACACAGTCTGGGGGCCTTGTAACATTTACCTCAGTAAATATTTTCCTCCCTTGGCTTCAGAAAGAGAGAAATCTCTAATAATAACCCTATAAACAACTTGGGCTTTGAATGTGTCAGGGAGCTAGGCTGGTGTAACACTGAGCAGAAATTAGCTTTGTCAACAGTGTAGTGCTCGCTTCATCTCAGGATTAGATTAGTAGGGCTGTTTTTATTACTGGGCACTTAAATCTCCCTGTTCTTTCTGTCACGCCATGTTTTGAGCTACTTTATTTAAAATAACAGTTTGTTGTAACTGTTGAATACAATAATTCATGTTCATTGAAACAGTGCTGTCCCTCCACTGTTGTCTTGATATTTAACACAAAATCTGTAGGGAGGAAAGGAGTTGTGGATTCCTGACACACTAGGCTCAGGGCTGCTGAGCTCGAGGAGAAGGATGTGGTTCCCAGGACTCAACTCTCCAAACCAAGCCCAAAAGAAGCCACTGGAGAATTTGCAGGAGAATTCACCTGGTACAGCCAAATCATGGGGCTTCTGCTTGTTCAGTGCTGGATATAAAACTCCCATATTAAAATATTGTCTCTTCTCCTTGAAGAAAAGTCATCTTTGAATAACTAAAGTCTGCAGAATAAGTGCAGTAGCTGTGCTCTTGAACAATATCATTATCATCATGCCCAAATGACAGCCTCCAGCTCTGTAACACAGAAATCAAACAAAGGACACCTTGCTGGCAAAAGCCGTATACTGTAACTTCAGGCAGGGCTTTGCAGTCAACGATTCTAACAACTTCATATCCCTGTGAATTTGGCATGGAAGAGGAGCCGAGCCCCATACTTCAACATGGGTGTTTTGTGGGGCCTTCAAATCTCCCACTCATGGTTAGATGGCAAGGTTCACCTTGACCCGCTATTTCCTCTATGTCACCACCAGGTTTATCATGGAAACACACCCATTTCTCCTAAAGAATAAGACTTCTGCTTTCTGTGAGGAAGCTATTAAAAGCTGATGACTTCTGAGTGTGAGTAAACCAGCCAGTTTTGAGAATCCTGTAAATATGAATCACATGCTTGAACTGCACCTTCCCTTCTTGCGTGCACAGTGCCTGACTGCAAGTTACAGGTCCTGGCAGAAGCATACTTCCCAAGAGAAACAAAGGCTTTGCAAACCAAATATTCCCATGTATCACTCATAAATATTTAAATCTTGCCTGAAGAGTGATTTTCAGAGAAAAATAAATTGTGCAGATTACTACCATCCTCCCAGTGAAAACACTGAATCACAGAAATCAGTGGTGTATGCGTGATGTACTCCCACTCTGTGTTAATTGAGATAAATTTCTTTTACAATACAAATTCATTTTCCCTCATGCTGGCACACAGTGAAGGATGCCGCTGGGCCAAAATCTACCCTCAGAAATGTACATGCAATGCCTACAGAAATCATACACAACCATGTACGAATATAACTTGACTTACAGGCCAGAAATTTTGATTATTTAAAGCTCTTCAGAACTGGAGGAGCAGGAGGCAGAAAATTGCTTTTAGTTTATCAGAACAAGGAATGAAGGACAATGACTTTGCAGGTAGTCAAACAACACAAAAACGATAGGTGTTCAAGAACAGTGTGTATATGAGGAGGACCGGGAGCAGATATAAACTTGACTACGCCTAGGAAAATAAAAGTGGAAATGCTGATAAAAGATTCCTTACTGAAACAGGCTCCTGTACAAATGCTTTGGAAGGAGAAAAATAAATTTTGCTAATGCAAAAAGAATTCTGTAGATCTCCTTTTTTAATCTCCCTGAAGTCCAGCAGAATGAGGGCAGACTGCTGCCCTTATGCTGCTTGGGACAGCCCTTACAAAAAAGCAGCAAAAACCTCAATCCAAAGGAGTGCTAATTTGACATGGCAAAAAAAATTGTAGGTATTTTTAAACTTCACTTTCTGAGCAGGTTGACAGCATCCTTTACAAAACTGACTTGCAAGCAGGTATTGAATTACCAAATGCCACTAAGACGGGTGGCAACCTTCTATTGACTGGTGTGGATATCTTTGACAAAGTCTGCTGAGCCACATGTGCTTGCAAAGACAATTCATAGAATCATAAAATTGTTTAGGTTGAAAAAGACGTTTAAGATCATCGAGTCCAACCATCAACCATGCCCACTAATCCACTAAACCATGTCTTGAAGTGCCATGTCTATGCACTTTTTGAATACCTCCAGGGATGGTGACTCAACCACTTCCCTGGGCAGACTGGTCCAATACCTGACAACCCTTTCAGTAAAGAAATTTTTCCTAATATCCAATCTAAACCTGCCCTGGCACAACTTGAAGCCATTTCCTCTCGTCTTATCACCAGCCACCTGACAGAAGAGACCAGCACCCACCTCACTACAACCCCCTTTCAGGCAGTTGTACAGAGCGATAAGGTCTCCCCTCAGCCTCCTTTTCTCCAGACTAAAGAGCTCCAGTTCCCTCAACCACTCCTCATAAGACTTGTGCTCCAGGCCCCTCACCAGCTTCATTGTCCTTCTCTGGACACGCTCCAGCACCTCAATGTCTTTCCTGTAGTGAGGGGCCCAAAACTGAACACAGGACTCGAGGTGCGGCCTCACCAGTGCCGAGTACAGGGTGACAATCACTTCCCTCGTCCTGCTGGCCACACTAGTCCTGGTACAGGCCAGGGTCCTACTGGCCGCCTTGGCCACCTGGGCACACTGCTGGCTCACATTCAGCTGGCTGTCAACCAGCACCCCCAGGTCTTTCTCTGCTGGGCAGCTTTCCAGCCGCTCCTCCACAAGCCTGTAGCGCTGCATGGGGTTGTTGTGACCCAAGTGCAGGACCTGGCACTTGGCCTTGTTGAACTTCATACAATTGGCCTTGGCCCATCAATCCAGCCTGTCCAGATCTCTCCGTAGACCCTTCCTGCCCTTGAGCAGATCAACCCTCCCTCCCAACTTGGTGTCATCTGCAAACTTACTGAGCACTCGACCCTCTCATCCATATTGTTGATTAAGATATTAAACAGAACTGGCCCCAGTACTGAGCCCCAGGGAACACCACTTGTGACCCGCTGCCAACTGGATTTAACCCTATTCACCACAACCCTCTGGGCTCGTCCATCCCGCCAGTTTTTTACCCAGCGAAGAGTACACTTGTCTAAGCCATGAGCCACCAGCTTCTCAAGGAGTATGCCATGAGAGACAGTGTCAAAGGCCTTTCTGAAGTCCAGGTAGACAACATCCACAGCCTTTCCCTCATCCACTAGTTGGGTCACCTGGTCATAGAAGGAGATCGGGTTGGTCAACCAGGACCTGCCTTTCATGAACCCGTGCTGACTGGGCCTGATCCCCTGGCTGTCCTGCACATGCTGTGTGAGCATACTCAAGATGACACAGCTGACAGAGCAGCTCCATAATCTTCCCCGGTACTGAGGTCAGGCTCACAGGCCTGTAGTTCGCTTGATCCTCCTTCCGACCCTTCTTTTAAATGGGCATTACATTGGCAAGCCTCCAGTCATCTGGGACCTCCCCTGTTGATTCAAGGTGCTCTCAGCTCCTTGGGGCACACAGCAATACCTGGGAGCATCTGATCCCTCACCGTGCATGGGAAAGGGCTTTCTCCTATTGGTCCCAGAACCATCCAAACGAGAGCACCTTGATGTTCCTTGGAGGAGTCTCAAAAGCTGTGCTCATCTGAGCTACCTGTGTTAATGTGGGGGGGGTCTTGGCTTGGTGGCTAACTGTCCCTCCCTGCCAATGAGGTACATGCTCCAAACATTTTGGGGGCCTCAGCTGAAGCAAAAAAGGCTACCAGTTCTTTTCTGAGTTTGTTCCTCCAACTCTTTGCCATATTGATTATTACCATTTAGCTAACTTGTAGTACTGTCCATGGATACTGTCCAGCCCTTTTAGAGATTGTACTACCATACAAAGAAGTGATTTCTACCTATCCAAGGCTTGATTTAAGTCGTAAGACACTAGATAGCAGATGGATGTAATGAGCAGATGGGATGAGCAGAAGGCCCTGGCAAGCCAACACAGATGAACAAAATAAGCAGTGGTTACCCCACACCAGCTGTTTGCTTAGCCCTTTATCGTGTGTTTTATAGGGGTCATGATGGAGAGTAGTTATAAGGATGGATATGCCAGAGGGCAGCATGGAATGGAGTGCTCTCTGTAGGGAGTTTGCTCCATGCATGAAGGACCTAGAGGAAGGTGCAGGATGGTCCCTGCTGATGTCTATGCTAGTGCTCTGCTCCATGGTTGCTTACTGTGAATGGCAGTCAAATGTATATCTAAATTGGTTTTGAGCAACTAGAGAACTTTAGATGTAAAAGTCTTTATCAAAGACTGATTTTCTTTGATTCTTTTTTCCCCTGCAGAAAACACCTAGGTAAATAAATGCACACACACAAGTGTGCACACATGCATCCCTCCCAGACAACAGAGAAGACAACACTGCATGCACAGTTAAAGTGCAGAAGCCAAGATATGCCTCAGTGAAGTGCATGCAGGCTTGTTTCCTTGAAAACATATAGTTAAGCAGTCAAAGGTACGGGCAGCTCTCCGAAAACAGGGATCTCCAAAAGGTCAGATTATCTTCAAGCATGTTGCACCTTTAACCAAATAACTAAGTCTTTCAAGATTCTTCAGCGTTACTAGAAACTTGCCCTTGGTGTTTTACTGCACAGGGCATCCTCATTTCCCTTCTAGTGGAAGATGACTGAGATTTTAAGTGCTTGCTTATGAGTTGTGCAAAAAAAGCCTGAGGTCTAATGATTTAACATTAAGCAGTAGTTTCAAGATGAATGCTGGAAACTGGAGAAATCCCTCTTAGGTATTTATGTGGTTTAAAGACTAAGTGAACTGCATATTTCCGTTTAGTAATTCTGTGGTCAACTTGATCACTTTAATATGGCAGCTGAGGCGGCAGGAGGAGGAAGTGAAGAGATTTATTGAAAAACCATCAACTCAAATATGTATCAGACCACAGAAAGTTTCCAAAGTCCCCAAAGGCCATTTTTGCTTTTTTTTCTGGCTATGTAGGTCTTTTTTTTTTTTTTTTTGGTGACATGTCTAGCTTAAATGGTAAATAATAAGTGATAATAGCAACCAGCTGGTTCCCACAGAATAGAAAGTGACTGACAGAGCAGCTGCCATTCCGCTTTCTGTTACTTCCCTTGTCAGAGCTTCAAACTGTCTGTTTAATGTGGTATATTAACAGCACTATTATGACTATAAATATTAAACCCCAAATCCTCACGAGGAGCTCTGCTGAGCAGAGATTTGATTTCTGGGGATGTGATTTTCCAATGGAGCTGCCATGAGAACCATGGAGAGTGTTCCCCTGTCAGAAATGCATGATGTGATGTGTGGGGCATGTTCTCCTGCTTCTGACAGGCACTTCCCAAAGTCTTAGCTGCCCACAGCTGGGGCTGTCAGCGTTTTCAGTTCTCTCTGCACAGCATCCCTGCATGAGACGTTACCACAAACCTCAGTGTAAGTCAAAAACCTGTCCAGGGTTTGCAGGAAAGTCTTCTGGAAGGTGGAAAAAGCAGTAATGGTCCATATTGCTTTTACTGGCATTGCATTTGGGGATTACTGCTTTCCCAATAAAATGCCATCAACTTCTTGGATATGCAGGATTTGGGCTCATAGTTTCCACTGACTCTCCTGGAAAGCTGAAAATCTGTGTGTTGTTGAAAATACAGGGGTTCCTCATAATTTTGTTACAGGCCTGTTCCTGCATGAATAATGTTAATGGGAGCTTTACCACTAGCTGAGACCAGGTTTTAAGCAGCCTTAACTTCCTAAGTAGCAAATTCATGTGATTTTCCCCATATTCTGTTCTTAAAAGTGTTGGTTGTTTTTTTCCCCAGAGCTTTCTGACTCCTCCAGGAAAATCATCATTACACTTGTGATCACTGCAGCCCTTCAAGATGCTGGATTCTCTGGAAGGAAAGAGACCCAGGAGACGAGTAACAGAAGACTTATGCAATCCCTAAAGCTGTCTGCACTGGCACCAGGAGTAGGTGCGGGAGGTGAGTAAGCAGTTGCAAAGTATTTAAAAATTCCTTGTGGAAGTGCAAGGACCAGTAGCATGGCTTTGTTTCTGAATTCACGTAAACGTAACTCACAGGAGGGACCGAAGACCAGAAAGGGCTGCAGCGTAGAGGATTAGGATCTCCCCCAAGACTTCCATTAAGAGGAGAGCCAAGAGCCTTCCTTACTTAACAATAATAACTTACTTATACTTATGTCCCCGGAGTGTTGTGAGGCTTAATTAGTTAATGTTTGCAAAGTGCTTTGCAGATGCGAAGAGCAATATACATACTAAGTATTATTAACTGGCAGAAGAGTTCCACGTGAGAAGTCCCTACAGTCTATTAGAACTAAATTATTCAGCACGTTCCCTAAAATTATGGGGCAAGGTACAGAGAGATCTCCCTCAGAAACACTACAAGCCCACTTTCACAGACTCCCTCTGTTTCACACCCCAAGGCCATGGATCAAAAATTGCCTCTATTCTCCTGGCACTACATCCCATGACAAGCCAGGAGGACAAGGTCTGTGAGACCCCCACTGGACCGAACAGAACTGAACAGAGGGTTGCCTGCTCTTCACCAGGCTAAAGACAGGTTTTCAGTTTGTGACATGGTTACAGCTTGAATTGTACCCCAACACCTTTCATGAGCTTTTTCTCCTGAGTGACATACATGGGAGACCTTCCAAGCCAGCGTGGAGCCTGATTTTCCCAGAGAGCCCAGAGTTTGCTACCCCACATTTGCTGGACAACTGCAATTGCCAAAATAGAGCAATAAACTGTTGTGTGACTTACAGAATGATTGCTATGCTCTTATACTAATACATAAGCTGAATACTATGCACACAACTGACAAGCTGGAAATCTCCAGCTGACAAACAAAAACAAAACAACAAAAATGCCTGAAATACATTTCTTCAGACACTATAGAGAAGAGGCTAGATGTCATCTGATATATTGCTGTTTGGTTTTCCATTTAATTTCTACCACAATGAGAATTGGTTGTACAATTCTTGGTTACAAATGTGTGATTTTAAATTTTTTTCATTCCTGCATTTTCCTCTTTTTCTTTCCTCTGCATGCATACTAGCTTTCCAGATGGATTGTCCAGTTGGCTATGTACAATATTTTTCTCATGCGTTTACACTAGAAGGAAAGTAGATTTTCTGGCATCTGAAAAGTACAGTAATATAAAAATAAGGCATCCAAATTGTTGAGATTACTTTTCCCATCTTGGAGTCATGTGCAGCTCAGTACTTGGGTCCCAGTGCAGCTCACTCCTGAGGTTATACTCAGATGTACCCAAACTTTCCTGGTTCCCGCTCGTGCCACAGACACTCTGACTGTCCCCGGTGGACTTTGGACTCTCTCATCCCTCTGCATCCTAGATGGCTGTGAACAGTCATTTGCTTTCCACTCATTGTGAGTGTCCCCTTGAGGCTACAGCTAGGAGGGAGGTGCCTCTCCAGTGCCTGGGGAAGAGGACATGGTAGGAAATGGAGCAAGAACTTTTTGTTTTGCCTCAGACAGACATATACCATCAGCCTTTATCCTTCTTCTCCCTAGGCACAGAAAACACTAGCACATAGCCAACCTGCTGTGGCAGGTCCCCTGACACTGCAGGTAGAGAAGCGTATGTGAGGTACCTTAGCCTAACACTGCGCTATTGATGAAACACACTACTGAGTATTAGGCACCTAACTCTACTGTGTGTCCACAAACTATAAATAAAATAAAGGTGGGCCTTAGGAGGCTTTCTGAAAGCTATGCTTACTGATTTAACATTTCTAATATCATATACATGGAGAAAATACACTGGTTTTATACTGTACTTTTGGGGAGTTCCTACTAAAAATCTGCTTGGATTGTTTGAATAATTGAGCGACAACTGAAGAAACTATGCAATAACCATATACTGGAGTCAAAATTTGAGGGAATTTCAGCCATGACTGTATTGCAAAGTGGATATGCAATGCTTCAAGCTTTTATTTGCTATGGTTGTCAAAAAAAAGTGAGCTACGAGTTCCAATAGCATAATATTTTTTTCCTGCCAACAAAGACTAGGAGAGGGATGTTCTCTCCTTCCCACAGAATCTGCATTAGCAATGCAGGCAGGGCTATGAGATATCTTACTAGGTGGATTTTTCTTCTTCAAATAGCTGTACTCATTTCCTTTGAAGGCCTATTTGTTTTAATAGGTCACCACACGCTAAACAGCTGCCACATTTCCAGTCAAACACAAAGTTCGTTCTTTGTGATTTTCTCCATTCCATTTCACTATACATCAACCAATGAAGGCTCATCTTGTAACCGAAATAAATACAACCAACACATACACATTTTCCATGATACTCTACGATCATCTGTTATTAACAAGCCTTGTGGTAGCAAATCCTTTTATGATGCATTTATTCAAGGTTCATCCTTCCCAAAGAGTGGGGAATACTTAACTTGTTTTCTGTGCCGTACTTTGTGTAACTAAATAATTAATCATATTGATAGTCTATCAATACATCTCTCTTTAATGGTTAAACATGTGTTAATAATTCAAATATCTATGGGTGACCTCTTTGCACTCCTGTGATTTTCAAAAATCCCAGTGCTCTTTGAAGGCACTCTATCATTATCATGTACGGTGCAAGTTAAAAGCCTTTTGTTCTTTCTTTTCTTTTTTCTCTCCTCTTCCACTGGTATGTACCTTTCCAGGAGGGGTGCTGTGGGCCAGCAGTAACCTGGGGTTAGTTTTAAGTGGAACAGCAAAGTTCAAGGGTTTTGAACTGCTGATTCAGTTACGATATTTAAACACAGCGCAACCATACTGAGCGGGCAGACGAGGGCTACACTGCATAAATCTCTTTATACTCGTCTGGCAAAGCTTTTCAATTGTGATTAAATTAATCAACAGAGTCTGAAAACCTCAAAACTGGATGTTTGCCCAATTCACAGTTTATGCAATTATGAGTTATTAGAGTCCAGCAGTCTAATGATGCTGCCAAGCCCCAAAAGAAGCTGACTGCTCTAAAATACTGCAGGCTAAAAATGCAGTTACACAGCCTCTTCTATAAGACTTTTGCACACACTGCCTACAACAGCAGCAATGTTTCCAGGCAAACTGGTGACCCCTGTTATGGAGCTCAGAAACTGCAAATATGGAAGTCTTCTCTTACATCCTGCAAGGAATTAGTGGGCAAACCTTTCCCTAGATTCACTGGGGAGCAGGTATTTTACTGTCAAGTTTCCCACATTTTACAGGTGAAGAATAGGGCTAACTTCCCAAAACTTACAGTGGAAGCTTATAGCAGAGACCATAAACTGCAATGGATAATCTTGCATTCATGCCTACTCCTTTAACATGAAAACACACTTCCTTGTTAAAGCTAAGATGACATATGATGAGAATTGTTTATCACCCAGTGAATCCTCACATGTACCGGTGCAGTGATTTCTCCCAAAGGCTATGTCACAAATCTTGTTGACTTAATGCTGCTGTTTCACACATTTTGGAAAGAGAAGCAGGTTTCTTAGGGAAACAAGGTTTGAGGACTAATTCTGGGAATTCTGGGAGTGTGCTCTTGGCCAGCAAAGCTCATGAGCAGCATTCCTGTCTTTTTCTCCCTTGCCAACTCCGTGTAAAACGAAAACAGAGACTGGCTTAGCTTGGACACAGACTGCAGAGTGGCAGCTGGAACTGACTTGGTTCTGCTGTGTGTAGGGAATTATAGTAAAGAATGTATACAGAAGTGAGCGGAAAGTATATTTCTAAATAACACCTCTCATAATCTCAAAATAGGTCCTATCAGACATATCATAAGAACACAGGTTTTTTTCTCTGGAATCACCTCTTCCTAAAAGTAAGAGGGGTGGAATAATCTATGTGGTGACAAAAGAACGTTTTGTTAATTCCTTATGTCTTTACCTCTGTCTGGAGAAAGAACAATACAGCTGTTTGTACAGTGCTTTTACCAATACATACCATCTATTGTACTATGTAGCATCTACATACAGGTATACACTGCCATACCTCCTATTTCTGAAAAGCACCAAGAAATGTAGGCAGTTCTTCTGAGTCCAGTTCAGAAAACCATGCCTGTTCAGGAAAGCTATAAAGCCAGCATTTTACCCTTGTGCTTCAGTAACCTTGTCTTACAACCAAGTGCTTTGCCCCAGAATGGCTGGGCCTTAAGCCATGCTTGGACACCAAGGGCCCTATTGCTGGGTTAACCCACACAGAAAAAGTGTTCCCCATACAAGGTCCCTCTGAAGGGGCTTAGGTGAGTACCAACGTTTTACTTGTCAGGACTTACTCTGTGCACACCAAGAAAAGGCTTTGAAATAGCAGCTCAGTGCCAGGCTGAGAAGATTTGCTTAACAGAGAGCCAGACTCACCACAACAGAAATTCAGGATGAACAAATGTACTCACACACAAGCCCCATGTGCTTTCCTCCCCCTTTCTCAAAGTGGGACACACCTGGTAGCTCAAGACAATGACCATGCACTCAGCTGTCAGTCAGCTCATCAATTCTCTGCAGCAGAAATTATCCCAGGAATTACAGGACTTTGTTTTTCTAAAACAACCGCAGTCTGTGTCAGAGAGAGGGGGACACCTTTTCTGACAGCGTAGTGTGGGCAAGAGCCTGAATAACATACACCATGCCGTGTGGTCAGATGTCTTGCAGAAACCCTCCTGGTTTTCAGTACCAAGGGAAAATCATATATATCTGAATCTGCACATGCTGGCGGAATCTATTCCAAAACAAAGCATAATTTAAAGTTCACAGTTTAGAATGTTTATTATTTTATCTGTGCCTGCTTTTAATATTTATATCTATCTCTATGGCAAAAAAAACCCACTCTTTTTTTTTAAGTTCTAACACTGTGGGAAATGTTACGCAAGGAAACAAAGCCATATGCAACAGCATTGGAGGTCAACGTGAAAACAAAACCAGGCCACACCCATGCAAAACTCTGGCCCAGCAGCACAAGCCCTCCCAAAGTGTAGTTGACATTAAAAAAGATTCATGTCTAGAAGGACAGCAGGGGCCTTTCTTCAGGGGTGAGGGAGAGTGCTCACAAACCATTACTGAACTTCACGTAACACTGACCAAGAACGACATCTCTTCAACACAGTTTTTAATTTCTTTTTGGCTTTGTAAAGCCACTCAGAAGAGTTGGCCATAGATTTGGAGTTATACCCTCATACACAGAACAAACTCCATCACTCTGTGTTCCACATTACAGTCAACTCACCCCTTAAATACCCTTCAAGCATAAGCATCAAAACCAAGTAATCTTCCATAATCTGAAGATACACAAATATGTACCCAGATGGCTATGCCTGACAGCTGCCAACTCGCGATTAACCTAAAACCTGACCTCACAAAGTCACTAGGAGCTGTATTCCTTAGCTAGCGGAGACCTCAGCACTTTACATAGCCGCTACATCATAAAAATAAGCATATTTTTCTCCTTTGTATTTACTCTTTTTAGTTGTTAATATTCTACATACTTAGGAACATCTTTTTATTCCCCTTATCGCTACTTCTGTGTGGATGCTGCTGTCACTCTGCCTCACTGATGAACCATCTGAGGCACTGAAACATGAATTAGCCAGCTGAAAACTCTGCAAGGTAGTGATAGAGCCAAAATTTTAACTAAGCATTTCCAGACCCCACACCCTTATTTCTTTAGAAGCCCCATGCTCTTTGTGCAGCAAAAATCTTGTTGGAAGGACCTAGCTGGATGAATAAAAAGACAGAATGAATCAACTGAGTTATAATATGAAAAATCTGAACCTTAACCTAAAGTTTTCACTGGATTTTTTTCTGCTTTCTGTGTGAACTCTGACTTGTCCAGGATCAAAAGTACCATCACATCATGATGATCATAGAAAACACTCTTTTCTTTCCCAGCCAGAAGCCAGAGCTGCTGGCAGCATCCTTTCCTCAATGGTTGTTGTGGCTTTCTACCTCAGCTCAATACAAAACATTTTGGGTCCTAACACTGTCCCTTCCCCTCCTGTTGTACCTGCAGTGACAGAGGCCACCTGAAGTATTTCTGGTGCTTGTTCCCAGACCTGGCTATGCCTGCACTACCTGAGCAGTGAGGGTGGCTTGCCTGCACAGTGTGCCTCTCTCTCCAATCTGCAGGATGCATGGCAAATATCTTCTCGTGGCTTGGCAGCCTTGTGTAGATGAATGGGGCTTTTGATAAATATGAAGACACTGGACTGAGAAGCTCTGTTCCTTGAAGTGCCGAGGAAACTCCCTCATCCATTACCAAACAGCCTACAGTGTTGGGCTTTGCTATAGAAGACATCAATTAGCCCTTGCTTTATGCTCTGACAATATGATAAATATTTGATAGTCATAATCTGCCTAATGCCAGGCAAGTTTCCAGGGAGAAGGCCTGATCGAATTGGCAGTGTGCACACCTCACATCCTTGCAGTTGCATGGAGGCAGGGCCAGTCCCTGCCTGTGTCACTCAGGCCTGTTTGGGAAATAAATTTGGCAGCTTTGGTCCAGCTCATGGCCAATCAGCCATTACACTAGGAAAAAAAAAAAAAAAATCAGTGCTGTAGTTGGCACTGATCTGAAATTTCTGTGTGATACATTCATCCCACATGCAAAAGGTCAGCCTTTGCTGTTGATTTCCAGAACTTCAGCAGCCTTTGGATGCTTTTCAATTTTCTCTGCACACAACTGGAGCAGGAACTGTCGTGTCTTTACTGTGTGATGCAAAAAATATGTAATGTAGAAAAATGTCCTGTCCTGACAAGCAATAAAGAGTTAAAGTCAGTGGGAAGAATTTTTTTCATGAACTCTGACAATGGCTAATACTTTCCACTGAAATATTTTCCCAGTAAGAATGGGGTCACACAGACATTTTGTATTTTGGGAGACAGTGCTGATATTTTCTGATGTTACTGATGTTCTGATTTTTCTGATGTTAGAAGAAGTATTTAAGAAAAAATTTGGGTTGAACTAACATACGGAAGTGAAACCTTGTGTTTCAAATTGGTTTTTCAGCATTTCAGTATGATAAGATATGAAAATGCCGTTACTTCAAAGCAAGTCTTTTCAATGCAATTTCCATATCGGCTTTTCCAAAACCCATATATTCTGAAACTTCCTGCTCCATAAAAGAGGAAAGAAAACTGTCTAAACAAATGCATTTGGGCATGTTTTTATTAAAATAATTGTTAAAATAGTACAGTCTCTTATGGCAGGAAATCCCCCCCTCCAAAGAACTACAATGTATTACATTTGCATAACAATGTCCTTAATAACACTCATCAGGGATTTTAGCTCTTGCCCTGCCTATGTTCCAGGAAATTCTGTCTTCCCACTGCAAAGAAAAAGTCATGTCTTCCATGAAGACTCACTTTGCTGATCAACATTCAAATAATCAAAGTGACTTATCAAAGAAAGATCTGCTTAATTTAGAGCTGTGCATGATACAACTGGGGCTGTGGTATCTCTTTACAAGTCTGCTTTGTGCTTTACTTCTTTGCCCTATCTGAAAAGTATTCAGCTTAAGCACAGTGTAAAATTAGTTAAGCACCTCTTCCAAGTAAGTATATTTGCAAATTGTGTGTGCTCTTGTTAACAATGCAAAGATGGTGGACCTGTTCACACTTGTTTAAGAATTTGCTGGGTTAGATCCTCCTAGCAGAGCTGATTTTTACCCATAGTACAAAATCTACCATGCTGCTTTTTCCTCTTGTGCAACAAAAGGGAATCCACTTCAGGTATTCCTAACAAACTTTGGGCAACTCACAACAAGTCCTTGCCCTCCAGAATCATACTCTTCCTTGTCAGGATTACTCCAGCACCACAAAATGGACTAGACCTTCAGCCAGCATCCCCCAACACAGGTTTGGGTGGGACAATGGGAATTTATCACTATTGAGGATGTCGTTCTTTGAAAAGCTAGATGTCTGATAGGAGGGCTCCTTGAGGACATCTCACTTATCTGACCAGCAGAGATGTCTTGGCTTTATAACTCCCAGCTTACCTTTTTTAAAATGCACACGAAAGGGGCCACAGCAGCACTGTAACAATTTTCAAAGTAGGTCTAGCCCAAACCTAGTACCATTAGGTTTGGAAAGGCTTCTGTAAGCTTATCACTGGCTTTGCTGTTAACAAGTTTTAAGAAGTTCTTGTTACACTGAAATGCTGCCGCGTATCTTGAGACTATCACTACGCACTACTACACAACTGAGAAGAAAGCAAAAGCCCTGGAACAGACCAAACTGCTTTCTTTTGAAAACAATACTCATTTTGCAGTGATAGTCATGCTCTTTCTTTCTGTTACTTAGCTTTGTCACTTTTACTGTCAACCTGGGATTTGCTGAGCAACGATTCTCTTGTATTGGTTTGAGCTCAGGATTCCTGCAGAGCACAACGCAACAAAAAGTCCAGTCCTACGTGCTACGGGAGAGTGTTTGGTTTTCCAGACATTCAAATACAACCTAGTTGTCGTATCTTTGCAGACCAAGAGATCTTAACAGGTATACTTGCACATGATACATATATCTCATGTAAGGTCTGATCCATGCTCATTGCACAGACACCCTTCTGAAGAACAACTAAAGGGCTTGTAAATTTCTACCAGTAGTTTGGCATTTTTCCATTTATGCTGCCTTCTGCTCAAAGGACTTTGAATAGGAAATCCACAGGCAAAAGTTAGCTTGTGAGCAAAGAGCAGTTTTGCCTGTTTATACTTCCCATCAGAGTCCTGGAAAGGGAGGTCTTCTGTACAGCCCTCCCTACTTCCCAGTGCATCTCAGGTTCACTGAGGCTTTTCTGCTACAGTGCTTGCCATCCAGTGATTGCTGAATGTCACAGAATGGCTTTCATGGGGTCTTTTGGGGAAAGGAGCAGGTGAGAATGAGAAATCTCTGTCAAGGAGTCCTCACACAGGAATGCTGAGCTCTTCCCATGTGCCTGCTGAACTGCATAGCCCAACTAATGCTTATATAAACCATCCAAAATCATGGAAATATACTGATTTCCATCAGCTGAAGATCCAGTCCTCTATCCCTTTGATACACTTTAGCATTGCTGTAGCCTCAGTCCATTTTTTTGTGCAAATGGAGGCACTTGAAAGAGAATCTCTGAAATATCAATAAAAGAGAAAGATTGGGTTACATAGACACACACTCCAATCTGTATCACGCAAGAATCTGCCCTGAAGACATTAACAGGAAATTCTTGTGTCATCTGTGAGAAGTTCTTGCAAACAAATGGTTTTGTCATTAGATGTGGACCTTTTTCCCTTTTTTTCCCCCCTTTCAGCAAATTCTCTGGAAAATGCAGGTTTTGGGTGGCCAGACTTCTCTGCAGATTCAGATGGAATTTGCAGAGGACTTTCAGCTGAAATAAAAATGACACAATAATTCACAAGTGCTTAAGGTACCTCTTTGACAAAACACTGGAAAGATGCATTCTCAAATGTGGTTTCGGCCCATGTAACAAAACACGAAGTAGCTGTTCCACCTTCACCTGCCAGGAGAGTCATCAAAGCCCTGAAGCAGGTGAAATTCCCAGGGGAGCCCAGGCTTCCACCCCTCAGCCACCTGCGCTCTCCTACAGTTCTTACTTCCAGCATGGGTCTGCTCACTCTTAATCACTGGTGCTTTTCCGTTTTACATGGACATAATCTTTCAGTCAGGGAGGAAGCAAACATACAGAGGATTTGTACAAGGACCCCTGTACACCCTGCAGGCTGGGCACTGCACAGCACAGTCCCCTTCTGACTTAGATGTAGCAATGATTCAAGTAAGTACTGCTAGGGCAATCCCACAACTTGAGCACTTCCATGAACCCTCAAGCAATGGGATCATTTCACTAGCTCACTGAACCAGTGGGCTGAAAGAGACCTCAAGCAGCCTCCTCCTTCATCTTCTACCCACACACCCGTTAATGTCATGGTCCTGCAGAATTGCCTGTGCCAAAGCCATGTTGGACAGAAATTGCACTCTGACATTATTCTAATATCTCAGTGATGGATACTCCATAACCAGGGCATCTACTCTGTTGCTATCCTTACCTTTAGGAAGTTTTTTCTGAATTTATTCTTGTTATGGAGGGGTTTTTCTCTCTTTACTGTAACCTTTTACCTATCTGAAGACTATTATCTTTCACTTCTTTTTGGACTAACAATTTTCAGTACAGTCTTTCCATGATTCATAACTATAACATGGTGATGGATAAGACACTGACCTTGAAGATGTTGTTTTAAAACCTAGGTCACACACATACTGGGGTGTTCTAGCCACATGGCTTTGGGCAGTTGTTGAAGAGAAAGTACAGGAGCCTTGTTATGATATGTAGAAGACCTGTTATGAAATATATGGTACCATTTCACCTTTGTGGAAAAAAAACTTAGAAAAATCTACATTTTAAATTCAAGTATATAACACCTGCACCCCATTCCATTTCAACCCCTGCTGAAAAAGCTAGTCCATTGTTTCCTGGCAGGAAAACGCAATGTGCTACTTTGGGTCAATCAGATTTTATGGTCAAGCTCAATCAAAAATGTTTGCACTGTTGTTCCAGGAAAAAAAATCCTGTAATCAGTCTGATTGACTGCAGGTTTGGGACATTATTTTTCAGTAGCTCAATCAAAAAATGTACAATTTTATAGCCCTGCTCATCATATTCAGACACATTAGCACCTCTGTAGGTTTTTAGAAGTCCTAGAAGAAGCTAATTTCAGCTATGAAAGCTAAAATCACTTTAGTCCTTACTTTACAAATTTCTAAAATATTCTTCAGAAGAAAACTTAACTAAACTTAATTTAGTTTTCTAGGGGAAGATTCAAGATGATGGGCTACATCCTTATTTTAATTTGATTCATGGCATACTACCTTTAAATTTAGAAGAAAGTCACCCTGAATGAGTCCTGAAAGAGGGATTCAGGTATTTTAAACAAAAACTTTCTACACATAAGCAGAACTGAAACACTGTCTTCCCTGCCGTGAAGATTTGTCCCTGTTATGCCAAATGCTAAAGATTGTTTCACTAGGCAATCTTACACTTTAAGCTCATTGCCTAAATAGTGTTTTGATTTTCTAGTAGTGTGGCTGGCATCAGAGAAAGGTGTGCACTCTATTTTTCCAGTGTTTATTATTTTCTCTTCCTACAGGAGCTTTCTTTTTCCTGGTTACACTTTTCCCATTGCAAGTTTTGGTTGGGGTCCAGGGGATTGTGGTCTGGTTCTGCAGGGAATTTTCTCCTGGTTCTCTCTCTCCATGCATATTTCATGTGCCCATTACTTTAGGTGCCATAAATACAAATTAAAACCAGCATCATTTCTGTCAGAAAGGACCATATTTCTCTACTCATTCATTATTTATATTGCTTCCTTAAGTGGTGTTGTTCTTGCTTGTTTGTCTCTAATAGAGGGTACAAGTTATTTCACAGCCTTTGTTCATTACTGTGATTGGGCTGATCAGGAGGTCCACTGAACTGTAAAAGCAGTAAGGTTCATCTCTGCTGATAGATAAATCCATGAACAATGTCTGCTGCTGAATGACCAGCCCCAGTCAGCCACATAAACCACATTAACCTCACCTTTCCCTGTGTGTCATGGGAAGGAAGACAATTTCTGTGCTTTGGGCCCATTTGAGCACCGAATGTTTAACCTCTGCATCTAGAATGGATTATGAACTTGCATGGTGCATAATCAACCTCTAAGTATGAGTAGAAAAAGAGCTGTCCTGCGTCACTGAGTCTGGCCTCGTGAACCTCACCTTCTTCTCAGGAACAAGTCAAATTGCATTTAAAAACCTGTTTGAGTTCCCTCTCCCACTGCTTTTACAAGGAAGCCTCCAGATTCTCTCTACTCTAATTTTTACAAGACTCCCTATTTCCATCCTGTACTTACATATGGTCAGTTTTGACTCATTTTTTGTTTTGTTTCTGTTTTTGTTTTTCACCAACTTTATTATCCTCCAATTACATATTTCTTTCCACCATGGAGCATTACCAAACAATGTACCTTGAGGGAGCAGCTGCACAGCCTCACACATTTTATTTTGTTATGCTAAAAATGGGTCTATGCGGCTGCAGCAGAGACAACTCCACTAATCTTGACCACTGGCCATCTAAGGCCTGCAAAAATCATAAGACTAAAGTGCTTTGCATTTTCTGGGACAAATGGTGGGAATTTGTTTTCTGCCATCAAAGCCTCTGTTTTTCACATTTTAAAGCTGTTCCACACCACCAAGAAAGCCACACATTCCCTTTAAAAGAAGGAGACATGAGCTTCTCTGCATATGAATGCAGACGGAAGTTTTGAGAAAAGCATCTAATGCTATGAAATTCATGATAAGGTTGTGAGACTTGACCATGCCACATTCACTCTACTTTTCTCCAGGTAACAATACATCGGAGGGATCAGCAAGTCTATGTTACCACATGCTGCAAGGCCATCGGTAAGTTCATCCTAAAGAGGTGCTAGAGGACTGTCATCTATCACCAGCAGAGTCAGTGAGGACACTGTCTAAAAGCAAGAGTCCCATTACACAAGGAACAGGGCATTTGAAGGACAGTTTATCTCCCCTTTCTCTCTCCACAGCTATAATGCTATGGATGTCTTGTCTCAGGTCTAGCGCACTCAGTCCTTGTAATTTTGGTGAGTCCCATAGGGACCAGAGCTTCGTTTGAGAGCAGCCTGTGGCTTCTTGTGCTGTCATTGAGAGCTAACCTTGCAATGAACCCGACCTCCAGCACCAGTTGTCCTGTCCTCTTGGAGAGCTGAGGGACAGTCAATAAATGCCTTGGCAATGCGTGTTTGCTGGAGGCTGATGTGCTTCCTTGCCTTCAGACATGTCACAGCCAAGGCTGGAGAAGGCACGGCATTTGCCTTACAGGAGTACAGCCAGCTTGGGAGGGAAGGAAAGAGGGAAGGAGAGAGGGCAGGAAGCAATGGCAGAAGGGCAAAAGGGAGGGAGGGAGGGAGGGAGGAAGGAAAGGAAGAAGGTTGGAAAGGGAGAAGTAGAACCAGTCCATGAGGGGCTGTGCTGTGCCAAGCAGAAATTAAATATCAAGTATGGCCCTAAGACATCCCATCCATTTCCCTCCCACCGTCTGTCCTTACTCTCAAGGGGCTCTGAGTAACAGAGGCTCTCCCTGTCCTGAACTACAAACATCTTCACGCATTTCTACCACCTCCTTTCCTTTCTTTCCTTTTAGGGAGTCCTTTAGGCAGCAATTGAAGCTCTACAACAGCAGAGCTCTATCAGAGTAGAGGAATGGTATTTCAAATGAATTAAGAAAACAACATTAGGCAGCTTATGAGCCCCCGGTTGTGCAGAGCCATCGCTCCACCTCCGTGTATTCTGCAGGCAGCAGCAAGGGCTGCCGGCAGCACGGGAGAGCACTGCCACCAAGTGCAAACCCAGCTCCTCCACATCCCCCATGCAGAGAAAACGATTTTTAAAAGCCCATATTCACACCAGCTCTTCAGTCCCTCGCCTTAATGAAACTCCCACGAGTCGCACAGGTGGTTGTATTGGGTTTTTTTGACTTTTCCAGCTATAATTACTCCATTACTTCACCATTTTTATTCTGTGAATTCGTATATCAGCCTGTTCTTTGACCTTCTTTTTAAGCACCAGCTTTTTCAGTAACTGCATAGACAAAAGCTGCTAATATCACAGACCTTTTAACAGCTGGTTAAATTAACTGTGTGATGGCAGGGCATGCAGCAATCTGTGAAGTGCAGAAATAAGAAATCTCCCAGTGGCACTGAGAAGAGAAGGTAGAATACAGCTTCAAGACTCAGAAAACAAAATCATGTCCTGCCTGCATGGGGATGCTGAGGAAAGGTAAGCTGATCTAATTCAAGGTGTGAATTTAAATTAGATCAGGTAAACCACACTACATTCCAAAGTGAATTAAAAGAAACAGAATTAAGGACTATTTTAAATCAAAATAAAAATGTCACCACAGTGAGGTAATGCAATTTAACCAATACATTTAAAGGTGAATTTGATTAACTTTCCTGCAGTTCCTGTCCCTACACAGATCACACTGCAGGTGCAACCAGAAGTGGTTGAAAATGGTGATATTCCCTCCTGTGGTGCTCTCTGGCACTGGCTCACTGAAATTAATTTTTTTCTGCTCCAGTCCTGTATCAGAGAAGGCAGCCTGGACCCTGCTTCAGTTACCTGAACACTGGACAAATAGGCACAGTTGCTGTCTTTGGTTTACTCACCTGCAGAATGGGGATGCTACTCTTCTTTACAAAGGGTAAATAATGGAGAAAATGCTTATGAATTACTCTTGTCTGTTCAGCATTAAACAATGTAAGATGATAGACAGAAAAAACCATGCTCTGTTGTCTAAGTAAGGACAGGTAATTTAGTTCTTTTACTTTCCTTTCTTCATGATACTTTTAATAACAATCTAAATGTTTGCGCTTAGAATTTAAGGTTTTGTACTATCAATAAAATCAAGGCATCCAAGCAAAATTCCCTATAAATATAAACTAATAGAGGATCTGAGCTCCAGATACTTGTCTTCAGAATCAGGCAATGTTTAGGAAATACAACTTAATTCTGCTCCACCACAGTCTCCAAAACCAGCCTGTGCCTGGTTCAGTCCTTTGGATGCCAGCAAAACTGTGCAGGATGGTCATGAACAATACACTTAGAAAGGCTAATTAGCGCTTCCTTTCTGGCTCAGTTTCACATCATGGTTAAAGGTAAGGGAACTAAAATGAAGGAAATGTTAAAGGCTGTTAGTAGATACTGCAGTTTATTCCCACCTTCATAACAGCAGAATGGACTCTACAGCAATACATTATCATCTGTTTCTTGGTGATCAGCTCTATAAAGTCATACTGCTAACTTACTTCTGATAAATACATTCCCACTAGTGCTGCTCATAATTTACATATTATACATCAATGAAAATAAAAGTTCTGAAGATATTTTCTCTGCTTCCTTCTATTTTCCTTTCCCACCTTAGCAAAAATTAAATGTAGGGGGGGAAAAATCACTGAGAGCAAGCTGGCAAATCACTTGCTTAATTGAGAAAGAAGTGGCATGGCCAAGCTGTTACACACCAAAATGGGTAAAGCGGGAAATTTCTCATAGGCTTGCTCTGATATGGCCACATGTGACTGCCATGCGCGATAACTGCAGAGCATCTGTGCCTTGCTCAGTGCCTGTAAACCATGGCACCACTTAGTTGTGAAGGCATTATCAGCATTAATCACAGCCAAGACATGTCTTGTGCATTTCATGTGAGAGTCCAGGTCAGGCAGGAACAATGCTGCTGGGGCTGACTAGGCACCATGGAGAAAGCCAGTTTGGGTCTTTTACGTGCCCTGCCCTGGGGAGAGACTACAAAGGCCAAATAGACTGGATGGTTTTCAGAGAAAATAGAATGGGATGAGTACCCGAGGCACATGCTTTCAGCTCAAATCATCAAGAGGGTTTTCAAATCCAGGCAGGATCTCCAAGGTAGGAGCTGCAAAGAAAGGCAGGAAGAGATGGAGGGTGTCTGACCTTAAGCCACTTTCTGAATAAATCTTGGCTGAGTTTTAACACTAAGCCTTTTGGTGCTGGGAAGTGAGGGAGCAGACAAACTGAGGACACTGTACTCCCAAGAAGGTGGTGAAGAGCAACAGCCCTGCAAGGGGGATCTGAGAGTAAAGGACCCATCCCAAAAGGGAGGCCAAAGGCTGGGCAGTACTTCTTGCCCTGTTCCAAAGAGTCACAGAAGAGGACAATGCTTCCAGATACTGGCTTTTGGGAAGGAAAGGAAAATACAGCAAAGGACATTTGTTGAGCTGTAGGGAAATATCAAATACCCTTTTTAGTACACAATTAATGATGGCAGAGGAAAGATCCTGATTAAATCTGATTTTTTTTAACATATTCCTAGTCTGAAAAATAATTCAGTGCTAAAGCAAAGATAAAGAGAAAGCCAGCTCACACAGGATATTTACATTAGATGGGATAAGCCCTTGTAAATGTGCAGTAAGGATTAATTGCACTTTGGCAGAGATGGACTAGATGACCTACCGTAACAGTTCTGGAGGTAGCTAACAGCCAGAATAAGTCATCTTGAAACTGCAGTAGGGAAGCTTAGTGTCTCAAAGATTCACAGCAGAAATGGCTGTGTTCTTCTGCATGATAATAAGAAAAAGGACAAAGGGGTGAATTAAGGACACAGGGTTGGTTTTGCATTTCAATTTCCTGATTTTTGTCAGGTTATGTTAGCACTTAAACATTCCTAAGAGGTATGGCAATTTCGTTGACTGTGAAATTTGTATCTGTTTTATTTTTGCTTTTTTTTTTTTTTTTCTCATAAGTAGCAGGGGGAAATATCTTAAGACAGATTAAATCCTAAATGGCTGATGCAGCTTGGCAATAGGCATTTTTACAGGGAAGAACATATGGAATTAAGTATGTTTGGTGTGTGCACTACATGGTACACCACAATTATTTATTCAGGTAATCATATCTTTTTAAAAAAACAATCTTTATATAAGCATGATTTATTTACCCTAGAGATAGGAAAAGCTCTCAGGGAAATGTATATTTAGACATCTCCAAAAAGTGACTTATTTACCCAGTTCAATACATTAAATCTGGAGATTAGATGATTCACCTGACAGACATCAAGGCCTCCCCTGGAACTGTTTCATTCTGATAAGCAAATGTGCCTTTCATGCCTGCTTACTAGGGAAAAATTACTATATTTGCACAATATCTTGTAATGACTCTAAAGAGGTGTTTAAACATTACTAGCATTTTCAACCCCCTACGCAAAAAGCAAACAAACACAAAGACAGTCAATATTGTCTTCATACAGTAGTGTATTCATCTATGCTGGGGCTTTGATTCAGGGGTGGTGAACATTTACATCTCTGAGACATCTGCTGTCTTCAGACAGTCAGTCATTTTGTCTTCAGTTTGGAGCAGGCAGCAGAGAATCTACAAAGAAAACATGCTTCTTAAAAATGTAATTGAGTCCTTTCTTGTTTAGGTTATTCTGACTGAAAGCGCATGGCTACTATTCATGTAAAGGAAAGAAACCTTTCTACTAAAGACAGAGTTGTTTATATAGGAAGAATGCTGTTCCAGGCTCCCTTTTCAAGGTGGCTTGAAAAAATTATGTGAAGTGCAGTAACTAGGAGGAAGGGAAAATCAATGTCTTTGTTTAGCATGGGAAGCTAGATTGCCCCTACAGTGAGAGCTTATATTTTTCCCAGATGGTTTTATTTCCCCAATGGCAAACTCAGAATTGATTTTTTTCCCAGCCCTCTAGAATTTAGATGGGAAAGAAAGAAAAGAAAAAAAGAACTGTGAAGAGAATTCAGACAAACCATCCTGGTTCTGTTTTTTCTTTTCATCTGCAAAAGGGACGGTAGCATGCCATGTAACCAGTCCAAGTTTCACCCTGTAGACCTAATGTCACCCACCAAACACAGACTTGCTTTCAAGGTTGGCACTGAACACTTTCACCAGGAGAAGGGCATAGCATGCCATCTTCTGATGGGCTGAACCAGATGGATGTACCCTGGAGCAGGAGGAGTTTGATAAGGACATTTCCTCAGTGGGCAACAACAGCTCATAGCTCTTAGATGATTAAAATCTACTCTGGCCAACAACAGCTCATAGCTCTTATATGATTAATATCTACTCTGGCCAGCAGCAAGGTGAACACCAATGGTTTGGGCACCTCCAGTGGGAAGGTCAGGAGTCCCAGGGCACCTGTATGGAAGAGTGTGGAGCCTGATTTCAGATAAATACGAGATACTTTGATAAGTAGCAACAGGGTGGCAATTTGCATAAGAGACTAACAATAACATTGGCGCTGTCACTTTCTGGAAATGGCAAACCATTTTTAGAATTCTAAGTGGAAACTATTCAATTTTTATTGAGCACATTATGGGATATTCAGAGTAGAGGCTGGAAACAGAAAGCAGCAGGAGAGCCAGAAGAGTACAAAGAGAGGGGACCAAAACCAAAAATCAAATTAAGGACGCAAAGGATACCTTGCTATCAAATTTTCCATTCACCAAGGTTCTCATTTGGGACCCCTAAAGTGGGAATTTCAAAAATACCATTTCACACTTCAGGAAAACAGCAGCAGTGGTATGGGAAAGGCCAGATTTTCAGACTGAGTTGAAACACAATGAAAATGGGATAAAATTAAATGCTATAGTTCCCTTGGCTTTATGACTACATTAGGTACAAGCTCTACACTGCAAGAGGAGCTCTGAATTACTCTGCTCACACACACACGCATGTCCTTCTGTTCCAGTGCACCTCCTCTCCAAGTAAGCCCTTCCTCTTCTTTCTCTGCTTCTGTCTCAGTCCACACAACCAGCTTGCAGCAGTGTGAATGTCCTCTCTCAAACCTCTCAGTGCTGGTGGTTGGAGTCTTCAGTTCCAGTTTTGCCACCATTGTTACTGTGGATGTCCAAACACCAAATGTGGAGGAGAAAGAGAGTCCCTACACTGAATTATGGTTTTCAGTCATCTAATCATAGTATTTTGCTCTTATGAAACATAACACTTCTCATTCAAAGAGCTTCTAATTGATTACTTAATTAAGTCACAAAATGTTCCTGTGATATAGGAAAGTATTGAAATGGGTGAGTAAACTAGTATAGATGAGTAAAGTCATTAGTCAAGATGACTAACAGAGATGAGAAACTTACTAATAGAGGGTAGTTGCAGTAAAAGAAAATGAGCTTCAAATGGATTAGCAGAGAAATTTTTAGAGAATATTTCTGAACACCTACACTCTTTCATAGCCAGCAGAAGCTGTGACTGCTCAGGAATGTCTAAAAACTAGACTAGGTCTGGCTTACCTAGGGACAGGGTAAAACAAGACATTTTTAAAACAAAGGTGTGTATGGGGCATAGGAACACACAGCTGAACAGACCACCTGGGCTACTGAGTCCACTTGCTCACCTACATGGACAACCACAGAAATTATGTTCAGTCTAGGAGTCCCTACAGACCATACGCTACTCACCACCTGTGTCCAACGTCAGTTGCCATTTTAGACGCTACTGGCCCAGAAGTCTCTCCTGGGTGGATCTCACCATCGCCTGGCTCCAGTGGAAGATACTGAGATCGTCTTCCTGTATGGACATCTTTACCAAGACTGCATGGGCAGGGTGCGTTTTGACAAAGACAACCATGGTTCTATTCAGTCATCCCATGCTCGGTCTCCCTGCACTCTGTGGCCCACCAGTACCTTCTTCAGAAGTAACAGGAAAGAGGACCAGAGAGAGGCGGTATCATTTATTTCACCCATCGAGTAGTGAGGGTACCAAAGGGCTGATGGGTGTGGAGTAATGCTTAGGTAAGATTGACAACTATTTCCTCCCGCTTCATACACATAACCAGCACCCACCTGTTTTCATCCCACCCAGAGATATTTTTGAACACTTCTTCTAGCAAATTTCTGCACCAAAATTAAACCCATCTAGCAGTCAGCCTTACTGCCATGTTCCAACGTCAGCTGTGTGTCATGACAACAGATGATAGAAATGCTGCTATTCAGGCTTCAGGGTGCGTGTTTCTTTTCATTTTTTTAAATTTCAATAGCTTTAAAAAGAGCTCTGAACAAAAGTGCTTGCTCCATGATGCAGTGATGATCTAAGGCGCACAGGGCAGGTATACCTGCCCACATGCCAGTGGGCAAAAATAGGTAGAGTGGGTGAGGTTTCCTGTGACGCTGTGGGGGCTAAGGGAGAAACACTTTGAGGAGAAAGAGATGGCAGCAGAAGGGAAAAACGTGGAGAAAGGAGAGGCAGAAGCAGAAGTGCTCCCCCTTCCCTGCATGCTGGGGCCCTGCACCCCCCCGCTGTGGGGCTGCAGCAGCAGGGCGGCCCTGTAACCTGCACGTGGGTGTCTCTGTTCTGCCCTGTGTCCTAAAGCCAGTCAGACCTCCCCACCTTGGGGTGCTCCCTGGCAGATGCCAGCCTGAGGGGCCCCTCCATGTCCTGCCTGCCTACTCCTGACCCACGGTGCTGACCCAGGAGAGCAGAGGCCACTTGGAGACCCCAATGGAAATTAGGAGGTTGCAACCTTCAGCACCTACCAGCTGGTCAGGGATGGATCCTGTGCTCTGGAGGAGAGAGCTCCACGTCCATCACAGCTTGCTTGAGTTAACGTGTGGCGCAAGTGCCACAAACCACCCAGGGACGGTGAGCATTAATTTAGGACCAGTAAGCCACACCACAGATGGGCTTTAACTGCACGATCATCCGTCCTCATAAGTCTTACCTGTGGTCCAACAGATCAGGAGACCCAAGGGTAGGTTGAGCTTCTGTTTTACTACCACTGTGATTCTATAAGAAAGGACCATCACATGCAGAAGTAAAACTGTGAAAAATAGGACAGCTGATGTAGATTAGTAGATTCTTGGTGCCAAATGTTTCATTTGTCCCACGCTAGGTAAGCAGAAGTATTGACTGGCTTGCTTTGGACCAAAACCTGTCCTGCAAGTTCAATGTCAGCAGTGTAAGGAAGCCTGAGAGAGGCAATTTTAAACAGTCTGTGTTTGGGTTCCTCTTAGCCCTTCTGAATGAAATAGGAAGCTAGATACCTGTGTAACACCCCTAAGGTAAAAAAACCTTGAAAATTTCTGGCCCTCAAAGGTTACAACCTAAATAGCTAAGATAGGCAAAGCACACCATGAGTTAAAAAACAGCACTGAGAAGCAAAGCAGCTTGTCCAAGGTCTCACAGAAAAGCAGTGGCAGAGGCTGAGATGGGGAGCAGATTTGCAAACCAATCTGACTGACTATGTGAAATGCTTTCCCACCTAACTGGCTAATGAGAACGCATTCCTCTTGTAACACTATGTACTTATTTTCTACCAGTCAAATTGCTGTGGATGGATTTAATTTGGAATTAATTTTAAAGTGAGTATTTTTAAACCTTCTCTCATACCATGCTTCTGTGAAATGCAAAAGGCAACCATAAAAAGCCCCCAACAAAACCCACAAACCACTTTATAACCTGATGGACAAAAAGTAAAGGACAAAATAGTTACAAAAAAGAAGATCAGAAGCAGAATAGCAGATCCCAGGAGAAATCCTCTTTCAAGGATCATCATAATAAGCAGAAGTACCTGATCTCACTCACACAGTATAAGTCCCTTTGCATGCATCCTGGACAAGTATTCTCAATGGGTTTAGCTATCAGTTTCAAGAAAGGGAAGTTTGGATTTCCAGGCAGGGAAATCTTGCTCTGCAGATGTCAGCTCAGTTACTCCATGGGAGTAGAGCACTACTGAATGAAAGTCTCCTCCCATGAAGCAATGTTATTCCCACAAGATATAATTTCTTGCAGGACAGACCTGCAGACACTACTTTCTACTCAACAGCTGAACTAAAAAGTTTGTATGCCTTTTTTTTTTAATGCACCACTAGGTCCTCAAGGCATAAAAAGAAATAAACCTAGTAAAAGCAGGCTCCCAGTTACTTTGGGATCAGGCTATGCAAGGGCAGTCAGAAGCTCAGAGAGGAGGACATATCCAGCTGAAACTGCTGCAGTTCACAGCTCACACCTCAGTAATCATCACAGTTGTTTCTGTTTCACAGCATCATAAAAGACTGCAAGCAATCCCTGAGCCAAGCAAGAATGTAAATATGTCTTTGAGGCCTTTCCCATTTAGAAAGTCGCTTGTGTCTATGCTTGATACTAAGGGCTGTTTCTGAATATAAATGCTTCCCTGAATCGGGGCTACACAAGTATCAGAAGCTTAGATCAAGGAGCTGATCTGTCCAAACGAGACATTAGAGGCATGATGAAATGCTGCAGATCTTCCCTTTAATGAAACTTAGTTTATGAAACCCTTTAATAAAGCTGCAGTGAGTATATTTACATTCCCAACAGAGAAGAGCTCTCTCTTGAAACAGGAAAAAATTACCACAATTAATAATATCCTGATATTCTTCATAATGACAGTAGATTGCAAGTTTTTGTTGAGCTGTTCATCATTTTGAATTTCCATGCATCTCTTTATTCCACATCCACATCTATACCCGCTGGGGCACTTTCAGGACTAGAATTCATTGCTGTATATTAAAAATAGCAAATGAATCTCATGATTTCTTTTGTATCTCCCCAGTTTATTCAGCATACAAAAGACAAAATCAATGGCATCCTGCCTGAGGAATAGGGTTATTTTTATTTTTGTATTTTTTTTATACTGCCACAGATTTTTGGCTTTACTCTTGAAACTGCGGTGTGGTGCACCAATAGATTTTCACTCCATGAGTTTTCAGATCATCTGCATTTTGCTGTGCTAATCCCAGATGTTTAATATCAAACAAAATAGTATTTATATCCCATTCAGCTCTCTCTCCAACATCTCCTGTGTATCTGCATTTTCCTTTTCCATTGCCAAGAGTCTGAGTTGAAATATTCAGAAATTATTTTCTTCTCAGGGGCGCAGATCCAGTTAAGCACTTACACCTAAGCTTACGTATCACTGAAGGTAAATTTGGGTTTGAGAGGCTGAGGTGCTTCCTTAAGCTGAGAGGGACAGGGGCTAAAGGAGGGAAGGGGTGCCCCTATGGGCTCTGCCCTTTGGGGAGAGCTGGGACCCACAAACCCAGCGCAGCTGTTGCTAGAATTGGTCTGCTTTCTGCTTTAGAAAAGCAGTGTGGTATTTCCTTTCCTTCCCTTCCATCTTTCAGCACTTCCACAGTTGCCCACGGTTTTCAAATACTTGTAAGTGGCAGAAAATTATTCAGGAAACAGTATCTTTAACACCTAAGGATGTATGTCATTCAGGTGACCCATATGTGTCCAGATTTCCTATATCTTGTTCCATTTCTTTCTTTTTTTTTTTTTCTTAAGTAGGTTATTCCCTTTTGCATTTACTGTTTTTTTCCATCCACTTTGTCTATTATTTTTCTTCAGATTAATGCAAAAGCAAGTTCAGTGTTTCAACCATGGTGTCTGTTAATTTAATCTCCATCCCGATTTATTAACTGCTATTTCCCCAGCATACTGATGAAACCCTTTCTATTTGTCCTCATGTATCTGATGGAGGCAATTCACTTTGCTTTAACTATCCTCTTTTCTCTGAAATCATTGGCTGCCTAATTATTCTATCTACATGGGTTCCTTCATTTCCCAACTACCATTCAGAAGACTGGGTTATTTGATTTTATTCTTCAACCTGAACCACCAGACTTTCCACTTTATGACAGAATTCTTCTGAATGTAACTTTCTGGACATGTTTTACTACGCACTTTAGTTTTAAGGCAGAACAGGAAATACAAAGAATACACTTCTTCCTTCTTTCACTTCTTTGGTCCCATTTCTTCTGGGACTTTTCCCTGAAATGTGAACAGGCTTTTCCAGTAAAGCAAAGCAGATGTTTTGCAACTGTTTTCACGGTTAGAAGTCTCTGACAAGCTATATATAGTTCACGTGTCCTGTACTGCAAACATTGCACAAATACCTTTACATACAATCAGTCTCAATGAAATTAATATGATTATGTACCCCAGTAAACTAATCTTCTTTCCGTTTGGGAGAAAATAAACTTCTCTTTGCATTTCCCAATATATTTCTCCCCTTAGCAAACTGATTACAAGGAAACCATATACATACTTACAGTGCATCTTGTGGTGGAATTTGCAAGGATTTGGGTTTTATTTCTTTGATTTCTACCTCCTAACTTATGGCTCAGGTAGCTAAGAGACGTGTCTAAACTCTAACTTTAACTAAATACAAATTTGGAACAAAGTGGAGGCCTAATATGAACTTATCATGAATTTAGCTTGAGTGCACTTCAGATGCAGTACTTGATTGCATCCCACTCAGTGTACCTGAAGAGCAGTCATCCTTGGAAGACAACCTCTTGACATTTTCTTCCTTTAGAAAGCATGGTCATTTTGAGTTCACTTCTGCTCCCTTTTTCCTGCCACTGAAGCAATGTTTGTTCCCTCTACAAAATGGAGCCAAACAAGGTGATTATATGAGTCATCAGAAAAGAGCAACAGCAGTAGATGGTCACTGACGGTGACCAGCCTGAATTGCTTACTGCCCCCCTGCCAATCCCTTGCAGACTTCGGCATCTGGAGGACAACTGGGACTTGTCTGGGGAATAGCCTTGGTGCCCACGAGGCAATAGACAAAACCAGTTTTATCTGAAAGCTAAGTTTGCATTCCCAAAACATTGCAAGTCTAACATTGTAGACTATTGCCTTAGCTGATTGCAAAACATCAAGTGCTAGTAACGGAGAGTGGAAGTATTCCCTTCTAAGCATAATAGAGAATACATGCCTAGCTAGTTATGAATACACCTATATTGCTAGATGTTAAAAGAGATGCCATGCTGCCATATAAAAATGCATTCTATTGTCCTTAAGTTGATAGTTCAATCAACCTGTCATCAAATAGCATAAGTATCTTTTCTGCTTCCATCTCACAATGAAAGGAAAGTAAGAGCAGATACATGTGGCATTAATTCTCATATCCCATGACATTTTTTTGGTATGAAGAAATAATATATTATCAGAGCAGAGGTAGGTAAAGAGAACAGGAAAAGAAAAAATCAGTCTGTTTGAGATTTTGCTATGCTAAAATCTCTTTGTTTCTCTGCAACACGTCCATGCTGCCATCTGAGTTAGAACTTCACATCATTGCAGAGCTGGGCATCTGGCAATAGTTGGAGTAAAAAGATTTTGAGGCACACGTCGTCAACACGTATATAAAAATAAGACAGCCTAAACAACTCCAAACAATGTAAGGAAATTACTGAAATTAAGAAGGATTGGGAAGTGTGTTCCCCTTCTTTAATGAAATAGCAATGTGAAAGAAATTCAGCAGACCTCGGCAGTTTACGCTAGAGAAAACTTATTGTTCACCGATGTGTTCTGTACCTTATTTCAGTCAGTGACAAAGTCGTGTTTGCTCTGTATTTTGAAACAGGGGAAAGGGGGAAGCGCAACGTTGCCCGGATCGCAACTTTTAAGCACTTCTTTTAGGTTCCTACACAGAAATTAAACACGGTGGTAGAGGCCAATTAACAGTATTTAACGCACCTAAGAAGTCATGAGAGGGACCTTCACTCGTCTTGCGAACAGACACGACAGAGGCAGCGGGTGGCGACTGGTACTCCCACCAGAGGGTCTACAAAGGAGGGGCGGCGGAGCGGGGAGGGGCGGGAGCCCGGCACGGCACGGCACGGCACGGGCCGGGGCCGCCCCCCCCCCGCCGAAAGGCGGCCGAGGAGCCCCGTCTGACGAGGAGCGAGGGGGGGCGCCGGGCGGCAGCCTCCCGGCAAGGAGCTGGGCTTCGCTGCCGCGCTCCGAAGCCTGGGTGTGCTGGTGGTGGTACTGGTGCTGGTGGTGGTGGTGCTGGTGGTGGTGGTGGTGCTGCTGCTGCTGCTGGTGGTGGTGCTGCTGGTGGTGGTGCTGCTGCTGGTGGTGGTGCTGGTGGTGGTGGTGGTGGTGGTGGTGGTGGTGGTGGTGGTGGTGGTGGTGGTGGTGGTGGTGCTGCTGCTGCTGCTGCTGCTGCTGCTGCTGGTGGTGCGGCTGCTGCTGCTGCTGGTGGTGGTGGTGGTGCGGCTGCTGCTGCTGCTGCTGCTGGTGGTGCTGCTGGTGGTGGTGGTGGTGCTGCTGGTGGTGGCGGTGGTGGTGGTGGTGGTGGTGGTGGTGGTGCTGCTGCTGCTGCTGCTGCTGCTGCTGCTGCTGCTGGTGCGGCTGCTGCTGCTGCTGCTGCTGGTGGTGCTGCTGGTGGTGGTGGTGGTGCTGCTGGTGGTGGCGGTGGTGGTGGTGGTGGTGCTGCTGCTGCTGCTGCTGGTGCCGCTGGTGGTGCTGGTGCGGGACCCCGCTCTGCCCCTCACCCCGCTGGGTGGGGAGGGGACGGAGGTCGGCCCGCAGGAGACTCCCGAGGCCGCCCCTCACCCCTGCCTGTGCCGAGCCGTGCTTATTTATCCTCCTGTTCAGGGAGGGTGGGAAAGTGCCTGTGAACTGGAAGATTTTGCGGCATGCTCAGATCTCCCAGGGATTTTGGCTGGGTCTTATCTCCTCGAGGAGCTCCCTTGGCCGAGAACATTTTGTCTCCGTGTCTCACGTGCTTCCCTCTTTTCTCCGTTGCCGCACGGCGCCGGCGGGCAATGCTGTCTCAGGGCTTCGCAAAGGGGCTGGCGGCTTCCCTGGTGGTCGCGTCCTGATCCGTGGGGAGTGTGAGGACAAAAGCCCAGGGCACAGGGATGCTTGGCAGGGTGCAGGCAGCAGGGCTGGGGGCGGCTGCAGGTGACACGGACAGCGGCCAAGCTCAGTGCAGATGGCCTGCCAGCACCTCAAGGCCTTATAAAAGGGAGCAGCTTTGGGAAGCAAGACAGTCCTGGCAATTAATTCCCCGCCTATTAGAGGCAAAAGCTCCAGCGCAAAAATATTGAGCATGGGGTAAATGGACCGCCCAGAGGTTTTAGCTGAAATTTGGACCTCTTGCAGTCAAAGCTACAAATTCTGGGTGAATAAGGAGGGGTCCAGCGAGAGTAACCCCCTGATGCAGTCCCACACCCCTCATCAATGTAGGCACTTACAGAGTCTGTTTGCATCCCACAGGCTGGGGCTTGCCTCCATGCCCAGGGCTCAGGAAGGCCTCACACGCTGCACACAGGGCAACACCACTTGGCAGCTTCTCTTAGCCCGCAGGGGTGAGCTATCATCCATGCTGGTGATGGGTCGTCACCCTTTGCTGGAAGTCCCTAAGCCCACGGTGGCACTTCAGCCATGCACCAAGCTGTACCCACGGTCCCAAATACATGTCTCCTGGAGACATTGCAGGCACCAAAAACATCCCCCGTAGGTTCGCCCGCACTGAAAGGAGAGACCAGAGGGAGGTAAGGGGTGAGAGCAGGTCTATATCTCCACGTACCAGCCAGACTCAGCGCTGTTATCTGCAGGGACCAGCAAGGGGGAGGGGAAAGGCAGAGGTTGGTGCCATGCTCATCCTCAGCCCGCAGCTCACACCATGGGGGTGGTCAGGCTCCTGTGGGCACCAGTGGTCTGGGAAAAGCAGCTTTTGCCCCATTTTGTGGGTGCAAATGGAAGAGCCTGTAGAACAAAGGCTATTATTAATTCCCATCTGCTGAAAGGAGGCTGCAGCTGTTTTGAGAGGTTTTCCTGCAAGCTATGCAGATCTGCTCAGAATTTTAATGGCTGTTTACCAACCAAAGTGTGCCATTGAAAGAGCAAGATGTTTCCAAGCAAACAAGGTGTGAATGTCATTTCAGCCTGGAAGTAAACCTCTTCTTTCTTGTTAATGTTTTTCTGGGTGAGCAAAGACATTTTTGTATTTGATTGTTTCAGTTTTCAGCTGTTCTTTTTTAACTCATCCTCTCCCATCTAAGAAGCATACAGAAGAAGAGATTCCTTGAAATATGCAATGCATTGTTACACACGCAAAAAGCCTTTTTTTTTGCGGGGGGGAAACCCAAACGTTCTCTCTGTGTGGTCTCTAAATGACTGAAAGAAAAGGGTAGCCCCACAAAACACTGGTCCGCAGCTGAAGCAGTATGCACATAAACCTGGTATCTGACTAAAGAGCCTTCTAAGCCCTGAAGAAAAACACAGCATACAAAAGACTGAAGAAGGGAAAAATGAATAGGCTTTGTTATATTCTGGGGAATGACAAGACAGACGGCAGGCTTTTTATCTTATATTTTCTGCAGTGGCCATAAACTTCAAGAGGATTGTTATTGCTAAGAAATTAACATGTCTTTAGCCAGACTCTCTAGTGCACATTATTTATATCAGGAATTAAGTCTCTGCAACTGTGCCTGTGCTTTATGGCTGTGTATAAATATAAGCCCTGCTTCTGTGATACTAATACATGCGGTTTCTCTATGACATGTATACCGTACATAGCTAAAAGGAGCACTAGAGAAATGCCTCAGATAGATACAAATAAACAAAGGTTTTTCACTTCAATGCATTTGCAATCCAAGCTCTTTTTCTTTATCCCAGTGGACTTTGAACTGTCTGACCTGCAGAGGGTATTTACAGCTGAAATGACAGTCCCTGAACGCAGCCTAGCATTCTTGGTATCACTGCTGCAGCCGGGGGATGGGAAAGATCCACTAGCATCCACCATTTAGCCAAAAAGTTATGAGCATCCTGCATTTAGAGAGGACTATGCCTGAGAAACTGAAAGGACAAGAGAGTTAAGTGACGTGGTAAATGGTGGCCAGGAAATGACCAGGAAATGAATATAACATTGAGGCAGTGCTAAGGAAAGGGTTGGACAGACTGCTGCTGTTCCATCAGGTCATGCAAGTGAAAATATTAGTGAGAAAATTAAAACTATCCATCTTTCACTAAGACAGAAAGGAAAAGTGATCTGGACAGTCTGACCTTCTAGTCTGAGTTAAGTCAACACATAAACAATAAAAATGGACTAATATTTCAAGGAATTTCTTTTTAATGACTGTAGCAGTTCAAGTTACCATGAGATATTTTCCTGTAATATAATAAAATCCCACTAAATGGTCGTTATTTGACTTCTGGTAATGGAGACACCAAGGCTCTATGCGTGTTGTGTGTTTCTGTTACAGGAGTCCAGAAGGTAGATTAGGCTACTGGGATGGCTTTCACCCATATAGACATGAATTTATTTTCTCTTAATAAGTGGTAACCTTCAGCTTTGTATAATGACAATGCAAAGTGAATTTCTACTTCACGCTAGCTAATTCATGGCAACTAACTTCTAAGAAAGCAAGTGACTGCAAACAGCTGTGGACTGTTAAATATTAGAGATGATTAAGTAAATTTTTTTTTGAAATATCACACTTGCCCATTTCTTAAAAATACTTTTTCTGCTCTGCAGTTCAGCCTACAGCATAGCACAATGACTGAAACAAGTATTAATTTTTTTTTTAAAAAGGATGGGAAATCAGGGGATTGAGAAACACAATAAAGTTAATGGCATTGTCTGAAATGGCCAGAGATATCAACTGAGTAGGCCGAGGGGAGATACCACGTCTCACTGCCCAGTGTTTTCCTTATTAAGAGAGTTGATGCTCTCCCATGTTTTAGAAGTGTAAAATGGGATTTAGCTATATAATCCAGCCACCCCTAATCTTCTTTATGCATGCTGGCATTCATGGACATGACCTCAAAGTATCTAGGCAATTTGATGTACTATGAGACAGTATCAAGAAAACACTTACACTACCTGAAAATAACCTGATCTAATACACCACATGATTTTACCAATGTTCTGTCTGCATGTATGTACAGATGGATAAAGAAGTCATAGAATCACAGAATCATAGAGTAGTTTGAGTTAGTAGGGACATCTAAAGATCATGTAGTCTTAGCCCCCTGCAATAAGCAGAGTCATCTTCAACTAGATCACGTTGCTCAGAGCCCTGTCCAACCTGACCTTGAATGTTTCCAGGGATGGGGCATCTGCCACCTCTCTGGGCAACCTGTTCCACTTTTCACCACCATCATCATAAAAAATCTCTTCCTTATATCTAGTCTGAATCTACCTTCTTTTAGTTTAAAACCATTACCCCTTGTCCTATTGGAACAGGCCCTACTAAAAAGTCTGTCCTCATCTTTCTTATAAGCCTCTTTAAGTATTGAAAGCCACAATAAGGTCTTCCCAGAGGCTTTTCTCCAGGCTGAACAACCCCAACTCTCTCAGCCTTTCCTCATAGGAGAGGTGTTCCAGCCCTCTGATCATTTTTATGATCTTCCCCTGGACCCGCTCCAACGGGTCCCTGTCTTTCCTGTGCTGAGGACCCCAGAGCTGGATGCAGTACTCCAGGTAGGATCTCACAAGAGCGGGGTGGAGGGGGAGAATCACCTCCCCCAACCTGCTGGCCACGCTTCTTTTGATGCAGCCCAGGATGCAATTGGCTTTCTGGGCTGCAAGCACACATTGCTGGCTCATGTCCAGCTTTTCACCTACCAGTACCCCCAAGTCCTTCTCTGCAGGGCTGCTTTCAATCCCTTCATCCCCCAGCCTGTATTGCTACTAGGGGTTGCCCTGGCCCAGGTGCAGAACCTTGCACTTGGCCTTGTTGAACCTCATGATGTTCAAATGGGCCCACTTCTTGAGCTTGTCCAGGTCCCTCTGGATGGCATCCCAGCCCTCAGGTGTGTCAACTGCACCACTCAGCTTGGTGTCATCTGCAAATTTGCTGAGGGTACATAGAGACTTGATCCAATACGGATCCCAATAAAGACCCCTGAGGGACACTACTCGTAGCTGATGTCTATCTGGACGTTGAGCCATTGACAGTACTCTCTGGGTATGACCATGCAAGCAACTCCTCATCTACCAAACCAGCTACTCATCAAATCCGTATCTGTCCAATTTAGAGAGAAGGATGTTGTAGGGGACCACATCAAAGGCCTTACAGAAGTCCAGATAGATGACATCCATAGCTCTTCCCTTGTCCACTGATGTAGTCACTCCATCATAGGTTTGCTTTCACAAGAAAGTCTCCCCTTCAGTCACTCATGGCCAGTGTTCTGCAGCCTGGTGCGGTATTGACTCCCAGTGCTGTGGGAATGCGCATGTAGCAGTGACCTGGTTATCCATATCATCCCACTGAACAAGCTCCTCACTTCTTTACCCAAAACTTGCCCAGAAACCAGGGCTGGACAGGTTTCTAAATAAGTGTGCACCACAGGAGCACTAGGAAACATCCTTATCTCCCGTTTTGGATCAACGTCCTTTCCAGATGTGAGACCTCACTGTCTAGCTGCTGCAATGCCCTGAAACATACCCTCTCTCTCACTGCTTCTGGACCTGTCTTCTCTACTTCAAAATGCTAAGTACTCACTGAGTTCCCTCATCCTCATTGTAGCTCAAAGCCACACCATCTAATCTGTGCGTGCCACCCAGAACATGGCTCATACACATTGTCACTGCAGCCACTTGGGACAAAAGAGTGTGTCAGCATTAGTCGAAGCTGCAGGGCTTTATGGACACACAACATGGGCCATGACATGGCAAGTCATGGACTTCCAGCAAGAGCTATGGCAATTTTACATAAGGAGCAAAGACGGTGTGACCTGAGGTGTTGGAGACTAGCACCCTTTGGATCTGAAGAGAAATTCTCATACGCAGGTGAGGGATATTGTTCTCAAGAGGCTTATGGACCTGCACTGCTACAGTTAACACAAAAAGAAGCGTTAGCCTCTCTACCAAATGAGCTATGCCAGAGGTAAGCAGTCCATCAGTCAAGCTGGTGGTGCCCCTAGGAAAACATATTTAAGAAAGGGTAAAAATCATCTCTCACCAGTTTTGAAAGAGAGCAGTGAGAAAAATGTGACAGAAACAGCCCTGCAGACATCAAAGTCAGTGAGGAAAAGGGGAGGAAGTGCTCCGGGTGCTGCAGCCATAGGTGAAGACCATAGGGAAGCAGATTGTCCTCTTGCAGCCCATGGAGGACCATGCTGGAGCAGATATCCACACTGCAGCCCGTGTGGGGAGGACCCCACACCACAGCAGGTGGACATGCCTTGAAGCAAGCTGCAGCCTGTGGAGAAGAGTCCACACAGGAGCAGGTTTTCTGGCAGGACCTGTGAACCCATGGGGGACCCACGCTGGAGCAGTCTGTGCCTGAAGGACTGCACCCCATGGAAGGGACCCACACTGGAACAGTTTGTTAAGAACTGCAGCCCATGGGAAGGACTCACTTTGGAGAAGTTCGTGGAGGACTGTCTCCTGTGGGAGGGACCTAATGCTGCAGCAGGGGAACAGCGTGAGGAGGAAGGACCAGCAGAGAGGAACTGTTAGGGACTGACCACAAACCCCATTCCTCAACCTCCTGTGCTGCTAGTGGGGAGGAGGTAGAAGAGCCAGGAGTGAAGGAGCGAAGTTGATCCTGTGGCGGTGGAGGGGAAGTGGTTTTAGTTTTTGTCTTTGTTCCTCAGCATCCTGCTCTACTTTTATTTGGCAATAAAGTAATTTTCCCCAAGTCACATCTGTTTTCTGTGTGGTTGTAGTTGGTAAGTGATCTCCATGTCCTCATCTCAACCCACAAGCTTTTCCATCTTATTCTTTCTTGTGATGTCAACCCACTGCAGCCAACAATTATTCCTTGTATGAACCACCAGAAAAATACTGTAGGTGTTTTAGATACAGGGGTGGCAACACACCTCTTTTCTGTTGTTCAGAGAAATCCATTGACATCTTCCAACTGTCTTTTAGCAATCCCTCGCAAAAGTGGTAGCAAGGAAAGATTCCTAACTTGGCTATACCTCCAATGTCCTGTACTACTAGCCTGTATATTTGTGTTACTACACAGAGAGCCATCTAGAGTAATTTCTCACTTCTTCTGCCACAACAGGAATCCATGTCCATATTTCATTGAAAGAGTGTGTCATGCAATGATGAAAGTCAAGTGCTTTTGTAGAGCTACTGCTCATCTGAACATTAAAATTGACCACTTAAGGTAAAGCTAGTAAAAATAAGTTTTATTTTACAGACAATAATTTTTTTTTAAAGGCTAGAAAATTTTCTTAGTGGAAGCAACTTAACTCCAACACTTCTTAAAGAAGTTGGCACTGAAATTACTACAGCAATAATCTCAACAAGGGTACAGCACTACCTAATCAGCATCAGGCAATATGTGACACAATTAGTTTATACATTACCCCTCTGTTTCCAATGTATTCTGCAAGCCCGTGTCAATGTATAGGTCGCTGTAAACTTTCAGAAGTTCTGCAGAGGTCAAAGATACAGATTACCTCTTGCTGTTCTTATTTGGACACTTACTCACATGCTCAGAGACTCCTGCAGATGCTCATGGGAGTAGACCTGTTATGTGATTGACCACATGAGTTGTGGTTTATTAGATGTTCCCAAGGGCCCTTATGGGCCAGACTACATCTCCTGTGCTGTCCCTGCAGTCAGACAGCAGCAGGTTGTTAGATGGGGGAAGGACAACACTGCATCATGAGAGCTGAACAGAGCGGGATTCCCAGGCAGCGTCTTGCCACAGTAGGGAAATCCATCCTAATTTCATTAATAGGAAAGAAATATTTGGGGTTGTTTGAACAAACAGACTATTACAAAGACACTTGGGCTGACTCTATGTGAAACATCAACATCCCAGAACTCAGACAAATTGAAAGCTTCCTGATGCAATGTTGTTTTGTAGAAACTGCACTTTCTATTGTAAAACCATATTAAAAATCCAGACTAGATTCTTTGGCCAAGAAGAATCCTTCAGTTTCTTGTTCATGACTGTATATTTCATATGCTATAAACATCAACTTTGTCTTGGAAGATAATATCACTATAAAATTCTAATTAAAGCTAACAAGAGCTGAAAGTGCTCAGTGTAGGCCTTTTAATTTTAGATTAGCCAAGTCATCAATTTGAAACAGGAACAGACCAAATAAATATGACAAAGTGCAAATGAAAAATTGTCTTTTAGAAACACTCTGCCATTTATTCAAAACAGACCAAGCAGAACACCTGGCTCCTTAATATAGAACAGTAGTTGGGGCAGCTCCATTAGGGGAAATTGATTTCAGCAGAGATGGTCTTGGAAAGAAAAGTAATTTCCAAAAAAAGTCATATGGAACTACTTGCTATTCCCGCCTCTTCCTTTTCAAATCTGCTTCAGGGAAAAATTGTTTCAGAAGCAAGAGCTTAAACATAGCTTCCTTGTGTCTGCTTCCAACAGAATTTTTCATGCCTTACTTCTGATTAAAGGATCTGTTCTCATCAGGTTTACACAAACACCACATTTCATGGTTTCCAGATTCTAGCTCTAATTCCTTTGGCCACTACTGCTTTCCTTGTTATTCTTTACCTCCTGTAAAAGAGGAACGTCACATGAATCACTTGCTTAATGTCCAAATTCACTTAAAAGAATTGCACCATGAGGAATGAAAAATTAAGATCTCAAAGTCATTGAAACAGAATTATTACTAAAGTCTAGAGTTCCATTGCTCCCCTTTATACATAGCTACTTCTGTCTACAGAAAGGTGTTATAGTTGGTTGTTATAACTATTCGGTCTGGTTCTGTAAAGAGGCATTGAGGAGCCTTTTCCCATTCATTAATATTCACAGCACTGCTGAATTCAGTTTCAATTTCAGTGGCTGGTAAAGGAGTCCAGCATCTTGTGAGGTCAAATGCTTTCTTGGTCACATAAGCAAAGATGAATTTGGGTAGGAAACCAAAGCTGAAAGTAGGATGGTAAAATTTCTGCTTTGACAGAAAATGAAATTTCCAGCTCAGAAAAACAGAATCAAGCTGATTGTTGTCATGACATTTCAAGAAACCCAAGTTCACATCTTAGAAATGCTTCGGCTTCATGTAACAACCTTCAGAAAATAATTGCATTTCTCTGTAAATACAAGGGAGATGAAACTACTTCATTCACCCTTTTTCTGCCTTGCCTTCTTGTCTGTCTTGCCTCTATATATCACATGCTTTTTAGGAAGGACAGATCTAATTTGTTTTCATTGTAAGTTTCACAGAATCACAGAGTGGTTGAGGTTGGAAAGGACCTCTGGAGGTCAGCTGGTACAACTCCCTGGCTCAAGCAGAGCCAGCTAGAGCAGGTTGCCCAGGACCATGTCCAGATGACTTTTGAAAGTCTCCAAAGCTGGAGATTCCACAATGTCTCTGGGCAACCTGTGCCAGTGCACAGTCAGAGTATATAGAAACTTTATAAATGTTTATAAACTTCTTATGTAAGCTTATACAAAATTTATACATTGGCTAGCACAAAGAACCATCTACTTGTGTGATAAGTGGAAGCTACCTAAAATAAAGAACAAGAAGAGCAGAAGGGTTTGTAAACATGGGAGTATTTGGGATCCAGGAGCAAATAACAAAACACTACAAAATTATATATGTAATCATATTGACATACATGAGGAGTTAAAGAGTGTTACATCTGCTTAATGCTGTTTGAAGCACTTCAGTCACTCCCAAAACAGCATGAAAATGGTCAGCAGCAGGATGGAGAGTTCAGTGCCTGCCTAATGAAAGAGGGCTTGAGAATCACTATTCTAACACTGTGCAGGGAGACACACACATTACTAATATGAGATGGTGTATACTGTGTTGTACTGCTGCATAACATACAGATTGTGCATTGCCTCAGAGGCATCCACATTAGGTCTAAGTCTGGCTGAAAATCAGGGTGTTTTTTGGCCAGGCAGAGGTCAGCAGGAAGACAGCTGTTCCATTGGAAGACTGCACTTTGCTCCTAGCAGCAGTGGAAAAGTCACATTTTCTTTCTAAGCTTGTTTCCTTCACACATTCGCCTATTTGGATTGCAGGTAACCTGGAGCTGGGTTTGCCTCACAGTCCAGGTGGTAGCTTTTAGCAATAGTTTTGGCTGCAATCTCTCCCTTCTAATTCAAATAGTTTTTTGAAATTATTCACAAAGCACTTTTCCAAAAGATGGAGACTTTGGTTTTACCTCAAAAAAAATAATCAACCAGGCAAACAAACATCCTTAACTGGCTGATTTGGTATAGAGGGAAGAAAAGCTGGCATAAGTTTAAAGATTGCATTCATTTAGCTAGTCTGGGATTAACTTGTCATGGACACCCCCAGCTGTCAGTAATATATAAGTATGTATCTGAGTATGTTTGCAAACCACTAAACAGCTACAAAGAACAAAACAGTGTCATATTAAATGCTGATCATTTAATCAGTTTACATTCTGCTACCATGCTGGTTATTTGGTTCCAATGTCCATAAACAGTTATTATTAGCAGCATTACTGCAAATAGTGGGAAACTTCTGCTGGGCAGTGGCTTTTTGCTAAGGGTAGCAGAACTCCTGAAAATGAGCTTTAAAGGAACATTTGTGTGTTGGGTTTTTTTAATTCCGATTTAACAACTTGATCATGATCTGCTGAATATGAAACACATGCAATAGATCACATAAAATCACACTCTGGAAACATCTGGGACGTGCAAAACCCTTAGCAGAGCTACAGTGTCCTGGATCTCTGACTCAGAAACCTACCATGTCCGTACGGAGATTTCTTGGGGTCATCTTTGTTTGCCCACCCAGGCAATACAGATGTCTCACACTTTTGCGGTCCCTCTCCAATGCACATCCAAATTAACTCTGCATTACTGTAACCTCCCTAACCCACCCAGCCCTGTAACCTCCACTCACTTTTCTCTTCTGATGTCTCCTTGCTGACTAATCCACCCTGAAAGGGATAACATGAGAACAATGAACATACTTTTTTCATTTGCTGGACAGGTAAAAATCACAAAATGCTAGTGGGTTTGAATGCTTCTACTTGGCCTAAATTGAAAATTATTCTGAACCTAGTCACCAGTTTTGCACACACAATGTAGAGTCATTGAACTATGCTCTTACACAAAATCCAGTCAGCTTTGTATCATTCATATAAGCCAAATCTTTATTGATTTTCACAAAGAGGGCAAGGCTAAAAAATCATTTTCCTGCTACCACATTTCACAATAGAATCATGTCCACCTTTTAGTCAGTGACTATGAAATCTGAATGCCTTGCACTGTCAAAGAGTGAAGATGGTTTAGTGCACAAAAAAAAATTGTTTAAGTTATGGGAAATCAGCTGGAGAAACACTTTGGCCAAGGTGAAGTTCCCAGTGCCAGAATTCTTCCCATGAAGGAAGCATTTTGACCCACAATGTGGCCTTCTGACACCATTTACTAAAAACTCCTCTAATTCTGTCCAAACTACTTCCAAGACAGTGTCATTGCAGAACTTATTGCACCATATCAGCCTCAACTAAACATGAAATACTTAGGAAACTTCTACCTTTTGTTAGACTAATATAAATCCACAGGAGAATAAAATCAGTGAAGCTACTGTTTTCTTACATCATCCCAGGTTCAGATTATCCAGATCATGCTATCCATTGCAAGCATATATATTCCATGAGTGTGTTTAACTGTATTGTTATGCAGGCAGAAGAAAATTTCAGAGAATGAACCTTTCTCCTGCCACTATATATTTTATATATGTTGCCTTTCAACTATATTGCCAGTACACATATGCAAAGAAAAATAAAGCAGACAGAACTCTGATCAGTGAATGCTTTATTTGGAGCTGTATTTTGCAGTCATGGGGAAGCTTCAGAATGAAGACAAGTTTTAAGAAGGAAACAACACTACAGTATTTTCATTTTTACTTCAGAAAAAATGCTGGCAACACACTCAGCACAGTTCTCTGGAAATATTAACTGTTGCCCATCTTTTTTCAGCATAAGCACCACAAAGAAAGGCACTTTTTCATATTTTATTTTGGCTTAGTTGTTCTTTGTTTGCAAAATGCCCTGACACAAGATGGATGAACATCAGAAGAGCTGATGACAGGTATCAATCCAGTTACATAGTTTCAAGTTAATGCACAGTAACTCGCATTAACACTTCACAGGACAAGTGCATAGACAGGACAAAACCGCAAAGTTGCAGTTCATAGAGTTTTCAGACAAGCTGTTTGTATCAGTATTAATGTGATAACTTTCTCTAACCAGAGAAGTATTTCCCATGAAATATTTTATAAGTAGCATCAGAAATACCTTCCTTCAGGTTTGATTTACTAAGTCAAGGTCCATTCCACTACTCAGAACACAAACTTTTCCATATAAATTTAAGGTGATTTTTTTTCAGCCTTTTTTAATCAGTGCTGGGGAAGGAGATAATCTCTGTTTTAATCTATGATAATCCCTTCATTCATGGCACAGCAGCACTGAATTTTAACCCAAACCAGGTGAGCTGTATTCTATTTTTAGATACAAACACTGATCTCCAAATGAACTCAACAGGTGTGTGCTTGCATCCAAGGGCAGGTTTTGGCTTTTAGACAAAAATTTTTCTTCTCATTTTCAGTCCAAATCAGATAAAGCTGGTTTTCTGTGACTTCACTTCGGTGGTTTGAAGGGAGATAGAATTATGTTACCTTTGTGCTAAACTTAGACATTTTCTTTGTATCATAGGTAGACAGTGCACTCTCCATCATTAAGCAATCAATAATTAACAAGTAACTGAATAACAAATTAAAGATTCAAGCTGACTTCTTGTAAACCTATAAATATCTCCTTACCTTACAAGTGATCTTGTGCTTATGCTTTGGTAAGGTCAAAGCCAAAGTTAAAACAGCAGCAAGAAGCTTTTTGGAACCATGGGCAACAGTTTTAACTTCATGTGTTTTTAGTAAGGAAACTAATTAGCCATCCAGACATGAACAAAGCATATGAACTTCTGCTGGAAAGTTGGCAAATCATGATTAAAAACATTGCTATGGTTGGAACTACTGAAATGACGGCTTTCAAAGGTTCATTTTTGCTAAATCACAGTCATCTTTCACTGACACAATCAGTGGTGCTTATTACACTCGCTAGGTCCTTTCTTAGACTCAGAAATTCGGACTTTGGCCTCACATGGCTTTGGTACTACCAGATGTTCACATAAAATCCCCAGGATTCATTTGCTCATTTTTGTTTGTTTAGGGCTCTTTCTCCTTCTTCTTATCTCACATTTCAACACGAAGCTGTAATTTTTTCTTCTCAAAATTTCAAAAACAATTCAGCCTTAGGCAAAGCCCACGCACACAGCTTCATGCTGGTAGGAAAAAGAGAAAGTTAGGAGTGAGTCACGCCAGAGATGTGATTGACTGACTGGAGGGCTTGGGCTAGGGTTATGCATCAAGCTTCCCAATGTTTTTCCTCTGTAGATCTCACAGTTCACAGATGTTAAAAATGATTAGTCATACAGAAGGACTTGACACATGTTAAATGCACCTTAAACGTCTTTCCCCAGACCTCATAATAAGCTGCAGCTTTACAAAGAGTTAAAGCCAGGCCATATGATTTCCAGTGCCAGGCATTTTTCTCCAGCATGTCACTGCCCTTCAATACACTGCTGATGACTTTTTTTTAAGCAGTGTAAATATTGTGTAGCATGCAAGGAGTGTAACATCCTGAAGCCAGGCTCTGAAATTCATGTAATGCTATGCTTAAATAAATAGCTATGCTTGTGAATACTCTATAGTAGGCAAATCCTGTCACAGACATCAGTAGAACAGCCTTCCCACTCCATTCTAGGTGAAATTAAATTCACCAGAAAAAGCCACTTTCTCTAACCAGAATTATTTTCCTTTCTCCACTCCCCTCTTCCTTCATGGCATCAGTTTCATGCTGCTTATGCTTTCCTTCAACACCTTTACTACCACATAAGCCCTTACAACTTCAATGGTGGTATTTTGCCCTCCCATTTCTAAAGGCACCAGTCCACAATGCCCTTCTTCCTAGCTGCAGCCAGGAAGAAGCTTTCTCTCTAGCTGCCCTGTGCTTCAAATACCCGCTTTAAATTGTGCTCCTTTAGGCTAAACAAGAAGGGTGTTACCAATATGCTCTTAAACCCTCTTTTCTAGACTTATATCTGTCTTGGAGCAAGAAATAAAGCAGTTATCAACAGTGGGGTAGAGACTCCAGACTGGATGGCTGCTCTCCTCGTCAAACTTGAAGTTACTCCTCTTTTCTCCTTTTCCTTTCTGCTGGTTTTCATTTAGTCAAATTACACAGAAGAATTCATACTGCATATTGGTGGCATCTACAAGGTCTGTATTTGTACCTTACTGTGAATAACTCTGCTAACCACTGGAAACAGTTAACTTCCGACAGAGCTGTGGACATGAGGAAGAGAGAGAGAAGAGCAGCTATGAGTCACTTCTGCAGGTACTTACCAGCTGGGTCAGATATCCTCTGGCTGGATCTGTTACACTGCCCCTAAGGATTATGTTCAGCAAAGGTCTGTGACAGCACTCTGCCAGAAGTACTCTTTGGTGTATAATAACAGAGACATGGTGAGGATGAGATACTACAGAACCCCTTACAGATGTTTTTCTTATTGGCAGCTCCTTCCACATGAGCAGTTTACCCAGGCATTGCATCCTGCAGATTATCATTTTCATGACCCTGCTCCCCTGGAAAAAATAAAAATAAAAAAAAAAGCATCTTCTCATGTTATTTTCTTTCATACTTGGTACCGGATCCAGGCTCTCCCCTGTGCTAAAGAAAAGGTTATAATAACAAAGGCTAACAGTGCTTTTAGTCTTCATTAAAACATACAGGGGGATGTGTCAGCTGCAGGACAGACATGAAAGATGCAAACACAACATGGGACTGTTTTGTGTTTATATATATATGTATGCAGGCTCTTCTGAAGGGTTTGGAAGTCTCTCTGTCATATACAGACACAGACAGTTTATTGGCGACAAATACTAACCTCAAAAAAAAAAAAAAAAAAAAAAGAGTTTTCTGTATGGCTTCTCACATTCTCTAAAGCAGATATTGCTTTCCATAGCAACATCTTCTGAAATGAAAAAGAAAGTGAAAAGAGTTCACTCCTTCCTGTTTTCAACAATATTTGTATTATCTTGGCTGCTCTGTAAACATCATTTATTCATTGGCATGTCAAAAAAAAAGAAAAAAAAAAGAGGAAAAGACATTCTTTTGTTAAAAAGGTGTAAGATCAGCTCTGAGCCACTAAGGTATCAATCTCTAGCATCTGCTCTCCAAAGTGAGAGTATCACATTTATGTATTTATCACTGATTAAAATCAGACTAAACTTTAGACAAATATTTTATCTAAGGGTCTGGACATAGAGAGGAGATGCAGATAACACAGTTTTACTACTACAGTAACTTTTATGGGTGGAAAAGCTGAAATACAAAGATAGCCATTTTACTCCAGCTCACAGAAATCAGAGGAAGTGCCTCAATGAGCTGAAAGTCTCCTGTTTTTCCGTCCTCATGAGACTTTACAAGCTCTGTTTTACCTCTTTCTCAGATGTTTTGATCCACTCTTTTGTGCTCATCCTTGAGGAAAAAGACATAGAGAAGCAGGTAAGGTAGATGGTAAGGCCTAGCTTAGTTAGTCCTCAGGCAAAAAGATGTCTCAGTAGTAGCAGAAACTTCGGGCATAGAAAAAAAGGGGTGAATGGAAGTATTAGCTTGGAAATTAGAGATCTAGTGGATCTTTATCCAATGCAACAGAATTTTAAAAATACTGTAATATAGCAGTAACTATTCTGTGCTGCACAAGTATTATTTTACTTTCAGAAGTGCTCAGCAGAGGGCTTTTTTCCCCTTGGTCAGCTGAAGACATGTTATTAGGAAAGAGTGTCAGGAAATGAATATAAATGTTATTGTGAGAGGAAACCTGTTTCAACTCCCATGATTACAGTTTAACACAGCTGCACCCCAAGAGAACAATAGCGAGATTTATTTCTTTTATAAGTCTCAATTTTGTAAAGAATAAAACAGTCCTGTTAAAGAAAGCTATGAGCACAAGAACTGTCTGGGAGGATGTGAACACAAACAAGAGAGAGGAAGAGAGAGCACAAGAGAGCTAGGATGCACATGTACTTATAAAAGGGGAAATAAACAGTTTCCATCTAATATTTAAGTCATTTCTTTTGGGTACTTAAAAAAAATGAATCATAAAACCTCCAATATTCTAAGCAAAAAAACTAGGTAAAAAGTAAGGCCTGTTTTACATGCTCGCTATAGACACCTGCTAGCTGTGTGCGAAGCACAAAAACTGGGCACCCAGGCAGAGGGTCCACCTGTGTTTGCTGGCTATCTCACAGTCCCTTTGCAAAACCAGGTCCCAAGGGGTGATTTTCTTGTCTCGCAACGGCCTACCACAGCTGCCTTACATCTTATTTTTAATTTGTGCTTTGCTCTTGCCATAGGAAGAGCAACTTTGAATCTCTATCTGCTCATGTCATGCTAGCTGCATGCACATGGGACAGGTACATGTGCCTTGGCACCTCACCTCGCTCCAGAGGCACGGGTATATGCCCAGATCAGCTGTCGAGGATGCAGAAGCAGGGCTCAAGGGTGCTGGGATGTGTTTTCTGTCTTGCCAGTCAGTACCTGGGAAAGGCTCAGCAATTGTCTCTGTCTCTTCTGCCTTTTGAGTAAAGCCTTCTGTAGGAAGCCTTTCTGAATCAGTGGACTTTCTCTTGCTGCAGGTGTCTCCCTTAAAATGGGCCTCCTTACTATTTGCAGCTGCTGGTGCTACCAGGCTGGTTGTGAAGGGCTCCTGTTCCCTACCAGTGACCCAGCACTCAGACCCCTGCCACTCATCAGCATGCTGCCTTTGCAGCCAACCCAGAAATGTTCCCATGCCTGGGGAGGAGATTAGCCGACGGGAAATCACATTCAATGCAGTCACCAAGTCAAGCCTGCAAGAAAGTCCTACCCCCAGCTTGCTGTTTTGCAGCTGAGGCAAGCAAGTCTGCTCCTCAGCTGAGAAAACAGAACAGCCATTCATGTGCATTATGAAAAATAGAAGTTGAAGAAACAGAAACAGTAAAAATCAAAGCCCGACCATCAGAAACAACCACTAAGCAGACAATACAGCCTACAAAGAGAGATCCTTCCTGCATTTGTTTCACTAATACATAACTAAATATTGTATATTTAAGCTGCTCCCATTGGTCTGCAAAGTTATTGGTTGGGGGGGGGGAGAAATTATGGGGTTTTATGAGAAATACATAAAAAAGAACTGCTCAGCTACCTTCTCAAATACTGCATTGGAAGTCAAAATTCATTCCCACTCCTTTCATTTGGTAAATGTTTTTTCCAGAGAGTATGGCATGTCTTCATTGCCTGCCCTAACTACCAGTATGACAGTTTTCTCTGACAGTGGTTTCTGCATGTCTGTTCAGAAACACCAGCATTTACAAGTGGGAAAAGTAATACACTTTGGTTATGACAGAGTGCTCAGTCAGGGAATTTTAAGGTTTTTTTCCCAGATCTGCTGTGGATATAAATGTCTCTGACAAATCCTTCGACCCTTCTGTGTTTCAGTTTCCCTGTCTATAAACAAAGCATCAGCTATTTTTAAATTGCAGTGAGAAGCCAAGAGGTACTTTTCTGTGTACAAAACCAAAATATTATTTTTCGAAATATGATCAGCTATCACCCTCTGTTATTAGAGACTATATATTATGATTTCAAAGACACAAATGCCTGTGTGATACTGTTTAGATGTAAAATCAGAAGTATCAAAACTCAATGTTAATTTTTATGTAAGGCATCTGAAAAGAAATTCATATTTCAAAAGGAAGGTAGAGCATTTGAAAACACATGGTAGCCATACTGTACCTCCTAACAGTTCCCTCCATTTCTCCTTCTATTCCTACATGTACATCGAAAATAGAATGAAGGAAGAGGAGCAAAAAAAGTGACAAGTGTTATGAAGGAAATTGGTACACAACTAAAATCAAGAAAGCTTCCCACTGATTTCAACAGATTCAGCATATGAATTTTGAGGTTTAATAAGAACTATTTTGCTCTACAAGCCAAAAGAAAAAATCACAGTTAAACATTTCAGAATGAGTTTTACTTTCTCAAGCAAACATGTGAGTGATTGTGTATTTATTACAAAGATGTAATCTTATTTTTATAGTAATTTTGAAATAAGAATTACCTGACTTATTCTTCCCATTATTGTCATTGTCATCTCTTCCTTTTAGATAGGCAGGTTGTATTCCACTTTATGTCATTACTCACAGACATTCAACAATGTGTTAAAGTCATTATTTCCAAACGGAGAAAAACATTTCTCATAATTTAACTTTTTCATGTCTATTTGTCTGCCACCAATTTTCAGAGAAGGAAAAAATGAGATGATCACAGTGTTGGCTTTGTTTCTATTGAACATCTGTTCTCAGATACTTGGTCCTCTGATGCTTTAATGTACGCAGTAGTAAAGCACTTCTCCCAAAAACCTGGAAACTGTTGGAAATCTTTGGGAAAATGTTTAGTCTCTGAACTTGCCACTAATGATAGTATCATAAAAAGACTACAGAATAAACTTGTTTCTGCCATAATTCAAAGGTATAGCAATAAAATTAAATTAGGAATGGGTTTGGCTCCAGAACTTAGACCACTCTGTTCCTAATGGATCCTGTCACAAACACAGTATCTGGATTTTCTTGTTTGGAGCAGATGTTTTCCATTCCTTTGTATACAGAGGCACCAATAAATATGATGAAATTTTTTAGAGCATTAACAATACTTACATGAGCTAAGGATGCATCACTAACCCTGGCTATGAAATGCTCACATGTTTTAAAAGGTCAGTGCAAGGATCACCCACTTACACAGTGAAAAGGATGGACTCTGCTATCTCCATAAGAACATCCTTCCCCTTCTCCTAGACCAAGACTGTCCCTCAGGCTTTAAGCTGGAGGGAGGAGGGAGACAGAGGTTTCCTCCACCATGGTCGAGTCACATGGAGCCAAGCAGAGTCCCCTTCAGTGTGGCCCTCATGAAGTTGTTAGCAAGGAAATGCACCATCAGTTTCCCCCAAACAGTGTGGCAGAGAGGATGCCAGGTGTGATACTTCTAGTTGCTTCTCAGTCAGCAAGATGGCAGCTCTAGGTGCAGAAAATCTGGACTATTTTCTGTGAAGGATATTCTTCCTTCTGGGAATGCCCCTTATTTAGCTACCAGGCTCTCATAGCTTTTAGTAAGTGAGAAACCACCCACCATTTATTCTGTGGGAATTGCAAAACCAAAATGAAACTCAGAGTTTAAACAACCAAAAGGGTCAAAACCTTCTTTAAAAAAAACAAGTCAGAGTGGAAAGCCAGAAACTGGTACAGAATTATCTCTTGCCAGTGGAAGATGTCAGACCTTTCCTATTTCCACAGAACCCAGAAGAACACCTTTGTTCCCTCATCTCCAGTCTTTCCAATTTAGACATCTACATCTTTCTGGCAGAAATCACCTCCAAAAGGAGAGGAAGGAAAGAGCAGAGAAGGAAATTTCTCACACCCTACACATGCTGCAGTCAGAAACCAACTCTCCCTTCCCAGTAACTCCCAGTCTGCCTCAATCCCCAAAGTTTTCAAATACCACCTTAGTTTTAAAATATTTCTGCTGATTTACAAATTTAGAACCTGAAATTGCCCTATTTTCTCCTCTTGTGAGTGCTGCTACCAGCTCCAATGGCAGGACTGCTGGTAGTAACAATCACTACTTGACTGCCACCAGCCAGCCTTTGGAGGTGTTGGTAACCACCAGATAGGAATGATTACTCCAGTCCTCTGCAGTCAGAGTTAAAAACATACCTGCTACCATAGGAGCCATCATCCTCCTATCTGCTGGAGGAATTACCCTGAGAGGTGCCAACTATAAACCTTTTTTCAACAGAAAAGACACCTGGTATCACCCTTTTTGGTGTCCTTGCTATATTAAGCATGCATAATTAGTTGCTTCATTAACAAGTTTTTTGTTAGGCACCCTCTACCCAGAATACAGAGTATCAAAGAAATCAGGACAAAGACCCTCAGTTTGCCAAGGTGCAATTTGGGAAGTGAGGCATGTGCAGCACAGGTATTCTGCTGGCAGAGAGGCCAAGTGCTGTATGGGACGAAGGTGTAGGAAGAAAAGGAGCAAGAAGTGGAAGAAGGGTGATGATACAGCTAATAAGGAAGGAGGGAAATCATGACCCTTGCTAAGCAAAAAGTCCCACACAACCAAATCAAAGACGCTCTATAATATCCACCCAGGAGTACTCCAGTCTGTGTACTGGGTTAGCTCACTGTGAGGATGAGCATGGTACAAGAAACACAGTCCCTAAAATGCAAGTTTCCTGCTGATCTTACACAAGGAACACCGTGGTCAGGAGAGTTACATTTTGATTTCATTTAGGGGGAACCACTTATGACCTGTTGCTAGCCAGGTCAGAGCTGTGCTTCTCCACACATCACAAGTGACTCAGAGTCAGGATAGCTTGACCAAATAAACAAATAACAGTTGAGGACAGAAATCAAAGGCACAATGGAGTAATGAAAGCCATGTTTCTTATTGGTTTTCATACAAATCATCAGATGCTGAAACCATCAGCCTAAAAAAGGGACAAAAGCTTTTGCTCTCCGGGGCTTGAATTAAGTTTTGTGTGGTTTGCTAATTACGCTTCTTTCAGTTTTTCTTTGCTTTTTTCATCATTTGTTATAAGCAGAAAGCAAACATCTTGATTTTGCAAGATGTTTTCCTTTGAAGGCAAGGCACTTTGCAGTAGCTGCATACATTGTCTTTTTTTTCCTAGGACCTTTCTCTCTAACTTGGGACTGCTTTCTTTCACAATGATTTTACTTCCCTCCTTGGGTGGCTTTGAGATTGCAACAGCTGAAGAAACCCTTCCTCCCAAAAAATCATTTTGACAAGAAACATGTGGGTATATTCCTTCCTCACACTAATTTGGAAACTCTCCTTTTAAACTTGGGGTGCAAGAAAACAAAGCAAAGGTTAATTTAGAGAAATATTTCTCCTAAAGCAGGTTCAGCCTGTTCAGGCGGCCTTCTAGAACCTTCAAGTCATTGCAAAGGTGGTGTCATAAGAGTAAAAAGCAAGCACAGCTTCCCCACATTCCTTCTTCCAACATGTACGCAGGGATTTTTACTGCAATACCACTAGCAGGAAAACAAAAATCAAGCATGTGCTACAGTTATTTCTCATAGCAAATTAGCTGCACAATTAACATTCACAAAAAAAAAAAAAAAGTCCCACGTGTGTAGCACTGTAGAACTATAGCTTGAAGTATTAGGCTACAAATAATAACTTTTTCAAAAAGCCCAGAGACATACTGGTTGCATTGGGGAATTTGGGCCCAGTTATCCCCCATTAGTCAATATGAACTACAGGGCAAATGGATAAGGATGCAGGATTTGCTTTGATAGACAATTTTCAGTGAACAGGGTTTTATTGTCAGCATTTCCATTTGTGGCTGGAACAATTTAAATAATGTTTTCCTGACGGAAGAAAGGAGTCAAACATTTGGGAAAGAAAAGTAATTTCATTCTGCATTTTGGGGAAAAGCAGCCACAGAACCCACTGAAAACTCATCACTCACCTATAGGTTAATAAAGAGTAGAAAAATTGTTGCAGCAATCAGTTAACCAGAGATATTACTGTTAAGCTGGCCAAGAAGTTTATTCCCTATTTTGTGAAGGCTAGTTCTTTAAGTATCCTGTTGAAAACTGTATTAGAGCTCCAACTTCTAAACCAAATAGTTTTGCCTGGCAACAAGACCCTTAAGATGCGTTTTTCCTGAACGGCTGCTTTAGATTCAAATCCCAGGCTTCCCCCTTAAGGCATCTGAAACCAGGCTGCAACTTCTTTTACATATACCTAGCCCATAAACAAGAGGGGTCATCTGCAGGTTTCTGTGGCAGACAGAAAGATCCCTTCATCCTTCTGAGATGTGAACATAACATCCACACAGCGCTCAGGGTAGATAATATCATCTGGGATCAGAAACAGGAGGATAACATAAGTCCTTAAGAACACGCAACTTCCAGCAGAGATGGAGATGAGAACTAACTACCTCATTTAATTCCCAATCATATTCCAAGGGATTCCTTTGTGGTCATTCCAAGTGAGATATGCAGGTATCTGTAATCTAATAATTTCTTCTCTGAGTTCTCCAGGAATGTGATGTAGTACTATATGAGGACTGCATTATTGCTGAACCTGCCATGACGACAACAAACAGAATTCAATTTATTGAACTGCTTTTGTTATGAACCTTTGCTTTCAGTTATACAGAACTTTCTACAGTTTTTACCTTTCAGTCAGAAATTTTCCAGGCTTGCCTTTTGGATTAGTAATACATACTTAGAAGGTTTGTTGGAGGAAGTGAGTAAAACAAAATCCTCCCACATACTTAGTAACAAAAGGGGAGTAGAAAACCATGCACTTGCCTCAATCACGGGCAACAGTCATGGATTCATTTTACACAACTACTGAGAAGGTGGGAAAAAAAACAACAAAAAAAAGAAGAGAAAACCAAAAAAGTCTAAAAGGACAAAAGTCAACCTTTAGCAGAGAGGAAGTTAAGTAAATGGTACCATACAATTGAACATTGGGTGAACATTAGTTTAGTCTTATGGAAAAAACAAACATCAAACTTCCTCTGAAGACCATATTTCGGGCATGAGATGTATCCCCACTTCCTCTATTATGCCTCAGGGGAGCAAGGCAAAGCAGATCACAGCTCCTTCAGCCCCCCACGCTGCCCCAGCTGGCCTCAGGGGCACTTGACCTGTGACTCTCCCTTGATCTCCCAGGGGACAGGCACCACGGCGCCTTCCTGGAGGACTTTTGGCCTTGCTCAGGTCCCACTTTGCTTTCCTTTCCTACAGACAGCCCTGCTTTGCTAGGGCTGCCGTGCAGCAGGTGCAGCTCCAACAGCAGCCCCCTTGGTAGCAGGTCCCCAAGAAACAGGGCACCAACAAGGCCGTTTTTATGGAGGTCCCCTCGTCCAACGGGTGGGTCTCCTGGCCCACTTGCAGCTCTCCTGGCTGAAGGTGCCGGGATATTGCAGCTTGTCTTGTGGATTTTGTTACAGAAGACCTTCTCACTGGCATTTGGCTTGAGACTACCAATTTGCCTCCCAGCAAGGGATCACAAACAAAATGACGGGTTGTATCAACTCTTTGTAATTGCTGAAAATGACCAGCTGTCCAAACCCATGAACTACATAAAAAGGGATTTAGTCCATTAACTATTCCCTGAACTACCCAGGCTGCTTCTTTTAGTACATGTGAGCTAATGGAAAGGCAGCACAGATCACATAACAGTGGGATATTGTTGATCTGTAACAAAGGATGTTGTAATTCTGCGCTGCATAAATTCATACAGCTTGTTTGCGTAAGAAAAGCAGTAGCCGGTTTACTGCAGTGACAAACAAAACCTTTCTTGGCCTACAGAGCTACTCAGTATTACACCTTGGAGAAGGCTGGGTGAGAAAACCAACATGAATTAACTAATAATTAAGTAAAATAATTAGTAAAATAAAAGCTGGACCAAATCTTCTCTCCAAACCACACCTGAGTCAAACTTCTTCCTTCAGCTGAGAAATACTTACATGGCATTCTGCAAGTTGCCACTTCTTATTTGCAGATCCTGCCATTCAGAGATGATCAGAAATTTACCAACAGTGTTTTTCCCCATCAGAAGTTACCAATTGCTTAAAACAGCAACATTTTACAGAAATAATCGGTTCTGACACCAGTTGTCATAAAGAAAAGAAGGGGAAAGGATTTCCATTAACATTCTTTCGGACAACTCCAGAATGGAGTGATTTGATTTTTCATTTTGAAAAGAATTTTTGTATTAGCCTTACTTTAAAAATTTACTTGCAGAGTGTTGACATCTTGTTTTGATTACCACAAAGGACTTTTTTTCATGAGAGTTATTTTCAAAACTTTCTGTTAAACTTGTAAAATTTGCCACCAAACAGAAAGTCTGGTTCCTGTACAGTCACTGTCACCGAGTCTATTTTCTGTTGTACAAGGAATCTCTCTCATGAAGGACTGAACTGAATTTCAGTCCATGGCTAGGAAACACAGAGATTAAGTAACATAAATATTCTACAAACATTATATTCATGTGATAACGTGAATACTTTCACATTAGATGCAAACTCCTGTGATTTTTTTTTCCCTTTATTAATAAAGTCCTGTAAATATGTTATTTGTGCTATATCTTGTTGCATCAAATTAGTATGTTAGTTTGTGCCTGTGAGTCATCCCAGCGAGTTAAAATGATGCTGCTTCTGTGAATGTTCTTGAAGAACAGAAGAATAGGAGCCTGCAGGGAAACTTGATGTCCATAAAAACCTCAAAGAAATGTACTGGTGGGCACATCTTAAAATACTTCTCAGCAACATATAAAAACACAGTACTTGCACAGAAGGATGTTTTTTATTCATTGATTTGGTAAAACATACTAAATCATCTCAGAAGAAGATGGTGAAGAAAGTCACACAGCTGCAGTACAAGGGGTGTCAGCTTCTGTTTGCAGTTATGGCTTCATTTTCTTTCTAGTTTCTCTTGCATATACAGTGGTCAATCTTAAAACTAGCCAGATTTGCTTTCATAAATAAATACATACTCCACTACTTCCTTCTATTTGCTTCAAAGAGCTAGTGATGAATGCATGACATTAACTAAAAAGAGAAAATAGAGAGGGACATCTGACACAAAAAGGAGTTTATATGACAAGTGCTATGCATGGTTTCACGCTAGTGAATGTGTCAGGTATATGGCTAGCCAGCTGTATCTGGGATCTCAAACTTCCAAATTTGTTTTAGTGTCCAGACCCCCTTTTTATTGGCTCTCCTCACACCTGCACACATGTCCAACCTCACCCATCCAAAAATGAGGTTGCAGGCACTTCTGAAGACTCTCTTGGTTGCCAAGATCTACAGTCCTGAGACAAAGCAAGGTTAGTATTGGTATCTGAACCTAACAATGATGACCACTGATAATCCTTTGGTTTGGGGGACATTCTCAGTGCAGAATCATAATTAGAGCAGAAGATCAATCAGCTGCAGCATACATTTGCCAAGTAGTGCTGTCCATCCCCTGGTTATCAAAAAACCCAAGAGAACGAGAAAGTAACCCATAACAGACCTAGTCTGACCTCGGGTGAACCAGCGTATGTCATAGACAGATCAAGGCTGTGCTCTTAGGAAAATTTAAAGGCTACAGTTTCCTGAATTTGCCTTTGTGAACACCCGCTGCAGCTGTAGCTCCCGTTGGTCTCTGCAGAGGCAGCTTATCGTTACATACACGCAAGCAATAGGTAATTCTGGCATTTTTTTTCTCCAAGTATTTGAGGGAATGCTTGCCTTCCATTTACCATAAGAGTAACAAAATAGTTCTAGGGAGAATTTTTGATGCACAGTAGGCTACATCTATTGCCACACAAGTTTTAACCCTCCCCAGCAAACTCAGCCTTGCAAGTTTTTTCAATTGGGTTTACATAGCTAAGAAGGGTAATCACTGGGTTCAGTTCATGAGCTGATAGGGTAACATCAAAAAGGAATAGCAATTTACCTAAATGTTAGATGGTAATCAAAACTGTAATTGCATTGTCAGTTTTAGACTGAACGGATCACATACCTCACTGGATTGCACATCTGCACTGAAATCCTGCAAATGGTCAGGTGGAACAGCCTGCCTCTGCTTCAAAACTTGTGAGTCCCTCCTTCCTGGCATCAGATATGGTTTGCTCTGGAATCCCCTGTCCCAAGGGCAATATTAAAGTAGCTGCTAAATGAGGGACAGAGCCTTTCCACCCACTCATTTTATCCATCACAGATAATTACAATGCTGTCTGTAAAGGAATAAGGTTTTTCTTTTTTTCATTGCTCTTCCAAATGCTTACAGCTGCAATGTGACAACCAGCACCTGTGACTTTCCTATATTTACTGTTAAATTAGAATAGCAATCCTGCATCAGTCAGTCAGGAGAAGAAGCATTACAAAAAAGATTATTAAACACATGCAGCAGGAATGATAGGAAAGAAGACAGGGAAGTTAATGAGAATATACATGTCCTAAGTGTTCAAAAGAATGTATGCATGGTTTATGGAGCTATGTGAAATAGAGAAAATCGGATTCCATAGATGTACAAAAGCTGTGGTAACCTTGATAATCCTTTTCAAAATACACATACTTTCAGCAAGTCCTGAAAAATATTTTCTAGAGTGAGTCTAGAGCAAACTGAAGCAATTGTCATTTTGCAGTACGTTGCAAATAACCAAAGCTGTTTTTCTTGCTGTATGCAGATGGTTTATGAATTATGACTCAGATGGTACAACGTCTGCTAACTGATAGTAAAATAAATTCTGCTCTCATGAGAAAGCTTAATGTAAGACGGCAGAGTTACAGGATATTGCTCAGGCCCAGAGCATATTTCATTATGCAATATAATCATCCTCAAACCTGAAATTTCTTCACATGCATTATAAGCATTTGCAATAGGGTTTATTTCTCAGATAGCAGGCCTGGAAGTTTACTAGGTTAACCGAAGTCTTTCTGCAGCATCTTTTCTAGTCAGAGACACTGAAATTCTAATCACCTGCTGTTGTCTCACGCATTAGTTGTGCACAGATTTCACTGTGCTGTTCTCCCCATTACAATGCTAAGTCCAAAAATCAGTAAACAGGGAAGTGTTTCAAGAAGTGAAAAAAGTAGTTACTAGGGTGTAAACTGAAAAATAATTAAAATAATTAAAGGCCAGTATAAGTATAAGAAAAGATACACTCAATGGGTGTTGAGGATGTATGGCTCTGAGCTGATAACATAAAAATCTATGAAGGTGGTGAGATTTATGGGAAATGAGAGAATGTGGCACTTGAGCAGAAAACCCAAATCTGTATCATAAAGTCACGCTTTACAGTACGGTATCAGCCTGATACCATTCTGACTGCTTGCTTGTGTTCTTCTGCAAGGAAAGCTGATTTTAAAATGCTTCATATTTGTGAGGAGAAGAACTTAGAGCTGGTTCATAGACTGCTCTAAATGGTGAGGATTATCCCAAAATAGACTAGGAGGAGATTTAGTGCTCTTCCTGCTACTCTGACATGCCTGATCTTTGGCTCTCAGCATTTCCTGTGACATCAGGACACTCCTTTTCCACCAAGCATGAACAACTTCAAAACACACAGGGCTGGCTGCAGACCTCGACTTGCCCCAGGGACACCTGCTATAGCTGGGTGAGGAGCGATCACAGCCTGAGGCTTCCCTCCAGGCATCCAACACACCCCTGCACAACTAGAGAGACCCAGCAGGCAGATCTCCAGGACAGACCTCCCTCTTCAAGGAAATACTTTCAAAGGAGCGATGAACAGGAATGAAACGTTGTTCTCCAAATATGCCTTCCCTACAAGGATCATCAGCTAATGTGTAACTCCCCAGGTTTAACAGTGGCATCCTTGGATCCTAGCATACGCCATGCAAATGAAAAACACCTTTGAACCTTGCTGCCATTTTTGCAGGATTCACTTGCAGTAGAGAGGGGCTGGCCTGGGGCACTTCCTGCAGAGACTGCACAATGGGGAGGTGGTGGTGATGGCAAGGGGTGCTGGGGAACCAACAGCCACCATCTGCTGAAGAGGGGTCTCTTCTAAGTTGGGGGGAGAAAAAGGCCGGCGCCAAAGCTGGATCTTGAAGAGGGGGAAGAAAGCCTGTGTTTGAAGGCAGGTTTTTCTCTGCTCGTGCAGGACTTCTTTGCCCTCAGCTGAGCACCGTGGGGCCTGGCCCCCTGCGCTCTCAGTGCCTCTTTCTGCAGAGCTGACCACCTTGGGGCCTGGCCCAGGGTCATGCAGGGCCTCTTTGTCCTGATTCGAGCACCTTGCCAGTGCAGGAGCCAGGCCCCATGCTGGCCAAGTCAAAGCAAAGAAGGCCTGAAAAGCACAGAGCCAGGCCCCATGGTGGCCTGCTCTCAGAAAAGGACCCTGACAGGCTATCCTGCCCAAATCATGGCAGAAAGGCTCTCCATGAGCAGTGGGCAAGGCCTCATGGTGCTCCAAGGCCCCATGGAGTTTTGCACTGCAGCAAAGACGACCTGTAAGATCGGGGGCCAGGCGCCATGTTGCTTGTATTCAGGGAGGGGTTGCTAAAATCAGGAAAAATTGCCCCAGCGAGAGTGGAGGGCTAAGTCCCGCAGCTCTCCATCGAGGCGGAAAAGGTCCAGCCAGACCAGTTGGCTGATTTCAGTGGTGCTCAAAGCAAGAGGCCCTTTGAGACCAGAAGGCCAGGCTCAATGGACATCAAATCATAGGAACGAGGTCACAAACCTATAGTGCAAAGCCCCATGGTGCCTGAATGAGGGGAAAGAACCCTGGAAGAGCAGAGGCCCAGGCACCATAGCCCGGAGGCCAACAAACCCAACAAGGGGAGGGGAAGAGTAGATGCAGATGAATGAAGCAGCTCTCCTGAGTACTCTGATCAGTTTGGGCTCCTCCACGGCAAGAGAGAGTTTGGCAAACTGGAAAAAATGCAATGGAGGCCACTCACTTCATAAGAGGGATAGACATGGCAAATGAGGAGAGGCAATGGGTGCAGGGCCTGTTTAACCTTGAGAAGAAAAGACTAAGGTGGATCTTAGAGCTGCCTGCAGGTAATGGAGCCAGAGCGGAGGCAAGTGGCAAGAGGACAAGAGGCAATGGCCCCAAGCTGCAGCAACAGAAATGCTGATTTTACGTAAGAAGAACGAATTTTCACCTTGAGGTTAAGCGCATCAACCACATACCCAGAACAGCAGCGGAGCCTTTCTCTTTGGGGAGTTTCCAAAGCAGATGAGGCCCTGAGCAAACTGGTGCAATTTTGAAACTGACCTGCTCTGAGGAGAAAGTTGGGTTAGAAACATCCAGGAGTCCTTCCAGTTTTAGGATTCTGTGATGCATTGAATGATCTTTCACTAAAACATTATCATCCATTAATGGTGCTTAGGTAGAAAAGTTATCCAGCATTCTAGCTTATGCAAACAGGTAACATGAAATGTCTGAAGAGGGAAAAATTCTAGAGGACTAAAGCACTCTAAAGACACTTATTACCTCAAGGACATCATCAAAGGTCTAGGCAGTACGCTGTAGGGCGAGCTGAAACAGTTATTGTAGTGAAGTGTGCCTCCTTATATTTGGAAGCTATTACAAAGGGCTTAGGTGGCATTAAAATTCTGTTTCCCCTATCCAAAAATCTATTAGGCAACAGCTGTATGAAAAGTAATTTAAAAGGTGCCCTGTGATTTTTGTGCCTCTGACATAATTTCTGTAGTTTCAATCTGACTATTTGCTTGTTCTGTTTTTCTTTCAAACCCAATTTCTGCAGCCACAAAATACATACATGTTTGGTGGACTGCTTAGATCCAACAGAGGAAAGGTGGCAAAAGTCACAAAAGCAATTCCAGTTGAACTCTGCCATCATTTGGTAGTTGGCTGGGATTAACCTGACCTTTCCCACAAAACTGAGAGGGAAACTGGTAAAAAAAAAAAAAAAGCTCCCCAAAACCCCAACCAAAAAAACCCAAACCAGCGGAAAATAAAAGGGGAGACACCCCCCCCTCCAAAACAAGTCATTGATTTGTGTCAGGCTGCTGAAGCAGGTTGCATGAAAGCAGCTCTGATTCTTCCTGAGCCGGAGGAGTGCAGGGCAACTCCATGAGACCCCTCACCAAAGGCGACTACTCTCATGCATCGTGTGGTCTCCAGAGAGAGCCCATGTCTTGCAGCTGGGTTCTCCTCCCAGGGCAGACCTCCGGCTCTCCGTGCAGCCCCAGCGTGGTGGGCCCTGGCCTGCTCTCACTGCTTTCTGCCTGCCCGCCCGCAGAGCCTCACCCCGCTCCGCTTCTCACCAGGTTCCTGCTGTGTGCCTGAGGCATGCAGGATCACATGTGGCCCTGGCGTCAGGACCTTGCCGTCTCCAAAGTCCCTATCCCAGCTGCCCAGCGCATGTTTTCCCAACACTTCTCTCTCTCCACAGGCCTGGCTTGCCGGGCATAGGACCTGACTGTGGGCAGGCAGCATTTGTCCTCTGTGCCATGGCCTCCACATCATGGCCCCATGGCTGCCGTGTCCTCTCCTGAGGGGGATGCCATCTGTCTGGAGGGCCAGGACAGTGGGAGCATGGCACTGGGCTCAGCACAGCCGCCCCTGGGGCACTGGACAGCTTCTGTTCTTCGGGGTGAAAGGACAAAGAACTTGGCTTTGCACTGTGAAAAACAGCTCAGAGCATGATTGACATCCCTCATCCAGGGGAACCTGCTTTCTTCCTCTTTTTTTTTTTTGTGTGTGTGTAAAGAGTGTACTAAATCAAGTATCTTAAAGGCGGGAACTTGATCAAGGGAACATCTACCCTGTGAAAAACAGGCTGAGCACTTCACAGATTCCATGATTTCAATTCTTACCTATACTGGCTAGTTATATTATAATGCATTATGTCTCAGAAGACCACATAAGTAAAGCAAGTGCTATTTCTTAAAACAGGATTTAATAAGTTCTGTCCAGGACCTAAGTTCAGGGAAAACATTTTATTTTGCTTCCACTCAGAACACCATTAACAGGATCGTGTATCCTCTGCAAAGGGAAAAGTTGAGGAAAGCAATTGTTGCGGTTTGTTGTTATAAAGCCACAAATGATCCCAGTCTTGATTTTTGGACATGCTGAATCACCAAATTGCTGTGTTTCATATTTGTATTTCTTCTATAATTCTCTGGTATTTTTAGCAATTTCTGCAGGGGAAAAATAGATGGAATATAAGGATTTCATTTTGCTTGTTCACATTACAAACATCCCAAGCTTAATTTTTTCTGTGGTCCATTTCTAGGCTAATGAGGTCCTGAGTGACTTTTTTTTTTTTCATTACTTGTGACATTCAGGAGAGCTATGTGATCTTTCATAATCTCAATTATGATGCCAAACAACAAAAACAAACTTCAAGCTTCTGCTTTCTAGAACTTTGTGTCTTCCAAGGTCTGAGGAAAGAAAGAACAATTATTCCTTTTTGCTTTAACATAAAGAACAAACAAGAGTATGAATAACAGCCCATATAAAAACCTTTAAAATAAAAGCAATTTATGTTCAGAGCAAGTCAGGGATTTAACATTGGAGGTAGGTTTGCTTTTAGCAAGCTACTTTTTTTATTCTGCTTTAAACATAATTATTTTGCATACTTTGCTATCAAAATAAGCACAAGATAAAAACAGATGTTTGAATTCTTGCTTGGGGCTATTTTAGGGAACTTTGGGCTTTTTAATTAGGTAAATAAACTAATAATATTTTACAGTTACCCTGTCAAAACATCTATGTGCTCCACATATGTCAATACAAAGATGAAAAAGTTCTTGTCAGATTTTTTGTTCTTTTTTCAACATGTATAACTTGATGGAATAATTTGAAGACAGTGAGACTGAAACAGCATTTACTGGTTGCTGGAGCACAGCAAAAGACCCAACTGTATGCTCCATAAAAAATTGCATTAATGCAGTAATAAAGCTGCATTCAAGAACTCCAAAGTCACCTGTACAGACTCTGCTCAGACCCACATGCTTACAAATTGTGATGCAATCTTTAGGTATAAACTTTTTTCCCCATGTATCTGTGCCTCGTTCACTGCATGAAAGAGACTACCCTTAACGAGCAACTATTTGATATGCTGTTTCATCCTTATTGTTCACTGTGTGATCTTCTGCCTTATTAACTTCACACTGTTCCAAGTATTATGAAACCAAAATCCTGAAGTTCCTCACAGGACTCTTAGAAACAGATTTTTTGAAATACAGTGATGCTCATCACTGTATTACCATTTAGCAAACTCAAAATGTTTAAGTAAGAGAGTGGGGGTTTTCCTCCATTTTCTTAGCTGGGATCTGGAGTGTTGAGAGTTTAAGGTGCAGAGTAACTACAAATGCTCAGTGCCCTATGAGAAATGTGAAGCATTACACTCCATATATTCAGAACCAGCTCCCACCAGTTTCAGCAAGTGTTCCAGCAGTCTCAAGTCAAGCAGTCAGAAACTGACACTCACCAGGCACTGAGTAGCCAGGAGCAGGGACCTGGCTAAGTCCACGAAGCAAAGACAGCAGTGGATACCTGTCAGAGACTGAAGGAGTTAATGTCTCAAACACTGTGGTGGGGCAAGTTCTGCACAATGGCACACTCTGGCTAACAACGAACCCTGCAGGCAGGTGAGAAGTCAGTCAGCAACAGGGCACGGAGGCCCTGCCGTGCCAGAGGGTGCGCAGTTCCCTCTTCTGACCCGCTGAGTGGGGCAGCTCACCGTGCATGGCCAAAGATCAAAGAACAGTCATGCTTGCAGGGAGGGAGAAGTTGCTGCCCAAATGACCCCCAAGCCCACCAACCCATTTCCTGAAGGTTCTGAAAGCACAAACCAAGCATGACACCTAATTAGCCTAATGAGTTTGAGTGCCTGCCTGAAGGAGGGGCAAAGAGATGATAAAAGGACACAAACTGAAGCCCCGGGTGCACGCACCCTCCAGAACTGGACCCCTCAGCTGGCGAGGCCAACACTGGACCTGGGACTGGTGAAATTATACTCTTTTCTCTCTCTGTCTCTCTCTCTTTTTCCTGTAATCCCTACACCACATCCCTTTAGACATAAACTGTTGACCAAGTCTGGGACTGGGAGCGGATCCAGCTGCCCCTGAGCTCCTCTCTGAGAAGGAGTCTAGAAAGCAAGGAGGTCCGCTCTGAACCTCGTGACTCAATGGGAGGGAGCTCCTTATTGTCTTCCCTGAACTGATCCCCAAATAAGTAAGGCCTGTAGTATGTATTTGGTGGTATATGGTTAGCACATGTTACACAGTTTACTGACGTAGTTTCATGCCAATTTTTGTTGTGAGCATACCAATTTTTGTTATGAGCATGCCAATTCTTGTTTTGAGCGAATAGAAGTTGAGTTTTGTGAGTTAAAGGATCCTTGGTGTCATTTCACTTTAATCCTGACCTGGGAATCAGCAAACCTGAGTCATCGTCCTGAGAAATTGGGACATGACAACACCAAATCTAGATCTTCTGTCTGGCATTAACAACTGAGGCTTTTTGGTGACTGATCTGTGCTGTATTTGCCACAAAACTCCCATGGTCACCAGAGAGAAGGCCTTCCTACCTACATTGGGCTTGCTTATGACATTCTAACTCTATTCTACATCACTAGTCCATAGTTTTCATAGGCATTAAACACTAAAGTAAATTTGAGTCAAATTTTTAAATTGCTTCTACAATCTGCTTAAATTTAGATTGTCATAAGTTTACATTGAATTTTAAACAGGCATGTTTTAAAATGGAAAATTATGCTCAGTGAATTTTTAAAGTTTCATTTAAATTAGAAATCTTCATATAAGTCTCTACTTTTTGCAAGAATAGAGAGTATATTCTCCAAAATGAGAGTGCTTACCTGCTGAACACAGAGTAAATTGCAAGATTAGTTGAGCTCACAAGTTTTCCTGCACAGACTTTCAAGGTCAGACATCTGAAAAATGAAAAACTGTTCTGGAATAGTGACTATAGTTTTGGGAAACAGAAACATAGACAAAGAGGTTAGAGTCAAGGCAGATAAACTATGTGAAGTCTCAGCACAGAGACCATGATATACTTGGATGTATGGCCAGGAAAAAGCTTAGTGGAAGTGGAAAAACTGGTGTACTGCTGCTGGCAGCATCAGGGAATCTGTGGGTACAGTGCAGGGCTACCTCACGGTCTCTGATGACCACTGCTGAACAGGAGCTGGTGACCCAGGGACCACTCAGAAAAAGCTGTGAGAATGAATCCAATTTTAGAAGATGCTTTACAGGAAAGCAGGCTGAAGAAGTGCAGTCCACTCGCTTCAACAAAGAAAAGATTGAAGGATGACTGACTTCCTTTTAGTGATTTCTGTACTGGAAGCAGGCAGAAACAAAGTGAGGTCAAGTACTAGATACCAACAGCTAGATACACTGTAACTAGAAAATGGGATTTTTCCTTATCAATCTTCAGAAGCAATTAGCAATTTAAGACGTTTCCTCAGGACTCGGCAGTTCTCAGAGCCTAATTCAGGGCTGAACTACAAGTACTGCTCTCAGCCACCACCGGCCAGCCTGAGACAGGAGCTGCTTGATGACCTTTTATGTAGCATTAATGAGCATAAGGTGTAATGGTATCTCTTTTCCTGAAAATCTATAAAGTGTCTGCTAACTTGCAAGAAAATCATATGAATTATATTTAAAAGTGGTTTCAGAATCAGCTCTTTTGAAAGTTTACTGCATGGTCTCAGGCCACTGTGCCAAAAGTTACAAAAAATGGAATAATGCAGATCTTTCAGGTTTCCCAAAAACTGGAAACTCGCAGAACTTTCAGGCATTTGAACAGAAAGGAGGGAAGGGCAGGAGAACAGATTTTTTATGTTAGCTGTTGTTTCTTTCCATGAGAGCATTACTACCAGCTTGGAAGTCAGACTATTTGAGTGCTTCTGTCCTGCTCTTCTGTTGTTTTACCTGCTTAGATTCCTACCTGGTAACTCTGAATTCATGATGATAGTTCAATGGCATCATTAGCACACCCAGTAAGTCTTAACAAGCATCCTGGATTTTCACTGGCTTGTGACTGTAGCTGTTTCCACCTAGAAATACAAGATGTGGACTGTGGCCATCTATGGTCTCAGAGACAGCAAACAGGGAATATTCAATAGGACAGAAAAATTGTGGCATGAGACTTTCACAGGGACAAAACTGTCACAGCGCTTCATTTAAGTGAAGATACTAAACAATATTGAAAATAGCGACATCTGGATAGACTGGATAAGTATGGTCAGTTAATGAAGGGGAAAAAAGCCCTCTTTTGCTGCAGGGTTTTAAACAACCTCTCGCTGTTAGGGGTAATTTTGTTCCGGCTAGATTAGCCAATAAATGGCTCCTCATTTCTTTCCCAGAGCTGTCAACACTGGCTGATGGCAGAGATGAGGTTACCAACCCTTTCTCTGGTTCAGTAGCACAGGCCCTATGTCTTTTCCAGTCTGTAAGGAAAGAAAATTGTTAACCTGGAAATTGTGCCAGTATATGGAAACATACTGGATATTTTTTCTATTATATAGGTACCGCTAGTACCATCTCATTCATAGGTTAATCACTGACTATTCAATAAGTACAAGACAATAGCATAAATTAAAACAAACCAGAGGAAGAAAGTACAGGAAAACATTTTAATGATTCCTGGTAGCATTTCATGGCCCATACCTATTGAAGGACATCTCCTTTGCCACTTCATTAGGCCAAGGCATGTCTCATCATTAGAGGCACCCATTCAAAAGAGCAGTCACCTCGGAAACACAGTATAAACATCACCCTTAGTTGCCACTAATATTGCTGCCTGAAAAGGCTCCTGCCTGACAACAAGGAGCGACATTTGCTTTTCTCCTCCAGCACTTCCACAGCTATGGTGTGCAATCTTCTGCTGTTTATTTGGTTGCAAGAAATTAACTGGCAGCCAGATGTGCATGGTGAAAATAATGAAATTTAAGATGTGTAAACAGGAACTCTATGTAAAAATAAGGTACAGCTTCTCCTCAGAACAGTCTTGCAGCTTTGAAGCATGCTATACTGCTGAATGCCATATGGACTGCTTTTTTCACTTCTTTACAAGCTTTCCCAAGGGATTATTCTAATAACTGGTATCATGTGGGAATGTGAATCTTTTACATATGTAACACTATCGGGCAATGCATTCTAAGTGTACTACCAGTTATCATAGCTTTTATTATAGAAATCAATATTTTATATCCTTACATGATGTACTATTAACTGGCCTTCCCAATTTACAAACCTTGGGCTGGAGAATGGTATGTTTCTTTCACAGTATTGACCTACATTATGAATGAGGCTTTAAAGGCCATCACTAAAAAGAAAAAGAAAGAATGGGCTTGGGTTTGTGCTATACATGGCTGTAGCCTTGAAGTGGCAGGTGGTCTTTCATAGGAAACAGTACTGCTTCTTCTGTCAGTATACCAGGAAAAATTTCTTTCCTGTCAAGACAACACTGAAATTTAATTAGCTTAAAAATGAATTGAGAACCTGACTTTTAGAAATTCAGAGTTTTAGTGACTGCAGAATTTGTTGTACCTAAACTGTGTCATGTCCCACTCTCCCTTTTTTTTTTGAGGCACTGAAAATAAGTACATTTAAGCTATTTGAAACCTCTTTGCCGTCCCCTTAATTTGCAATACCATAACCTCTTCTCCTCCTCTTTTGGCACAGCTTAAATCCTTAGCACTTAGAGGCATATAGAGCCTTTCAGCTGGGAATGAGAAAATGCCTTACCAAATTTCCTGAGAGTCACTCAGCCTCCAGCAGACACATTTGGCTTAAACATCTCTTCCTGCAAACTCCAGAGCTCAATCAACCCATAAGGCTTCCCGCACATAAGGCTGGGGTCTCAGACATGTTCTTTCCACCCTCCAATTTGAAAAACACTTCTAAATTTTGTTGAAGTACTCTGCTTATATTATTCCATTCACATGAACACCTGCTAAGGGTGGACATAAATCCTTGTGATTTATCATTAAATTTAACAGGAATAACTTTGTAGGTGGATCCTGGTTTTAAGCTGATGATTTTAAGTTATAAGGGAACACTTATGTCCGCTTGTTTTAGAACAAAATTGTTTTCTCAGATTGAGATATTAATGATACAGCTAGCAATAATCTGTAAGAATATAGGAGAGAGAATGATAGAACATGCAAGTCATAACCTAGAAATACACAATTACTTGGGATCCCTGGCTCTCCTGCTCACAGAACCATATGCCCAAGGATCCTGCTTCTGCAGACTGGCAGCTCTGTTCCTGAAGGGCCAAAATTTTGTACAATTCACCCAAGTGGGTTGATCAGTCATTGTAAGACATGTTGTGACCCTTCTTTTGGGTCTGTTTGTTCACACATCTTATTCTGGGTACAAAGAGACACTGCAAGCAGGATATACACAACATAAAAGCATAAAGCAATTACTCACTCAGATTTAGTGAGCTGCTAGGCAAAGCTGTAAGTGTGCTGACCACCCCAACAAGGCTCTGGGGGCCAGGTAGGCATTGGTCCCACAGGCAGGGTGAGCTCCCATGGGATGCTCAGCCCCACAGAGAGGCACCTGCCACCCACACACTGGCACTGGCAGCTCAGCCCAGTGACTCCCACCTAGTTGCCCTCTGCTTTTCCCCTAAGATTCTTAGGCTGGTGTTTTCTTTCTTGAATCCTTGACCCATCAATGGTCCCATCTCAACAACCCTGCTCCTGCCCCCAGTGTTGCCTTTCATACTGCTATGGGGATGCTCTCACAGCTGTGCCAGTAGCCTGGCCCCAGGTCAAGCAGTGGTGCTCCATCAGGGCCCCCAGCACTCACCCAGACCTGGCCATGGCATAGGGGGAAGTTCACAGCAGGGACTGCGGAGAGGGAGTTTTCACAGGTGGCTGAGGAACTCCTCGGGCCCCATTTGCCTCTGCTGTCCACAGACTAGAAACAAAGCAGGTATTTCCTGTGTCTAATTCTCCATTTTCTTTCACTGCCAATAGGTGCTTTGCCTATAGCCACTTCGCCCTGGTGGAGAAGTCGTGGATGAGGGTGGTTGCTCTTAAGCACTAGCCTATGTGACCCTTAAGATTGGCAAGTTGTAATTTATTCTTCTCTCCCTCCCCCCATACCACAGAGCACAGCTCAAAGGCAGAGGAAAATCTGCCCCACAAATCTCTAAGGTCTGTGATGCAGACACAGCCAGGTGAACAATATTAAGGTGAAGATTTCTTCCTCTGCTATGAAGGACAGCTTTTTCTCCTCAATGCAGGAAGCTGTGTGAGAGGGAACACCAAGTGACTCAGCTTCCTTATAGAATTACCTGACCAGGAGCCACCCCTGCCTGAGTACATCATATTTGATCTACTTCCCTATTAAAATTTGGGTCCAGGTGCTTAGCATAAATGAATTTGTATAGGTAATATCTTCCTGAATTCACTCATAGATCTGAAAAATTACTCTTTTGAAATAGAATCTACTTCTGTTCTAGGCATTCAGTCTTTGGGCAAAAGGAACAAGTACCTGACATACTGAGTATTGAGCTACTGTCTTTAAACAGATGATTTGGGGCTCCTTCTTTCATTCTGGAACACACTTAAGGTGTACGTTTGGTAACAAGAGTTTTCAAGCAATCCTGACTGACATGATTCGTAACAGAAGGCTTTTGTCAACAGTGAGGTCAAACCCAAAGGAAGAGAGAAACATCATTGGCTGATCACTTAAGCTAAAGAACTACCTGAATGGATGCTTTGTTCTTTTAAAGTAACCTAGACCAGACGTGGATTAAGTTGAACTCATGTACAAGTGTACACAAGCACAAGCTCTGTGTAAATTGAACTTGTCCCTTTTGTGATTATACATGCGCTGTAACAGCAGGATGACTGTTGCGGAGAATCTGCAAATTTTGCAACAGTCTTCCCAGGGCAAAAAACCCCAGGCATAAGTTATTTTGGAATATTGTCTGACCCAGTTTAGGACTTTTCATTTGGCAGTGTATTGTACTAAATTGCATTAAGTGGGATGCTGGATCAAAGCCAAGTATTAAGGCAGACTGTTGGCTGAGGGTTTGTGCGAGACACCACATTCCAGTTTGTCTTCACAAAATGTACAACTGAGCCATTTTAATCTGTGGGTCAGCTGGACTGCTTGTGTCATGTAAGTATGGTACAATTAAGCAAATATTACACAAAATATTAAAGATCATCTGTCTTCCCTTACTCTGTGCTTCATGTCTTGTTTCTGCTGAAATATTTTCATGTTCATTTTCTTTTGGAAACAAAGTGAGCACAAATGCAATGCTGCCATCTGAGAGTGGTTTATGTTGCCTTAATAATTAGCCAGAGAAGACAACAATTCTGATTTAACCCTGAAAGGCTAAGTGAGGGTTGCTAAGGAGAGCAATCTGCAATGAATCAAATGATGAAAGACCACCCCAGTACAAAGCAATTCAATCCCAAAAGCCAGTAGTCTCCCAGAGCCATTTCAGGTGCCAGTGTTAACTCCAAGAAGACTGCAAGCTGCAAATAAAACTTGGGCTGGGTGACCTGGGGTTTGGCTTCAGCCTGCATTGCCTTTCCCAGCAGCCTGGAAGGCAAATAACCTTTGTTTCATGTTCAGGTTTGCGGGGAAGCAAGACTATTCTGTAGCTAACCCCATCTCAGCCATTCCTGGGCTATGGACCTACATGTTCTGGGGCAAATCTCATTATGACCTTGACAGCTTTTCTAATAAGCTTAGAACTTACCTTAAATTGAGAGACCTTATGCAGATTAAGCTGTATGAAGACTCCTACAGTAGCATTACATCATTTTTAGACTCCAGTTGCCTTTTTTGGGGAATTTAGTAACAGCCTGAGTTATTCTCTAAATACACAACAAGCGACTCTAGACCTTTTTCTTTTGGAGTGAGTAGGACAAAAGATAGGTAAGGGTAGTCTGGGGTTTGAAAAAAAGTTCTTAGTCTGTACTAAATTATGGAGATCCTTTTGTACATTTATTGCATTACCTTTGTAAGTCTGGAGGGACAGTGCAAAGAGCAGTCCTATTTCAGGTCACTGTAAGTCAATCTCCCCACTCCATTTTAACAGCAGTGTTTCATGTATGGAGTACTATTGTGTAATTTTGTTATTTGGGTTCTTCTATTATTTAGCATTCAGCCCTGTGAAAACTTACAGTAGTGCCATGTGATGCTGCTAGTTTAAGCATGTATTCTTCCAATCTACCATGAAAAACAATGCATGCTAAAAAACCCCATTCCAAGAAAGAAGGGCACACACTAAGCACAAACATCTCATGGTAAGAATGCTGCATAGGCAGCAAAAAGCAGCAGCTGGTTGGCATTTGGTAACCACATAATTTGGATCAACAAATCCTATGGTATGCTGTTTCCTTTGCTGCTAAACCCGTAATTTACAGCAACAATTCTTTTTGAACTGCTTCAAAAGCTGCACTAACAATACCATGCTTTTTACAAAAAAAAAAAAAAAAAAAAGAAACCTAACTTTTTCTAATAACAGAAGAATTAAGGGTATGTGTTTCATATTTATAAAGTATTTTACAGGGGCTAAACAAATTCTCTATATATAATACTATTAAAAATAGCCAAGTCATCCATAATTTAAGAAAATGTAATTTTTACTAGGTGTCAAAGCTGTTTAGCATTTCATATTTTGAAGCGCTTCTCTCAAAGCACTCTACAGTTTATTTAAGCAAACAAGATGCAAGGTCACATCTCAAATGCTTTACATCCTGACAACCTTAGAAACATTAAGATCAAAGAAAGATAACCTTAGACTAATTTAAGAGTCACTGCAACTCTTCTACACCCTACAACAGTTTGGACAACGCAGCTTGTGAAGGAAGTTGTTCAGCTTAAACTAACATGACAGACGTAGTTCAGTAAACTGCGTATGCATTTGCAAAAGTAACATTGATGATTCCTAGTAACCACTTGCTCTTTTCAGACAGTTCCATACAATTAGAAGATCTGCTTTTATCTTAAACTTTCCCTCAAAAAATTGTCTCAAATCTTAAAATTGCTACTGCAGAAATATAAATATTAAAAATAACTTAGTCCTCAGCTGCAGTAAGAGCTGAATTGTAAATGGATGACTTACTGAGGAATAAACCTGTGCCTTTCTTAGATCAGATGAAAAGTCTATTGGCTGTGTAGGAGGGAAGGACTCTTACCAAAAGACTCTCCTGTTCTGTGTGCTCTTCAATGGCCTTCATTGCGGTTCATCCAAAGTCTTCCTAAGTTTTACATACATTGATGAATATTAAGCTTTTTAAGAGAGTTATAATTCAGTCTATTAATATGCAAATGGTAGTCTAAGCCTGCAGCACACTGACTTTAACTTGACAAAGAACAAAAATATCCTCCTTTTTGAAATGCTAAGCACACACCAATTCCTATAGGTAGGTACATTGCTGCAAATGCTATGATGAGAAATCCTTTAAACATTTCTAACCAATAATAGGGAAGCAAAATAATTGTAATTAATTCTTTATTATGTATTTTTATTAAGTATTGTTATTTGGGGCATGCATAATAACACTGCAACAATTATATCTATCACAGCATTACAATAGAAACTATCTGAAACCTTGAATTTTTGCATTTTGTGAACAGTGTTTACTGCTACTGCAGTCTTGGGATTCAAACCGATTCTCCCTGATAAGTCAGGCTGATAAAGCAATCCACCTCCAAAAATGACCAGGCAAGATTTTGGCACAAACTGCAGTCTTAGCTGCAAGTTACATTACACCAGGGGATGTCACCAGTGAAGACACAATACCAAAATTTGTGCTGCAACTTGAATTATACCTGGAAAAGGAATAAAGTAATTAATCATCCAGCAATTATTTAGAAGCAAGACAGTAAATAACACAGATATAATTATCATTTATAATCTTATCTGTTGTTATGACTGGAAAAAGAGGCAAGAATATCTTCTTTTCCTATACAGAATCAGTCATACTAATAGCAAAGAGCATCATTTAAAACCAGAAACACATTGGAATGCCAATGCGTAAACCAAAGATTGTCTGGGACAGGCCACGCTAGATGACTGATTTGTGACAGTTCAAGAAGCTGCCATTCTTTGCTATCCATTCTGCTCATTTATTTGGGGTGAATGCCATAGTAACAGAATGGAGCGTGTGCTCAAGCCTCAGCTATTCCATTTTCAGCTGAACACGAGAATTCCCACGAAAACGGATAAAAGGGGATACCCGCATGTGTCTGCCAACACTGCTGCAACAACGGCAACATGCAATAGAGAAGGGATAAACAGTGTGAAGCAGCTACCACTGCAGCAGTTCTTCCCATGAACTGGCACCCCTGTGAGCATGAATGGAGACTCAGCCTTTCAGAAGAGGTGTTAAGCAGCACCACAAAACATGTAAGAGGTAACAGCCTTTCCATTTTCAACAATGTGTAAGGTAAGAAGAAAGTTCCACTCTTGCCTCGGAACTGCACTGGTAGAAGTGCAGACCCACAACTGCCAGACTGACATCTCATCTAATCAAACACATACATCTAATCTAATGCGTAAGTGCATTAGAATCTAATGTATAAACACAATGTTATTGTTTTAGGAAAGTGCCTGTTATCCTGAGCCATTATATAATTCATTCATAACTCCTTCTTTGCACAGACTAAAAGCTGTAGAAGACATGAGAAGAACATATACGCATATTTACTCAGGATGAAAAGATGATTTTGTACTACTAAGTCACAATTCTTTCTAAATAGATGGAGTACATTTCTAGTCTTGCCTGTAGTATGAAAGTAGTGTTCCAGGATTAATACAGATTCATATGAAAACTAAGGAGAAATACACAATGGGGTTAACTAACATGTGGCATCCTGCACCTCCTGAAATTTAAGTCAGACTTATTTATGCGAAGTACTGAAGTACAAGTCCTTAAGGATGAAAAACTATTTATGCAGATAACTAGTATAAGACTGACACAGCAATATGAGCATTCTGCACTGGTCTCACTAGGCTGACTTAAAGATAGGTTGAATTCTGTGGCAATGTTAATCCTTCTGTTTGGCAGATTCCCAAATTCCTCTACAATTTCAATGCAGAGGGCTCCTCTTCAATAGGGTATTAAATAAACTTTCTTATTTACAGTATGTAGTTCACAGAACACAAGGAATGATAATGTTCGCTACAGAGAGAAATTTATAAAAGAACAAGAATGTAAATGTTTCCATTATACCTTTACATCTCAAAACTGTGTGATTATTAATATAAATTCAAGCCTTTAAACAAAAATACAGTAGCATATATCATGAGAAATCAAAAACCCTTCCTCAGTTTAGAATCAGGATGGTATGGAAAGGCATCGCCAAACAATGCTGTATTTGAAACAGCAGATCTTGCTGAAAAGCCGTCTCCCAACTGAGAATCATTGATATAGTTAATTGTCTTGAGTCTTTTTTTTATCCTTCTACCAAAGGCACCCTTTCCCTCCAAATACAGTTTTATTTGCAACAGTAAACATATATAAAGTTCTCATCAGTTAAAAACCTGCTGTAACGTAGAAGTGTTATTTTTCATGCTCTTAAAAGCCCTTGAACATGCAGTGGAAAATGAATGCCACAACTGGGTCACATCAAGTAAAAATAATTTTGGAAAAATATTTTTCATTGCAAAACATTGCTGCTGTTTACAGAACTGACTACAACTTCATTTCTCTATGAGGTCTTATTCTAAGCAGAGGCAAGAGGCAGTAAAAATTAGTAGATGACAGGAGAAGATGAAGTGTAAAACCCATGCCTGACAGCTCGACCTTAAACATGAAGAATACAGAATCACAGAATAATTATTCAGGCTGGAAGAGACCTCAGGAAGTTACAGCCCGATTTCCTTCTCACCATAGGGTTAATACTGGATTGAGACCAGGCAAAAGATGTTTAAACCAAAATGCAGTTTCCTTCTTAAAGCATTTGAGTTGGGTATGTTATTAATGTGCCCACATTAAAGTGAACTCTTTTATCAACATGCATATTGAACAAGAAAAATTGAGCAACTGGGTAGCTGAACATACATACAGCGTACACAACTAACCACTTTTTGCAGTCATGTACACTTAAAAAAACCTCTCTTCATATTAAAACATGCCTATTTTATGGGAAAGAGTTTTATACAAGTGTATAGGTCTTGTAAGCACAGGCTGCATTGGTCACTGTGCAAAATTCCTGAACTGTGAACAGACATAGTATATTTTCACTTAGTACTGTGGCAAAACCATATAATATAATCCTCAGAAGCAAGAAACAAGTGCAACAATTCATACATCACTTTTTCATTTTTAATTTAGTAATTATTGAATGGTTCCAGAGCAGGCACTACATTACTTCAAACACAATCAAGTATCTTTGAAATAATGTTGAAAAATAACCTCTTCACCTCAGGATACACACACGCATATACACACACATACACAAATTAATTTAGAAAATCTGTACATGTGTATTTTTCGGGAAGCAACTCAAAGAACCGTACCACAAAGAATTAGTTTCTGTACTCTGACACACCACAAATTATAATTCATTTTTCTGTAGATAGGGTTTAAGGACACAAAATGCCATGCAGTGCTATTTAGTAGAAAATGAACCGGTAAATAAATTTATCTATTTAGTGTTAAAAGAAAACACAGAATTCCTTAAACAAAACAAATGCCAGTTTACCAGAAATCAGAAATATTTATTGTCCTTGAGCTAGGCAGGCCCCAGTTATTTGTGTTTCCTTAAGCCTATCCCCTTGGTAGACAACAGTGAGGAAGTATTTGACTATGAAAATCTGGGAAATTAATTTCCTATTACTGGCTGCAAAGATGGTTCAAGAAAGGAGTATCCTTGTTGAATCTGAGTCTGAAAGTCCATCTTCTTGATTAGTTGCCTCATAATCACCTGCATTATCAGCTAATTCAATGTCTTGATCATCATTACTCTCTGCGCTGTAATCAACTTCTTCAAGAAAGCGAGGTTCATCTTCATCCAAAACATATGTAGTGGGGCTATAATGAACAAGAAGTTACATGAATTATGTTAAAAGTTTTGCTTGAAACAATACATTCAGAACATGCCCTGTCCCTATCCTGACATACAATAATCCAAAAATTACCTCAGGAAAGGGGCTGTTTACCCGAAATAGTATCAATTTTTTAATTGCACATAAAACAACTGGGAGCCAAAACCATGTTTGTAAGACCCTGAACTAATTAGTCAGTCATACACAACTCATTATCCAAATGTGCCATGACAAACAAGCTACACATCACAGACTTAAACTAATGGCCTCTAAGACCTTCATATAATTATAGCACTATCAGAGGTTATTGCAGAAGGATACAACTACATAAAGAAACAGAAGTTGCTATAAGGTATAAACAAACTAAAAAACAGATGAGACACTAAAAATTCAATTGGGAAACCTCTGTATTTTATTAGAACACACATTTTGCTGAAAAGCATTGTGAGCAATTACACAGTACATATCAGAGATGACAAAACAAGGAGTCATGTTTATGCTTAGAATTAAGTTACCATATGAATCACTTAACTCATATCAGGTCCTCACACACTTGCACGTAGTTAAAATTTGTATGTTAAGCCTTGCTGTTCAAAAGGCAGTGGATTTAAGGAACTGAGCCACTGCCCACAGAATGGTCTATGCCCTTATCTAATGGCCTCCAAGAATAAGAGGACTAACACCTTTAGTGTTAACTGGAGAAAGGTTAAAAGACAACTTTCTGATCCTCCCACCTCCCTAGGACAGAGGAGAGAAAAAAAACCCACCACCAAAACAAAAAGTGTTTTCCAGTTTTCCTAACCCACCTTGGGACATAAAAAGCTATCTGCTTAAAAGCACTAAGTATTCCTAAATATTTCATAAGTAATTTTATATTCAGATGAAGTCCTACAAAGGTTTTGTAATGCATTTTACCTAATAATCAAGTCACACAAAACTAATACAAAACAGTGAGAATGTTCTTACTGAGAAAGATCACAGGGTACTTGTAGAAATGTTTGCATATTAATTTTGATGAATTTTGTTGTCTTACAGCACACAACAGCCTAGCTTGGCTGTGGCTTTATAATTAAAAGGATTAATCACTGCTTTCTAAAGGTCTCTTAGGAGCTTAAGTGAACCACCTGAAATCTGCAATGCAATCTCTATTCAATATAAATAAATTTCACAGTATTCTTCTTCTACCTGTAGCCTCAATGACACACTACACTGTCATGTTTTGTACTGTTGACAGTTCAATTTAAATATTGGGAGAACAACAAATGACAAGAATTGTTAATCCTTGCTTAAGGAAAAAAGGACAGAAGACCTAAAATAGTAAGAAAATAAATTATCAAAAATTCAGTTTAGCTACAGTCTCTGGATTTACATTTAAAACAATCTGTATCATGGTTCACTAAACAAGCTCATACTCATTAAGCCATGCAAAAAGGAATGCTCCACAAAACTAAATACTTTTAGAGATTATTTAAGCCATAACCAGGGGAACAACCCACTATGTTGGTTTATGAACTAGGTGTTTAAAACAAAATTGTTTCCATTTAGGAGACACAAAGAGTGAGGAAAATAACTACTATCTTTGCTAAGATGCCTTTTTCATTTTACAGGTAGGTAAGCCAACATACCATAAGGATACACGCCTTACATGAAAAACCTGTGGTAGAACCAGCAAAGGAATGTAATTTTTCTGTGCTTTTGTCCTGTGACGCTTTCGTCCTGTGACGCTTTCCATCCTAGGAAGTCACTACCTATCAACACTTCTTCTAAGGAAAAAAAAGTTGGGGGGGGGGGAGTTTGTTTCATTTGTTTGCAGAACAAAATGAAAGGAACTTCACCACATAGATCACATTCCAACCAGTGCACAGTTTTTTTGCAACTTCTGCTTCTAATCACTTAACACAGATAATGATTTGTTAGCTTTTGTATGCAAGGGATCCACACTGCAATTGCAGGATAGACTGTGTAATTCAATTCACAGGAAATGGAGCCATTAAATCTGAATGTTGGCCCAATATTAACTAATAATTCTGAATACTGAAACAGAAAACTACAATGAACTATGTCAATGACATATTTTACTAACCACTGACAATGGGATGTTAACACATTACAGCAGGCACTTATAAAAATTCATGTTAGTGAGGTATAACGTAGAATAATAAAGCTCTTAAAAAATTCTATCCACTCTTTTTAATAAGTGTCATTATTTGGAAATTAAACTCACATAGTTAATCCAATTAAAAAAAGCAACCAACAAAACCTATTTTAAGGAAAAAAACACAAAACTGGACACACAAGCAAACCACCTCTTAGTTCACCTCTTAGAAGTGGCTTGTCATTTCATATAATATGTCCTATTTTATATTGTCTTGAAAAACACACAGGTATATGTATTCAATATCTATTTTTGTTATATTTGTATATATGTATTTTACTTATTTAGGTATGTGTAAGCATGTAGGCATGCCCCTAACTTCTAGAAGTTCAGCCACTGTGCAGTCTTCAGGTCAGTGTGTCTGATGTAACACATTTGCTCTGGCATGTGTATGTTCAAAATTCTCATCCGAAACTGAGGGATGCTTTTCATTGACATTTCCCATTTAATAAAATCAACATTATAAATTACTTTATTAAAAAAAAGTACCATTAGAATAGATGAACAGATCTTATTTTCAAAGGTACACAAACTTTTAACGTAAAAACTGGCTCTGAAGTCTGCCTCATAACAATCTTAGCTTTCTACTTACCATCCAGGCCAATGCACCATGGCTTCTCAATCACTTATTACTGAAAATAAATATTATGATTGTATTTACTAAGATTATTTTTTCACTTTCCCTTTCTTGAGTCTTCATTCCTCACAAAATGGTATCTGAGTTCAAAGGAAAACATTCAAAGGAAAAACCCGTGTCACATACCACTCACATACATTTGCTTTGCCCATGGCATGTTTTCTTCTGATGTAGCAAATGTTAATCTTGGATATTTAACTTTTCAGCAATCTTATTCTAAAGGTAAGCATGAATCTGCAAAATGTAATTACTACTCTGCTGTTTTACTGAGGCTGGGTCACAAGAAATGTAGAAACCAAAACACCTGAAAAAATTTCTTGCTGTTTAATCAAATTCTTTATTTGCCTCCCTGCCGCTCCCCACCCTTGGCATATCTTGTGACAATATATTTTTAGCTGCTGTCATGCTGATTCTATGGGTTTTAATTTCCTAACTTTTCCCTTGGGCTTTTTCTAATTAACTTGCTCAATAATCCCTCTTCCTCTACCCCCACACCTCCCGCTTTTCCTTTTAAAAGGAAACCATTATTTTTCTCAGGTTAGCAAAGGTTGTTTATCACACAACTACAGTTCTGTAATGTAAGGGATAGCATAATCTGTGTATCTTCTTTGAAGTCATGGCAGTTAAAAGAGAATACTACAAGAAAACCTGAAGTTTTGCAGATTTTACTTAAACAATATTTTATGGGTAAAAAGATGAACTCCGAAGTACCTGATACAATACTGTGGTCTTCATGTTTATGAAGAACTTTAAGGATATCCCTTTCATTTAAAAAAAAATATTTTCTACATCACTTGCCATTGCATACACTGAATTTAGGAATGAATGCAACTTTTTTCTAAAACATATTTTAATTATTATTTTTTTAATGACAACACCTTCCTATGTTTTTTCTTATTTACATTAATGCTCCAAACATATTAAAAAATCAACCTATCCACTAACATAGTATATTTTTTCAAACTAAAATTTTATTTGTCCCTCAAAAGATATACTTGGATGTTTTATTATCCACATGACTCAATTACAGCGAAATTAATCCACAAGTCAGACACAACCATTACCAATTTCAGCCCCATGGAGATCAGCAGTTTTCTGAGACTACAGGGGAAGTGTATACATGTTAAAACTTCGGAAGAAAAAAATAAGAAATATTCCCTGCCAAACTATGGAGAATTGCAGCTACTTGGGGAGTTGGGAAAGGAAGGAGAGAAAGATCTGAAGAACTAATGATTCTTTTCAAAACTGCATTGCCAGGGGAGGGAAAATTTTAGCGGAGAAAGAGTCAGGAGATATCACAAAGGAATCGTTTCTCCATACTTTTCCTTTTAATTTCCCTTTAGGGTCTATATTCTCTTCTAGGGATCAGCAATGCTGCTACAGTAGGCAACATCACACATGCAGCTACATGCAGTTCCCTTCAGGACCTCTTCACGTATGTGTTTTTCCCAAGTAGTAAGGATATTTCCTCAAGGGAATTTCCAAGGCTAAAGAGAACATGTCTCACTCTTTTCTGAGCCCTAAGAAGCTGGGTATCCAAATCCCATTTAAGTCTTGTTTTTAAATATCCTCAGAGTTACTAAATTTCACTCCACAGCTTAATAAAAATTAATCTCAACATTTTCTTTGTGCTGTCACCCTGAAATACATTTTGTGAAACTAAAAACTGGATTAAATTAGTTGGATTCAACAATCATTGACTAATATTTGGATCATACTACCAGGAGTGGAAGAAAAGCTTGAAAAATGGTATGAAGAATATAACCTATTCATCATAGTTTTTTGGTTTGTTTTTTTTTTCCCTAGATTACTAGTTTCCTTATTTTGCCCTAGAGAAGATGAACAGTACTCTGACACTACAGTCTATGAAGAATTAAAAGCAATCACTTTCACTTAGGCCAGAGGAGCATCTTTGTGCACGGGCACTGCCACCAGGCCCACCAGTGAAATTCTGGGTGTCATCTTTCATAGCTTTTTCTTCCAGCCTTCTGAAAGGCACAGACAGGACAAGAGTTGCAGCATAAGATGCCTTCTTTTTAACTAAGTTGTACTCCTAAGGTACTGGAAGAAAGGCCAAGAAAAGCTCAAATGCTGCAGGAGAGTGGGGAGGGAAACACTTTTACTCCCAGGTGATAGAGATTAGGAGTATGCAATTGTCTGGGCAAAGTTTAAGAGTTATTGAGGGGAAGGGAAATAAAGTAGGACAAATCCAGTTTCCTTCTGGCAGCTAGAGAGAGACCCTTTACAAGAAAGTCTTGGACACATTCTCACTGCATGTACCCCTCACTCCTTGCCCCATCAGTCTGATGTCTTTTCTCAAGTGTAAGGCTAAGTGCAGGAAATGGATTTTGCATCAGGTTTTTTCTTTCCCACAGCTCCTTTTGGCAGTCTACCTTTTCCTACCATTTTCTAGACATGCTGGGACCCAAAAGCTGTCTGCTTCTCTGCTATAATTAAATTAAATTAACAAACAAAAATACACCATGTTCTAGAACACACTAATGAGCCTCAAAACAATCAATGAAACGATGAGAATTTCCAAAAACAGCTGAAGTTATTGTGCAAAGGATAATTCCAGTAAGTCCTAACAGTTATGACTGCAGTCATGTGTTTTTGTTTCATTGCATACAGACTCTATCAAACCTGTCAGCATAACAACTATAATTCTTACTACAAGATCAGTATTACATTCAGTCTAATCTTTTCCATTTGGAACTGGGGGGGAAACATTGGCAAATGGGTCTGAAATAATTAAAGAAAAATAAAGTGTTTAATTCATCACTTAAAATGTTAAAGTGCACTGCCAGAGGGAAATAAATCTACTTACTGCTTTATTTTCTTAAGTCAAGTATGTTTCAGACATGGTTCAAAATGAACTCATGGAAACTGAGCCTATGTGTAATGAAATACTGGAGGTATATTTTAAAATATTAACATTTACTTGGTTATTTTAAGTACAATCAGCAAAACCAAAAAGAATTTGAAAAACCCTCAAAATCATTTGCAAGAAATAAAAGCAGTGCTTCTGTGTGTTTAGACTTGAACATTTAAACTTGCCAATTTATCCTCTAAAGCACTGAAACTGTCGTTTTGTAAAAAGTAACACCAGTAACATCCAAAATACAAAGGAAATAACTACAATCTTATTCATTCCTCTAACTACACAGAGATATTACAGCTGTGTAAAAACTACTCTCTTATATACTTCTTATTCATGAATTTTTTACCTGCATTTTCATAGGTAGCTTCTCATTCATCTCTAACGATAAGAAATGAGCAGTGAATCATGTAAGTATGAGGAAAGAATAAGCAGCATGTTTATTAGAATAGAATAATGGGAATGGAAGTCTGGGCGTATAAAGCAAGGAACAGCACTACTATCTTCTGACCCATGACTGCCTCTGAAGCTGAATAGAAATTAGCTTTATGAATTTTAGTCAATAGAAGCTCTTTGTATATCTCCAGCACTCAACTGAATAGATACCTAACGAACAGATATCTCAGCTGATAGATATTTTTAATAACTCATCTAGAGCTGTACAGAAATGCTAAAACTTCAGCACTTTGGATATGAGGATTGATCCAAAGGACAAATGGACAACATATTTCACAAATACTATTTCACTAAGAAATAGAAACAAAATAAATGAAAATCTATTTCCTGATAATTACGAAGAGAGGGACTTCTGCTGCACAGAAAAGTAGCCAGATCCTTGCTGGGAGGAGAAGTAGTAAAACCATACAAAGCAAACTTTTCCTCCAAACAGCAGTGAGGTCTCATACAGCTAGGGAGCTCACCTCCCCTGTGCTGCAGCTGGAAGAGTACTTAGAAATACCAGCCATGGGCTTCTCTACATTTCATTATCATTGGACTGGGAAGTGGGGAAAGGAAAGCTCAAGAGTTTGATGAGCCTCATCAGAGGTGTCACCAGGAGCTGCTTCAGATTGTATCTATGTAAATTAGTTGTAGCCTTCTACCAATGTTCTGGCATGCCTCTCACACCACCAAGATGACAAGAAAAATTACGATTATGGAATCTGAATGAACTGCAACATCTTGAGGCAGTGTCCAGTCTTATATTTCACTGTATAAGGGAAATACAGCATAGTTCTGAAAACTCATTTAGTGATCAATACAAAAATACTGCTTAAATAGAACCTATACCACCACCACCCCCACAACCCCCCCAAAAGACCAAAACCAAAATTATGAAAGACCAGGGGAAAACCCATGCTGAACCACACTTTTTTTCAGCTGCTAAAATCTGAATATTCCTCGTCTTTTTTTTGTTTGGTTGGGTTTTTTTGAGGAGGAATGATCTCATCAACACTTATCTATTACACCCTCGCCCAGTACTTCCCGAGACAGTACCAAGTGGCTTTCAATAGAATTCATTAAAAAAGATATTAAAATCTATTTTAAATAATATACAAAATAGAAGAACACGGTATCTTCATTATCCCATAAAAGAGCTGACCTTTAAGTACAACCTGTTCTACAGTACGTGTTTCTGTTCTGAAGATAAGGCAGTCCCTGAAAATAAATAACATGAGACTTCCTCCTTGAGTATTGTCGTTGATAAACACTACAGGTTTTTGAACTTTCTACTGAGACATGCGGTGAGTGCTACCAAACACAGAAAACTTGGGCCCCAAGGATATCTGGCCCAATTGTCATATGGGCATATTTGTTGGGGAGCAGAATAAAATCGCTCTGCTCTGGACAGACTTTTCCAAGTAACTGAGCCAAAAGTCTGATGGCCTAAGGTATATGGCAGAACACGGCTTCTGAGCCTCCAGAAACAAAAATCGGCCCATCTCTTAATTCCACCTATGGCAGTATTAATCCCTTCAGCAAAGAATGAAAAAAATAACATGAAAACTTAAATTATTATAACGCACTTTCATTGCTAATAGTGGAGGTACTGTGAACAAAATTATAGTTTCTTGCTTATGCAGAAATTACGTATGCACATGGCTTCTACGGCACACAGCACAGCTATCAAAAATAAAAAGGAGTCAACTCAGTTATCCAGATAGAAAATTCCTATTATCACGCATAGACATGGGTCATTCCCATCTCAGAAGGATAACAGAATTATAATTTAAGACATAAACAAAATCTAGTCATATTGTTCTAGGTTTACTAAAGGAACATCTTGCTAGGTTAAGTATTATGTGCTTAAATATTTTTCAACATTTTAAATTGGAGATGACTGCGTAGGTAACTTTGGTTAAGTAAATCTGTGTAATGATGCATCAGCAGGTACAGACAAATCAGTGGCTGTACATAAAACTGCTCTAGTTACACATAAAGTTTAAGAAAATTCACACTTGAAAAAAGGAACAGTGTGATATTAGGTCAATATTCCAGTAGTGACACAAAGAGCAGTATAGTTTGCACTTTTCTCTGAAAAACATGCTGTCTTGGGTGTCTGATTCCACTCCCACTTTTCAAATAAGCACTTCCACGGAATTCAATGACATGAATCTCTGTATAAATAATTATGATTATCAAATCACTTTTAAGATGGGTTCAGAACATATAGAGAATCAGGTACAAATACACAACATATTTCAGTCTTAATGCCACATTTTAAAGACAAGTTCTTGGAATTTACACATTTCGTTTTTTCACCACAGATTTTCACATAGATCCACAGTATTGCTAAATGAACACTGAGAGCAAGGTACCTATTTTCTCACTTCATGCTACATATTTTTCTATTTTAGTGTTATAAAGTAAATTTACATTTAATAGATTTACATTTAATATATTTAAGAAACAAAGCCATTAGACATTAGAAAAATCTAAACAGTTGTTAACAGATCTCTCCAATAAAGCTCAATATTTCTTATGTCAATGTTCCTTATCTGACAAAAATCGTAACTCTTAACATGCACAGAATCTGATTTGTTTTTTCTACTGCCTTAATTTCTTTAGTGCAGAAGCATTTGTCACTACCTTTCACCATCTGTAGACAAAGGTCAGGATTAGGAAACTATTTTTTTTTTCCATATAAAAATTCAGTTTCAAAACATTGAATGAAGTTATTCATTCATCTCTCAACTTAAAATTTTGTCTTGCAGTACAATTACTTTTGTGATTTTCATGACCTAGTCTTTTGGGGTGAAGACTGAACCTTCCTGTTTTTTGAAGTTTCTGAGTACCAGTTACCTTCCTCATACAAAAGGATTCTAAATATTTCCATGTACAGTCTCAATAATATTAACCTTATTATGAGCCTCATGTTATTTTTCATCTATGCTCACATGTGCCAAACCAGCTACATTGTGTTTTTGCAACAGTAAGTCTTTCATTAGTGCTTTCAGAAAATCCAGTATAAAACAGTCTCCATGCCCCTTACTTCCACCAACAAAATGTAAATCAAGTCAGAAGCAGTTTCCCCCCTGCCCCAGCACTTTACACGCAGTTCATTTTGGTTTTTCTAGAGCTAGCTGGATTAATGAAGTATCTTAGCTGGAGAAGGAAAGGAAATTCAAACTATACATATCTGTTCACATACCTCTTTCCAGGATTTGCTTTATTTCGTAACATCAAAACAACCCACTTTCCCATTTATTCCTTTTCTCATCTAGCATTACTCAAGTCTGCTATCAAACAGAAAGCAGTAATAGACTTTTACTCACTGGAGGCACTTCCATGCCCATCATAAACAGCGTGCTTTAAAAGTCCAAAATGGAAGAACCATTAAGTCCAAAGGATTGCGTTTATGCTTGTACATGCTTTCAAAACAGCTGATCAACTTGTGTACAGACTAACTACGGAGATCCTATTCCATAATGAGGACCATAACTATCACCTTTACAGTAAAGTTTAATTTCACCAAAACAAGAGAAAATCTCTCAATAAATGATTGTGCTGATCTGTTAAAAGTTTCAGAAATATTAGAAAGCAGTAACCCTGTTCTTAGTTTAAGCTGACATCTAGCACCAACATTTAATCCAGACAACAGTTTCTCTACTTCTTTAGCACAATTGCACCTAATTGTCTACAGTTTGTGGATCAGTTAAAAGCTTAACCAGAGTGGTAAAGCATAACCAGTTGTTTCTCCCCCCACTACCCTGGGAAGAAGGTCAAGAACTCTAGCTTCTTTTTTTATTCACCTCCTTCAAATAGCTTCAGAACTGGATTTTTTTGTGCATGTGTTCATGCAAAGTGGTATGTTAGAAGGCTGGCTGGTACGTGACTCCTCACCCTTTTTTATCCCATCCCGATACTAAAGTGTTTCTGATGTGTCTTTAGCTCTCCAGCAGATCCTATGGGGAGTGACTTATGTATGACATTCCCCAATTCAACAGGTGCTGTTTTAAGGCCACTCCTTCATAAGTAACATTAACAAACTGAGAAATCCAGCACGTAATTTTTTGCGAAGCACAGCACACCTGTGACCCAGGATGCTAACTTTCTCCAGAGAGGCAATATATAATACAGATTCTATATCTGAGGCAGTTATTAATATAAAGTTACGTGGACATCTGGGGCTGTTTTTCAATGGCAGCCTAATAATTAATTACTCACAACCACATCTTGATTCAAAATGCTGTAACTGAGGTTTAATATTTCAAAGAGATACATTTATACTGAAGCTTAGTTCTAATAAAATTGACAACGATATAACACCTATGGATGGGAAAAACATTATAATCTCATTAACACATAATGGTAGCCGCAAATGGAAAAAAAAAAGTAAAACTTTTAAAAAACTGTAAAGTATGATAAGTAGGTGTAACATGTCAGTATTAAATTTTCAGTTCAACATGCTGCATCAATGCACACAAGGAACTCAAGAAACAAACGCATGCCCTTGCTGAAAGACTATCATTTAGAGGCCATCCACAAGAGCTGTCAAGTGAAACTGCCTTACAGCCAGCCTGTATTTATGGAAGAAATCATATTTACAAAATATTAAAGAGTATGTGACAGAAATGCCAAAGGATCAGAAGCTTGCCTGTGAAAGTTCTGAGGGAGAGAAATGCAATTAGACTGTGATTTTAGAACCTTGTATTCTAATTGCCTAAACTAGGACTCCAATTTGAAGAGGCCCACAACACTAGCACTCAAGTGTCTTTTGAGGACAGACTTAAAGACATTTCCCCCTTCTCACATTATATATATATAATGCTTAAACAGAATTTTCTCTATAGTTTGTGCTCATTGCCTCTTAGCCTGTCACCAGACACCACTGGAAAAGAGCCTGGCTCTATCTTCTTTACAACCTCCTTTCAGATATTTGTACACCTTCATAAGATGCCCCTGAGCCTTTTCTTCTCCATACTAACAGTCCCTGCTCCCCAGCCTTTCCTCCTGTGGGAGATGCTTCAATCCCTTCATCATCTTAGGGGCCCCTCACTGGACTCTCTCCACTATGTCCATGTCTCTCTCGTACTAGGGAACCTAGGGCTGGACACAGCACTCCAGGTATGGCCTCACCAGTGCTGAGGAGAAGGGAAGAATGATGTCCCTCAACCTGCAGGCTACACTCATCCTAATGAAGCCTAGGATACCATTAGCCTTCTTTGCAGCCAGGGTACATTGCTGGCTCATGTTCAACTTGGTGTCCACTATGACTCCCATGGCCTTTTCTGCAAAGCTTATTTCCAGATGGTTAGCCCCCAGCATGTACTGGTGCCTGGGGTTGTTCCTCCCCAGGTGGAGGACTTCACAGTTCTTGCTGAACTTCATGAGATTCCTGTCAGCCCATTTCTAGAGCCTGTCAAGGACCCTCTGGATCAGCGACTCCTAGTCCAGTGTCATCTGGAAACTTGCTGAGGGTACACTTTGCCAGCTGGGCTTAAACCATGACAGGACCTGCCACATCGTCCAGGTCATTAATGCAGATGTTAAACAGGAGTGGACCTAGTATTGTGCTCTGGGGTACACTGCGAGTTACTGGCCTCCAACTAGACTTTGTGCTTCTGATAGCCACCCTCTGGGCCCAGTTGTTCAGCCAGTTTTCAATTCACCTCACTGTCTGCCCATACAGCCCATACTTCATCAGCTTCTCTGCAAGGATCCTATGGGAGACAGTGTCAAAAACCTTACTGAAGTCAAGGCAGACAATATCCACTTCATTCCCCATGTCTACCAAGACAGTCATTTCATTGTAGAAGGTTATCAGGTTGGTCAAGCATGACTTCCCTTAGTGAATCTGTGTTGACTACTCACAATCTCCTCCTCCTTCATGTGGCTGGAAATGCTTTCCAGGATTAGTTGTTTCATCACCTTCCCAAGGATCAAAGTGAGGCTGACCAGCCGTAGTTCCCTAGGTCTTCCTTCTCGCTCTTCCTGAAGATAGGAATGAAATTTGCTTTTCTTCAGGCACCTGTCTCAATCACCGCAATCATTCAAGGATTATTGAGAGTGCCCTCACAGTGACATCAGCGAGCTCCCTGAGCACTTCTGGGTGCATCTCATCAGGACCTATGGACTTATGCAAGCCCAGTTTGCCTAAGTATTCTCCAACCTGTTCCTCTTCCACCAGGCATAAGTCTTCCTTGCTCCAGATTTTCCCTTGTCCCTGGGTCCTTAGATTACTGAAAGCCAGTTTTGTTAGCAAAGACTAAGGTGAAGAAGGCATTCAGTACCTCAGCCTTCTTCATGCGCTGTGTCAGCAGGGCTCCTGCCCCATTCAGAAGTCAGCCCACATTTTCCCTAGTCTCCCTTTTACTACCTATGTACTTATAGAAGCCCTCCTTGTTGCTTTTAACACCCCATGCCAGATGCAACTCCAGGTGGACTTTATCCTTCCTAACCATGTCTCTGCATACTCAGACAGTGTCTCTATATTCTTGCCAGGTTAGCTGTCTCTGCTTCCACCTTCTATGTATTTCCTTTTGTCCTGGGTTTGGCTGGGATAGAGTTAATCTTCACAGGAAGCTGGGAAGGAGGCACAGCCAGGACAGCTGACCTGAACTAGCCAAGGATCTATTCCATACCATGTGACATCATGCTCAGTATATAAATGGGGAGCAGGCTGTGGGGCCAGGGGCTCTCCCTCCTGATGTGGGAAGTGTCGGAGTGTTGGGTTCCAGGTGGTGAGAAGTTGCACTGTGCATCACTTGTTTTGTATATTATTTTAATAGTACCATTGTTGTTGTAACTTCTCTCCTTGTGTTGTCCCAGTAAACTGTCCTTATCTCAACCCACGAGGTTCCATTTTTTTCTTTTCTCCTTTCTGATTCTCCTCCCCATCCCACCGGATGGCAGGGTGGGGAGGAGTGAGTGAGCGGCTACATGGTGCTTTGTTACCGGCTGGGCTTAAGCCACAACACCTTTACATGTTTGAGTTTTGCCAGGAGTGGTCCTTGAATATCCACCAGTTTTCTTGGGTCCTTCTTCCCTCCAGGGTCTTATTCCACGGGACTCTTCCAAGCAGATCCCTGAACTCTCCTCAAGCCCAGGCTTATGATCTCTGCCCTGCTCCCTCCTCTTGAGAACCTGAACTCCCATCATCTCTTGGTCACTGCAGCCAAGGCTGCCTTCAGCATTCACATCCAAACCAGCACATCCTTGTTTGTGAGTACCAGATCCAGCAAAGGACTTCTCCTTGCTGGTTCTGGTATCACTTGGGTCTGGAAGTTGTCATCAGTGCTCTCCAGGAAGCTCCCAGATTACTTATGCCCTGCTGTGTTGCTCCTCCAGCAGATATTGGGTTGGTTGAAGTCTGCCACAAGGACCAGGGCTTGCAAACATGAGGCTGCTTCTAGCTATCCATAGAAGGCCTGATCCATTTTATATTCCGGGTTAGGTAGCCTACAGCAGACACCCAATACCATGTCACACAGTGTGATCTGCTCTTTAATCCTTACCCATAAGCTCTCGGTTGGCTCATCATTCATCCTGAGGCAGACCTCCATGCATTCCAGCTGCTCTGTCACATAAAGGGCAACTCCCCCTCTTCATCTTCCCAGCCTATCCTTACTTAGCCTATATCCCTCCGCTGCAGCACTTCGGTTGTGCAAGGCATCCTATCACATCTCCATGATCCCAACAAGATCACAGCCATGAAACTGCACACAGACCTTTAATTCCTCATATTTTTTCCCCATGCTGCATGCGTTAGCATGCAGGCACTTCAAAGAGGCACCGCAGCATGCTTATTTCTCAGAAAGGGTGTGGGTTTCTTCCATATGGTCCCTCACAGGCACTTCCTTGCTTACATGCAAATGCTTCAGAGAATGCTGTAAAGCAATGCTTTAAAGAAGAGAGTCAAAGTGACTCTTAACCATTTAGTATTTATGAATAAGTAATTTATTTTAAGTACGATACTTAGTGAAGAAGTTTCCCACAGCCCCTTTGTGTACCTCTGTGCATTAAGGCTAATTCAGCTGTTCCCACTGCTATTCTAGACTGAAGCCTGCCTGTACTATTCTTAATCTCCTGTGGAGACTCTGCAACTTCTACAGATAACTGTTCCAGAACTTCATTTTTGCTTGCCATATAGAATTTTTAGCTAAAGTCTAGAGTGACTTTTCCTCATAATTTAAGGCCATTACTCCTGGACCTGTCTGCCCTAGAGAGAACAGACTTTTTGTGTCTGTCTTCTCATATTTGAAGGCAGGTGTCATGTTCTTTTCTCCTTCTCCATCCCCTAGTTTTCCTCTTCATTTTGATAAAGGCCTTGTGAGGAAAATTGTAATAAAAATGATGAATTTTATTTGCTGTAGTAAGACTTGCTCTATCATAAAGATGGAATTCTATCTGGTAATTTCTCTCAAGAGCTTTACAGTATAAAACATTGCCCCTTGCTCCCCAGCTTTATTTCAAGGAATATATCTATCTGAGATGCACTACAGAACTTTTTTCAAGCATCTACACACTTCCTGACCAGTTAACATTTTTCACTTCTCAAGTTCTGGTCTCTTTTGTCAATGCTTACACCTCATCCCAAAGAACAACTCAAATGTCTATCAGACAGTAAGCTCCTCATATATTTAAGAAGAATTCTGAACAGATTACTTACCTCCAGACAATACATATCCAGAATCCCTGGCAACACATATAAAACAATACATAAGCAAATAAAGTTTTTTCTCCTTAGGCTGGTCCCTGTCCATGAGACAAAACCCACTGAATCTGTGTTTTCCTAATTCAAAAGCTTAGGACAAGAGAGCTGCTTTCCACAGTTACCTGATGATCAGCTATCTTGGCCCCCCAGCATAACAGCAGTGGAAGCAGATTTTCTGTGCTAACATCCCTGTAGTATTGCTCATTAGACTACTATGCTACACAAACGGACAAGTAAGAGACTTTTTAGAGCAAAGCAGATAATTACATTAATTCATTCTAATGGCCAACTTTTCAACAAATGCAACGAATAAAAGAAAAAGAGTTCAAGACTCTTCACAGTTTACCCCTACCTCCCCCCTGCTCTTTTTTTTTTTTCAAACACACTATAGAGATAGCAGAATATGGTTTTACGCTTGCAAAACCAAGGACACTGATATTTTATTTATACTTTCAAACTATATCTTACAAGGCTGATAGTAATTCATATAACATCAAGTGAAAATTTTGAGCGATACATTGAACAGTAATGTTACAAACGCTGAGTGCTGCTCTGTGCTGCTACCATTGTTTTGGTACTGTTACATTAGTACAGTAAAAAACACTGCGGCATTCCTCGCAATTAAAATGCTGCATTTTGCCTGCACTGGAGACACCATGCTAATGCCACTCCAACAGTTGTAAAGCACTGTTTGCTTTTTTCAGCATCTGCCATATGACTCTCTCCCAGTGAGCCTACCTGCACTTCAGTGAGGCTTACACACTGGTGGGGGTGGGTTACTCCAAAGCCACCTTCTGATCCTATCTCTTCGAGGAATCACTAACTTGGCCTTACCCAAGCACAAAACTTGGTCTGACAGTAAGAATCTGGCCATTACAACCATGCTAAAACTGTACTAGTGAGCAAATGATACTGGCAGATCCAGCCATCACTGGAGTGACAGATACCTATACATCACAGCTGCTTTTCATATACTTTTAACCACTTCCTTCAGACACTCTCCTATTGTTAGTCCTATTGTTCTTATCACCTTTTAGCTTATACTTCACTTTTCATTACTATGTGTAAATGCTAAGCATGAACACAAGCTCCAGCCTTTCTCAGTAGTCCACATTCTGATAACACTTATGTGTTTCAATGCTGGAACTAAACATCATCTTCCCCTTCCATAGGGTACCACAGATACTCTCCCATATCTCTGCTGGTTTTGCATGGTTTACAGACAAATTGCTCATCAGTCTAGCATCTAATGAAAGTCTTAGTCTCAAGAACCCCCTTGTTGCAGTTGCACAAAAACAATAATATATTTTATTTGACCCCAAATTTCCACTGTATTGCTTTAGCGAAGTTGGAGCTACAGCCAAGGCCACTATAAAAACGTTTTTGGCTCCAAGTATGCCAAGTGGTAACATTATAGTGTGTAAATCTTACTTCTTTCTAATTTAATGCTTTTCTGAAGTCTGGAATTGCAACTCTGCTTTATTTAATCTCTAACCAGATTTTCAGAAAGAGATGCTTGTACATTTGAAATCACTTATTTACTGTGCATCTCCAATTACTATGTACATGTGCATACTTCAATAATTAATTAGATGAATAGAAATATGCACTAGTATGCATACTTTTGCAAGCCTATCTAGAGCTTTAAGAATTGGCAACTTCATAAGCTAGCTACTGAGCAGATGCATTTATTTTGTGACCCGAATGTTATTTCGCACGTTTTAAGTTCTTTAAATGTTGTTATATATCTCTACCAGAGAGGAATAAAGAAAAAAGAAATTGGAAGAAAAACTTACAGTTCTTAGAGTGTTTTAACTCACATACTTTAAGCCTGTCTAAATACATTTTTAATACTGTAGCCAGTAATAAAAAAAGAAAAAAAATGCTCTCAAAGAAACAATTGAGACCTAAGACCTGAGTTTTACTGCATATAGTAACTCCCCGATGACATTAAAATGGCCAGTGTTTATTTATCCCAGCAACAAATGTGACATATAGTCTAACTCTGTATTTATTGTTTTCTTTAAAAGCTTCAAGTAATTGAATTAACAAAATACATCTCCAATATATTCAGATTATTGTTACACTAACAGGTCAAACACATCAACATTATTTTGTATGAGTGAAAGAACATTTTTGAGAGAATCTTTACATCATTTGAGAAACTGCAATTCCCCCCCCCCCCAAAAAAGTAAAAATAATAAATGTGTACTACCTTGTCACTTTACAGCTTGACTCGATCAGCTCATTTTCAATATCCAACAGACTAGAAGGCAGATTATATTCCAAAGGTGAGGCCATTCTTTTTAAACGCAGTAAGCCAACACAAAATTTTGCTCCCATCTCCTCCAGTTCTCTTGTCCCTATCTGCAATCCCTAATTTAAAAATAAGAATTAAATATTCAAAATAGGTACACGCAGATGGACCCACACATACTGCAGAATTACTATTTAAAACACATTTCATTATTTTATTTAATATACTCTCTTGCTCTAAAGACAGAACAAATAAGAACTGTAAACACTTAACAAGAGTATCAGAGAAAACTCAATAACTACATGACTCCTCTAAGGCTGAACAGACATTTCTGGACACAACCATATTTCTTGGGAGCTTCCTAGTCTACACTTCTAGCACATCAATATTAACAGGACTTTACCCAGTGGCAGCATTGGAAGAGAGACAGAGATCATGTCCGCGTTTATACTTATAAAATTATTTTAAAAACCTGAGACAGAATTTATAAAAAGGAATTCCAAATACTAAGATTTCAAATACAAGATTCTTCAACAGAAGTTCCATTAGAATGAAAAAAATGAGTGAATTCATACTTTAGCTGTGATCAAGTTCATTGCTATGTTCTGATGCATAACTAAGACTATTTAAGGCAACAAAGTAACTCCTTGACACAAACACCTCCTATAAGTGACAGGCTGTATGTGTTAATTCTGAAAGCATTTATTCACACATTTAGTAATTAAAAACAACAAACAAAGTCTCAGAAGCCATAGCTGTTTTCTAACTCGAATGATATACCAAGGCATCTTCCTCTTTGTGTAGAACTTATGTAATATTCTGAGTTTACATATGTGATAAAGCCTCCCACCAGATAATTCTACATTTTTAATTTAGCCAGCAGTGCAGTATGTAGGGACAGAACCTCTGACATCAACTACTTTATGAAAAGAATGATAATCCAGTGCGACCCTTAACAATTATGGAATTGGCTAGTACTGACTGTATATACACTAACAAATTCAATGTCACAAGCCAGCTCAATCTACCGCTTTGCAACTTCTGTACCTCAGGAGAATTTAGAAGGATTTTACTTTGGATCTTCTAAGCCTCTTAAGGTAAAGGGTAGTTAAAAAGGAGCTTTGACAAAAACAAGCAGGGAAACAGAACCAGGAATTGGTGGTAAGCTAAGTCATCAAGTAGGAAAACACATGAAGCAAAAAGAATGGAGTAGAAGGTTTTTTTACTAAAAGCTAAAAACCACACACACAAGCTTTGTGTATGTTGCCACACTGACACTGTATTTTAAAATGCAAGGTTTAAAAAAAAGAGTGTTATGCTGCTCCAGAAACGGTACAGTCCGCACATTCTTCATGTACTTCTGTTTTGAACATACCCACACTTAATAAATAGAAAGATTGTGATTTTATTTTTCTTGCGAGTTCTGTTTTTTCCCCTTGGTATTCTTCATGAACAAGGTGCTTTTTAGTAACAAGAAAACTAATGCTATATTCACTAAACAGTGCCATCCTCCAGCCAAATGGTACAGAAACTTGCTAGCAGTGAACAAGAGTTGGATATTTGAGTATGTATTATTGTTAATAGTAATACTACTTACCTCTTTTATAATGCTTTTGTGCTGTAGGTTTCAAAGCACTTTATTAATAAAGGAAGAATTATCCTCACTTTACTGATGGAGAAATGGAGGCAGAGAGGGTTGAAGCGATTTGCACAGTGTCTCACAGCATGTCACTGACCCCGCTGGGAACAGAAATCAGTTCTCCTCACTCCCAGTGCAGTACCTTATCCACAGAGGCCAATTTTTTGTTTTTGTTTTGTATTTGTTTGCACGTCAGTAACATTCGAAGACCCCAATCATAGCTGGGGCTCCACTACGCTAATCACAGGAAGACACAGTCCCTGCCCCAAAGAGATTAAAATAACATTAAGGACAAGAGGCAACAAGTATGCAGAAGAGGAAGGAGAAGGGTAACAGTAATCTCACTGTTACACAGGTTACTAATGTGCATAACTTGATGGTTCAGAAACTTTTCCAATCATTGTCTACATCTGTTGCTGAAGAAGTTACAGTTAGTTGGCAGATTCCTTATAAGACAGTATAATAGGAGTGCTCTAAGTTGAAAATGGACAAGAGTACAGTATAAAAGAAAGTGCAAAGACAATTGTTAGAAAGATAAATAGCGTGTGCATGTTCCACGGCTGCTATTATCACCACAGCAGAAAGAGGATATAACTGAAGAGAGACGTAAACAGATCAGACTGAAGGTGGATAACTGTGAAACAAAGTTTGAACAATAAAGTCTGAACTTACTATACTGAAGGGTCTACATTCTTGTGGTAAAAGTTCATGCCAAAGTCTAGATTTGCTTCTGCCATTTCTTTAAATCATAATGGAGAATGCAATACCACACAGCTGCCAAATACCAAATTTCTTAAGCCACAGTTATTCTTCCATCAGCCAAATCTCTTAATTTCCATGAAACAAGAGACCCAAAGTCTGTTTCAGGAAATAATAACAAGCAGTTGCCCTAACTAATGGACCCAAGGTGAAGTCCATTTTCACAGAAGCCTTCATTACATTCCTCTTCTTGATCTTCTCATCACCTTCAACTGTTGTTATAGCACTTTTAACTGTGGCATATTAAACTTCCTTAAGTGTTAAAGCATTGCTTTGAAGCACAAGCCACCTGGAAGTGGTGCCTTTTTTTTTTGTAAACATGCACCAAATTTCATTTGTTTTTCTTTACATTTTATACAACTGTTTCTTCTAGACAGTAACATTTTAGATGGCTGGTTGAAGTCTTCCTTACTAAGCACATCATGAAAATACCTTCACATGAATAGAGTGTTTCGGTGATGAACTTTGCTACCTGAAAGTAAAGATACACAACAAAGGCACAACTGACTGCGACCTCAAGCTGAGAAGAATATTCCTGTAATATGTACTTAATAAATTGAAAACAGCCATACTAAGATTTGGAGAAGTCAGTTGGACAGTAAAACATCATCTTGTTCTTCTGCTTGCTTATTCAGCAGAGGCTACAAAGATGTGATTATTTCTGATAGCTCAAAATCTAGAGACTGAAGAATCGTGGTAACTGACCAAGTTTGTTGACTGAATCCTTATCTCCTGAAGTCCTCTCTTTATGTGCACCATAAAATTGCAAGATAACAAAATCTTTTCAATTAACTTAAAAATTAAGCAATACTCCCAAACTTATTAATCTCCAATCAGGAAAGGGATTGATTTCAGTTTTCAGGTGGTTTGAATTGTTGAAGAAATTGTTCTTTTGTCTGGCATCTTAATTATCCTCCACAGTAGATCTTGGGAGCATCTTTTCAACTGAACATTTGCTTTTCAGTATCTTGAATCACAGATGACTGAGCAATAATTGCAGCACTAATTCTCAGTGTACTACAAAGACCCCACAAAAACAGTTAAAACAAGATTGGTTCCAGAGATAACTCTGTCACCAGGGATCCTAAATTCAGGTAAGAATTGCTAACTTCAGTTCAACAACTTCCTGGCTGGCAATAGTGTAGCATCACCATTGTCTGAGTAAAATAAAAAAGAGTAAAAAAGAAAAACTGATGTTCTGATATTCCCCAGCTTTGGCAAAGACTCAGCATTTCTTCCACAAAGAACAGAATTGGTGAGTAATCCTCTTTGTGCTTTGAACAAGATTCAGTGATGATGCCAAACCAGAAGACTGGAAAAGTGCTTCAGACCTTTACATTACACACAGTCCAGTCTCTCAGATCCAAAGTGTCATGTCCCTTGGGGTGGGAAGTAGGAAGGGAAGGAATTTCTACAATTTAATTCCTCTCTGTGTTTTGAAATAACCCACTATGAAATATGTCATCTAATTTATACTGCAAGTTTATTTACAGAGTTGCTGGCCCCACTCCCTCCACACACACGAAAAAAGGATGACAGCCTTTATCTCTTTGACCTTCTCATTAGACAAATGTTGCTCTTTTCTTGTTCTGTCTAGTCACCTTCGCCTTTTAGGTACATTGTCTTAGTAAGTCTGAGCATTATCATAGTGAGGAAAAAATGAAGAATCTTCCCCTATGTTCAAAGGATGACTAAGTCCTCACAAATTGCTTTATTCCAAATAAAATGAATGACAGAACAGCAATTTGATCTCATCAGCTAGTTTCTATTACAGACAGGAATGCTCTTCCCTTTTGAGTAAATAATTTTTCCACAGAATTCAGCCATTTTTTTCCACCCTTACTGAAGAAGGGCTTTGCAGGTTAAGCATCTTGAAAGTTTGTCCACAAAGAACCTTCAATTCACCTTTCTTAAGAACTTTTGTAGCAACACTACTAAAGCCATGAAGTTCATGTTTAAGAATTTTCTGGAAGTTTCAAAATAAGCAAGTTGGACAAGTTACCTTTTTTTAAAGGTCCATAATGATGTCATCTGAGGAATAATGGAATATTCTGACAATAGCAGGAATAATTTTATCAATTGACAAAATTAACTCATTCATTTAGTAGTTACAGACCTAGTGAAATTCCTGCCAAAATCTATTTTCCTTCTGTATAAGGAGATAAGCATGGGTGTTGGAGCATATATTAATACATTAAATACACCTGGTTCCAACATTATTTTTTTTGTTCCTGCCCCCTCCCTGGCCTTGATCCCAGTCTTCTGATCCTCTTTGTCAAGCACCTTATGTGAGGTTTATGGTCACTTTCTTGATTTGCATTCCTAAATTCTGTTTTCAAGCAGAGGAAACCGTGACTTCTTTCCTGAATGTTCATTCTAAGAACTTGCTTCAATTTGTAGCTAAATTTAACCCAGTGACAGAAGTTGAAAATCAGATGTTAGGGTGGTGGTTCTCCTTTTTTTTTCCCCATGAGTATTTTCTTTGAAGTAAGTTTTCTGTCAGTGAGAAACTATGAACAGGGTCACCTTTTGTTTTCAAATATCCAGCCCTGTTAATACTTTTGAAGGAGACAAATTGACAACAAGTTTTAAGTCAAGAAGTCAAAAACAACTACAATGAGTTCAGAGATGTGTAATTTGTAGTTCTGGTAATCTGATATGAAAGTGTTTTGATTTATAAGCCTGTTTCTGCAGCTACACAGGAAAATCCTGTAAGGGACACTACTATCTGATGAAGAGCCATGAACTGCCATGGTGAAGCTGAAATTGCCATTTGTAAAGGAAACTTTTATTCTAGTATTGGTGTTTATTACTACCCAATTTTAATAATCTACTGGAAAGAACAGTTCTGATTTTTTTAACTACATGCATACATGCATATGTATTACAAGCAATAATTAATACTAATCTTGTTAAAACAGCCAATCAGCATAACATATGGGGGGGGGGTGTGTTAAGTGACATATGAAGACTGTTATGCAACCTATAATATTGTAAATTATGTAATTTCACTATAACATTAGTGTACACAGATCTTAGAAGAGTTTTAGAAGTTTAAAGCAAGCAAGCAAGTGGGGTTATACAACAAGATACCAATGCAAATGGAAGAAATTATGAAGCAAGAACAATTTGACAGATGTATTTTCTTACCTTATATTTGCCCTGGTCACATCCACATAATGTGCTTTCCATTGTGTAGCTCCTTTGTACTCCTATCTCTCTCCAGACAACAACTCTCGCTGTTGATTCCTTGGACCTTTCCACTACAAAGCTGCAGCTGCCCATGCAGAATGCTGGGGCAGTTTGACTCAGGATCTTGGGCAGTGCCTGCAGGACAGCAATTTGAGAAATACAGTGATTCTTTTATTTCACTTATGGAAGCAGGGGGGAGGGGAATACGCAATCACAAACTGTTACCAAAAAAATTGCTGCAATTTGAATTCAAAGAACAAGAATGAAAGCATTTCTCCATCTTGAGTTTTCAAAACCCAGTGTGTGTTCAAGTGACAACAGGTTTGCTATTTCCTACTTATTAAAATACTCTTTTTCAGACTCAATCACTAAAATTGTTAGTCATGTGGGTAAGAAACAGGATACAGAAGAGTTCTTCAGGTGATCACCATCCCCTAATTCACTGAGCTAACTTTGCTCAAATTAAGTATACTACATACACCATATAATTAATTTAATTCAGTTTCAGATTGTTTCAACAATCCAATCTACAGACCTAACACAGGCACTATTTTATTAATACATAAAATTCGTTCATATTCAACACAGCAGTAGGTGCACGTTTAACTTCAAGAACGTGAATCAAAGTTCAATATAACTGTTTACATGACAGCTTGGAAAAAGACAAGAAACAGTTAGGTATTTGACTAATGCTAAATGACAACATTATTTCCAGCTTTTATTTGTATCAGTTAAGCCAAAACACATGAACACTTTGAATTTACTATTTCAGTAGTACATATACAATTATTGGTGTAAGCTTGCCCAAACATTTCAGTCTGCCTTTTTGAAACCAAAAGGCTTTTCCCCGCAACTCTTATTGACTAGTCTTCTGTGTGCTATGATAGTGCAGGCTGAAGTGACAAAACCCCATAAAAACGTGTTGAGCAGCAGACATGAACAGCATTGAACTCAGCATCCAGGAAATCACACAAGAAAATCAAGGAAAGATAGAAAATTTTTTTTAAGTGAGGGAAATTTGAGAAAAAAATCCGAAAACATCTGCACTCATTTACACTCACGGATGCATAACAACCGTTTTGTCCTGCATTCACATGCTTCTCAAGCTTAACTCTCTGCATCTCCTCAAAAAAACACGGGGTTTGGACGCATTAGGCTGCACAGATTTGCAGTTGCCACAAGGCGGCAGTGGAGTTACACAAAAGAAAGAACATAATTCTTTAAATCTTTCGGAATTTTTGAAAGTTTATACAATGCAGTGGATGCTGTTTGTGCAAGTTTATTATGTATATTTATTAGGGCCACATGCCTTAACTACACATCTTTACAAGAGGAACTTTACCTATTTCCATACACAAAAATGAGTATTTCTCAGAGCAATTCAGTATTTTTTATTTTCTTGTTGCTAGAATATTGTTTGCCATGCTTAAATGACTCTTTTTTCATCCAGTAATTATAAATACACAGAAGCATATTTTCCATGTATTTACTATAATGGTGATGTTGGACATGGAAAAGCATGTATTGGTACAAAGACCCCAAAAAATAAAACACTCCACTGCTGTGTTAGTATACAACAATTAAAGCTCTCAAAATACTTTGAAGTACACTCACAAACTAAAAAGAGATCATTCTAAATAAGTCTGCTTATGCTTTAAAGTCACTATGTGCCCAGAATAATATTGGGAAGTTATTTGAAAAGTATATTCCAAATTCATGCCAAGTGAAAAAGGCACAAATACCAAACTTACCCTGTAACCAGGGTCTTCAATCAGGTCACAAGAGGCAGCATTAACATTTGTGTGCCACATTGTCTCTTTGATGCTGCAGCCATACATAAATACATTCTTTTTACGAGAGTGACCATGATAATCACAGTAGACCTACAACAAATCATTTGGTAAAATAAGCCAAGGCATATGGAATTCACATTTTATAAAAGTAACAGAAGGACAAACAAAAATTTTTATTTGTACCATTGAAAGCTCCAAAGAATTGGGAAATACAACGCCTTATATAACTAACTTGTGCATTAAGACAAAAAACGTAGGATTCATCTAAGGAAGGTTTAACTTTCTACCCTAGCAAAGGAAACAGATTTACATCTAAAAGTTTGCAGAAGACCAGTTCTCCAAGTCAACTTTAAGTGTGACACAGTTTATGAGACCGTATTAAAATGTTTACTTTACAGACTAGCTACATAGGCAAGGTTAAAAAGATTCAGAATTGCTTACACACACATACTCACCAAAGGTAAACGTTTTATAGCAGCCAGATATTGCAGTAACCCTTTAGCATGGTAAATAGTGGGATGCAGATCTGGATTTGGATTTTGCCACTGCCTGTTTAAATCTTCTCCACTTAAAGAGCAACGGTGGCTATTGTGGGGGGGTGGAAAAACGCATGATGTAGTCTGTATTATCATACTTTTAAATAAGCCTCCCCCCCACCTCAAGTTTTCCTCATCACCACTGCTCCTTTGGAAGGAGTCTGGTAAGAAACAAACTTCAGTTTTCTAATGTGCCAAATAATAGAAGTGCTTGGGGTTTTTTAAGTTATGTTACAGAAAAACTAAAGTTAAAGTAGCTTCTTATAGAAAGTCAATTGTAATCTTGCTTATTTGCTGTTGAAACTGAAGGCTTATGATCCTATTCAAATGCTAGTTCAAAATCAGGAATTTTGAATATATTGTATCTCTACAGTTTCGGTGTCTTGACTTCTGTAATATAAAGACTAATGTCAACCAGAATTCTGAGACTTGAAACATGAAGTTGTTAGGAGACAAGTAGCTGTGAGAAAAACAAGACAGACAAAAAAACCAAAACCAATCAAAAAAAACCAGCAAACAAAGACTGATCATCTCTGTATTCTGTCAACTATCAGCAAGAACTTTTAAACCTGCAGAAATTCATGTTCATGCAGTCATCTTCAGTACATTTGTCTTTAGCTTGTGTCTGCTGGGACAGATTTCTCAACCGTCCCTGTATTAAACTTTTACTTGTATTCTGAATTATTTAATTCCAGGTATTCTGTTAGATACATGCTTTTACATATAAAAAGACAGGGTTCTACTCAAATCCATAATAGGTTTGATTTTTATTATTTTATTTACAAAACCTTTTAAAATACTACCCATATCTAGGAAAGAAGGAACTGTAGAATCACCATACCAAAATTTCCATTTTATATGAATTTCCTGTAAATATAGACTGCTGAATGCTTACTCATAGCAGTATCAAAAGGTTCTGAAATATCCCCTAATAAATTTAAGAAAAGCAGTAGTAAGTGAAAGAATTACTATCATTAACTTGAAATCAGGATACTCTTACCCTTTCTCTTGCACACCTATTAACTTTCCCCCTTTTAAAATAACATTTGACAACAGCCATTTCCCTAAGATACAAGGACTGTTCTTTTTCATGAGAACAATGAACTTGTTTAGCTTTTCCTAAAAGCAGCTGTGCTCTCATATAACACTGGACACCTAAGACTGTAGTAAAAAGACAATTAAAATGCTATGACAAATCACCTAGGAGTGATTATCATCCATGAACAACTGAAAATACTTTTTATAAAACTGAAATTCATGGAACAATATGGCTGCCCTTAAAAAGCCAAAAAACTGAAAAGTCCTAGCCACTTGTAAGTGTTGGGGTTTTTTTTTTTTTTTCATATTAAGTATTACATTTGTATGTTTCTGGGATTCATTTAGGTTTGGGGTTTTTTTGTTTTTTTAAGATAACAGATGCAAAGACTTAGAAGTACAGACTACATACTTGTGAGTAAACTTATGCTTACTTTCCATTGATGACACCATCTGGATTGAGCATAGGAATAATTTTGAAAATATAAGATTCTCGTAAACATTGGGCGCTTGGATTATTGCTCATAAGGTATTCCAGTGTTCCCTTCATAACCCAGCTTGCATTAGTCTCTCCAGGATGTACACGAGCAGATAGGAAAACATAAGGACGATTCCCTAGAAGAAGTATGCATAGAAGTTGCAAAATATGATTCAAGCTAAGTAACCAGTTTGTTAATTGAAAAAAGACGCAATAGCCAGCTTCATTTATTACAATGCAAAATACAGTATTTGGGAGTTGAGTATTATTGAGTATCAGTATTATTGATAGATCTTGCCAGATTATGATTATAAGGACTGCTCATTACAGAACTGTCACTTTGGAGCTTTCAATTTAATCAGACAATTACGCAGTCACAACTAGTTTGAGCTAGCAATTATGATATGATGACTTTGATGGGTTTTTTTCCAATAGGCAAGAAAAATATGGGGGTGGAGGAACAAACCAGGAATGCTGTCATAACTAAAGTTCACTTCAATTGCAGTAGCTTAGATACTGGCTTTATAAAAGATTTTTTGACAAGCAAATAACCTGAGCATTTGGAGAAAAAACTTAGTCAGAAGACAGGTGTTCTTTTCCAAGAATTGTTGTCTGCAAAATGTAACACAGAAAAGTATCTAGCAACTAGGTTAAAATATATGAATATATATACTCTTATATATCCAGATATAAATATCCTTATTTAGGATATTCAGGATTAAATATTATTTAATACAAAGCAAATCCTGAACATTGACACCTCCTAATTTCAGGAAATTCATTCACCTTATTTTACATTTTTATTTTTACAATGTACAACAGTTAATACTATATTTTTTTCATAAAGAACTAGTTTTACATTATCTTCCATTCATGAGAAAAAAAAGTCTTACTTACTGAACTGACAGATATGTTCATAGTAATTGGACTCTGGCATGGCTGTAATAGTGACTAAGGGACAACTGTTGCCAGCCAGGGTCTCACAGAGAACGTCTTGTCGAAAATATATCTGTTGAGGGTTGTGCATAGATTCCAGCTTCTGAAGATGCATCTTCATCCCAAAAATAATGAAAAAATACTTCAAATCTTTTGCAGTCACATATCACAGCATATTCCACAAGTACTATTTAATCAATCTTTCTTTTTGTTGTTCTAAACAATGTTCAATTTTCCATCATAATTTTGACCATGAAATACCATTCTCTACATCTCTGACTGACTGAACAATTCTCTATAAAGGGTCTGTTTTTCCACCTGCTTCAAGGAAGATGAAGGCACAGAGGGTACATTATTTTCTACCAGATGATACAGTAAGGCTATGTGGTAGGTAAGAACTTCTGCTTCACTAAGGTTATCTGATCAGGGACCTTTTTCAGTACAAAAGGAGATACCAAAGGGAGAAGCAACAGACAGGAACAAACAAACAATCCTGGTAGATGAAACATAACAGAAACAATAGCAAAGATCAAAGTCTCAAGTCTCTTAACTGATTCTCTAACTGATAGGCCATTAAGAATCTACAGGCAAAGCTTTGGAGAGGGCCACCTGAGGAACAAGGAGGAAACAAGAGGAACACAAGGATGTGGGATAATCAAGGGGGTGCCTGTGGGACTATACAAAACTTATGCACCTGATCCCTACAGTCTGCCTTTAGCTATTGTTGGAAAATAACTCAGAGATTTAGAACAGTCTGACAGACAGGACAGTCTGAACCTCCCATTTGCTCTCCATTAGGATGCATCCTGAAATACTGGAATAAGTTTGGTGGGGATCCCCTAACAAAGAGAAAATTAAAAGAATACTGCAGTCAATGGTGGCCAATGTATAAACTGGATGATGGGGAAAAATGGCCAGGGATGGGGACTTTGAGTTATAATACTATTTTGCAACTTATGTTATTTTGCAGAAGACAGGATAAATGGGGATGAGATCCCATATGTGGATTTGTGTTTTTTCTTTAAGAAATGATCACAAAATAACAAAAAAAGTGTAAATCGTTGATATCTGATTCAAATGTTTTGATGCTGATGGAGGATAAAAAGAAATTGCCTCGCTGTTGTTCTGCCTGTAGTATTGGGAAGAGGTGTTTGAAAGTGGACAGTGAAGAAGAGGATGTGCAATTGATGGTTTCCCCAGGAAGAGACCAGGACAGTGTAATTGAAAATAGGGAGAGAAGCAGTGAAGTAAGCTAGGGATTTAGTCCTATTGCAGGTAGAACTTGGGCACAGCAGAATCCTGTGATTCAGACTCTCTTATGCCAGGCGGTGGGGCCGGATGGAATGCCTGTGTATGTGAAAGTCCCTTTTTCAACCTCAGATTTAATGAATTGGAAGAAGTCTGCTGGATCATATAAAAAAAAATCCAGAAAACGTATATCAGACATTTCAAAAGATAATTGAGAATCACAACCCAGATTGGAAGGATATACAGCTGTTACTTAATACTTTACTTCTCCCTGAGGAAAAGAGAGTGGTGTTAGAAAAAGCACAGGAAGAAAATATGAAGTTGAATAACAGAGACAGTCCAGAACGTTTTATGCCGACACAAGAACATGACTACAATCCTAATCTGGAGCAGGATGGCTAATGATTAAGCAGTATCAACAGTTGATTCTATATGGAGTGAAACATGGACTCCCCAAACCCAAAAAACTCACAAAGCTGTATCAGGTAGCACAGGGCAAAAATGAGGATCCATCTGCTTTTTGTGAAAGACTGTGCAAAACAGCTCGGAAATTGACGGATTTAGATGCAAAGGAGGCGGCTAACAAAGTAACATTTACCACCTTGTTTGTGTGGCAGTCAGCAGCAGACATAAGAAGGAAGCTGCACAAGGTAGGTAGTATGTCAGGAATGACTATCTCAATTGATTGAGATTGCTTATAAGGTGTATAACAACAGAGAAGAGTTAGAAAAAAAAGAAAAACAGAAGGAGAAACTAAAAGATCAGAAGCAAAATGCTGCAATTTTGGCAGCCGCATTCACCCAAGTGCAAATCTCATTTCAGGGAAGAGGTTTTCTGAGAGGACAAGGGCATGACAGAGGACAGAGAGCAGGAAGAAACACAGGGAGTAGAATCCCTTTGAGGAAAGATCAGAGTGAAATTTGTAAGGAAAAGGAACATTGGAAAAAAGAGTGTTCAAAGAAACAACTAACTAATAGGACACCCCCATCTGTACCCATTCTGGAGGCAGACCTGTTTATAAGTGGTACAGGAGATTCAGATTGACGGGGACCAGGGGTTGAGAAATTAGGTTTCCCCAGCTGAACTCCTGGTTTCAGTTAAGCTGGGGAATGAGACAGTTAAATTTCTAGTCGATACAGGAGCAACATATTCTGTACTAAATAGTTGTAAAGGACCTATGAGTAAATTCTCTTATGTCAGTGATTGGTGCCACGGGAAAATGGGAAATCAGACCTTTCTTTCAACCAATTAAGTGTGAAAGTGGAAACAAAGTACTTACACATGAATTTTTATATATGCCAGAATGTCCCCTATATTGGGAAGGGATTTATTGAATAAATTGGGAGCACAAATAACTTTTGATCCAAATAAAGTCTAAGTACATATTCCACAAAATAATGCCTGGGAGGCACAAGTATATGTGTTACAGGAATTGTCAGAAACAAAGAATGTTGAAAATAAGGAAGGACAAATTGAAGCCCCCTCTGAAATCATGAATGCAGTGATTTCTTTTGTCTGGGCAACTCAGAAACCTGGAAGAGCCAAATCAGCAGAACTGGTAAAAGTGGAACTGAAACCAGAAGTGAAGCCGGTAAGACAAAAACAATACCCCATGCAACTGGAAGCTCAGGTTGGACTAGAACCTATAATTAATAATTTTTTAAAATATGGACTGTTGCGAGAGTGTCAGTCTGAATGCAATACCCCAATCTTGCCTGTTAAAAATTCACATTCACAAGACTATTGGTTAGTACAAGATCTAAGAACTACTAATCAAATAGTGATTGGTGTACATCCAGTGGCACCTAACACTTACACTCTGTTAACAACGATAGTCAATTCAAATGTTTATGTTACAGTGTTGGACTTAAAAGACACTTTCTTTTGCATTCCATTGGATAAACAAAGTCAGAAACTGTTTCCCTTTGAGTGGGAGAGCCCTGTAATGGGACGCAAAATGCGGTTACGCTGGACAGTGCTTCCTCAAGGATTCAAAAAACAGTCCTACAATTTTTGGTAACTTATTGGCAAAAGAACTGGAACGCTGGCAAGGTAAAAAGCCTACCACTACCTTGCTACAACATGTAGATGATATCTTGTTGGGAGCAGACATGGCTGAAGAATGTAAAGAGACCACTATTGATTTATTGAACTTTCTAGGATTGGCAGGATATAAAGTGTCACAAAAGAAAGCACAAATTATGTGGAAAAATGTGATTTATCTTGGATCTGAAATATCCCAAGGAGAAAGGAAACTAGGGGTTGAGAGAAAAGAGGCAATTTGCCAAATTGCCCAGCGGCCCCCCCCCTCCCCCCCCCCCGCCATCAAAAGAGAACTCGGGGGATTTCTGGGAATGGCCAGATGGTGTCACCTGTGGATACCTAATTTTGGTTTACTGGCTAAATCTTTGTATGACGCTGTTAAGGGACCAGGAGAGTTACTGGAATGGACTTCAGAATGCCAAAAAGGATTTGATGTAATAAAAATCACCCTTATGAGTGCTCCTGCCTTAGGCCTTCCAAATTTAACAAAACCTTTTGAACTTTACGTACATGAGAGAGGACATGAGGCACTGGGAGTGCTTGCACAAACTTTGTGAGACTGGAAAAGACCAGTAGCTTACTTTTCAGAACAATTAGATAAGGTAAGCTCTGGATGGCCAGGATGTCTGAGAGCAGTGGCAGCTGCTGTATTGCTAATACGAGAGGCACAAAAATTGACTTTGGGACAGAAAATAACTGTTTATGTGCCATATGCTGTTGTAGCAGTGCTGGAACAGAAAGGACATAATTGGTTATCTCCAAGCAGGATGGTACAATACCAAGCAATATTGCTCAAACAGGAAGATATAGCAATGAAAGTGTCCAGTGCCCTGAATCCGGCATCATTATTACTTCTACATGAAAAGGAGGGATTGGCACATGATAGTCTACAAACTATTGAACAAGTGTACTCTAGTCGTTCAGACCTGAAGGATACTCCTTTACAGGAGCCTGACTGGGAGCTATTCACTGATGGAAGCAGCTTTTTTGTGAGAGGAGAATGGAAGGCTGGATATGCTGTTGTTACTTTAGAAGAAGAAATAGAAGCAAAACCACTGCCAGTGAATACATCTGCTCAAAAGGCTGAATTAATTGCTTTAACTTGAACCTTGGAATTATCCGAAGGAAAATGAGTTAATATATATACTGATTCAAAATATGCCTTTGGTGTAATATATGCTTATGGTGCAATCTGGAAAGAAAGAGGATTGTTACCTTCACAAGAAAACCCTGTAAAATACAGCAAAGAAATTATGAATCTTCTTGAAGCAGTTTATAAACCTAGAGAAACAGAAGTAATACACTGCAAAGCACATCAATCTGGACCAACTGATGTGATTAAAGGAAGCTGAAAAGCACATGAGGCTGCAAAAAGAATTGCTCTATCAGCAACAATGGCAACTCTAGTTCGAAAAAGAATTTTAAAATTGACACTCTTAAATATACAGAAAAGGAAAACAAGCTGGCTGAATTGTTAGAGTGTATAAAGACTGCCGAAGGATGGTGGGTAACAACAATTGGACAATGTGTTGTGACTCCACAGATAATGAAGGAACTAATGGAATGAACACATAAGGGTACGCATATGGGGACTCAGGCTCTAATTGAAACAGTGAAGAGATATGCTGTAGGGATTAATATGATGCTGATTGCCAAAAGTGTTAACACAATGATGTGAGATTTGTGCCAAAAATAACCCTAAGATCCAAAGGAGACTCCCTCCCGGAGAGGTAAGAAGAGGTTTTATGCCTGGGGAATATTAACAAATTGATTTTTCTGAATTACCTAATTGTAATGGATAAAAGTATTTGCTAGTAATTGTTCATACTGTTTCAGGATAGCCTGAAGCTTTCCCATGTCACACCAGTAAGGCAAAAGAAGTGGTAGAAATTCTTTTGAAGCAAATTATACCAAGATCTGGGGTACCAGAAGGGTTTTCTTCAGATCGAGGACCTCACTTTCTTGCAGAAATAATTCAAGAGGTGTCAAGGTTTTTACAAATTAAGTGGGATTTACATACTCCATGGAGACCACAGTCCAGTGGAAAAGCAGAAAGGATGAATCAGACAATAAAGAGACAGATTGGAAAATTATGTCAGGAAACTCAGATGAAATGGATGTTAAGTTTTACCTCTAGCATTATTAAGAATTAGAATAACTTTTAGAGTTAAAGAAGGGATTCATTCACTTGAAACTTTGTATGGGAAACCTTACACTATAAACGTAACAGGAAAAGAAACCCAGAAGCACCTTAAGGGTGATCAAATTTTAAGCTATTGTCTCTTGTCTATGGCAAGAGTTCTTGCTTTTCTCCACAGGTACATCCAACTGAGAGCTCCTGTGCCTTTGGATTCACCTGTACATCCACTTAAGCCAGGAGATCAGGTATATCTACGGACCTGGAAAGAGGAGCCATTGACAGAAAAGCACAACCTTACCTTGTGCTACTGACTACAAATGCTGCTGTGAAACTTCAAGGAATTGATTCCTGGATTCATTACACCCAAATAAAGGTGGCCCCTCCAAAGATATGTGAAGTTGAACAAATACAATCTTTGAAGTTAAAAATACGCAGAGACACTTGGATTCATATTAGATCAATTTTACATTCAGAGTGTATACAATGAAAAATTTTCTTGGGTTGTGTTTTAGGAATAGCAGTAATACTGCTCTTATGGTTTTTAAACAAGTACACTACTTTTTTAAAGCCTAGCGATGAAAGAAATATGGTGGTTATTTTTTCTCATCTTCCCGAATCAGACAATTAAAGGGAACCAGGAAGGATGCTCTGAGTCTTGGAATCATAATCTTCATTTGAAAACGACTGAAAAAGCTGAGTAGCAGCTAATCAAACAAGTTGCTGGGTATACACCCATTTTCTGGAATATAGTGATAGGGGAGTACACTTAGTGGGAATACTAATTCCTTTTAATACGTCCTGGAATAATCTGTGGATAAACCCAAAATTCACAAGAAAGAATGAAGCTGACCTTCAAACTTGGGATATAGGGGATCCCAATCTTTTAGATGTTAAATGTGTGACAACAAATAAGACTAGGTCATCTAGTAATGTTGCAGTAGTACATTACCCATATTGTGATTGGTCAACACAATTACAAAGGAAGAAACAGCAGGATGGCTATTAGATATTCCAAAAGGTAGTGGGTGGTATTGGTTATGTGGGAATAAAGCACAAAAGGCCCCACCTCCCAATCGGTCAGGAACTTGCACTTTGGATGCAATTGTTCCTAATGTAACAGTAATAAATGAGACCAAGGCAGGATTATGGGTACGAACATACATGAAAAGACATTGAAGAAGCCACAACCCATTAATCAATTGTCCTACCACCTTCCATTCATTTGCGAGATGGTTCCTCCCTTCATTAGGAGTTAGTGAACTTGAAGGCAATACTGAATTTCTGCCCTTATTGAGAAAATAGGGAACGTGACTTCTGATGCCATTAAGGCTCTACAAGAAGAGATGTCCGAGGCTGCTATTATAGCCATTCAGAACAGGATGGCATTGGACATGTTGTTAGCTTCTCAAGGAGGTATGTGTACGGTAATTAACACCAGCTGCTGTATATATGTAGATCAGAGTGGAAGAATTGCTACTGATTTGAATGAAATCTGGCAACAAACAAAGATCTTACACAAAATTCAGAAGGATGATACACCTCTAGGATCTGAAGAGATTTGGAGATGGTTAACTTCCTGGTACCCTGATTTAAGCTTATGGCTCAAGAGATTGTTGACATTATTGATAGTAATCTTGCTAGCTTCTGTGTGTTTACATGTACTTCTACAATGCACTTGTAGGTGTAGCTTGGCAGCAAGCAACTTGATGCAGAAATGAGACTCATCTAAGGAATACCCCTAGACAAGTCTAAAAGGGAGGAATTGTTGGAGAATAACTCAGAGAATTAGAACAGTCTATTTTGTGCAAGGTATATTTTGTATATATCAAATTAACAAGTAAGGCTGTAATCAGAAAAACACACACTTGGCATTCATAGAATAAGAACACCCTGGAACAATTAGGCCTTGATGTTTTGAGGATGTTTCATGTGCATTGCCCACTTGGTGAGAATACTCAAGGTCCATCAGAGAGAAAAGAAACATGAAAGATAATTGGACCTAAGAAATGTAGGAAGTGACTGATAAAAAGAAACATCCTGCCCCAGAAGGTGCCAAAGGCCAGATGATTGACAAGAAGCATGAACTGGGGGAAAGGTAAAGGTGGCAGGGGGAGATCGTGACCACCAACTCAGTTCCAGGCTGGAAAAACTTGCCCCCCCACACCCGCGAGAAAAACGCATGCTAATCTACATAGCAAACGAGGCTAATTTAAATATTACTAGTCAGTAGATGAGATGGTGACTACTAACCAATGAACGTGATTTTAGGCAGATTTTTACTAATCATGTAACAGAATAAATACATTGTTTTTCTTTGGCGTGGTGTGCTAGCTTTGTGGAATTAGCACCTAGCACCCACCTTTACACAAATATGAAATAAATAAAGTTTTTCCCTAGTGTGTGATTATTGGGTGGTTGCACACCAGGAAACAAATCTGCTTTTCAGACAACACTATCACTCTGTGCAGCCTCACTCTCTATCGCATGCACACAAATGCTGTGTGGACTAGGTGCAACCAACAAGACAGGTATGAGTGCATTTGGGGTCAGCAACTGGAGTGAGCAAGGGTCTCAGCATCAGCAAGTAGTTGGAGAGGCCACACACAGGCATCTCTGTGGGCACCACAGACTTTGTGTCCAAAGTGCCAGCTACTGTTGGGATCGAAGTGAGCAGACTTGGTGCCAGCAGCTGGAGCTGTAGGCAGCATAGGCACCCTTTGGTCCGTGGTATCAGCAGCAGAAGCGAGAGGGGGTCTCAGTGCCAGCTACTGGAGTGCGTAAGGGTCTTGGTGTCCAGTCACTGGGGCAAGAACAGTATGTGTCCCAAAACCAGCTAGTGGGATGATAAGGGTGAGTGAAGGAAGGGAGGGTGTCTCCTCCCCTCTAGTGCCAGCACCTAGAGTAGTAACATGGGTTATGAACCCATGTGCCTGCTACCAGCTGCTGGGGACAGGGGGCAAGCACATGCATATTCCCTGAAGCTAGTGTGCATGGTGGGGTGCATGTACGATTTGCTAGCAAACTTCGAGGTGGGCTACCCAGTTGAGTATGAGGCCCCAGGCCAAGGCAGGGGTATCAGGTGGGCAGAGTCCATGCTGGCATCTGGGGGTACTACAAGTGTGGAGTACCTGTGAGAAGAGCGTGCAAGCGCATGCATCTGTCTGCTAGCGAGCATCAGGCTGGACTAGCCTGCAAGTTGGAGGCCTGCACAGCAGGTAAGAGAGCCCAGCATCCAGGCAGGGGTATGGCATGAATAGGTCATGCCAGTCATCCACAAATGTGCAGGTGATTCTAGAGAGTGGATGGCTGTGTATTTTTACTAGTGAACAGCAATCCTTACCAGCTAGAGAGGACAAAAGGGAACTGGGTGTCTGCAGTTATCTTTTAAGCAAGTCCTGGTAGTGTTACACATGGGTGCCGCTGAAGGCAGCATGTTGTCTGTGCCAGTCTGTGTAGCCTGTTAAAAACTGGGGGGGGGATGTGCAAGTGTGTGTGTGTGTTATGTGTGAGTCTCTCTCTCTTTTTGGGATACACACTCATACTCGCTAGTGGTTGAACCTACAAGCAAACAGGGAAGCAGCAGCCATGTCCATCAGCCTGGGACAGAGACCCCGCGGGTCCCTTTGCTGGGTTCCAGCAGCCAGGCAGGAGGAACTGCCAGGCCCCAGAGCTGCTAGAGGCAGTAGCTCCTTATAACATCCCTTAACAGGTACTTCTTCCAAGAGCAAGTAGGGCTTAGTAAAAAGCTTCATTCAATGCTGTTACACACTGGCCACAGAGTCCCCAAGTTCGCTTTTATTGCTATGATAGAAACAACCAACAGAGATTCTAGCCAAGAGCTTTGCTTAGTACTAAAAGCTTCACAAAACTTCTTCAGCCAATTCATTATCCTAAAAAGGTCTCTAATTATCTTAGATATAGTAACTTGAATAGATCAGTTATGAAGAGGTATACATAGAAGAGGAGGATATGAGTAATTTTTCTAAAACACAAATACTCAATCCAATTAGCATCATTTCCTGTCAATTATGGATTATCATTCCCAGAAAACCCATTTAGCCTGCAAGTATCTACTTTATTTTTCCATGGACTGTTCTTTAGCACAACCTACAGACTTTACCAGTCTAAACACTAATATTTTATGAAAATTCTCCATTTTAAGGAGCATTTTGAACTTCATGAAAAGAAATAAAAAGAATTCACTCATGAATGCTTACATTTCACATTGTCCGAAAGTATAAATATTTATCTATGTAACAGATCATAATCTTCTTACCTTTAAAGTTGAGTATGTATACGGGTAGTGGTAAGCAAAGTAGCAAACATCATCTTTATGTTGGAAAGTCACTGTGAACGTAATTGTGTAGTAAGATTTTCCTTTCTGACCTCCAGCAGCAATTGAACTTCTTGAAAAGTGATTCCTAAGAGTAAAATGAAGGTAATTAACACATTAGAATAATTTTTTTTCATATCACTGATTATTCCTGAACACACATTCTAAGAGCCAGGAAGATTTTCAGTGATTGTGTTTCTCTTCTGCATACATCCAGGTTAAAAACCACTGGTTCCCACCATCTGTAAAATACTTTGTTATAACAGTGATACACATTCATTCATATTGGGAAAAGGCCAGTAAACAAATAACAAAACAAAACAAAAAAAGGAAGCACACAACTTCTGACCAAGAAGGGCAACGCATGGATATGCTGTACTATCTCATCCTGTGTTCCAGGATTGCTCTACAGTAATTGCACCATAGAATACAGGAGCCTAATTGCAAGCACCACGTGATCAGTATTATTGGAAGTCACTATTAAGATTTCAAGTAAGTATGCATATATACATTCCCTTAAAAGGTTCTCTGGAACAGTATGCAATTTCTTACAAAAGTGTAAAATATGAACAACCTAAATATTAGCAGTATGCTAACAAAATAAGACCCTATCTATTTCAATCACTTCTGTTACTCCCATAGTAACTCAGGAAGAAAACTGTTTACAACAGAACTACTAAAACAGAATTATCAAACTCAGAAGCAAACATTTCTTCTCAAAAATTGTACCTCATACTAATCTTCAGTGTAAGATTTGCTGTATGTTTGATTGGTCTACTTACTTATAGTAACAAATGTCTGTCCCAACACGAGTCCAACATGGTCGAGAATTTAATGCTTCTTGAACAGAATACATGAGGGGCTGCATACCTTAAAGACAAAATGCATCTCGCTTTAATGCTTAACATTACACATCAAGATCTTTGCAGTAACAGACCACACTGATATTTATAAATGAATCTCCGATCTACCTATACTCATTTACTCGCTATCATAGAGTGTATTTTCATGAATGCTTGGGTATTGTACACTCTTAACAAGGTGACAAAAGATTTTTCCCCCTCTCCCCTTATTATGTCCTAATTTTCAGCAAATAAGGAAAAAAAAAAGAATCAAACCTATGGAAGACCAAAATGAAATGTTACATGAAAGCTGTGGTTAGCATGAATGGTAATCTACAAGAAGTCTGGTCCCACTCCATCCAGCTCACCATTACAAAAAAGCTTCAAAGAGAATACAAAAAATTGATACAATCATCCATTCACCCGGATAGCTGGAAAATAACTGATGATTCAGGACAAATTTATTTTTTTTTTAAACAGTAACTCAAAAGTCTATATTTTTTAAAGACTATACTTCAGTTGAATACTTAATATGAAGTTAGAGTAGAAGATAATACATATTAATTGAACATTATTTACTAGTTAGATAATTAGCCAACTACATTGACTGATTCAGTCAGAGTACTTAAAAACAGACATAACTATCAGTTAAGTATATGCAACATATGAATGAAGATCTAAGGTAACTGATGAAGATCAGTAAATAATTTAAAAGCATCTTATTACTGGTTAAACTACCTGGTACTCTTGGATTTTATCAATGTGAATTGTACAATTACAACAAAGAAGAATATGACATTACTCTGTTGCAAGAGTTTGAGCTGGGGGGGTGTGGTATGGAACTTCTCCTCCTCCTTCTTACAGAATGAATTTCAGAAAATCCAGCAGGAAAAAAAACCAACCTAACAAAACAAATGGTTTTAAGCTGAATGACACACCACCCCCCCCTCAACAAGTCGAAGAAAGGCCTATTCGGTAAGCCAGTGCTTTTGGATGAGGTACAAGCAGCAAACACGACTCACTGGAGACTGCAAGGGTCACCTACGAAGCCCAGCATTTCAAAGGAGACTTACTTTTCCTTCTCAGATAATGTGCCTCTCTTCCCATCAATAACACAAAACTGTTTGAGAATGTCTCCGCTTACTTTCACATCTGAAAATAACACCTCTATTCAGAGAGGGATTAATGACAACAGCTGTCATTCTTCTTGCACCTATGTGGATCAACAGGCTTTGGTGGTGTGTCCCCCACCATGGTCTTAGGACAAATTTTAGCCGCAGCCACCAGTAAATTTGTTCTGCTTTGGCCTCACTTAAACAAAACTTCATTTTAAAAACTGACAGCCCACATTTTAAGATACTTTTTTTCATTTTAACTGAAACTTGTCAGAACATTTTCTAGTAATGCTATTAAAAAAGAATCTGATCTGACAACATGAAAATACTACTGATCCTGGGGCAGAGAGAAGGAAAGAGCTGAGCTGTCTAGTACAGATATTTTTCTACGTATTTCTTCTCAAAATATGGGAAATGTATCTTACCATAGTTAAATTGACTGTTTGACTTTTCACAGTTGATGATGTTAAACCGGTAACCAATGCCAGTTTTCATTCCACTAACTTCAAAGTAAAACCACTGATGATAATGATTGCTATTTATATCCGAGTTCAGAATTAGATCATACTCGTTTCTAAAGATAAAAAAAAAAAGATTGATTTGTTTTTGTTAAAAAGCAGAAATAAAAGGTCTTATGTGTGAAAAGAAAAAGTTGAAATATCTTACTTTCTGATCTGAATAACTTTGCGCAGATTTCCTGATTCAAATTTGGAATTAAACTTCAAGACATCTGCTTCCTCTGGTACTGAACAACTATGAGTAGAAAAAGAAAAGGGATAAAAATGAATAAAGCAAACTTAACTAAAACAAACTCATTAAGTTTATTTTAGTCCTCACTTGGTAATTTCGAAATTATTTTGAACCCTCCTCTAAATGCAGCCTGGACAGCAGAAACACTGTTACACCAGATGACACTTTCATTGAAGTCTGTCATAATAGTACTGCTTTAAGTATTACAAATAATATCACAGAAAAAGTAGAAAAGGATTAGGGTATTCGCTGAATATTGTTTTCCTAACAGTGAAAACTTACCTCAAATTATCAAGGTCATACACAACTCTGTCTATAATGTCATTTTGATGAATCAGTCTTTCAATATCTTGAGAGATTTTTGTCCTAAAATAAAAAGCAGAGTTCTCATTTAAGTTGTTCCATACTGTTTCCAATTACAAAAGAGGAATTACCTCATACAACAATGAAAACTAACAAAGCTGACATGAAGACAGTGGAACAGGTTTTCAGAGAGACCTCAGCCTCATCCCCACTTATGTGGGCAAACTGTAAGTGTACTTAAGTTTTAACACCTGCATTCACAGCTGACCAAGTCCAGTATTTTTATGTGAGGGAGCTGAGTTTTCATGCACACAACCCACTGGGTTTTCTCTTATGGGAAAAATGCACCATTTCATACTCTATGGTAGAAGCAGGAATTACTCAAACATTACTTATGTTAATGCTTTAATCCAGGACAGCACTTGATAACATTAATAACTTACATGAGTCCTACCATAACTAAAATTAAAGCATTTTAGAGAGTAGGTCATGCAGTGAGCATGTTAGTGCACTAGCTTTTCACCTCTGGAGATCTAGGTTCATCTATCAACTAGGTAACAAGTAAGAATGCATTTGGTGATGTCAGCAAAATGTCAGGTGTATGTTTATCCAGATCATAAAAAACATTGCACAACTGGCAGTTATCTAGGTCCTGGTCTGGAAAAGTAAGAATGTGTTGCAGTTCAAGAATGAAATATAGTGGCAGAGCTGTGTGGAAAAGCTTGCACAGCGCCTGCAATAAGAAGAAAAGGAGGCAGATTAACAATGAACAATACAGGAACAGAGCAGTAAAGTATGTTCAGACTGGAAATTCTCCATTTTATTAAAATAGATACTGTTAACTGATGAGAAGAAGGTAAGTGCACAACTCCAGTGCCTTTTATTAAATTTAACTGGAAAAGAAAACAAGTCATAAGACCAATGTACTGACAAAATTGTAAAGAGGCTGACTCACCACAATCTATCTGATCAGGTTTAGTTCAAGGCAGAACCACAGATTTTTGATCTTGCGCTTGATCTTACACAACTCCTTAGATCTCAGTATGCCTCAGCTCTAAAGGGTCACAATACTTGCTATCATCACAGCAGTTTTGCCAAGACAAAATCCATTACTGAATATCAGGCATTCAAAGATCATAGTAATAACCGATGTAGACAAAAGGAAAGAAGAAATGGCATTCAAGATGCACATGAAAAGGAAAAGTAGTAGCAGACATCTTCACGTTCAAAAAAAAAAAATCAAGACAAAAGAGGAGCTATTTTAAGATAATTAAAGGAAAAAACATAAAACCAATACTGGTGATGTGGAGCTCTATGTTTATAGGTTAGCCCTTTGTGGATCTTGATTTACCTGATGATCACTTCTAAGTGTCAGATGATTAGAAAATAAAGTGATTACAAAATACCGAAGTGTACAGCAAAAAAACCCCTAAAATTTTAAGGAATGGAAAAAAGTAGGAATTTAAACCCAAATGTATAAGGTATTGAATTATATAATAATTTTCTTTCCTAAAAGATAGAATAATATAAAACACTCAGGTATTCTCAATGACATTTTTCCAAGCAATAATAATTTGGTGAGACATTTGGTGAAAATTGCAAGTTACTAAATATAAACAAAAAAAGCAAAAGCCCTCCAAAGCACAAATTCAAAAACAGTGCATCTCCCAGCATATTGCAAGACTAAAAAAAACCAAAAAACCACCAAACAAACAAACAAAAAAACAACCACACCAAACCCCACACGCTTGTCTAACAAAAGTAAAAAGAAAACTCTAACTCCCCAGCTCAGCCCCCCACAACGTTTTCTTAAATTACAAGGACGGATTACGGCAACTATTTGTTTTCTAAAGGAGACTTAGCTAACAAGCAGCAACTAACTGCTTACATTAAGGAGAACATAACTCCCACTGAACACCAAAAGAGTTTGGACACAGCTTTGTAGAAGAGTTAAAAGCTTTTCCATGTCCCCTACCAAACTCATTTTCACCACCTTCCTATAAACTATAAATTCCAAAAAAGTTTAAGCCCTTTTTAAGCAGGTTCCCTTCTCAGAAATTTGTTACATTGCAGTAGCAAGACTGAGTCATTTGTAGAAAACTGAATTCTTACAAAGGTGTATCTTAAAAAGGTGATGCAGGATTTTTGATACAAGTTTAGCAACTTTACCTGATATTCATTCCTGTTTCACACAGGACCTAAAAAAGTTACTTTCAATGTAGAAAATACAACAAAAATAAAACATTTTAAAGTTAAAATAAAATATACACTAGAATCACCTTTACGGTTTAGAAATCAGCTTTATGTATAACCACACAGGTAGCTTTGTTGATTAAATGTCAGAATTAATACAGTGCTTTATAGCTAAGAAGAATGAGCATTGGAATGAAAAATTTCATCTGACTTCACTCAACTTCACTCAGATAAAATTCAGAATTATTAAGTACTACAAAAACATCCATGAATATTTGCAAGATTTTCTTAAAATGCAGTTCTTACAAGATTTCTGACTAAAGACTATCTCCCTTCTAAACTGGCTGAATGCATTTAAAAAACAAGCTTGTAGGGAAGATTATCCTCCTTCAACACTGAACAGTGCTTTCTAGTAACGGTATATTCATTACATCATTAGTGTTTCAACACCTGGTCATTTCACTAGAAAGATCACTTTTTATGACACATGTGAAACAGCTAAAGGATTTTAATTATACAATCTGAAGACACTTAATCTCTTAGTCATTTTAATATCTAAATGTAAATATGAAGACTCATGAAACCGGTTAAAGTATAAAGCTGAAAGCATTCAATCTAATAATTAAGCAAGTGGCAAGGTCTCACAGTTACTATTACATGTTCTGCTAACATGCTCATTTGTCTTTATAGTAACTTACTATGCATATGAGCCAGCTCTTCATACCACCTCTGCAAATTATTCTTAAGAGTCTCATCACCCTTCATCATCTTCTAATATCTCTCAGTGAAGAAATAAATGGGTGTGCTGATGTGTTCATTTTTATTGGTTTGTTTTATTTTTCTTTCAGCATTTACTGTGTGTCATTCTGCAGGACTGAACTCAAACTGCATCCTCAGCATTTGTTACCTCTAAATACTCTTCTACTGCAAACACTAAAAAAGCAAACACTTAAGTGCACTAATTTTTTAATTTTTGCCACTACATTTTCCTGAAAGATAGTTTTGTTAGCACAAAGAGAAAAGCTGAAGTATCTCTAAACTACTAACTCTCCTATCTTTGCTAAGACCTGAAGGGAGTACTCAAGAGGGGTTTTTTGTTTGTTTGTTGGGTGTTTTTGTGTGGTGTTTTGGGGTTTTTTGCAAACTACAAGATTTAGATGGGGGACGGTGGGAAGGCAGAAAGGGAGACTATAAATTTTACTGAATTACAGAATTAGCAATTACAGAATCAGACTGTGTTCTTGTTTATGGCTCTGCATTGATCAATGCCTACTCATCTACCTTCAGACTGCTTTTCACTGAAAACAGTTTTAGATACCAAAGTAAACATTGTATATGTGCCTGTTAATCTCATCCTAAAGATTGTTTCTTAAGGCAAGGAAAATAATGACAAAAAAAGGAGTATGGTAACTCACCTCTGCACCCCATATGGCCTTTCCAGAATAGGCTCCTTAAATGGGGGTGGAATATGGCCAAAATAATCTGGATAGGCCACTTCTGAATATTCAGGAATAGACTTTGTGGTTTTTACCATTTCAATATAAAGATCACAGTCATGAACTGGTGATACATCAGAAACCTCAAGCACGACTTGTTCCCCTGATGAACTAGATCTGGAATCCTCCTCCTCTGAATCCACTCCAGTGCAGCAGAGTTTTCCCAGCTGGACAGATGATCCTTCAAAGAGGCTGCTTCCACAGGGTGAAACATGTTCGCAAGGTTTACTACAAGCAAGTGTGGTAAGGCTAGTTTTGCTCTCCTTCTTTATTACACACCCTGTAGAATAATATTGGTCATTTTTTGCACTGCTCTGCAGACTGATTCTGTCCAAGCCCTTCACAATATCTTGGCTTAGACACTGGCATGATGGAAGCAGATTTCTTTGATCATTTTGCTGATGTAAACTACTATCTTTGATACTATCTTTCTTTGGTAGTTCCAGAAAGGCTGGCCTTCTGTTATATTCCTCTGCCAATAAAGGATTGCTCTCCTTTAAAATAACTCCTTTCATTGACTGTTTTGCTTCAGCAGAGTGCTCCTCTCCTGCTGTAGGAACAACAATAGGTCCACACAGATTTGCATCAGGTACAAAAGGCTTTGGTTCCTTGGAAACTAAGTCACATTCCTTAAAAAATAAAAAAAAAAAAAATAAATAAAGAGATTGTAAAAAAGTACAGAGTTCCTAAAGTTTCATTTCTATTAGACACAAACATTCTCCTTCATTGCTCCTGAGGTGCATTTTGCAATAATCCAAAATAAGTGTAATTTAAAAGACAACAGTTACTAAGTTTTAAACTTATATAAACATAGCAATGAAATTTCAGCTTTCACAAGAAGATAGCGTCAAAGCAATAAACAAGTAGATCATCAACAACAAATTATCAAGTCAATGCAATACCCCAGATATTTTCACCAACTACTTTAAAGAGGTGCACAGCATTTAAGGAAATACCTAATACAATCAATGTTTGTCAGAAATTTCATGTCCTTTCTTACTATTTTACTTTCTGCTGTGTGTAATAATCAGACATCAGAAAACAGTTTTCCTTTATATCCACCCACAATCCCCTTCTCAGTCAGATTAAAGTAACCTATGACATTTAACTAAGTAATTCACTATACAGCACTCTCATATGTAGCTCTAGAACTGTAGACTCATTTTTTGGCTAGGGGACCTATCCACCCAAAAAAGAATATCAAAGTGTATTCCAGAGTCAACCCCTCATGACAAGTAATGCCTTGGGAATTATACACTTTACCTGAAAGTTTTCTGAAAGTTCCGGGAAGAATTGCTCATATATTTTCAGTTCTTCTATGGGTCTTCCCAATTCCTGTCTAGGTTTCAGTTTATTAATATCGGTCTCAATATCATCATTCTGAAAGAGCACCAGAACAAATTAATCTTACATCCAGAATTAATGAACTTCTAAAATAATTAGATTTACCTTTTACTTCGGACACAGCCATGCTTTAAGAGCTGAATAGCACTATTTTAAAATTAGCTGAACCTCACCTTTCACCATGAAGTTTTAAGCTGCTCAGTTTTATTAGCATGTCGAAGCCTCCATTTCAACAGAAATATTACAAATACCTCCGTTTTCTTGCTTTCATCCAAATGTATTACGCACAGACATCAGACTACACTTTATATGAGATCTGTGCATAATCCAACTATTGCAACCTGGAATGTGGAGATCTCATCTGACTGCAGTGACAAAGGAGTAACAGCTTCTATGGAAGATACTCCCTTCACTGGGGCTCATGAGAGCCTTGAATAAAATTTGCCATTGCAGTCTGTGGACAGACAATTTATTAACTCCTGAACATATGTAACATCAAAATATAGAATAAGGCAGTTCTGGCCAAATGTCCTTTCATGTCATGGCTGGCAGCTGGAGAGCAGAACAAGACCTTCCTAAAGTGATACAACAGTGAGAGGTCTGATCTCTACCTCTACAGTTGGCTGAACTTCAAAGTTACCTTACTGAAACACTGACCTATTCAATCCCAGTCCAGAATGACAGGAAAAGTTAGAGCAGCTCCTACACACTAAGCAGCTTAGGTAGGAAGAGCGAGCTGAGGGAAATACAAGTTGGGAGCAGAACAGTGCTAAAAGAGTTTGCAGTTTGGTTCCACTGTACTCCAGATGCATCAAGTATGAAGCAAACAGGTTTTGACAAAAATCTAGAAGCAATCTGAACAACAAAGGTTGATATTTTCAAGCACCACACACCCTCCTTAAGTTTCAGGAACTTTTTTAATTGTAGAAACTGCCCTGAAAACCTCCTCAAAGTCCTTTTAACACTTAAAACATTTGGCTGTATACATCATTCAAGCAACTTAAAAAAAAATAAACAACTGTAAAAAAATAAAAACCTGCTGTGCCTGATTTTTGCCTGTTAATTTTGTCTCATACCAACCTTAAAATGTTGGTCCCTGTCATCATCATTTTCGGTTTCAATTTCTGATTCTGTTTCAGCATCATCGTTATCATCACTTTCATCTACTACATCATCCACTACGGTACAAAAGAGTTTTGTAAGGCAGATTATACATTTAATCCAATACATATGCTCAAAAAAATTTCTGTATTCTGGGTTTATTTTCTTTTTTACTTACCAGTTGAAAAAATGTGAAAACCAACTAGTAAACACTAATTACTATTACCAGATTTACAAAACAAAATAATTGTTTGGCAATAATGCAGACTCAATTTATCACATTTCTATCCAGTTTTAAGTCAAAACAAAGATCTCTGGTTTAAACAAAGCAAAACAAAACAAAAAACCACTCCACCACCCCACCTCCCCCCCCCAAAAAAAACCCAGTAAGACAGCAGATGGCCATAGAAATACTTTACGATGTGGATAGGCCAAGAACATCTCAGCACGGCTTGAGGTCAGCACAAAATGAGATGACTCTGAAACCTTTTCCCAAAGTAATAATGATCACATCCAAAAAAAAAAAAATTAAGGTCTCAGAAGCTTTTAGTCATGTCACCTAGTATTGACCCCATATCAGGGAACGGTGGGACAAAGTACCCCCTTTACCATTTTTGTCTTGCTTAAATGGGGCCTAACAATTAAAGGAAAAAAAAAAAAATCAAGTGTATCACTGGAGATTCAACCAGTAAGGATAATACTCAAGGAGAGTAGTCACTGCAACTGCTTAGCATGAACAGGTTGGGAACTAAATTTTACCCCCAAAACGTACAGCAAGATGTTATTTTTTAGACATGGGGAACTAGTTGGACACTAATGACTAATTTCTACTTGAGTTAGAGACCCAGTACATTGAAGGATCTATGACCTCCTCCTTTCGTAACAAAGAAAAACAATGAGAAGCAAACTAATTGACTAATGAGAATTGGGTTAGCTTACTAGTGGCAAATTTGATCTTTTTCTAGAAATCTCATGAAGTTTGATGCTGGGGGTTTTTTTATTATGTTTTCTGAAAGAGTGTTTTCCATGCAGGAAATTTGCTGATTGTCAGTAAAATTCTCACTCAGAGGTTTACAAATTATACTGATTTTCTAGTGTATTCAGAATGATTACATGTATTACTTTTACAATGCTGACTATACAAGATTATATTTTTAATAAACTCAGAGCAGTAACCACCCCAATATTCTACACATCTTTTAATACAGAATTTTTTCCTTGAAAAGAAAATCCTATGTATCCTATTTCCCTAAGTTTTTCACTTCTTTTTTGTACAGATAACAAACCTTTTAAAAAAAACATGTCAATAGTCAGTCTACTTCAACATACTGTATTAAGTAGACGTTTAATTTCTGTGAATTTTGAAACACATTTCTAAATCTATTTTCTATGTTGAAGACAAAACAAAGAAACTCTAAACTCCAGCAGTTTGACTCTGACCCATATGAACCCCAATCAGATAGCCGTCTTCTTTCAGATTATGATCCCATTTTGTTTCAAGAATATTGTGAATAAGAAGATATTAAGAAGTCTGACTTTGCCTCTTCATTTTAGAGTAACTTTCTGACAGCAACTTCATTAGTTGCTTACCCAGGTATCAAGCTATTTCACCATATCTAAAAATGCATTAAATATTAATCATCCAAAAATAACGAAAAGTGTTTACAATGGGACGAATCTATTTCCTACAAAGCACCATACAAAAATGCTTTGCAGACAAGTGTTGCCTAAAAGACTGCAACAGTCCAAGAAAGCAGCTCTACTTTTCTCATCGTACAAATGAAGGAATAATCACAATAATTTAAAAAATAATGCTTCAAATGGCACATTAATCTAAATTCACTACATGCAGTTTATCAGAGTAACAGAAGTAAATCAAGCAATATACACTCCCGTAAAACACCATGTACACTCCATTTCACAAAGGAGAATGTGTATGATAAGTGAGTTAAAAAGAGAGTCCATTTAGGTTTGTAGATTAATACGTACAGCCTATGCTTTATACTTCAGAGTTTGATGAACATCACATTTTAGTTCCTGTTTTATTTTTTATCTCAGAAACATAACCACATGTGTGGACAAGATTATCATCAGTTAAAACTTAACATTAGAAATTGGTGCTCTGCACTAACAGCCACTGACCCTTTGCTAGCTGAGAAGGGTCTCAGTGTCCAAATTTTAATGGAGAACACAAATAACTGCAATTGATTCCACCTTACATAAAGCAAGACATGCTTAAAGACAAAATATTACAAAATTACCATACCATCAGGAGGCAAGTTGTACAGCTGAGCCACAGGACCACTGGCAGGAATAACTGGGAGTTGGAAATGGAAAGCACTTTTAATAGTTGGTAAAGGAAGACGATTTTTAGGAAAACATTTTCTCATTATTAGGCTGGATGTGTTGACAAGAGGATCAAGAGTTCTTACTGCAAGGCACTCCTATTAACAGGAAAATAATGAAGACAAGAAAAAAAATGTATCTCTCAAACTAATAGTCAAGCTACATTTGTTTTACAGAGTTCTAGAATTCACTAATAGCAAAGTATTTTGTTTACAATAAATTTTGCTAATGCCTCCTTTGAAGGCCAGAAGAACCTCTACCAACTTAAGTTCAACTTTTTTAAAAAGCCAAACTTCAAAATTATAAGCTTCCCCCCCCTCTTTTTTAAAATTAAGTTCAACAGCCCCTCCCAGGGATAGTCACAGCCAAATAACAGCAAATATGAATTTAATTCTGTACTATTTCATTCCACTTCAGTCAACTGCAGAAAATAATCCTTACCCCCCTAATCAGTAATGACCATGAATATCATAAAAGAACTACGACAAATCTGAGGTCAGCATGTGTTTTTAAAGCTGAAGAGTCAAAAACAACAACAAAAAACCCAACACAGATAAACTTACTTGTGAAGTGTTGTAAAGAATTTTCATCCCATTGGCATCAATGAATGCTTTTCTTCCCAATTTGATGTTTGTAACACTTTTAATGCACTGTAAAACTCCTTTACGTATCAGCATGTATCTGTGTCGACTATCGTGACGGTGCCAATCAACATAAATTGTTAAAAGCACGTGCACATATCCTCTGTCTACTGCTCTCCTGGCATTTGTTTCTTTATAAAAAAGTTAGGAAAGAAAATTAAAAATTGCCCAATGATTCAATGTTATTGTCAAGTCAGTATTAAAAGTATTCTTTTTACCCAAATAACTGAATCGTTTCATTTAAAGCAGTATTTTAGCCACGCTTAGCAGAGTTTTACATCAACCTGAACAGAAATGACTAACTCAGGCCAGTAGTCTACACTTTATTCATCAGAATAACATTGCATGTAATTTTCATGGTTTACCAGAAGAACAGTGTGCATTACACTTAAAGGTAATTGTAAGATACTGTCAGATAGCAAATTAAATAAAAAAGTTTATATAAAGCATATCTATCTCTATCCACACACACTGTGTACATAGATAGAAGATTTGAAACAAACTTCTTACTGCTTGTAATCCATAGAGTTTTGCAGCAGCTATCACTCAAATTTGATAAACGCAAAATACCTCTACCCAAATACTGGATAATCAGTATGACAACTGGACTCTACACACCAGAGATTAGTGTTCTTATGAAAAGATTTACATGTACAAAGTGTAGGAAGTTACAATGTCCAAAGCCCTCAGGACTGAATAAGACATCTCAAAATAAATGCACAAGACCTCCTTTTTTAAAGACACACCTTTTCAACATTTAAATTCTTTCCTCAACATTAAAGTTTAACTGCCAATTTACAGAACAGAATACTGACAATAATTCAGAAATATTTTTTTCCCTAAACATCCTAAGGAGAAATTCCAATATTAGTAAATACACAAATCTGTAAGATCAAGGTATCACACAGATCAAACATGAGAAATCTCAGCACCCTGTAATAATCGGTACAGAAGTTTCCTGTCATTTGCCTGAAATGGTTTTCTGCAAATCTAATCACATCTCAGTTCTTATCCAACTCCACTAAAACTACCAGGAATGCTGTAGCTTTTATACAACTGTTTAGAGAGAATGAGTTTTTAATTCCTTGTCAGTTACAATCCTGACACAAAATCTGCACAGATGACATTTGTCAGGATCCACCTCTGCCGGCTAAGACAGCCAACGTCTGGGAACAGACCATTGTTTCGTTAATCTTGGTTCCACTTCATGAGCATCACTGACAGACTTGTCATGAGGAACCAAGACCTAATTAGTCAGGAAGGTACCTGAAGAAACCCTGTATTTTGCCCTGCCATCCAACAGATATTTTCAGATGTATGTATAAAGAAGATGCATAGGAGCTAAGTTACAGATATCTGTTACTGAAGGCCTGAGATGAATGACTGTAAAAGGCTATTCCTCCACCTTGGATCCAGACCAGGTGTGCAGAAGCAGCACAGCCTTTCTGCTGCGTAATTGAAGAAACAGTAACTAATTAGTAAACACATACATATATACCATACAAATACTAAAGCACCAGAGACTGCAGATACAATTGTAGCCTTACGTCTAAGTTTTCTAGCCTTGATTTTGCATTGGCCACAGACTTTAATATTAGTTTTATTCTGTGTATATATACACACACATATATATATCTCAACTAGACAAACAGATTTTTGTAGTCAAACACTTACTTGATTTTAGCAATGCAGCAAGTGTGTCTAAAGCAACCCTGTCAACATAACAAGAAAAGTCAAAACAGCAACCAACCAGCAAGCTTAATCTACAACACTGTAAAGCTATATAAAATATTTACTGCTAGCAGATTTATTTAGCATCTATGCTCATGTCTTCCTGGTTGCACTGTATCACAGACTTTGCTTTTAAATATTTGATTTTACTAAAATATCACGCATATCTGCTATATCTGAAGTCTGATGGTGAAATTTAAAAATAGCAATGCAATGGCTATTCAAACTTTCAGCCTTTGCAAAAAGACACCATAAATGACAATGTAATGTTTATGAACCGTACTCAGTAAATGAGATACTTCCGAAACTCACGTTTTTATGTTAGCAGCAGAACAAGTACTTCTACAAAGCAAATGACACTATTTTAGAAAACTGTAGCTCAAAACTGGCAGTGTATGAATATATTGAAGAGTAATACTCATCAATCTGTACTACAATACAAGATCGTCAGTGTAAGATTTTTCTTGTACAAGAAGATCTTGTTTCAGTTAACTCAAGATGTACACTAGAAAATGTATATACTTATTTTTACCCTCTTTGTAAAGATAGACTCCATGCATCTGATCTTAGACTATAAACAAGGCTATCATGATTACTCACATCATGGAATAGCAAGTTCATATGTCTAATTATAGCTGCAGCTTAAAAGGGGCAGAGCATTTTTTTTTACAAGATACTCCACTGACCACAAACTTAGATAACATAACACTATTTTTTTTTGTACTGAAGTTAGAAGATGAACAACATGAGATTACTATTTTGCTAACCAGATGAAAAATTCAGTTTTCCACAGGTAAGTACTTCAAAAAGGTGGTAATATATAAAGAAAGGGCTCTCTCCAGTTAGATCCACTTATCTATTTTTACCCTAAATTCACTTAAAGAAAAAAAGAGAAAAATACACTGGGTGGGGAATCTAAAGTCACCACTTTAAGGTATGCAGTTATTTATTTTTTAAGCACACAATAGCCCACTAGACAGACATTGCTGGTGCTTACTACTGTGTTTTATGTTTTTGCTCTGAGAGTCTGTAATTGCTTTGAAGTAAAACAGAAAGAAAATTCTATTATAAAACAAAATAGATAGTGACTCTAAAACCACAAAGGAGGTGTGGGAGCCAATTCAAAAAATCGAAAAGTGACGGGAATGTCTTGATCTGTTTGTCCTGATTTGGGGATAACCCCTGTACAGTTTCCACACAGGAATATCAGAGACAAAAAATAACATTTATATTATTTTACCAGTACTGTAACTAGACATCCAAATATTTTGTTTCACTCTACTGGGTAAAATTAAACTGTCAGATTTGTGGTTCTCCTTCCCACCTCCTTTCAAATATGAGTTACATTTGATTTCCCTAATACAATTTTTCATTTACAAGTAAGTTTCAAAACTTATCTCAGGTTTTTCCATATACTATATTAAAGAGACCTTACTTACTTCATAAGGCTAGTGTTCTTTTTACTAAAAGGGCCAATGATCTTAAACATCAGTTCTACTACTCCATTCTTTCCCAAGGACACTGCATTTACAGCTGGAAGAGTTAAAAACAATCCATTTTAAGATAATGTAATAAGAAAAGCAAAAGAAAAAAAATATATCAATATACTCAAACTAAAATCCATGCAAGTTAATTTTTAAGTACAAAAACGTTAAACATGTTTGGGCTTTAAGACATACAATGACAAGCAGACAGCACTCTCTACATAATTAGTGTGATAATCCAATCCTGATAAAACTTGGAAAAGAAGGAAAAAATTAATTATTAATTTACAAATAAAATTATGTACTACTTCCAATGCACGCTTCTGCTTTCTTTGTTATTAAGATATATCATAAAAAGACTTTTCTTTGAAAAAAGTCTCACAGTTTATCAAAACGGCAGGGTTTCTAAAATTCTTAAGTCTAACAAGTCCTATGACCTGCTATTATCCTTCAGTATCGGGAAAGATAGGTATGTCCACCACAATTTGAAAGCCAAGCGTTTGCTGCAAAATTTAGAAATGCCAGTTGGTATAAGCTTTCCTGAGCTACACATTATGCATGTGTGTTCTCAGAAAAAAAAAAAATTACCATCTATTTGAAAGGGAGAAAATTAAAAGAAATTATGCTAAGACCTACATTCAAGAAATGCACACTGGATGTATATATGGCTGAAGCCCAATGCCCACTGAAAATACAAACTGCTGAAAGAGGCACAGAAATTCAATTCCCAACCGAGTTTAGCAATATGCATTCCTAACAAAGTGGAAGAGAGCAACTAAGAATTGACTTCAACACAACAAATTCTGTTATTAGTGTAGAATTTAGTACTCGAACCGAAGTTGCAATTTCATCATTATTAGCAGCAACATTACACCACTAGAATCTAAGTTAGGATTCTATGCTGGTAGTAACTGTATACAAACTTTAAGTAGTACTTCCCATTTACGTGTAATAAACTACTAGTTTATCTGCTAATAAGGAGTGGGAAATACAGAAAGATACAATTGATCTAAGCAGAATCCTAATTAAAGACTCAGTTCAATTTCCCATTTTCAGGATGAAGCAAATTTTCAGCTAAGCTATGTAACTATCTGTATTAAAGTCTTCCATTTAGAAACATTTTACCTCATTATCAGACGGCTCAACAGAAATAAAGCTTCCACATTTTAAAAATATTGGGACTTTATGAATTATAGGTGCTCATGTGAATGTCCTGAAAACATGATCTCATAGATCATCAAATCAATTCTCTTGGAGGAATGTGGTTATGTTTTCACTTTCTCACACTTCTTTAAGAGGTTTAACGGTCATTTTGAGCTCAAAGGAAAAACTTAAGAGCATCTAACCAACAGTAGAAACACGGGAAGAACCACACTATTTTTATCAACTTCCTACTGCCTGCCCAAACAATTAATTAGGCTCTTGTGAAAGAATGTTAGTCCAATAGTAGGGCACTTCAAGACAAGGAATAAGGGAAAGGTTAAATAAAGAAATAAAATATGTCCTGTGTGAACCAAGTTTTAAATTAGCAATCAGGAATTAAATAAAATAATAAAAAGCAAAAAAAACATGAGCATGTATAATAAAGAGAATAATTATTTAATTTGAAGTGCTTTTGCAAGCACAGTGTTAGCATTTCTGGTTTAGATCTTAAAGCATCAGCACTTATGCAAACCAGATGACTCAAAATTCCACACATCCAATAGCACTGGTTAAACCCCGCCCAACTATATATATATTTACGTATATATAATCACACACACTGAACAAAACCCAAAGATATACAGAAATACAAATATGCTTCACAGTTTTTATTAGAATTTAAGCGATTTGACAATATAAAAAGCAAAGTGTCTGCTAAAAATAATTATTTTAAACATCTAACATTAAACAAGCATTTAGATCTGGTATTTTAATTGTTGTCTAGATAAAATATCACATGGGAAAGAAAATAATCTGCAATACTTACAGTTGGTTGAGTAAACTCTTAATACTTGAAGACATGGCAGTATTAGCCTGTGGTTCTGCAAATTCTGCTTCACTAAATTCAATGATATGTTGAGGGCACCATTAATTCTTGCTTTCATGCCAATCTTTTTGTCTGACATCAAAGAAATACAAGATCAATCAAACTAATTTTGAAATTATTATAAAAAATAAATGAACTGTGAATTCCTTCTACTGATAATGTCAACTCTGCATTATCTATATTTCACCATTCTATCCTCCCCTCTGTTTTACTCCTCCTTTTGTTCTCTACCAGTTCTGAGTACGTGGATGCTTATACAATAATAGTAAGAAAATTGTTCTTAAGTTTCAGTCATGAAACTGTAAAGTATTAAGCCATATTACTTAAGTATATCATTATCACCTTTTGGACCAATTTTTGCAAGAAGAGTATGAAGAAGCACCATTAATTCTTCATTTGGTGGAGTGTCTTTGCTGGCAGTCAAAAGCAGCTGCAATAAGATCTGTGTCCCTCCTTTAGTGACTAAGACGCTGGCTCTCCGACCACCACCTAGAAATTAAAACTTAACTGATATCTCTGAAGCCAAAGAACAAATTAAGTATCAAAGCTACAGTTATCATAAAGAGAGTCTTTAGAAGAGCAATATTTTCTTCAAGTGTGACTGCACTATTTAAGAACATGCTGGAATTAAGACTTGCAGCAACATAAATTATTTGTGTATGATTATTTGAAAAGTGACTTCAGTCCTTATGTTTTTTATTCTGCATATAAATCAGCTTTAGCAATTGTCAGAAACAAACAAACAAAAAAACACCAAGAAAACAAACAAACAAAAAACCAGTCTGCAGAACAATACAGGAATAAAAAAATCACAAATTGTTCCTTAATGAAAACTTACCAACGGAGACTACCTCAATGAGAATATTCAATATATTTAGAATAGTTTGAGGATCTTTTGTATTCTGCAATGAAAACCAGAGAGATTTCTTTGCTTAATGTGGAAGTCTGATACAGTGGTTTAGATAGTTAAAGCTCAGAGAAATTGCCACCACTAAATCAAACAGAACTTAAGATGTAATAACCCAGCTAACCATCCCACTATGCAGCCTGAATTAACCACAAAACCAATTAAAATCTAGTTTGTAGTATGACATATTAATTAGAACTGATAGTTGCCAAATAATTTCTTGAATATTTAAAAATAAGGGGGAGAAATTCTTATGTAGGTTATGATACTTAAAGACCATATCTAATCATTACAGTCCTACACAAGTTTTGGAGACTAGCTAGGATAACAACATATTTAATAATACAAAGCCCAATGATAAAATGAAAACTTGCTATGTACCCTTAACCACACAGATTAAAAAGTTTTACCTCTAGCGTTGACAGGATAACTTCTATTCCAGTAGAGCCCTTAGAAGTCATCTCCTTCCTGGTTTTTTCTGCCAGTGAGAAAAAGACCACTTTTAATGTTCTAGCTTGCAGAAAAAAAAACATGATCATATACAGATTGATCAGAAAATCTACACTGCTAATAATAAAACCTATTTAAAACTGCATATATGTATATAAAACTAAGTAAAAGACTTAAGTGATTTTAACACTCATTTTTGCTTTTACTTGTTCAACAATCTTGTCATGCCCTAGAAAAGAAACTGTAAAGAAAAAAATCTGTAAGAAAGCCCTCCTCCAGATACTTCTACTTCTCATATATATGCACACACACATACATATATTGTGAATTATTACTTAAATTATCGCTGTATCAGAACGCACTCAGTGTAAGCAATACTATACCAGATAGCATTAAACAGGGCCTTAAACAGGTGCTTTCAACAATCAGGGACAAAAACATATAGACAATCAAGTTCACCAAAAAGAAACAAAGAAAAGTCCAGCAAGGAAGAAATATAAGGAGGAAGGCTCTAAAGGAGAACTACTAAACCCACACAACTTAGATATTTACCTTGACTCTGAACCAGATGAAGGATCTTTGAGGTAACGTATCTAGCATTGTCTGCTTCTCCTAACACAGAGTCCAAATTGATCTTCTCCAGCTGTGACAGCAGCGACATAGTCCGAGAACTGGTAGAAACACTACAAGAAAGATTTTTTTACATTCACTTTTCGCATCTAGACCAGATCAAAAAAAAATACTAACAACAGAAATCCCATGTCAGAGTAAGGGGAGTGGATAATTCACCTTCATATTTTCTCTCGATAGAAAAACAGTCTTAATTCTCCTTAATTCTGGCAAATTTACAGATTTTGCAAAGCCTGCATTGCAGCAGACTAATTATATTTAACAGCATCTCCAAGAGCAACTGTGAACAGGGAAATTGGTTGCAGCAAATAAACTCCAGATATAGGTACAAATGTTGTTTATCTATGTCAATTAGAGTAACTTATATTTAATATAGTTTATGTTAAGTGCCAGGATACTGTATCAAACCTGCCATTCAAGGAAAAAATGGCTACAAACAGTCCCAAAGACTGTTTGTCTTAGAGAGCTGGTGTTTTGGAGGTGAAAGAAAAGATTATCATTCATGAAGTGAGCAAGCCAGAACCTACCAGCTGAAGAAAAAGAACACAATTTTAAAGAAAAACTTTGGAAGGTGTCCAAAACTATCATCAGTTTGGATTCATTTTGAACACAAGGGTATTTTGGCCTGACATCATAAAATTGCCTTGAAAATGTATTTTAATATAAGAAACAATTTTGAACCAGGCATTCATATAGATAGGCAAATTACAGATAAACAATAAATTTAAATATTTATAGTATTCAAAATAGTCAGTCTAGAAATTATTTGCTTTCCAGTTTTACATGATAACTACTCAGAATAGTTTTGAGATTCACATTCCCACATGAAAGTAATTTTTAGACAAATGGTTAACATTCGAATTATAGTCATGTAATCAACTACAGGAAATGATGATTTCCAAGGATTAACTACCTTGACTTTTCAATTTTGTAACATTAGAGTCCCGCAATAATCAACAATAATTCATTTTACACACATACTGTTCTGACTATCTGCAATAACACTAAAGTATATAACATTAGGCTTTATAAATACTGTCAGCTTTGTTTCTAACAATAAGGCATTATTATTCCTTGATTTTTATTTTACATCTGTGAAAAGGTTTCACACAGTTAACTCTACTAAAATAATTTGTTTAGATGTGGACAAAAATGTTAAAATCAAGGAAAAAATGTAGCTGACAGCAATGGTTGTACTGTCATGAAAGCAAATTGATATAAAAACTGCTGAGGAAACTGCTTCTACCACTTCCATTTTTCCATCTAAATGAGAAGCATAACCAAAAAACAATTTCAGGTTACAGATGATACTTACAAGCTGTTAAAATCAGTAGTAAGAAATGGTTATACTAATTATAGAGCTTAAATCAAAATAATTTTATATTGTGAAGTAAGTATATCACCTTCCCAGTTATTTGCTAGACTTTGACTTAAAAGTATTTTTTGATCTAAAATATATCTGTCTTGGTTGCTGAAATATTACTTTCCTTGGATAAGTAAAGCATAATCCCTCCAATCCTTTCTCATCATCTAAACCCAGGTTGAATAGTATAAAGCCATTACCACTTGCATAAGCTTTGTTTTGTTTACTTCTACTTCTCCATTTATCCACTGAACTGGAAATACTCCAAAATAAACCCAAGATTTTAATTAAATCCACAAGCTCTGTTGATCTGCTGTACAAACTGACAAACTTCCAAAGGATGTTATCTTCACCAGCTCCACAATCAAAACAAGAGTCCAGCCAACCCACATATAAATCAACGTGTAACAGAACTGCTGCTTCAATGTGTGTGTGTCTGTATACACATGTATTTAATTTCCATTGTGGTGTATCATTGGTCTCACAATGAAGTGAATGTAGTTTGAAAGCTGGAAACAAGACAAGAAAGCAAAGATGACCCTTAGGAACAAAAAACCAAAGAAGATACAAGTTTTTGTAAAGACAAAACTCATTTACAGGCACTAAACTTTCAGCGCAAAGCTGATTTTTGACTGCTGCAGCCTGCAAAATTCAAGCAACACTGGCACATGGAAGTAATATACCAGGTACAGAAAGTTAGCATCTAACTTAATTTCTCCATAATTACTAAAAGTTTTAAAAGGTTTAGGAAGGGTAAGTCATTCTCACTACTGGGTGGCATAACAATTTAAGTCCTAAGATTTAGAGGTATAATCTCCTCCTGGGGCCAGAGTTTCTATCAAGGGCAGTGAGCACTCATTGTAGCGGTTAAAGAGGTATCTTCAGAATGGTTTTAGGCTATTCATCTTACAAGCAGTCTTCCAACAGAAATATAGCCAAATAAACTTCACATCTTCAGCATACCCAATAAAGTGTTCTTGAAAATAACACCAGCCCAGAGTCTACGCTGAAATATAAATTAAAGTCCTGATTTCCTTCTAGCTATGACTGAGTTTTCTTCTTAAAACAAGAATTGTACTCTTGTTTATTAATATTCTACACTAGTATACATAGTGGTTTGTCTGGGCTTAAGCCCAGCCAGCAACTAGGCATCACGCAGATGCTCACTCACTCCTCTGCCCTGCCAGTGGGATGGGGAGAATTGGGAAAAAAAAAAATAAATAAAACTCATGGGTTGAGATAAGAACGATTTAGTAACTAAAGTAAAATAAAATGTAATACTAGCAATAATAATAATAAAACATAATAATAACAGTAATGAAAAGGACCAAAACAACCAACCAAAACATAAAGCACAAGAAAAAGACAAGTGATACACAATGCAATTGCTCACCACCTGCTGACAGATGCCCGAGAAGTGATCCACCCCTCCCGCCCAACTCCCTCCAGTTCATATACTGGCCATGACATTCTATGGTATGGAATATCCCTTTGGCTAGTTTGGGCCAGCTCTCCTGGCTGTGCTCCCTCCCAGCTTCTTGTGCATGTGCTTGCCAGCAGAGCATGGCAAACTGAAAAATCCTTAACTTAGGATGAGTGCTACTTAGCAACAAATAAAACATCAGTGTGTTATCAACATTATTCTCACACTAAATCCAAAATACACTGTACCCGCTACTAGGAAGAAAATTAACTCTATCCCTGCCGAAACCAGGACATGGTTATAACACCGTGACAGCTTTCAATGTCTGCACAGTAAATCTAAAAGGCTGTAGGACAGGAATTACGACAGCCAGCCTGACTGACTCTGCTCCTGTACGTAATACTGCTGTGACAACCCATTTGACCTACAAGCCAAACTGAAGCCCAATTTACAATGGGACTCCTTCCGATACTTGTAATGCAAATATGTACATTTTGACCAACAAACCATTCAGGATCCAAAACTAGAAGACAGCTCTCCAAAACAGAGAGGCACCATGGAATTCAGTATTTTTAATCCAACAGCTAGGTAAACCAAGGGAATAGTCAGGATGGCACAATAAAAACCGTATCCTGTCAGAGCTAGATTTCCTCTTAAGCTGCTGACATTGCAGAACTGCACATGAATACCCTGAACAGTGTGGCCAGCCCTTCATACAAAACTTGTTTTCCCACAATGTGAAGAACCCTTGTTACTGAAAGAGACATTTTTCACCCCACCCATTCTACAGCCTTCTCGGAAGAGCACTCTGTAGTCACCGAGGGCAAAGGCAACCCTGTTGTAACACTTTGTATCCCTTCATTTGAAAGTTTTTCTCCCTGCGCTATAATCTTACTATTTCCGGCTCTCCCCACTACAAATGTGACTGTCCTTTATCCATTCCAGTGGTATACCTAAGCACAGTACCTTGCACATATTTCCATCAATATTCTTAACCATTTTCTGCATTTGACAAGAGTATTTCGAAATCATTTGGTACTCCAATATTTTTGCAGATCTTTTCAGCTTGAAGTTGTCTGCAATTTTAACAAGAACTCTTTCTTCTCTTTCAGATCATTAGTCAAAACTCTAAATATTTTCAGTCATTAACTGTAACCAGAAACAGAAAGACAGACCACATCCAAAAACAAACTGTGCACTGCTTCCTTCTGACAGCATTCAACTACCACTGCTCTGGTATCCTGTCAGTGCTCTACTCCAGAGCACTTGCCTTAGCTTCCTGATAGCAATCACATGCAGTGGTTACTTTAGTAAAGCTTTAAACATGTATGTGGTATTTTAATGCCACTTTTGTGCTCATGGGATCTGTGACTCTCACACATGAAAAATCAGATGTATTTTCAAGGACAACTCAAACCACTTTTGGCTGTTCGCAGCCTCATCCATTTGGTTAGTTCTTCCAGGACCCTTCTGCACACACACAAAAAAAAAAAAAAAAAAAAAGAGATGGTGGATCGACAGCTACTCGGTTTCTGCTCCCTGACTCCCGCAGACACAACCACTAGGTTTGCCACCTCTGTCTTTCACTATTTAACCCAAATCGCATGAATTCTGAAGACAACCGATAATTATTATACTGGGATGGATTCAGACTTTCTTTAAGTGTCCTGAGGTACAGTTCACCAGGCTTACTTGATCCCATACACTGCATGACTCCGGAGGCAGGAAACCCTTTCTCCATCCCACGTTCAAATGCCACAGCTCAGAACGCCCCTCACACCACCACCTTGTTTGCAGAAAGGAAGCATGAACAAACAAGCTTGCTGTCATCTCAACTGTTGCCAAAGCGTACAGCATGACTCAGCTAACGAGAAAGCTTTGCGGATTTCCTCCTTCTCTGGTTAGGAAAGCTGTGAGTAGATATAAAGGAAGCAACTGCCCCAACAGTGAGGAACACAGGACTTCAGGGGTTCACATTTGAAAAAGAACTGCCTTAACAAGAAAGCCTCTTTGCAAAGAAAATTCCCTCACTGCAGGGACACTTCTTGCAGTCCCCCCAATTCCCAAAAAGTTTAAGCATTCTTTAATTATGAGGAAGTGCTAGATTCACAACTCTCCATTACTCACTGCACACTACTTTCGCTATGCAAATGCTAAACTACATCATGACACCTTTCTAAGTGTCTGCTCACAATGAGAAAGGTAACGCTAATGGCTATCACAGCAGCATATAAAAATTCAGTTGTCTTAGAATGATTTTCAGCTATTCATCTTGTAAGAAGCCTTCCAAGAGACAATGGTGAAATGAAGGAAGTCACCAGAAACCTTCAGTTTCCCAACCGTACCTACTTCCTCTGAAACTGCTGTTTGCAGTCAGCCAGAACACTGACATATCGGGGAGTGTCTTCTTCCCCCACAGCAAACAGGTCTTCCGTGTTCAGCATGTTAGAGCAACCCATTAAAAAGCTATTTTAAAGTAGGCAGGCTTCTCATGAGTTTATTTTCATTTTATTCCAATGCAAACCATTTCCACATTACTTTGTTTCTCAACCACCTCCACATTACCAAATAATGTTTGGAGACCTGATACTTCCAATTAGCTCAGAGCTACCTCTGCACAATAAATTCACCGTAATTTATTCACGACTTAGGGAACAACTGTTTTGAACTGCAGGGATGGAAATTTCCATTTTAACTCAATAACTAAAGAAGAATAAACGGTACTTAAGTAGCCACTCTGCAAAAATCTAGTATTCTTTGTGTTCGCATACTTTACGTATTATAATTGGTAGTATTTCCAAGAAAACCCATTGCTGACAGAGAGTATGACTTTGCTTATCATAATGCCTAAGGAACTAATATACCATCAGTAGAAAACATATCAGTTTCTTTACTATTTCTTTTGATCTATTTCTCACACAAACAAGAACAGCCAGTCTCTGATATCAAACCATTCGACTCTTAAGGTCAGCAAAAGCAAAAATTATTCTACATGCAACCATTTAAATTCAAATTTTAAATCCATCCCAAGATATAAAATTAATCCACAGTAGAGTATGTCCTTCATGCAAATTCATCCATTCATTTAGACAATAATCAGTATTTCAGAGAGCCAAGACTGAAGCCAGAATTCCCTATTTTGCTGCCTTTACAATTTTTTTTTTAAATCTGATTAGATGGTTTGCTTTAATGTGGTGGTTTAACCTGTGCTCGCTTAAGAAAAGAGTAAGACTGAACACCTTTCCATAGTTTCCTGATGCTTAACAGACATGTTGCGTTCCACAGATAATCTCATAATTTTTTCAGATATTTGCTAAAACAAGTTATCAATGAAAATAACAAACACAAGTTTTCAACTCTTGAAATCTTCTGTAATCTCACTCTTGTTTGTCCTAGCTATGTGTTGGATTGCAGGACTGTTGGAGAATGATATGCATTTTATGAAAAATTCATGGCTTCTTATACAGTATTATAAACCTGTCCTTTAATTCTTTCAGCAGAAATCATTTTATGTTTTGCCAATATTTGCATAAAACAATTAATTGATAGTTGTTTCAATGAAATTTAATGTACATTTTATATTTGAACATGTCTTAACACTAACTGAAAATTCTAAATTTAAGAAGTTATTTATTAAGTGTGAAGCTACTTTATGCTAATCAATATTGACTCCCTCAGCGTTTCAGGACATCACTTTACACATACTTACTAGGGACCCATTAACGTATATTTTGTCTATCTTAAAATTAAGATATAGACTGCTTTTTTCACAAATCTCATATAGCTTGGTGTTGAGAAGTCACCATAGTATTAAATTTACCTTTTTTCAGATGATGTTTTTACTTTGTTCATATCGGAAACCTGATTCTTCAAATCACCATCCCTGAGAACCTGGAAGATATTAAATAACTGCAAATTATCAACATCATCTGTTCTTTAATGATGAAATGCTACCGCCATATTGGATGTCTCTACACTAGAAATGTTAAATAAGTTAATTTGCATTGACTGCATTTCTCCACACTGTCACAAGCTCTTCTCTCTTCAATCTATTTGATCCAGCTTTTAAAATAAACTATTGCAATGTAAGTATGGAGTATGATTCTGCATTACAATTCAGTCCTACAAAGCTGAGAGCATCCGATTATAGTAAAACAGAAATTTATACCAGTTACCTAATAGATAATATTGTCATATCCATAACAGAATTTTATTGAACAAAGCTTTTGCTGAAGCCAGTAAATACACTTCTTTAAACTTACATGACAATGTTATGAGATGCCACAACATACTTAATTCTGACTGCCATTTCATGTATCTATAGGATAACTAGTACTAGAGGCACAGTGAGAAACATGGAGTGTTTGGTGTTCTTATTTAAGCAAGACCTGAATACATTTCTTGGACAGAAACCACATCGTACTAAGGACTCAATTTTCCTATCCTTTTAAGGACATAGTGTCCTCAGGGTACACTGCTTCCTCAAATGGTGTCTCCAAGCAATTAAGGTTGCAGTCTACAGGACCATTAACTGAACCTCAGTACTTCCATTTGAGATCTAGTAGGAATGACAAATACTCCCACTGTGAAAAAAACCCCAGTGTCTGCAAAGGGCACAGTGGTTAGTTTTAAGGTAGAAGACAGAGTAAAGGGAAAAAAGGATGTTCAAAGATACGGGTGGTGAGAATGAAGAAGATGAAGCACTTGTTCTCTTGGGAAATGCAGGCAAGAAATTCAGTCAAGCACACACAAACAGTCCTCCCCCACCCCCTGCCCCCTCAAGAGAACTTTGTAAGACCTCTCAAAAATCCTTGTTGTTCAGCACATAAAATAATCAGGTTTTTATTACTAGTAAATTCCACTCTGCAACTGGTAAAAGCCTAAAGCAGATAAGTATGCAGCAAGCTTATTTCCAGACTTACCTGAAAGCAGAATCTTTTCCCAGCAGCCAGGAAGCAACTGCTCAGCTTTTCACACAAATTCCAGCTTGACTCAAGTTAACAGGCATCCGAGGTTTGTCCAAGTACCCTTCAAGTGCAAACTATCTTGACTTCCTTTAAAGAAAACGAACAGTTACAAAAGAATAGCTGTGTCCACCACTGCAGACAATTTCAAAAATTGTAAGGTCTGGATTATTTGAACCAGGTTGCAGGTCTTACTGGGGGGAAAACATTAGATTCTTGAATTCAAGTAGCCAAGTGCTGTTTTGCTTACAGCGTTGACCTGCTGTCAGACAGATGATGAACAGTCTGCCAGTGCCAATAGTGTCTACATATTATAGTGTACTGAACTGCTGCACAAGTGGAGCCAGCTACAGAGCTCGACTATCTTGAACTGCAAGGTCTTAATTTATTTTGCTCTAAATTCACCACAAAGTATTTCAGTAAGCACTAATGTGTAAATGCTCCAGGTCAAGGGTAAAAGACAAGCAGATAAGAAAAAGCAGAAGAACATCTCCCAAAAAAAGTGATAAGGAGCATGGAAAAAAAGAAGAGATAGAAATGCATGTATCGGCAATCCAGAGAGTTGTGGTGGAACATTTATGTACACTAGAGTAACAAAATCTCTTTAACATTTTACACTAGGTGATGCAAAAAAGCCACTTCCAAACTATTTTAAAAACTTTCAATATTATGATTATTTTGAATAAAGGATTAATAGAAGGGTAAAGCCAGAAGGTGCATGAATCTCAATTTAAACATACTTTTAAAACACATTTAATGCCACTTGCCTACCAGTGGTAGCAGAGTAGAGGGTAAATTAGCACCAGTTCTTCGCATTGAAAAGGCCAACAACAACTATTTTAAAAAAACCCTCAAGTTAGAGGGGAACAGAGGAGAGCAGGGAGTGTTGACTTGTTAAACTTCAGGATGATATGTTGGATCCTGTGCAATCTCACTCTGCCTTTTCACATTGTCTGTGGAATGTTATTCCCTCCATCCTCCCACTTGAACAGGAAAACAGGCAGCTTCTTCATATGAAATTTCTCCAAAATTGTAAAGTTCCAAATCAGAAAGCTGCACTCACTGTAATAATGCTACCAACACTAAGATAAATTAAATGGACTGCAAAAATTATATATAGTTTTCACCTTTTCCTTTCTCCCCCAAAAAATCAAAGACATGTCTTAATGTGACACGTATTTGCCTCCCTCCTAGGTGAATTCTTTATCACTGAGCCACTGACTCACCTTCTCCACTGATCCATCTTTTCAGCCCTGTGAAACTTTGCCACTCACTGGCAAAGTTCACGCAAAAGGGCAGAGTATACCCCCCCAGAATTTACCTTTCATGTAAGTTTTGGCACATGCTGAAATGTAACAGAACAACATGGAACCCAGGCTCCTACTTCTTGGGTAGATACTCTAACCACGAAGCTACTGCACAAAATGGTGAGCACTATCACAAAGCACATTTTCTTTTGCTCAGAACAACAGCTAAAGAAACAAACTGGCACCACTTCATTCAGACCTCACATTCAGGTGTGTCTATTAGGCATCACTGGGAGTGCCTGTTAGACTACAGAGAACTCATAAGGACACCATCTTCCTGAATACTAAGTTGGTTTGTATGTGCTAGAACAACATGGAGATGCTTAGATTCTCCAAGCCAGCAATAATACTGCTCAGTCATTGTAACAGGATTCAGAGGAAAATCCACTGACACAAGTTAGGTAGTGACCTGCATGGGAGGTAAAAGGGAACTTCGTAATTCTTGTACTGTGCTCATAATGCTCAATACTAATACCATTCTGCTAGCATAGGTGACTGGACCTCAGGGCTTCTGCAAGAAAACATAACAGTATTATGAACAGGGTCACAGAATCCAGATGTTGATACCTTCTTTTATAAACAGCCCGAGGCCCAGTTCTTCTCCTGGGGATGAAGAAACTTCTAGATTTGGGCTTTTCTTTGCCAACTGCCAGGTTTGAGGTTTTTTCCCTTACTGCAACCCCTGAAGATCACACGTCAAGGACACATGATGTTTCTTGTCCAAACTCTCCATTTGAGACACCAAACAAAGTCCTCTTTTTTTCCTTGATCTCACCTATCTGTATCTGATACACAGTCAAAACTGGCTCCTGATTCTTCCAGAAAGCAGTGTCTCATTCCCATTTTAGGCATTCATTTACATTTGTGATCCTAAATATGCTGCTTTGGGGGAAGAGAAACCTAAATGCTATCTATTTCAAAAAATAAGTGAATAAATAAAAATCCTCTTCACTAAAATCAGGCCAGTGCCTGCCCCACTTCCCTTGTTTGTCTTCTCTCTTAGAGGAATCCTTTTTCATTTTCACGCAAGTATCAGGAATTTCATACCAGAGCAGAAAGCTACCCAATCATCAGATTTACTCTCCATCATCTACCTAATAATGGAAAGAGGGAATTAAGGAAAAGTAAATGCTACTAACCAAATACTTCGCATGCACTGTCACAAAACTCTTCTTGCATCTTCTTTAAGATTCTGGTACTTAAACTAATGTACATATTTCAGGGGAAAGTGAGTATTCCCCTTGCTTATTGCAAGCCATCCCGGTGGAATTCTACATGCTCTGAACAGCCACCTTTAAATGAAACTGAAGAATTCAAATTAAACTCAGTACAGTAATGCATGGCTCAACTGCACCAGAACCAGCAGTGAAGTGTATTCACTCTAAATTGTTTTCCCTTTTATCTCCCATTAATTACTAATGGACAGTAAAGCAGGCAGACAGAAAACCAATCTCCAATCCTTACTCATTTACAATCATAATAAGAAAAAACGCATAGTCACCATTACAACATGTCAGTGCTGAGCACTTTCATTGTCATTTTGCTAACATCACATCTGAAAGAAATTCTCATATGTTAAACAAAACGTAACCTCACATCTGAGGCTGAAAACTTTTATTTTAACCAACAGCAGCTCTGCTTTCATGGTTGCTTGTTTTTTCTTTTCCACTGAAACTGGAAGTTTTTTACACATACATTTAAAATATATATCTATATTTGGAAATTATGCCAGACTGTCTTGCTATCAAGCCCATTTTCTTGCAATAGAAAATCTCCCCCAAAGTATGTTTTCAAATGACTGCCATGGAAGACAAATCTACCAGTATCTGGCAAGATACTGGCAAGCAAAGGGAGCTGTATTAGTCAGACAGGGCAAAATGACTCTGCCACAAAACCAGTGCTCAGAAGTAACATGTACAGAGCATGTCAGATAACACCTACCTCTCAAGACTGTGGAGAGTGGAAAAAAAAAAAAAAAACAGGTTTTATGCTAAAATCCTGCTATTAGAACTCTCTCTTAGGGAAAACAAAAGATAATGTCTGCTACTGAAGCGGGAGGGCATTCTGAGTTTACATACAGAACTCATGCTTCAATTGACCAAAATAATTTAACATGGAACATGCCTGTCTTGGAAGGATAAGTATAAATAAAAAATTTGAAGTATCTTTGTATTTTCTTTTCTTAACCACACCCACCCCCCAAAAAGCCCAACTCAAGCCAAAAAAAAAAAAAACCAACCACCAAAACCCTAACCCCACACACAACCACACACGCAAGAAAAACAAACAAACAAAAAAACCAGAAAATAAACTTCTTAAAAAAGCCAGAGACCTCTGAAATTTACCCTGGTTAATACCAGGACTTCCCTGCAGAGAGAGTACTTTGTAACTACATTCCAAAGAAGACAGTTCTTTTCATGAAAAAAACTAGAAAAATCAAAACCAACTATGGATATGCACAGTTTATTGATACTATTAAATCTGTTCTACTTGCAGTATATTCTAGTTTCTGTATTTTTATTTTCCAGAAACTCATCTTCTTAACTAATATACTTTATACAGAAAGACAGGCCTATTTTTGGAGTCTATTCACTATATATTAAAATAAGACATTTTATCACGAGTTGCAAAAACCACATATCAAATCATATTCATTGAAAGCCAAAACAAAGCTTCAGTTTTATTGTATATATCTATCATAAGTCTCCAAAACCTGTAAGACTGTTCATATACAGATATTTCCATGTTTTGCTTTGTATCCAAAGCTAGGCACATCCCAAAGTATTTTCAAAGCCAGAGCTCAGACTTCACTTATGCTCATCACAGAGTTATTGATTTGAAAGGTTAAAAAAAGCAACCATTAACAAGCGCACAGCTAATATGTCATTTCTTTGCTGTGTACTTATCAGATAGTGGAAGCAAATAGCTGAGCAAAATCTTTGTAAATGTTACACTATTAAAAAAAAAACCAACCTAGCATGGGAAAAAGAAAGGGATACAAAATTCAGAGGACAGAATTGTGTCGAAAAGCAATGAATTAAAAAAATTAAACAGAGAAACCCTAGGTATGAACTGAGAAAGCATGTAATGATTTAAAATTTCATAAATGCTAGGCAGAAAAAAAGCTAAATCAAAACCCTCCACTAGATGAGGTGACCGCATTCTGGGGTATGCTTCCAAAAGACACTTCTACCTCTCACAGAAGTACATGCAGGTCCCCCCAGTCCCAGTGCAAATTAAACCAGAAGCAAACTGGCCTTTGATAGTATATCATTTCACATACCCCAGAGTCTCAGAAGCTGTTCGTAGGCTGAAATACTCTTTCAAGACAGTGAAAAAGTCTTTTTAAACACAACCATATAAAAACACTACTGCATTATTTGTGCTCTAGGCAATCTTAATTCCAAAATACTACTTGTGGCTTACTTTTACAAACATAGAAGTAAATTGTTTGCAGGAACAGACTATTTACTTAAGTAAATTTACATTTGTATGAATAGGCCCTGTGTTCAAAATTTAGGATGAGCAGCAACATGCGACAGCAAAAGTCACCGTCTCAGTACCAAAAAGCAAACTACCCAGAATGCTTGTAGAGAGCAGGTCAACACCGTGATAACCAGCATCCTAAGTACAGCAAAACTCCCCAAATACACCTGCACAGTATGGAAGACTGCAGTATGTTACTTGAGATTACACAAGAAACATTCACCAGGACAGCACAGCGCTCTTCCTTTGGCAGGAGTAAGAACTGGCCACTGCTATTAATACAGCAGTGCTACCTCCACAGTCTCAATCTCTTGTGCCATAAGCACGACTGTCCCTTTGCAAAGTGCTTAGCAATTATACCTTAAAAAACCCCTCTGGCCATTAATCATTTACTCATTCACACATGACGTATTGTTTCCTGATCCAGTACCCCAAGTGACAACTTCCACTAGTATTTTTTTGCAAAACTTCTTTTGACAGAAAACACTTCTATTTTAAAGCCATACAAAGTAGCGAAGTTATTGGGTGTGAACAATTTCCTTAATAAAAACATAAGGCCTAATGTTAGATTAAAAGTCCCACAGACTATTTTGAGATGCCACAGTTATTTGTACTGCTTTGTACCCTGAAAGCTCAATCCACAGTACAATACATAAAGGTTTTGGTTATCTACAATCCAACTTAAAACTCTAGTGATTGAAAACCTGGGGAAATCCTTCAAGTTTGTGTCATGGTTTAACCCCAGCTAGCAACTAGGCACCACACAGCCACTCGCTCACTTCCCCCCACCTAATGGGATGGGGGAGAGAATCGGGGGAAAAAAGTAAAACTTGTGGATTGAGACAAAGACAGTTTAATAGGACAGAAGGGAAGACAATAATAATAAAATTACAATAATAATAATAAAAGGACTGGAATATACAAACCAAGTGATGCACAATGCAATTGGTCACCACTCACAGACCAATGCCCAGTTAGTTCCAGAGCAGCGACCTGACCCCCTCCCCCCGCCGGCTGACTCCCCCCAGTTCACATACTGGACATGACGTCCCATGGTATGGAATACCTCTTTGGCCAGTTTGGGTCAGTTGCCCTGGCTGTGTCCCCTCCCAACTTCTTGCACCCCTCCAGCCTTCTTGCTGGCTGGGCATGAGAAGCTGAAAAATCCTTCATTTATTATACACACTACTTAGCAACAACCAAAAACATCAGTGTGCTATCAGCATAACTCTCATACTAAATCCAAAATACCAACACTATACCAGCTACTAAAACAAAAATTAACTCTATCCTAGCCGAAACCAGGACACTTCACAACTTAAGTTTAAAGTTGGCAAATCCTACACTGTACTCCGCCACAATCTAGTAAACAGAACCCATATGCCTAAAGAGTTACAACTAACATGGCAGTGAAAATTTGTTTTCCAAAGTTGCCTATTCCTAGCCCAGTTCCCAAACCTTCTTCTACAAGCACAGGGAAACAAAAACATAGACTTCCCACCCCACCCCCAATCTTCCTTTGTGGAAGCCTCATAGGAATTAAAGTCCTAGTCAATAGCCCAGAGAGAGACGTTTTTCAGGAACAGCTGTTTCTTAAAGCATCAATTAGGACAGAATGACTTTGAGTACACACTAAACAGTTATCTCTTCCTAAGAGTTATCTCTTCCTAACTTTAATGCGCAGCAGTACAAAAAGCTTTAAGTGTCATCAAAAAATAATAATATACCTAAGAGTATGTTAAAAGTATTTCTTCCATGAGAAAAAGTTTGTTCAAGACACTATAAAAAACTAGAGGTACTTTTCTTCTAGATGTAAGACTTCATGTGGAAATGGCATAAAATAACCCTTTATCTAATGACTAAAGCTAACAATTCCTCTAAGTAGAAAAAAAAAATCTTAAGTTTTTGGTGGAAAAGAATCTAATTTTCAAATTCAAAATACATTGGAAAGGCTAACAACCTTTACTAGTCAAAGAAAAAATACTTCTGAAATTAAGCTACTGCCTTTTCTTTGCACCCTTTGCTATAAATATTTACAGTAGGAAACAAAAAAGCCAGCTGATTAGTTTACCCGTTGCTGCATTATAGCAAAGTGCTGACTTTTTGATGTTACTAGATAAACTGCAGTATATAATCAGACATTCAAAATGACATACATAAAGCTTCAAAGAAGACCAAAGCACCACAGCCCTGTACAGCAGCTTGCAAACTGTGGCATGCAGCCAATTACCACCAGTCCACTTAACTGTAAAAACGAAGTCTGATACAGGTGAATGGTTTAAAAAAAAAAAAAAAAAGAAAGAAAGAAAGAAAAAAAAAAGCATTTATCAGGAAAAGAGCAAAATAAGAAAACAGTACTTCATTTCTTGCCTGGAAAGAAGCTCCTAGAAAGTTACCTGCATGGCAAGCATAAGGTTACTCCTCAAGACAGGACAAACTTGCCATCACCAGGCTCACAGAGTATCACAATCAAAGTTTGCATGATTTAAGTTCACAGAAATGCTGCAAAAGTCAGCTACTTCTTGCCCAGCCAGCATAACCCTTTCATGACGTAGAAGGTGAATGGCACAGGGAGGCAGAGGGGGGCAATAAAAATAGCCAGGAGAGAAAGGACAGTCATCGCGGGAACTAAGCATTTCCCTACACCAAAATCTGAACAAGAACTGGAATCCCAGTAACTTTGCCTAACTCTTGGAAATGCTTCATTGATATAGTGCTAAATGTCAGAGGTGGTTTCTAGCACCTAACCCAGTAACTGCTCCTTGATGGCTAAGGTCAGTCTGTGAAGACACCAACCCAAACATCTCAACTTGCTAGTTCACCAGCTGAGTTAAAGCAAATCCTCAGGCCTGTTTTTAATCCAGAAGGTAAAAGAAGAAATGAAAAAAAAAAAAAATCTGCAACATGGAGCTACAGATTTATCTACTCAAATACACTTCCAGCCCTTCAACCTCATTAGCATGCAGAAACACAATCATCTTGCAATTCGTAAAACTCACAGCAACCATTCTCGCTTTCAAAACCTTGATTTGTACCATTTAGCTTATGAATTATACTTGAAACAATTAAAACAGTATTACCTACCTCCAGTACACAAAACCCTAGGCATCCTGCTTCTCATAAGTTATAAGGTTTTTTAAAAATGTGGGGAAAACTTATATGTGCTTTTTAATGCATTAAGGTTTTAGGATGACAGTTTCAGGACTGTCATTTCTGCAGCTGTTGCAAAAGAAAGGAAGGATATTTGGGTGTGCCCCTTCCCCAGCCCTTCTCTGTTTAACTGTTACAAAACTGTATTTCCAAATGTAAACCATGCTGAATTGTCCACATATCCAGGACACACACTGAACAGTTCATAATCTTCTCGATGCTTAGCACAGGATATTGGACAGTTAAGCTGTGGATAGCGGCAGGGCTTGAAAACATACCCAGAGATACACTGCCATTACAAATCCCTCCTAAGCACTCATACAAGCAGCTGCCTTGTTCAGCACTCTCACACTCACTCCAAGAAACCTGACTTCCCCTCTCAGTTGTTTAAGGAGTTCAAACACTTCAATTACTGCAGTTATACTCCAGGGCCAGGATGACTTGAGCAGCATTCAGTTCTTTCGGACATTAGCAATTCATATCACAGGAGCAATCTCCTAAGAGCAAGCAGCTCACAGATATTGGAATTCAAGGAGAAGTTTCAAGTAACATATTGAGAGCCAAAAAACAGGTGGTTCCCAGATATGTCCAGCAGAGTATCACCATGAATTTTAAAGACTGCAAAGTCTCTCATCATAAGATACATTGCTGACAAGTTGTTGAGTTGCAAGCTGACTGTCTTTCCTAGACTAAAACCTAAACATGAGGTGAAATAGAAAGTTACTTCTGTAAGCCAAGAGGACTTCAGACAGCCTTCTCCCAAGTTCTCCCTCTCTAATTGCAGTTTCTCACGCATAATTTCAGGGAAGTTGCTCCCAGCAGCAGTAAGCTAACTGATATAAATCAGCTGATTGTGTGATACCATCTACTACCAAGAAAACTGAATATTTTTCAAGTTCAAAAGCTTCCATTTGGAAGACAATCTGTGAATTGCTTGAATACTAACTACGAGTGCTGCCATGTCCAAAACCTGAACTGAAAGCTAAGCCTGAGATCAGGTATCACTTCACACAAACATAGATCAGGTGTCACTTCACACACTAAGACTACTTGTTGGTTTCGGACCCTTTCCTCCCTTTTTGAAAAAAAAAGGGAGAAACTTATTTTTAGGAAGCTTTCAAATAAAAAAATTGTACTTCCCTTATTTTATGCTCGTATTAAAAAAAAAGGTCACAGTGGTGAATTGAGACATCAGAAACTAACAAAAATTTGTTCTGCTGAAATAGGGGCACATGATAAAATTATCTTGATGTTAAATAGGAAGGTCTCCAGAAAAGGAGATTATCTTGCCACTCCCCAGCCCCCAAAATAAATAGATACTCCAACACAGACTTGCACTTGCAGTCACAATGCACATCATGAGGTATAATTTCCAGAAAAACTCCTAGGTCACAAGTATGACTTCACTGAAGGATTAACCAGAAGGTGGGGCTATCCCATCAGCTGCATCCTGTCACCCATCATTATATGCAGGTGCAAAACACACACTGAAAGCTACCTGCAAAACAGGGAAGCCTTTTCATGAAATATAACCTGTAAAGGTAGCGTACGCATGTATTTCTCTAAAAGAACATCACTGGAGAGCTAATTCCCTCATGACGCTAAAATAAATACACAAAAATCAACATTCATACCACAAGGCTATACAGAGGCTTCACAGCATTTTTACACCATACAGGTGCACAGAAGAATTTCATCTCCGCCCATAACATTCCACTGAAGGCTTACAGCTGTTAAGTGTACAAAATAAAAGTTCACCCAGGCCAGGATCCCTAAACATCTGACAAAGCTCAGTGTCTGAAAACAGTTTATGCTCAAGAAAAACACCACACCACCCCACCCCCCGATACACAGCCTATTTCTCAGATTCTCTCTGTCAAGCATTTGAACGGACGCCTAGAGAAACACTTGCTGTGCTAGATTTCCACAACCGTAAGAGGAGGCAGGAAAACACCCCAAAATATTAATGAACTCGTACCCAAGGAGCGTGAAGTTAAACGGACGTTCGGCAGGCCATGCCTCATGGCTCAAGAAGCAAGTGTTATTCCAGCCGCCGCGTTTTCCACCCAATACCCACACGCCAGGTTATCCCGCCGGGCAGGGCAAGGTAGGGCAGGGCCGGGGCCACGGAGCCACGGCGTTACGAGGCCAGCAGGACAGGGGGTCACCCACAGCCTTTCCGCTTCGCGGAGCGTTGAAGTTTTGCTGTAATACCGCCCGGCAGAGCCGGGAAGCGCCTCCGAACGGGCCACGCACCGCAGTGTGGGGCGCGGAGGAAGCGCGCCCCGCGGTCACCGGCGGGCTCAGCGCCGCCAAGCCACCGGCTCCAGCCCCTCCCGCCGGCAGACCCGACCCGACCCGACCCCCCCCGCCGGCCAGGCCCCGAAAGCTGGCACCGCTCCCACCGTAGGGCACGTACCCGTCTCAGCAGGTGGGAACACGCACGGCGCCGTTCCCGCAAAGAGCTGCCGAGGCCTGGCGTCCCCACGCGCACTCGCCGCTCCGCGACCGGGATGGGGCCGGCAACGGAGAAGTCCCTGCGGACGGGGCGGGCCCCGCCCCGCCTCGGTCCCGGTCCCGGTCCCGGTCCCGGCCCCGCCCCGCGGGAGCCTCACCTCACCTCACCTCGCCTCGCCTCGCCCCGGCCCTGTCCTCGCTGCGGCCCGGCCGGCCCGCGCTGCCGAGGGCGATGCCCGGCCCGCGGGGCTTCACCTTTGCGGCAGCCGCCGTCCCGAGGGCTGAGGCTGCCCCGCAGCCCCCCCCGCGCCCCCCCCCGAGGGGCAGAGCGGAGGCTGCCGCTCACCCCGCGGCGCTCGGGCGGCGGCGCCGTGCCGCGCCGGGGCGGCGGCTCCGCGCTACGCCCCCGCCGTCTTCATGCGAGCGCCGGCAACGGCAGGAACCTGCCCGCACCGCAGCGCGTCACGGCCCCCCGCCCCGCCCCGGCCCGGCCTCGCGCAGGCGCCCCGCGCCGCCGCCGCCGCCGCCGCCGCCGCCGGGGGGAGCGCGGTGCCCGGCCTGTGCGGCACCGGCGCCCGGCCCCGGGCGCCCCGGAGGTAGAGGAGCGGAGCGGAGCCGGCGGCTGCTCGCGGCGGCGCCGGAGGAGGCTGCGAGGGGAAGACGGGAAGGTCCTTCACCTGGCCACGGGCTGCCTTCTCCCGGCCCGCCTCGGTGCGGTGCTGCTGCGGGCCTTCCTGGCGGCCGCTGAGGCGCCTCGCCGGTGGCCCGGGCCGCCTCAGGCAGCGGCTGCACGAACCGGGAGGCGCGTGGGAATCATACGGTTGCAGGATCAGCGTGACAAGTCGCCTGAACCCGCCTCGCCGGTAGCGTCACCCTTCGGACCGGGCGCTGGCATCCCAGCTTTCCTTATTTTCCCGGTGCCCTTCCCCCCGGCCCAGCGGAACTTCCACACCCGGCCCTTCACGGCAGGTGAAGCCGTAGATCGCGACTGCCCAGGGCGCCGAGGAAGCGCTGAAAACTCAAGATGAGTGACTTGTAAAAGCCAAAGGCTTCATTCTCCCCGCCCCCCCCCCCCGCCTTCAGGTCTTTGCAAACGGGAAATAATGCTTCATACGCTTAAAAAAAAAAAAAAAAAGTTACGTTGTCCGGTAAATTAACCTCTTGTGTGCCCGGTTGTGAGCCACTCGGTGTCACTGATGACTTCTGAAAGTGGGCAGTTCAGTGTCCCTTCCTGACACTTGCTGATCTGTAACAACCCAGAAGTAACATTTCCTTCTTCATGAAGTTCCTCAAAGAAAGAAAGGAAACTGCTAAGAATCCCGAGGTCAAATCTTTATACTGACAGTTTAAAAAACTTACAAAGAAGCAGCAGCCCTTTAGTGAAGGCTGGTAAATTGACATCCAGTTCAAATCTCATTTCTGCTAGTAATAGCTAACGATAAAGGCACAATCCCTAATACAAATACGCAAGGTTCATCTCCCAGTAACAGCGTGTAAACATGGAGTTACCCGTTCCAATTCTTAATCAGTGAAAAAGCAAGACTTCAGATCCTTTAAATTGTACACACTTTTATTCGTCTTGCCTTACAAAATACATACACCTGGCTACAGGATTTGCAACTACTGTCTTACACACCATAATTTATTCCACTCACAAAGACAGGAACAAAGATATCCAAGACTTTTCTACTGCCTAGGAAGTAGCACCGCATTCTACTGCCGGTGACAGTCAGCAACTCTTCCTTAGGGCTGATTCACCTGAATTTTTTACAGTTACCGTTTGTCACTCCTTTAACTCAAGACAGCGTTACAGTGTTAGAAAGGTAAGTTCTGCTTATCACGCATGCAACAGTCCACAGATGATCTGCACAAGAACATACACATCTATACCTTCCGGACACAGAACAAAGCTGCAAGCCTCTGCAAGTCAGCAGGAGCCACACAGGTTAGTAGTAGGGGACGACTTCCGCGTAGCTGTGTCAGATGGGAGATACCTGGTTAAATGCATGGTGTCTAGCTAACTAGCATCAGCCAATTTCTACCCATTAAATCAGGAAAGCCAACAAGAGTTTTGGTGAAGTTAATTCAAGTTTAAAGTGGTATAACATTCTTTAGTCCATTACCATATAATTTATGCATAAATGCTTCATTACATTTTCTTAAGTCCCCTTCCCACAGTATTAACATGAATGGATAGGAGTAATTAAAGCACATGATCAGTTGTCCTTTGATTTTATTATTCACTTGGTCTTCCTCCAGCAAATAATTCAACACTAATTATGCTTCCCAGGACTTGTAAACCTATGGGTTACAATTGGAACATACACATGTATTTGGAAGGAGATTCCCCCATCTCCTACCTTAACAGGTTTCTCCAGTCACCTAGCATGAATGAGAAGAATGCAGATATTCAGCATGCAGGAATTTAGCAGCACATTGGCAACCAGTAGGAACAGTCTCACTCATTCCTTAACGAGTCACATTGGACGAAGATTTAAGAGAGAAAACTTTGAACAGCAAACTGTACAGCTACAAGTTTTCTGTGAAGTTCTATTAATGGAATTATTTTAAATGCATAACTTTGTCTAAAGTAAAGCGGAAGACGTGGAATAAACTCAAGTATGACTCAGGCAGAGACAAAAATAGTGTCAGGCAGGCTCTGGCACATAAAGAGCAAATAAGGGGGGGGTGTAGATAAATACCTCCCAAATTTTTTAAAGCTGAAGTCAAAGTCAGTTTACTTAAGTTAGTTGAGACAAGAATGTTTTTAAACAGCTCTGTATGTGTCCTGGCACATGACAAAAACGAATTAGTTAAAAATACAAGAATTCTCTAGTGAAGAAAGAGGACACAGCAGTAGATCCAATTAATTTAAGACTGGGAAAAAGTGTAATTTCATTTAAGAAAGAATAAGTTACAGTAATAATACAAATACTTGTATTAGTTACTGAAACCCATTCACTTTTCTCACTGTTAATGTAAACAAAGAATGCAGAAGATAAAAGCTTGGGGGGGGAGGGGCAGGCCTGCATTTATCTTAATTATTTCACCCAAAAAGTTGTTCTGTGCAGAACTCCTATTTTTACTAGCAAAACATCTGTTTATGGGAAGTTAAAAGGTCATTGATTGACTGAACCTAGATTACACCACACACCCCCTCCCCCGCCAAAGTGATTCCACGTTTAGGATTTACTTCTACAGAGGACAAGTTCACCTTTAGAAAACTTGACTCTGGTGTACAAATGCAGTAGCAGGCCACTGCTGTTCTTCCATAATAAGACCAATTCAGATGCAATTTACTTATATGAGACTGTTTTTGAACACATTACTGTGTGCAAAAGTGAATAGTTTATCCACTGAATCTTTTCTAAAGATATACTTAAAAATCACATTAAACAGAATACAATTCTAAACATTTATCTGATGCTATGAAGTTAATATAATGGTTCATTATTCTTTTGATTTCACAAATTTTACAACATTTCAAGTAAAATCTTTAACAGGCATACAAGACTATTGCAAACAATTAACATTTTACTTAGCCAGAGAAAATAATACACCTGTGGTGTTTTGAAAATAAGGTGAAAGCTTGACAGGCATTCCTTCTCTGAAAATAGCAGCAACAGTAATATTGCCTTGTGGAGCAGAACAGGTTCCACACAAAATTAAGTCTCATTTTGGTATTTGTGGGGAATTCAGTCATAGGACTACATAGGACAAACCAAGCACTTAGGAAATATGTCAAGCTACACACAGTGTGGAAACGCAAGTACATCAGAAGTGTCCAGCATCATATGCTAAAAAGACAGCTTATGTATTTACACAAATCACACTGCATTCATTCACTATTTTTGACAAGGCAATACAAGCAACTGAGTGACAGATTGCTGATGTTTATGTAGAGACCAAAGTTTTCAAAGACAGGCTCCCACTCCCAACAGCATGTTTATAGTCTATTAAATAAACATTTACTGCTATGTAAGCAGTACAGTATGACTTCCAGGTTCAGACCATACAGCTAAAATAATCGCAAATAATTTTAAAAGTTAATCATTATCCCCTCTGGGAGCAGGAAAATCAAGGAGAATATGAAAAAAGGTCTTAAAAATACTTTAATGGGTAGCAATATGTAAGCATTATTAGATTCTACCTGCTTCCTTTGTAATTACCACCTGGCTACTCATTGTTCCGTATTAACAGGCCTTGCCTGTTTCTGTACTCCTGTGTACTGAATTTACCAAATCAGTTCCAGATAACAAACATGCTACCAGCTCTCAACTCTGAAAAACAATCACTCCCTCATCTGAAAGCCAAGACTTGTCTCTGCAAACACACTGGAGAATTTGTTTTTGGTTTTTTTATCTCTAGATATGTCATTCCTCCCTAACAATTAGAACACTTGGTACTTTTCCAAGTAGCTGCTGTTCTTTTTCACCATTGAGAGGATCCTTTGTACTCTGCTCTGTATTTCAATGCCTGCAAAAGCATTTCAGTTCAGCTTCACATCTGTGGTTCATTCAGCTACTCTTGCTTCTGTAATACCACAAATAAAATAACCCATGAATAGTCTTTGCACAGAGTAATTCAGAACGTATAGATTTGTACCCTGGTGGATATTTTCATTTTCAGTGTTCTGGAGATTGAGGGTGGGAAGGAGTGGGTGTTATTTTTCAGGGCAGGAAGGGGACAAATTTCTGAAGTAATGCACCATGTTTCAAAAAGGCTGATACCAAGTCAGCCACTTTTCTCCACATGCCTTCTGACAATCACATTTAATTTATGTATGCAGGATATTAACGCAAAAAAAAAAAACCCACACCCAAACAACAAAACCAAGAGTGAATCTCATGAGTTTAAGTCAAACAAGAACCTCCATACACACAGTTAAAAAGATAAAATTTATGCCTATCATTTAGTTTGTGCACTGAGGGCAATATGTTGCTACTTCTTCATATCCTGACTACTGTTATCAGTGCACCAGATTTTGACAGCTCATATTAGGACAAAGCTGTCAGCTAAGTACTATGAAGCTGCAAACTCAAGCAGTTTTTAAGGTTGTTTTGTTTTTAAACAGGCCTTTAATCTGGAACAGCCTGTAGTAAAGTCATTCATATATAGGCACATTAAAGAACAGCAAGAATTAAAATAGACTTTGGCCCAACTTAAGGTCACCTTCTTTCTATTTATGAAAACATTTGTATACTTTCACAAATCTCCATTTTCCTTTTCTCACTGCACCAACTACTTCCATTAACAAGGGCATCCAGAGCAATTGTAAGTTCCTGAAGAATCAGCTGTATTTTAAGCAAGGCAAAAGGTAAAGAATAATCTTTGAAAATTACTGGGATACCTGCTTCTTGGGGGAAAGCTAACTGAAAATAACTTGCAGGAGGTGACCTCTCCTCCATGACGGATTTAAGACACTTCCTCATAACATGGGATGTAAAAATCTACTTAAGCTAGCCTCTATTTGGTTAGTTAAGCACATCAGCCACTGTCTTTTACATTGATGATCTTTGCCAGAAACACTGGAAGCATTCAGTTTAATAAAGATCAAATCCACTGTAAATGGCTCTAAAAATGTACTTCCCTTAGACATGCCAGCTGGTTCCCGCCCCACAAAAGAGATAATCCGCACATGTGAGTAAACGCTGCAGAGAAACGCAGTTACATAATCTCTCGCAGATATGGTTCATTAAAAGGGACAGGGCAAAAGGAAGGGGAGGAAGCGGCTGACACGGGGGGGGGTGGGAAATCGCCTCAAGTCTGTCTGCTTTCAGTTCGGCAATTCAAATCCGGAAAACCGCCAGAACGACCCGCGTGGCTGAGCCACGCCGCCCGCTCAGCCCACGACCCCCAAAACCCAGCAGCCGGCACCACGCCTTCCCCAACTCCCAATCGCACCAGGGTGCGACCGGCCGCCGGGCGGGCAGCGGGGGCCGCCAGAAGCTGGACTGAGAGCGGGCACCGCGCGTACCTGCAGAGGCGGAACCGGGCCATCGCTGGCAGCGGTTCGCCGACACCGTTTGGGACAGACGTAGAGACGGAGATTCCCTGCCCTCGCTAAGCGGCAGGGTCTCCCCCCCGCCCATGCCCGTGCCCGTGCCGCCGCAGCCTCCACATGCCGCCAGGCCTCGGGCCTCTTCTCAAGTCTTCTTCCTCCCCAGCCCGGGCCAAGCGTACTGGCGCCCCTGGTCTGCGGAGTCCTGCCGCTCCCCCCGGGACTCCCCCCCGCCTCTCCCACACAACGCGGGGCTGAGGGCACCCTCCGCGGCAGCGAGCTCGGCGGAGCCCTCGCTGCCGCACCCGCCTCAGCCCGCCACTCCCTCAGACCACGGCGCGGACTCAACGGCTGCCCGCGCGCCAGCCGGCACCGGGCTCGACGCCACCGCTCTTTCTCACCCTGCTCGCACCGCCACCTCCGCCCACCCCCCCCCGCCCCACCCCCGCCCCGCACCGCGAGCCGTGGTAAGCGCATGCGCCTCTCTGGAGGGGCGCGGGGGGAGTCCCGTCGTGTGTGTGCGCTTGCGCTGGGATCCTGGGGCAGGGTTCGCGGGCTCCTGGCGGTGGCGGTCGGCGGCTCAGGCGGTCGTGGCGGGGAGAAAGGAGCGGGCCGGCGGCGCGGGACGCGGCGGGTGAGGCCCCCTGCCCAGGGCGGGGAGGGTGCGGGGAGGGTCGTGGTGTGCCGCGCCGCGCCGCCGCCGGGGGCAGCGCGACTGCCTCCCGCCTCGCCTCGCCTCGCCTCACCTCGCCTCGCCTTGCCTCGCCTCGCCTGCCTCGCCGGGGCGCCAGGCAGAGCCGGTCCCGCTGAGGGAGGAAGGGAGTCCTCGGCGGCGGGTGGGCGCGGCGCCGGTGCCCCGCGGCGGGGCGGGCGGGCGGGCGAGCATTGCGCTGCCCCTTGCCCGGCGGCGGGGCGGAGGAGCCGACCGGCCTGTCAGCGGGCGGCCGCTCGCCGCGCCCGACGACCGGCGCCCGACGACCGGCGGGAGTTAGGCTGCAAGGAGCGGGGCCGAGACGGCGCCGGGAGCGTCTGGCTGTGCTGGCGTTAACGCCTGACATTCAAGCGTGATTTCCATTTATTTTAATTAGTTTCCCACGTAATTTCCTCGTCCCAGACCGCTGAGCCTGGCAGACCCTGCGGTCGCCTGAGGGCTAGTCACGTACTGACAGGGGGCGAAGGGACGCTGAGCGTGGCTCGGGCGAAGGGACTCCCGGACTCGTTTTCAAAATCCGCTTGATCCCCCCCCCCCTTTTTGTTAACTGCCGGTGCCTGGGAGGTCTCATGCCACGGGGGCCTTTGTTTAAAGCTTCCATGGCGGCTTTGATGAGGCTGTTTAGAGCTCGCCGGGCTGGTGTCTCGTGCAAGATCTCCGACTAGATAAGGGCAGGTTTAGCACTGCCGATATCTCAAAGGCAGACTGAGTGGCTAAACATAAAATTCCTCTGGGCTGCCCCGCGTATCGTGAGATTGCGAAAGCACAAAACCAGTTCGAAATAACTAGTCGGTAGCGTTTAAAAATTATATTCCAGTCTGAAGTTGCTTAACATGGCTGCGATAATCTTGATATTACGTTCTACTGAAGAAGTCAGAGGAAATACGCCCATTTTCACAAATTCGTTTGGACATGCTTTGTGTGAATGACGAACTTGTGTGTGGTCTGTTTTACAGTTCCCTCTTTTTGATTCCTTTCACAGAGCAGTGGGAGGACATAGGTATTTCTAATAGTGTAAAGCAACAACAAAAATTTGTGATATCTACATCTCTTGTAAGAGGATTTCTTGACATTGTTTCTCATTTTATTTCCAGTTTGAGAGTACACTCTTTATTATGGCTCTGTACTGCTAAAGTTTTGGTGTCTTTAGTTTTTGAGGTTTCATAGCCTACAAGCTAGTTGTAGAGAAACAGTGAATAAGAAAACATTTTTTTTAAAAGAATTTTTATTAATAAGTTTTTTTGGGCTGGTTTTATGTAATGGTAGCTGTTTAAATGAAATCAGGTTAGTTAGTCTTCCTTTCTCACCTGATTCTTGGGGGGGGGAATTACTCCCATGAAGCACTTTTTCTAATTCATGCATAATGTACAGTGTCTCTGATACAGATTTAAAGGTGCAGTATCATGGTTATGAAAGCTTCGGTAGAAGATGATGATTCAGGATGGGAACTCGGTGTGCCTGACAAGATGGAAAAGAGTAATACAAGCTGGATAGATATAACCCAGGATTTTGAAGAAGCTTGTAGAGGTCAGTCGTACTGCTTGTATTCTAAGAAAACTTGGAATCGTTTGGGGGACTAAGCATAGTTCTTTGAGGTGTTTTAAGCAATAGTTTGACCCAGGTTCGAGCTCCAGATGAATGCAACTACCTGTGTTTCCCTGTGTTTAACTTAACTGTGAGGTTGGAAATATCAGAAGAACCTCACCTTGCTTCCTCCTCCAGATTACATAAATATCTTTTTTCAGTCATGTTTTTTCATCTTACACATTTTTGCACCCGCTTTTTTTCTTTGCAAAGGTTTCTTTCTCTCTCTTCTGCCAAATGGAAGCCTCATTCATCCATGCAGAATCAACAGTCTGTTTTTTCCTGTACATTTTTGGATCTGTAGGGTCCAATGATTTATTCATTTAATTGGTCAGTGCATCATTTTTCATCTTTGAAACAAGGCTGAGCTTCTGGGGAGATGCAGTGCATCCCAGTCACAGGGAAGCTGTTGCTTCCATTTAAACGGTGCCTTTATTGTTGTTAGATATTAGTGCTAGTTTACTATGACGACGACTTTATTTTTTCAGCTGATTTTATGATGACATTATGGAAGAATAAATATAAAACTGCAACTTACCACACACAATATTACATAATAATAAACACAATTTCCTTATGCCGTCAAATAATTCCTATATATTAATCATACACTGTTTGTGTACCTATCAAATAGATCTAAAGGCTTCATTAAAAGTAATGAGGAAAAGCAAGCCTTTCAGTAAACTCTCCTGGAGAAAATCAGACATCCGCATAAAACGGCTCTCCTGTGTTCCAGGCTATTCAGATGCTACTCTTTGGTAATTATAAAACCCCTTTAACTGTTGGAATAACAGAAAGGGATGAGGAAAGACTCTGTGAACAACTGGGGTTTTTTAGCCTTTCAGTCTTGAAAGTGCTTTGTCAGTAAAAGCAAATGAAGGTGAAGTAGAAATGTCTGGTCTGCTTCCCACACCTTGTTCTCTCTTAGCATAAGACAGTTTGGTGGGTGACAAGACTATCCTGGAAAAGTTGTGCTAGAAGGATGATTGTAATTGGTTTTCCTATTCTGTTCCTTTGTAGAACTGAAGTTAGGAGAACTGCTTCATGACAAGCTGTAAGTATGCCTGTAAGATAGTTCAGGTTTTTAGATAATGCAAATATGTTAATGTTCACTAATAAGCAAGTCATAATAAGCAAGTTGGTATCAACTAAGCTTTTTTAAACTTTTACTTCAAATAAAATAGTATTTAGAATACCACTCGTCTTCAGCAGTATGTATATGATGCACCTGTATGAATGCTGAACGTTTCTTGTCATACCAGTATAACATTACATTTTCAGTTAATCAATGTAGTTTAGAAGTTTATAGCACACCTAATGATCAGTGGTGCTGACACTACTGAACCTACTGAACTATTTTATTGGACATGCTTTTATAAAAAAATGCCAGAAAGACTTTAATATTTTGAATTTGGTTACCTCAAATGTCACTAACAAGTTTAGGGTAAACAATCCATGTGCTTTAACATAACTCTTAAATGACATGGTAAAACAGAAATAGAGAGGTCTACAGATTGAGAAAAAATACACTTCAAAAAAAAGCATGTGCTAAAATCTTGCTGAATTCATTGAAGAATGACGTGAGATTAAAATATTTTAAAGATAAAAGTAAATTGTTTAGCCACACAAGTCTGTTCACTTGCATAAAGAAGAAAGTGCTTATTTAAGACTAATAGCTCAGAAAATGGAAGCACACTATTAAATATATCGCTGCTTAAAAACGTGTGCAAGGATGTCACCAAGTAGTTACTGAGTAGAATCAAAGCACGTTTCTGAGGTGTAATTTTATACATAAGAGCATTTCAGAGCACATACGCTTTTCAGAATTAGAAAGTGCCACACGCAATAACCTTTTTTATATAATAAAGGCTTGTGCAGCAGTTCTGATGAATATCATATATACCAAAGGTGAGGCACTATATCCCTTCTTCTGTAGGGCAGTCTTCATTTGGTGTGGTTCTCCTGCAAGCTTTTATGCCTTGACTACAGGTGATCCATTGTCACATGCTGGGGTTTTTTGTGTCAGTTTTCTTAACATGCCCATTTTAAACAAAGCTGGTATATTCAATGTATATTATTGTCAGTACGTGGCATGTATATTGTCATTAGTTTGTGGGGGACATATGTTACTTGGGTTTTGGGATGTAGCATAATAAAGAACAGCTTGTTCAGTTAATATCAGTTTATTATGTTATGTGATTTTAAAAAGGTGCTTTATCATTATGAGGTGTCTAGAAGCAAGTGTGCATAGATTTAGTAGTGGGATATTTGGCTCAGGAATGTTCTTCAGCTTTAAAAAAAGGCTAAGAGTTTTACTTTTAGGCTTCCATTTTCTTACCTACTTGTTGCGAGATCCTCAAATTCCTGAAAAACATGATCTCTGAAGATCGGTAATAATGTTCACATACCTTACCTTATTGTCTGTAGTCAGAATACAGTGTACGGTTTGTCATTGTATGTTCTTTTACATTGGTTTGTGAAGACTGTTTTGTGTAAAATAATTACATTTAGAACTTTTTTTTATTGGTATTCTTAGTTTTGGTCTTTTTGAAGCCATGTCTGCCATTGAAATGATGGATCCCAAGATGGATGCTGGTATGATTGGAAACCAAGTTAATAGAAAGGTTCTTAACTTTGAGCAAGCTATTAAGGTTTGTGTGACTTTCCTGGTTTTGCCTACATTGTCTGTAAAAGTGCGATATAGTTTTATCAAATTGCAGTTAAGCACAATTCAACATAATTAATGTTTTCAATCTTTACTTAAAATGAATTTTTTCTTTTTTATTTTGGATAGTTAAATAAGAAATAGCTTGTGATGTTTACCTTTTTTGTTACCTACATTAACACAATGTTGTTAACTCTTGCAGTGAAAAGTACTGTGAAATTGTTGGGTATTGATACCTCAGATAAATAAATTTCGGAAATGGTTTTGCAAGTCACCCTGTGCTTCCCCAAAATGTGTCTTTTATATGAACATGTATTGGTTAGTCCCTCTTTAAGCTGAATGGAAACTAGCTTTCTTGCAAAAGCTGGAAATTAACACTTTATGAGACTATCAGTTCATTAGCATTGAACAGAAGCTGGCTAATTTAACAACATTGACAGTAATGATTAACTTTTGATGTGTGGTCAAGATAGACTGGTGGACGGAGGTTGAAAGACTTTCTGTTATGTTGGAAAAAATAATGCACTCAGAGGAAGAAATGGTTTTTACCACGGACCTTGTTTTGAATGGAGTAAAAGAACTCTGTGTAAAATATTGGCCATCTAAGTCATGTAGAATGTATGCAGAATTGCATACATTGGACAAATAAAATCAAAGAAGTAGGTTTGCTGCCTTCTTGGTCCTGACCTTGAAGGCAATAAAATTCTACAGGTACCTGCAGCATAAAAGGCAGTTTTCAAAGAATGGTTCCTGCATATTATTCCTTGTTCAGTCTTTATTATGATTGTACATATTGTTTTGTGATTTAAGTGTTGGCAGTTAACTGGTTTTAAACTTCTATTGGCTACTTATAAATCAGAAATTTTATTTTAGCTTACTCTTTGAATAGCTTTATGTTTGATCAGTGTTGAACACAATGACGGGAAAGCAAAGACTTCCCGAATTTGAGGCACATTATGAAGCTGATCAATAAAGCTAGTGGTATACAAATATCCTGAAGTTTTGATCAAGTTGTAGTTTCCTTTTCAGCTATACAAATAATAAGTTGTATTTTGCCTATAGTCTTCCATAGTCTTTAGGTTTTTTTCTTTCTTTGTTTTCTAAGGATGGCACCATTAAAATAAAGGATCTCACTTCACCTGAGCTGGTAGGAATAATGGATACATGTTTTTGTTGTTTGGTAAGCATTTCTCTGCTCTTAAAGTTAGATGGTTTTGCTTTCAAAATATAATCCTTTAATCTAGTTTAAAAGAAGAAAAAACAGTAGAACTCGAGAAAAAAGATTCATCGAGTGGAAAATAAGTACTTAGTATTTTAATTTCCATTTAGGTACTTGTATTGGCTATTGTAAGAGGCATAATTTTGATTTTTTTTTAATTTTTTTTTTATTATAAGAAATGGTTATGAAAGAGAACTGGTAGCATTTTGAATCAAGTAAAAAGGTTTTATAATTTGTGTGTTTTAAATGCATGGTATCTGACTGCCTGCTGCATAGTGGTGTTTGTGTTGGAAAGTGAGTGTGCAGTAACTTACAGCACTCAGTTGCTCATTTCTGTACAGTCAATATTGACTGAGCTTACAGTGGCATTTTGAAGAAAGGAAAGAAAATGCTGAAATCTGTTTAGAGGAAATAAGTGAATTATCAGTTATTTGGTAATTGTGATTACCAAATAATTGTGATTTTCTATGTATGTCTTAATTTCCTCAGTAAATGATAGAAATTATTTTCAGTTACTCTTTAAAATGACATCAATAAAATTACTTTGTTTTTTAAAACAACATTTCAAACTGCTTTAGTCCAAAAAGACATGCAAAGGTCACTGTATATTTGATATTGTGTAACATAATTTGTCTTCTTCCCCTCCCTGCCCCCACCAATACTGACTTTTTTTTGAAAAGGGACAGTGGTCATGTTAAAAATCTGATCCTGCTGTGGCTTATACTATTTCAAGATAGAAATAATTGTTAAAATTACTGAAGCTTCCCCTGTAGCTTAAAGCAGCATGAAAGTAGTAGAAATAGGGAATCGTGAAAAGAAACCGTAAGTTGTAGAAGAGAACATGCAGAATATTGCCGAGTTGTTTCATAGCCACTTGCATTTTTCATTCAGTATTTATATAGAGAAAGATTCTAAATCTGGTGGTCTCTTAACTTAATGTCATGTGTAAGTCATAGAGATTAGACCTGAACTTTGTGGAAGAGGTTTATCCAACACCAGAATCTGGTGGTGTTATAGGGTTTAGTAACTTACTGCCTGCCACAGCCAGCAGATGAGCAAAGGTTAAAGGTTCGGAGACCTTCTCTTGCCCTTTTTTGCTAGATGGAAGGTTGCCATGATAGGGACTTCCTTAGTGACTCAGTGAAGCACAGTAAGGTGGAAAAAGAATGGAAATATAAAAATGAGGACTTGGCTGTCATGAGTAAAACATTTAATTTTCTTTTCCCTAGATAACATGGTTAGAGGGACATTCCTTGGCACAGACCGTATTCACGTGCCTTTATATTCATAATCCAGACTTTATAGAAGATCCTGCTATGAAGGCTTTTGCTCTAGGGATCCTAAAAATCTGTGATATTGCCAGAGAAAAGGTTAACAAAGCAGCTGTTTTTGAGGAGGTATGTGTTTCAATATCTCCTATGGTTAAATATGTAACGTTATTCATAGGCTCCATAATGCAAAAACCCCAGTATATTAGAGAAATTTATTACTGTTTGGTTGGAGGATACTGTAGGACCATTAGTTCATCCCCCTAAAAGTATTAGACCTGATCTTTTTAAAATGCAGTTTTCTTCAATGAAGGTGTTTCATGCTCTTTTCTGTATTTTGCTGGAATATTGGAGTCACATATTTTACACAATGCAAGCCTTGTGGCTAACAATTTGAAATCAGTTTTACTTGTGGTTATCTTCCTGTTTAATCTTTTATTTTTCTACTTTAAATAACCATGATTGTCTTTTGTCTGAAATGTCCATGTAGCAATGGAATCAGAATCTGGTTTTCTGAACTCATAGCAATTTTTGTTTCCTCTGAGTTTGGATGAGTCACTTCTTACTGACTATATCTAAAATTGGTTAAGTTTGTATCCATAGTTCTTGTAACATTTTGATAGGGTGGCACCTGATGCAAATATGAAGGGCATATTGTTACTAAGGATTTATGCAGAAAATAACTGCCCCAAGCTGGATTTGGGCAGGAAAGTCACCCAAACCATGGGTGTATCCAGTTGTGCAGAATAAAACTGGACTTTTATATACTTGATGTTAAACAAAACCACCCCAAAACAAAAAAAAAAAACCCAGCAGAACAAGAAAACAACCCCAAAAAACCAAAACAACCAAAAAGAAAACACCAAACCCTAACCTGAAAATGTAACTACTACTGTTTACATTTCACTGCATATTGCCTCTTTGATATTTATTTTTTAGGAAGATTTTCAGTCAATGACTTACGGATTTAAGATGGCCAACAGTGTGACAGATCTTAGAGTTACAGGTACAGTTTGTGCCTCTGTGTATCTTCCATCAGTCTCCTCTGTTGAGCATGTTGGTTACTGTCAACCAAACCTAATGAATTGGTAGGAACCTCAGATGTAACGTTTTTCTATTAGTCTTGTGAAAGTCAGTGGCTTGGTAAAAAGACAGATCAAATTATTTTTCCTTGAAGAGAAGGTTCAAGGGGTTTTTTATTAAATGTGTGAGAAGCAAAAGAAGTGCTTTTAGATGTGCCAGCCAAGTGCCTGGGCACAAGCTCATCCAGGTCTGGGACAGACACAAACCATTGGAAAGTGCACTGCTTGAATTCTGTTTCTCTGCCTCACAATTTGTTGTGATCTGAACAGATTGCTTTTGAGAAAAAAGCAATCTGGTAGTTCTAAAGCTATGAATACGTATACTATTAGGTACGTACATAAGTATGTGAGTAAGCCTTTCGATGTGCTATGATACACACTTGAGCTTTCCATTGATTCATTTTTAGAAAATTTGTGAACACTTTAGCTTTGGATCAGTCAGTTTATACTCTGATTTATGTATTCTTGCGAGGAATCCCCACCGTCCCTCACAAGAATATTTTTTGTCTAGTCTTTGGCTAATGGGTATGTAAAGCACTTCAAAACTTGATTTCCCCTCAAAACCTTTTTCCCCTGAGTGCTGTAGGTGTACCTAGGAATGCTTCTCAGCTTTTAATTTTACTGTGGCTTTTCCAGGTATGCTAAAAGATGTAGAAGATGACATGCAAAGACGAGTGAAGGTATTTTTCTCATGTTTGCCTTGTCAGTTATACTTAAAGTGTACTTAACATAGGTTTGGGGGACGGACTTGGATTATGAAGAATGTGGCAGTTTTGTGTCATTAAATGGTGCTGTTTTTTTCTGGAGAACTGCCATAATGGTTTGCATAACATGGTGGTAGTTTGCCTTGTAGCTAAAGATGCTGAAGTCTTCAGACTCTTCTAAACTCTTTAGTAGTTGCTTCACTAGTAATAGGTGGAATTGTGATGTAGAAGATAACACTGGGCTGGAGCACAGAAAATATGTATTGAATTTCTGGCTTTTACACAGATACACTAATCACTTAATCTTCCTTTACCACACTTTACAATATGAAATGTTCATTCCATTTCCTTGCCTATTTGCAGAGTGGACTGAGATAGGTCTCATTACGATAGCAGAGTCTTGGATCATTCAGGTACCTAGATTCTATATTAAGAGGCTTTGAAATTGCAAACTGACTTTTAGGGTTATTTAACAGATGGATGTTCTGGAGAGGGTAAAGGAATTTTATTAGTAGCTTCCCTTTGCAATTTTTAATAAATTATTTGAAATTCCTTTACCTTCTAGAGTACTCGAAGTCGACAAGGAGAAGAGAGAGATCCAGAAGTTGAACTTGAAGTAAGGAATTGTTTGCTTTTTTTTTTTTTCTGGATTTCATGGATTAGTAGTACCTCATTACTTTAATCAGTAGTTAACAGCTTGTGAGAAATGTGTGTTGCCAATGTTGCTACTACTGTCATATCTGAGCTGTTGTAAACAAGGCCCTGAGCAAATCTGAGGCTAGCAGGTAGGCTTTTACGCTTTGAAGGGGTAGAGTTCTGCATCAATCCCAACAGCAGAATAGTGATGCTGCTGCAATTCTGCCATTTATGCACCTACCTCTCAAGAAAAAGTCATCAGCAAAGTGGATGATCTTACCTATCCTGTACCTTCTTCCCTCAGTTCCTTCCGAGCAGCTTTTCCTACTGCTGGCAGCCTCACTGTCAAGGGAGAAAGTAGAAAGAGAAAATGAAAGCAGTGTAGCTCCTTCCAGGAAAAAGTGGTAATTGATGTAGTTGATGTGGTTGATTTAGAAGGGTGTGAGTTTCCTTTCCCAGTAATGTTATTTTCTTCAGAAATAACTTTTAACGTATATCTTCAGCAAAAAGGACAGAAAATTTGTTTAATAATTTGTGGTTGTTCACTTAAGCTGAGATGTGAATGGCATTTGCTTAGGAGATAGCTATGCAGCCAGTGGCTGTGCTTTACCCAAATTATCTTAGTAATTTTTGTGTTAGTGCTTTTCTGACAGCAGTACAGATTTCTTCTATAAATCCCATAAATTTTCTTCAGAATCATATTAGATACCATATTTTTAAGACTAGAGAGCGTACTTTAATGAATCTACAAATTTTTTTTAATAAGTTTCAGGATTTAATGCATATTGCTTAGTAATTTGCAGTATATTTTTATTACAGCATCAACAGTGTTTAGCTGTGTTCAGCAGAGTCAAGTTTACCCGGGTACTACTGACTGTTCTAATAGCATTTACCAAAAAAGAGGTATGTTCATTTGGTGTTTCTGTGTTCGCAGTGTGATCCTGTGAAATACTAATTTTTTGTTCGTTAAGGTCAAGCAATTATTCTGTAGATTCTGCAGATTTGAACTGATGTTGCTGCAGGTAAAGCATTGGATAAGGCCTTACAGTGGCAACCATTCAGTTTTCACTCATTTTTGAAGAAAACACAGGAAAAGATAGTAACTGACACTATTGTGGCCTTGCAGAGAGACAGAATGTCCATTCTAGAACACTTGAAGAAAAATATTTATGGGTTTTGTTTTACTCTTTTCAAACACTTGAGCAAAACTTTTCTTTCTCAAGTTTTGTGGAGTTACCTGGCATCGAGCAATGTTTTGTCCATCTTTAGAGAGTTGTAAGCTTTTCCTTCCATGTGATATTGAATTTGTATCTAGACTTCTTTGGTCCGAGAAGAGGAATATAACAGCTTTCCAAGCAATTTGCCTGCCTGTTTGAATACAAGATTTCCTAATTGTTGAGGAGGGAAGGAACTGCATGTTTTAGGGCAAAGGGTAGAATGGCATGTCACATAAGACAAAGCTTTTTGTCTGAATAGCTTTTTGTTTATACAGGGATAAATATCTGTCTATTGCTTATTGTTATTTCCGTTTTCATAAAGAAATAAACAAGCTTCTTGCTTAAGCGGCATGGAGTCTTTCCCACATATTTTTGCTGTTGGAGCAGCTGCATACTTTACCATCTAAAACCCCTTGATTAAATTGAAAGTCATGTGTAAGTATCATAGATAGACATCAGTGTTGAGGAAAAAGTGATCGAGTAGTTGCGAACAATTGCATTCTGAGTATAACCATTATTTATATCAGAAATCAAATTGTGACAGAGAAGTGATGTACATTGATATACAAGCAAATTCGGTGTTAACTGCTATGAGTTAATGATCTGTGCAAAATCAGATTATCTTAGTGTCGCTAAAGTCTGATTACTTAAAGTATAAGATATTTGCATCATGGACTACTTTGATATCAATTATATCTACTTAGCTTATTCTTTTAGTAGATTTGTGGATGCTATAATATGTGAACATTTATTATGCAGAGCTACAGATCTTGTGTGGCTTCTGTTAGATCTTCAGGGGGTTTTAAACATCTTTTTTTCTGAAAGAAGTCAAGTTTCAATTTGACTTGAGATTTTAAATATTTGAAGTTCCATCAGGGATTGTTAGTCCAGTATTTTTAAAACAAGATTTTAGGTTTTAGAGAGAGCTATTTTAAATAGTACCCAGTTTGCTAACAGATTTGGATTCACAGGATATCACAAAATCCAGCATGTCAGCAGATCATGAATCAAGATTTCTAATGGACCTCTGGTATTTTTTAATGTTCTGATGTGTACAGTGATTTCATTAAGGTTGGTAGGTTGTATTTTGTCTATATTCTTAAGAATTCTGCATTTTCTAATGATAGGAGATTTTTTTTCCTCTTTGGAGTTCTTCCTCATTTGGCAGAAGAGTTTTGTGGGGTTTTTTGTACCTCCCCCCGCCCCGGCCAGTCAAAAGTAGAGGACTTGCATGTAGCGTATACTAGACTTGAAGCTGTAACTATTGTTAAGGCTTATGTTATATAGCAAAAAATACAGTATTAAACGTAGGCATAGATACGTAAAATATAAAGAACACTTTATTGCACAAAAATCTGTACGAACATTCTTCTGATACTAGCATTAATACTGTAGTCAAAATATGTTGGTTCGTAATGTGAATAACTGTTACCTGCCTTTCAGACGAGTGCTGTTGCAGAAGCTCAGAAACTAATGACTCAGGCAGCTGACTTGCTTTCTGCCATCCACAATTCATTACATCATGGTATCCAGGCACAGAATGATACCACTAAAGGAGGTATGTATCAGATTTTGCCATTTTTCCCCTTTCTTAAATATGCTGTCTTGATAAACTTTAATATCTATGTGTATTTAAAAAAAATCACTGTTTACTTTGAACTAATAATACTTGTAATACAAGCTGTTACAGATTTGCATTGTTTGATCTTAATTTTATTTCACTAAATGATGGTTCTCCTGAAAGCAATACTGTCACTTCAAAGCCAGAGATAATATGAACTTTCAGTTAGTGTATTGTACTTCAAATCAGTGTATATGCCATTTTAAAATAGGGAACACCACCTCACCGTACAGGTATATGCTGAGCTGTTGAGGGTTGGGGTTTTTTAAATAGTACTCATTGCCTCAGCTGGGTAGTTAGTGTCTCTGGAAGTTAACTGTCAGTTAAAAAGTTCATTATGGCCAGTTGAATAATTTGTATTATACTTTCAAATTTGAAGTGAGTTCTGAAACAACAGCTTATATGCAGATTTTCTCTCTCTTTCTTTTTCTCCCCACTCCTCCTTCATTAGATCATCCTATTATGATGGGCTTTGAGCCCCTTGTTAATCAGAGATTGCTGCCACCAACTTTCCCTCGATATGCAAAAATAATTAAAAGGGAAGAAATGGTCAATTATTTTTCCAAACTAATAGACCGAATAAAAACTGTATGTGAAGTAGTCAACTTAACTAATTTGCACTGTATACTGGTAAGCATGAATATTTCTTATTTATAGCCAAAAATAAGATCTTAAAATGTAACTTGCAAAAAATCATTCCATATAGGCATGCTGTTGCTCACTGGAGAAAAAACTGAGCTGTATGTATAAATCTTTTGGTGTTTCTCATTGTTGTGTACAGTTTCAAAGTTTGCTGTCTTTCCTGATACTTAATATTTTTCTTTTTTTGACAAAGACCTTTCCTCCTGCCAAACTTCCCATTTTTCCTATAATTTCTTAAATAATTATATATGTTAGTGGCAGAGCCCAAGCAAGTTAATTTCCTTGTAACTCTTTCTTTGGTTGAAGAGCTGGATCTGCAGTAGCAGAACATAAATCCTTGCTATATTCCTGACTTTTCCAAATTCATTAAGCAGTATTCTGCATATGTGCCTATAACAAAAGAGGGCACTTAATACATGTTTGTTTAAGCGTGTAATTCCCTGAATAGGCATAAAGTTAAGCACCTGCTTATATTCTTTCGTGAATAAGTGATGTTATTCTCAGTTACTGCCTACATTTATTAGAAGACACTTAAATGCTTTAAATATTTTTTACAGTACATGCATTCATTGAGAAAAGAGCCACAGTTACATCAGTTCAAAGATCAAGCAAAAATCTTTTGTCTTCCTATTTCCTGTTAAATGAATAAAAGCAGTGTTTGCATGAAGCACCTGGTACCAGTTAAACATTGCAGTTTTGTTACATACCTGCTTCAGTTATGTTGTGATCTTAGCAGTTTCACAGTACCTTTTTTCTATACTGTTATCCTTTTAATTGTTGTATCTGAAGAAGAAAATTCAGAAACATTTTATTCTGTTAAATAACAAGTAATTGCAGAAAAAATAGATTTTAGCTTCATGTTCTGTTTTGTTCAAATGATTCATGCTTACTTTCTTACAAGTTGTATAAGCCATGCTATGTGTATGTATGTGTGTTTGTGTGTACAAAATATAGGTGTATTTACACAATTTTATGTATATGTTTATATAAAAATGCAAATGCATGTTTGTGTATAAAATTGTAAATATGTGTATGTGTATATATAAAAAATTGGCATGTTAACCTGAATTGTCTTTTTTTTTTCCTAAATGTAAATTAGGATTTTTTCTGTGAGTTTAGTGAGCAATCACCGTGTGTTCTTTCAAGATCCCTGTTACAGGCAAGTCCTAATCTATGTCTTTGAATAAAATACTTCTGCGTTCATTAAAAATATGGATTCATCTTCTTGTTGCAAATATTTAAAGTATTTGCATTCATTAAAAATATGGATTCATCTTCTTGTTGCAAATATTTAAAGTATTTGCATTCATTAAAAATATGGATTCATCTTCTTGTTGCAAATATTTAAAGTATTTGCATATCATTTAATAATATATAAGTGGTAAAATATTTTCTGGAGATACTTAAGTATTAGGTATATGGAGGCTTATGTTCTGACCTAATTTTTTAAAACATTTTTAAATACTGTTGTTTAGATCATGTTAGTACATGCTAATTAAAACAGAAAGTGCTAAAATTTTTTCTCTGCCATAAAGCTGGGCCTGTAGATGCATTTTTATGCTGTTCTCTGTATGCTGTCTCTGTTTGGGGCTGGTGTTTTCATTCATCTTCCCTGTTTGGACTGAATTTCATGTATAGACTGCCTCTATTGCTAGAACAGTAAAACTGATGGTTAGGGCAGAACAGGCTACTACTTTTCTTCTCACTGCTTCACTTACCTTGAATGTGTATTATATATTCCTCAACTCAAGAGTAAAATATACTTCCTTATAGGACATTTTGATTTGAATAGGGTGTCCCTGGACATCAGAACTCCCTTATATTTGATCCCAATTAAACCATGTATAAAGCTGATCAAATATAACTATTGGCAAGTAAAATGTTTTCATAGCGTGTGTATTCTGACTTTCCACTACATGCATTTGTGCAGTCTCTGAGTGCCTGACAGCAGAGCTTTTTCTCCAGCTGCTGAAGAACCATGTAAGAAAGGGACAGAGCTCAGGGAAACCATATAACCTATTTTATGTTAATCTTCAGAAACATCTGTCTGATTAATCGTCTTTAAAGTCCAAGAAATAAAATCATTTTGCATGCATTGTCTTATGAAAGTAATAGAACTGTATTTTGTGTCATGGGAATACCACAGAAGTGACAGATCTCAATATGCCACTGTTTCTGAGACTGTAACCTTGTACCTAGCTGAACCATTTTAATTCTTAAAGCAGTCTTACAAGTTTCTAATATAATACAGGTACTGTAAGACCTTTCAATTAGTAATTTCCAATGCATTACTTTCAACTTAAAACATGTTTCTAAAACGACATTTTCACTTTCAGACAACTTTTCTGGTAGATAACAAGAAGGTGTTTGGCACTCACCTCATGCAAGACATGGTAAAAGATGCTTTAAGGTCTTTTGTCAGTCCTCCAGTACTTTCTCCAAAGTAAGTGGATCTCGAGTTTACTTGCATGTGGTTACATGTCTGATGAAAAAATATTTCTGCTTACAAAAGCAAGGACAGACATGTAAAGAACATACACATTTTGTACTTATTAGTGCTTATGTATGAAGGAGTCAGTTGCTGTTGCTGCTTTCGGGTTGGTTGTTTTTTTTTTTAATTTTGTGCTACATAGACTGGTCATGTTTATAAGCATGTATGTAGGTGGATATTTGCCTTTTAGGTGTTGTCTTTATAATAATCACCAGGCGAAGGACTACATTGATTCCTTTGTGACACATTGCGTTCGGGTAAGTGTTCATTCCAATTACAGCATGTTTATGTGTATATGAGCTCTTTCAAGATTTGCTAATGTTTGAAAATGAGACCAGGTTTTTTTAGACACCTAACGTGAAAGCAAAATTGCAGAAGTTGGCCATCTTAAAATGGTAAACACTTTTTAAAAAGCCAGTAGAATTACTGCTGTTTGTTTCCTGTATTATGCTTCCATATTTTTCACAAACACTTCATTAGAAATCTGCACCTACTACCCCTTTATAGGGTAGTTTCATGTCACCAAACAAATGCATAGCACTATAAACAAAATTAATTTTACATTCTCTCCAGCTTAAAAATGTTAAAAATTGTTTTAAAAGATTCAGGTTTTGAATGCAGCACAATGAAAATCTAAGAAAATAATAGAATCATTTTGGTTGGAAAAGACCTGAAGATCATCGAGTCCAACCATTAACCTAGCACTGCTAAGCCCACCACTAAACCATGTTCCTAAGAGCCACATCTACACATCTTTTAAATACCTTCAGGGATGGTGACCGCTTCCCTGGCAGCCTGTTCCAATGCCTGACAACCCTTTCAGTGAAGAAAGTTTTCCTAACATCCGGTCTAAACCTCTCCTGGCACAACTTGAGGCCGTTTCCTTTTGTCCTGTCACTTGTTACTTGGGAGAAGAGACCAGCACTCACCTCGCTACAGCCTCCTTTCAGGCAGTTGTAGAGAGCGATAAGGTCTCCCCTCAGCCTCCTTTTCTCCAGACTAAACAACCCCAGTTCCCTCAGCCGCTCCTCATAAGACTGGTTCTAGATCCTGCACCAGCTTTGTTGCCCTTCTTTGGACACACTTCAGCACCTCAATGTCTTTCCTGCAGTGAGGGGCCCAAAACTGAACACGGTACTTGAGGTGCGGCCTCACCAGTGCTGAGTACAGGGGGACAATCACTTCCCTAGTCCTGCTGGCCACACTTTTTCTGATATAAGCCAGGATGCTATTGGCCACCTTGGCCACCTGGGCACATGGATTTAGGCATAAGAAATATCTCTCTTGGCCCAAGCATTCTGTTCTGATCAGATTCCTAAAGGATGCTCGCTCAATCTCATGTTGACTTGTCTACAGAGAAAAGGGCTCTTGCATCAGTCCAGAGAGCTTGCTTGCCTGCTAGCTTGCACTCCGTAGGGAGCCTTAAGGAACCACCTCCTGATATAGATGTATAAAATGGGTGCCTAGACATCATAGTACTTCTCCTGTGGTTTCAAAGTTACATTGAAAATTTAAAACTACACTTTGTTTCTTTCAGCCATTCTGTAGTCTGATTCAAATCCATGGACACAATAGAGCTCGTCAGAGAGATAAACTAGGTCACATTCTTGAGGAATTTGCCACCCTCCAGGATGAGGTAATGTCCTAGGCAGCAGACCAGCAAACTTTTCTTTCCAGGTATATTCCTACCAGAGTTGAGCATGTGGTATTAGATTCTAGATGAATGAAGCAACCTTTCTGTTTGTCCTAAAATCTTTAGGACAAGGATTCCTAAAATGCAGCCCAGAAAGCCTGTGGGATATATCCAAAGACTTTCTGTTACATCTGTTGAACAAAAAGTTACTACATTTTTTTAAGATTAACTTTGTCCAATAAGTAGACTTCAGGAAAACATGCTGTGATATCTAGAATTTAATGGTAATTCCACTGCTTGTAGCCTCTATCCTGCTTGTAACTGTCAGTCTGCAACGTGCAACCAGGGAGAGATAGATGAGCCATGTTTACAGGACACCTTTGACAATTTGGTCTTATAGCTATGTAACATGTAAACAGCAAAATTTTATAAAGGTTTTAAAAAATACTCGTGAATTAAATAATAACTCTTAAAAATATGTGCTTCAACTGATTTTGAACATTTCTCAAGAATGGGGAGTGAAAGATGATAGGTCAAGGTATATTTTCACTTCCTGGAAATGTGTATCTTCAGCAGTGAGAGGCATGAAGTAATATTTTCCAAGATGTGGGCTAAGGAGAGCAGTCGAGGAACTTGGACTTGAGGGGGAGATTTTGTGTGCTCCAGCTTCTCTCAGGATGGTTTTGTTGAGACTTTGTTGTAGTACTGCAGCTGATTTTTCACTTTGTAACAGATTATATGGATTGATTTGTTCAGGACTACTGATAATATTCCAACTGGGGGAGACTTCATGTCTTTCATACAATTACTTTTTAACACTGAATTGGTCTCAGCAATATTTTAGTTCCTCTGGTGGGCCACAGTGTGTTTCTTGCATGTTAAGCTCATAAATTTAACTTTTCAATGCAGCTAGGTTTTTTAAAAAAAAAAAGAAAAAGTAATTATTGCCAATATAGTAAAATGTGTAACAGCTTGTAATTGGTTCTGAGTTTCAGTGCTTACGTAACTGCTAAAAATGTATATATAAACACTTCTTAAAATTTTGAATTTAAAAAAATGTAATGTTCTTGCTGTGTTACTGTATAGAATATTTTTTTTCCTCTGTGCAGCAGAATTTACTTGGAGTTATGTGAGTAAGTTTCCAGTTTTCTGACAATTTTAGACTACAGAGGTGCCAAAATCTGTAAAAACATATTTCTGTCTTTTAATCTGCAGTATGACTTTACTGACCCAATTCTGTTAAGATTTTATTTCTGGCAGAAGTTGGATGCCATTTCAGTCAAATGTTCTTCCTCCCCTGTTACTTTGCTCTGTTTTTCAATAGGCAGAGAAAGTAGATGCAGCACTTCATAGTATGTTACTGAAGCAGGAACCACAAAGGCAACATCTGGCTTGCTTGGGCACCTGGGTCCTATATCATAACCTTCGTATTATGATACAGTATCTTCTGAGTGGCTTTGAATTGGAACTTTACAGTATGCATGAATATTACTACATATATTGGTAAGAGGATGTGTTACTGACAGCTCCCACAGAGCTATAATTGCAAATATTTAAAGGAGGGACTTCAACTATGATTTTTTAATCTCAAGCATGCTCAACACGGTATCTAGTTTACCTATTCATAAAATCACAAGTGGAGGAAAAAAAATCTGTTGGTCTCTTTTCTAGACTTACTGAATAGTGTACTTTTTTTTTTTCCTGAAATAGTAATTCAGTCTCTAGCTTTTTAAAACAGTGTCTTCTAATGATAATGAATGGAAAATATGCCAATTTTGGCAGACAAGAGAATGCAAGAGGAAAGCAATTTCCTTTATTCTTTTCTGTCTTGTTGATCTCTAGTATTTTTAAAAAGATCTGCAAAGTTTCAAGTTGTGATGGTCATCTGAAAGTTGACTAGGTAAAAATAACATCTTATTCTGTGAGCATATTTGAAGAGACATCGGCTTAGTGAAAATGATTGCACTATATGGAGTCAAAACACTTTTTATTTTTCTACTTCCATTCACATTAATTATTTTTCATAACTGATGGCTTGCTCCAAAAGGTAAATGATTTTAGATGGTTCATTTTTGATTCAGCATTAAAAATTTGATGTTGAACCTTCCTATGTTAAAGTGCTTTTGTGCTTAGGTGTTTTGGGTTTTGGTGATGTTTTTTCTTCTGTAAAGCTACCGATAAATTCTTATTAGGTAAGCTGTAAGCCTTCTTTCTGAGAGATTAGACCAGTTCAAACAACTTGAACTTCCAATGCATCTCATTATATTTCTATGCTGTTAGTGGATTAAGCATTGAGAAAAATTAATACTCCAGATAGTTACCTGAAGGTGGCAGTATTCTTTAAGTAATACCTCAATAAGTAATACCTAGTTTTCTGTAAGACAGTATTTTTTACCCACCTGTATTTCCCCTCACCATTTTAATAAAATCACTCTTAATTGGAACTGGTATGTCAACTGCTTTATCTCCTTACTTTAAGTGAAGAACAAAAAAAAAGAGGAAATTTCTAGAGGGGAAATGTGCAAATGAAATTCATAATTTTTTCTCAGTACTTTTCCTTCTGAATTATGACTTCTTACGAAGTATTATTTCTTCTTCATGTGCTCTAGATCTGTAATTTCTATTCTCTTTTATCCCCTCTTCCTTTTGATTTGAGGTCAGTCAAGAGATTTATTGGACCCACTTCCACTTACTAAGAAATCACTCTTAAAGATTTCTTAAATTCTTTTAAATCTTAAAAAATTGCCTGTGGATCTCATGTTCCTGTGGGCTTGGCTTTTTAATGCTTGAAAAAAATCAGTAATAACCTTATTTCTCAAAACAGTAATTCCTAAAAAAATTAGAAAAGGTATCTTTTTAAAAAATGCTTCATTTGCTGGGGGAAAAATTCTAGAAAAATTTGATCTTATATGGGTTTTGAAATAATAAGAAGGTTAGACTTCGCTTAGTAAACGTATAAGAAATTTGCATTCCTTGAGCTGTCTATGGTTGAATCTGTAGAGTCTTTTTAAACAAACCAGCACAGACTAATCTGTTGATTTCAGCCATGCAAAACAAAGAGTTTTAATTGCCCTAAAAGTTGTCCTTTACTATTAGTTCTTTGAGTAGACAACTTGGCATTCAGTGAGGGTGTGTGCATTACGAATACATTTTGCACTGCAGTATGTAACAGCTACATACTGTTTTTACTGTAGGTACCTATCAGAGTTCCTCTATGCCTGGTTGATGTCAACACTGAGCCGCGCTGACAGCTCTCAAATGGCGGAGGAAAGAATAATGGAGGAACAACAGAAAGGCCGTAGTAGTAAGAAGACAAAGAAAAAGAAAAAAGGTATCTAGGTGTAGAGTGTAACTCAGACTTTTTTTTTTCTCCTTCATGCAGCCATGTAGAATTAAAATTCAAAATTTATAGAGTCAACACTGATGTGGGCAGGAAAAACATCCTGAACTTTTTTAAAAAGTCAGTTGCTGTATAAGAATTTCCCATTTATTTATTTACTTAATTTTAAACAGGTCTTTATAAAAAAACCCAAACTCATTTATATTCACAGCTTCACCAGTTGCGTTATGTGTTGGATCCTGTGAGATGTAATTAAAAATATGAAAAATACTACTTTTCTACAGTCTATAATTCCTGCAGAATTTTGGGTTTTGTGACTGTAGGTGGAGTCAAAGACTAAACTTTCAGTGTACTTGTGCAATTTTTCTTTGGCTTCAGAAGGTGTTCAAGCATGTTTCTTAACTTTACAATGCTGAGTTGGGCCATTTCAATTCAGTGATAGTACTGTTGTGCAAAAGCCCCTTTAGAAACTCTTGCTTTCTCTGGTGTATATGCATGAGAGAAAATGAGAATTTCCCTTCCTATATGAGAGGTCTGGCACTGTGGTCAGAACTGTAAGCCTCCTACCAAAAAGGCATCCAAAACTGGTGTCTAAAGAGCATCTGATACATATTTGCCATGCCTAAGTGGCTACTAAGATTGTAGTATGTTGGAGTTATCTTAGTATTAACGTTGCAAATAAACACCATGCAGAAGCTCACTTTTGTTCTTTGCTATTCCTTCTTTTTGCTGTGTTTATCTTTGTCTTCTTTTCAATGGGAACAAGCAATTAGATCAAGGTCATGTGAACTAAATTCCCTTGTGTCTAGAAATTCAGAAAATTACTACTGTATTTTTTACTTTTTAAAAAGTTGCCAAGTGTGGGATAATTTGGCACTAGTTAAACACTGGAAGCTAGAGGGCAGCTTAAAGGAGTATTAGCAGGACAAAAATCTTGTTCACTAGGATAAAAATACTTTAACCTTTTAGTCTTAAAAGTTTAAAAAAAATCCATTAACTAAGCAAACAGGCCTCTCAACTACAAGCTTTAAATTCTAGGCTATTGTTTAGTGTTGTATAGTGACATGCTAATACCATTGACTGTCTGGACCAGTTTATTTCATTGATGGCAGCATGGTGTTCATGTGACTGTTAACTATGTCTTGAGATACTTTGTGTAATCAGGAGCCAGGTGAGCAGAAATGCATGACCATGCTTTTTGTGCTTCAGTTTTCTTCCGTTATTTTAAAATATAAGAGAATTGTGTCACTTTCTGAAAACTTGAAAGAACTGTTTTGATCTGGAATTAAAATGTGTACATATGTTGAGTAAAAAAAATATTTTTATGTGAAATTTGCAGTTCGCCCTCTCAGCAGAGAGATCACCATGAGTCAAGCATACCAAAATATGTGTGCTGGGATGTACAAGGTAATTTATTTGTGCTTGCTGAACAATGGCTCCATTTTTTTATAATAGGAATCAAGCATACATTGCATGCCGTCTTTGTTTTTAGTGTGCCTGGAAATTAAGTTCAAGTTTATAAAGTGATATGGTAAATTCTCTACTATTTTTCTATCCTCCCTGTTATAGCTAAATCATAACTTTCATCTTGCTCACAGCAAAATATGACATAAAGCTAACACTTTTCACTATATTTATCCTTTCCTTTTTAGACAATGATCGCATTTGACATGGATGGCAAAGTAAGAAAACCTAAGTTTGAACTGGATAGCGAACAAGTTCGATATGAGCACAGGTTTGCTCCATTCAACAGTGTTATCACACCACCCCCAGTGCACTACTTGCAGTTTAAAGTGAGTAATCTTAAAACATGGTGTCACGTGCTTTTATAAAGGTAATTTGCTCACCTGCTTTAGACATTGTTGTCATTGTAAGAAGAGCCTTTGAAATCTCAAAGTTAATACTGAAGCATGAGTCAAAATGGCAAGGAGTTCTAGCTTTAGTTGTGTGCAAGGAAAATATATTGCTTTGGCTTCTTAATAAAATTAGACCCTTAGGTGTTTAAAAATAGGTCTGATGTGGCCGTTTGAGATACTTGTGTTGGTTTGTATGAAAATAAAATCTCTTGAGAGTCTATTGACAGACTTTTTGTCTGTGGTTTACATACCACTGCAGCAAGCAAACAGGAAAATGAAACAAAAGTAATTTTGAGTGTTAAATCACAGAAGTGTTGGTTGGAAGGGACCAGCAGGGGCTTGTCTTGTCCAGTCTTCTTGAAGTTGTAGATCATTATAGATCCATTATAGATCACATCAGCTGTGTCTTTGTCTAGCCAAGCCTGAAAAAATCAAAAGGGTGGAGATTGGTTCACATGATCCAACTACTTTTTCTGGTCCGTTAGTCTTTGGATAACCTGCCTGAGGGCTACACTATTCACCTTCTTTCCTAATGTCAGGTCTGAACTACCCAAGCCACAGTTTGTGGTCTCTCCCCTCATGTTATATTGTCTGCCATTAACAAGGAGTATTTGTCTTCTGACAACTTTGTAACTGCCTTTCAGGTAGTTGTAGGCTGCTATTAAGGTTACTCATTAGCATGCTTCTTGTCTGACTGAAGAAGTCCAGGTCCATTGACCTCTCCTTGTGGGTCACGTGCTCTAGGCCCCCAGCCATGTCCACATCTCCGCATCTTTCTTGAACTCTGTGGATCCAACACTGGACACAATATTTAAGATGTTACAGCACAAATATTGAGTGTAGGATGATAACCTTACTTGATCTGCTGGCCATACTCCTGCTTGTGTAGTCCCGTATGAGGCTTGTCTTATTTGTACTAAGAGCACCTTCCTGGCTTGTATTCAACTTGGTATTCACAGTAACCCTGCTACTTATCCAGCTGGCTATTAGCCTCTACTGATTTGTGGGGTTATTCTGCCTCAGGTGCAGAAGTTTGGGCATTTCTTGTTGAACTTAGATTTTTGGTGGCCAGACTTCAAGATTCTAAAGGTCTGTCTGAACTCAAACTGTACTATTTTGTATGCCACCCACTCTTACTACTTTAGTGTTGTGAACAGTTGTAGTGGAAATTAAGGCTATCATGGCTTCTTCCTTGTCAATTGAAGATTTTTATCCCTAAAGGGAACAAAAAAAATAAAATTGGAAGTATCAAAATTATGTAAAATGAAGTTTTGAACAGTGTCAGTATCTCACTTGCTGTAAACTTGATTTGAGTAAACAATATCACATACTTTTTTCTCTCCTATTTTTCCTGTATTTTCACACCCTGCTGCATGGCTCTATTAAAGCAAATGAATGCTAAGTTATTCAGGAGAGGGATTGTTTTCTAAAGAGTATGAGAAGTTCATCACGTTCTGCAGCACTCTAAAATAATTGTTAAGCATTGTATTGCTGCTTGGTGTTTGCCATTTTAAATAGATGTTTTCATCTTCAGTATATATTCATAAAATATTATTTAGTCAACATAACTTTTTTCTTTAATATACTAATTTGTTTTCATTTAAGGTGATAAAAATATACAATTTGTTGGCAACTGATTTTAATGTATATTTTTATATTTCTGTAACACGCTAGGAAATGTCTGATTTAAATAAGTACAGCCCACCTCCTCAGTCATCTGATCTCTACATGGCAGCTAGCAAACACTTCCAGCAAGCTAAAATGATTCTTGAGAATATTCCTAATCCAGACTATGAGGTAAGACTGAAACACTGGAAAAAGGAGTATTTGCTCATAATAGAATAAGTATTTGTTTTCAGCTGGATCTGCTTGAGATCCAAAGTGTACTTTGTCAAAATGCTGAGCAAAGCTGAGTACTTTGTCCACTCCTTAATCAGAGGAGGGTGGTGGCACCTTACTCAGTGGTCTGTTTCAATATGTTAGATAACATTAATCAGGGTTGTGCTTGCTGTTCCAAAGCCTCTCCCTGATGACTATCTTAGATGCTAGATAGAAGTTTAGTTCCTTCTTGCATGTTGCCTTCTGGCCCTGTTCTAAAAGCATATCAGTTTTAACAAGGTGATGCATGCCTGCCTCACTTACCTGGAATCTGGTAATTCACATGTACTCCTGAAAGGTGGGAAAAATAGGTTTGAATGTCATCAGGCTGAAAAGAGGATTGAGTCTGGTACTTGTTTCCTGGAGCAGTTTTCTCAGCACTGGGCTGTAAACACAGGTAGGAATTTCTCCCTCTTTGTCCATAGCCTAAAAACTAAGTGTCTGTGACTGTATTTTGGGGGAAGGAGGATGCTTATTCTGTTGCATCTGAGCAGGTTAAGAACAGTTACGGGATTAGGTTCTCTTGAGAATTTAGGAATCCCTGCCTGTTCTCTGGATCCTGGTGGTATTCACGCATGAGCTATCTGATTGAGGCTAACTGAGGTAGTTAGAGGTAGGTTGAGTGTGCCCAGAGCACTTCCATAGAAAAAGCCACCAGTTTGGTACTTGAGTTTCCCCTTCTCATCGTGTCACAGTGTGGAGGGTAGATGCCTAGAGTCTGTCTAAACCTTTATTTGGATGAGTGCTTCTGAACTTGCCATAGTTGAACAATTTTTGAACATAAGCATGGAGAGCAGTGGTTTCTATGGTCTGCTGAATAAAAAAAGTGACGATTAAAATAAATGCCCCCTTCATTAAATTTCATTAATCCAGCTGTTACACTTCAAAGCAAATCCAAAAGACCTTGATCTCTGTTCAATTGATACTGTAAGAGGACTGCTGTTTTGTGTGTCGAGAATTTGAGTATTATCTTTGAAATAATTTTGAGGTTATATGCTTTCACTTGAAAACTTCTTGCTGTTTTGTGTTTAGGTCAATCGAATTCTAAAAGTTGCTAAACCCAATATTGTGGTCATGAAGCTGCTGGCAGGAGGCCACAAAAAGGACTCTAAGGTAAGAAGATGCCCATTGAATTGGATGTGAAATGTAGTCTTACACACAGTGCTACCACAGATCTCTTGCAGCTGAATGAGCAGATTCAGGCCATAGTTACACTAACGTTTAAAAGAACTGGGAAAGTAACTTAATCCATTTTTCCCTTGGAAATAGTTCATTGTAGTTACTTAAATATGGAAAACTCTCGTTTCTACATGTTTTGGAAAAAAAATTGGGAAGTGCATGTGGGATGACATGTACAAATATGGGTATTCTTCAAGAGCAAGAAGTAATTGGTAGCAGTGTATCAGTAGCTTGTGTGAACAGTTGGGAGCGTGCTGGCTGTCAGGATTAGCGGCTGCCACGTGGCTCAGAGGGAGGAGAGGGCCTTCAGACTTCCTGCCAGAGGCTAGGCACAGAAGAATGAAGGAGCACACTGAAGAGGCACACCAGCACCCTACAGCTCTGTGCCCATCACTACTGAAGAATGATTGGCATATCCAGAACTGGGTTGGAATATTTTTCAGATACGAATTTAAAGAGCTAGGATTATTCTTTTTTCAATCTTTTGCTGTTTAAAAGTTTTTCTTCTCTCTGCAGGGTATCCCTCATTTTGAATTAAATTCAGTAGTACTGCTGTGTAATGTTTTAAATCTTTTCTTTCTAGGTCCCTCCAGAATTTGACTTCTCCCCTCATAAATATTTTCCAGTTGTGAAGCTTGTTTGAAAGACAGATTATTGTTAGGATACCTGAAGCATAATCTGTGTATCAGATACCAGTTGTAGGATGGATTATCTAGTGCTGTACCCAGACTGAGAGGGATCTCTAGGATAAAAGTACTGTTACGTGGAATATATAGTCTGCCTTCTTTACATAATCTGAATGACAACTGCTGTTTTAAAGTGGTTTGTATAAAGCTTTATGGGTGAAGCTGATTTTAATCAACTGTATTGTTGAAGAATGTTGTACCTTAGTTGATTTTATTAAAGATTTAATCATAAATCATTTTTATAAATGAGCTCTGACAGAAAATGGTGGTTTAGGGATTTAGTAACATTTGGGACTGAACAATGCAGTAGAGCTTTGTGTCTGATAGGCACAGCTGAGCTACTGAAATTATGCTTTGGACAAAGCCACTTTGAAAGACTGCAAGTTTCCATATTTTTACCTAAATTGCATCAAATTTGCTCACTTTGCAAGTAGAAAGACTGGGTTCTTTTCTTCCCCAGTCCTGCAAGCTAAAACAATCTTTATAGAAATTAAGAACAGATGAAAACTAGTCATTTAGCTCCTACTGCACTGCATTCAGCAATATTTGTTTTACTGAAGTCAATTGTCTAGGAGGTATTTTGTCTTAAATGTAGAAGTCCTTGAAGACAGTGAGAAATGAAGTTATTTCTAGTTGCAGTTTCTTTCTTTGTCTTTATTCTTCATGGTACTGGAGAATCTGCACAGCTAATACTGTAATAGGCACTAGCAACACAGGAACACAAGATACTAGGGGTGTATGTTAACCACTCTGCAACTTTATTTCAATCCTGTTGTTACTTTGCCATTGCAAAGGAGGGATTGTTAATTTGTTCCATTGCTGAGTCAACTCTTGCATGACTTTTATTCTCTTGTTTTGACTGCAATGCTGCTGCTGGGTTCTACTGCCTTCTTTAATGGTTGATGCAGGTAGAAATCCCAGGCAGGAGGAGCTCCAAACCTACCTTTTTCTTCCTGGAACAGGTCTTCCTCTTGTGCTTCCAGATGTGAAATAATAGGTTAGCTGATGTGTTGAGCAACCTTCTGCTACAAGATCGAAAAAACAAAAAACATTTGAAAAGCTGACTTGCTCTTTGATAAACCATACTGCCAAGTCTTAACCTGGGCCATAAAAGCAAATCCTCCAGGTTTGCCTGTGTTGGACAGGACAATTCTTCATTTTGGTGCAAAATGGCTTCCTCCATAGCGATAAGCTTCTAACTCTTTCTTGACCATGCAAGACAGTTGTGTTTCTCCTAACATATAGTTGTACTGTGGAATAATACCACTTCAACTCCATCACCTAAACAGCAGCGCTGCTGAGCTAGAGCTGGAAAACAGGGAAGGAACTTTGAAGTGGAACACCCATTTGTCTGCCAGCAATTTGCAGCTTCTTGAAAGAAGCAGAATTACTGCCCTGAATACATTCTTCTCCTGATTTCTTTGCTAAGGAGGTTGCATACCATTTTATATGTTTGCTTATCATCATGACTAATACACTTGAATGCTTCTATATTGTTGCCAAAGGAATGAAAATCCTGGAAACTAAAAAGTAGTTGTGAACATGGCAAACTGGTTCTAGTGTAAGGCACTGAGAATTCATCTGCCGCCTTGTAATCACAAAAATCTTTCCTGTCTTAAAAATCTTGAACTACATGACAGCAGCTCAAGGACAGCCTTTGGTATTTCTCCAAAGGAAGCAGCAAGTAAAAAAGAAACCAAGTTCCGCGTCACTTATAGAACTAAGAAAACAGGAATTATCATCTTTCCCATTTTCATGAATATTAAAAGTGGATGAAGTATAGAGAATAAGGTGAATACAGAGTAGAGAAGATTATTTTTATTTTAAAATATGATCAGGCTTAGCTTTTAAAAAAACATCAATGACAAGTGTTAATTTAACTCCAAGATGATTACAGCAAAGAAGCTTTCCCTGTCTTGCACAACTAAAAATTTTAGTGATAGACAACACTATGTAAACCACAGTTCCAAATTAATCTCTTGTTTTGTTCAACTAAAAGTCCTTTAATTTTAAAATTCTAATTTTATATAGTAGACATACAGGCCCCTTGTCTACTAGAAATCTACAACCCTAGTTACATTCCTGTAGCACTTGAAGCTGTTGAGAGTAAGACTGCATTCCTTCATTGTTTTGAACATTGCTCTTATGCAGGTTTTCAGACCCACTACTGTCAGAGGTGTAACAAGTGCCCTTTGTACAAAGGTAGTCTTGTTTATGGAGAGGACAACATCTAGCTGATTAGCAAGAAGCCCAGTCAGGTTTGGGCAGTGTACAGAAATACAGCCAAAACAATTCATTTTTAAAAGAATTCTATGGCAATATATTAATTACCTTATGGATTTTGTTTGTTTGTTTGGGATTTTACCAGTATCAAGTTAAAGCCACTCATTCAACTTGAATACAGTGTTTCACTGTACATTTTATACTGTTAGAATATATGCTCTTTAACAATCACTTAAACTCCTGATTAACTTCATCTCAGCTATATAATTCTTTACAGATTAAGTCCTAAGAAAATGCCCCTTTTACTAAGAATATGGGTAAGCATTTTGATCTTAAAATATGCCATTATTTGCAAAAAAAACACCCCACCTTAATAGCCCAAGTTGCCCAATACTTGTCAGTTAGAAGAGATGCACATACTTCCTTTTCTCTCCTGCTTACAGGCATTTGTTTTCCCTGCTATATTGACTGTATTAGCCCAGACCAGTTAAGTCTGACTTAAGTGGTGAAAAAAAATGAGTAACCAAGAATTCAGTAATGGAAGTTAGTGCTTTTCTTAGAAGAATTCAAGTCATACATGGCAAGTCTATCAATTAACTGTTTATGTATTTAGGCTTAAGAGGCACCATTTAACTTGAGCTCTCCCTTTCACTCTGATAACTAACACTCTTCTCATACACAAAAGAACCAACCTTCCGCTTGCATATTTAGACATCTTCAGGTACAGGAGCTGTAAACTAGTAGACTGAGGAATGACACACCACAGAAGTAGTTACAAAATGAAGTGCATTAAGAGAAAGCCAAGACAAATTTGTATTTTCTTAAATGGAATTGCTGGTTGGGAAGTTAGTCATGTCTGTCTGCTCCCATGCTGCCTCAACAGAGGTTGGTTCATACTTGCAAAGATCGCTCCAGACACAGGTGTCGGTCTTGAGAACAGACACAATCTTCAAAACATCTTACTAGACACAATGCAGGCTGGACTGCAGTTAAGGGTGCCTTAGTGGTAGCAGAGGGTATTTCTAAGTTATCACAAGTAAACTAGTTTCTAGTTTACATTCAACAAGTTACAGAAAAGACAAAGACTACAGAACATTAACAACATTATACCTTGTGCATTAACTTAGGACTTCACAACAACTACAGCTTCACCTGTGGGAGCCACTGAGATGTCTGGTAAATGCAGTCAGGTCTACCTTCTTCAGAAGTCTGGCAGAGCAGATTAGTCACTTTGAACAGCTGAGATGATTGCTGTTCTACAAGGCAAGCATTTGCCTTTCTACTTTTTAGCAGAAGATAGTGGCTGGGTGGAGTAAAGGGCAGTCCTAGCACAGCTATTCAGATGGCTTTGTTACAAAAAGTTCAGGAGTTTGAATTCTTACACTTTAAACTTGTGCAAGTTAGTGGTAACTGAACCATACCATAGTACTGAACTTGTGAACAGGAGTCCAACAAAGCTTTCAGAAAAATCTTCCTGACTAATCTCTTAATGAGAAGACACTATTGTCAGAATCTTTTTTTTTTTTTATTTTTTACCCTAAACACTGAGAAGACAACCAGGATAGTGTTTCAGCCTGGTTACAAACAGTGTAAGCTAGCAATTTCATTTAGAAGGCCCAGGAAAGTATATCGTACTGTGTAATATCTGAGGACTACAATCACGCTTTCTGAGTCTATCTACATTGCAGTAAAAAGGTGCCAGAATAGGCACCATGGGCCATTTTTCATCCTTCCCATGTTTTGTCAAGGTTAAGTCAGCTTGTCTTAAGCTCCTCTTAGAACTAGGCTGGGGATTTCTCTACTGCATTGCTCAGGGGAGTGAGCCATCCTTGGCAGAGGACTCTTTTTCATATACACCAATCTGCAAATATTGTTACTGCAGTATGACTGTACAAGTTGGCTAACTGCAAAGTTACGACACTTATTGCTAGCTAATTTCAATACTGGAATTGGTAGGAAGGAAAGAGTCATTGCAGAGGTCAAGGTGTTTTAAAACAAGCCTTCAGAGATTTAAGATGATTTTTTTTCACCACTGAAACAGTACTAAAACTTCACAAGAAAATACTACTTCATTTGGGCCCTTATTGAAGACTTGAGAAGATAATCAAAACATTCTCAGATCACTTTGCTGTCATCGTTGCTGCATTTATATGAAGAGGTGACTAGGTTGCATGATGAACCTCCTTTGCTCACAATCTCTGTCGTTCATCATGCACAGATAAGTGGTTCTTCATATCTTCAGGGTTTTGAACTAATTAGGAAAAAAGGTACAGAAATCTCTTTAAGAGGCAGAAGTGACAGTTCTTCATCTAGAAAACAATCTAGACCACAGCAGGAGAAATTTTGAAAGGACTGTTAAGTACTGTGTAGTATAGTAAAAGCTACAGATACTGTCCCTCCCCACCACATGTTAAACAATAGCTTCAGTGATGTTATATGTAAAATAGGTCACACTGTCAACATGAGGGAAAGCTCAAAGAACAAACAAATTAGCTAGCTATATCTGCTACAGGATACCATTCAAAATATCATCTTAATTTTTTTTTTCTTTTTTACCATTTTCAATCCCTGCAAGTGCTGCTTCCTTGTCCATTTCTGATTCAGCTTCATTCTCATCTAAATTGTAAGCAACATCCCTGTCCTGGTTCAGTGCTTCATGTTCTTGTTTGTCTGCAGAAGTGTTAAAATTAATTAGTTTTATGCTATACCATAAGGTCATCTGCACAAGAAACAGTTATTGTAGCAATCTTGCACAGAATTTACTTTGCTGCTGAATGAATTGCTGTTTAGTGTAGGTTTTCATATTATTTCTCCTTTTGAACTGTTACATTTCAGAGCAGCTTTTGCTGTAAATCTTATCTAAAGAACTAGATGAGAGACAGAATCTTTGGGCATTTGGAAAGTGTAATAAAATTCAGCCAGCGCTCAGACAGACAGAAAGGAAGAGCATTAAACAATTTCAGAATACATTAAAGGACAGCCTAAGGAGGAGTAAAACCTGAAGCCAATGCTGAAAACCCTGGCTTTTCACTGGCTACATGGCAGAGCTTTTTCTTGCGCTAATGGTTGGATGATTTTTTTTTACCTAATCTTTCTGCTATTTATTTCCATTGAAATGGAAGCAGTTTAGGTAACTTGTATTCACATCTTTTGGGGGGACAGCTTGCTCTGGCCAGCATCTTTTTGGAGCAGTTGGAAAAATACTACTTTAGCAATGCAGATGAGATTATTTATCCCTGCCAAGTTATCAACAGTGTTAACATCATTACTCATGATTCTATGAATGCATTTACTAGAAAAGCATAAACAGCATTTTTTGTGGGCATCAATTCCTGCTCTGACTGCCATAAGGCTTCCTCTTGATTACTCTGGGCTGCTGGGTCCACCTGAGACCAAGTTCCTCAAGACAGATGGAGGGATGTCTAGATTCTGGTCAGATTTGGGCACAACATCAATACTCTGCTGCTCGGTGCTGTGGAGACACATGGTTCAGGGTCACATGTGGTAGATGCCAGAAACTGGCACCTTTGCAATATCTGATCTGCAATTTTGCAGATTCACAATAATAAACTTTAGATACATTAAGTCTTAGGTCGTGTTTTATTTATGCTAGCTTATTTTGAAATAGGGATAGCTAGCATGGACACTGTAAAAGGACTATCTGCAAAACATCAATATTTAGTATCATTCTACTTATCAATGCTTTGGATGGTTAACGTCTCATCCTTTTCAAATGCATCATATTCTTATAGAGCCTCAATACCAAAAAGCTTCAGGGCTAATTTCCCCAAATGCTTTGTACAACCAATGGGGAGAGAGACAGGAAGACTGCTATGGTGATGCAGAACAACCCAGCCTGGTAGCTCCATGTCGCACAAACAGAACCCTCCGTCTTTACCCATGGACTGTAGAAGACTGCTGGGGACCGACTAATCTTTTACATCTCACACTAAGCTTTATGAAACCTTATACTAAGTTTAGCCAGCTGCCACCACTGTTGCAGAAATCGTGCCCTATTCCACACTTTCATTTCTTTCAGTGTTCTTAACAATATGGGAAATGCTACCTACCAGCCTTTCCAGTGGGCGAGTCATCCTGCTTAGTATCATAATTTAGGAGCTGCTCCCTCTCGACTTCCTCGCTAGCAGCCTGCTCTGCTGCCAGCTGTAATGCATCTTGCCCAGCTACATGTTTTTCATCTTCAGATGGAGTCAGCTCCTTCTCTGACTCAGGCAGCATCTCCTTAGGACCTGCAGCAGCCTTGAGCGAATCCTGTGGGTTTTTCAGTTGACTAGAAAGCTTCTCCTCTTCTGCCTTAGGCTCCTGTCTTCTGCTGTCAGCTAGGCCGCTTATTCTTTCTGTAAGCAATAAAAATGATTCTGAGTAAAAAACTTAATGCCTTTCAGTGGTGGCACAAGTTAAAAACCTTTAATAAATACTGCTTTATCTTTCGCATTCAATTCTTGTTTTTCCTCTGAAAAAGTATCTTCCAACCACGTCAGTTCCAAGACAACCCATGTTTTTCCTACTGGGAACAGCTAAAGAATGAGACATTGTTTACCGTCACAGATTCATGCTTCTACCTACTTAAAATTTTGGTGTGTGCAGTTAATAAATTGGGCAGGTGAAACAGAGCAGTTTAAATAAAAATTGCAGTGTGCTGTATAACCATCAGGTTTCTGTGTGTTACATTTCATTACTAACAATAAAACTGATTTGGTGTTCAAAAGTAGCTCAGGACAAAGCAGTCACATGGGCATATTTGCAAGTAAATCAAGGCTATTCTTATTTTTAAATATGAAGAGGAAGTGCAGGAGGGCTGTTACTTTTAGCAGACATTACCATATCTTTTTGCCTGTGTATCTCTATTTTTACTGAAAAAAATCACAATAAAATTTGCCTGAATAAACTATACATAGAGGTTGTCTTCAATTGCTAGCTCTCTGAAATAAGAGTTGCATGCTCCCAAGATTGTAATTTAAGATAGCATGTAAGAATAATTAAATAGGAAATTTAATTTCTGTCACAAACAGTACTATGCAAGACGGACATACAAAGATACAGCCATTCAAATTAATAGTTTCTGAGAGTTTAGTGCCAAAAGCAACCATTAGGCTAACTAATCTGGTCTCCTATGTATCATTTCCTTTACTTGCATTTTGCTCATTGACAACACATGGCAAGCATGCATGTCTGTTTGGTTAAAGCCTAACTTTCGTAGGGTCGGTGTCCTGGGTTCAGCTGGGATAGAGTTAATTTTTACAGGAACCTGGGAGGTGGGGGGCATAGCCGGGGCAGCTGACCTGAACTGGCCAAGGAGCTATTCCATACCATGTGACATCATGCTCAGTATATAAAGGGGGAGCGGGCCGGGGGGTGGGCTCTTCTTTTCGGTGGGGGAAGTGGCAGAGCGTCGGGTCCCGGGTGGTGAGCAGTTGCACTGTGCATCACTCTTTTTGTATACTTTTTCATTAGTACCGTTGTTGTTGTTGCAATTTCTTTGTGTTGTTCCAGTAAACTGCCTTTATCTCAACCCTCGAGGTTCCAGGTTTGGGTTTTTTTTTTTTTTCCTCTCCTCCGTCTTCCCCCCATCCCACCGGAGGGGGGCGGGAGGAGTGAGCGAGCGGCCGCGTGGTCCTTTGTTACCGGCTGGGCTGAAACCACGACAGTCCTTTTTGGCGCCCAACGTGGGGCACGAAGGGTTGAGATAACGACAGATCTGGCCAGAGCGTGTTGAAACAAATTTGTCATACGCATTTCTTATACTAGATAAATAGATGTTAGTCACAATGTTGATTCAGCTGTTTACATGGTGGCGTTTTGTAAGTTCTTATATGCTTTATGTATTGCCTGTAGTTGCGTATCTCATCTCTGGGAGAGTGATTGGGATTATCATTTTGCTGTACTGGGCAATGTCGACTTGTGAAATGATTACATCACTGGTCATGAGGTTAAGCTGTTATCTGTATGAGGCAGTGATATCATTTCCAGACTTTGGGCACCTTCTGTCGGATTTTATTGGTAATTACACCCAACCCATGGGGAAGTCAGGGGGGGATACTTCCCCCCATCCGTTCCCCTCCCTTTTCTCTTTCCAACTAATTACAACAGTTTTCGAGAATTTTGAATATCCTTGGGATGCGCAAGCCTGTGTGCTGTTAGTGCTATGCCTCCTGACTATGTTTCAGGTCTTGTCTAGGGCTACAAAGAGGCTCTTTAAGAGTACCACCCAGAGATCTGTCCCAAAGCTGGATATTCATGGGTGGCACGGCGTGTGGGAGGATGTGGGCAGGTATCTAGAGAACTTCTCACCTCCAGTGACTTGGAAGTTCACTCCCGAACAACTGCAGAACCCTCATGAAGTGATAGAATTTTTGAAAGGAAAATGCTGTGGCTATCCCAGAGACACACAACTCACTACACTGTGCTGGGCCCTGGCCGGTATCTACCAAACCCTGCTTGATACTATGCAGCACCCCCAGGGGGAAAAGCGGGAAAAGATGGAAAACAAGACAACATGCACCGTGGCCGCCCCAACCCCGACAACATGCACTGTGGCCGCCCCAACCCCGACAACATGCACCGTGGCCGCCCCTACCACGACAACAGGTAGCATGGCTGCCCCTACCCCGGTGACAGATACTGCCACTAAACCAGAGAACCAACCTGTGCCAGTATCAGTCGCCCCTGTACAGAAAAAGAAACACACAAAGAAATCAGTTCGCTCAGTGAGAGATGAAGATGAACCAGGGTCATCGCGAGAACAGGAGGAAGAGGCAGAACCTGAAATAATTACCCGATCTCTATCCCTGAGTGAGTTGCGTGACATGCGAAAAGATTTTAGCCGCCACCCAGGTGAGCACATTGTTACCTGGCTGCTCCGATGCTGGGATAATGGGGCTAGTAGTGTGGAATTAGAGGGTAAGGAAGCCAAGCAGTTGGGATCTCTGTCTAGAGAAGGGGGTATCGACAAGGCGATTGGGAGAAAAACACAAGTCCTCAGCCTCTGGAGGCGACTTCTGTTAGGTGTAAAGGAAAGATACCCTTTCAGGGATGAAGTTACATGTCACCAAGGCAAGTGGACCACCATGGAGAGAGGTATCCAGTACCTGAGGGAATTAGCCGTGCTGGAGGTGATTTATAATGATCCAGAAAATGCGCAGTCACCCACAGATCCAGATGAAGTCCAATGCACACAACCGATGTGGCGGAAGTTTCTACGAAGTGCACCACCAACCTATGCCAACTCATTGGCAGTAATGTCCTGGAAAGAAGGCTATGGACAAACGGTGGATGAATTGGCTGTCCAACTCCGGCAATATGAAGGAAGTCTCTCTTCCTCCCTACGGGCCTGTGTCTCAGCTGTAGAGGAATTGTCCCGAGAGTTCCAGCAATTCAAAGTAGATATGTCCTCCTCCTCACCTGTACAGGCCCGCATTGCAGTTATTGGGAGTAAGCGTTCCTCTGCCCAAGAGAGAGGAGAGAGAAAGTACACACGACGGGCTAACCTGTGGTTTTACCTGCGTGACCATGGAGAGGACATGAGGAAGTGGGATGGAAAACCTACCTCAGTCTTGGATTCACGGGTACGGGAGTTGCGAGAAAAAGCAACCAGAAAAGAAGATTCTTCTTGGAAAACTGCTGCTCCAGTTTCCCGTGAGCAGTCCCCCGGGCGCAGTAGATGGGCCGATCTCATTTCTGATCCTCTTGAAGGGACTTCTGATTCACATGTGCAAAAAGTGGGTAACAGATATTCTAACCAGGATTAGAGGGGCCCTGCCTCCAGCCAGGTGGAGGAGAGGGACAACCGAGTCTACTGGACAGTGTGGATTCGATGGCCTGGCACGTCAGACCCACAGGAATATAAGGCTCTAGTAGACACTGGTGCACAATGTACCCTAATGCCATCAAGTTATAAAGGGGCAGAACCCATCTGTATCTCTGGTGTGACAGGGGGATCCCAAGAGCTAACCGTATTGGAAGCCGAAATGAGTCTAACCGGGAATGAGTGGCATAAACACCCCATTGCAACTGGCCCAGAGGCCCCGTGCATCCTTGGTATAGATTATCTCAGAAGGGGGTATTTCAAGGACCCAAAAGGGTACCGTTGGGCCTTTGGTATAGCTGCATTGGAGACGGAGGAGATTGAACAGCTGTCTACCCTGCCTGGTCTCTCCCAGGACCCTTCGGTTGTGGGGTTGCTGAAGGTTGAAGAACAACAGGTGCCAATTGCTACCACGACGGTGCACCGGCGGCAATATCGCACCAACCGAGACTCCCTGATCCCCATCCATAAGCTGATTTGCCAGTTGGAGAGCCAAGGAGTGATCAGCAAGACTCACTCACCCTTTAATAGTCCCATATGGCCCGTGCGGAAATCTAATGGGGATTGGAGACTAACAGTAGATTATCGTGGGCTGAATGAAGTCACGCCACCGCTGAGCGCTGCTGTGCCAGATATGTTAGAGCTTCAATATGAACTGGAATCAAAGACAGCTAAGTGGTATGCCACAATTGACATTGCTAATGCATTTTTCTCCATTCCTTTGGCAGCGGAGTGCAGGCCACAGTTTGCTTTCACTTGGAGGGGTGTCCAGTACACCTGGAATCGACTGCCCCAGGGGTGGAAACACAGCCCCACTATTTGCCATGGACTGATCCAGACTGCACTAGAAAAAGGTGAAGCTCCAGAGCACCTGCAATATATTGATGACATCATCATATGGGGCAGCACGGCAGAAGAAGTTTTTGAGAAAGGGAAGAAAATAATCCAAATCCTTTTGAAGGCTGGCTTTGCCATAAAAGAAAGTAAGGTCAAGGGACCTGCGCAGGAAATCCAGTTCTTAGGAGTAAAATGGCAAGACGGGCGTCGTCAGATCCCTGCGGACGTGATCAACAAAATAGCAGCTATGTCCTCACCGACTAATAAAAAGGAAACACAGGCTTTCTTAGGTGTTGTGGGCTTTTGGAGAATGCATATTCCAAATTACAGTCAAATTGTAAGTCCTCTCTACCAAGTTACCCGGAAGAAGAACGATTTTAAATGGGGGCCTGAGCAACGACAAGCCTTTGAACAAATTAAGCGGGAGATTGTTCATGCAGTAGCTCTTGGGCCAGTCCGGACAGGACCAGATGTTAAAAATGTGCTCTACACTGCAGCTGGGGAGAATGGCCCTACCTGGAGCCTTTGGCAGAAAGCACCTGGAGAGACCCGAGGCCGACCCCTGGGGTTTTGGAGTCGGGGATATCGAGGATCCGAGGCTCGCTATACTCCAACTGAAAAAGAGATATTGGCAGCATATGAAGGAGTTCGAGCCGCTTCAGAAGTGGTTGGTACTGAAACACAGCTCTTCTTAGCACCCCGACTGCCAGTGCTGGGCTGGATGTTCAAAGGGAAAGTTTCCTCTACACATCACGCGACTGATGCCACGTGGAGTAAGTGGATTGCACTGATCACACAGCGAGCTCGCATAGGAAACCCCAGTCGCCCAGGAATTTTAGAAGTGATCACGGACTGGCCAGAAGACAAAGACTTTGGAATGTTGCCAGAGGAGGAGGTGACACGGGCTGAAGAGGCCCCGCTGTATAATAAACTGCCAGAAAATGAGAGGCAATATGCCCTGTTCACTGATGGGTCCTGTCGCATCGTGGGAAAAACATCGGAGGTGGAAGGCTGCTGTATGGAGTCCTACACGACTAGTTGCAGAAACTGCTGAAGGAGAAGGTGAATCGAGTCAGTTTGCGGAGGTGAAAGCCATCCAGCTAGCATTAGATATTGCTGAAAGAGAAAAGTGGCCAGTGCTCTATCTCTATACTGACTCATGGATGGTGGCAAATGCCCTATGGGGGTGGCTACAGCAATGGAAGAAGGGCAACTGGCAACGCAGAGGTAAACCCATTTGGGCTGCCGCACTGTGGCAAGATATCGCTGTTCGGATAGAGAAGCTAGTGGTAAAAGTACGTCATGTAGATGCTCATGTACCCAAGAGTCGGGCCACTGAAGAACATCAAAACAATCAGCAGGCAGATCAGGCCGCCAAGATTGAAGTGTCTCAGGTGGACCTGGACTGGCAACGTAGGGGTGAGCTATTTATGGCTCGGTGGGCCCACGATACCTCAGGCCATCAGGGGAGAGATGCAACATATAGATGGGCTCGAGATCGAGGGGTGGACTTGACCATGGACACTATCGCACAGGTCATCCACGAATGTGAAACATGTGCCGCAATTAAGCAAGCCAAGCGGCAAAAACCCCTGTCGCATGGGGGGCGATGGCTGAAATATAAACAGTGGGAGGCCTGGCAGATTGACTATATCACACTCCCACGAACACGCCAAGGCAAGTGCCATGTGCTTACAATGGTGGAAGCAACCACTGGATGGCTGGAAACATACCCTGTGTCCCATGCCACTGCCCAGAACACTATTCTGGGCCTTGAAGAGAAAATTTTATGGCAACACGGCACCCCAGAAAGAATCGAGTCGGACAACGGGACTCACTTCCGAAACAACCTCGTAGATACCTGGGCCAAAGAACACGGCATTGAGTGGGTATATCACATCCCTTATCACGCACCAGCCTCCGGAAAAATCGAACGATACAACGGACTGCTGAAAACTACATTGAGAGCGATGGGGGGTGGGACTTTCAAACATTGGGATACACATTTAACAAAAGCCACCTGGTTAGTTAATACTAGAGGATCCGCCAATCGGGCTGGCCCCGCCCAACCAAGACTTCCACATACTGTAGAAGGCGATAAAGTCCCTGTAGTGCGCATGAGGAGTATGTTAGGAAAGACAGTCTGGGTTAGTCCTCCCTCAAGCAGAGGCAAACCCATTCAAGGGGTTGTTTTTGCTCAGGGACCTGGGTACACCTGGTGGGTGATGCAGAAGGATGGGGAAGTTCGATGTGTACCTCAGGGAGATTTGATTTTGGGAGAGAATAGCCAGTGAATTGGGCTGTATGATACCTAACTGCTAAATACCCTGCCAATGCATGTCATTGTATCTATAGTGTCTATATGCCATATCAAGGGTATTACTGTAAGAATTACCCAAATGACTGCGGGATGGACTTTGAAACTAAGCCAAGTACAACAGCGACAGAACTTGAACTGACACCCAGCAATTTCCTCAAGATCAACATCCTCGACCTGCAGAACAAGGGCGTGAGTTGCACCAAATGTACTAGCCACAAGTTCCAGAGGCAGCATACAACAACCCACCATCTCACACCATCTCTCTTATCCTGAAGAACTGTTACAACAGATGGAGCCCCAAAGTCATGGACTAAATAAAATCAATGGACACATTAGAGGAATAGCCCATACGCTAAAGGAATACCATTCGCGTGTGTGTGTGTGTGCGGGGGGACGACGGGGACGGACGCAAGTCCATATACTTATATATATAAGACAAGGAAGTGGTAGTGGTCGATTGGAAAATGTAAGATCTGGGCATGATGTAGATGGTATAGAATAAGGGGTGGATAATGTCCTGGGTTCAGCTGGGATAGAGTTAATTTTTACAGGAACCTGGGAGGTGGGGGGCATAGCCGGGGCAGCTGACCTGAACTGGCCAAGGAGCTATTCCATACCATGTGACATCATGCTCAGTATATAAAGGGGGAGCGGGCCGGGGGGTGGGCTCTTCTTTTCGGTGGGGGAAGTGGCAGAGCGTCGGGTCCCGGGTGGTGAGCAGTTGCACTGTGCATCACTCTTTTTGTATACTTTTTCATTAGTACCGTTGTTGTTGTTGCAATTTCTTTGTGTTGTTCCAGTAAACTGCCTTTATCTCAACCCTCGAGGTTCCAGGTTTGGGTTTTTTTTTTTTTTCCTCTCCTCCGTCTTCCCCCCATCCCACCGGAGGGGGGCGGGAGGAGTGAGCGAGCGGCCGCGTGGTCCTTTGTTACCGGCTGGGCTGAAACCACGACAGGTCGGGTAGCAGGCTAGATGTATCAAACTTATTAAGAAAGCAAATACTAAACGTTCTTGAAAATCATTGCTTCCAAAAGCAGGGTATTTTCTCTGTATTAAATGAGGGATATGATTCCAGAATTGTAAATGTTTGTATTTTTATTTACATGCAACATGTCAATTACAACAAAATTAAACCAGTAGAAATGCTAGTAATAAAAATGCTTGAATAGATATTATACCTCTCCACAGCTGGAAATTTGAATAAAGTTCACTCTGCTGGTGTCACTTTTTCCATCTTACTCTTTTGTACAAAAATGGGGGGTTTTTAAGCGTTCAGTTAAATTACAAACATTCTTAACCAGTTGCTAGTAAGAGAGTGATTTCCATCTCACCTTTAGCCTGCAGCAAGTCTGTCTTTTTTACTGTAGGTACTGCTTTAGGCACATCTTCATTGCGTTTCTGCTGTTCCAAGTCAGCCTGCCTGAACTCGGTTTGCTTCAAGGCTGGTAGTTGAATATTGACCTATAAAGTGAATGTACATAGATAAGCATTGGTCTATGTTACTCCTGGATTTGGAAAGGGAAGTGGAAGTTAGATAAGAATTCAGTGGGGGAAAAAATTCCTAACAAACTTGGAAATATTTGGACTGTAATTTTTATTGGTGATGGAAGTACCACACAATCTTGAATATGCAGTGATGCTTCTATATAACAGCACAACACATTGGGAGAATTTAACACACCTTTATTGTAATGGCAGCTAACAATAAAGTTACTCTTCTTGGTTAGTGTTTCACAAGAAACAACACTACCTGTTATTCTCTGAGGGTCACAGAACAGTAACACCAGGCATTTCTCCACTGTTGCCCTGCTACAATGTCAGCATCAGTGGAGAAAAAAAGCAGATGGCATTAACTACTGTTAGTAATCTACAGGGACAGGTAAACTGAGTTTGGGCATAATAAGACTTTAATTAAGCAAACCTGTACAGCACTGGTCTGAAACTATGTTGAATGCAGGATTAAGATAAGAAAAACATAAAGCAACCAACTAGACAACAGTATCTGTTTTAACATGATGGAGCTCACTTAAGAATGTATTAAATGCTGGTACTATACTGCTCTCAGCATCTGACCTGCTTAAAGATTAATGGCTAAGATCTACACCACCTTGAAGATCTTCCAATTTAGCAATTAAAATTCCACGTACAACTTTTACTCATATTGGCATTTTATTGGCTGAAAGCTATGTCAATTCAGTTCATACGAACACTGAACATGAAATGTGCCTGGAGCCCGTGCTGTGTATACCAGCTCTGGCACAAAAAACCAGACCATTATGGAACTGTTTGTTCTATGGGGATTTTTTGCTAATTTTTTTGTTTTGTTAAAAAAAAAAATAAAAATTGAAAGACACAGAGAAAGAACAAGCATACAGACATTTAGAGATATAAATCTTTTTATACCTGGTACTATACATATGAATAGGAAACCTTATGGTATAGGAAGTCATAGTCAACAAAGTTTTCTGCTGTGATGTTGGTAAGACTGTAGCTACCCGTTGTTCTAAGCAGGTCAATAAAACACTAGGTTGTCAAGTGTTCATGCAGTCATTTGGAGAAATGTCTGCAGAAATAAATGGTTTAATAACCAAGAAGCCAAAGTTGTAGAGGATTTGTAGGATATGATTACTTGGCTGTTTTGAAAATGTTTAAGCTCAGTCAAAGGCAGGCAGAACTAAAGACCTTGTTGGGTTAACACCATGAAATCCAACATCAACAACAAATAACCTAGCATTAACTCTTGCGAAATCTTGAGAAACAAGTATTACCACAGAATATTTGGTTACTGTAGTAAGGATATTCAGAAGAACTCCCTTCCTTCAGTCATTAAAACAAAAATGCTGTATTTAAAAATTATTCTGTTTCATAAATAATTCAGCCTCTTGAGGTCACCCTCCACAGTGGAAATCATCAGAAAGTGAACATAAGATTATTTTTCACTTTATGCTGGGCATGAATTCTTCTGTAAAAATACTAAGCCTGCACTTACTAGCAAGAAATCACCTCTTAATTAAATATGCAAAAGCCCTTAGCTTATATTATCTTAAATTTCTAGGTCAGCAATTTTTAATCATGGTGTCAAATAAATTAAAAGGGTGTATGCTGAAAATTTTTTAAGTTGAAGTGGTTGGATAAAAAGATAATAATTGGAACATGTTGTGTTTTCCTCAGCCAAGAAGTATACATCATTCCTTAAAATACAGAGCTGTAAGAAAAGCTGTTTATTAACCAACCAACACTCCATTTTCTTTCTCTGTTTTATTTTAACTCTGACCTTTCCATTACATAAGCATGTACATCTTACAAACAGGAATTATTCAGCTAAAAACGTACACAGATTTCCTCAGGGTCCCCTTGCACTAATGATAAATAACACAGCTTTTGCACAAGCAAAAAGTTGCAATCCTTGGGCAAACAAACAACTGAGAAGGTTACAGCTTGACATAAGAAACACTGTCACAGATGCTAGAGAACACAAGCAGACAGAATTTATTTAGGCTGTGGTTAGTGGTTATCTATCTCATCTGGGACTATCCCCTCTAGAGATTAAAAGGAAACGGGTAACCTGCCCTGCTTAACCTACTGCCTGCTTTGAGTAAATATTGCCTCCAGCTATGGGACTTGTTGCAGGAGACCGAAATTGTCCTGCAGAGGAGCTTCAGCCAAACTCCTCAGGTTCCTTTTGGGATGATTTTCCTTCCAAACAAAAAGGTAAAAAAAAAAACAAACCAAACTGCAAAACAAACAAAAAAGCATCTGGTGCAAGTAACTGTAATGAAAATCTGCTGCAAAGCCACACCAGAAATTAAGTTGACCCCCTCATGGTCTTCCCCACATCACTTTCCAAATAGTATTTCACACCTTGACATTAAACAAGATACACTGGTGTGACAAACAAATATATCTTCTTCAAATGATGGGCTTTTAATTTACTTTTCACTATAAAATTACTATTACTACTTTTTATTTACTTATTTGACACTGTAATAAAAACTATTGATAAACAAGAGCTTTCACTTTTTTTTTTTTTTTAAGGGATAACGGGCTGGCATTTCCTGTCTCTAATGCTTCAGTCATTTTGCAGCTCTTGTACAATGCAGGTTCCCAGGATAAAAGGTCACAAACTTAGCAGTTCTCTCTCCCACCATTTTACATAAAGGACTGGACACAGACTGGAACCATTACCTGAACACCTAGGCGTCTCTGGGCAGATGTTTCAGCCATTTTCTCCCACCAATTTCCAGCTTTTTGCAAAACCCAGCTTCAATCCTCATTGCTTTACCCTTTCCACTTCTGAAGTCATCAAATTGTTTCTTCTAGTAGCCTTTTCCTTGCCAAAGAGAAAAGGGCATACACCACCAAACCCCCACTGCCTTTGCAATGAGAGTTGGGGGGAAAGGTCCCATTGCAGTCACATGTAAAAAATGTAACTTCTGTAACTTGGGCTTGTAGTCCTGACAGAAGGGCTACTTCGGTACATAGAAATACATCAGTTGCCTTCTCACCTAGGAGCTTCAGTGCGTGTTTCCAGGGCCATCTGTATCAAGCTTAACCAATCAAGTCCTATTCCTGACCAAATCCTCCTTCACTGAAGAAGCATCAGTAATTCACATGCCAATACAACAGGATCATCTTAAATTTCCTTTTCTCAGGATCTCCTCTTACCCTCTGTACCCTAGGAAGGAAAAGTCAGCTGGCACACAGCTACCCTGTGTGGCAAGCCTGCCCCATCCTAGTAAGCCTTCTCAAGTCACACACCTTTTGTGGTTCTTTGACTCGAAATATCCAAAAGCAAACAGCTAGCACATTTGATCTTCCCCTCATTCCCACAGTAAAAGGCTGACATTAGGATTTCTGTGAAAATTCATAGCTGATGGACCTCAAAGACCCTTGGACTACAATATCGTATTCAAGGCTTGCTGCTACTCTGATGTGATTCACAATTTATCCTCATTTTTAACACATCTTCAACACACAAAGCAACTAAGTACTTTAACAAGGTAAAAGGAGCTGTGAACCAAATCTCAGCAGTGTAAATATTCTTTAATGGGCTCCACACCACTACCAGCGTTACCTCTCAAATTCTGCTTGTCTCAGAGACACAGTGATTTTGAGTATCCTGCAGGACCTCTGCCTCTTCTGTCCTCAGAATTGCTCCATTTCCCATAGATCAGAAACATTCAACAAATGTGAAGGAAAGCAGTGTAAAACTTAAAGAGATGGGCTAATATTAGTTGGAGATAGCAGAAAGGTGAAAAACCCCTTAGAAATTACAAAGAAAAAGATTTTTAAGAAATTACCCAAACCATACCTGGCTATTCCTTTTTGAATCTTCTGAGAAGTCTTTGTTTTCTTTGATTTGTGGTATATTGCTACCCTTTTTTGTAAGCTCATCTACCCTTTCTTCACATTGCTCTTTTAATTCTTTCATCTGGTTGATACACTGTGACCTGGAGAAAACGTGAACAAGTGAGCAGTTAACTTTCATCCACACTCTTCTAAAAAGTTCTTTTGTAACATGTCCATTTTTTTATTTTCTTCCTCTTTTTATTACTTTCTTAGTTCTACGATCTGTGCTTACATTTGAGAAGTCAGTAGGAAAAAATGGGGTGTTAACCTACGTCCTAAGGACAAACTCATGGTGCAGACAGTCCTTTATTTAAACTGCTTTTGTTAGACAGCTCAACAAGCTACATGAATTTTCTTGTCTTCCACTAAGCATTTCTAGTATGATAACAGAAATGTGTATTTGGATTTTAGCTAGGAAGAGAAAACAGCAAGGAACTAGTTGAAATAAGAAACAGGTGTAAGCTACTGCTAGCAAACTGAACACCCTTTCTCAGCATTTCACCAAAGTGCAGTGCTGCAAGACATTACAAAACATGTTACAGAAATGGAGTGCATCAGCAGGTATTTGGTTTGGGTTTGTGTGGCAGGGTTTTTGGTAGTGGAGGAAGGGTGGCCTCTGTGAGAGAAGCTGCTGGAAGCTTCCCCGGCTCCAAGTCGGACCCACCTCTGGCCCAGGCCGAGCCCATCAGTGACGGTGGTAGCGCCTCTGGGAGAACATATTTCAGAAGGGGAACCTGCAGCGGAGAGGGGAGTGGGATGTGAGAGGAAGGAACCCCTCTGCAGACACCGAGGTCAGTGCGGAAGGAGGGGAGGAGGTGTGCCAGAGGAGGTTGATGCCCCTGCAGCCCGTGGTGAGACGGCAGGCTGTGTCCCCCAGCCCACGGGGGGGAGCGGGGAAGCGGAGGCCCACCTGCAGCCCGGGGAGAAAGGAGCCCACGCCAGAGCAGGGGGAGGCCCCTGAAGATGGCCCTCACTCTGTGTGAAAGCCCACGCTGGAGCAGTCTGTGCCTGAAGGACTGCAGCCCCTGGGAAGGACCCACGCTGGAGCAGTTCATGAAGAACTGTCTCTCATGGGAGGGACCCCACGCTGGAGCAGGGGACAAGTGAGGAGTCCTCCCCCTCACAAGGTGTGATGAACTGACCGCAAGCCCCATTCCCTGTCCCCCTGAGCTGCTGTGGGGGAGGAGGTAGAGAAAATCAGAAGTGGAGTTCAGCTGGGAAGGAGGAAAGGGTGGGGGGAAAGTGTTTCAAGGTTTGGTTTTACTTGTCATTATCCTTATTTTGACCTGTAGTAAATTAAATTGATTTTGTGTTTTCCCCAAGTTGAGCCTGTCTTTTGCCTGTGACCATAAGCGGTGAGTGATCCCTCCCTGTCCTTGTCGCGACCTTGTTTCTGTGTATTTTCTCTTCCTCATCCCACCGGGGCCGTGGGGGAGCAGTGAGCAAGCAGCTACGTGGTGCTTTGTTACCAGCTGGGCTTAAACCACGACACTACTCTAAGTTCCAAAAGGAGTACTTCCTCAAGATGCAAGTACTGTATATCTTTTATATACTTTCAATAGTTACACAGTGCCATTAGTCCATTAACCGTCATGACACCAGGGGTCTTCTGTTTGCAGTTCTGTGGCCTGCCTTTCCCTCACAGCTCCTTAACTTCGAGGTAAGCCCGAGGCTGCTGCGGCAGTGTTGTTCCTGAAGCTCCCAGGGCAGTGTTTTCCCCTTTTGTGGCTGTGCTGAGGATCCTGTGCAAACCCCAGGAGTGTTGTCAAGCTGGGTTTCTCAGGAGAAGTGACTGCCATCAGGGCAAGACCACCTTTTGTCCCCCACTCTCTTCATAACCTGTTTTGTAACTTTTGGTTTATATTAGAAGACGACCAAGATCTAGTGAATAACAAAGCAGATAAGCATTACCCCATAACACACATGTAGAAGGCTTAGAAACCAGTCATCATATGACCCCAAGTATGCTTTCATCCCAACACGAACAAGCAATAGTGGTTTTGAGTGGACCCCAATAAGAAGTGCATTATGCTAGGGAAAAATGTGAAAAATCATCATCGTTGTCAGCACCCACTGCGCTGGAGAGTGTGCCCAAGGAAGAGGCTTGGCTGGGGACCACACAGTTTCTCTTCCCTGCTGGCCCCAGTGGCAAAGGAGTGTGTTGGGGGTTTTTTTTAACCCTTTTTTTCCTTTCTCTCTCTCTCCCCTTTGTTTTTTTCCACTCTAAGGTAAATTTGAGTTCAATGTATACCATCAGTTACAGACCCTGCAAACATGTCTTCCTGCATGCAAAACCTCTCTCGCCATCCTTTGTACATATAACAACTTGGTCAACATGCTGCAAGTTTTATCTCCCCCTCACTAAGACAGAAAGGGGGATTAATTTCTTCTGAGCCTGGCACTGGCAGTGTTAATACTCCCGGTGTAACTGCAGCTGGTTCAGACGGGCATATCCCAGTTTTCAAGCTGCAAATAAGCTACTACCTAATCCAGAGGAATTCTCAGGGCACGTGCCCTCTATGACAGCAAGTCACTCGTTTTATGGCATTTTCATCCTTCTCCACCCCCACTTTTTAAAAGCAAAAAATCTGTTCTGTAGTTTGCACCCAGAAAGGAAGAAGAGTGGCAGACAGGTATGCTATGAACTGGCAAATTAATTACCTTTATGAACTGACAAATTAATTACCTGTATTACCTTTTCTTCTTGACATTATTCTCAGGTCTGATTTTGCTAATGCTAATACATGGAAGAGTCATCAAAATAAGCAGTGCTTCCTAAGTCAGTGAACATCAGAGACAATAAAACAGTATAGGCTTGAGTTATGCACATATTCACTAATTTCTAGGAAATAAAAGAACATCAGCATTCCCTGCACCTCAGTTTGCAAGCCTGAGAAAGATGTGGTATACAGACAGCCTGAAGCTGGATAAACCAACCTTTCCCAAATGCTCTTTCATCCCACACTGCACATGAAAATAAAGCTCATTTAACATTTGTGACAAATCCTTCTTTTTTATTTATTATCTGTGAAGGAATTCCCTTCTTGTAAAAGGGATTTCTGGAGATTTGAATACTCTGCTCATGCATACAACAACTTCCGAAGAACAAGAACAGCACTGTTTTCTCCACCTCATCCCATCAACATGACATACTCCAAATGGGCAAAAACAGTGCTCTTGAATTCAGTCTCTGTGGCATGTTTTCTCTATCACAAGATCAAAAAGAGTTAGTTTCTGTGATAAAGACCTCACCAGCGCACAGACAAAGGTGCCCACGTAACAGCCTCCCCAGCTGCCCCCAGGCCCATCACAGAAGCCATCAGCCCATCCAAGGCCCATCGCCATGAGCCCAAAGGAGCACAGAGGCACAAGGGCAGCGGGGAGCCTAAATTACAGACTCAGAAGAAGGGTCACCCTGTCCACCCCACCCCACATCCCCATGCTGTCTCAGATCAGCCTCAGACCCTGTGTCCAGGCTTAAAACCCATCAAGATGAGTCAACGAGACCAAGGTGTTTCCTGCTCAGGGTGGGGGACACATTATGGGATGAAGGGTTAGAACATGTCAGGATTGCACAAGACTTATTATGGGATCAAACGCAGGGAAAGGGATGGATCTCTGGCAGGAACAAGCACGAGAAAAGAGAGAGATGAGGCGATAAACAGTTGGTCGCGTATAAACATGTTGCTGGTCGGTGCGCTTGTCTGGCCTTGCCCTGCACCTGACCACCACAGTCTGTCCCATTTCTTATTAAATGCCTTTTTAACTCTTTCCTGGGTGAGGGACTCTCTGTTCAGTGTGTGTGTGTGTGTGTGTGACCATGTACGGGGGTGTGAGTGCAGCAACTGGAGTCAGACCGGGCTGGGAGGGCTGCGCGTGGGTGGCACAAGGAGTGGTGCCAGCAAGTACATATGTACACAAGCGCGTTTTGCACTAGCGGACCCCCACCCTCAGGGAGCGGGAGGAGGCTACTGGTGTGGTTCGTGCTCATGCGAGTGGTTTGTGTGTCCGCGTTAACCTGTGTACTTGGCCACATACAGGTGTGCTCTGCATGCACGGGAACACGTGGGCAGCCTCTCCCCTCCCAGGCTGCTGAATTTGCTTCCCCTGCCTGCACCATAAGAAACAGAGCACCTTTGTCCTCCAGGAGCACGTATCATCAGCTGCTTTCATCCCTGCCAAAAAAATATTACTCGTGCACTCACATTCTTATACTTGTCAGGGCTACAAATACCAAACTAATTGTCAGACTTTTTACACGTAGCAAAATTTTCAAAGAAGCAGCTACATAGCAAACAAAGCTCCTAGGAATCAGAATGCATCTGAATATTGAAATATCTTCAAAAGATCAGTCCAGAGGCTTCCGTTTCTCTCTGGTTGCTGCAGGAGAAAAGGGTCAGTGCTGCCAGTCAGTCTTTGCTGAACAAGCTCTACCACAAGCAGACAGCACTGGCCAGCCACAGTGTGCACCAAGGGTATCTCAGTAAGTCAACTGCTGAGGAACGTGCACTCCTTTTGCACACAATACCAGTAAGCTCACATAACTCCTGCTGACTTCCGTACAGAAAACACTAAGCTTGCCCCCAAAAAATGCTAAGATGAAACTTCAAGACTTGGGCATGAGAAAAAACAATTACTTTTGTGCCTTCTAAGTTAACAAATTTTGTTCTATGCATTCCACACGCACAACCAATTTTATCACTGTCTTCTACAGTTCAATATCTGATTGTTTAAAAAGAGTAATTTACAGTGTATGCAGTTAAAAAAAGGCATTTGACTTCTGTCATCTTTTTATAACATTTTCAATTATACAATAATACTCTCTCTGCATTTTTCCACTGGGCAAAGTGTACTTGATACATAAGAACCCAGGAGAAATTCCTAGAAATACCAGAAATGTATATTTAGTGTAAGGATACTGATAAGCACTTGTGTTCAGTTATCCATGCCATATAATTCAGTGGGAAATCTCAACAAAAAACATGACTAGGTATGAGTAGTAATGCAGAACACATGGCTCTGACCATAAGTGTACCAGAAATTTTCTGAGACCTATGGCAGCTCAATGAGGTACAGCCTCTCATCGGGTATTCCCAAATCTTAGTTCTTAAACTTCTTCAGACTTTAGCCTCCTTGTGTTTCCATTTTCCCCTCACTCTTAAATGAGGATATTGCTACCTTTCTCCTCCTGCAAAGGAAGGAACATCAAGAAGTGTGGGAGAAGTTTGTGGATACTGAGATGCCAACCATTGCAAGGTCTACACTCTTCTCCAAGATCAACTGTGAGCAATTTTAGAAGATGTGTCAGGTGTTACTTTCTCCTTAAAAATGTATATTTACTAACAGTGCTATAGATATCACAAGAATAGTCTGTGTTATAACCAAGTCACCTACAACTCTGGAAGCCATCTTTTAGAAAGAATATACTTACAGGTCATATGAGAACTTCCTCTGAAGGTTAGTCTGGTTCTTCTGAAACCAGTAAACATCCAGCTGTAGCTTTCCATATTCTGTCTGTAACTCTTTCAAGTTTTCTGACCAAGACAGGATTAAAATATATATTAAAATACACACATATATATACCTACATATATTACAATAGAAGTATCAAACAACAGATCGACAATAAGCACACTAACTTCATCCATCTGTCATGGTCACTTTTTGTATACAAATTCATAAATAATTGTTGAATTTTTTCATCAAAGATGCACAGGACTGGGTAAGAATAGCCTTTCAGCCTAACGTACTAACAAAAATGGTGTAGCATAAAATTTTGACCTCCTTTTCTTCATAAGGAATACTCTTAACTTGTTTGCAAACCCTTCCTCTGAGGGGTATTACAACATACCTCGTAGACTCTGGATCACTCGGTCATTTACTGTGATGTTACTCATCAGCACTGCCTGGAAGGAGCAAAATGGAAAACAATGTTTTAATTGCAAAGGAACTGTGTTACCATTAATATTATATTACACAATCAACCAAAGCACATGTAACAAGTTCTTTTCTTTGCAAAGTGCTGGGTTACAGCCAAACCCAAAAATTTTTAGCTGCTCTAGAGATTTACTATTACAAACAACAAACACTCATTTTAACCCAGATTTCCCAGTAAACGGGGGGAAGATATCACTGCATTTAAATAAAAAGAGGAGGAATTTAAAGAATCCGCTACTAAGATTGCTTGCTGCTTTACTCTAGTTTAATCTCACAATTGCAGTCACAGTCAGATTTACTGTATTTATCCCTTGAAGGAAGAATACAGCATAGCACAGCTTGCTATCAACTACCCTTTCACCAGGGAATCAATACACGTGCATTCAGGTACACAAGGATGAGTATTAGTCATAGAGCATAAAGGAACTCTACGAAAGCAACACAAAGCCCTTGCATTGTATCACTTTTCTAACTATCCTCTCCCTCACTTTGATAAGAAAGCGCTGGAGTGACCTTCATCCATTCCCTCATTTTGCTCTCTCTCTTTCTGAAGAGGCAGTCAACACAGGAACATGTTTTGTCCATTCTTTCACCAATCCCCCTCTACCAACCCATATATATATGCATGTCCCAAAACACCTGAATATTGACAGAACTAAGGCAAGTCTAAATGAAATTAATTCCTGTGAGCAAGATGTCAGGATAACTCAGATTCATATTTAACATTTAGAAAGTCTGGTGCAGAAGAGTCATCTTAAGACTACAAAAAGATAAGGTGCACTGACCCTTCAGAAATGATCAAGTCCAGTCTTAGGAGCACATTTCTTACACTTCACTGGCAATTTCCTCATTATCCTTCTCCCAGGATACCCCAATGTTCCGCAGGGGTGCCAAATCAGGATACATCAAGTCCCCAGTTTCCTGAAGTTTCTGCTCAAGTACCAATGTGTACTTATGTCCACACCACTTTAATGCAAAGAAATGACTGCATCTATTCTGTCCGCTCAAGTCACCCTGAAACACTGACAATGCTGATCAGTGCCTTTTTTCATTAAGACTACGGTAATAAGTGCCAGTTGACTAAGAAAAGCAAAGTGTTCAATCAATCAGAGTGGGATAGCACATAGCAGAGGGGTAGATTTGTCTTTTGTTGACCCGTTAAAGAGTCCTAGTTCAAAGAGGTGGTCATTCACATGTTGAAGAGGCAGCTGTTTTCAACCCAATAAAAGAAATATTCCTACACCATTCTATACATACAGCCAGTCCATGAACACCACTGTGAAACCTCAAGAGCCAAGGCCTTGCTCCTCTGTTAAAAAGGAAAAAATAATAACATGAATAACAATATATACTTAGGATTGTTTAATACCTTTCCCTCTCTTTTGTCATAGGACAGGTTAAAAAAAGGCTGCAGATTTGTTTTCCCTGATTTATTGGGGAAAGGAAGTCAATGTTTCAATGGAAATGCCAAGTTTTGCTAATGCATGAGCAACATAATCAGGTTGTTCCATGATTATCACATTCAGTGTTTCTAGCATTGGCCATTACCAGAAACAGTCAATGGACTAGAAAAATCAGTATGACATGGCAATTTTATGTTCCTACAGTTTGTTGTGTTGTGGTTTGTTTGGTTTCTTTTCTTAAAACATTTTCTTAAAATGTTTTTTTCCTCAAATACCAGGACCACTTATTTGACAGTAAAACAGACAAGTGTTAAATGTTTTGTACATTAGGACAATAATAATTGTGATTAGCTGAAGTGAATAAAATGATTTGCCATGTGAAAAAGGCTCCTTAAAACACAACAGGGGGTAAAAAAAAGTGTGCCTTGGTCTTTCTGGATTGCATATAAAGCTTCCTTTTGGCAATGCCACACCTACCTCCCTGAAGTTGTGGGTAAGAGTCCAGGACAAAATAAATAATGAAAATCTAGTTAGTTGGTTAACTTGAGCAGGAAATACTGTTGAATGATCTACCGGGCAGTGCTCCAACTGCCAGCTTCCAATCCGACTGTATCAATAATGTCAGGCTTTCCATTCCTCCTCCTGTCATCCAAGTGTTAACTAATCTTCACCTCATGGCTGTGAATTAGGCAGACATTATTTTTTGGGGGGGGTTTATGCTGGCCAAGAAAGCAAACTGCTAGGAAGAACTCAGCAAACACACGCCAAAAATCAGCTGTAGGAAGAAATTCACATTTTAAATTTCAGTCAGCTCACAAAACAATACCTATGATCCCTAGAACTGAGAATCCAGCCTTTCGAAACTCACTGTATCACCATTACCAAAATCTCATCTTCTGTGACAGAGTAACTCTGTAACATAGAACCAGCTCCTCATATTTGCAAACATGTCTTGCACAGAAGTCCTTGGGACTATCACAGAGGAAAAGTCAGTCTCCTGATTGGAGTCACTGCTGCAAAGTGCAGGTCTTCAGAAACCAAAAATCAAAAGCCACACAGCCACCCGCAGTGACAGAAAAATCTTGCTCCAGCTGGACAGCAAATTTTATAATGACAACTGCCAGAGATATATTTGGGGGTTTTTTTTATTCACCACAGAACATGTCTACATAAGTCCTACTCCACTGAAGAAACACAAAAGTTGATGTTATTGTTTAAAAAAAAACCACAAAACATAACACAGAAATACCTGTGAGGAAGATTTGAGATAAATTACTTCAAAGCATATGTTTTGAGCACATACTCTGAACTATGTACTTGCATTTGATTCGATTAATGCCTTACACAGTAGTCTCCATAAACATATTCCTTGGAGGCATTACTACAGTAACTCCTTCAGCATTTGCTACCATCATAAATCAAGCTAACCCAAGCACACTAAACTGACGTACATGCTTTCTAACACTGAGTATATGTGGTATATATAAAAGCATAATGAGATATTGCAACAGGAAAAAGGAATAAAACGGCAAAGAACTTGATGAGAGTAAACACTGGTTTCAGAACTAAAACCTAAGAAAAAAGGGGCTTTGCATTCACAAATACAGCTCTCACAAGGAGAAAGAATGAGCCACAGCATCAGTAAATCAGCTGCTAAGAACAAAACCAACTGGGAAACAAAGCAAGTTGGGAGGGTAAGATTTATACATGCAGAAACAAGCATTTATAATTAATCAGGGAGAAAAAGGGCACCTATTTTATGATTAACTCAAACTGATCTAAGTCCTTACAGCAAAGAAAAGGAGCAATTCTGCCTTGCACGCTCCTACCACTCCCCACCACCATGCTGGCAGTGGAGACAAGCCACATTTTGATTATCTATTGTTCATTTCTTAAATATATCTTGAAATTACCAAATCCCTTCTCTATTTTTGCAAACACACTTCCACACACACAAACTTTACTAGTAACACACATCATCAATTCTTTTCTGCTTTGTACTTTTCTTTACCACTCTGAAATAATCTTCAGGAGTAAAGAAACCATTTATACTAGCCACAAAAAGTCTTTTTCATTCTAGGACATGAGATTAATGGCTAACTGCATATTAGTAAGTGGGGGAAAAGTTCATAAGTAAGATCCCTAAGAAAGTATTTCTCTTTTAGGTTGGTCTGTGTGCTGCACACTCATGTATACTTCAGTGGAGGAGCACCAATTGAAGCAAGTCTAAAACAAATTTCAAGCCCAAAATAGAGGAGACATTGTTCATTTAACCCGTTTCTCAGTGCAATGAATTCCATTCAGAAATTACAGACTTTTCCCCATCCTCATTAAATAGAAAAAAACCCCAAACAACCAAAAAAAAAACCAAACCCAAAACCCAAACCACCCAAAACAAAAACAAAAAAACAGCTCTATTCCCAAAGAGTGATTCTGGTAAAGATCAGGGACCCAATCTTGTTTCACACTCCCTGCTAAAAGCAATCTAGACTCTTTTTTTTGTGTGATGAAGGACACATGCACCATGACATGGCGCAGTTCAGCCCTCAAACCTGCAGAAAACACCAAAATTGTAAAGTTAATTTCTTACACTCTCAGTGGAAGAGAGAGGAAGTTGACACACATGAATAAGAAATTGCTTTTACAGGAGCACACCAACAGCAAGTGGACTGGATAAAATAAGCTACAGAACATTCATGACGTTGTTACATTTAATTGAAACCCAAATAGTAGGCCATGTAAACAAAGAAGAATCCTAAGATGTACGAATCTTAATATAAAACCTGTACAGGTACATGTAATGTACCTCTGCTTTCCTTTTTGCCCATTCATTTTGCTGTGAAGAGGTAGAAATGCTCCAGTAGTTGACTCTTAAGCTACACATACTCTAAATTTCCACTCTTAGGGTGCCTACAGTTCAGTGAGTCCCAGACCACCCTTTTTTTTTTTTTCTCCACCATGTGAAAACATATTTTAAACCGAGGTAGTATTCCAGACCTCTGCTGTACAGTTATGACAAAGCAGACTGATTTCTCCTGCTAATTTAGTAACATGATGGCAAGCAGAGCAGGGCACGAGGCAGTGTTTGCTTTTCCTTAAAGCCTTTCCAAACCTAGAAAACGCAACGTTGTTTGGTTTAAAAAAAACAAAACCAAAACACATATAGGCACCTTCTTCTTTTCACAGCAGGCTTTCTTCTGTGTTCTCACCATCCAGGACTCTCTGCATAACAACAGGTATTATTTTGTCTCAAAAGGCTATGCTGGGCATTGAAATTTTCCCAGAGGGAGAGGATCTGAGAGCAGCTGTGGTCAGTGTTAAGACACTGAGCAACAGGACAGTAACGAGCTTCACATATAATGTACAAAGCTTGACCCCTCTCCTCAATAAAACAAGATGTGGGCTGGGGAAGAATCACATAAATCCAAAGAAAATGACAAACTGAAAAAGCATGTTCTAGCTGCTAAAAACAAGAGAGATTACACACATTTTTCTCCTGTTACACTCTTCAAAAAGACTATCATGGCTGTGTACATGCCAGAAGCTACGAGTCCTGAATAACAACCACACAGAATATTGTTCTTTGGAAAATTGCTTACAGATTAGGAACAGCCCTTTTGCACTCCTGATTCCTTAGCTGTTGTTACTAAGAATCTGTGTAACCTCTTGATCTCTTCAGTGTATTTCTGTATGGATTTCCAGAAGCCATTTGCTAAATCTACATTAATCCTTAAAAATTCAAGCAGATTTTTTAAAAGCAGACTGGTGACAGAAGTGTTTTATACATACTCAGATCTAAGAGACTAATTATGACAGCAATTTTACAGGATTACATTGCCCTAGTGAATGGTGAGCCTACAGGGTATTTCAGGCTCTCACTACCTCCTACCTTCCATGCCCTTTTCCTTTAAGTAGCACAGGAACAGTTCTACTAGAAAAGAAGGCAGATTTAACTCAAAGTAGTTACCACACTGCCACCAACAATGACTTTATTGTGGCAAGCATCTTATTGGTGTATTAGTTTGGTATGAAACTAAATCAGTGGCATAATTATTTTGTATTTTATCAGCACAGTAATAAGACACAGTGAGCAGAGATGAACTGCAATTAAGATGGGTCTCGAATGTTACTTGAGAGTTGCTTTTGGTAAGGAGTCCAGATTGTGAAAGTTTGCTCCTGAACAGATTTCTTCTATAACCAGAAGAACCATAATTTCTCCCTGAAAAAGAGGGGATTTTGAGAGAGACCATTCACTCCTACACATCAGCTGAAAGCATTTTCATTCTTCTTTAAGAACAACAAGAACTAAACAAAATCCTGTTTATCATTGAAAGATCTGTCCAGTTAGTTAGACAGTTTGTATTACTTGTAGAGCGAGTTGAGAGACTCCGGATTTGGATTTGCATTCATCCTTCCTGGACTAGGTAAACACTGACTGGCAATCCCCATGGCATAAATAAAGCTCAGTTCAAAGACCAAGTTTCCCATAAACAGAAAGGGTGAATTCATTACTTGCCCCCCAGGAATCCTGGATTCCACTGGAATCCATGGAGCCGAAAAACAAGGATACATGTGTGCCCGTGTGTGTATACAAATATGTATGCCCATGTGAATATACAACACACACTTATACATGGATATAGATACACACACCAAAAAAAAAGCACTCTGAAAGAGTCTTTTCTTACATTCCACATCCCTCTGTGGAATAAACTCTGATCCTGGACAGCTTCTTCAGACCATGATCCTTAGTGAGGAGACCTAAGTTTTCCCTCTCTTCCCCACCCACCATATTAGGGGCATTCCTAGATTAGAGTGGATGAATCCATGCCAACTTGGCTGCAGCTTTTGACAAATACGCAGGTTCCCAGTAAAACAACTCTCCCTGCTCTTAAATCACAGAGCTGGAAAACAAACAACATCCATGCAGGATATTTGCTCATGTGTTGCAACAAAAGCAAATCTTCAATTTGCCAATGAAGTGGTGCACAGGCACATACATGCTCATCCTACCACTTCAGGCTCCTGAGACACACTCTTCTCCAGTCACAAAAAGAAGATGCGAAATGAGTCCACTGCACCACTTTTACCTAATGCTTCCTACAGCATCAGCTCCTGGGGTTTCAACACCAAGCTTCATAGACTGTTCCATTACTGAACAACTGTGTTTTAGGACAATGGAGGGAAAAGCACTTAAGAGGAAGGGACAGATATTTTGGGACAGCCCCAAAATCCACCTTGCCCAGCATCCTGTCTCTAACACTGGATGCCAAATGAATACCACAGCAGCCATAAAGCACAGTATTTTCCAGACAGCAGCTACTTCTGGCTGAGGAACACTTGGAGCCAGAACAAACACCTTTATATTGGGTGGTGGACCAGGTGTTTGCCCAAGGTTATCCAGTTGTTTTTAGCCCTACACAGACCCACTGCAACTGGGCATTATGGATGCCACACACTTGCAGCTTCACCATCTATTGTGAGAAAAGCACTTCTGCCCAGTCTGAACTACAACTTGCTGACTGCCATTTGAAGCCTGTCAGCAGATGAAGAACAACCATGCCTTGTCTCCCCTAGCCACGAGCACTTTCCATACCATTCAGGATCCTGGAGATGCCCACGATGGCTCTCCTCAGCTGACTTTTGTCCATCTTGTAACCCACACTGTGGATTCTTATACAGGAACTACAGCCCAGCTTTGGTTATCCTCCTTGTTCTCCTCTGCATGCCTTCTCCAGCACTACAAAACTCCACCAGTGACCTCCCCACAGTACAACTAACCCAGTTTATTTCTAAACTGCTTTCTAACTTTTGCCTTATCATCCACCCCTGTGATAACACCATCTTACCAGGTGGCTGCATAATTTTTCTACAAGCCATGCGTGTGTAGCCTTTTGCAATTCCAGGTGTGAATGCATTCATTAGTCTCTCTCATCCTTGTCAACTACTCTTTCAGAAGTAAACTCCAAGAGACTTCAGAAGTAAGATTTCCTCTTCCAGAAGATGCTTTGATTCTTCCCCAGACTACCGCATTCACTTCCATGTCCAGCAGCAGTTCTGGTTTTGTAAAATAGTTCCCACCACTTTTCCTGGCACAGATGCCAGATTTAATGGCCGACAGCTCCTACATGTCCTCTAGACTCAGAAACACCACCACAAAAAGAAAGGTAGATTGTGTGGTGCCAGCTACATTTCTCTGGTTCCATGGCCATTTGAAGCCAAAAGGTTGTACACTATGCTTGGCAGAAGGAACAGTTCATCCACCGAACATCCTCAAAACTCCTGGGTGAGCTCCTGTCACCAGCTCTCGACATCTACCCATCTGGCCAGCCTGTGCTGTAAACTCTGTGGCCAGCTCTTCCAATTCCAGTGACTTTTAATAATTCTGGATAAAGGAAAATCTACTTATGAAAAGGAAGCATAAAATGCATTTCCCTTGTAAAAAAGACTGTAAATTAAGCAAATACTCAGTTCTGTTTGCCCTTTTCTTGCCTTTTTTTTTTTTTTTAAACTCATGCATATGCTTTCACTCCTTGCACAACAGAATTTGAATGCAGAAAGATGCCAAAACAGAATGATGGGTTTCACCAACATGTAAACTAGGGTACCTTCCCAGAGGATAGTAAATTTATACAATTCCCACAGCACTCAGTAGCAATACCCACTATTAGGAAGCAGAAGTGACAACAAGATTGATTACTCACTCAAATGCTGTCTGACTGTCCTGAGGTATCTTTTTAATGAATACACACATTTAAAAAAATAAATAGACAAACTATACCTCACCTTTTTTAAAGAATACACAAAGACTGAACCCAAAGAGAAGAGAGAAATAATCAAAGAAACACATTTGTCTCAAAAGAGGTAAAAAGAACTGGTTTATTATTTCTTTGAAGATCTTGGATAAAAATGATTTCAAAATAAATTAAAAATATATGCTACTGATGTGCATATTAATGAAACAATTCCACCTTCCATTTTTATTCCATTTTTCTTCATCCTTCAAAGATTATTCTGGTGATATTTTCTTCATGCACTGCAGGTTTTGAGCAGTGAACTGTCACCTAATGGTGAACCCCTTTACCTGAAGAGCACCTATTATCATCATCAGTTGTGTCTGTTCAGTCTGCTGAAAATAATAGTCCTGGAAAGCTGCTCTATAAACTTCAGTCAAGAGACTCTAGAGGAGAAGCAATAAACCCAGAATGAATACTCTCAGCTAAATACTTCCAGCAACAGCGAGAAAAGTGGTATTAATGACTAACAGCTACATCCAAGGCAGCATCAGCAACATAAGGAAAATACATAACAAAACAGTTTGCAAGATACTACGCAGCAGTAATCGTACACACCACTATTTAAGTAGGTATTTTCACATTCTTCACAAAGGACTTCCATCCCTCTGGCAATGCCGCACTGTCAGAAGCACTGCCACAAAAGGCTAGGCTAACCTTCTGATGACTCCCGGTGTTATTGGGTTTTGGAGGCAGAAGGCCAAGGTGCCACAAAATTTGTAATGTGTTGTCCTGGGTTCGGCTGGCATTGAGTTAATTTTCACAAGAAGTTGGGAGGGGGCACAGTCAGGACAACTGATCCAAACTAGCCAAAGGGATATTCAATACCATATGACATCACGCTCAGTATATAACTGGGGAAGCTGGCTGGGGGGGCAAGGGATCGCAGCTTGGGAATGGGCTGACCATCAGGTTCCGGGTGGTGAGCAATTGCATTGTGCATCACTCACTTTATACATTCTTTTATTAGTATTATGATTACTTCTCTCCTTGTGTTGCCCTATTAAACTGTCCTTATCTCAACCCACAAGGTTTTACCTTTTTCTTCCAATTCTACTTCCCATCCCACAGGGGGCAGGGGAGAGTGAGCAAGCGGCCACGTGGTGCTTAGTTGCTGGCTGGGCTTAAACCATGACATGCATTTAGAAATAAACATCAACCATTTATGCCTACAAATACACAAACATATTTGGGAAAACAAATATATCTGTTGGTGCAGCTTCTTCTTTTCCTTAAGTTTTAAAACATTAGTATGCAAGAAAGGAAGCCAGAGGACAACCCAAGTTTGGTAACAATGATTTATGGAGGGGTAGAGATTTTAATCAGAAGTGCTGTTACTCACAGCTTCTAATATTTCACATATTATACAATGAATGCTATAATGTGCATTCAATGTCCATTTTCTAAATATTATACAATGATACACAAATTAAATGTTTTGCTACACCAACACTGACTGTAGGCCCATCAGCTGGAACATTTGAGCAACTTTATTCTGTTATAGAGAGTGTCTTGGTAAACCACAGCCTCACAGAAAACTGCGGCTAGAAAAGGCCCTACCTTCTCTTCCTGATGTACTCTGTTGGCATTTTCCATCTGAAAGCTGTGCAAGGACTGGATTTTGTCAATCTGCTGTCGCTGCTTCTCTAGCTCTCCTTGGAATTCATTCTTTTTGAGCTCCACAGCACCTCTCTCCACTGCCGCCCTGTGGACTTTGACTTCCAGTTCCATGATCCGACCCTGAGGAAGAGCAAATTAGCCAAAGCAAATAGAAGTACTTCCCCCTTGCCGGACTCTTCTCCAATACATTCAAAGAATACCAAATTTCACAGAACTAACAATGCTAATGTCATCAAAGTATTGTGTCAGCCAGGCATACCTGCCACATACACAGAGACACATGCACACACACAGACACCCCCCTCCCAGTTTTAGATAAATTAACAGTACAGCATATTCTGTAGAGACTATCAAAATTGCAGCTAAAGACAAGAGAAATGCAAAGCTGCCTCAGTACTTGAGCTTAAACCTCCACCCCCCGCCCAAAAAAACCACATTAAAAAATGCAGTCTACAAGCTTTCTGAAGTACAAGGTCAAACCATCTTTTAAATTTAATGGAGACATCACTGCACTTCCCAGTGTTGTGGGAAACTAACTCAGAGGGAAAACTCATCTCTCAAATCAATAGGAGAAGGAGTAGAGGGAGGACAACATTGCCCAACTTTTACATAAACAACTGATGTATGGCTGTTACAGAAAGACACGTACAAGAAAAACTAATTTATAAGCAGAAGATCATCGTTCTTCTTGATTGCTCAAAGAGCAGTGACAACCAGAGGAAAATTCAACACCATCACATACTGCACATACAAACACAGAGACATAAGGTAAAGAATCAAGCCTGATACTATCACAGTTTTTTTTTTAAAGCACTGATTTAATTTTGCTGCACGTTGTTGCTAAACATTTTGGGTTAAAATCACTCTTCAGCAGCAAGGAAGAGAACGACACACAGGGGGAAAATATCAACAGAATTCACCCAGGCAGAAAGACCTGGGGATTCCAGGTGGATTAAAAAAATAGATATAATAAAAACTGCACATCTTCCAAGACTCCAAGAAAATGGACCAAATGTTCTTACGACACAGTATGCTGCATATTACTGCCCACCTACTCTGCTTCTCTGCCACAGAAAGGGAGAGAATGGAGGAGCGGGGGGGGGGGCGGGGGGAGAGAAAAAGACTTAACAGTTGAGCTGAAAGAGCAAAGAAAAGCACTTATTCCATTTCAGTCATAACAGCTGCAAAGTCTTGCCAACAAACAAATGGGTTGACATAGTGCTTTAGAAGCTCTATCCGTGCCTTCAGCTATGCTTTTATTTCATTCAGAGTGCATGACCATGCAGAAGTGAAACGACTTTCAAGCTATGGGAGAAATGTACAAGACAATACAGTGAATCAATAACAGGAAGAAGGACCTTGTGTCTCTAGGTTACTGAGATCAAGAGTAAGCTACTATGGTAGCTTATTTTCCTCACTATCAGCTGCCTCACAGCCATGCAGCAAAGCTTCAGCAGTACTGACAGAGTCACTACCTGCCAGTAGCCACCATCCCGAGGCCACTGACTAAAGGGAAAACAAGGGATGACCGGAGTCCCAGAAGACAGAGCATCATACCCTCCACCAAGGGAAAGCTAAGACATACCCTTAACCGCATGGCCAGACATGACACAAATGTGTCCTGTTTGACTAGTGCCCTCTCTGAGGTGAAACAGGAGTTCAATTCCTACAGCTGTCAACCCAGTACTAAAATTCAGCTCAGTTACAAACAGGATACAAATTCAGTGGAAAAACTTGGGAGGAGCTCTCATCAGCCATGTTTAACCACCAGGTTCTTAGTTTTTAGGTTTGCTTGTTTAAAAAAAAAACCAACAACAACAAAAAAAGGGAACCATCCTGTAACATTTTCACAAACCAGGAACTTTATTCACGTACTACTCAACTTCAGCACGTGCACTGCAGAAAGAATTAAAACCCAAGCTGAACAGTCACAGAAAATACAGTTACCATTAGAAAAATAGCAGACAAGTTAATTACTCCACATGAGTTGTGCGTCCTCTTTAGGTAAGGTTTCTAAGGAACACAAATTCAGATTTTTAGACATTGTTCTGAACAAGTTAGATTTCCTTGTACTTGGTGGGACAGTATGCATACATTCTTATGAGTCATGTAAGAAAAAAAAAATCTAGGGAGATAAGCAAGTTGCAGATGCCCATTCAGATTAAAAAACGGAGTGCCAGTCTCAATGTACAGTTAGGAAGAAAAACAGAAGATGGCATTTGCCACAAGTGTAAACTGAAACAGCACAAGATAGCTGAACTGTTTGTGTAAGCACAAGTAACAAGCACCATACATGCAGGTCTTAAAGTTTTGGGTCATCCTCACCTACAAACAGGCATTCCTCCCATTCCCCTCACTCCCACTACTGATAAGCAACAATTGTAATATTTGTGAAAATTCCTACAACAAGCTGAAGCTCCCACTACACGCAGGGGAAGCATCCTTCTTATGGACTATGCTTATTAACCATGCAAGTACAAAACAACATGCAGAGCAATAGGAAAGTTACCTGCAGATCCACGCTGCGAGAACTTGCAATCCAGTAATTGAAACCCAAAACAATGATGCATGCCATGAGCACAGCCACAAGGAGAGATGGAGACTTCATCCCTCGGCAGCTGTTTCCTAGCCCTACCATTTCAAGAAAAAAAACAAACCCAAAGAACCACAACAGTGTGGAAACCTGCAAATTAAAATAGACATGTTATATTGCATCCTCTGCTACAGCCATTTTGTACACACAATGAAACTTCTACTGCAATAAGGCAACAGCTGTTAGCTGAAAGGACTACACCCAGCAAGGAAGGCACACTATCTACATTATTTCCATCTGAAAGACAAAGAAAGGGCATCTCATACTATTAGCTTGTACGTAAAGTTTCACATGGACTTGAGGGGGAAGTCTTGAATATTCCTAACAATATAATGAAAAGCCTCAATAAACAGAACAAACCAGCCATCCTTTCATCATTTATTCCACCCAAAAAGCTAATTAGACAACACTGGCCCACAGATAGACGACAGATTCCTTGTTATCTCATTTAGTCAGAAAATAATAAAGTTAGTTTCACTGTTTCAGGAGTAATTTGCACTTTGCTTTCCAAACTTGTGTAGTTTCAACTTATGCCCTCTGATAATACTATTTTAACTTTTTGGTTCTAAGCTTGTGAATAAATTAATAAATCAGATTGAACCAAATTACTTTAAGAATAATCTAAAAAATAATTTAAAAAAATTAGCAGACACTCTGTTGATTTCAATGGTAAATTGTATTAAGTGATATTTGTTTTGATCCTCAGCTGCTTTCTCTGCTCCTAATAGAAAATAAGTAACCTCACTTTAACAAACGAGCAGTACCAAGGGTACTACTGGTGGCTATTGAGACTTGGGTTGTTTCTGTGGAACAGCCCATCTTAACAGAAAAGCAGGGGCAAAGGGCAGTTTCATTTCTCTTTGAAATAGGCCATATTCATCCTATGACATGATAAAATCTGGTCTTAATGAGAGTAATAGCAACTAGCTCAACAAATCCTCAAACTCCACTGGTAACCCTGGGCACAGTTTGTAACAGACTGCTCTTTTGTAAACTGAAATCAACCTTTTTTCTTTTTGCACTCCCACAAACAAAAGCCAGCAAAAAAATGAGCACAGATCAAACAGACAGCAAACACAGATGCATCGCAAGACACTAACTAAATCTGAAATGGGTACATTTACTATTAATATATTGTACCTGAAGGTGCATGCTCTTAAATTAACTAACTTCTTCCCTACAGATGCAATTCACAGGTTGTGATGTATTTAAAAATTAATAAATGGCAGCAACTCTCAAAGGGTTTATACATGGACATACACTGTAATTCACAGGGGAAGAAGGTGATGCCAGCAGGTACCAGAAATCCTGATTCTACTGTATGTCCAGCTCTTAAGTCCTTCAACAGCACACCTATACCTACGTGTGCATGTGCACCCTCTGCATTCAATTTTAAGATATAATCCATCTTCCTCTTTTCTCAGCAGGGAGTGCACAATACTGCCAGACTGGTAAAGGTTTCAAATCTATTTGCTCATTGAAAAGATTGTGAATTTGTTCATATTTGCAGGTGGGGTATATATGGAGCCTAAGAGTAAAACATGGCTTCCTGAAAATGCTGCCTCTTCGTGTACATACACACACACACACACACACAAAACAAACGCAAAACAAACAAAAAAAAAGTGTGCATAGCAGCACAGGCCCGACACCTGAGGCCCGAGTTTCTTGCCTAAGGAAGCCTCAGCTACAGAGCAAACTGACACATGCAGCTCAGCTCCAGCAGACACCCATGGGGCCGCATACAGCCGAGGTAGGATCAACAGAAACAGCAAAGGCATGGGGAGGAACCACGCATTTTTGTTGTAGAGAAAAAAAAAAAAAAAAATCAAGATGCAGTAGACTAAAACACACAGACATAGGCACAAATTTCCAATACAAAGCTAAGAACTGCAGAAACACGTACATCTTGCACAGACTATTCTCCTGCTGTGCCATCCGAAGAAGAGTGCCTGAGAAGTATAGAGCCTGGAGCTCACCTTACACAGATTCCCTGAAATCCAAGAACCACAGACCTCCAGAGTGACAAAAATGAGAGGTGGAAAATGGGGATGATCAGCACCGCCACATCAGCTAAGAACAAGATAATTAATTTACTTTTGCTTACTGGAATAAAATACTATATTTCAAAAAACTTATATTGGAACCTGTCATTAAATCATTCATATCCTGTTCTTCGCTGTAAGAGTATTAGTTGATACACCTGAAAACATGGAAAAATTACTAAGCATAGCACTGCAAGACATAGTGCATCATTCTAAGTGTTACTTGAATAAAATAATTGGTATTTTCCTCCTAGCAGTCAGAAATAGAGAAAGTAGTCCCTGTTATCAGCAGTAACAAGTTGCACTATAGTTTAACTACTGGATAAATATATGGCACTAACTGTTTAGCTCAAAAATTTTCAGAGGTAAAGCAACTGTATTGTTCAAAGGAAGAATGATTAGTTCACTACGCAGCTTAAAGCATAGGCACAAAAACGTGTTCAAGGAATGCCGATACACCTACCGAGTACACAAACCCAGCTGCCTCAGTGACCCTTCAGCTGTTTTCCGCTATTAAAAACAAGCAAGCAAGAAAGCATTGAATTCACTAAAGTATGTTTGACTCCAATACACTTCTCTCTCTAGAAAATCCAGTGTTGTTTGTCCTTAAATCATTTACGTTAATTATATTTTTATATGCAACAGAAGGAAAGGCAAAAGGAGATGAAAGAGCTGAAACACACAGAAGGATCGTCCATTCAAATATTGCACATCCAAAACATTACCTCAGTTGCAATATTGATATTCCCTCTCCCGTCAGTTTAAAAATAAAAACTGTTTAACTTTCTATCATGGATATACACACATGCATGCATTTTGGAGGAGAGACAAGCAAATCAGCTCAGTAAGTACATTTACATGGAAATGTATTGTACATGCTGTTTTCCAGGAAACATCTGGTTTGGCACAGTTATTTGAGTTGAAAATAAAATATGTTTCTGATTTTATGGGTAAGAAAGTGATTTTACTGAACATGAAGGAACTCATCTTTCATGAATGTGAAAAAGATGCTGTATCATGAGCATAATGCTCTACATTTGGTAAAGTATAAAATTTGACTTCTGAACAGCAGATATCATTCTTTTGCTTTGCCAACCTAGCAGTGCTTCATCAAGAGGGAGATATTCTAGACTCCAAGATATACAAGCAAATTAACATATAGTATACTGTTATTTCCCATATTAACATACTATCAGTCTGAGCAATTCCTTCTTTTACTGTACTCAGCTGAAGTAGGATAGCTGGTATCCAGCAATCTTCCACTACAGGTAATTAACAACCATGCTGACTAAGTCTCAAGACTAAAACATCAGAGGCAAAGACAGAGCAAAACAATTTGTGCATTTCAGACTCGCAGAAGGAAAGCAGAGTCTCTCTGCTCACATGGTCCAGCTCTGTGTATTTGCATGAGACCTGCCTAGCAGGAACGAGCAGAACTGATGAAGATTTCAATAAATGCAGCACACAGCCGGGGGGGGAAGAAAAAAGGTTCCTTATCCCCCACCTGCTTACTTGCCTACTGACCACCTTCTCCACCACCCAGCCACCACATGGTACAAAGCCAGCGTAAGCTGGAGCAGCATGTGAAGACCATGTGCAGCTGGAGCAGCCACTGAAAAGCGAAGGTGCATCTTACTTGGAGGTCTGTGCCTCCAACTAAGGACAGAACCTTAGGAAAACCCCTTCGGAAAGTCAGGGCCATAACCAGAGACAAAAAGGAAGAAAAAAACCTACAAGGACCTGAAGGCTACTGGACAGCACTGAAACCCCATCCCGACCAGATCAGCCAACAGGCCACCACTATGCCCTGGCTGTGGAAACCTCCTCCCATTGAGGGACCCCCACAGATAGACAATGGTGCTATCCCCACCTTTTGCAGATTCCTCCCGAATTTCTCAGCAAGACTCTGGAAGAAATTACCTGTTTTTTCAGATACTGCCATGAAATTCCTATGTCTGACTGCTTGAAGAAAAATACACCAGCTTAACCAAGCAAGCTAATCAAAACCTCTTGCACTGACAACAGTTAATTAGTTATACCCAGACATGATTAAATCAGACTAGAAGGTACTAGAAACTGGGTTTTATTTAAAAAAAAAAATTAAATAAAACTTTTAAAAAAGTAATTCTTAAAAAAAAGGGAATCAGAGAGCAAACATTTGTATGCCCAGTCTTCCAAAAAACAGGTGATGGTTTGGGTGTGGGTGGAAATGGAGACGTGACAAAAATGAGTCAAAACCTTTCGTTTTGAGTTTTATATATGGTTAACATACAGTAGCGATCATCCGTGAAAGAGAAATCCAATTGTTGGTTCTCACTCATGGCTGGATGTTACCCACAAGTACCACCATTCACAAGTTGCATGGCGAGAACAAGTTACAGTCAGCAGCAACCTTTATGCTTTCAAAGGTGCACTGACTGCCTACGGGGGTCAGAAACAGGGTCTAATACACTGTCACAAAACACACCACACAGATTTCTTATCATCCTCTGCAGCAACACCGCTTGGGAGTGTCTTTTCCCAAGTTTGCAAGTCAAAAGAGGTCAAACAAATGTTTTTCCAATGGAGATTTAAAGTTTGTACAATGTCAAGCCCGATGACCACAAACTTGCTAAATACCTTTCACAGGAATCAAAAAACTGCAGGCTGAAAGAAACAAAACTCCTGAAACGTTCAGCAACAGCCACTTTTCAAACTTCTGTACTTTGGATGCCTGGCTCACTTCAAAGTGGTAACCACACACGCACACACACAAAAAATAAATTCAGACACGGATGCTGCAGGATGTCACTAAGTCACTATTTACCCAAGTTATCAAGTTACACTTTTCAGAGGAGCAGGAAGGGGAGAAGCATTTACGGCACAACAAGTTCAGCAACTGCACTCTCATCCTTCTAAGGAACCTTCTTAGGTTTTCCTTTTCTAATGCATTTTAAACTAGAAGTAACAGATCAGAAGAGTATGAAAATACTGAAAAACATTACCTGTTCAGGGGGAGGGTGACTGTTACCACTTGTCCACGAATTATTTTTCAACTTGGGAAGTATGTCTTCTTTCAAATTACTATTTTACAAGAAGCTAATAACCAATCATGCACAATGTCCCACCCTTTGTTTGATTTAAGAGAAATCCCAAACTGCTGCGTAGCTAAACAGATGCTCGAGGTTTCAGGTAGGTATCTTTTCTGATGAAGGAAGTTAGGTAACCAAAGGTAACTTGACAAAATCTTCTAAAATACCTGCACAAAGTTTCTGGACATGCTGTCTAGGTGTACTTGTAGACAATACTACTACCACCTGAAAATACTGTGTATGAAAACAAAATTAAACAAGCGAACTTGTACACCAGAACGATCTCAACAGTTAGTCACACTGCTTGTTTCTTTTTATGAAAGTATTTTGTTGTTGGTATTTTTCCCATACAACATGAACTACCTTGTTAGGATCACAATTAATAGGACATCCACTTGATCTTAAAAAAAAGACATTAGGAAACTGAGTACAGTAGGTTTAGATATGTGGTGAGAAAACCACAAAATTGCTACCATCCCCCCCCCCCGTATGGTTTTGTACGGTAAAAATGTATGGTTTTGCTGTAAAACACGCAAACCTCCCGCTAGAAAAAAAAAAAATAAAAATCAGCATTGCAAATAGTTCTTCATGAGCGAAGTGCTGTTAAGATGTAAGATGAAGGGCCACTAAAAAACACTCAACACGAGAGCAAGGTTGATTAAAAACCTGTTCGACTACTCCCATCTTCAAGTTGCCAAGGGAATCCAACAAAGCAAAGCAAGGTAAACCTCCCGGGTGCAGGAAATACACCCAGTATTTATTCTGTACCCGACAGCTGAACCAACGTTTCTGAGGAGGTGGGGGAAACGCTTTCCCAAGCGGCAGTGGGAAAGCCTCTGGAGGCACGGACTTGGGAAAAGCCATCAGCCACCCCAAGGCGGGGCAAGAACAAAGAGACCTCCACAGCTCCGCCTGCCCGCGGGGAGGGGAGGGAAAGGGGGCAGCCGGCTGCGGCGGGTCTGGCGCAGGAGGAGGAGGGTGCACAGTGGCAGGTCACAGCCCTGCGAGGCTGTAAGGGACCTCGACAGACCATCTCGTCCGACCTTCCCCGGGGAGGGGAGCCTGGAGGAGATGACCTCCCACCCCGCCCTGTTATGGCCCTTTCTGATTTCAAACACCGTCATTGTTTCTACCTCCGCTACGAACACCCACGGCTGTTTCGGGCTCAGCACGCCTCTCTCTGCGCAAAAGACCCACAGAGGGAAGACTGGCCGGAGAAAAAAGAAAAAGTAATGTAATAAAACGCTGTTAGCGTCAGGTATGCAGGCAACCTGAGCCCAGGCGAACGGCCCCGCCACCGCCAGTGGCGTCTCCCCGCGGCGAGCGGGAAAGCTCCCGCGGGCCGGAGCCCGCCCGGGGCCGCACCCCGCCGCCCGCCCCGCCGGCCTCGCCGCCCGCCCCGCCGGCCTCGCCGCCCGCTCCGCCGGCCTCGCCGCCCGCCCCGCCGCCGAGACCGGCGGCCGCCGCCGCCCCCCCTCGCGCACGCCGCTCGCCTCCCGCCGGCCGGCCACCGGCTGCCGGAGCCGGCCGAGACGCGCCCGGCGGCGCAGAGCCAGCCGAGCGGCGGCAGGCCGCGGCCCGGGGTCCCTCACGCCGCGCCGCCCACCCGGCCCCCGGCCCGCCTCCGCCGGCCGCCTGCCTCCGCCGCCGCAGAGGCCGCCGTGCGGGGGGGGGGGGCGGGGGGGACGGGACCGCCGGCAGGCCCCGCCGCACCGGCCCCCAGCCCGGCCCCGCGGGTCAGCGGCGGGGGCCGCGGCCGCTCACCTCACCACCCCACCTCACCTCGCCTCGCCGTGGCGCTGGCGGCGCCCCCCGCCGAGCAGGAAGGCGACGGCCGGTGCCCGCTGCGAGGGAGAGCGGCGACAGCAGGCGGCACCGAGGGGAGGGGAGGGCAGGGCAGGGTAGGGAAGGGCTGGGCTGGGGAGGGGAGGGGAGGCCGGGCAGGGAAGTGCGGGGCGCGGAGGAAGTCTGGCGGCCGCAGCGCCCGCCCCGGCCCGCCGCCACCCCCCGGCGCCCCCGGCTTGAGGCAGCGCGGGGCCGGGGCCGCGGCCGGGGCCGGGGTCGTCCGGCGGGTCGGGAGGGGACCTCCCGGCGGCGGCGGCTGCCGCCCGCGCCCCGTCTCACCGGCGCCTCCGCCCGAGGAGCGCCCGGACTCTGCTGCGGGATCTGGGCTGCGGCGGACCCGTGCGTCCACGCCTGCCTGCCGTAAGCCGCCGGGCAGCAGCAGCATCTGCTGTCGTCGCCTCCAGCCTGCCTTTTCCGTCCGAGCAGCTCAGGCAGAGCCCTTGGGCAGCGCTTCAGCTGAGGTCCACATTTCCAGTCCCGACCGCAGGCGCTGGAGTTTCTGGAAAGCGACGTATGGGAAAAGCTGAGTGTCCGAAATCAGAGACGAGTGGAATAAACCTCGGGAAGGCTGTTTGGTTTAACTTTTTTTTTTTTTTTTTTTGACAGCCAAATGGATGAGGCAGATCTTTTCTTCGTTCAAAAATTTCAAAGCAAAAAAAAAAGTTAGGCGACGTGTTTCCCCCGTGATTATTAGCTCAGCTGGATGCTTTCCACCATCTAGATCCGCATGTTGTTTCTGCATGTTAAGCTTTTGCAAGTGGAAGATAAACAATCAGAGTGAAAGCAGAGTATAAAAATTGCTGCAAAGGCGGTTGTAGGCTATGAAAAAAATGCAAAAAAAAAAGTATTAATCTTTGGTAGAAGTTACTATTTCGAGATCAATTTCCTTAATGACATGGTTGATTTAACAAAAAATTGACATATCTAACTGAACAAAGGGCACAAACTTAACGAAAATTACCTTCCACATGTCAGAAGATAATGCTGAATATGAGCCTTTCTTCCAGTCCTTGAAGACCATTTAAAAATTGATCAGTGTTAAGTCCTTCATTTTAGCTTTTTCATGGGAAAGAATAGATTTTATTTTTTTTAATAATAATATGTACAATAGCTTTGTCTAGCTCAGAAACAGAAATTTTTCTTGCAATTTCAAAGCCATGTTGGATCGTATCCCTCTAGTTAGGGAGAGATGTGATTTCCCAAGTGGGAGCTTTTTTCCCTTCTTTTTCAGTTTTTAAGGATAAGTGGACCCTTCTTTAGCAGCCCAGCACAGCCAAAGTCTAGAGTTATAATTTGACTAAAACCAGAGTTTCAAATGTTTAGGCAACTGAACTCTTTGTTGAGATACATAAAAACACAATGAGACTCAGAAAACAGCTCATTCGTCTTTGTTAGTGAGACAAGAAGATGTTAAACACCAATAAAAATATTCATCAGGAATAACTGTGCAAGCAGAAAAAAAAAAAAAGACTGTCTTTAGCTGGGATCACTGGTTGACTAATTTTGCCCTGCTTGCTTACAGGCAGCTAAAAACTCTGGAGGCATAACCCCATTATTTTCCCTGTCTCACGAGGTTATCTTGAGAGGCAGTTCTGTCCAGAAGATCGGGGGGGGGGGGGGGGGCGGGGATGATCATTTAGCTATAGAAATGACAGACAAGTCTCAAAACCTGATTGACTATAAAGCCTCTCTTTAATAGGGAGAGTGAAGGTTTTATTAAGTCGGGCACTATCCTCAGTATGGATCCAATGAGAAGAAATTAACTTGATTTGAAAAGATACAGTGCTATGCAGTTTGCAAAAACTGATTCTAAGAGCACTTAAACACATTGATGGTGACAGAACTAGTTAAAAAATATTTATCAGCAGTCATCACTTACCAGTGTTTCAGAAAATACCAGTAACTGGCAGAGAGGAAGTTGTGAAAAGCTCAGATGCTGCAGAGCAATGGTGCTTACGTAAAAAAGGAGCAAGTGGTCTATTTAATCTTCATAGCCATCATTTCTTTCCCTATTAATTAATACTTTAAACTACAACTATAACCAATCTTGCAGAAAAATTAGGGGAACATGCAACATTACTAAGAATATATCTTTATTTAAAAAATTAATAGCCATGTATTTTAACAGAGAACTAAGAAAAATACAAGGTTTTTTTCTTTAAACATAAACGTGGTAAAGCAAAGAAGTCTTGAAAGAAAACCACTCATTTTAGTTTAGAAGAACAAAATGGATGGCATATAGCAGTCAGACCACTCAGCATGGTTTCCTGTTTGCGATGTACTCACAATCCTACAGATCTTTCAGAATTGTATTCTAACACTGCTTTGAAGCCAATAGGAATGCACATCTGCATATGTTAAACTGCAGAAAAGTTGAGGATCTCAGCAAGATCTCTTGGGACCAGTACCAGAAGCAATACACTTCATAAGGGATTGTTTATATGGGCTTCACAGGACAGTATGACCCTCAGCCCAGGGGTTGAGCTGGCCTTGAGAAGGAAGCCAGATTTGTACTTGGAAACATTACACACTAGGACTGAGTGTTAGTGTCTTACTGCTGCCAAAATACTGTGCCTGAAGAGCATGGTCTAGTGTGGTGGGTTGACCCTGGCTGAAGGTCTGGTGCCCACCAAAGCCACTCTATCACTCCTCCCACTCAGCTAAAGAGGGGAGAGAAAATATAACAAAGGGCTCATGGATTGAGATAAGGACATGGAGAGATCACTCACCAATTACTGTCATGGTCAAAACAGACTCAACTCAGGTAAAATTAATTTATCACTAATCAACCAGAGTAGGGTAATGAGAAATAAAACCAAATCTCAAAACACCTTCCCCCCACCCCTCCCTTCTTCCCAGGCACAGCTTTTCTCCCAGATTCTCTGCCTACCCCCACCAGTGGCACAGGGGGACAGGGAATGGGGGTTGGGGTCAGTTCACCATATGTTGTCTCTGCCGCTTCTTCATCCTCAGGGGGAGGACTCCTCACACTCTTCCCCTGCTCCAGCATGGGGTTCCTCCCATGGGAGACAGTCCTCCATGAACTGCTCCAAAGTGGGTCCTTCTCATGGGCTGCCGTTCTTCACGAACTGCTCCAGCGTGGTTCCCTTCCATGGGGTGCAGTCCTTCAGGCACAGACTGCTCCAGCATGTGTTCCCCTTGGGGTCACAAGTCCTACCAGAAAACCTGCTCCAGGATGGGCTCCTCTGCAGGAGGAGCATGGGTCTGCAGGTCCTGCCAGGAGCCTGCTCCAGCACAGGCTTCCCACGGCGTCACAGCCTCCTTCAGGCACCCACCTGCTCTGGCGTGGGGTCCTCCACGGACTGCAGGTGGATATCTGCTCCACCGTGGACCTCCATGGGCTGCAGGGGGACAGCCTGCCTCACCATGGTCTTCATCACAGGCTGCAGGAGAATCTCTGCTCTGGCACCTGGAGCACCTCTTCCCCCTCCTTCTTCACTGACCTTGGTGTCTGGAGGGCTGTTTCTCTCGCATGTTCTCACTCCTCTCTCCAGCTGCAGTTTCTGTGCCTCCCACAACTTTTTTTTTTTTTTTCCCCTTCTTAAATATATTATCTCAGAGGCACTACCACTATCACTGATGGGCTCAGCCTTGACCAGCGGTGGGTCTGTCTTGGAGCCGGCTGGCATTGGCTCCATGGGATATAGGTGAAGCTTCTAGCAGCTTCTCACAGAAGCCACCCCTGTAACTCCCCGACTACCAAAACCTTGCCACAAATCCAATACATCTAGAAGTAAAGCAATTTGCAGAAGGCTACTGGAGGTGGATAGGCTGCATAATTCATATCTGTTCCAGAGGTATTTTTGAAAATCAAAACTACTGTCTAAAGAGGGATTAAAAGCACTCAAATCTGTATAATAATGGTTATTTATCATTAGATAAAGTGGAAATGCAGCAGTAGATAAGTAAGTGATCATTGACATATGCATATATATATAGCTGGCATAGCACTAAAACCAGGATGCATTCATGTGCAAAAATTGAAAATCAGCAAATTAGTCAATGGTAAAGGAACAAATGTCAATGGTAAAGGAACATGTTTATCTATGTCACAAACATTAAAACTGATGGTGGTGCACATTTTTTTAACATTGAGAGTTATCCCATGAAAGATAAAAGTATTCAGCAGATGACTTTACTATACCAGTTTTGTCATGTTGCTAGGACTCCGCACAGAAACTTCATTATACACAGTAGGTTTTCATAGATGTTAAAATGTCCCTAAAAAGAAAACACCTGAGGTACAAAGTAATTTAGAGCTGATGCTTTGGAAATAGGACATTTGTTTTTTCTTGAACTCCTGGACAAATAAATCGGGAGAGTTAATCCATGTGAAAGATTGTTCTGAAGTGTGGGTATACTATGTTTCCAGGGGGTGACTGACATATAATTGCTTGACATGTACAATCTACATTTTTTAGATATTACCAGCCCAGCATTATGTGTCTGTGCTTTATGTGATATTTCTGGTATCTCCATGAATGAACAAAACTAATGCTAAAACCCCTCAATACCTCTTTCTCTTTTCTATTTTAGAAAATATCTTCTAATTCTGCATTGTGCTTTTTCCATTAACTGAAGTACAAGGATGCTAATTGTTTACCTTTCTAGCATACGGGGAAAGAGCTATAGCATTTTTAAGTGCTGTGTTGTAACTATTAAGAAGGGATAGGTCAAGCCCTGCTGAATAAGCTGTGCTTGAATAGTTCAGGCCCTTCTGAAAGTTTGTTAGTTCATTAAGAGGTATTACCTCTGTGGCTTGATGTAGAGTACATCTCAAACACAAAAGTGTTTTCTTTTCTATGATTCCATGCAATCTTGTACATTACCTGAATTTCTGAGTGCCTGTAAAATGGACTGTAACTGTAATCATAAGATCTGTTGATCACACAAGCAGCTGATCTCTTTGATCTGCACTGTTTAAACACATGTGTGAGAGATGTGGATGTAGCCTTTACTTCAAATGCCATTGCTTTCTGCCTACTTGTGAGGAAGTGCATTTTTTAAGTCACACTGCCTTGCAGTCAGAAGAGAAAAATAAATGTCTCACTATATTCCTTGCAAAACTAGTAGTTTAATAATCTTGATCCTGAGGAGTTCACTTGCAATTTTTTTGAGGGGGTTTCCTGATGTTCTCTGTGGTCATTGTACAAACATAGAAATGCACAGGTAATGCATCACTGCTGTAACCAAATTTCCCCATGTACACTAGAGCATTCCTGTTTCAACACATATACTCCCACAGACTGTTAGATGTGAGCTCCACCTCTCTTGTCACCTCTCCAATACTACAGAAACACTGCCAGTTCATCTTTAAAAGATATTAATTTTTTTGTTCTAGCTGCACTGATCAGGCAAGAAAGCATTGGTCTAGCAGAAAGAGAACAGATTTTAAGAACTTTGATTCAAATCCCATCCCTGCCATTGGCTTCTGTGCAGGCCCGGGCAAGTCATTTAAAATCTTAGATTTGAAAATTAGTATCTGTCTCATAGCCAGGGAAATGATATAGAGCTGGTGTAGAGTGAGTTTTGGCAATCACTCTTCACTTTTTTATACACATTAGTACTACCCCTGGATATTTTTAAAATGAAAATAAAAATCAAATGCTTACATACCATGTTAACTATTTCCCTTACTACCATGGTGTTCATGTTTATCCTACCTTTTAGAACTCCTTGAACTGGTAGAATTTCAGATGATATTTCATGTCAATACTGGAATAAAAGAATTGACAAGGATTTGTTTTTTATGGAAGCTTCCACAGCACTAGTAGTTGAAGCTTTGTATTCTTTCTTCTGTTATGAAAACACAACACATACATATAAAAAGATCAGCCACAAGACCTAATGAGAAAAGATGGACACTTACAGTGATTTCTAAGTGATGAAGAACTCTGAGTATAACTCCAACTTCTGGCCTAGATGAAGCAAGATTCAGGGCATTATTTTTAAGTCACCTTGGTCACACCGAGTAGCATCATAATGATAGACTTGTTCTCACTGTCCAGGTAGAATGCATCTTACACAGCCCTCCTCCTGCCCCTCTTCCCATCCCTCCACCCCCAGAAAAAAAAAAACAAACTAAGAAAACAGATTGTGTTACAGAAGAAGCAAATGTAAGAGCAATCGTGTTCAATTAGATCCTCATCTTTAGACCCCACACTCATGCTGAAATTTAACCCAAACTATGACATTAGCTGGGCTCACCTTTCCTTTAGTAAAATCCCCCTCCCTGTGTCCTTGGTATGTTGACAGCTCCCTTGTCCTACTGTGGGAAATAGGTTTTTCATTCATAGGATATCCCTGAAGGTTGCTTCAGAATGTTCATTGATTAATGTTGCTCTTCAGCATTGGTTGCTGCCATTTTCTCAGGAGAAGTAGTACCTGCAGGCAATGGCTGTATTCACTCTTGATGGTTCACCTTGGTTACATATGTAGCCAGAATTAAGTCATTCTTTTCAATTCCAGAACAATATTAAAAAGATTGAGTCTCTTATTTTCAACTTTTTTTAGCTTCCATATTTGTAAGCCAGTAAGAGGAATGCAACACATTCTTTTCTATGGATGTTTTACTGATGGACAGATTTCTGTGATACCAGTGGCATATGCAGTAAAGGATGCCAGATTTGCAAGCATTTGCTGCAGCCTTGTGCATATGTCTACAGCCACGTGCACAGGTCACAGGCTGAACCTGTTTATCCCAGAACATGGGCTGCCATTTGCAAAACTTTGGCCTATTTGACCGAAATTCAGAAAGTGCAGGTTCTAGCCTGACCTTTGCTGTGCACAGTTAAAGTACAACTCAATCTTCTCTATTCTTAATAAGTCAGAACACTAATGCTTTTTCCACCTAATGAGGGCACTCAGAGGCTTAATTTATTAGGGACAGCACATGGCTAGTCCAATATAAACACATAAAACAGGGTAAAGGTTACTAAAGCTCTCTCCAGACCTTAAATGTCCACCCAGGAAACAATGGCCTTGGTCCATATTTTCTAGAAAAACTGTCAGTGACACAAAGCTGCAATTCTGCAGGGAAGGGCGGTGGTAACTGACATGGTAACCAAGTACAATTTTGGGTAACTTGCCTCACTTCAGCTTATAGGAAGCTAGAACATATAAGGATCATTTTATCACTTCTTCGTGCCAGGGTTGCACTATGTAGCAGGATATGGTAATGTATGATTGACTGTCTAATTACCTGTCAGCCACAGTATTTAGCTCTGATGGTGCATCTTGGTACAGGGGTCTGGTCCCTAGAAAGCACAGGCTGATTTACACCTCTTTACACGAATTCCACACTACGTTGTACACAATACATGTACTGCATATGCAGGTATAGGGCAAAAAGGGAAACAGTGATAGAGGTCATGTGGGAACTACTAGAAGTACTTTGGAAATGCAAGTGGGAAACTGAGAATTACCCAGCAAGGCAGTCTATCTATAAATGCAGGAGTAGTAGCAAGACAAAAGAAAAATTATTTTCAGTTGAATTTACAGAGGTTCAAAGCACAACTTTCATACAGTGATATTTGTTAATGTGAAGGCAATGCTGTGTTTTCTGGGACTGATGCCCGTGAGGCACAAGTGCCTGTGTGTGTGAACCTCATTTGCTATCTATTTCATGAGTCACCACAGGGAGCTAGTGTAGAACCACAGCCTTACCAGTGATTTAGCATTGAGACAAAGCAAAGCATTTCCACTAGGGCTGCTAGCTAATTGTTCACACTTGGGCTGAGACTGCTGCCAACATTAACTCACTGGCTACATGAGCCAAATCCCCTTTTGTCATCAGCAGTTCAAAGATGGTATGTACAGGATGCCATTAAAATTGAGCAAATGGTATTTCTACACTCCCAGCATAGCACCAGGAAAAAGAATGCATCACCTTTGGAATGTGTCACATCAACAGCATTTCCAGGTTTTGCACTGTAAAAATACAGGTACCACAGCAAAGTCTGAATGTTCAGATTAGACACGGCCTCTGTGACAGTCTGTTGCTTCTGCAAACCTGCAAGAATTGATACTGCACAACAGGCACATTAAAAAAAAATATCATTAATTTTGCCTCGCTGTCATTTGAAGGGATGGAAATAATTAGCAAATAAATATGCAGCATATGGAGATAGCCACCAGATGGTAGCAACCACATAGTATGGGTATCTGTTGAATTTTCTTAATTATACTGGATTTCTTGAAACCATGAACACTCATGCAGGTGCTTATACATGTGAGCTCAATAGGCTGACCTGTAAAAATACTACATAAATTGTGAACAACTGCTCAAATTCTCCTACATCAAAAAACACCAGTAAAAAACATCCTCCATGGTCACTTTGCTCCTGTTAGCAGAACATATCCTTTATGTTCCTTCTGGCAAACAGGTGAGACAAAATTGGGATGTTCACAAAAATCAGCAACATAGTTGACAGTAGTCTCTAGTCAACTGTTGTTGCATTGTCAAATTTGATTCTTAACCTAAAGTCAAGAAGACTTTAGTGCTTACTAACCTCTTTTGCTTGATAGCTTCTGTATAAAGGTTTTAAAAGGGAATAGTGTGCAGTGGAAGAACCTTTTTCGTGGTATTCATCCACTACTCTATGCTAATACCATCTGCTCACCAATGCACTAGTGAGGCCCTGGCCTCCAGACTGCTCTAGGCAAACACAAAAATCTGCCCTGTCCCATAGAAAAATAAATACAGAACTCCTACACAAATACTGCAGTTTGCTATATTTCTGCTGACCCTCATTTACACAACTACAGGGACTGCAGCAGGCTTCTATAGTCACAGCTTCTCCAGACATCAGAACAACATAACATTTAGGAAACAAGGCTTTCCAAAAGTGAGTGTGTGTATAAGGGAGAGTACCTCAGGCCTTCTGGAAGCTTCCTCTGCCTTTTGTTTCTGGGTGAAGCACAAAAGCTTGCTTATAGCATGCTAGGGCTAAATCCTGAAGTCAGTTCATACTCCTCTGCACAGCCATGGACTGCCTTAGGTCCAACAATAAATTGCACATAAGCACCTTTCATGAGCTGGCTGCCCTGCAGCACAGAAAAGCACAGCTGGCCCAAAATAGACCAGGAGTTCATTAGATCTGCATGTCATCCACTGCACTACCCTGACCAGCTCTTTGTGGCCACCACTTTTAGAAGTGCAGTCAGAGCTGGCCCTGATCCAACATCCATGGGCCTTTATAGACTTGAAGGCTCTAAAAATAATGCATTTGAAATAATATACTCAAAGCAAGAATGTGACAGCCCACTGGAGCATAGCTCAGCACAGACTGTCTCTCTTGGTGCCTGAGGAGCAGTAAGTGGAGACTAATTGCATTGATCATTTCCCTCCCCTGATTTTATGAACATGATTTTTAAGAGCCTGGGATCCATTGCAAGTACAAGCAATTACAAACCTGAGAACCATTTCCCAAGCTATTGCTGCCAAGAGACTTACGCCTGCCCCAGAATACTCCAGGGCATAGGGAGAGTGCAAACTTGTTCTCACTTTTTTTGTAATGGCTGTTCAGCAGTGCTCCAAGTCTGCAGACCTACTGTTGGGCATGATCTCTGTGCCACTCATCTTGCTAATATTAATCTCCCATCTCACAAAGAAAGAACTTTTCAAAATCTTCCCTTATAAGAAAGCAAGCTTAGCAGGAAAAAAAAATACCACCACCCCCCCCAAACATTAAAGAAAACAGGGATTTCCTAGCTAGACCCATAATACATTCCCAAGTCTGCTTTCTGAGTGACTGCAATTTCAGGTGGGAAAGAGGATCCAGGCTGTCTTGAGGTGTCTCCATTCAAATTTAATGATCCCCCTTCCCTATACAGAAGGCAATCCCATGAAGCAATTGGAAGAAGAGCCTAGCAGCTGTCCTTTTTCATATCTCAGTGTATCTGCTGTGATTTGGACCACATCTCCAACACTTGCCATGCTTCAGGCTCTAGCATTTTTTTCAAAAACCTGCAGCCTCTAACTCTGTTCTCTGCAGTCCCTCAGGAAACCAGAGACAGGGCCTTGCACCTGCATTACACAGAATTTATAACTGTTACTTGTGACAATCATTTACATGTAGCCCTGTTCATGCTACTCTGGCAATGCACAGGGACTTCTGCAATCAAGAGAACCATAGTTTATATCTGCTTTGGGACAGTGCATGATTTACAAGGCATAATAAAAGACCTAAAGACAATAGCTCTTGAATATTATCACCAGATATGCTACTTTGTCTGTGTGACCTTGGGAGCGCAGACTCTATATTTAAGTTTCCAGGCATACGTTTGTTCCTTATAGTTGCCCTAATGCTTTTTAAGTGGTGAGGTCAGTAGTTGTCTGCTGTGTATAGGTGCACCATGCATATAATACAACAGAAATGTTAAGCTACAACATCATACAAAAGAAAGCAAGTATGTTAAAAAGCTAAAACTAACAAGACAGCAATATTTACTTGTACACTGGGGTGGGCGATATTACCTTGTAAATGTTTTTGAAACTTTCTCTTAAACTGCCCTGTTCATGCTCACAGCTTGAGTCACCAAGTGCACGTTTCTGAGAGCCTGGGGACAGCCAGTGAAATCCTCACTGAGATTTCTAAGGGGTGCATGAATGCAGGAGAACAGTGTCACTGTCAAGCATTACTTGAAAAACAAACAATCACACAAACTAACAAACTTGTTACATGTTAGAACAAATTGTTGCACATTGTAACGTGTTACATATTCTAGCAAGTCTGTACAAGGCAAACAGTTACTCCACTGTATAACGGAGAGAAGCTTCTGTTGCATCATACCACCACCATGTTACCCTTAAAAGATAATGATAAAGCAAGATTTTGGTGAGGATTATAAAGTTCTGGTGGGGATGGACCACTTCTTTCCAATATAAGAAATGTCCCTGGTTCTTTGTGTTTTACATATAATTTACAAAAGAGCATGGTCTTCCATGCCCTCTATGGTATAATTGTATAGCGAAGCTGTGCTTCAGATGTGAGAAAAAACAACCCACTGTGACACTAGCCATTACTAAATATGCAAACTGTTACAGTACTGATCACAGAGCAAAAAAAAAAAAAAAAAAAAGGTGTTGCCGCATTGATAGATGTCAGAGGCAGCCTTAAAAGGACAAAACCCCCCTTTTTGTTTTATGTATTCTCTTTATTGCATGAGAACTCACACCACATTTGTAAGCCTGAAATGTCAGGGAGCTAAAGAAAAGTTGCCTAGAGTGATGGGGTGGAGGGGTAGGGAGCAGAAGAAGAAGGAGATGGGAGAGGTTTAAGATCAGCTTTAAAGATGTAAATTCTAATCATCTTGCTGCATAGCAGAATTCAAAGACCCACATTAGACAGTGAGGCTTCCCCTGCAGCGCACAGGCAGAATGCGGTGAGCCAGCTCCAACACCCTGCATCGAATAAAGCACTTCAGAATTAAACATCCAACATCACAACCACTACTGAAAGTTAGGCTCTCACATCTTCTAATAAAGGTAACTACAGCTGAGGGGTAATAGCTCCAATTACTCCTCAAAAGGTGCAGCAGATACTGAAAGCTTGGAAAAATAGACTAGATTTCTCCTACATAGCTTTCAGTTACTCAGATTCAGTAATGATGTTAGAATAATTTGTATTGAATTCTTTACTGTAAAAGCTACTACATCAATAAAAACACTGATACAAAACACAGGTTAGAGTGCCTTCCTCAATCACATTTGCTTTCCCTCCACGGACTTCTCCAAGGCTCTTAAGCAATTTTACTTGTTTTAGCTTGTCCGTGAATTTTAAGCATCATAAATACAGCCAAAGCTGACCTCCTGGACATTATGCAATTTTTGTTTTACACTAGGAATTCTGTCTTTTCTGCAAATTACAAACAGTGAATGATTATGATAATGCTACAACTGAAGCACAAGCACTAGTTTCCTTTTGTTTTATAGGCACTTGTTCTAAGATCTACACAAGCTTTAATTCGTGTCATATATTCTATTCCAGCAGTATAAATTCATCTAAATAGAAGTAAGATTCACATTTTGGGTATGCTTCTATGTGCAGAAAGAATTAGAGGTATAGAGTCTGCTTTATCATTCTGTAGATCACTTTGTGAGGGAAGGACACTCTCCAGTGTGACACTACCATCAGGCTGTGATTCAAGAGTCTCCAGGAGCTAAGGCAGAGTCTTGGCTTTGTGCAGCATTAAAACACCTTCTTTCTTTAAAGGAATCATTTTTACAGCAAACTTATATTATACTCCTTCATGTAGAACACTTTTGCACACTGTTTTTCAGAGGCAGTGCTTTCTCCCAACAGTACATATCTGGGCAATTGAGCTACATGTCCTTTCAAAATAAAATTCTAAGGCGGGGACAGCTATTATCAGAAAACAGCCAGGATACTCACTTAGTAGTCATCTTTCTTACATCAGAAGAAATCAGTTTCACACTTTATGGTCCTAATCCCAAGTTCACTGAAGCCTGGGAGGTTTCACTAATTTCGATGGGGTTTAGGTCAGATCATTTAAAAAACAAAACAAAACAAAACCAAAAAAACCAAACCAACCAACCAACCAAACAAAAAACCAAACAAACAAAAACCACCAAAAAACCAAACCAAAACCAATAACCAAACAAACCACAAAGTAGTACTTCACCACCTAGCTGCCAGGCTCTGGGTGGGGATACAATTAAAGCTGAGCAAAGTAGAACCTAGCTGAGGTTTTCACTCAGCTCTTTCCTACACCCCTTATGCATCTGAGAAGAATACTTTACAGCTTTAGAGCAAACCTGAAATTCTTACACAGCTCTCACCCAGTGGGATTTCTGAGAGGATAACTAGTGGTGGGTAGCTAAAGCAGCTTCAGCACTCTTTCCTCAGGTATCTTCATAAACACCATCTGATGCAGCAGGGCTGCACCTATGCTTAGTATCTCATCCTTGAGGAAATGACTGGTTTTATCTGCTGTGTTTAACTGTCACAGGTGCCTCCAGGGAATAACTTATTTGCATGGTGAAGACAAAAAGAGCACAGCTACCAGGCAGCTACCAGCAGTGGAGACCTCTGAACAGCTTGAAGAGAATGGTTGTGGGTGTTCTGGGCACCTGGAAAGAAGGGAGCCTTTTTGGCAAGGCAACAACACTAGACTAACTGATTAGCAATGACAACCGGGCAAGCCAAAGATGTTGCTAACACTTGGAGGCAGGGTTGTAGGTTTGGCAGAGAGATCTCCTTTGTAATCAGAACTGAGGGAATCCTGTCATAAAACAGGAGAGTCTGATGGGTCAAAGGAGAATGGAAGAGGAGGGAGGAATACAGCTGGGAAATTTATCCCTGAAACAAAGCAAACTGAAAGAGGGGCTGTTCCCTGGGCATTTGGAAGTAAAGACTGCTTCATGACTCACAAGGGTAGACTCTGAGAGAAAAGGTGATTAAAAGAAACCCAAGTCATTGTTCGGAAAGAGGGTAGAGGACAATGAAGAAATACATAGAGAGATGGATATGCAAAAACAAGAAGAGAGAGAAATAAGAAGACGAGAGAGGAGGAAGGACATACCTGAGTTCCTTAGTCTGGGCAGGGCACAACCTTGTTGGGTAAGTGGGCTGATTAACCTAGAACACGCCTACTCTCAGGATCACACCTAACCTAGGGCTATCTCAGAGAGCAGTTAACTGAGCCAAGCTCTCTAGACTGGGAATTACACTGAACAGAAAAAGACATACTACTTGTTATATAAACAGCAACTTATTATGTTCCTGCAGAGAAAAAGAAATATGTGTACTTTGCCTGAAAGGTTATGTTTCCCTCCAGCTGTTCCACATCTGAGTAACAGCACAACATTTGGGAGAAAGAGTAATTTTGTTCTGCTGTTGTTTGTACTGCATGAGGAGGTCATGCTCCAGGCTCAATTTCAAGCTACTACTACAGTCTGAAGAATAATTAAAAATAATGATAGCTTTTTAATGGCCTACAGCACTTACTAGTTTTATTTGCTTTCTCTGCTGAGTTGCAGTCATTCCTGTTTAAATTCACAATGCAGAACAGGATATGCAGGATAAACAGAGAAAATTATTGAATCCTTAAAAATCAAAGTGAGGACATAGTATGCCTTCTGAGTTTTTCCCTGTAGTATCTTGAAAGGTCTGCAATTTGCTTCTCTCAGAAAATTTTGGAACGGCTCTTTCCTCTTCAGAGTGCCTTTATACAATTTCCATTGCAGTCCCCTCAGATTGTGGAAGATCACATAAGGTATTTCTGACACTGGCAAAAAAGTATGTATTATGTTAAGATGTACGTAATACAACTTTTTCTCTAAAAAGAGTACACTGTAACAAGGCAGAACACTGACCTCACCATGCTATGATTTAAACTGATGTTCAGGACCCAACTCTTGCAGTGAGGTATCCACACTGATAAACACCTACATTGTTTGTTGTTGTTTTTTTTTTAAAAAAAAAAAAAAGGCCTGGTCCTGCTTCCACTGAGACAAGTAGAGAGATTTTTACTGATTACAAAGTCAAGAGGAAAAATACTTCATATGCCATCATCAGTGTTTGGCACTCACATTGCCAGTCTCAGGCACTATGCCAAAAAATGGCTAGACATCAACACTTAACAACTGCATGCTCTCACAGATGTGGGTTGCTGGCAGATCACAGAAGACAGGTTTGTACTGATGCTGCCTATGTTGCTTCTGCTATCTGAAGTAAAAAACAGATCTTGTTTCAGCTTGTTTCATTCTGTTCCCATGTTAAAGCCTCCATGGTCATTTAGGCATGGATTTTGTTGTCGTTGGCCTCTGAGGAACACTTTTGCAGAAACAGTATGAGAACCAATTGAAACTAGCTGCCTAAGCAGTTGTCAGCTTCTTGAGGGATGTAAGGAAGTGGATGCTATGGCAGTCTTCAGGTGCAGAACCACCTAGCCAAAAGTATTGTAACTGCGGAAAACATACTGCCTCCACCAAACTGTTCCTTGGAGGTTCGATGTTATATCTGAGAATCCAGAAGCTCTAAAAATGGGTTTAATTCTTCCCAAGTTATGCAGGAAGGCCACTTGGAGCCATTAACTGGTGTTTTTCTCAGATATGCATGCACACACAGACACAGAAAGTAATATATGAAAAATTGATACGAAGCCCTAAAGTACTTCAAAGTCAGGAAGATGGGAAGGAGGGGAGAAATATGGAAAGTATTGCTTTGGCACAGATTATCCCCTCTGTTGTTCAAGTGGGATCAAAGATGCTCTGCTATGGTAACCTCTCCACACAGAATGGTCACAGTGTATGCAAGCCATTAGCTGTAGCAGATCCATAAAAAAAGCCTGTTAATACACTTCAGAGCGGATGCAGATTTAAAAAAACAAGGTGTCATTCATTTGCGAATCCAGTGCTTTGCTCGAATGAGGAGAAAATTGTTTACATGAATCCAACTCCCACCAAAAACCAAACCAAGATTCCCACCGAATACAATGTCAGGAGCAACTAACAAGCTTGTGAGAATTAACTACATCTGTGCACAGAGATCTGAGAGAGTTCCAAAATGCCTGTCATGATTTTGTATATGTTTTTGATATTTCTTGCAGGGTTTTGTGGAAAAATATGTGTTTGGTGTAAATAAATGTAGCAGATGTTTGCCCACTTTTGCTTTGACAAACATCTTTTTCCATGTCAGAGGTAATCATGTTTCTATTATTTGGAAATTATTTCAGAGTATAATATCTGAGTTCTTATATTCAGGAACTGTGTCTTGAAATTCAGGCTCAATTATTTTTCTGCTTTTAACTTGTTCTGTTGTTCGTGGCTAATCTCAGTTGTGCTACTCTGAAGCATCCATAATTATCAGTACTGACTGCTCACCATCAGAAGTGTGTAATGTAGAAATGGAGGAAGTCTCAAATGTTGGCTGAGGCTTTTTCTTTTTGCTGAAATGTTATATCTTGCATAATATCTCCCCACTGAAACATTTGTCTTGGATCAAAGAAACTGGCATAGGAAGGCAATTTTTGATCAAAACCACATAAGGGAGTATAAGTTTTTGCAGTCGGTCACAAACATCAGCTTTTCTGTGCTCTTCAGCAACAGATATTTTTTACTTTGGTTTATACAGCTATTTGACATCTTCAGATATGAAACTGTCTGGGATTCTCTTTCCTGTTCTTGGTGATTCAGCATTTTCCTTTTCAACATCTATTTGTGAACAACTGCTACTAATAGACTCATTAGAAAGAAAGCTGTGTTTGTTACGTGGTGCACCATTCCAGTTGTTAGATCTTACTGCTGACTGTATAGTATAAAAGAGAGAGATGTGTGCTTGCTCCAGAAGTGATGGATACTTCTGCCGCTCATTTTTAATATTTGTGAGGGGTGACAACAATTCTAGTACCTGAAAAGAATATAGGAACTTTTTCACATTAATGGCACAGGACTGTAAAAATAAATTCTATGGATGACTACGAAATTTTCTTTTATTAGTAGTATTATTATTACTTAAATTTTTTAAAGACTAGGATTTTCAGTAAGAGTCATGGTTTTGTAGCCATTGATCTTCAAGCAATACAAACAAATCATCCTTGCCACAAAAATCTTACAATCTGAACAGTATAAAAAGTAATCATGGGCTAGGTATGAAGATAAAAGCAAGATGATCACATAAGAGACCAACGACCCATGTTCCCAGCACACCACAATAATGACAGAATACATTCTCTTTGGATTGATTTGTTACATTATGCCTATCTTTTATAATGTTTATAACAGACTGTAGATGTCAACTGCTCCATGAAAAAAAATCTTTAATTTTTCACATCATGCCTTGATTAATAAAATTGTCCAAAACTAGTTTAAAAATGTAATCTGTCTGGAACAACGTGTAAGGATACATGTATAAAACAGATCATTAAGAGGGAGAAAGTGAACCTAAGGAAGCTGTAACATTGTGTATACTTCTGCTTAGCTTACCTCCAGCACCCAGTGCCAGCCAATCTCTTACTAGGAAGTTGCAAAGGTGATGAACCAAACCATGAGAAGGATATGCTATTTGTTTGCTGTCCTATACTATTAAGTATGAGATCCAAATGTTATGCATTAAAAATAATTTTATTTTACTGAAAACTCATGAGAAACTGACCATTTCTGTATAGATGTAAGCAGCATTACTTAGTCTAGAAACTAGTCCAGACAGACTCCCCCTGTTGTTGGGATTGCAGTGGCTTGTTGGTTTATTCAAAGAGAACTCAAAGTTTATGAAAGAAAGCAACTGAGCTGTTTTCATTAAGATAAATGACCATTTAAGGCCACACAACCTAAGGGACAAAGCAGAATCAGATACCTGCCTGTTACTGATCTTCTGACCAAGTCTATTGATATATAGAGCACCACTGAGAAACAAAATCATCTTTCGATTTATGCCATGAAGGTAAGACAAATACTTTTTTTTTTTTCATAACAGAGGCAAATGTTACTAACTGAACTTCTGTTCCCATAACTACGGAACTTGAAATATTAAACTGTTACAAATTCTGGTATCAATTCTTTTTTCACCACAAAAAATCAGTACAAATATATTTGTGACTCTTAGCCTAGAATATCTTTGTACTCTGACAGTTCCACTATATTGAACAAATAAAAACTTGGTACTGTAGAGCTACCTAGTCAATCAGTCCATAAAAAAATCAGCCTAAAAGAAAGTAGATGACACAGAAAACCTACAAACTGCTTTTACACTGTTACAACACTCACTTTCAAATCAAGAGAGAATGACTGTTTCTTCTGCTCGATATCTTCTGGAAGTATATCTTTCCCATTTTGGTCCATTGTGCCTTCACCATGCTGAAAAAAGAAAAGCAATTTTAATTAGTAATTAAAAGACATGAAAATGGTAGAGAAACAGGATTAAAAGGAGAAGAGATTAAGAGGAAAAATACAAATGCCCAAGAGGGAGTCAGTCTCTTATTGCCCAGTGTCTGGTGAGCTAACTGTGGTTCATCTGTATTATGCATCACAGTACTTTCCCACCACAGTTTAAAATCTTCTCAGAGATGGCAGGATGTCTCACTTTCCTTTTGAGATGATTCCCAGGCCAAGAGATTTCAGCAGAAAGCTCATCCTAAAATACCAGATTTTCCTTACTTAGCGTGATTCTTTTTTTCCCTGGTTTCCCTTTTCCTGCCATAGACATATCCCCTGCTTGCTTGCTGCCTACGCATCCTGGAAGACCAGCATTCTCTCTCCTTTGCTTACATTTTGCTGAGGCACACCAGTGCCTTCTAAGCTCACTTTATGGGTTTCCCTAACGGCCTTCCTGCTGTTGCTATGCTTTCCCCTGAATTCATCTTCCACATCCCAGGAAGGCAGACGGGAGCAGAGCAGACCCCCCCAAGGGCCTCCTACTCAGGCGGACGCCCGCGGGTTGTGATCCTGGTGACAACCTGGGCCTACCCCGCTCGCTGTGGGCCCTGCCCTTGGTGGGCCCCGCCACACGCTGCACACAAACCACCACGCTCCCCGTGAGATGAAGGTCATTAGGGAAGGAGGGCAACAAGGGCTGCACAGAAGAGCGGCTGGCCCCTCGCCCCAGGGCCAGGGAAGGAGCCACCACAGGGAATGCCCACCGCCGTCTCCCCGCCCTCAGCAGCCTCGCGGAGGAGGGTGGGGCAGCTGACCAGAGAGAACACGATTGGTGTGCTTGGCGGGTGGGGCGGGGACAGAGCTTGAGTTAGCCAATAGCTGCTCAGGACAGTGTGTTCTGGGAGCACCAGAGGGCGCTGAGGGGCAGCGGCAGCCAGGGTTGGGGAAGATGGCCGCCAGCAGCGGGGCCTTAGCTTCCCTGCGCCTTGTTTTCTCTGGTTGGCTCCCCAGCAAGGAGGGAATGGGGAGGCTTGGTCCTTCTCTCGCACCCAAAAGGGAGGGGAAACCCCACGTTGTGGGACTGCAGTCCCTAGCTCTGGTTTAGCAGGTATAACTGGAGGGCAAGGCTGGTGTCAGTCATCCGGTAACTCTTGGGGCTCAGGTTGCCACAAAAACAAGCATCAGCAAATGGCAGCTCAGGCTGGCATGATGACAGATACAGTACTTTATAGTTTTAGATGTATTTGGCTAAATATTTTACCTCAGGTGAAAAATTCCTGTTTTTCTGCCTGTTTTCACTCTTCTCTCACCTCCTGCCCAAAAGGCCACTTTCTTGAACTAAAAGTACCGCAGCCTGTGGCAGACTTGCTTTACACAGCGGGTGAGTATGAGGGAAGCTTCTCGAGCTGTCAGGGCCAGACGTATCAAGCAGAGCAGAAACAAAGACACAGCCTTCACAGTGCACCAAAGCATCCCCCATGCAAAACTCAGTGCTGGCGGGTTCCCACCAGAGTGCTGTTTTCCAGGAAATATTTTTCCAATTCATAATAAACCAAGGCTTCCATTTAAAAAAGTGCACTCATGCAAAAGCCTCTTTATTGTGACATATGGGCCTAGTTATAGTGCAGGGCTGTTTTAACCAGTTTAAGTACAGCACTGACAGCACAAATTTCAGTAAGACGTAGGATGGTGAATGTGTAGATCTAATGTGAATAGTTTTCTTTGAAAGCATCCAAACCTGGAGTTCAAAATCATTTTTCTGAGTCTTTTTAAACTGTTTCACAGTTCCACAGTGGGCCATGCCTATCAAATGGGGATGGCAAAGTTCCATGTCACATGTTTAACAAGCCTTGGGTTTAAGGGTTGCAAGAGGATTTTAATGTTCTAATTTATTTGTAGAAACCAGAGGTTCTTCCTGAAAAGAATATTGTGGGTGCCAACTTGCAGTATCCTCAGAGGAGGTGTTTCAGGCTCCCTAAGGCATGGGCAGATGAGCTCTAGTTCTTGACAGGGTAGTTTAAGTAAACTGCACTCACTGTATAACTATTTATCACTTTGCTGGGGTTTTCCCACATTTCAGCAAGACTGAACAGGTTCCTTTCTTGGAGCAACTAACTTCACAGTGCAACACATTAATGTAAACTCGCTGTCAACAGTTGAGGCTCAGGCACTTGTTTCACAAACATGCCATACCAGTGGCAGCCTCAAACAGAGGGGACAAGTACACAGGAACTTCCTAAAACCACTTCAGCAAGATTTGCCAATGTTTGGTTGAATCTCAGTTCATAGCTCAAATAGTAAAGGCAGAAATTCAGAAGGTGTATATCAAGGGGAAGCAATATGATTTTTCTTCTCAACAAAGTTTCCAAACAGCAGTTTTACATTACCACTTTTTATACCCAACTATTGGATTTTCTATTTATTTATTTGGGGGAGTGTTCATTGGATAGTCAGCAGAAATAAACATTGACTATACGCTTCAGCTAGCTCTCATTTACAAATGGGAGGACTGCACGCTGCAAACCTCTTGTGAAAACAGAGGCTGGCAGGAGGGACTGGTTCCTGTTCTCTACCACCTATGCGCTTCATGAAATCCCACAACATTACATGCATTAGCACCTTGCCTTTTCTCCTTATTTGAATACTTACTTGCATTTAAGCTTCTTATGTGAAACAAGCACAAGGAAGGAAATAATATAATTAACAGCAAAGTAATCTAACTTAAACATGGTTTTGCCAGACTCCATACAACTGTTTAGTATTAAATCAGAAGGACTACTGTGATTAGGGATGAAAGGTCTATGTGAATGACTCACCATGAGCAAATTAAGGATTAAAACATGTGGTTGAAAAAGGAAGTGGCTGGCGGCAAATCCTCTGTATGAACTGAATTCTGCTACTTAGGTTATTTCAAATTTTTGGAGGCTGTGTTGTTTCATTAGCTGGGAAGGGGAACTTATTCCTGCTGTCTGGGCTTAGCTTCAGTAAGCTACAGAAGGAATTTTTCATTAAAATCATTATGCAATCAGCAAAAAACCCCAGATAAGTAAGGTATTGGGGATGAGAGTATTTCTGTTGTGAGCAGAGACTATGCTGTTTTGTGAGATTCTTTGTCCCGCTGGACTGTACCATCCTAGCAAGGAACTTCTGTTACCTTTAAAGTTAAAGCGAACCGTCAGAAACAAATCTGCAGTAATTTGGAGACGGACACCACATTAATGTGGTACATTAACACACTACTAGCAAGGGGAGAAACGGTGAGAAAAACATTGCTTCAACAGCCAAGGCTGGTCAGAAAACTCTGCTCTGCTCCTCTCCGCATCAGGAGCTCTGAAGTGATGCGACTGACGTGTTGCATTTCTGCAGTCCTCTGCTATCCTTCGGGAACAAGTAAAAAGCACGGAACAGAATGCGAGAAGGACGAACAGCAGAGCTGAACGACAGTACACGCCAAAGCACCCCGGTAGTCAGGAAATGCAACAGGAAACTTTGAACACGAGGGTCGGGAAAGGGGCGATTCGATTCGCCCTTTGAAACGCGTGGGCTGGAGACTTGCTGCCACCCGGCGGCAGCAGGTGCCCGCTCCCATGAACTAGAACCCCCAGCCGTCCAGGGAGAGAAGGGGGCCGCGGCTTCGGACCCTGCCCCGAGGCAGGCACGGTCTGGCACCCCTGGGTTCCACCGGAGGGACCGCACCGCCGGAGCGCTGCTGCCAGCGACGGCAGGCACAGCCTGAGAAACGGCCCAGGGAAAAGACGGGGGCGAAGGCCTTGCCTAAATTCAGCGGTTCATCTTCCCTCGCTGTCTCTCTTCAAGAAAAATGCCAGGCATCGCACACAGAAATTGCTACTGAAACGCTGCTCGGGCCCAAATGCATGTGGGATTGTGCTAAGTACCTGCATTTTTGCTCACCACGTTGAAGCAGCGTGTCTCGTGGCTGTTAAAAAGTGGCAGCATAGAACAAAGCAGCCTGAGCCACTCACTGGCTGGCAGATGACTTTACGGACAAAAAGCTGTACTGGTCACCATAGAAAGTAATTTTTCAAGTACTTTTTCGAGGGTTCTTTTGCGATGAACACAGAGGTGTACACTCTGCCTCATCAGACAACTATGGAATTCTTCTGTCAGAAGAGACTGCAAAATTTTAGCGTTACAAAAAATTAATCTAATATATGGCCAGGCAGCCAGTGTAAGCACAATAGTGGTACAGTTGGAGAGTTTTTCTACTAGTGAAGGCACTGATTTAATTAAATGAGGAGAATAATAATTACAGTAAACCCCACAAAACTTATAGAAGCAACCCACGGCAGACAGGATTTAACTACAAAAAAAGAAACCAACCTATGCTTCCTCGACTAAATTTCACAGTCCCATTACCTGCATCTGATTTTTAATATTGGAGTTCAAATTGATTTTTGTCCCATTACCTGTTGTCAGCATGACTTGCGTATCGAACTGTTCAATGTTTTCCTAAACAAGTTGTTCCTCCTGAGCCATTCAGAGAGAGCTATAAGAAGGGATGGATCAGGAATACTGACCTGCAGGTGCAAGCAAGTGTTTTTTCACAAGTTCTGTAAGAACTCCAACAGAAAGGTAACCGTTGCGTTTCCACGTTCCCGACTGTATGAAGGCTTTGGTTCTCTCACTCCAACATCACGAATATGCAATTGAACCAACAATCTCTAGCGTTTTTCCAAAATCTATTACTTCGCCCCCTATCGTTCAGAATCCTCATATAACAGGAAAAGGAAAAATGGCTTTAGAGGTGGAAAGACTGTATCTAAGAGAAAACCCAAAATGTGCCATAACAGTAGTACACTATGGCATATTAGTGCCATTATACAGCACTGAGGTGGAATGGCCAGGAATACCCTTTGACTGTCACCCTTAAACTGCCTAGCCAATTAAAAACCTTTTATGCCAACAGGTACTTTGACCAAAATCATTATCCTGCATTAAAACACACCACAATGACTTTTTGGCATGTAGGAGCCTTCAAAATATGCATCTTGCCTGTTAGAATTTTTACCCTGAGAACAGCGTATCGCAAAGTTTAACAGAAATCTATGCATTAACAGCCCACCCTTCCAGTATGTGTAAATACCTTTCTGTACATAGTTAATATTTTTTTTTGCCATATGTTTCTATGTTATTCCAATGCTGTTAATATTTGGAAAAGTTTAGTATTTCTGAGAAATATTAACTCAGGTAACAGTAATATGCTATCTGCTTTGTAATCCCAGCACACAAACCTATTCTCTCCCCCCAGTGATTGTTTATTACTGTAAACGAAATCATTCAAGATAAGAATATTTCATGTTTACCAACAGACAGTGTTTATTATTATAACTGAGAACTCTACATACAGTATTGCACAAAATTATGATGGACCACTCAACAAAACCATGTTGCTACGCCACCATAAATAGCGCTTTAACAGAAGTTTAAACACATTGTGCGTTAGGTGTCTTAGTAAAGTGACAATTTAGAGTATTATTTTGTGGGAGTACAAAAGTGCAAACTTTCACTCAAGGCATATACACAAAACACACGAAAAGGATTGCTATATGTGCCACAGGTCTAAAAAAAACCCAAACCAAACCAAACTCCCCCACCCCAACACACACCAAAACAAGTTAAATGAGTAAGTACTAGCACTCTCAGCAACCACCAGTGCTACCACCTTCACAGTCTTACCCTCCAGCAAGAAGCACAGAAACGCAATCTGAAGAAAGGCCCTTAGCTTGGAGTTTTAGACATATTAACGCATCTGTATCACATTAACTGCTTTTTTTTTGTTTGGCAAGACTTCCAGCACTAAAAATGCACCTAGACAGTGTATTACCACTAATTCCTGAATTACTATATGAAGTGACTGTGTACAACAGTTGAAGGAAATGGTGTTTTTACATCAAAAGGTGATATAGTATACAACCAGAATTCAGGTATTTAATATTAAACTACAGGTGTGGAAAGTCTGACCTTCTGTTCCTATGCATTACATAAAACAGATCAAGAATTATTTTTTCATTTTTCTTCTTCCCTCTACACCTGGGAAGGGGTGTAGAGGGACGAATAAAAACATAGCTGCAATCCTACGTGTTCAGCACATTACTATCCGAAGTTGTTGACAGGCATGAGGGTACAACTGTCCAGATTCAATGTGACCTTTGGATTTTCAACATGCAGCCTTAATGCTCTCAGTTCACTCCCATCTCAGCACCTTCTTGTCCTTGACTGCAAGACCCCAGTCCCTGTTGTCCCCTGCTTTTCATTTGAACCCTTTTCACCAGCTGTTCTGATCAGTTGCCCAGGCAGACACATTATCTTCTCTCCTGCAGAAGTGAGCAGCTTAGCTGCACAATGTCATCTTTGGACAATCAGGGAAACATGGAGATAAAAGAATGGAACAGTAGTTCTCTCATATCACTTTTTGGGAAGGCCTGGGGAGGCATTTACACTTCTGCCTAAGCACCAGCAAAGAAGAGTTGAAGACTTGATAAGCTTGAAAAACACTGGTTTACAAAAACAGAATTCTAATAAGGAGAAAGCAAGCGTAAATTTGAAAGAAAAAATGGCCTCCTATAAATGTAATATTTTAATTACTGTCTAGATTAATTTAAAACAATTACAAAATACTACAGATTTTTAAATTATAAATACTTTTTCTTCTGTTACCAAGTTAACTTCAAGATGGGAGTTAAACAGAAGTTACTGTAAATTTTGGTGAAAAACCCTAGCAACTACAGAGATCAAGCTGTAACAAAAGTAGTAGCAGACATGAGTAAAAAAAAAAAAAAGTAATGATAAGTGTAAGATTTCTCTCTCAAAAAAACCATTCATAACGTTTGGTTCACAGGTAGCACATACTGTGAACACAGGGAATCAGAATCTGGAGGCAGTTTTACCAACTTTGCAATTTAAGTCAAGAAAGATAAACAACAGAAATGTGAGAAACAAGACCTGTGTGTATCTTGCTTTAGTACTCCAGTGCCACAACCTATTTCATGTTCTTGAAAATGACTTTCTAAGTACAGCAGATACTAGGCCTTCAACAAGGAAAGGAACAGAATTAAAACTAGGTTAGCCCATTTTTAAGTATTTCTGCAAGCAGCGCTATCGTAGCCTACCACTGTATTAATACATGAACTTCCTTTTGGACTTCCCTAGATTTACAGGAAAATAAACCACCAGAAAATCCACACATAAAAAGATCAAAGCATCAGAAAACTATAAAAACAAAGCAAGCATCTACACAATCATAGTGAACTCTGAAGCTGAAGACTCTGTGCCTGTGCATATAAATCTTTATAAACAAACACAGATAAATGGTTGAGGGTTTTGGTTTTGGTTGTTTCCCCCCCAAGTCAAAGCAGAACACATAGGCAGTATGTTCTTTCAAATGGGTTTTGGATGGAGAAGCGAGTAGAGTGGACAAAGAAAATGACAAAGGAAAAGAGCAGTGAGATTTTATTTCCTCAGCATGTGAAGGTACAGAGATGTTACTACAGCACTTAACTGTTCTTACCTTTTGGATCCCAACTCATCACAAATTACAGCATAACTACATCAGTGGTGGAATTTAACACACAATTTAAATTTTCAGAATGATTTAACTTTATTTTTCTTCACGGTACCCACACTTTATGCAGCCTACAAATGTGAAGAAAATGCATTTGCTTCTGAAACCCATCATAGTAAGTGTTTTGGGGCGTTCAAAGTCAAAGAAGTAGTCCTGATATTTCAGATGTTAAAGCTTTCTCCACAGCCACATGTTCCTTTGATGTTTGGATTATTGAAGACAAATTCACTGGACAGCTTGTCTTCTACATAGTCCATTTCAGTTCCTAGAAGTGTCAGCTGTGCCTTCTTCTCAATAAACACTCTAACCCCTTGAAGACAACAAAGAAAAAAAAATTACATACAGCAAAATCATAATTCACTTTGAAATTCTCTTTTGACCAGTGATAAAAAAATGGAACCAAAACATGAAGGCTACCAGTATAACTTGGTTTCCCTGGCCTAACATGGGGCACTTTTACCACTGTTTATACTCTACCTATAAAAGCCTTGCAACAGTCTAGAACTGTTATCTGTGTGTACCCATGCATGTATGTATTTTTTGAGGTGGGATTTAAAAACATGATACCCAGGGAAACACACTGTAGAACCTGGGAATGAATCTCAGCTTCAATACTTAATTCCCACACATTACAGTCAGTAACCCATTTCCTACCATTCTTAAAGTCTGTGCATCGAACAAGATGCCCCAAATCCTTGAAAAACCAAATGTTCCTCTCTCAAAATGATTTTTTTTTGCTCTGCAAAAATATTAGGTCTACGTTAACTGCTAGCAATACCGAATCCTATAATAAGGCAAATGTGTGAACTTCCAAAGATATCACAACCTTTAAGGATTAAGAATTAGTAGTTCATTTTAGAACTAGAAAGAGCTCCCTTTTCTAAGTATACAAAGCATCTACCTCTCTGGAAAGTTACTGAACTTTAGAACTGCAAATCTGATACAAAATTGTGAGTGGACAGCTTTAGCTGCCCAGACTAGGAAATAATAAAAATAAAAATGTAAAATTGTATCAGTAAACAGCAACAAAACCTCATTAAGTTATATGAGAGATTGCTGGAAAGCTGTTTCATCATGGTAGACATTGAGATAAAACACACTACTAATACAACTCAAGTCTGTGGGCAACCGAGTCGAACCTACACATTTTTGGGGTCAGTTTGGACAGTAACTGACAGTGAAGGCTAAACCCAACGAAGGAGTTTATGGACCTGATCCCTGAAGCAGTGACTTACTACCTAAAAGCCAGAAAATTTGTGCTGGGATCCAAAGCCACCAGCTCAGTGAGCACAGAGCTATATAAAAGACAGAGCTTTCACTGGCAATCTGGCTAGAAGCAACCAAAACAAACCAGAAAGCACACAGGCACACGTGAAACGTTGCCTGGCTTTGGAACGTAAGGCCTCTGACCTGACTGAGGGAAACTGCTTTTATATTCCTTAAGATTCAAACCAGGAAACGCCTTCTGAAAAATGCGTTTTCAGCCATGTAAAGCTAAAGCTCAAAGTCAAACAGAAGAGGTAACTCCAGAAGCCTGCTGAATTCTAAATCAAGAGGCACTTGCAGAATTAGGTGGCAGTCCCTATCTTACATACTCTGGTTCAATTTAATCATTTGCTCAAGTTCCAACTAATTCTCTGTTTAAGAGAATAAAATCTATGAGTTGGTCACAGGTATTGTGAAGACAGCTGGAAGATGGGCTCTGCCTAGCAGCATAGCTTCTGTAAGAAAATAATTGTGATATCCCACTTATATTTAAATCTCTTACTTTGCCACCAAATTAAAAGTAATATTCCTGAACATAATATAACAGAGTTCAGTAATGACCCCAAAAAATGCAAACCAGCCTCACAAAAGGAATTTTAGGAACTTTTAGAAAAGGAACAGAAACCAAAACAAACACTATTATGCTTCTGTAAAAGTCCGTATTTGACAAAAGATGACTCTCAGAAATTTTTATAAAAATTGGAAAAAAAAGTATAGAATTGTGCTGGTTTTGACAGGAACAGAGTTGATTTTCTCCAGAATAGCTAGTATGGGGTTATGTTTTGGATTTGTGCTAGAAACAGTGTTGATAACACAGGGATGTTTTAGTTATTGCTGAGCAGTGCTTACACAGAGTCAGGGCCTTTTCTGCTTCTCAGACCACCCCACCAGCGAGTAGGCTGGGGGTGCACAAGAAGCTGGGAGGGGACACAGCCAGGACAGCTGACCCCAACTGACCAAAGGAATTTTCCAGACCATATGACATCATGCTCAGCTTCTAAAGCTGGAGGAAGAAGAAGGAAGGGGGGGACGTTCAGAATGATGGCATTTGTCTTCCCAAGTAACTGTTACGCATGATGGAGCCCTGCTTTCCTGGAGATGGCTGAACACCTGCCTGCCCATGGGAAGTGGTGAATGAATTCCTTGTTTTGCTTTGCTTATGCGCATGGCTTTTGCTTTACCTGTTAAACTGCCTTTATCTCAACCCATGAGTTTTCTCACTTTTACGGTTCTGATTCATTCCCCCATCCCACGGTGGGGGAGGCTGTGTGGGGCTCAGCTGCTGGCTGGGGTTAAACCATGACAGAAACTTTAGACCTATCATGAGATGCTCTATGAAATTATCAAGCAGCAAGCTTAAATACCAGCATATGAAAACAATTTTTAAAATACTCCTAAAATCATAGAATCCGTTGTTACAAAGCAATGTAAAAGTCAAAAGCATAAAGAGGGTAAAAACAAATTACAAATCAATGATGAATAGGACTAGTTAGAGAAGATAATCGGGAAAATCCCTTGCAAATAAAATCTTTGCCAAGCCTTAGTTTACATATGCTGATAAAGTAATCTTTTCTATATGCATCATTCTGTATTACTCTCTAAATATCTGCTATTAGCCACCTCCAAAGACATGAATGATGGACTACACTATGCTGGTAGAGTAGCCTCTGATGCAGAGACTGTAAAGCTGTAGATTTTAACTAACTGGTTACTTCAAAACAGAAGGTAAGGTGACAACAATTCCCGTAACAGAACAGTAGGACCTCTTGCTATAACTTGTTACTTCAAGTAAGTTCTAACCTTGACCTAGGCAAACCTGTAATAAGTTATTCTTCCCCACCACCACAGAAGTTTGCTCTGCTGCATCAGAAACTCACCATCTTGAATTACTTCTTCATCAGAGTCTCCTTTTGATTTCGTATATTCTAATGTATAAGAAAGTCCATTGCATCCTCTTGTACGAACGCCTACTTTAACGCCTACCTAAAAAAAAAACCCAAAAAACCAAACCCAACACCATATTCATGATTTTTTTAAAATCTGAATGGCAAGACAAAAAGTATGCGGAACAACAAAACGCTGACTTTTATTATTCTCCACTGCCTCAAAGCAGAAGTGAATTACCTTAATGGATTAAGAGGTAACATTTTTTTCCTTTTACCAAATTGACTGCCAAGGTAAAAGCAAACATCAGATGTCTGCTGCTGTGGATCAGTCCCTGAAGTATGTTAAAGTTTTAAAGTAATAAACTGTTGGCACTCCTGTAGGTGCCTGGTCTCATAAAGACAGTCAAATTTCAAAGATGGATATTTTTGTGACTTCAAATTAAAGTTTACTCAGATGCTAATTCAGGCACTATGTTAAGATTATTGACAGTAACATAATTATGTGAGGTGAAGACAAAGGCAGTTACCAGATTTTCACAGAACTCTTGCAGTGGCACCACCAGAAAACTTACTTCAAACTAAATTTTTGAAAAACATACTTTGATTTCTTCATTACCTCTATTGCCAGTCTCAATTAAAAAAAGCAATCCCTTCCTTAAATCAAGTATGTTTCTTTGCTCACTGTTTTAATCAACCTTAAAAGCCAACCTAGTCAATATGTTTGTAACATTCACAGTATCCAACAAGTCTGACAAAAAGAGCAGCTGTTGTAAGTAAAGAACTGAGAAAAGGTTTTAAAGAAACAGAAAACTGTGCACAATAATATTTCAAAAGTATCTGTACCACTTTCCACAAAACAATGCTTCATAACTGAAGGGGAAAAATTTAATTGTCTCTCTCCATAATCAATGTTACAATAAAAATGTATCAAAATGTATCACTTGTCATCGAGTGGGATCTCAGAAACAGCGTTTGATCTCTTCAAACTGAATACCTTTCTCTACAGGAACTGCTACAAATAGTGGGCTAGAAAACACACACACCATTTATAGCAAGGGGATAACTGATCAGCTAGTCTGTAGGCTTAGGGCTTCCTTAGGATGGTTTAAAACATTAGAACAAAGAGTCTAGTTAGTTGCAGATGTGCAGGAAGCAAAAGAAACAATGGGCTTTGTATGAAAGTTAAAAGAGAAATAGTCTTCCTGAAATAATACACACTGTAAAGAAGAAAATCCAGTGCTTGTTTTTATAATGATTAGAAAGCAAGACTCTGTGTGTTTTTCCCCAAGAAGAAAAGATGACAAGCTCAATCAGTTATTTGGAGAAATGCTGATTACTTAAAATTAAACATTGTCTAGCAAATTTCCTAAGAATTAGATGTTTTCCAATGGGTATGAATCTAACTTTATTATTATATAGTTCACAATGAGAATTCCTACAAGAACTTAATTAATAACGTCTTAATATCAAGAGTTGAAGATCTCTTTCCTTACCAGAAGTCACCACTATGCCATACTAAAAAGGTTCATTAAAATATAGCTCAAAAGTATTTTGAAAGTTTAAAATTTTTTCAACTTTATCCATCTCAAAAGTAACTGTACAGTGAGATGTCATTACAGTCAGTTACTTTCTGCATTTTATTTTATAAAGAAACAAAGCTTGTTATATAAACAAGCTGATGTATTTCCCCTCCAAAAAAAAGATGCCAACATCTCCAGTAAACACCTCAGTGTTTATTTAAAGCTTCTAAGGTAGCCAGAAATGCTTTGCAATCATGAGCTGTGCTAATACCTTAGCACAATCTACAGGTTGGCCCTGTTTATACTTACATGCTCAGGTTTATCCTTAAGAAGCTGTTTTATCTTCTGAACAGCTGATGGCGTCTGAAAAACAAAGACATATGCATCAATTTGAAATGTTTTTTGTTTGTTTATTTGCAGTGAGTGCTTGCACATATATGAAGTGTGCAATGTACTTAGTTGTACCGTAAAAAAAAATTCTATTCCAACTCTGTGCACTCAAATTTTCTTAGTTTACGTTTGTGTCCTATCTGCAAAGTCCACCCTTAGCATCAGACGCCTGTCAGCATTGACTAGCCTGTGTTCTGCTTGAAACTGATGTCTGATCTGAAGATATGCACTCTGCTGTTAAAAGAAGGATTGCTGAATCTAATCCATGCAGAACACAGTACCTCTTCAATCCCCTCCTCACCCACACTGCCAGCAAACAGATAGCTCAAGAACTGCAGTCCTTAATATTACAGTTTTTGGAGTTGCCTGCCCCGCCCCTCCCCCGCCCCTATCACTATTAAGTAGTTCTGCTCTTGTGAAACTTTCGTCACATACACCTTACAGACAAGTCAACTAGGCACATAAGTGTTTATGGCCTACTTCTCTTCCCACTGACCTAGAGGGGAACTAGTGGCGATACAGCACATAAATTCACTGTTCATGCAGAACTAGTTGCTGCAGAAATGTGAGAACACAACATAAACATAAAAACTTCCATGACATGCTTACAAGTTTCTAAGACACTGAGCAAAGGAAAAGCGTTAGTAGTGTGAAGTTCTTACTGTGAGCAGACTTAAACACACAAAGCAAACTACAGGCGGACTTACAGTAGAAAACCTTTTCTAATCACCGCTATTAATCTCCATTTGTTACAGAATCAGTACTGAACAGGAATTACCTGCTCTGACAAACGATTTAACCACACGCACTTAGTCTGCCCCTGCTCCTGCAGGGTACTGACCGTACCTTCCTCTGCGGTAATCCCTCTCAACAGTACGGCCCCCCCAACACTGCCGCTAGCAGCAAACGCCCTTCCCCAATCAAGAGGAGGATACAAAGCCTCCTTGGAAACAGCCTGCTCCTCAGCTTCGGTAGGTAATGCCTTTCCATTTTTTGCTGGTTTTTTTTTTTTGCTTGTTTTTAATAAATACGCCTCTCCGGGTGACTGTGCAAAAAGGCCTCCGCCCCGCCACTCCCCGCACGAAAGGGCCGCACTGGTGCTCCCCCTTCTCCCGCTGCCTGCCCCCCCGCGCTCCCGCTTTCTGCGAAGGGTGCCTGCGGAGGCAGCAGAGGGGCGCGGGGGCGGGACGGGCAGCGGGACGGGCAAGGCGCAGCAGCTGCCCCCCGGTAAACTCAGGAGGGGGAAGAGACCCCCTCAGCCTCCCCGCAGCCCCCTCCCAGGCCGGCCCCCTCCCAGGCCGCGACGCCTGGCCCGCCCACGCAGACAGGCAGAACGGCGCGGCCCCTCCCCCTCCCCGTCCCCGACCCCGTCCCCGACCCGCTGCCACCGGCCGCCCGGGGGCGGCTGCGCACCACCTGCCCTGCCGCGGGGCGGGCGGCAGAGGCCGGGGGAGGCCCGGCGGCCGGGCCCGGCCCGTGGCGCAGTGCTCGCACCCCTGAGCCGGCGGGGCCGGCAGGGGCCGGGCGCTGCCCGCCCGCGGCGGCGCGGCACTGACCAGGGTGAGGGCGGCGCGCGTAGCCTGGATCTTCCGCTTGCTGACGGCGCGCACCGTGGCCCTCACCACCGACGAGGCCATCGCCCCCTCCGACCCGCCTTCTGCCCTCTGCCATGGGCGCCGCCGACGTCACGCCGTGACGCCACGGCGCCCTTCCAGCGCTCGCCCCTATTGGGCAGCGGGCCGTGATCGGCAGGCGGCGGCGCCTCCGCCCCCTTCGCCCGCCCCGAGCCGGGGGACGTGCGCTGCCGCCGCCGGGCGGTGGCGGGGGGCGAGAGGGGCCCGTCCCCGGCCTGAGCCGCGCCCCCGGCCGCGGGCGGGGCGTCCCGCTCAGGAGGGCTGCTCGCAGAGATAAGCGGCGGGGTTAGCCGGGGCAGCCGCAGCAGGAGGCCCCTCCCTTCGGGTGCCGCCGGCTCGCCCGGGGCGGCGGCGGAAGAGCCGCCTAGGGGCACGCGGCGGCCCCGCCTCGGAGAAGTACGGGCAGCGCACGCGCGTATTCGCCGGCGGCCGCGCAGAGGAGCGCCCCGGAGCACCCTCGCGTAAGGCCGTTCCGTAGGAAGCGGCGGCGGCGGCGGCCCAGCCCGGACGAGGCCCTCGGCCGCGCGAGCTAGAGCGCGGAGGCGGCGCCCGCCGCCATCCCTCACGGGCGGCGCGCCGCCTCAGCCCTTCTTCCCTCCGGGCTGGCGGCCGGCGGTGGGAGCCCAGCCGCTGTGCCCGCCGCCGGCCTGGCGCACCGTCCCCGTCCCCCCTGGCGGCGGCGGCGGCGGCGGCGGCGGAGCCTGGAAGCTGCCGGGAGACGCGCGCTGCCCTTCCCAGAGCGCTCGTGGCAGGCCGGGGCGGCCGGCGACTTCCGGGCGCTTGCGAGAGAAAGCCCCGCAGCCTCGGCCCAGGGAGACGGATCCCAGTGCTTTTGACTGAGCCATGGCTACGCCAGAAGGGAAGCGAGCACCCACTTTTAATTCCCTGCGGCAGCATCCTTAAGGATGCTAGGTAATACTAGGTAAAACCCGCCTTTACAAAGGCCAAGCTCCAGCAGGGCGCCCGCTTCTCCTCACCACATCTACTTTGGAGACCCGATCCCAGGCATAGCCCTTCCGAAGAGCTTGACGGTAAACGCGCAGGCATTTTTCTTTTTTTTACATACGTAATTATGCCACCGCTCTTTAACGAGGCACAGTACTTCTACCTCAAAGGTAGCAAGTGTGTGAAAAAAGCTGTATTTTCTTTAGCTACGCAAAACGCGTCTTTGACACGCAATTTGGGCAAAACACACTCACTTAGGGGTGGGAGGGCTTAAATGCCCCATCGGCCTGCCGCTGAAGTCAGTAACATGCCTGCTTGGAGGGGGGAAGCTTGCGTATGAACGGAACCAATACCTTCTTCATCATTCACAGTCTCCCATGCAGGCACAAAGAGCTTTACCTCCCTGTACTTCCCCAGGATGCTTCCGATCGTCACTCTTCAGTCACCTGTCCGCTGACTGAATCTCAGCATGAAAGACTGAGCATGGCCTAGAACAGCAGCCTTTTTCAAAGGTGTTTATCTTCAGCACATTACCAAAGGAAGATAAAAGCCAAAGCCGGTATTAAAATCCAAATAATTCAAGTGAATAATAAGAAATATTGACAACTTCATCAGTATAGGGAAAAAACCCTACATTTTTCTTTGCTAGCAAGCTCCCATTCTAAGCAGTTATTTCCGGCCCACAAAAAGTTACTAGCAGAGATCATTTTTGATGTGACTTCTGCAGTTCTTACAAAAATGCAATGAGGTTTATAAAAGAAATCATTGTGTATTAAATACATTTAAATTGAATTTGTAATGGATGAGAAACCAGTTTTAAATGTAGCTATGAAACAAATCTCACCAGAACAATTAAATCGGGGGAGAGGGATGTATGGTAATCCAGTAGTTACAGAGCTGAGATTATATTGCCTGTTTAATGACAGACAGTTAACTGTGCTGCATGCCTGAAAGAAAATTTCATCCTCCTCCTTTTTTCAGCACTGATAACTAAGTACTCATAGCACAAGATATTTTCCAACTTTGGAAACACGGACATCAAAAGCATGTGAAGTTCCTGTGAAATACGAGAATAGCACTTTACTAAAAAAAAAAAAAAAAAAAAAAGCAGCACAAATAAACAGTGCTACCAACTCAGTGTCCCTCCATATCATCAGAGGGACTAAGTATACAGGTGGTTCAGAAGAGGTGTTTTAAACTATTACTTTATTAGTATTTATTATTACATTTTATTAGTATGAATTTAGTAGTAAACTTTTTTAGTTTATTACTACTACTTCCGATACTGTTCTTTTTGTAGAAACTTTTTATTAATGCAGTGCACACTGTCATCGTTTTTCTTTGTATGTGGAAAGTCACTCCCTTGAGAATATACTCCCGTAAGGCAAGCAGGATCTTGGATATCAAGAATTATTATGAAGAACTTACTTTTCTCCAATTTTGATTTTCAATCCATTTCATAAATTTTACAACAACTTAAATGAAGCACACATATGCCTCCTCAACTGTGTTTATTCTGTCACAGATCATTCTGTAAGTTATGATTGTGCTCTTTAACTACTCTTTAAGCAAACAAAGGATTTGTTAGTTACTGGTTTAATGCTTGCAATATATAACCCAAGTTTGAGGGGGTTTATTTTAGGGCCATGTTGTGGTTTAACCCAGCAGGCAGCTAAACACCACACAGCCACTCGCTCACTCCCCCTGCAGTGGGACGGGGGAGAGAATTGGAAAAAAGGTAAAACTCATGGGTTGAGATAAAGACAGTTTAATAGGACAGAAAAGGAAGGGAAAATAATAATAATGATAAAAGCATATACAAAACAAGTGATGCACAATGCAATTGCAGCATGCCAATACGTGGCCAGTCCCCAAGCAGCAGGCCGCAACCCCCCCCTCCCTCCTACCCCCGCCCCAGCTCTCCCCCTGCCAACTGCCCCCAGTTTTATTGTTCAGAATCCCTTTGGCCAGTTTGGGTCAGCTTCCCTGGCTGTGTCTCTTCCCAACTTCTTGTATCCCTACAGCCTCCTCACTGGCTGGGTAGCGTGACAAGCTGATAAGTCCTTGACTTAGTGTAAGCACTGCTCAGCAACAACTAAAACATCAGTGCGTTACCAACATTATTCTCACCCTAAATCCAAACCACAGCACTACACCAGCTACTAGGAAGAAAATTAACTCTATCCCAGTTGAAACCAGGTCAGGCTATGAGATTACTAACTATATTAGAATGTGTGGTTGCATAAGGAAGCAGCAGCTTCAAAGTGTTAAGACTGGCTGATCTGCAGAATGAGTTTTCATTCAGATGCGAGTTTAGAAATTTCACAGTTGAAAACTTCACTGCTAAAGTACCAAGTATCACAAACAGAAGAGGGCAAGTATGCATACATCTGAATTATTTTTGTTCGTTTTAAACAGCTTCTATCTTTGAGATTATGCCATAGTCTCTTAGAGGCTTACACACTTCATTCCCATCAGCAAAACTGAAAGTAACTCTATCTAAATAGGGGGCTAAATAAGGCATACAGAAAGCATATCAGCCTTTTTTGGAGGGGGGGAAGGGGAAGAACGGGGGGGGGGAATATAAATGAAAAACTGCAAGAATGAACTTATTTTTGAAGGAAAACCTGACAATTCCATATGATGAAATATGCTATAGAAGACAAAAAGACAAAATTGGAATTATTTTTTGTTTGTTGCTAGCTAATATTTTGCTTGAAAATAAGCTGAGGAAAGAAAAGAAATTGTGAAAGTTGCACATCTAAGAGTTTACAGATAGGTGGCTACAGATGGATGAAAACCAAAACAGGAACTAGGACCCCAGTTCCCTAAGACCACTTTGGTAAATCTAGCTTTCAACTTTAATAAAAATAGATTGGTAAGGAAAAAAATTAAACATGACATTTCTAAAACCAGATAATTCTAATAAGTTATCATTAATTCTACATTTAAGTCAGGAATACTGAAAACTACAATCTAAGAAGAAATACAGAAACTTAAGTCTGATTTTTTTTTTTTTTTAAATTTATTTCAAAGTCATAAATAACAGTGGTTTCAATTTTACCATGTAACTAATTCTTTCCTGAACAAGATAAGACGGTACATTACCAGCTCTGGAAGGACTTCAAGTAAAGCTCAAGTTCATACTACTAATTAAATTCTTGGCTGGTACAAGGATCCCCTTCACATTTTATGAAAATGAACATGTGTTTTCCCCGGTTGCCAAATATAATACCTCTGTTCTTTAAAGCATTTTTGTCTGTATCCCCAAGGCCTTGAAAAAGATTCTTAGCAGCATCAAACAGGACTGACCTGTTTCTTAGTCTTTCTTTCTTCTTGTACACAAGCACAGCAGCAAATGAACTCCCATAAAATCACAGAACAGAAACAAACCCAAGAAATCTCAATGGCACTGCTTGACCAGAGATTGTTTTATGTATGTTTACTGGTGTCTATGTTTTCAGTTCTCTACAGGAAAAAAAAAAAGTAGCAGTCTACAAACATTTCAAACACTTTTACACAAGGATTCAGTAAACAATCAACATTAATAAATATTATTTGCTCCTTCAAAAAATCAGTTTTTGAAGAAAATAGAACGTATTTGGCTTGCACACAATTTTAGTGCATTTTAAAATAGGTGGAGCAAAAAACCTTGGAAACGGTCCATTTTTAGTACCTGCCCTTTTGTATATGATTTACCTAGTAAACAAAAAAATTATGGCTTTCTATTAAAATGCTCAATCTATTTAAAAGCAAGGGTCTGTATTAAAATCCACAGTTGCTTGTACTAGCAATCTAATACAACACCCATATTTCATTAAACTTAATTTGAAGGTTGTCTGTGCTGCTGTCCTGTGAATCCAGATGCTTTAGCCAAAGAAAATTTTTTAAATGAATGAAGGGCCTGTATTGCAATTCAACAGTGCTTAATATCCCTCATGATTCTTGCTGGGTCCTCTTCTGTGAGGCTTTTCCCTGAGTCATGTATTTATTGGAAAGGCTGCCTAAGATTGGGAGGAAGAAAGCATCACACTTTAAAAGGTTTAAAAAAAACCCAAAGACAAGACATAAACCAACTGAAACACACAGGAGAAGATTACTGTTAAGTCAAACTATAATGAAAGGACACAGAGATCAACTTTAGATCATTACCTGCTGGAGGACAGTAGGAAATATTAAAATACAAAATTGAAAACTAGCATTTTTTTTCAACTAAACACCTAATGACAAATCATTTTGTGTTTAAAATCCCCAAACTTAGATTTGAAAAAGCCTTGCAGTGAAAACATAAAATACTGTGCCTTCCCAACAAAACTGAGAATTTAATTTGAGATACTTAGTTGCAGTTTAGTTTTCCAAAGTTTGTAAAGACTATTTAGGCCCCCCTTCAGGTGCCTCAGAAGACATTTACATGTTGTATTGAAAAAAACCCAAGCTGCTAAAACTTCTGCAGAGTTGCACCAGAAACTCGAAGTAATTAAAAAAGAGCTGTTGCTTTTAAAATCTTCATTGTACATGTTAATAAGTATGCAAAATTACTGTAAGGAAGCTGCATTTGTAACCATATATCTAGGAAAACATCTGCTGATCCAGAGAGAGTACATAAAGACCTTTGTATTATCATCTGACTGCTACCTGTAAGTGTAATTTTAACTTCCTTGCATTTTGGCAGCTCAGACCAAGGATGTGCTTTGATAGTCTCTCCTAAGTTAGTTGATAATGTGGAATTATAGACAATTACTCTGAGAAAGCCTCACAAGAAAGCGCTCCACGTGTCATTCCTGAAGAAACACAGAACCCCACCCATGTATGCCGACACAGGAGAGAAGAGAGAGATTGATACAACCTCACCATACCCTTCTGCAAAATAGATCTACCAGAGTTAAAGAAAAAATGCACAAAACTGACATGCCCAAGTTTTGCTTCCAGAACTGGAAAAATTGCACACTTTTGCAGTAAAAAAAAAAAAAAAAAAAAAGTGGCTTCACTTCAGAATTATCTAGCAACCTGTCCAGACTGCTGCTGTGGTCAGCAAATTAGGCAGAGTTCCCACAAGGACTGATGGAGAAAGCAAGTTAAAAAAACATGCTTTTAGACAGAATTTCTGAATTGAAATGAAGATATATACCAACCTGACTGGGGACTCAAAAATACTTTTCCTTTTTGTTTCTTTTTTTCTTCCTGTATAAGCAGTCCCTATAAACAACATATATGTGTTGATGAACCAACAAAATTGGATTATGTCATTCCACAAAAAAAAAAAAAAAAAAAAAGGCCCCCCCCGAAAGCTTAAGTAAAGCTATTTTTAGTTACTTTATATGGACTTTAGAACATTTAAAGAGAAAAAGATCAAAGAAAAGGGACACTTGGTATTTACCTGATTTAATCTACCAACATGTTTGGCAGCGCTGGGTACAGAAGGGGATCCACACAACACTTCTGGTCTTGAAACACCTGGAAAGATCATAATATAACAAAGATTTGCTAATTTGAAACTAGTTTCCATTTCAGGTATCATAAGATATAAAAATACGAAAATATTTGCAATCTATCTTCATAGTACATAGAAGATAGGACATTGTTATTTTCCTCGATTTTGTAACGTGGAAAACTGGCACAATGAGGTGAAATACATCTATAGTTAAGCATCTAAGTTAGGAACCTACAATAAATTAAGCTCTGTATTCTCCTCCAGAATCAGAGGGAGACATGGAACTTCAAAGAATGAATGGTGATACGGTGGTAAATGAATTGTCCATAGTCTTACAAAATGTAGCACAGCAAAGAACAAAGTCTGATCTCATAGCTCCAGTTGTTCATAGTCCTCTATTCAACTAGAGAGAACACTTCAGGGACTAAGCAAGCAAAAAAAGCCCAAACTACAGATCACAGATTAAAACACCTACTCTAGAATTTATGATTTTAGATATATGTACTGTACAGTCTCAGTGTAGTTCTCATATGATAAATGTTATAAAATACAACGTCACTGATGACAAAACAGGCATACTCCCCTTTACCTTAGCAAACTCAGTATCATGGCAAATGGAATGGTAGAAAGAAATGCTCAATGAGACAAGGTCAAAAATAATGAACTCAAAAGTCAAATTTAGACTTGACATACACCTTCAAAAGGTCAGAAGCCGAACATAATGTGGCTTCAATTTTTAAACATCTTTTCTTTCCACCCAACACTTCTAGTGGTCTACTGAACTAAGAACACTTCCCAATACCTTTCAAATTCTGAATATATTTGCACCATTTTCCTCCCACTTCCAGCACCTGCTTAGCATAGTCTTATGCCCCCTTCCACCAATTACATCTGATTAAGATGAATGACAGAACATTTTTTGCTAGTAGAGAAGAGCTGGTTTGAAGTTATTTTTATACAAAGGATTCCTATTTGTCACTTTAAGAGGTCAAGTCATGAGTAATCTGTACAGCAAATTTTTCTAGCATGAATTTAAATGCTCCTAGGTTTACCTACAGGGAAACAATAATACAGAATTCCTTTGGAAGCTAACTAAAAGTACCATTCACTTTCTTAAGGAATCTCAGTTTTTATCTTAGAGTGATTTTCCTTTACAACACAGATTATGAGAGAGCTGTCTTCTCTGAAGGATGACTTAAATACTGCTAAGCAAGTATTTAATTATTTCGTTCAGGTCTGTCAGTCAGGATCTGGATTTGGGGGCATTTTTGTAATTTTATTTTATTTTATTTTTTAAAAGTCAAAATTGCAAGCTGACTCCATGAAAAATAAGACAGACTGCAGTACCCCTCCATCTGCTGAGTTGGCAGGAACATTCTTTATTGTACTTAATTCACAATATTCTATCTGAGCAATCTGCACACTTTCATAATGACTTCAGGGTCTTCTGGAATAATTCTGGTTTAGATGATGTGAAGAGCTATAACGCTAGCTTTTGTTGCAATTATAATGTAGTGAAAAAAGAAGCTGTAATCTGAGATGTTAGCAAACTCTTATATAGTGAGGACAACGGAAGCAATTTCAACATTCAACTCATACCCTTTCTACTACCTGCTCAGAGAAACCATGTCAAATCTCTTGGGATACAGCAAAGTTCTGAAAGGTAGGTGAGGATGAAGGGAAAACTGACTAAATGTGACTACATTTAAAAAAAAAAAAAAAAAGCATGATGCCATTCAATGCAAAAACCTTACCCATTAGTCAACCTTGTTAAAAACACCAAAAAATATAAGCCCTGTTTAAAACTACTCAGCTTGATCAGTTTCATACCTGTAGCTCCTTTATACTGTGGGCATTCCTTTTTAATATGACCTTCTCTTCCACAGATAAAACAACGTTTCTCTCTTATGTCCCTGTCTTCCGGGCGCTTCCACTTCTCTGCTGATTGCCTGGGAGTCTTTTCTCTTCCAGTTTCCACAACTACCCTTGCTAGTTTCCTCTTCTGAGGTGTACATAGATACACCTTTCCCTCCTTGATTGAGCTCTCCTTTTCTGTTGTTTTAGTCTGAGTTTCTTTCTCCTCTTTGCTTCTTTTCTCCTTGCTTTCTGTGTACCTCTGGTTTTTGATATCTTCGTAATCACGATGCCTTCTTAGTCTGCAGGAGCAAAAAAATGCTGCAGAGTTCATAGGCCTTACATACATAAAGTAAAAAAACCCAAACCAAAACCAAGTGCTGTCTACAGACAACAGATATATTTCATGTATTTCTTCAGTGGGTTAAATAAAGTGAATTGATGTACCTGTCCCTTTAACTTTCCTACCAAACAGTAGGATGCAACATGTTTAATAATTTAACTTCACAATTAGATTACAATACAGCCCTAAATTCTAATAATTATATCTCAAAAAATATAAACACAACAGAAAATCTGCGTGCTAGAGTTGCAAAGACAGTGGAAGAAAAGAAACACCGAGCAAAATGCTAACAAAGTATAAAAAATAGGGCTATTAGTTCTGGTTTTTCTTCTACTTGTACAATTCAATCAGAACTCACTCCCTTCTGGAACTGTGTATATTCACAGTATCTCTAAAATTATCTTCTACTGCGAGAAGCTTCTAACATTCTACGTGACTTAAAGATCTAGCAGTGCGGAAACAGCTACCACTGCTGGACTGGTTTTATCTAAGTTCTCTATACATGACCTAGAGCAGGAAACATCAGTGAAACCTTCAACTCTGAAGATGGTAACTAGGCTCCTTCGGTCAGTCAGATGCAGTGCTAATGGCAAGCAACTTGAAAATACCTTGCAAAACAATGAACGGGCAAAAGAATGGCAGATGAGCTTCAAGATAAGCTTCCTTTTTTTTTTCAAAAAAGGAAAAAAGGAAGACTGGGGGAACTACAGGCCGGTCAGTCTCACCTCTGCCTGGCAAGATCATGGAGCAGATCCTCCCGGAAACTGTGCTAAGGCACATGGAAAACAGAGGTGATTGATGAAAGCCAAGATGGCTTCACTAAGCACAAAACATGCCTGACAAATTTGGTCGCCTTCAGCAATGGGATTACAGCTTTCGTGGATAAGAGAAGAGCGACTGACATCATTGACCTGGACTTGTGCAAAGCATTTGATACTGTCCTGCACAACATCCTTGTCTCTAAAATAGAGAGACGTGGATTTGACAGGCGGACCACTCAGTCGATAAGGAATTGGCTGGACGGTCACACTCAGAGACTTGCAGTCAACAGCTTGATATCCATGTAGAGACCAGTGATGAGTGGTGTCCCTCAGGGGTCCATACTGGGACCAGTATTATTTAACATCTTTGTTGGGGACATGGACAGTGGGATTGAGTGCACCTTCAGCAAGTCTGCAGATGACACCAAGCTGAGCAGTGTGGCTGATACTCTAAAAGGAAGGGATGCCATCCAGAGGGACCTTGACAGGCTAGGGAGGTGGGCCTCTGTGAACTTTATGAACCCCATGAAGTTCAACAAGGCCAAGTGCAAGGTCCTGCAACCAGGTTGGGACAAATCTCAATCATGGATAGAGGCTGGCCAATGAGTGGATTGAGAGCAGCCCTGTGGACAAGGGCTTGGGGGTACTGGTGGATGAAAAACTGAGTATGAGCCAGCAATGTGCGCTCCCAGCCCAGAAAGCCAACCACATCCTGGCCTGCATCAAAAGAAGGGAGCTGATTCTGCCCACTTACTCCACTCTCATGAGACCCCACCTGGAGTACTATGTTCAGTTCTGGAGCCCTCAGGACAAGAAGGACATGGACCTGCTGGAGTGGGTCCAGATGAGAGCCACAAAAATGGTCAGAGGGCTGGAACACCTCTCCTATGAGGAAAGGCTGAGAGAGTTGGGGTTGTTTAGCTTGGAGGAGAGAAGGCTCCAGGGAGACCTTATAGAAGCCCTCCAGTACTTAAACGGGGCTTACACGAAAGATGGGAGGGACTCTTTATTGGGGAGTGTAATAATAGGATGGATAAAACACTAAGAACAGGACAGAAGACATAATTTTTTTGCTACATAAAACCATGTACCTACATCTGAGTACTGAATGTTGGTCTGGTCTCAATATTTTAAGAAGGAAGTAGTAGAGTTAGAGAAGGTACAGAGAAAGACAGCTAAAATGATTAAGAGTGCAAGTGCTTAACTTAAGGAAGAGATATGAAAAAGGCCAAGACTCTCCAAGCTGGAGAGAAGCTAGAGGGTGAACACAGTCATGGCTTAAAAACTCATCAAGGCGGTATCGTTAACTAAATCCCACATGGCTACATCTATGGAATGCTTATGAAACTAATGAGATTGGCTTTAAAGAGATGAAAGAAAGTACTACTTTACACATCAGTTAGCATACTTATGGAACTGGCTGCCACAGAAGACTGTTAAGGAAAACAGAAGAATCAGGTTAAGAAAAAAAACAACCAAACAAAAAGCACAAAATCATAAAGAACTCCAGTCCACAAATAAGTACTGCCAAAGCAGGGCAGGTGTGTGCTCTAACATCTCTTACACAGTAACTGCAGATGCTGGGGGAATGCATGAGAAGAGATTACAGAAAACAGCCAACTAGTGTGCCCTCCATAGACAGTATCTCCTATTGCAATGGCTGGAGAAAGGACTCAAATGTATCAGTGGTCTTACCCCATAAGGCATTTATGTTCTTAGATGCCAAATCCTACTGACTTTCACTCTAATGTTGTATAGAACATAGCTGTGTATGTGTAGTGAACTGGGGTTTCACTCCAGAATGCAAAATTAAAAATCCATTGCAACTGAGACAGCAGTTTAGACTGAGTATATTTTCACAACACCTTCAGCATTCTTTATTTTAAACTGCCATCAGCTACTGTACTTGCATTTGCTGAAGTTGAATAAATTCCCAGATTAACAGTCTGAACAATATACGTTCACAATTCTCTATTGTGTAGCAGAAAGGCTACTTCATCCAATCTGATGTAAGCAGCTTTTTAGCTACTGACATAAAAGTGCAGGTCATTTTTATTTACAGCTTTTAACATAGACAGACTCCATTCACCTTACAAGTGAGCACAAAGGCTTTCAAGATTTTGTCCCCTTGAAGTTTATTTGCTGATTTTCACTATTTTATAGACATGAAGTCTTTAAAGAGCTTTGTCTTAACTAGGAAAAAAAAAAAATCAATGGATCAGCTTTAAGTTTAGATGGTTCATTATATAAAGAGCAGGAAGATCAGTTTAGCATTCATTTGTTACAAGACGACAGTTGCTGAATTTTGGGCATCTGGTTACTCAGGATCAGGAAACCTTGTCTCGCATGTAAAATGGGACCTTGTTCTCATGTGTATGTTCTTAAGAAAAAGAATGCCGTGACATTCTTGTCTTGCTTTTTGACATGAATTGCATGATTCTGTGAACATGACAAAAATGTGTCTTGCTGGGAAGCAAGCAGGATTCTAGAAGTAGAAGCTATTAAATGAGAATATGTAAAATGCTTTCATGAGGGCTTCTCACAGCACACAGCTATTCAGCTCTGCATTTAGACTCTCTTTGACTGCTGCTCTTCTATATAATGAAGTGCAGAGTCAGCATTACTACCTTAAAGTTAAGTAGTTCTGCAGCCTTCTGTGAAAAGATTCTGTTAAAAAACTCTACAGATTATGCTGGCAAAAGTTAAGTAGTGACTCACACAGACCAAAAATTTAAAAACCAACACTATCCACCACTGCCAAAACTGGTATTGATATATTTTCATTTCAACAGTAAATGAAATAATCTGCAGCATGTACAAGTTTTGCTTTAGCACTACTATCCTAATCTTTCTTCTAAACAAACCTAAAGAAAACTTCCACACAGATGCGAAAACTATACTCACTTTCTTCTCATGGGACAATCTTTCATGAAATGGCCAATTTTACCACAAGTTCTGCAGCATCTATCATTTGGTGCCAATTCCCCTTCTGTTAGTACCTCTGGATCAAAAAAGTACTCCTGAAGAAGAAATCGTGCATTTAAAATGAAAATCCATATACTTGGGAAACAAGACAGATAAGCAAGTGTTAAACGGCAGTAAGAGTTACAGAGAAGAATAAACCTGGTGTGTGTAGCTGAACTCCTGAAAGACCTGATGAGATTAACTGGCCACTGGCCTGTTCTTAGACAGCCTGCTGACCACCAGGTCTGCAAGCTCTTTTTTAAAACTGCAAGTTTTAAGAAACGGTAAGCTGGGTTTGATATGGATTAAAATATGTAAGTGTGTACAATGAAGCTCTGACTTGATTAGTATTCTGCATGCCAACACATTTTAAATGCAAACAACACAAAACCAGTACTCAGTAATAACACCCATAAAGATTTTTCGAGTACCATTGAAATTTAAGAGAGAAGAGCTTCAAGAGAGTGTAACCATACTCCTGCAAGTGGTAAGCTACGCACCCAAGAACATGCACATACTGCTTTTAGAAGCAACTTACCATTTTTGATGGATATTCTTTAGGAAATATTTTTATAGGGGTACCAAATACCCTTCTGCCATTGATAAAAGCCTTCATTATAAAATTTGTCACTGGGAAAGAAAGAAAGAAAGAGAAATCATCAACCAAACATCGAACAAGCCAGTAAAATAAGATCCAAGACAAGATCTTCACTTTGTACCCAAATTTGTTAACAGGAGACTTACTTTTTCTTGACAATCCAGCTCCAAGATTATGGTTCAAATCAAAGGGGTCTGTACAAAAAGTATTACAGGCATTACTCAACTCCAGGGCAAGATCAGCAATGTATACATACAAATGAACAATCCAAGGCAGCTATTCCTGATACAGAATTAATATACTGAAATTGAACTGTTTGCAAATTTATTGAAAAGAAATTAACTCCTTGGACAAAGGACCACACCTCTTCAGCTCTGAACTGACTGAAGTATTGTAAAAGAATAATTGAATGTGCGGCCAAGAAAGTAGAAATTCTTTCCATGAAAGTCATAAGGGCCAGAAAGTGGTTTAGGGAACATTTCCAAAATGTGTCGCTGCATTTTCTTCACAGAGACCATGGTATTACTTAACAGTATAATCATACACAGGGTTAAATCAGTCATGTAAATATGGACTCAGCTAAACTTAGTGTTTGTGAGAAAACCTCAGTTGCATTACAGCTAATTTCTTTTCCAAAGGATTTGGTTAAATCTTTTTTTCTGTCAGTTATTGTAATCATGAAAAGTATGAAGTCTGCTTTGCAGCTTCTTTTCAGTAGAGATTAAAAAAACCCCAAACCTAAAAATAATTTTTAGCACTACTGGAACTCAATGGGAATTTTGCAATGATTTCAAAATATGAGCAAATAACAACTTATAATCTAGTAATAGAAAAATAAGCCTTGTGGAAAGACCAAATTTTTCATGTGGGCATTAAGGAAATTCCACATATTCATGTACTTCACGTGATTTTTACCTTCAATTACAATGTATTTGGAGGTCCACTGCTTCTTGAAAGTTGTAAGCAGATTCTTTCTCCTAATGCAGATGACATGCTCTTTAAAATCAAATTCTTCTGTGTAAAAACGGAGAAGTCCCAGCCACAGTTGCCCAATAGATTCAGTGTTTTTGCCACAGTCTGGCCAAACAACTGACTGAAAATGACAGAAATATTTTTACTTCCAGTAATTACATTAAGCAGAATAATTTTCTTAACCAATATAAGTCTTATTTTATAAAGAAACACAATTGAGTTACACCAGAATACTTCCCTCCCTTTCATAATTAGTATTAATAACCCAATATTGATTTTTAAATGGTGTATTTTTTAAAATATTAACAACAGAAGTGGAGAATTAATAAAACTTCTAACATTAGGTTTTGTCTGTTATAAAAAAGAATTTATTAATTCACTTTATGTGCCTATTTAACAAAAAATAACTCAACAGGATTAAACAGTTATGACTAGACACGCAGCGGGTATTTGTAGGAGTTATCTCCACTCAGTAATGTGACACACAGAGCAATTAATCATCATTAACACCTTAAAATAATATTTTAATCTATTTTTTCAGATTTTGCAATTATGTTTTTTCCACGGATGAATTACAACCAACCATATTCTAAAAGCTTTACAGCATGGGATTGGGATTTTCAAAGCAATAGCTACTCTACTGCCATTTCTATATTCGACCACCATATTTGAGGACAATGTTTCTTAAAAGGAATTCTTTTTCATTTGTAAAGCTACAGGTAGCACCATTTCAAATTAACCTGATTTACTCACCAACTCCTCTATCTTATCAAAGAAATAAACGTTCCAGCCATCAACTAAAATTTCAGGCTTTTTTGGTTCTTTGTAGATCTGAAAACATAATATCAAAATAATTAGAAAAGCCCTTCACATTCAGCAGTGACATTCTACTGGTCAATACTGTGTACCGGTACTCATTTCTTTCTTGATATACTGTACCTCTTGAAGAACAGGGATGACAGGTGGATTTCGCTGTTGAAGAAAATAAAGCACCATAAGAGTATATGCATAAGAAGAAAGGCTACCTCGAGATGCATCTCCAATGTCACATATCTAGAAAAAGAAACATGATTTGTATCTTTTATGGTTATCATCTCTTGCTGGAGCACTTGTGCTTCTAGAATGTCTGAAATACACTTACCTTTGTAAAGACTTTCATTGTGTAACACAGATATTTTACTCTAGGATCAATGGCTGCATATGCTGACAGAAGTCTTGTGTTATGCAAGGCCTATAAAAATAGGAAAGTCATATAGAAAATATAGGAGCTCTGAATAAATGAGGGAATAAGCTGAAAACATGAAAACCAAAAACTCTTAAGTTGTGTGCTCAATAAATGCAGATGTGAAGCCCTGCATAGTAGAATATATATTGACAAAGGAAGCATTCAATAATGAGGTTATCACCTGCTCTGTTAAAAATCTGATCAACATCCTTAATCTGCACAGAAGTGGTACAGAGCAGCATTCACAGAACAGTACTTCAGAAAGGGAAGCATTAATCTACTACTGCATTTTCAAAATACTTCATAGAAGGTAAGTTCTTGAACTAAGAGATTTCAGCCCAGAAATTCAAGAGCTATCAGCTGACCCATATGAATGCATAACTTCAAGAAGAAAACTTTCAGACTTACTTAGTGGTTGAGGTATCTTCCTCAAGACTCCCTCTGAGCTCATAAAAACTTTAGAAAGTTTAATACTTGACTCTAAAACTTACTTTCCTTTGATGTTTCAAGGAACTGGCTTTTGAAGTTCAGAGACAATGAAAACAACCCCAAAATTTGTTTTTGAAGTATTTGGCCAAGAACTTGTGTTTTTTTGTAAATTCTAACACATCTTCCAGTTCAGGCAAGCTGGGTTCAAAATCACTATTCCAGGTCTCAAGGCTAAGCAAGAGCCATGACAGAAAGTGGAAAGTAGGAAAGCTGAATCTTTCTCATTTACAGAAAGACTTAAATACCGAAACCACTATTTCTTACTACTACTGAAGAACTAATATATGTTCTCAGGGAAGTGACAACTCTAAAGTCGCAACTATGCGACTTACTTCAGTCATAGTCAAATAATAAAAAAAAAAGGTTAGGAAATCTAAAACTGCAATAGGTAATTGGCAACAGTTGATTATTGAACCTCACGAAAACAATCACTGCAATCTCAAGAAGCAGACCCACATTTTTCTGTTAAAAAAAAAAAAAAAAAAAAAGGAGATCACCTTACCAGAGTATTATATAAACTGATGTCTACTTCAAGACCACTTCTGACATGGAAAAATTTGACAATTGGGACTTTAGCAGTTGTTATAGGCAAGACATTTCTTAAACCTAGGATGAAATGTTTAATTACTGAATGACTGCAATACAGTCGTAACAGTATCAAATGCTCTAAATAACTCCAAACTGTAGTAAAAAGGCTAGGCTACAAAATAAAATCTTTGTTGATATCAAAATTGTATTTCAGTTATATTTTAATATTGATATTAGACATTTGTCAAACATGATGAATCTGCCAAGTATAATATATACAAATACACATTTAGCCCCCCATAAAACAAAGATCAGTCTAAATTTTATAGAAAACTAAGCCGAACAGATCATTGATAGTTCACTCCATTTATATTAAATTCATGTGAGATACACCAAAACAAGCACTATAAATAGGAAAACCAGAATTCCATTGGACACTTGTATCAGCCTACCTTTTACTATTAACTTACTAGGCACTGAACATACAAATACAACCTAACTACTAACTTGAAGCCTCAAGCTTTAACTTAAGGTTTGTTCATATGCATGTAGGTTATAAATACACCATGAGTCCAATTCAGATGTGGTCCTGTAACATTATAACCTCACAGACTTACACATGCAAACAAAAATAAGTCCAAATGTTCACAACATAACCTCACTATTACTAACATTAAGCTCTTAGATATAGTTTTACCGTTCTCACTACAGCAACTGAAGTCACATAAATGGAACCACTTATTTTAATTTTCAGGAAAGTTACCTGACTCTTTCTTGAGAACTTTTGCTAAATCTTCAATGATTCTGATGCAATCAAGTCCCTAAGACATTAAGAAAAAGAAGTTGAAAGTTGTATCTGCTACAAGTATTTTAGGTAAACCTTTTATTACTTGCCATTAAGCTTAAAAATGGTATAAAACTGAGTTTCATATTTTACAGAATTATGTGAATAATTGTTGTAAATTAACACTAGATAATATCTTAGCATGGGCTTTTAAAAAGTTTATATTAGGCATGAAAGGAGATCGATGTCCTTTTCCACTGTCTCCCATTCCTAGTTGTTCATGCTACAAAGCATGCTATTTATCTGCACAGGTAACACGAGAAGTAACAGCAGTGCAGAATTCAGAAGAAAACTGACTACTGAGAGTAGTTCTTAAACTTATGCCTAGACTCCCTAAAATAATCTGCCTTTGTGGCACCTATTTGTGTTTTCTTCTAATCTGAAAAGCTTCTATTATTTTATAAATTTGTTACACTACATAAACAATATAACCATAGAATTTTGCATTTATTTAAAAAAGTTTTCAAACTACCTCAGCAGTTTCCAGCCCATCCATCGTCATACAGATATCAAGGTCACTCTGTTTGAAGCCAAAGCCATTTTTTGAGGAGCCAAACAAATTCAGCTTGGTTCCTGTAAGAGATGCAGTGGGTTATAACCACATATAGACACAGAATCTCAAATTGTATATAGCTTCAAACCAGCATGTCTTTTAATACAGGCATGAAAACATTACTATCTCTCTATGGTACATCAAAACTTATTATCAATTTTGCTGATGAGGAAAGAATCTCTACTGTCATTGGTTCAAATGAGCAGTCTAACAGATCCAGAAATGAGTTACTTTTTCCAATAATTAAATCAGCATGCAGGTCCAAGCTGAAATCTGATTAAAAAAATGCTAAGACTGCTCTCTACAGAGATTTTCAGGATAAGAGACATATCTGTCCACATACCAGGCTGCAGCCAAAAAATCTTTTGCTAATTTTAAAAGACTATGATTTGAAGTCCGGGTGTTACAGGTAAGAACTCCAGAAACAAACACAAAAGTTTAAATAGCTAGAGTCTGCAGATAGGTCAGATGTTCTGCCTGTATTTTAAAATATTACAAAAACCACTAAGATTCAGTAGGAAGGACTACAAAAAAGCTTGCTGTTTGTAAGAGCAGATACAACAAGAAGTCTGACTAATGAATAAGGCTAAAATAACGATTACAAAACTGTTCCACTACTGCTTTGATCATTTTCTCCTTAACTTGCCAATATTCCTTCCTACTAATGTGTTGTATATGTAAGTCAAAAAAGACCTAAAGCCTTAAAAGACTTAAACCAGAAATTAATGTAAAGAAGTGCAGCAATGCTGAACAATACAGGTTAAATGTTCAAAACTAAAGTGTTTATTAGGCTGATAGGATATGTTTTCTTGGAAAACACTCAAATATGAACATACCAACGTATAAACATAAAGCTAGAACTGCCTAATTACCTGGGAAATCCTGTCTAATGAAGTTTTCCAAGTTTTGTCTTATATGTTCCCGAGCCTGGTCCTCTACAACATTTGGAGCAAAATCATCTTAAAAGAAATGACAACAATTAAGGCAAACTGATCCGTAGGAAGATTCAACAGCAAAGAGTCAATTGAAAAAAGTAAGGAGTTTACAGGGGGGAGGGGGGGACAGAAAAAGCAGAGGACAGAAGATTCACATGTGAAGGAAAGAAAGCAAGGATGAAGTAGAAGAGAAATACCTGTTCAAAGAAAAACATTAATTAGACAAATAATGCATTTTGTCTGGTCAGAAATGGCGAGAGAGAAAGGAGGAAAGTTGGGTCACTCTGAAAAGAACAAAAGTGGAGAAGTGTTACAAAACAGTATTTTGACTCCATTTTTTCTAGAACACTGAAGCCTTTGTTTAACAAAAACCACGAGTTAAGGAAAAGTAATGAAATTCAAAGTAGATAGAAATGTAAAAGCATCTGTCAAAAACCCCACCCTATAATCTGTAATCAGGCACCCAGTGTGTGAAAGATAAACATAAACATTTTGTATTCCTCTAGATACAAACTACTCAGTAGTCCTGTTAAAGCCCTTACAAATTTTAGAATTGTTATCTAAAAAGAGTTGGATGCAGTGTAGCAAATAAACTGGCCTCCTTTATAACACCATCAGCCTGTGGTTATTTTATTATTTTTGCAATTCTTTTTCTACCAAACAACAATATTCAAAGGAAAAAACTTACGGTAACATTGGACACAAACTTGATCTAGAATAACTGAAAATTTGGGTGTCAGTGCTGGTAGTGGGTCAAGCTCAATTTTCTTGAAGTCTTCTGGACAATCCCTCTTTAAATGACCTTCTCGTTTGCACAAGCTACATACCACTGTAGGAGACTGCATGAACAGAAAGCAAGAATGGTTTTAAAAACTATAATACTTTAATGAATTTGAGCAACACTTCCATATACCTGATAATAGAACATAAGCAATACGTTTATGTTCTGATACAGCTTGCTTACCTTGCCCTTTGTAAAAGCTGATTTACTGAATTCATAAAAAAGTTCAGATTCTGAACACTGTTCTATTGCTGTGTTCTCTTCAAAAAGGCTTCCCTTCTCAGTAAGATCCTCTTGACTCAAATTGATCCTCAGATGTCCATCCACATTTTCTTCGAAATGTTCATTCTCGTACTTATTGGGGATAGAAAAATGTTCTTCTTCCTCTGACAGTGCATCATCATCTCCAGATCCAGTGTATGTGTTATCTAGTTCATCTCTCGCTCTTACAATAACACAACACACTCTCTGGTTTAGAAGACTTGGTTCTTCCTCCTCTTCCTCCTCATCATCCGAGTTAATCATTTGGGATTTTTGACTCTGTGCTGAACATAAGAATTTTTTGGGGGATTCATCCAGTTCATCAGTACCTTCAGTGCTCTCCTCATCAATGTCAATCTTGCCATCCATTATACCACTGCACTCTAAGCCAAACTCATCACTCTCTGTAAGTACAGCATTTTGAAAACCTTCTAAGTCTGAAGTACTACATGTCTCTATATCATGCTCATTCACTGTAACAGGGAGATCACCACTATCACTGTCTTCATCTATTACCTGCTCAGCAGTCAAGATATTATTCCATCTTCTTTTTTGTTGTTCATGTTCTTCCTCTTCCTCCTCTTCCTCTTCATTTCCACTCTCTGTCTCTTCACAACTTGGTTTAAAATCCTCATTATCTCCAGAAATAACTTCCTCAATTATACAGTCTGAATCTTCATGGGCAATTCCCAAATGACTTATATCATCAGCCACTTCTGTGAAGCTTTCTGAGCCATCACACAGTTTTGAAGGATCAATTCTATGTGCCTGGGGCATACCTGTAGTCTCCATTCTGCAATCTTCCATTACTGCTATGTTTGTTCTACCATCCAAGTTTTGCAACTCAGAATTTTCATGCTTTATAGCATCTTTTCCATGGTCCAGCATTTCAGATTTCTCCTCAGTGGCATTTGGAGAGGTTTTTTTGCTCAATTTTGCACTTCTTTTGTGAGGTAAGGCAAAATACTTGTAAGTTGCTCTCAGGCAGTGAAGGATATACTCATACACTAGCTGACTGTTCAGAGTTCTTGCCACATTCCTTTTGACTGAATATGGGTCTAGTAGAAAGAAGTGAGCCAGAAGTGCAGGAGTTAACTCTTTTTTAAAAAAAGTACATCCTTACAAAATGTGAATATAAAACTGTTAGTTACTCTAAAACATTGTGTAGGGACACAAGATCTATGAATTGTGCTGAAGACAATTTTTAAGTCCACTTAATTACTTTTGATAATGTTGGAAAAAATACCCAAGAGAAATATTACTTAAATTAATTTTTTTTCAAAACATATTCTACTATAATGTCGGGAATCATAGTACAATATTGAAAAATTCTAAGTTATGACACACAATGTCAATAGCCAAGACAGTACCCTAGAAAATTAAAGTTAACAGTTCTTTAAAGTCTGTTGATATAAATACCTTCCACAGCAATGCGCTTTTTAGGCCAGTCCTTTGATTCACGAGACACTGCTTCTTTGAGTCGTATGCTAATTACTAAATCAGCCATATTGAACTCCAGGGCATAGAAACGAAGCAGTTCTACCCAGAGCTGACCAGCATGTACTGAACACTGCTGTCCTGATTCAAATACTAATGGAACCTGTCAATTAGAGAAGAAAAGCTTAAATAATATTTAATGCACAGGTGTTTAGCTGTTGCACTTCCTTGAATTTCATCTGTAATGTAATATTACAAAATTTATAGTTGCTTCTATACTCCTGCAATTCCAATAAAAACTGCAATTAAAAAAATGGAAGAGATAGTATAAACTTAAATTATAAAACTTCAAAAGGAAAGACTGCAGCAATGGTAAAGAATAGCATCAAAGACTAAAACAATTTCTCATTTAAGTGTTTATGCCATAATTTATAAATTTCCAAGAAGATATCACATCTAATCTAATTGGACAGAAAGGATTATATAGCCTTTTTTTAGCAAAGCCGAAACTGTATTGTTAACTGTCATAACATGCAATCATATAGTGATACAGTTCCTTGCAAAGTTGTTATAAAATAATTTGTAAGAACAGTTCAAAGCTAAGAGGAAATATATTTCATATGCTTAAACTAATTCTGAGATAAAATTGCTTCTACTCTATAAACTATATTCTCCCCCAACAGATTAAACCCCAGGGTCTTAGCAAAGAGTTTGAAATAACAACTAGTTTCCCGCTAGCCTCTTATGACCAAGCAGTAAGCATAGCAAGCCTTGTATCAAGCAGTAATCCAATCTCTTAGCTCAGCTTGTTGTTTTGCAACATATACACAAAACAAAAATAGAAGACAGTTCTTTTTTCGAGAACAGCAATGACTGCTAGACTGCTACAGAAGTAAATTAAGTAATTCAGACCTTGCCCCTTCTAGGGGAAGTTTCTTGTGGCAGATCAGAATCATCAGTGGGGTTATGCTCCCAAATCACAGCATTGTTCTCGACTTCCTTCAGATGAAAATTAGTTAGTTTGTTTAATGAGAATCCTCCAATCTAAAGGAAGCAGAAAAAAGAAACATACCGCCAAACATCACGTGAACTTTAAATCTTACCCTCCCCATGGTAGTAAGCCAAATTAAAACAGAACAAAGTTTAAAAATAGCTGTTCCAGGCCTAGAATATGCCCCAATCTGCTTCTCTTTTCCCCCTATACTTCTCTACAAAAAGCTCTCCAGAGTTCAGTGCTTTTGGAAGGGTACCTGTATGTTATAGAACCTTGTCTTTGCATATTACACAACAACAAATAAGGTTTTTTTAATTATATGACCATATACTATAGGATGTTTCTCTCATTCAGTGCAAAGAGTGGAGAGGCTTTGGGAATAAGTCAGTCATGTACTGAAGGAAATTGTTAACTGCAAGGTCCATGTAATGGAAACTGGAACATGCACACTAAATATAACAGGTGACTGTAAGAACAAAAGCGGGTGCCATGAATATAACACCTGGATGGTGTTCTGGAGAATTGGATTCTGGATTTGTGTCCATAATACAACTTCTGACATTAAGACGCACTTCAGCTTCTAAACCCAAGAAATACATGCTCTAAACCCCTAGTCTGATCTGTCAGGCAGATATCACACAAGCATGCTCCCCAGCTGTGGTCTATGTTTTGAAGAATTAGATGTCAAAATCCCAGACATTGTTTTGGGATGTAGCTATGTGAATTCAGAGTTCTCAAAAGTCTGGAAGAAAGGCTGAAGAAATGAGGAAGTAGATTGCTATGAAGTGCATTATTCAATGCCCAGCTCTCCTTACTCACAAAAGGGGCAACAGAGCACTTAATGACTACGATTGTGAATTGCATCCTTACAGCCAAGCATATAAAGGTCAGGTGTAGTCTGGCTGAATTCACATTCTTTCTGAATTCCTGCAGAAGTAGCTGGCTTATGACTTGCTCAGAATAGCAAGGAGCTGACAGGTTACACACCACCACAGGTGACTGATCCTCTTATTCTTACTATTCACTGTATTAATACACATACCCATGATCCCAAATAGACAGGTAGAAAAGGCTCTTTCCTCTGTTGTAGAAAGAAAATAACCATTAAAGCAAACACATAAGGTGACAAGCCTCCCTCTTCAGGACGATCAACACAGCACAACTGTAAAAATAAATTGTGCAGTCATTAAGGTTTCAAGTGATACTGTGAAAAATACTGTGAAAAAGACATCTTTGAGCTCTTATGAGATCGATTTTGTTCTCAAGGCCTGCATATTTACTGGAGTCATGTTATTACCATAATATTTTCAGTTTAAGAGCCATAGGATTAAGACTGGCAAAACAGACAGCATACAGCACATTTGCAAAAATGATGACTCATTTTACATAGATATAGTACAAGTCAAAAGTTTTTCAATCTTCTTAAATCATATTTTAATTGCAGGCACATAAAGTTTTGGAACAAGTTATTTTAATTCACAATGAAGTTTTCATCTACATGGGGAAACAAGCAGCTTTTTCCTTTCAATTTTTTTTCATGATGGGTTAAGTTTTATGGGAAGCTGGTAAATCCACTTGATATACATTCCTCTGACTTGTTTGGTAACAGCAGGATACTTACAGTCTGCACGCCACTGGCTGAAACTTAAAATTCCACTTTTGAAATTTAGTGGAACATTATAATGCAAAAATGATAGTTACATAATTTATAGCATTTACAATTTATAAAAAATTTAAATATCCTTTTTCCCCACACTTTTTCTAAAGACTGTTTCAACAACTGTTTTCTAAAAACCATGCCTACAGTCTTACCAGCATAATATCAATGCTCATTCAATATTTATTCACAGGCAGGAGACTACAAATGACTCTTACCTTTGCCCAGTACCTGAAGGCAATCACTAAAGGTACTAGAGTAGGTTCCAGTTTTCCAAGTGTAGCCAAATGGTTTGTTGTCAGACAAGCATTCTCATTCCCTGCACTCACTTTGCAAATAAGGCCACTAAAACCCAAAAAGAAACAAAGTAAAAGATCTTGGAAGTTTTGTAAGAACAGCCATAGGTCAGATAACATCTCACAAAACAGTGTAGAAGGCTGTAAGGAAAGACTTAACAGCCTCATAAAGACACCATGTCTATATTAAGAGAAGCATGGAAAACCAATTTGATTTATGGTTAGGTTGAAAATATATATATTATGATTGTCTGTAAAAATGTTTTCAAATACAAGTCAAATTTAATTATTTGTTTCTAATGACATTAATTCACTGAACCAGAAAAAAGTTACAGTACTAATTTCCTTCATAAATCAAAAACACCTTCCCATACCACACCCATTAGAAAACAGTTCTATGCTGTTTCCATAGCACAAGAAATATTTTCAAACACTGAAAGATCAAGGTAGCAGCAAATAACCAGTAGCATTTCTGTATCAGTAGCTCTTTATAAAATGTTTAATAAATCTTAAGTGATATCCATTAAATGGGCAAAATAAAATGTCTTTCACTTGTTCTCAAAATACTAGTGAAGATAAGCAAGCTGATCTTGCCCTTACAGAAATCCATAATTTAATGTGGTATCTACATTACCTATAAGGAAGGAAACTTTCTGCTTAAGCAGTTATTCCAAATGGAAGGGTAAGGGTACATGCTGGAAGCCATAATGGTTGAAGGGTTTGTGAAATACACAGCTGAGGACAGAACAACCCTTACCCTCTTATTCTAGGCTAGGAATGACTTGCCCATGAGTGTTAGTTTGTGTTTCAAAATCCATGGAACTGTAATAATTTAGTACAGAAACGTCATTTTTCAGATGTTGGTACATATAATTTACATTGCTATATACTATTAGAACACACAAAGTGACAACCAAGACCTTTGCTTTTCTCTGCACACCACCACAGGTATTCTAGCATGGAAATCTGCATCAACTTCTGTAAAAGATTCTAGGCGGGAGAAAGAAAAAGAAGAAGCCACGTTAAGCATGGTGTTGACAAAAAATATGTTGAACTGGATGCAACTAGAAGTACAGCTAGAACTTCAATTTCTTAGTAAAATTACTATTTTGAGACATACATCAGTACATCTGATAGATTAATCCTGTCACACTTTTAAAGCAAGTTTTTTACATGTGATGGGAAGATTATGGTCTACACTCTATGATAAGCACTGTTAAGAAAATACTCAGGAAAAAAGGAACTTTACAAAATTCATATACACAGTAGGTAAAATTAAATAGGTATATTTTGGTTAAGCGCTGGCTTCAGTAATCCAGGCATACAGACAGACCAATGATATCTGTAAAACAATGTTAGTGTGAAAGATGAAAAAAACAGAGTGTTATGTCAGTACTAGACAGAAAGAAAATACCAAAGTTTATTTTCCCTGGCAATCTAGACATGCTTGGTGTTAAGTATAGACCAGGCTTACGGACATGATGTAATTTCTTCTTACTATGCTTGATTTTTAATTTTTTTCCTCTTATTCTTAATATAGGTTTCCAAGTACAATTCAGCTACATTTTTATCTTAACACTAAAAAAGTACAGATGTCAGTGCAGTCCTTTCTCCAATTGGAGTTTATTGATCCAAACCGGGCTTATTTTTTGATCCCTCACTGTTTCACTGGGCCAGGCAGAAAGGAAACTATGAAACAATTTTAGATACCCAACTCAAAAATTCTGAAACGACAAGGTTTTCTTGATGTCACCTAGCCATTTGGACACCCGACTTCTTTGAAAAAATATCTTGCTTTTGTCACTGGGGTACCTCAAACGCCTAATGCTCTGCCCCTGTATCATCTGACTCACGGAAAAAGGCTTTGCCCAAGATGTTAATGCAAATACTGCTTGCTTTTAAAACACATTAGAGATCCTAACTTCTTATGGGATCTGGGTCTTCATTCCTCTAGTCTGGTTGAACAATAACCCCATTCTCAAAGACTATAATGGTCATTTGACCAGACAAGAAGATGCACATACAATGGGGGTGGGGGTGTAATGAGAAAAATCTAGGTCATTAAATATATGCATGTTTAATATACATGTTTGGAACCAGATGGTCTGATTTCCCAACTGCGGGCATAAAGCAAGGCAAGAAAGTAGTAAAGCTACTTTTTGCAATCTGCATTTAAAAAAAGACAGTTTTTTTCCCATCTTTTCATTTTTTTGCCTGAATATGCCTGAATCAGTCTGAGTAAGTGCATTTGTTAAGATCTTAAACTTCACTTGCCTGTATGGCACAGAGTTGTATTCATTACCTCAAAAAACCCATGTGTCTGTATACAGTCATTTGTACGTGGCCTCACTGCACTAACAGGCATGCGCACATGATTATAGGACAAGAAACCACAATCTGAAAGTATGTTACCAAGCTTCTGATCCCATACTAGAAGAACTTAGGCTACTTTCTGTACTATACACGGCTAGAACAGCAGGCTGGGGAAAGAAAGGCAGCACAGTCTACCTTAAGTTTAATGACATCTTCACTTATAATGTAGACGAAAACCACCCACTAGGAATTTCTCATATCAACACAAATAATGGGACATCAATAGTCATAAAACTGAACACCAAACCAAAGTTAGTTCTGTCAATGTATTATTTCCTGCAGCATTTTTCAGTCTCATCTTTCTTAAAAAAAAAAAAAACCAAAAAAAACCCCAACAAAAAGAGTAGCATGTGGTTTACCTGTTCAACAGAGGTGGAATTCAACAAGAGTAAGCAGTAATAGTTTAAAGGAATTGAGAAGGCAGCAACTTTTTCTTACCACTGTTCTGGAGACTTTCTTGCACAAGTAAGAGAACATCTGGTTGAGTCATCTGTCAATATAAGTAATAAAGCTGTTTTCATAGCTGTCAAAAAGGTAATGTCCCACAACTCAAAAAAACTTTAAAACATCACCCCTAGGCCACTCCTCTTTTTCTTCCAGGGGGCAGCAAGAAAGAAACAAAATAAAAGCAACTGAGAAAAAAACTTCTTTTAGTCCTTGGCTATGGCTAAATTGTAACAAAAGCAACACCAACTCTGCTTATTTTGAAGAAAATAATGAAATGAGTAATTCTAAGTAAAGCTATTTTTACCTCTATCAAAGACTTGGTTGTGGAAAAAACCCACCAACAGAAATACTATTTCTGTGTGCTTAAGTATGACTGCCTTCTGACATAGTGGATCTACCTCACGTCAATGACTGGAATCATAGCTTTTTAAAATTATATGCACTTTATGAACTTGGATAATTCTTTTTCCCTACAGCATTTCCACCTTTGCTTCCTAGAAAAAATAGTACATTTTAACCATGGGACTGCCAAATCAACTAAAGGAGGTATACCTATGGAATCAAAAGCTTTTCAGAGTCCTTAATTTCTTTCCAATGTTCAAGCATAAAGACATTTAGAAACAACTAGTATGACAAATCAAGACTTTAAATTACTTCACATATAGATGACATAAGATGGTTTAATGGCTCAAAAAATAACCTAGCAATCAAAAACTCTGATGTGCATATGTCAGTATGGAAACAAGATCATGGAAGTAGCATTTAAGCCAGCTGTAAGAGAGGATAAATAATTATCTGTCTTGTAGGACTGCTAGGAGTACAGATGTTTTAAGTGTTTTCAGAAGGAACACTTGATAAAACACAAACCTGCATTATACGGACTGACCATTACTGGTGTATGAAGCAGGAATGTTATTTTAAGACCATTTTAATGTGATAGCTGTTTTACCCAATGCATTTTCATAATAAGTGCTACTACCACATTATAAGTTATATTTAAACTATAATCTGCATTAAGGTGCAACATTCAAAACCACTTAGACATAATAAAATGATCCTACTTACATTGGCAGGAAACTGGATATCTATGTTTATGTCTGAAGTTTTGAAACCAAATCTGCTGTAGGAGGAGCCATACAATCTTAATGAGCACTCTGCAACAAAAAGAATTATACTGCATTTACTCTACACCTCATTCTAAGTCTGTAGCTACTTCACACCATTGTCAGTAGATCTTAAACCTACATATAGTTTTGATAACCACAGGAAATGAAGAAGGGTCTTCCAATAGCACAGAACCCTGTTAGTAAATCCTGCCTTCCATGCTGTTGCTAAGTAAAGGCTTAGCATGAAGGTCAAATGCCCCCCATGTCCTGTTCATCTTCACTTTTTACTACAGGTCTGTTTAGGTCATGAGCACCCTTGCAATTTAATTCTGATACAGGGTTATACTGCTACATCATGTGGCAGTAACTAGTAACAGACTAGTAACTAAATATACTGTTTTAGAATTTAAAATTTAGCTAGCCAAGGCTTTTAATTAAGTTTTCACTTCACAAGCTGTTGGTATTTGGCTCTGGTTTTGGTTTTCTGTTGGTTTTTTTTTTTTAAGTTGGCATATCTAGCATTTAAAACAAATTGCAAATAATACCTGGCAATTTTTGACGCAGTAAGTTTTCCATCACTGCTTTAATGTTGAGCCTTTCTTCTAGATCTTCACTATTTAAGCCAAACTCCTGCACTACATTTTCAATAGCAACACCAATAGCTTGTATCTGGGAAGGTGTTGGAGGCGGCAGAGCAGTCAGCAGCTGTTCTTCTTGCTTTTCCTTTAAAGATAGTAAGACTGATGTTTTAATGATTTTCTTGAGTTGCTTAATGCACTAGAATGAATGCCTGCAACTCATCCCAAGTAATACTACCACAGGTTTTCCAGATAATGGAGGTAATTGGAAGCAAGAACATCAAGAGAGAAACTGTGACAGGTGTAAAGAGTTAGATATTCCAGGACACTTCAGTAATGTGCAGAGGTGTATATAAATATATTTGGAACATTAAAAAAAAGTTGCCAATTCTTTCATCTCCTATGAAGTGGGAAAGGGTAGGAGTTAAAAGAATTAAAACCTGCAGAAGACAAGTATTTTTGTCAACTTCAAGCTGAGAAAGTAGAAGGACCAGAAGTTATTTAATTAAAAAAAAAATCAACAGTAAAATTGAGGTTATGCTACAAGTTATTTTTATGTTCAAAACAAACTTATTTCCTTTACATACAAACAAATCTGTAATACTCCACAAGTTCTTAATTTTTACAGTATTTCTGAATTGAAATCTTCACCCTGACATATAGGTTATAATTCATAATTCTGTCATACCAACTATATTTGCTATTGCTGCTCCTCATTGCTCTGGACTTTGATCAAAATTCTTTATTGTTGAAATATGCCAATGAAATATTCAACAAGAAGAATACACATAACTAGTCTACAGGAAGAATTTTAGAATAGCAAAACAGAAGAGTCAGTTGGTGCATCTTTTTTATTACACTTCAATCACCAATAACAAAATATTACTGAGTTATACTTTAAACGAGGACTTATTTTAATAATAGGCATGAAAAAAGTACAAATTAAATTCCAAAGCTGAGGGCAGAAGCAAAGTGCAGGTCCCAAGTTTACTCTTTTTACCAGTATCACTAAGTAATAGTTTTTAAGAAGATTCAAACACGGTGAAAAATAAATGCAGAATCATTTTAGAAGCAGTGCCGTTTCCTTGTCATTAGTAGGGTGAAGACAGTTTCATAAATCTGCATTTTATGCTTTTTCTTGTCCTTAACTCACCTTTAGGCTCTTCTTGTGTCTTTTCTCTTTAATATGCTTATGAGCAAAAGCCACTGACTCAATCAAAACATCACACAATTTGCAGGTATATTTAGCCGATGGGTAGCTTCGAGGTTGCTAAAATAAAGATAGTAAAAAATCCTAAAATACAGAAATATACTACCTTCATTTCATTCAATACCCTTGCTAAGTTGAATGACTGTAACTCTGAAATCCACAAACACTCACTTCAGCTTCCCTAACTCCATTTTTACAGTCTAAACGTTTGTATATTAAGTATAATGCCAGAAGAATGGTGGTACTGGGTCAATAAAGCCCAACACCTTGTCTTTTACAGTGGAAAAAACCCAATGCCCATGGAAGAATATATTAACTGAACAAACATACAATAAAACTTTTCTAGTCCACTGCCCCAGCGTCTAGTGATCTGATGTTAATGCATGACCTAAAGGAGCTACCATTTTCTGTGCTTAAATTGCTGCCAAACCAAGATTTATTATAGTAAAAAAACGAAGGACAACCTGCCTTCTTTTGACAATTCATTAACAGCACCCATTTTGTATGTTACTTCAATTCCATAGACTTTCTAGCTACAGTCAGAGAAATTGCTCAAAGTGCATTCTCTATATTGTATTTACAGACAAAAAATAGGAAAGGTTAGTAAAGACAGTGGCACCTTCTTCAGTCTATAAATGCAGTCTCGCTTCAATCGTTCTTCAGCTTGCTGCAACCCTAGAAGTTCTTTTGCTGACAGCACAGATTCATCTATGACTGGACCATCCACTTCATCTTGATCATACTCATCTTTTCTAGTTCTTCTTGATCTTCTTGACTTCCTAAGCTTCTTCATTTCTTATAAAGAGTTACAAGAGAAAATATGTCAAATAACTTCAGAGCACCACACAGCATTTTGTTTGGTTTTTTTTTTCTTTAATTATCATTCTACTATTTGCGAGTCAGAGAAGATACGAATCATCCACACTGCATGGTTTCATAATCTGTTCTGTGCAAGTCTCATAACAGCAAGTGTGTATATTTATGTCATAACCTATAGTACCTTTGCTCCGAACTACTAAAAAACACAAATTTGTCCCACTGAAGTCACCAACCTTATTTAGTTTTGTTAAAGCTGGCAAAAAAAACCCAACTAAATGCAACAGATTTCACTGCCTAGTTGAGACATACCTGTATGTCTTTATAATGAAAAGATAGAATACATCCAAAGATTTCAGGGTGCCTGGTCAGGTTTAGGTAGACGAACAAGCTAGAAAGTGAACTGACCCTTAGAACACTACAAATGTCACAGAATTAGTGAGTGTAGGCCAATCTGAATGATTTGGAAGAGCTAACAGCACCATGATATAGCACTGCCATGGCTTAGCTAACATACTATAATTTATTATCACCAGTAATAACAGCCTGTTATTGTCACTCGCCTTTCAATTAAACCATATGGATCAATATTGCCTGCACATTATTAAATAGACAAGTGGAAAGAAAATAACCCCTATTGGCTACGTAAGTCAATAAATAATGAACTTGCTAAGTATTTGCACACATTGCTTAATAAAGCTATAAAACTGGCAGAATTAACGTGCTTAGAAAGCTTGTTATGTTTACAGCAAAAGTTCTGGAACAAATTAATGTAAATACCACTTCTACTTTTAAGCAAACTTTGTCACCATTTTGAAGCAGGAATTGCTACTGGTCCAAAGAATACCTGTAAAAATAATCTCAGGAATGAATATACACAGGCCAGATTTTCACACATGACTTTAGACCACATCTTACCTTTCACTTGAACAGCTATATAGGATGTCCAGATGCATGGGATTTGTAAAGTTCCCTGCTTCTGAGAAAGTTTATGCAACTTCCTTAGACTCCAAAACCCTTACCACAGCATGTTCTCATTTGTAATAATTAAAAAAAAGATAAAACACAAATGCTCTACCAAATACACTTAAAGAGTTTCTTTCCTGTGATCACAATTTTTGTCTCTAGTAATTGGCAAAAGGGAAACAACCTGACTGTGTCTTTTCAAGCAGTTGTTTGATTCAGTTCACCAAGCAGCACGCATGTGCTAGTGTTGTAAACAGGACCAGGACAAGAATGGTAATATTTCTCTCAGCAGCAGCACAAGTTTATGCTGGAATAAACAGAACTTAGACTTAATATGTTGCTGGGACAGTACTCCAAAGGAATCTCCAAGGAGCAGAAACAAAAGTCTGAGTCTCTGAACTTTACACATCCCTTCCATTTCCCATGCTGACCCTCCTGCCCAAACTCCTAAGACCTGCCACAGTTGTTTGACTATATTTTTACTGATCAGTGTAGACAGAACCTGGAGAAAAATGGGTATTAAAGTAATGTCTTTGCAGGAAAGCATGTGACAACTACCTGCTTACCAATTTTTTCTGTAACCACTAAGTAACTTAAAAAAAAATTACAAAGTAAATGAATACTTCTAATATTTGGTAGTTACAGTAGTGATAATCTAATTATAGGTTAATGACTAAATAAAGTACTAAAGGCAAGATAAAATGAAAGCTTCCACAGAAAAATCAGTGCCCCAGAGATTTGGTAAACTCCTTCCTTATAAGCTACAGTAAAAAGGGATAAAGGTAGAGGAAAGGGACAACTACATAAAGGATTTCAAGTAAAAGGAAATGCTAAAAGAAACACTTTTAGTAATTGTTTGCTTCTTGACATAGAATTAAAGCTTCTGAAGGGACCTCAAGAGGTGAACTTTGTCAATCCTGAGCAATGCTCACCTAACCTGTTTTTAAAGGCCTTCAGGTACATACTCCATGAGCTGCGCAGACAATCTCTCCAGTACTTCCCCAGCTTTACCATTAGAAACTTCCCCTTTATTCCTCATCTGAACCCTTCTTGCTCAATTTTAGGCCCATTGCTTTGTGTCCCATCTATTGGAAAGATGCGAGCCAGATTACTACATCAGCTTTTTAATACCTTTCTAGACAGCTAAAGACTATTATCATGCCTCCCTACCCTTTCCTTTTGCAGAAAGATCTGAGATGGTTTACAGTTTGTGTAGTTTCTATTTCTATGTACCCTGGCACTCTTCTTGCTCTTCTTTGGACTGTTTCCATTTTACTTATTCAAGTAGGGTGCCAAGGCTGGACAGAGCACTGCAACTGAGTTTACTAGACTTAGAGAAAAAGGAGTACTTCAGGCTGTGAGTCTGTTTTCATGCCTCACAACACCATGACACTGACTACTCAATATCATCTTCTGATTCACTACGATTTCAGATTCTTCTCTGAAAAAAATACTACTTTATAGTAACTTTTTCTCCTTTATTTGTAGAGTTGACATTCTTACTGAAACAATGGCATTTGCATGTCTTTTCTATTTCATCCTATATGTGGGACGTTTCTCCAATTGTGTAGTTATTTTAATTGACCTTCCTGCTTTTCTGCATTCAGTTCCTACCAGCTCCACAGCATGTTTGTCCTGGTTTCGGCTGGGATGGAGTTAATTGTCTTCCTAGTATGATGTTTTCACTTGCTACTAAGTAGTGTTTAGACTAATGTCAAGGATTTTTCAGCTTCTCATGCCCAGCCAGCAAGAAAGCTGGAGGGGAACAAGAAGTTGGCACAGGACACAGCCAGACCCAAACTGGCCAATGGGGTATTCCATACCATGTGACATCACATCTAGTATATAAACTGGGGGGAGTGGGGGCAGGGGGTACCACCACTCAGGGATTAACTGGGCATCAAGCAATTGCACTGTGCATGATTTGTATATTCCAATTCTTTTATTATTACTGCTGTCATTTTATTAGTGTTATTATCATTATTAGTTTCTTTTCTGTTCTATTAAACCGTTCTTATCTCAACCCACGAGTTTTCTCGATTTTCTCCCCCATCTCACTGGGTGGGGGGGAATGAGTGAGCAGCTGTGTGGTGCTTAGTTGCTGGCTGGGGTTAAACCATGACAATATTCAAATTTAAAAACACACAGTTAATAAGCATGCTGTCTTCATTCATCATCAGAATAGTGTAATAAACATTGAACAGAACAGAATCCTTGCAGATGCTTACTCAATGCTTCCTATCATTTTGACAAAATCTTTGTTAAGTATTTTCTGAGTATAGTTATGTAATTAGCTCTGCAAGTCTCTTGTATTAATTTAATCTAGAGAATTTTCCTCTAGTTTACTTACAGAGCTGTCACATAAGAGTGTCTAAAGTACTACAGCACTAGTAGTAGCAGTATCTACCTACTGCTTCTTTCATGTCCACAGGGGACTGATCACTATTTTAAAGAAATAAATTAGAAGGACTTGGCATACTTTTTTCTTGACAAATCCATGTTTGCTGCTACTCATCTCTCTGTTACCTTTCAAATACTTATAGCAGATTACATTATTTGTTCCAGAACAGATTCCCAAGATTAAAGTTGCATACCATTTTTTTAATTCCACTTTTAAGAGACGCTTGCCCTTTCCTATATGCCAGTAGCTCACTTCTGAATAAGTTCTCAGGTATGATTGCCGGTGGTTCCAAAAATCTACTTCAGTGAGTTCCTGAAGTTTCACAGAAAAAAGTTCATTAGACCCAGCAAATTCGAGAACAAACTTGCAAAAGCATTCTACTCTGCTCTCTCCTCATCTGAGGTTGAGTTTAAGTGTGCAATTTACTTCTAACAATGAGAGACACTGGGCACCTGCTCACAGTTTACCCTTTTAGTGGCAGCTGATATCAAGGGAAAGGACATTCAATTCCTGGACTTCCCAGTACCAACCAGCAACAGCTTTCCTTCTCAGCAGGGGGGCAGATCAATATTGACTTTGGCCCCCAGTCTTAACTAAAAGAAGACAGATCTCTTGTTAACAGGCAGTTGTTCCATATTAGCAGCACCTCATTTGTGCCTTAGTCTTTCTTATTTTATCTAATTACATTCTCTCCTTTAAAGCCTCCTCTTTCTGCTTTGATCTACTTACACTTCCTTCTAGTACTTGCATTCAATGAAGACCTTATGATATTGATCACTTTACCCTCCTTTAGCCTGTTCTTCCTTGGATTTCAACACTTACAGCTTGTACTGTCATTATTAGTGCCAACTGCCCATAGAGGAGTTGAATATGCATGGAGAGCGAGTTCTGTGTTATTGCTGTATTACCGTTGCTAGTATTAAGTTCTCACTACGCCTACAAGGCATTGTTTTCAATCTTCTTTAAGACATGTTGTTACAGACCTCATTAGTAGCTCCAAAATCCTACCCTGTATCAATTTAACTGAAACATCCCTTATTAGCCTTGACAGATTCAATCAAATTGTACCTGGAAAACTGCAAACAGGGACACTACACAGATGTCACAGTCTACTTACTCCTACCACTTCTACACTAACTTAAAGACAACACAATTTATAAAACAAGTTCTGTATCATTCGCTGTAACAATTTGTTTAAGGTGCTACAGTATAGTACAGTCAACAGTTTGCAATATATGACAGAACAAAGATGATTTTTTTGCTTTAACAGTGAATCTTGAAATTTTACGTTTCAGCAAAACACACAGAGGGCTACTTTACTGGATAGCTATGTAAAAAGCAACAAACGTGCTGATTACCAGAGTTTCCTTTCTGCATGTCTGCCACGTCTTCTAAGTCTTCCTGAAGTTGTCGTCTTACATTTCTGTTTCCAGCACCTTCAACTTCATGAAAAGAGTCCTTTCTTGCCCTGCTATGCACAGGAATCCACGCAACAGATCTGTACTCTCTCCAGCTGTCAGAAGTACCATGGTGGTCATCAGATACCCACTTCTTCGTCTGGTCTCTTTGGGTATCATTTAACTTTGACCCTTGACTGTAAGTTGTGTTTTTAAGTGAATTTGGGCTACTGAAAACACTACGTGGCCCTCGTCTAGGACTGCTTCTGTAATGACCTGGTGTTCCCCTTTTCTTTTGCAGGCTGGTATCTATTTTATTGCTATGGCCGTTTCCGTATTCATCCATGACTCGGTAGTCTTTCTGTAAGGGACTTCCTTTTAATTCTTCCTGATGTAAAATTTCCTGTTCCTTATTTTGTTTGGCAAAGCAAGGTTTTGCAGCATCTCCCATGGTTATTGCTGTTCAATTTAGTGATTCCCACCTAGAAATTAAAAAGTTAAAGTTGTATTTTAAAATTAATCAAGCAATAAACACTGGTTATTATTTGTTATTTAAACCTCACTAATCAAAGCCCTGGCTCTGTAATAACATCAAGGCAAGCAAGTCTTGGTGGAAAGCAAAATTTGCTCCAACCAAACAAAAGGCAGTTCAAAACTCAGCTAGGTTTCTTCTCTTAAAATGTCTAACACCTATGAGTGGTTCACAAATTGCAGAGACAGCCTATGGTTTTTTTGAGCATTAAGGTCTAGATGCCTTTAGGACAGATAACTACTTTTAAGAGTCCACATCAGAGTCTCAGCTCAGTACAGGAAAGCTTTGAAAGAATGACTGAAGGAACTTCGTAGCATGCAGAGTACGTAGAAGGCAGGAACCAGGATGGCCCCAAAGCCATTCTATATCATCTGAGTATTCCCCTTTCCCCACAGTAGGCACCGTTCACTGTGTGATCAGAGGAGACAGAGACGTAGAAGTTGAGTAGCAATCTATCCGTCAGGCAAATATGACACAATGATTAAGAAACAATGCTGCACTCCAGTCCACTCTGCACATTTTACCTATACCGGCATTCTGAGGTCTCACGTTACTTGGTATAAAGCACTCATATTTCATATTATTTTAGTATTCTCTAAAACATCTGGGCTACCGATTTGCTCTTCCCTGCCCCGCACCTGGTGATGTCCATGTTCTTACTGTAAAAGACTTCCAGGGAGCTGTAAGTCCAACGTTAGCATAAACCCGTGTGGACCGTGAAAGGAGGAATTACCTGGAAGAGACTGGCTAAAGACACATAAGCACCAGCAGTCACATCGACACTGAATATTGTACGATTTAAATATAGCCACATACAACCAAATAAAAAAGGTTTTCTCTTTCAAAAGACATGGATGCAGGGAAGGCTGTAGGGCATTTACAAGAAGCACTTAAACAGCAGGAAAAGGGTAGAAAGGCCATTCTGTTGCCTTTAATACGGGAGTAGGGTACCTGATTTTCTTAAATGTTTTTTTAAGTCCTGCAGGCCCCAAGTGTCTGCTTTCTATAGGCTTGAGGCCTTTAGTGTTTATCCCCCTCTTAAGCAGAAGAGGGTTTTTTTGCTCTTACTCGAGTGACAAAACAAGTGGGATTCCTGTCCTAAAGACCTGAATTCATAGCCAGTTATGCACGACTGTGGAGACGCAGGTATTCCAGCTAAGAGCTTAAAGAAAAGTTTCAAGCGCAAAAAGTGAACTCGCTCCCTATTTTCGGAAAGAAACTGCTGTCAAACCGGAATTTCAGAGCGACCTAAAACCAGCTTGTTTTAGAGTCATCCCCAGAAGCAACGCCCACGCCCAGCCGCCAGGCCGGATGACGCCATACTCCCCGCACTGGAAGGGAGCGGAGAGTCCAAGTTTACACTCGCCTCTGGCTCCCAACCGCGACGCGGGGTGCCGGCCTGGCGGGGGGGGGGGGTGGGGGGTGTGGGCTGCCCCGCAGGGCCAGCGGCAAGCGCAGCCGGGGGACGACACGGTCCCCCGCGGGGCCAGAAACAGCAGGCAGCCCTGGCCAAGTTGCCAACGGGACCCAGGCGGCGGTGTGACGATACCGACCTCCGTCCGTCACCACCAGGCAGGAAGCACGCCGGGCGGCCCGGGGCTCCCTTGCTCCCACGCGGCAGCTCCCGGACCCCTCCTTCCAGTCCTCCCACGGGGCCACGACCCCTCCCCCCCCCCCCCTCCCCTCCCGCTCCCCGAACGACCGAAGGGCCGGGGAACGGCCTGGCGGAGGCGGGGGGACAGCCAGGCGGCCGGGGCGGCGGACTTGCGGCGCGGCGGACTTGTGGCGCGGCGCCCCCCCCCCGCCCCGCCCCGTCCCGTCCCGCTCGCCCCTGCCCCGCCGCCTCAGCCGGACGGCCGGCGGGCGGAGCGGCCGGCGGCGGCCCAGGCCCGGGGTCGGGGGTGGTGCGGAGCGGTCGCCGGGGGACGCCGCCCGCTGCCGGGGAAGGCCTCGCCCGGCCACCACCCGCCGAGAGACGAGCACTCACCGGCCGCCGACGGCCCGCCCTGCTACGGCCGCCCCGCCATTGTGCCGCGGCGGAAAAGGCACCGGTCCCTCCGCGCGGCCCATCCGCGCGGGTCTTCCGGCAGCCCGGCCCCGCCTCCCGCCGCGGCACCGGGGAAAGGCGCGAGGGCGGGATTTGTAGGGGCGCGTCGGCGGCGGGCGGGAGGGGCCGCCGGCGGCGGGCCGCGGGCCTCCCTTCGCCCCCGGCGCCCCGCCCGCCCCGCCGAGTGCCGGCTGCCGGTGGCGAGGGCGGTAGGCCGCGGCCAGCCCCGCCAACGCAAGGCCCGCCAGCGGCCGTGGGAGGCTCTTGGCGGCGGCGGGGAGGAGGCGGCCGTGGGTGTTCCGTGGAGCCCGCCTCCAGGGGAGAGGCGTACGCGCGCTGGGCGGGCGTCTCCCTGGAAAGGCAGCGGTGAGCGGACCGCACTGGCGTCAGCGGTCGCCAAACCAGCAGGACGCGAGCAGCTACCGCAGGGCGGTCCCGGAGGGTCAGGTCGTTGGCCTGTCCGCTGGAGAGCTGAAGGCGTCGCCACGCCGCTGGGTACCAAACCCAACCCCACGGGGTCTGTGCGTCTCATCGGACCGGCCGCCCCAGTCGAAGTCGCTACGGTTCGGAGCAGATCGCTCCTGAAAGAGAAGCACGAAGTACAGGAAGTGGGAAAACCCGGGGCGGGTGGGGGAGTGGACGTACACCGGGTCTCCTGCGGCAGAAAAAAGGTCTGCTTCCTTTATCGCTAAATTGCCCTTCTCACCGAGTTCAGTTGATTTTGTGACTATTGCTTGCACTTGATCAGCCTCTTCCTCTTACAGCTGCCTCTGTTGAAGAATAACTCTGAGATTCAGAACAGTCTGACCGTCTTGTGCAAGGTCTATTTTGTATATATCAAATTAACAAGTAAGGCTGTAATCAGAAAAACACACACTTGGCATTCATAGAATAAGAACACCCTGGAACAATTAGGCCTTGATGTTTTGAGGATGCTTCGTGTGCCTTGCCCACTCGGCAAGAAAACTCGAGGTCCGTCAGAGAGAAAAGAAACGTTAAGGATAATTGGACCTAAGAAATGTAGGAAGTGACTGATAGAGAGAAACATCCTGCCCCAGAAGGTGCCAAAGGCCGGATGATTGACAAAGAAGCGTGAACTGGGGGAAAGGTAGAGGTGGCAGGGGGAGATTGCGGCCACCGGCTCAATTCCAGGCTGCAGGAACTTGCCCCACCCCCGCAAGGAGCATGCATGCTAATCTACATAGCAAGCGAGGCTAATTTAAATATAACTAGCCAATGGTAGATGAGATGGTGACTACTAACCAATGAATGCGAATTTAGGTGGGTTTTTACTAATCATGTAACAGAATAAATACATTGTTTTTCTTTGGCGTGGTGTCCTAGCTTTGTGGAATTACCACCTAGCACCCATCTTTGAGCAAATATGAAATAAATACTGTCTCTCCCTAGTGTGTGATTATTGGGTGGTTGCACACCGGGAAGCGAATCCGCTTTTCAGACAACCCCTCCTCTTTCTGCATGCCCTCTTCACTACCTAATTACTGCTTAGTTTAGGAGGGTCTCTTCCTAGTGCTCTTTTGCATCCAAATTTATGGAAAAGAGGTGCTCTTAATCCGCCTCATGAGGCGGTCCTCATAAGAATTCACCCTCCCGTTCCAATCCAGACTTCCTTAGCAAAATGTGTACAAATACACAGACTTTGAAGGGAGGTCAATAGTAGAGACTTCCCAAAATTATTTATGGTATCTTCCAAAGACAAGACATTATAGCTTTATAGCCTAGTGCTTTGCATCAGCACAGGAGGCTAAGAAAAGTCTCCTGGCAAGATGCTCTCTGGAGAGGGCCTGGCATGGAAGGATAGCTTAACTTACCAAAACCTTGCTGTGAGCGGATCTGGCTGGAATGCCAAACACAGAAATGTTCCTGAGCCCTGTCTTGCCTTCTTCTTCCATAAAATTGTTTGAGTGGCTGCAGGCTCACTATGTTTCATGTCGTACTGATTGCGGTGGGTCAAACAATGTTTGGTCTTATGGAAGGTCCCCTCTAGTGCACTCATGCAAGGCTGTCTCAAGTTCCTGTCATTTTTATGAAGTTAAAACTCCTGTTGTTTTTATGAAACTCACAGATTCTGTTTTAGATTTCAATTAGATGGATAATTGTATACTCAAATACTAGCATCTTCTATGATCAGAGAAATACGAGAGGAAGTGAGCTAAAAGGGCCCTACGTCCTAAATACACATGATGCTCGGAATACCCAAACTTTGACTAGCTGAGATTTTTTTCTAAATAGGTAGCATGAAGATACAGTTAGTCAGCTTTTGTGAGAAAAAGTAAACGTGGCATACTGAATACAAATATACTGAAATGGAAAAGAGAATTAGCAGATCTTGTTAAATTTACCTGGACTAAAAGAAACCAGGAGAGAGAAATTGAAAAATGTTAAAAGAGCACAATTCACTAAATGGAGTAAGATGAGCCAGATACATATAAATAATAAGACTGAACGTAAAGGACAAATCACAGTATTGGGCATCACAGAATCATATTTTATTTTTGCAGAGATGTAATCTCTGCAATTCTTGAGCGCTGATCTTGAGTCTGCCACAGACTTTTTGCTCCAGCTTAAAGCAAGTCATTACATTTCCAGTTTCTCCATAACTACATCTACTTAGCGCAAACAAGTATTTGGTACATCTTTTAAATAGCTTTTTTGTGTATTGTGCAACAGATACCATTTTCCTTTCAGAAAGCTTGCCCACCAAGAAAAAAAAGATTGAGGTTTTCTGTGGTTTTGTGAGATAAACTGGGCCAATTGGGGATCAGAAACCTGCCCTACTGGTGCTAATAGGGATGGGATTGCCCAGGCATAGGAATGGTGGGAAGCAGAGGTAGAGAACCTGTTTTTACTGTGACTCAGCCATCTCTTGGAGCCTCACCCCATACCTGCTGTCTTTGTCACCTCAGCATCTCACTGTTGCGACACTGTCCAGCTTGGAAAGCTACTATGAAGTATTGAAAATGTTGCTGCTTGTCTACCTCAGTGGAAGATTGCATTGCTTGCAGGTAAGTCAGAAAACCTGTTTGCCAGATATTTTACAGTGAGATTTTCCTGAAGACAATGGAGCTGACTCATTTACATCTGAAAAGAACTTAGCCCAGTGTCGTGTCCCCTCCCAACTTCTTGTGCACTTCCAGCCTACTGGCTGATGGAATGGGGTGAGAAGCAGGAAAGGCCTTGACTCTGTGTAAGCCCTGCTCAGCGGTAACTAAAACATCCCTCTATTATCAACACTGTTTTCAGCGCAAATCCAAAACATAGCCCCATACAAGCTACTGTGAAGAAATTCAACTCTATCCCAGCCAAACCCAGTAAATTCTCCACCCCTTATTCCATACCATTTACATCATGTTCAGGTCCCACCCTATCGCAATACATCCTCATTAACCACTCCTTTCCCCATAAAATGTCTGTGAAATGTCCATAAATATCCATAAAGTGTTCATTGGGTTCATTTGGTCTATGACTTTGGGCTTCATCTGTTACGGTATTCACTCAGGACAGGAGAGGTGGTGTGTTGCATGGAGTTGCTGGACATTAAAACCAGCTCAAGTTGGGTCATTGCTGCACTTGCACTGCTTCCTGTGAGGTTTGTCCTTTGTTGGTTCAGGTGGTTTCTGCTGTAGTACTTCCTGTAACATGCAACTCAAATCATGGTTTACAACTATTTAAAGGTATATCCATTGCATTCTCCACCCTGGTCCCTTTGGACTAGGCTATAAGTTTTAACATTGCAACGAATTCCTCCTCTTGCCTCTAGCTTGACTAGCAGCGAGAGGTTCCTGCTATACCACCTTTGATATATGGTAGCCATAGCAGTGGTGACATACAGCATCATGTAACACTGCCATAATACAATTCAAATCATGGATTATTTTCACCCAGGATTAAATCACCTTGAGGTACACATTGGATTTCCACATACTTTTGCATTACCCATCAATGGCACCCAGGTCCTTGAACGAAAACAATCCCACAAATAGGTTTACCCTTTCCTGAAGAAGGAGTAACCCAGACTGTTTTTCTCAGCCAGTTGCTTACATGTACTACAGGGATCTTATCTCCTTGCACAGTGCACTGGAGTTTTGCTTGGGCAGGGCCAAGTCAGCTGGCAGATCCTCCAGTGCTAACTAGTCAAATGGCTTCTGCTCAACGTGTATCTCTGTGCTTGAATGTTCCAGCCCCCATTGGTCTCAGCGTAGTTTTTAGCAGTCCATTGTGTCTCTATGGATTGTCCGGCTCATAGTTCACAATCAAGTTTCACCACGTCTAGTGCACACAGGCGACTCATGGAGGGTTACAAAAGCGACCCAGCCTTGGATTGCCTTGAGGCCCTGTTTCTCTGCAGACAGGATTCATGGGGAGCTGTGTAGATAGCTTAGCCCTGGGTTGTCTGATAAGCCCTAAACTAAACAGGGCCGTGGCTGCGCCATTCAAAGAACCAAAACCTGAGTTGAGCCTTGAAATCCCTTAACAAATAGTATGCCGTGAGTCTCAATCCAACCACTGTTCAGTTGCCTGAAGAAGCAAGGTAAAGAAAAGCTGGAGGGTTTCAGCTTCAGTTGCAAACGACAGCCTTGTGTACTCAAACAATCACAGACCAGTGAAAGAAAGAAAGATAAGGGGAAACTCCACTCAGATATATATAACCCACTCATGCATATATCATATATACGTAATCCACTCGGGCACATATCATAATCTACTCAGATATACACAATCCACTCAGGCATATATCATAATCCATGCAGGCATAGTCATACACACCATTCTGCCAGTCAGGGGATTAAAACCCTAAGAATCAGGTTGGAAATCAGGCAGTCACTTCTCCAACTATACAGCTGACTTGTGAAGAAGACCCTTCCCCGCCTCGATCAGGACACCAGTCGAGGTAGCTTCCCTGGGATTGAGAGCCCTTACCTGGAGGGGTAAGTGAGTATTGTTTATGCTTTAAGTTTGTAAACACGTGTGTGCTTGTGATTGGCTGTGAACCACTTGTGGTTGTAATAGTGTACTACTCTTGCTTTTAAAATTGCAATAGTGCATTCCTCCATTGTATCTGTAAAACCTGCAATAGTGTCATGTTAAGTCTGTAAGTGAAGTTCAAATAAATCATTTGCCTGAACCTTGCAGTTAAGTCTGTAAGTGAAGTTCAAGTCGTTTGCTTGAACCTTGCAGTTAAATCTGTGAGTGAAGTTGAAATCATTTTCTTGAACCTTGCAGTTAAGCCTCTTTCCGCCACGGTATCATTCAACTTTCCCAGAGGCTGGTGCATGATAGGGGATGTGATACACCTAGTCAACGCCATGCTTCTTGGCCCAGGTGTTTATGAGGTTGCTTCGGAAATGAGTCCTGTTGTCTGATTCCCTTCTTTCAGGAATGCCATGTCACACTAAAACTTGCTTTTCAAGGCCCAAGATAGTATTCTGGGCAGTGGCATGGGTCACAGTGTATGTTTCCAACCATCCAGTAGTCACTTCCACCACTGTAAGAACAAGGTTCTTGCCATAGTGGGTTCATGGTAGTGTGATATAATCAATCCGCCAGGCTTCCCCATATTGATATTTCAGCCACCGTCCTCCATATCAAAAAGGCTTTAGCCACTTGGCTTGATTGATTGTGGTGCATGCTTTACATTCATGGATAACCTGTGCAATGGCATCAATGGTCAAGTCCTGCCCTTGATCATGAGCCCATTTGTATGTTGCATCCCTTCCTAGATGTCCTAATGTGTCATGGGCCCACCGAGCTCTAAAATGCTCACCCTTATGTTCCCAGTCCAGATCCACCTGAGCCACTTCAATTCTAGCAGCCTGGTCCACCTGCTCATTGTTTTGATGTTCTTCAGTGGCACAATTCTTGCATATGTAAGCATCTACGTAATGTACTTTTACAACCAGGTTCTCTGCCTGAGCAGCAATATCGTTCCACAATTCAGCAGCCCATATGGGTTTACCTCTGCTCTGCCCGTTGGTCTTCTTCCATTGCTGTAACCACCCCCACAGGGCATTTGCCACCATCCGTGAGTCAGTATAGAGATAAAGTACTGGCCATTTTTATTGTGCAGCAATATCTAGAGCAAGCGGGATGGCTTTCACTTCTGCAGACTGACTTGATTTACCTTTTCCTTCAGCAGTTTCTGCAACTTGTCATATAGGACTCCACACATCAGCCTTCCACCTTCGATGTTTTCCCACAATATGACAAGATCCGTCTGTAAACAGGGCATATTGCTTTTCATTTTCTGGTACTTTATTATACAGTGGGGCCTCTTCAGCACAAGTCATCTCCTCTGGTGACACTCCGAAGCTTCGGCCTTCTGCCGAGTCCATGATCACTTCCAGAATTCCTGCGTAGTCGGGGTTTCCCTTTCAAGCCTGTTGCATTATCAGTGCAACCTACTTACTCCATGGAGCGTCAGTTGCATGATGTGTACAGGGGACCCTCCCTTTGAACATCCAGCCCAGCACAGGCAGTCAAGGTGCCAAAAGGAGCTGTGCTTCAGTACCAACTACTTCTGAAGCAGCTCGAATTCCTTCATATGTTGCTAATATTTCTTTTTCATTTGGACTGTAGTGGGCTTTAGATCCTCTGTATCCCTGGCTCCAAAACCTTAGTGGCTGACCTCAAATGTCTCCAGGTGCTTTATCCCAGAGGCTCCATGTGGGGCCATTATCCCTGGCTGCAGTGTAAAGCACGTTTTTCAGATCTTGTCCTGTCCAGGCTGGCCCAAGTGCTACTGCATGAACTATCTCCTGTTTAATTTGTTCAAAGGCTTGCTGCTGCTCAGCTCTCCAAAGTCATTCTTCCAGGTCACTTGATAGAGAGGGTTTATGATCAGACTATAGCCTGGAATATGCATTCTCCAAAAACCCATGACACCTAAGAAAGCTGGTGTTTCTTTTTTGTTAGTTGGTGGAGACATAGCTGTTATTTTATTGATCACATCCATTGGGAGATGACGATGCCCATCTTGCCATTTTATTCATAAAAACTAGATCTCCTGTCCAGGTCCTTTGACCCTACTTTGCTTTATGGCAAAACTAGCTTCAAAAGAATCTGGATTATTATTCTCCACTTCTGAAACACTTCCTCTGCTGTGTTGCCCCACACAATGATGTCATCAGTACACTGCAGGTGTTCAGGAGCTTCACCCTGTTCCAGTGCAGTCTGTATCAATCCATGACAAATGGTAGGACTGTGTTTCCACCCCTGGGGCAGTCAATTCCAGGTGCACTGGATACCCCTCCACAAGAAAGCAAACTGTGGCCGGAAATCTGCTGGCAAAGGGATCAAGAAAAATGCATTAGTGATATCAGTGGTTGCATAACATTTGGTCGCCTTTGGCTCCAATTCACATTGGACTTCTAGCATGGCTGGTACTGCAGCACTCAGCAATAGTGTGACTTTGTCCAGGCCATGTTAGTCCACTGTTAGCCTCAACTCTCCATTAGACTTGCACTGGCCATATGGGATTGTTAAAGGGTGAATGAGCCTCACTGATCACTCCTTGGCTCTCCAGTTGCTGTATCAGCTTATGGATGGGAACCAGGGAGTTTCGATTGGTGTGATATTGTTGCCAGTATACTGTCATGGTAGCAATTGGCACCTGCTGTTCTTTAACCCACCACAGACGGATCCTCTGAAAGACCAGGAAAGCCAGACAGCTATTTAATTGTCTCTGTACTCATGGCAGCTATACCAAAAGCTCACCAGTACCCTTTTGGGTCCCTGAAGTACTCTTTCCTGAGGTAGTCCATGCCAGGGATACATGGAGGCTCTGGACCAGTCACAATAGGATGCTTTTGCCACTCATTCCCAGTTTGGTTTACCTCAGCTTCCCACACAGACAGTTCTTGGGATCCTCCCATCACTCCATAAATACAGATGGATTCTGCCCCTTTGTAATCTGATGGTATTAGAGTACACTGTGCACTGGTGTCCACTAGAGCTTTATACCCCCATGGGGCTGATGTGTCAGGCCATCGAACCTTCACAGTCCAGTAAACCTGGTTGTCCCTTTCCTCTGCCTGGCCGAAGGCAGGGCACCTCTATTTCTGGTCGGAGTCTTCATTACTTGATTTTTGTAACTGCAAAACAGAAGTCTGTTCATCAGGGCCAAAAATGTGATCAGCCCTTCTACTCTGCCCAACAGACACCAGAGCAGTAATCTTCCTGGATGGATGCCTTTTGGTTGTTGTTTTTCTTTGCAGTTCCTGTACATGAACTTCTAGTCTCCAGGTAGGTTCACCATCCCACTTCCTCATGTCTTCCCCCTGGTCATGCAGGAAGAACCACAGGGTTGCACATGGTGTGTGCCACTGATACCCTTTCCCTTGAACAGATAAAGGCTGACTTTTAATAGCTGAGACATTGTTTGGAGTGGGTGAGGAAGACCTATACTTCTCAAATTGCTGAGATAAATTTTGGGTCAGTTCCTTCACAGCCAACACACAGGCCTGTAGGGAAGAAGTAAGATTATCTTTGTATTCTGGGAGTTGTCTGGCCAGTCCATCTGTAGCTGGTGCCTCCGTGTCTGTCCAGCTCATTATTGCCAGGCTGCTGGAGTATGACATCAATGCACTTTGTATAAAATTTCCCCACACGGACTTCATGCACTGAATTTCATCTGGGTCTTTGGATGCTTGGTCGTTGCGCAGGTTGTTATAGATCACCTCCACCATGGCTAATTCCCTCAGATACTGGATACCTCCTTCAGTGGTCGTCCATTTACTTTGGGAATTTGCAAGTTCTTCCTTGAAGGGATACTTGTCCTTCACACTTGACAGGAGTCGCTGCCAAAGACTGAGGACTCCTGCCCTTTTTCTAATGCCTTTGTCAATGGCCTTATCCTTAGCAAGGGATCCCAGCTGCTGGGGGATCCTCTAATCCCATCCTCTAATTCCTGACTATTGGTTCCAATATTCCAGCATTGGAGTAACCAGCTGAGAATTTACTTGCCTTGTTGACAGCTAAAATCTTTTTGCATATCTCGCAGCTCACTGAGGGATAGGGATCAGGTGGTTTCTGTCTCATTTATGATCTCCATTTCTTCATCCTCCTGTTCTTCTGACTGCTTTGCTGCAGAATGGGCTGTCTCTTCTGATTTGTTCTCCCACTCCCTCTTAAGAGAAGCTTCTTCATCCCTTAGTAAACGAGCTGACTTCCACTTCCATTTCCATTGTTTCTTTTTAATTAGAGGGGTGACTGATACAGTCTCTGGTTTAGCCATAGTGTCTGTTGGTATGTTTTCAGATCCAGGGACCCTTTCATCTCCTTGAGGGTACTGCATAATATCGAGCAGTGTTTGGTAGGTGCTGGCCAGGCCCCAGCAGAGTGCAGTAAGTTGTGCCACTTTGGAATAGCCAGGGCATTTTTTTTTTAAACATTCTACCACTTCATCAGGATCATGCACTTGTTTGGGAGTGAAGTTCCAGACCACTGGAGGTGAGAAAGTTTTCTAAATACCTGCCCATATTGTCCCACAAGCCTTGCCACCCATGACCACGCTGCCACAGGGCCTGGGTCATATTTCTAAATAGCTTGTTAACCTTAGAAAAAGCTGAAACAATATTCCTAAGAACTACCAATAGAAGAACTTTAACTACCCAAGGATGTTCAAGATACTGAAAAGCTTTTGTAATGAGGCAGAAAACAACAGAGAAGAAGGTGGTGAAGGTGCCATTCTGTATTTCCTGCACAATAAACCTGTCAGAGGAAGAAGGGTAAGTGTCAATTGTCTTTATGGGACAGTACCTGAAGTACAATAATGGCTTCAACACAGAGCTCAAATACCAGATTAAGCCCAAGGCCAGTGTTTTAGTAATAAATCTCCAGGCAAAACATCACTAAGCACTACAGACCACAGCAAACTGCAAAAGCCAATGCCAATCTTCAACATGCACAGCAAAAAAAAAGAGCATTGCACAGATCAGATAAACTAGCATCAAGAACAGATGAATCAATATCATGACCTGCAACTGTTAACACATATAAATCCCTTCTAATACGCTCTGGTCAAACCTATTATTATCTCAAACCCTTCAAGTCCCATGCTGGGCTCCAAAAAGGACTGTTGTGGTTTAACCCCCACTGGCAACTAAGCACCACACGGCTGCTCACTCATTCCCCCTATGGTAGGATGGGGGAGAGAATCAGAAGGGTAAAAGTGAGAAAACTCATGGGTTGAGATAAAAACAGTTTAATAATTAGAAATAAATAATAAAAATAGGAAGAAGGAGAAGAAGAAGTGGAAGAAGGAGAAGAAGTAGAAGGAGAAGAAGAAGTAGAAGAAGAAGAAGAAGAGTAAGAAAAAGAAGAAAAAGATAACAGAGAAAAATAAAACACAAGAAAAGACAAGTAATGCAAATGAAAACAATTGCTCACCACCAAGTGACAGACGCCCAGTCAGTACCCAAGCAGTGCCCTCCCCCAGCCTTCCCCCTAGTTTTTTTGCTGAGCATGACATCGTATGGTCTAGAATATCCCTTTGGTCAGTTTGGGTCAGCTGTCCTGACTGTGTCCCCTCCTAACTTCTTGTGCACTTCCAGCCTACTGGCTGGTGGGGTGGTGTGAGAAGCAGAAAAGGCCTTGACTCTGTGTAAGCCCTGCTCAGCAGTAAATAAAGCATCCCTCTATTATCAACACTGTTTTCAGCACAAATCCAAAACATAGTCCCATACAAGCTACTGTGAAGAAAATGAACTCTATCCCAGCTAAAACCAGTACACCCAGTCAAAATCCTGGATCTTCTCAACTTTTTGGTTGAGATGTTCAAATATGGATTTATTAGTGGAGAGTGATCTAATGAAAATCTGTGGTGTTAAAAATGAAGTGATTTAGAACTAGCCAGAGAAGGTATACTGTATAAGGCAAAGGAGGCCTTATGTCAATTATGTCTTTACATCTGGGAGCCTACTGGGGAGTGCATGCAAACCCTACCATAGCTGCACCTTGACATGGAGGGAGAGCGGGACATTTCTTAGAAGCCAAAAAACCACCGCTGGCCGCAAACCCCATACATTTCAGCTTCATTTCTGCTCACTAGATGGCAGCAGATTCAAAAGAATTGCTGCAAAACTACAGCTCAACCTGCCTATGAAAGTAAGGGTTAAAGACATGCTTATGCAGCGAAATAAAGGTGTGATAATAAAATGTGATTAAAAATTTAGCTAGTCTGGGTAAAGACAACAGGGAGTGGGAAATGGCAGCACAGGTTTCAGCATGGTCTGGCAAGCAGAGTCTTCTGCCACAGTTTCGATACAACTTGTGCTTTGCCTGCCCTCCCAGGCTGGGGCTTCTGCCATTCCCCAGGCTCACTAGATTAAAGCTAGCATGCCTGTGCCTCCCTGTGCCACATCCAAGCACACATTCTCTGTGTCAACAGCATACAAGAGAATATTTTAGAATAAGTTCCCACTCTGTGAGACTTTCCTATTCTAACATACTTTCACCTGAATACTGTCTTTGCCCTGAAGCACAGAGGCTGTAAAAGAGAGGCAAGTGAAATATGTTTAGCTAACCATCATCATTATCTTGAAACGCTCTAAATGACCACTGTATCTGATCTTTTCTTGTGAATGGATTCAGTTGCCTCAGATTTACAACATGCCTATACCTGTTATAAAATTGATAACTTGAGAAATAAAGGGCCTGAGGAAAAATTTCATAAATGGAAAGGGTGACACCTTCTGGTGGCATAGGTGGAGCTAGAAGAGATGTCTGTCCAGGGATGTGCATCTGTAAACTTCATTCCAGTTCCGGAAGGTTTGTCAGTACCACTGTCACAGAATCACAGATTGGCTGAGGATGGAAGGGACCTCTTGGGATCACCTAGTCTACCCACATCTCTCAAGCAAGGTACCTAGGACCAAGTCTGGTTGGGTTTTGAGTATCTCAAAGGATGGAAGTGCTGCCGCCTCTCTGGGCAAACTGTGCCAGACCTTGACCACCTCCACAGTAAAAAAGTGTTTTATTTTGATCAGATGTAATTTAATATGTTTTAATTTGTGCTCACTGTCACTTGTCCTGTCAGTGGGCACCACTGAAAGGAGGCTGGCTCTGTCTTCTCTACAGTCTCCCATCGGGTATTTTTACACACTGAGAAGACCTCCTTGAGCCTTCTCTTCTCCAGCTGAACAGTCACAGCTCTCTCACCCTCTTCTTTCTATGAAAGATGCTGCCTGCATTCCCTTCATCATCTTTGTGGCCCTTCATTGGACTTGCTTCAGTATGCCTGCTTCTTTTTTGTTTTGGGGAGCTCAGAACTGGGCCTAGCATTAAAGGTATACCTCATCAGTGCTGAGTAGAGGGGAAGGATCACCCCCCTTGACCTGCTGGCAATGTTCTTCCCAGGAAGCTCTTGACCTTCTTCGGTGACAGAGCATGTTGTTGGCTCATGGTCAGTTTGGTGTGTGCCAGACCCCCAGGCCCTTCTCTGCAGAGCTGCCTGTCACCCGGTTCAGCACCCAGCATGTACTTGTGCCTGGAGTTGTTTCTCCCCAGGGGTAGGACTTGGCACTTCCATTTGTTGAACTTCATGAGATTCTTCTGGGCCAATTTCTCCAGCCTGTCCAGGACCCTCTGGCGTATCAGCCTCTCCTCCCAGTTTTGTACTGTCTGCAGACTTGGTGAGTGTGTACCAGTGTATAGGTCATTCGTGACAATGTTGAACAGTAGTGGCCCTAATATCAACCCTTGGGGCCCACCACTAGGAACTGGCCTCCAACAGGACTTTGTGCCACTGATCACAACCCAAAAGCTATAAGGTGAGAGACAGCTATGCAGGCAAATCATCCTAGCAGAAGCTTACATGGCAAACGTGTGGTGCAATGTAAATAGCAAAGTGGTTCACGTGCTGGTACAGCCTGCAGTCTTTCCCCCCAGGAACTAAGTGATACTGGCAGGGGGACTTTCTAATCTGTAGGACTGTGTCTACAACAAGGCTTTTGCTGGCATAAGCAGAATGTGTGATTTTTTCCATGGCACTGTGAAGTGTAAACCAGGCTTAATGTGTGAAGCGGTAATGAAGCCTGGTTGTGACGACGTCTCATGGCAGACATTCCAGGATATGTGCTCACCCCATAAAACAGATGTCTTCTACTCTCAGAGCAACCAGGGGATTTTGACAAGATTGCTGATGTTACGGAAAATATTAAGCAATAATCCCTTCCATCAACATAATTCCCAGTTCCTCAGCTAGCTAAAAATGTTGTAAGTCTTTTATTAGTGGATAGTTTTACAACCCCCACATGTTTTTTAGTTCCCAGGTTAACGGATTTTTTGAACATTATAATAAATTACAGGTACAGAACATGACAAGTTGCTCATTTCTTGTTGTAAAAAGTATATATATAGTATTGACTTCCCTAATTTGCTGTTTATAAGAAGCATTACTTTGTAAAAATAATAAATACTTTCATTAAATACAGCCTACATACATGCAGGTAGAAGTACATATATGTGTGCATATGTGAATGTGTAAATATGAGGGGTCACATACTCAGTTCATTTGAACTGATGTAGTTCTATTGAGCTTAAAGATAGAAAATAACTAAAATTCAGGAAACAGCATGGACCAAAGTTCCTCTTACAGCAAGATTTTCTCAAGATGACTGCCTATAACAACAGGGCTAAAAATTCAAAGTTGTGCACTCTGTGTAGTCAGAAGTACTGATCTTCTTCCACTTCAGTTTCTCCTGCATTCAGTGGTGGTGCTTAGTATCTCTAAAAATCAGGCTGGCTATGTAAGACCCAATTGTTATCTTTAGGTATGTAAATTGAAAATGTTTGCTTATGTTTTAAAGTAAACTCGTTATGGCTGTGCTTTGGTACTATGGGTTGTTGTAAGTAAGAAGCTACGGGCAGATGAAGAAGAATAAGGCTTTGTAATATTGTTCATTTTGGGGAGAGTTTCCCATTGTTTTCCTCCAAACACCACTTTTGGAGCACTAAAAATCTACAGTTACACAGCAGGACAAACCCCAGAAAATTATTCAGCTCTGAACAGTATAGGTGAACAGAGCTGTTCTGGAAGTGGTCCCCACGGGCTCATGGGAGGACCTGCGCTTTGTCCTGTGCCACCGGGCCCTGTGGTGGGAGAAGCATGTCCTCTGTGCCCCTGTGGCTGTAGCTCCTGTCTCTGGCTGCTCTGGATAAGTGGGGAAGGACAGGCTTTCTGGGACAAGTGTGTTGGAGGTCGGATGCTGGATGCCATGTTTGTGCCTGAGGGGCATGTGGAGGATTTTCAGGTGTTCATTGGGAACAAGCACTGCCTCTCTGCCGAGGCTGTTGGATGCCTGAAAATCTAATGTATATATCTGAAGTCCCCAAAATCTCCCCAGAAAAGATTTCAGGCTGGAAGAGAGGACATAGCTGAGGAAGTCAAAGAACAGCTCTGGAAGTAACAAAAAGGAATAAAGAGAACTCCCGAATAAGGTAAATTTTTTGGACTAGTTTTACCTTGCAAGTCTACGTATTCTTAAAAGGGCAGCTGACATGAAGAAATGTGGGTTTAGCTCCTGTCAGCTTTAACTACACAGTGCTGGCATTCAAAGAATTGTTAGCATCATTATGGGGTGGTTTTCCAAACAGTGGAGACACATTATCTCTGTGTGGAAAAGGTCTGCCTTCCTCCTAAAGGAAGCAGGACAACAATTATTCATAAAAGACAAACAAATTCTATTGTGTTTTTTGTATTCCTATCAAAATGTACCTCACAGAACATCCAGTGTTAGAAACATGTTGTGGTATCTTTTCACGTGCATCAAGTTATTTGTATTCAGGCAAGTTTAAAAAGCCCCTTGAGTATATGAGGAATGTAGGAAGACGTAAATATTTCTGAAATGGGGGCACTAAGAAAGCGGACAGTCTTAAGCCAAAAGCTTTAAGATTGTCTTTCTGATGTTGGGTCATTAGATATGTGGATTAGAAGATTATTTGGAAAGAAACCATGAGGTTTTGCCTGGACATATTGATATATATTGTTATTTACAGTTTCCAAGAAAGTCTGTAGGCAGTTTGGTTGCAAAAATCGGAGATTACACACAAGACTGCTGGTTTGTTTGATAAATGTACTAGTACATTTGCCCTTTGGAGCAAACCAGTTCTGCCTTTAACAGGTCATTTGTGACAAGTAATGGTGAGCGAACATTATAAATAAACTCAGAGTGGTTCAAGGTCTCTCTGTAGCATAGGCAAAATTGAATTTTGCTTCCTTATGGGTGAAAGCAAGATAGCTCTTTGGGGCAGAAAAGTGTGGTTTTGTGGTAGGGGTAGAGCTGGTGCTGGGGAGAAGGATGCAGGTAGGGGAAGGAAATTGGGAGGGATCAGTTGGAGGCAGGAGAAGGGGGCTCAGAGGAGCTCCTGGCAGTTTCAGGGAGCTGTTGGCAGGGGAAGGAGGGACGAGTTGCATTTCGGGAAAATTTTTTAAGGAACATGGCCAAAGGTGCACAGAGTTATGTGTGGGAGAGGTAAGAGATCTCTGAGGCCCTGTGATGACAGGCACTCAAGCAGTAGGAAAGACGTGAAGTTGTCACAATCCTCTTTAGTTAGCAAAGGTGAGTGTGGTCGCAGCCAGTTTGGGCAACTGGGTGATGGTGAAGGCAGGGCTGCAACAAGCAGCCTTTTTGTCTGGGGTGAGCCTCCCTCATTAGCACACGCTCCTCCAAACCCACACATTGCTGTTCTTTATGGCTTCAGATGTTACACTGGTCTCTTTGCGCAGCTGTTGCTTCATATCTCTTTGCTCATTTCATGCCTGCTGAGGATCTGTAGTAGTAATGGCAGCAGCTGCAGGGAGGAGACAACACTGCTTAGGCTCCTCTGAAACACCTTGCCCATAGGATCAGATGGTGCACACCTTTCTTGTGTCAGCTCTTGGTGCTTGGATGGAGGCAGGTACCAGAAGGAGTTGTTGCTTTGGCCAGGGCCACCCATTTTTAAGGATATTTTCTCACTCCTTCATCTTCCTCTTGTCTTCCCCAAATTTGCAATGTGAAGCTACTGCCTACTTGTCTGAAGTTGTTTCTGAGGTTGTTAGCTTGTAAACAGGCTGGAGCTCAGAGAGAGTGGATAAGGTTATTTACCATATTTCAATCATTAACAAGACTCCCTCCAAAACTAAATTTACATTGCCCCAAACAAACTTTGCTTTGTAGGAATTCCAAAGCCTATTTAAGAAGAAGCGTGTCTTCAAAATCTTGAATATACAAATATACAACATACAAATTTTGAATATATGAAATATTGAATATACAGTCTTGAATATATATCTAGAAGTTATGTGAAAACTGACTGCACACTTGCACACTGGATTGTAATCTGCAGTAGTTTCATTATCTTTATGAAATACTGTGGAATAAAGTAGGTTTCAACACAAAAATGGAGTAATGCTATTTGGCTCTACGTACTATTTCCCTGGAATTTCAATAGTTGTATTAATAATGAGAAATGGGCTTGGATCAGCTCTCATGCAGATTACCAGCATCTTCGTCCTTCCTTTGTCTGTGCCGGATCTGGCTCTGTCTCTGGGAACATGCGTGTCTCCCCGCGTGTTGGTGTCTTTGGGATCATGCAAGTGTGTATGTTGACGATGGCAGCTTGTTGCTGCCAGACCACGAGAGGGACCCAGAGACACGCATTGCTTTTTAGTAGCCCCTGTGAACTCGAAGGATTGTTAGCTTCTAACTTGGGTTTTCAGAAAGTAGCTTATTTTCCTCTAGTTTTAGTTTTCGGGAGTTTTAGTACAACTGACCTATAAGCTTTCTGAGGGAAAGTCGGAGGAAGGCTCTTACAAAAAAGGCTGCTTTAGATAACAGATGGTTTTAAACAACTTTGTCATGGCTGCCTAGTGCACCGAGAAAGGCTGCATGGCATCTAGATTGATAGTCATAAATCATATGAAGACATTAAGAGCAAGGCATCTACACTCATGTGTTATACTGTGGGTGCATACAAGATAAATATTAAAGAAAATTAGCATCTGGAATTTTCCCTTTATTAGTATTTTTGAACATGTAGCCAAGCAGACAACTGCTGATGTGATGAGACAGTTCCATAAATTAGAAGAAAACCTTATTAAAAGTACAGTTGCTCCATAAATATAATAAATTGGACACACTCTGTATTATGCAGCTTTGCTGCTGCAGTAACTCACTGTTCCTCCAACAGTTGTGCTGTCTCTAAAGTGTACACTGCATGTGCAACCAGGGCATCTCTTCTGCGGCAGTGAAAGACATCTTTGATACGAGCTGGTTTGATCTGGAAGGAGCAGGACTACCTGGATTTAGGCTGCCTCAGTGTCCTCATTAAGTAGTTTTGAGAAATGTCTTCCTTAGCAAAGAGATCTCAGATACCTTCTCATTTAGGACTTCTACCCTTCCCTCTATATTACACTGTGGTCAAGAGACACAAGGGAGGGTTATATCCATAGGGCTGACTCCTGGTGCCCATATATACTGCTTTAGCCAATGTAAATAATAGATGTGTTTTTCTGTTTATAAGAGTAATTTCCACCGGGGTGGGGTGAGGATGACTAGGGATTATTTTACTGCAGTGATTGCTCCTTGACCTTCAATGGAAAATCTAATGCTAGTGAGTAATGATGTGGTAATTTAGCATTATTGCCAAAGACAGAATACTGTAATACCGTTCTGCATCTGGGTAGCACCCTCAGTCTGAGATCAACTTGAATTACTACCATTAACAAACCCACCTGATGTGTTCTTGGAGGACGTAATACAGTGTTATCCATGATTTACTGTTAGGGCAGGTGGGCCCAGGGAGTGATTTCCTTGAGGTAAGGGAGTGAGTCAAGAGCAGGACTGAGACGAGTCCCCTTCTTGGCCAGAGAGGAGAGGAGGTGGTCTTCTCCACAGACTTGCTCTTCTTCTGCTGTCACCCTCCAAGTTACCTCCCCAGGCTGAGAGGTGCTACAAAGTCACATACATGCTTCACATATGCATCCACTGTGGAGCTACTGCAGGGACTTTTCTCTGTCCTGTACTCAGGCCATGCTGAATTCAGTCCAACGCGAGAAGGCTGTGAGAAGTCAATTCGTATTTTCACCTCTGTGCTGTACACAGGGAATATACAGTATAAAGTGCAATGATAGACTGACATTAAAGACGGTTCCCTTCCTCTCTGCTTTTTCTGGCAGCAGCTGAACATGCACCGACAACACACCTTCCATTACTAATATTTTGAAACCTAGAGCAGGAGAGTGCCTCAAACCGCAGCCTTATAACGTAATGAAGAATACACACAGCTGCAGTAACAACCACATAATTATTTAATTAGTTTTTGACAGCTTCAAATTGCACAGGCAAAGGAATGCATGAACCGCACATGGAAACCTGCCAGCAAAGGTTTTACACGTACACAGATGGTTTTAGCTATTGTAAGCGCAAAGCCAGGTTGCTGTACTTTTACTGCAAAACCTAATAGCACATCATGCACTGCAGAAGTTATATCAAGGGAATAAAAACGGCATATGTAATTATTTCTTCTCCTTTATGTCATAGTGTTGTTTTCATTGTGTTTAACTTCGCATAACTGAGCCCTGTGAGACCGAAGATGGGACTATTTTAGCACTAATTTCAGTAATCTGTAAAGTAACTGCTTCTTTGGGATTTTGTAATAAGCAATTATAATACCACTAATTAACATTATATATCACTTTCTATTTTAAGGTCCTCTTATGGACATGAATTAATTAACACCTCTGTTGGGAAGTTGAGTATTGGTATTTTTATTTTGAAAAAAAGAAGACTGAATCTCAGAGAAGTGTAATAATTTGCCAGAGGCCACAGTGTGATTCAGGAACAAAAGAGACATCGAGTTAAGGATTTCCTCAGTTTTCATTTGACTCTATGGAGAGCTAGAGCAAGAAATTTCAATATAGAAATGAAGGAGAAATAATTGCCTGCAACAAAACAGATGAGGAGGGCACTAGCATGAGTAGCAAACTGTCTTTGGAAAATAGATTATTCCAAAGGGGAAGATAATAATTTAGAAGTGAAGCGAAGCCTAATGTACTGTAAATATTTGCTCTTCTGCTGCTGCAAAGCCAACACCCATCTCCCAAGTCACTCCAAAGTGTTTATGATTTCCATGTGTTGTGAGCTCCATGATTTTATATTAGAGGGGAAGTGATTTCTCCTGAGTGCACCTAATTAAGTCTAACAGTTAAAATAAAACACGAATTAATTCAAAACTTCACTCCGCGCTCTAAATGAACACAAACGTTGTCTGAGGTTTAAAAAGTTAAGTCCCCCTTTTTTCCACATAATTGTAGTTTTCATATTTTCCAGCCTTCGCTTTTTACGGTTCTGGCTGGGATAGGAAATGCTAAAAGCCCACAAGAAAAGGCTATTCCCATAGAGCTGTGTAAGATATTCACAGCAAAAACCTAAACCATGTGGAACACATGTGGTTTCAAGTTTCACAAGAAAGTCAAAACCCAGACTCTGTTTGTTGAAGTTTGTAACATGGTTTGAACGAAACTGGGCCCATTTTCAAGCAAATCTGGTCAGATTCCTGGTTTTGAGTTGAAACCGTCCAACATTTGCAGTTTGGCAAGTTCTGAGAAGAAGTCTTGGGGCCTCATCCTCCTGATGATTTGAGGAGGACTTGCTGTGGATGGGTGGAGGGGACGGCAGGGCTGTGGTGCCCAGCTGGTGGGATGGGGGCAAGACCATCAGCCGGAGCTTGGGGGCTGTGGAAACAAGCACAGCATTGCTGGGTCTCCTGGTGTAGAGGACTGTAGTCGAGAACAGTTGTGTGAAAGTCATGTGGCTCACATCCAGTGCGGGAGATCCTGGAGAGCTCCAGCACACCTCTCAGAGGGCACCTTGCTACTCCTTTCCATGTACTCCCAGCACAAGCCTGAGAATAAAGGTTAGGAGACCCCAAATACTTCAGGACTGTATCCACCACTACATTGCATTTTGTAGGCTTTATGTGGATATCATTCCAGTCACAGGGAAAACACAACTTTATTTTACTTGCAGAGATCTCTCTGACTAAGGAAATGAAAGACTGTGAAGAAATACTTAGCACCTGTGATGAAGCCATGCACATAGAAATTTTTGAAAAAGCTAATTCCAGTTAAGAATATTTGCTTCACTGTCCTTCAATAACACACTGGAAATTAGCATCAAGAGGTACACACTTTTTTAAGAAAAAACGTATATAGGAAAGAGTCACTTGCTGATGCTGCAACCTCAGTCTCTAGAGATGCTATCAAAGTAAGAATTATGAGCTAAATTCTAGTATTGCAAGGATGGATACCAGAGCAGAATTTTTTCTTGTGTATTCCTAGAAAGATCTTTAGCTAAGCTACTAATACTACTGTAAATTATTGAAACTGAAAGGTTTTAAAATCAACCTTACCTTTAACTTTCTCTGCTGCTAATTGCTTTTAACATTTCTGTCACTGAAAGCACTGAAAATAGGTTAGAAAATTCACAATCAAGGTTTTAATAATATGACTACAACGGACTATTCCTTTTATAGACAAGTTTATTTCTTGAGCTCATACACATAGATACTAATACATTCTCCCACATATATTTCTGTTTTGGGGAATATTTAACTGAGAAAATAAAAGCTGTTTTTTTCTGAGGCCAAAATTTAAGCAAAGAACAGAGCAGGTGGTTTCTGAGTACATGGAAAAACAGCATACGTCTGTGTATAAATTAAGACCTCCTCATCAGACTAATGAATACTGAGTATAGTTTCCCTGTTTTCTCTACTGGTATTTTGTATGTGCAGTTCTCTGATTTCAGCACAGTAAGGGCAATAGTTATGCTCACAAATTAAATATAGCTCATTACAGCTCCAGTTCTTCCATCCGCACTCACTTTGATTAAGCATAGGTCAGTCCTGTGCCTGATAATTATTTATTACCCTGTCACTACTTCTTTTTTTTTTTTTTTTTCCCCAGATGCCTGTGTTTTGGATTTAGATGACATGATAAAGTACCTTTTGCTAACAAATCTTTTAATGCAGCATAATTCTGCTCTGAATCTTAACAAATGTCCACAGTGTGCAACTTTCATTATTCACGCCTGCTGTTGTTCCTCTTAATAAAAATACTAAAGGAAGCAGACACCATCATCCACCAACCTGCTTCCCCAAGATGGAGTCTGACCATACATTCATCTTGTCCAGAACTAGCTGAAAATCTCCCAGATGACTGGGTTTTCACCACTTCCCTAAGTGACAAACAAATGCCTTTGTGGTTTCTGCCATGATGCTGTTCTCTTGTTCAAAAAGAACTTGTGGGAAACACCCCCAAAACAGCCTTGTTTTCTTTTAACACCATCGTTTTCCCTGGTGCCTCCAAGAAGCAGACAGCCATTGAGTTTTGGGGATGCTGAGAGCACTAGCAAGTTATTGCTGCCCTGCACTCACGGTCAGTCTGCATCTGCTTCTAACCTCTTCCTTGGTTGCAAGGTCTTTTGGGCAGAGGTTGCTTGGGCAACGATGTCCCCACTGCAACGAGCTGTGAAGGAGCATCTACCACCTCATGGAAGTCCACTCCAATATCTCCCTTGTCTTCACACTGCCCCGGCGCATGGGGCAGGTTCTGTGCTGGGCGCCCACTGGGCACACATCTGGTTATGCCATCCCTTAGCAGGTGATCACAGCTACAACAAGGGCACAGATACAAAGTGCTGCAGAGGTGGCCTGAGGCTTCTATGGGGTGGAGGTGGGAATGAGAGGCTTCTATGGGTGCAGGCTGGTGGGAATGAGAATTGCAAATGTTCATCTGGGCTCTGCTACCAGGGACAGTGGCCTGAGAAAGTCGCAGAGTGTGAAAACTCCCTTTTGTTCATAGGAGAGTAATCATCTTAAATGTCTTTAGGAACAGAAATGGAATGTAAGAGAGTCCAATTTAGTTCACCATGGTGGAGTGGAAAATTCCATCTGTTCTGTTTCACCACCAAAATTTATTTTATACTTACGCTGCGATATTTGTCAACATAATTGTAACAGAGAAGAGTAATTCAACAAAAGCCCAGGAGGGGCATATTGTTTTTTAAAAATCATATTAATTTGTAATGATTGCATTGCAGAATGTCAATATTTCTCTTTGGAAAGTTTCTTACTCAATTCTAAGGTTCAGTTATGCTGAATTGCTAGTATTTAACAAGAAGATCAGTAGACCTGAGAAAAAGAGAGAGAGAGAAAAAGAAAGAAAGCAGAAGCTGCTATGGGTACTGCCAAACCACTTCTCAGCTTTGTAAAATCAAGCACGTGGGCAAGTTTCCCACCACAAAATCAGCATGAGTACCTTTCCAAATTGCTTAAATTTTTTTTGGCAGTTTCCACCCCAATATTCTGATGGCAATTTGATAACCTATCAAAAAATCTTAAAATAAATTTTCTTTCAAAAAGAGATTTAGAAGTATTTTGTTGCTTGTTTGTGCAACATATCTTTTGTATTTCTTGATGCTATATCAAAGGTCCTGGCATAGCGCTGGCATTCTCTTGCTTCTAGGAAGCCTGATTCTGTCTCTTTTCCCCAGATTGACTGACTTCTTACTCGACAAACAGCTTAATTCACTTCAGCAGCTTGGAGGAATTAAACATAGCACAATCTTACCTTTAACAATTAGTGCTTATTATGTTGGCTGTTTTTCCATACAAAAATGTAATTCACTGTTTCACAGATTTTTCCAGTGGGAATTATTGTGTGGAGTTCCACATTTAATGTCACTCCATGCTTGAAAACTATTTGTAGCGCTTACTTTGGATTACAACTAAACAGCAAGTTTTGATTGAAAGAATGGCTGTGACCCAATCGTTAACTACCATACATGTCAATTTGAAATGATGGAAATAATTGCCATTGACAGTTTTACTTTGTAGAAACCTGTTTTTCTCCCTGCAGAAACTTTTTTATCTTGGTTTACTGGAAAAAGTGAACAAACACAAGGAAATGCTTTCAAAATTATCAGCTTCTAAAGAACACCAGTAATCACTTTGCATAATCCACATCTGGGCTCAATCCAGTTTTCCTTAATTAGCTACAAATGCAATGCCTGCTGCTATGTCTCAAATTTTCACTGCATGTACCTATTAAAGTGGAAAATGAATTGGATTCTCAAGTTAAAGAGTATTACTTAGGTGGTTAAGTGGATTTAGAAACCATGGCATTCCTTGTACTATAAATAGTACAAAGGTGATTATTTTTCAGCTTTTACAACTAGGGCAGTTCCATTTTGTGAAGATCACAATGGATACATACCCAAGCCAACAGATATTTGACAGGTCACTAACCAGTAAATCACACACAGACACTCAGGCCTTCTGTTCATCCTGTAAATACAAATAATATTGTAAAACAGTGAGTAACTATATCTTTGCTGAGTCTGAGGTCCATATGACTGCCTTTCATGTTTCCCTTGTTAAGGTTGGATGTGGTATTCACATCCACCTAAAAGCCCATGCTGTGTTCATATCAAGGGGATCCACTTAGCTGACCCACACTGCTCCAGCAGTGACACTGTTGCCCAAAGGATGGGAAGATCAAGCAGCTAACTTGCCCTGGAGTATTCTATTGCTCTGAGATCTAGGATAAAAGATACCTGAAGTCATATATTCTGCCTGCGCTGGGAAAAGAAAAGAGGTCCTCCTAAAATTTCTGTTGAACTTGTTATCAAAAGAGAATGTGCCCTACTAAACACACGAGTGGCATGGGAGTAGTGCAGGTAGGTGAACAGCATCTTCCAGCCCCCTACCATGACTAGTTTTCATTTCTCACCGTGTCATTCATCTATATATGTATATGTATGTGTATGGCTTCAAGCTGTGGTAGGGGAGGTTTAGACTGGATATTGGGGAAAATTTCTTCGCTGAAAGGGTTATCAAACATTGCAACAGGCTGCCCAGGGAAGCGGTTGAGTCACCATCCCTGGAGGTATTTAAAAGACGTGTAGATGTGGTGCTTAGGGACATGGTTTAGTGGTGGACTTGACAGTGTTAGGTTTATGGTTGGACAAGATGATGTTAAGGGTCTTTTCCAACCTTAATGATTCTGTGGTTCTGTGACGCTATGCATCACTGTCCAGTCATAACATCCCATTTTTACCAGTGGTCACCCAAACAAGAAATACAAGAGAGTGCCTTGGTGTCCTGTCGACTGGAGAAGGATTTTGAAGTGCAACACCATGTGTGTGGGACCCCTGGCGTCAGCGTTGCCATTGCCATCCCTCACTGGTCCCTTCTCTGAGCCTGTGCCAAACCCTAGCTTTGAAAAGGGAAAAATTATCTGCTCTTGGAGATAATTTTTTTTCTTAAATTAAAAGCTGCAAGGGAAAACGCAACAAAACTTGAAATGATTTCCTGTCTCTGACTCTGCTTTCTTTTTCCCCCAAATTCTTCCTCACTGATGCATTGTTAAAGGCATGATCCAACCCTTAGCCAAGCCAACAGAAGCCTTTCCAAGGGCTTGAGAATATGATAGATCAATATCTAAATGGAAATGTAAAAATGGCTTAAAAGCTGATTTTTTTTCTAAAGGAAAATAATAAAAAAGCATTTGGCACTTAGACCAAGAAACATGGTTGCTAGGTTTCATCTTGATTTCTAAATCCCTGGGAACAAATCTGGCAGGCCACTGTGCTCCTTCAGCTCCTGGCTGCAATGTGTGGGAAGGAAACACGGTCCTCAGGTTCAGGTCAGTGTGCATGCATCTGAGGATCTGCTTTGCTTCCCTTCCACTCCCAATCTGCAAGTGCTATGCACCTCTTTGTGAAGATAGACTCAATAAAGTTTGTAGATACTTTGCTCTGTAGCAGTCCCTCAGTACAGAAATGGCTTAATTTAAATAAAATACACCATTCTTTGACTCTTTCCCTCCCTGCCACCCTAGGCCTGTGTAAACTTGATGTAGCTCTTTGAAAGTCACTGGAGTTATGCTGCTGTAAGTACTGGACAGTGCTGCAGGGCACAGCTAGCCCCTTTCTCATAATCCATCATGCATAGGCAGCAAAGTGGCCCCAGATGGTTTCCAAGGAAAGAGCACTGACATGGCCGCCTCCACTGCAGTTGCATGGGACAGATGTGAGACATGGAAGTCCAACCTAAAGGAAGGACTCTTAAAACTGAGAATTTGGAAGACGTTTCTATTCTATTCTACAATAACCTCCCCCCCCCGCCCCCAAGTGTTCCTTCCCGTCCTTCAGAACTCAAGAGTGCCCAATAGTCTCACACTTGAAATACATGTTTATGAGGTACCTGATCTCTTCTTTGGTGTCAAGGGACAGCTCTGGTGATTTGACTGGAACCAGACTGATTTATATGAGCGGAGGGTCTGGTTGACGGTGTCTGCTCAGAGTCTGGCCCATGGCTGCAAAAGTGTGCAGAAAAATCTATCACAAAATATGCTGTCCAGCTGTTTCATGCACCATTTATTAGTGACAGCAGCTGGGGCTTATGCTTTTCTGTTTTCCAAAATGTGCTATTAAGGAACTGAAGATTGAAAGAATTTCTTCTTCTGTTCACATTTTCAATTGGTTGTCTTAGGTAAGAATTTCTTTTGGAAATGCTGTTTAGTACTACCCACAACTATTTCCAAATTAACTAAGTTTGTTTTCTAAAGAAGGATTTGAAAAAAAAATTAACGACAAATTGGAACCTTATGGTCTATTAAAACTCTCTGCTAGAAAGAAAGTTCGGTGTGATTGATATGTAGAAATTCTCTTTTTAAAGCCATTAAAATGCTGTGTTCCAATCTTTGAGCTCTTGGGAGAAACCTTGCTAAATTGCTTCCTGTTGTCTAACTTCTGAAAATATCCTGTCCAGAAGCAACAAAACAATAGAATTGTGTCAGGAATACAAACATCAGGTGAGCCACATGCATCCACAGTTGTGGGGAAAATGGCTTAGTCTGTTTGTTATTCAAGTGTTTTGTTAGGTAAGAAGAAGAGAAAACAAGAGCTAGAATCTCTAGGTGCTCTGAGTGAATCACTCACTTCAGAAACATTACTGTGTCAAGGACACTAAATCCAATGTAACCTTGGCAACCCAAAATATACCTGGCTGAACTAAAAGTAAAAAAGAAAAATACACTAAAAATTGAGTTGGTCAAGAGAGACGTCATCCCACTGGAGTCATTTGGTGATATTTCAATTTGGATGAAAGGCTTTTGCCCTGAAATACATACACACAAGGGCCTTGGTGTTTCTTACAGATTTCATGCTAAGCTGATGCTCTTTCTTTGAGTATATTTCTAATTCAGCAAATAAACCAAGGGCTGCAAGGGAATTTTGCTGAAAGCCTCAAAACTGCTGGGCTCAATTTGTTCTTGAGACATAAATGTGAATTATGCGTGCTTGTTGCTACCTGCGAGCTGGTTGGAGCTGATGGCAGGCTACAAGCATTGCAGTGCCAGCCTGGCGAAGTTACAGCAGCAGCAGGCAGCTGCCTCATTTTCTGGCTTCCAGCAATATGTGGGTGAAGAAAAATAATGTTAGCATTTGGCTAACATCACATGATGGCTTCCAAAATATCAGTTCAGCAGGCTTCTCTCATCCAAGAAAAATGGGCTCTTGCTGGGTATTAGCAGCAACACACACACACATACACACACCCCCACACCCATAATCAGTGGGTGTAAAATGTGAACAGGATGTTTGCCAGGGAGCTTTCAGATCCAGAGCTGTGAATGGGAACTGCATGCTTGGAACGGAGGCATGAGAACGGTCTTGCTGTTTGCGTCCTTTTGTTCCTCTGACATTTTGGGATTTTATGTGGGTGTGATGACAAATCCCCCTAAAGCCCGCAGAACCAAGTCATGAGCTTCAATGCAAGCTACCAGAGAAGGATTGCTCCTCAGAAGCACGGCTGCAGGGGAACAGAGAGCAAGCCCTGGTATGTGCTGGAAGGATTAAATTGTGCCCAGGCTCCCCTAGCTGGTTGCACTCGAAGTGAAGGCAGAGGAGGAAGCACTTCAGCCCACTTCCATAGCTGCCCCCCTCCCTACACCCGATTGCCCTGCCACTGCCATTGCGGGCTGCTGCCCAGCTGAGAGCCTCCCGCAGGATGCTCTAGGCCCATGCAGATAAACATATTAGCACAGCTCGTATCTGTACAATTGCATTACTGTTTGCACAAAAGCTTGTTTCTTCTGGCTTGCTCTGAGCTGTAGCATAAACGAATATGGGCTCCAAACCACTTAGGGATGCTGGTCCAGGAGGATTTGTTTTGAATGAACCCCTACTGGCAGCAGTATTAGGCTATGCGTGCGGCTTCACGGGCAACTCGAAAGATAGAGAGAGAGTGGGGAGATTGCAAGGCTAGGTGTAAAAAGTAATAGTTTAGCTGAGAAGGAAGCAAGCTGGAAATCAGGGTGAGATTTGGGGATCGCGAGTCCGAGAACCCAGCTTAGAACATTGTCCCAGGGAGGGTCATGCAGCAGGGGACAAGGAAGGGCGAGCGTGATGCCACGGACTGCTACCAGAGAGATGTTTGTGCTGGAGCACTTCATGAGGCCAGGGAAGGACAGTGAGAGTGGGACGTTTTATCAATTATCTATTCATTACTACACCAGCCTTTGCAAGGAGGAAAAAAGAGACTTGTCTCAGTTATGGTAACATTTTCTGCTCCAGCTGAACTTCAATTTAATACCATCGAAAAGTGAGCTAGGGGATTTGTGTGAGACTCACTCACCAAGTAAGGAATTTCACATCTGAGATGATTGTCATCTGTCAATACTAGATAGACTGTAGGTCTGCAAAAGAAGAAAGAAAAAATTCTGTCAGTTGACTGTGGATGGAAAAAGAGTAGAATTCAGTTGCAGCGGACCAGGCTGCTGTGTTTTAGGTTTGAAATCTATTTTCTTTAAACAATTCCTTAGCCCTGTGGAAAAAGAACTCACCATCTTTTTCTTTCACAATGAAAAAGAAATTACTTTGGATTCAAAACCTCAAAGAAAACATGTGAAAGAAACAAAAATTTAGAGCAATATTGCTGTACAGACAGAAAGAAGACTGAATCTATCATGATACAATTATATGCCTGAGAGTGTTACTAATCTTAGAAGTGTTTTGTAGCATAAGATTCCAGGATGTACATGATTGTGCTCATATCCAGGGTTTTAAATATATAATCCCTGGCATATGAAAATAAACATAGACCTCCCTTTACTTTAGGTCATACTGTGTTTTGCCCAGGTTAGCAGGGGAGAGAAAGAAAGGCAGAAAGAGGAAAATGGAGATGAAGTGATCAAAAATTTGAAAATAAACCACAAAGTAAATAATAAATAAAACTTCTAGGACTTAGAGAAAAACTGAGAGTGGTGAGAGGGGAGAAAAACCTTAATGCAAAAATAATGGAATCCAAAGCTGTAGAAGACACTCTTTCACACGTTTTCTCTCTCTGACAATTTTAAGGTAGAATGACCAGGACATTTCCTTTCAGGAGCAGGAAGAGGAGACTCAAAAATTGAGCCTCCATCAATGTCCCAAAGATGGTGATGGGCTCGAGGAATGTTCAGCCTGAGGAGGGTCCTTCTCCCCTCTGGGAAGGCCTGCCTCTGTAAAGTCATCACATCATACTCATAAATCAAAACTATGCTTTCATTGAGAAGAAATCCAGACTCAGGCTTCTAAATGCACAAAAAAAGTGCAAACCATCTCTAACTGTGCTAGCAGTGATATAATGCAGATGTTTGTGACTTGGATTAAGATACTTTATTATTTATGGCCTAAATACAGATACGTTATCTACTCTCCAACCTATTGGATAGTAGCTGCTATTTTTGCTACCTGTTTGACTACTTTATTCCTGATGTCCATCATAAACTTCAGATGTATGTCATCTAGAACTGTTCAGATGACAAATTTACTTCCACGTTGTCTTCTGACACCTCCATCTTTGCAGATATTTCATTGTTATTACTAGTTAAAAGCTGTCCCAATATCTTTAGCAGTGAAGATTAATGCAAAGAAATTACACATCTTCTCATCAATATCTTCATCTCTCTTTACTACCCTTTATCACCTGTCTAGTCATCAGACCTCTCCCATTTCTTTCACAGGTTTGCTGATTCAGCTACACCTAAGTGATCTGGTAGTGTTTGGTTTTAGGCCTTATGCTATTTGCCATGGAAAATCCATCCTAATCCTTTTCTTTTCTAGATCCTACTCTAATTTACATTCTTGTTTATTGACTTTATCTGTGTCAAATTTCTAAATTCTGAAGACTTTCTCTTTCTCCTCAAAGAACCCCATGGCTATCTAATTACATTGATAAGTCTCTTGCCTTTCTGGTTTCTTGTCTTATTTGGTGGTGCATACATTTTCTGAGTTTCAGTAGTCATCTTTCATAACTAAAATACTTTTGGGGGTTTTACTCCCTTTAAGCTATTGGTTCTTTGTAACTAACCTTGATCTTTTAGTGAAGTCTCCCCTTTATAAAATATTGCTTCTTTCTGAGTTGCTTTCCTGGGTGTCAAACCTAACTATTAACAGCTGCTGCTAGTCAGTGGCATGAGTCCTCTTCTTAGGTGAATTAGCTCCTGTATGTTACTTAAGACTAGATCAAAACTAGCTTCACCTTCTGCTTCAAAACTGCTCCAAATAGCACATACTCTGAGTGTTAAGAAATAGGGAGTTTACGTTTGGGGCCATCTTGGGAGACAGTAACAGCAAATCATGGAGCTCTGTTATGAAGCTGAAAAGATGCTTCTTGTTGAAAAGCCTACACCCCTAAGTGCTTGAAAACTGTTGCCAATTTTGCTAAAGAAGTAACTGATAGCAGTGTCACGTTGTCCTCCCCTGTGTGAAGCTCATGCTGGGGGAAGATGAAATCCAGCTGAGACAGGAATGGTGGGACAAGAAGACATGGGGTTATTCTCCAGGCTCTGAAGCAAGCATGCACACCCTCTGCCTCTGCAGCTGCGAGTCTCCTCTTGGCATCATTCTGTTCTTATTCCTGCTCATCCTCTCCCTGGCAGGTTTGCTAGAAGAGGATGTTCAGCAGCAGATGCTACAGGTCCCCAGTCTGCTGGAGGGGCCAGTGGGACCTGCTGCTGTGGGAAAGGAGGCTCCCTAAAAGAAGCTTTCCCTGTTCATGAGTTATTTTCTGCTCTGTTTTCCTTAGTCATCTTCCGTTCCCCTCTGCTCATACACATCTCATCCCTGCCCCAGCCTCCTGGCCCAGCCAGCCACTGCCTCGGTCCCAGCCCCCACCCCAGCTAGTCCACTGGCTTCCCAAAATCTTTATGCCTAGTCTCCATGCCTGCATACCTCTAGCTCCACATCTGCACTGCCTTCCTGAGTGCCCTCACTCTGTTTTGGGTCTCTAGTTCTGTCCTGTCAGCCTACATGGCCAAACACCAACCAATTCCCGCTCTGGCTTGCAGCATCCATGCCTGCTGCTACCTGGTTATCGCCTTGGAAACATCCATGCACTTGACATGGCAAGACTCAGCTGGCACTTTAATTACATGCAGCAGTGAATTACAGCTGGCCATTATAATTGCAGATGAGCACACCCTTTCTGCAAGCAGTGATGGATGGATTCAAATCCTTCTTGTCACCACCTTCTAGCTAGGAGAAGGCCCTGACATGTCTCCCACTGTGGTGGATTTGCATGTAACTCTGGGTGCATGTCAGAAACATTGTGGGTGCCCTGGAGCTAATGGCCCTATTAACTAATGGGAAATCTACCCCCCCAGCTCCTCTATGTAGCTTCTTGCATCACTGCTGCTGAACATGAACCATGAGCTTGGGTTCCTCCCCAGAAACCCATCTAGGTGCCTTGTGAAACCAGCCCTGTTTGCCTTCCTTGTTTTGAACAGCCGATTTAGCCTGGTGGCGCACAGAAAAAGAGCAGGTGTGTTCAACCTGGTGTCCAGATTCAGAAGTTATATAGCTTGTTTTGCATTGCGGACCTCTCAGGGGCCGGGGAGGTGAGGAGCGTGAATGGATCTCCGCACAAACCTTGCTGGCCGCACTTAAATGTCCCCCCACGAGCTGCGTATTTCTTGTAAACTTAATTGCCTGGGATTAGGGTCTATTTCCTGCCACCACCGCTGAGGTTAGACACTCTTGGGTGCCTGGAGAGCTTCTGCTCAGCGGTTCGCGTCCCATCCGCGGGCAGTCTGGGGCTGGCGCTGGCAGAAGCGGCCGCCCTTTGCACCAGCCACCGAGGTGCCCCTTCGCGGGGAAGAAATGGTGCGGGTGGGTTCGGAGCAGAAATCATCCCGGTGCCGGGGGTTTTCTGGCCGTGGGGAACCGGCGGGGATTCCTCTAGGTGGCAGGAAGCGCACGCCCCGCTGCCGGGGTGCCGTGGCCGCGAACACCGCGGCTGGCTGCAGCTCCCCAGCCGCAGGAGTTTATGAACTCGTAAGAGTATAAGTGAGGGTTATCCTGAGACGGGGATTACATTTTAAGAGTTGCTTGTCCACCAGCAGTCTGAGCGACGGGCCCTGACCACGGAGCTTGTTTGCTCTGTACCGCAGGCTTTCGGTTTCATGCTAAGGTTAGCCACTAAGCCGTTCCCTTCCCTTCACCCAGGGTAATGCCGTCCAGGGTTTGCTTACCTATGTAGCAAGAAGAGGTTTACATGTTTTCAAAGCAATAAAGTCAGCGTGTAGCAGGCAGATATAATGAGCACCACATAAAACAGTTGGAATCTGGGTGCCTGCTCCACTGGCATGCTAAAAAATGTTGGTATGAGCTTTAGCGGATTTGATTTTAAGGCACAAGTCAAAAGATTGGATTTTTTTCCCCTGGCTGTGAACTCTTTATTTCTCTCTATCCCAATTGGTGTTACTGGCAAGCACCAGAATCTGTCCTTCAAACAGGCCTGAGCATTAGTTTGAAGAGTGTCGAAATGCGTAAGTGACCATACCAGGCGTGTACTGATGTGGCCTGGTCTGCCCGCCGTGACCAGAAGGGAAGACAAGGCTGCCTTTATACCCCCACTAACCCTCACCTGGGCAGGGGCTGACACAAACCCTTCACTCACGCAGGGCCCTTTTCCGCCCTCTTCTGCACCTGCTAGCAGAGTCTCGTCCCCAGGACAGCTCTCCTCCCTGGGCACTCTGCACATGGTCTGACCCTGAGCTCCAGCTTCTCCCCCGACAGCTCCTTGCCCTTGCGGGAAATGGCAAGCAGATGATGGAAAGCTATGTGCTGCTGAGGACCTCTGCTTTATCAGCTTCATTTTTCTGCAGAAAAGGTCCCTTTGGGCATCAGCTTTCAGTTCTCTTTTCTCCCCAGAGCGTGATGAAAAGGACCTTAGAAGGGCTGTGGCTCTGGCTCTGGACGTTTGGTGTGGACCAAGTTACGCAATGTACTGCTGTGACATCTGGAGATTCATTTTTGGCCCATTTCTTGGGGCCATAGTTAACATCGACATGGGGAAATCTTGTTTTTAAGAACAAGAAGGACTATGCTAGTTTCTAGTTTTTCTGTGACCTCATTCAATCTGAATCATGTCCAATATACTTCTAGCTGCATCATTTACAAGGATGAAGGAACTGGGTTTTTTAATGGTGGCACAGGTTGCTTAGGTGAGCGTATTGATAAGATGAAATCTTCCTGATGAGTAAATCATGACCGGAAACTTAAGAACAGTAAATACTACTTGTTCTGTTTAGTTAGAAAATGATGTTATTTTCATTGCACCTGTCATTTAAATCCTATGATTATTGTTCAAAGTGATATTATAGAAATTTGTAGTGATTAAAATCATTTCAGATGGGATCAATAGTAGTATTATGCATCTGCAGAGTGATTGTCAGTCCAAAGAGTTCAAAGAGCTTTGCCAGCATTATTTTGGCCTCCCAGCACCACTGTCCCAAGCAACATCCAGATGAACTAAACCCAGTTTTTAAGTTGTTCTCAAGTCTGCAAAGAACTGAATGCTAATGACCCTGCTCAGTTTACCTCCACTCTTTACCCATGAGGCAATCAGCTATTCATTCCAAAAAGCCTGAAATAAAAGGTGCTGGTTTTGAGTCAGAGGGGAAAGTAATGCTTATGTTTGCACAACGCACATCTGTGTGTAATTAATGAATTCAGACCTAATGCAACACCAGGTCTGATATATAACTCAGTAGTGATCAGATGTTCGTGCTGCCAGAAACCAAGCCCCAAACCACATGCAGCTCGCTCTGTCCTGTCACCTTTATTCGATCTCCATCTCTGTCATTGGTCAAGATGTGTCCCTCTGATAGGTCATGAACTTGTAAATAACACAAAGATGTTGCAAGTTGTATTATTTTTTTAATGACATTGTTGGTATTCTCAGGGATAAGTCCCTGCATTTTGAAGGTAAACTCCAAGAGCATGAATAGCAATTTTGAAGCACAGATAACATGGTCTGTAACTTAGTCTTCATTAACAAGCACAGCATGCAATACAAGTTAGCTGCAGTGCAGTAAAGCAAGTTCTTTACCATCTCTTCTATCACATTTCATAGGAGCAGTTCGTTTACAGTAGATTAATGTCCTAACCTCTTAGCTTATTAGTGTGAAACACAATCAGCCCTATGTAATAAGATTAGACAGCAGGAGCTTAACCCAGTGTTAATTTTTAATACATTTTCTCCCAGTTAGAACATATGATGAGAGCTAGTAGACTGGAACAGACTGACTGTCTGTTCATGCACAGTAGGAAAGTCATCATTATTTTTCACAAAAGTGACCAGTTGCAAATAAATATTTCTTGTGCTTTACATTTTTGTGCTGCTCCACCCAGATCTGGGCTCTCAGCTTTAAGAGGATAATAAAGCTTGAATGGTTGGACAACATTACCAAACAAGACTCAGTAAGATCCTGGGATAGGAGAGGTCTAATCTGATTACCCTGCATACCGGATTAAGAAATGATGGGCAGGTAACTTCAGTTTCTGCTGGAGACAGTATTTCATGTTGCCAATTGTTCTCATCTGTAGTCCTTTGTAATGAATGAAAAAATGCTCAGTGACTTCAGCTAACTATTCCTGAAACCCCGGAGTGGTAGTATGAAATTTTCACCATTGCTCAGTGCTGCACGTGATGTGATTTTTACTGCTTGCCACTGTTGCCTTAGACCTGCTGTTATGAAATCACGATTTCAGCAAGTTGCATACAATGCTGCCTGCCACGTGTTTCCCTGTTGTCTATCCTCACAGGCACACGTTCCTCTGTTGGAAGCCCCCTGCAACCTCACTATCAGGAGGGAGGATGTCATTTTCAAAGAGGTGCATGAGGGACAAAAAACTAAATTCCTTGGTGTAATTGAAAATTCCATGCAGAGCTTGCTTACCATAAGGTTTTACAGTTCCAGGACAAGACGAAGTTCGCTTTGCATAGTGAGAAACCACTGTGACTACATAATAGTCCCCTTAAAGAGGATTGCATGTTACCTTGAATTTTTGTATTAAAAAAATCATCTCAATAGCAAATCTATCATTTTTCCCCATGGCTATGTTTTATCAAAAGCCATCTGTATAACAAGGAGCTTTTCAACAATAGGAAAGTCATTTTGTCAGTTGAACATGCTATATAATTAAAGGATTAGCATTTTCTCTGAAATGGAATTAAGAAACAGAAACAGGTCTGGAGTTAACTCCTTCATGGTTAGATGACTGGCCAGGGATTTAAAGGTGCAAAATTTCATTGGGAAATGTGCATTTTGGCTAGAGCTGTGCAAAATACTGCTGTGAAGATATTTTGGACTGAAATATTTGGAAAATTTTCTGTCAGAATTTTGATGGAAGGAGACTATTAGAGGAAGAATGATGTGAAAAGCTGGAACGAGGACAAAGAAATGTGTATTTTCCAATCCAGCAACCCTTCAGTCTCCTACTGCAGACGGTGATCTCAAACCCATACACACACTCACTTGCACATACATTTACCTAAGTCTGAAAATATGCAAATACTAACTTTGAGAAAATACACCTTTTCAGTTTTTACATATTCAATGTGGCAAGTCTCCAGCACTTCATAATAATTCTGTGTAACTTGTTACTGGGGCAATACACGTGTCTGAGCATCACCCACTTGCACGTGGAGTTTTGGGCCTGCCCAGAACACCTGGATACCCATCAATCCTAGCAAGGCCATGTGTCTATTTTGTTACTGCCTTAGTTATGGGTTGTAAATACTGAGACTAATTTTATCTTTCTTTTCACAGGAAGCTAAATCTCTTGAAATTATCACTATAGTTTTAGAGGAAAGAATGGCACGGAAATGCATATATTTTTAAGGTGAGGAGTTTCTCACAAAGATTTCAAAAGTTTTTTTACACCCAGATAACTAGCATCTTTTCACAGTTTTGTGGGCCCTGTAAGAAATTGCAGGATTAACTGGTGAGCAGCTATTAGGAGACGACCACATGCACGTTCCTCTCCAGTTTACTGTGAACAGCTTCTGTTTCCTCTGGCTTTTGACTATTAGGATTGTGCAATTTCCCTGTCACTGGACTAAGGACACCAATGGGTCATACCATCTGCACAGAGATCTCATGCTATCGCTTTTTCTCTCACCTTTTCCTTTGCTGGTGTCACCACGATTTCTTTGCCACTGAGGTTCATGACTTGAATGGTATCTTGATGCCATCTTCTGCTTTGCTTGTAGCCTTACTTTTAGCTTGACTTGTAGCCCCTGGGGCTATGCCTCAGCTCCTGCATCTTCCTTCACACTGGAAGAGGCATCTTCTTTCTCTTTTCCTCTCCTCAGGCAAAGTGGTTGGGGCCTTCCTTGGCTCCTGCTGTGCTCCCTGCTGCCTCCTTATGTCCCAACCAGGCAGAACCTCATAGGCACAGGCTCTTGGCAATGCTGTGATTCTCCTCCTTGCCTGCCATTCTCATCACATCACATCACATCACATCACATCACATCACATCACATCACATCTGCCTTTCACGGTTTTTGCTGGCCTCCCCTAAGTCACCATGCATCCTCCTCTCATGTCACCATGGGTCTGCCATGGGCTTCTGTACATCACAGGGTGCAAGCTAGCTCTGAATGGGCTGGTTTGGGGATCAGGAGCTGTATAGTCATAAAAGCTTAGGGCCGTCTCTTGTTATCCATCCCTGCTCCACTTACCCCAGGCAGAATTTGTGCTTCCTTCACAACTACCCTGGGTGTCTTTGCATGGTACTTTATTATGCTGCACTGACACACTTTGCACTCAAAATGTGTAGTTTTCTCACTCAAGGCCTAGAGAATTGAACTTTCTGCTTGTTCAGTGGTGCCCTTTACTGTTGCATGTCTCCCACTCAGTTTGCTCTATGACTTGTGACTGACATGCAGTATCAAACCCATGAAAAATATTCTCTATCAACTCCAAAGATTTTTAAAAGACTGTCATGAGGCTGGGCAGGTGAAAAAATACATGTCTTTTATTTGTGGAATGAGATGTTTCATTCAATCCCTTCTTTAAAATTTCAGCTCCATTAAATAAAATTAAAACTAAAGTAAAATTGAAAGACTAAATTTTGGAATTAGCAAAATGTTTTAAATACATCTGCTGTCTTTGCACTAAAAAAGGCTCCAGGCATAAAACTCCAATCAGTTCTATCTAGTAGAAGAGCTTGCACACTGATTTGTGTGTCTGCTTGTCATGGAGGTGTCTCTCTGCTCTCCTCCGTCCCCGTCACTAAGCATGAAACACCCGCAGCACTGTTTCAAATGGTCTTGGCTTTCCCTCAAGCCTTTGCCTCAGACCAGCTTCTGTCACAAGGTCTTATGTTAAAAAATGATAGTTTAACAAACAGTCATTTCAGGAACATTTTGTTTGTAGTGTTTTATCCTGACAAACTGCACTTTGTATTCTCCATCAGCCTTTTGTATACGTCTTGTTCCAGACAAACAGTTTGCAAAAGGGAAGGAGTCTTTGGATAGATCCTACTAGTACTATGCTGTCATCTAAATGGAAATTGTAGAGTAATTTATTAATCTTTCAGTTCCTTATCACAAAGTCAGATGCAGCAAGGCAGGTGTTCACACACGCACTCAGAGACACGCACCCTCTGCTGCTCTGCAACACTGCAGACTTTCCCCAACTTTTTGGAAAGAAGATGCATGTGTGTACTAAGGAGAAAGGCGGTCTTGCATAAACTGCCCATCCTCCCACAGCAGACATTTCATTGCATTATAGAATTGCACTAGAAGAACTAATGATGTTGGGGAGAAGGATTAAAACCCTTGTTGATCTCCTTTTTGGTAAAACTAGGCCTGCTTACTTCAATAAATAGAGGGGAGGCTAGCTCTGCATTCTTTCTGCTTTTATATGAGTAAATACTTTTATATGAGTAAAAATAATGACACTTTCCAAGAAAATTACAACCTTCTGTTGCCTCCTTTCTTTTCAATAGTGAGTTCTAGTTTTAAAAATCTTAAAGAAGCCTTGACAGCTAAACAGACCTCACATTTCCCCATTTACTTGTTTGGAGGACCTAATTGAGCGTAAGAAGTCTCTGTGTACAGAAAAGAACAGAAAAAGCAATTAATAATGTTTGTGAACTGTTAGCTGATGATTCTGCCTCGATCCATAATTTTGGTGCAGAACCATGTAGCTGCTCACTTCTAAATCCAATAGAGCCTAAGGGTTTAGAGGATAGACAGCAGTTCTGCTTGACTGTGTCCAGACAGACACAGACAAGAAGGATTACCTGTGCAGTACTAATGCCCTCTAGATAGGTGATTAATGTGGTGCAGGATGATTACTTCTGACATCTCTCATTCCTACTTTAAGGAAAACAGTGGTGGTCTGGTGCAGATGCATATAGATCATGATCATGTGGCTCCTGACACTCCTGCAATGATCCCTTTGCTCTGATTCAGCTCACATTAAGGCCAATCGGAAATTTTCTGCTGGCTCTAGAGGCAGCTGGCTAAGACCCTGCTGTAGAAAAGTCGTAGAAAGGAGTTGTGAGATAGAAGGAGCAAACCAGTCCCAGCACCCTTGACTTTAATGCATTTAGTGCTCAGTGATTGCTGCAGCAGAAAATCTCCCCCCACACTTCATGCACATGATTGATAGACACAATTTTCCAGCATATTGTTCTGCTGTTCTGAGCTGCTTCCAAAAAGGGATGGTCTGCTTTTTTGCCATAGCAACTTCAGGATCTGCTTCTGGCAGGCTGGCACTGTGCGTAATCATTCTGGTTAAGTTTCTAGCCAGCAAAGAGCATCAGGTCAGTCTTATCAAATGAAAAAACAGCTGTATCGACCGAGCTGGTCTACCACAAACTCCCTGCAAGAATTTTCATGGCCGCTTACTATATTCAGACATGAAATAAAATACCCACAATTCAAGTTGTTCTCTCCCCAGCTTTGCAGCTCGCAGTAATGCACGTCATCCCTAATTTGAGCTGTGATAGCGCAGCTATGCACAGTCCCACCATGCTGCCCAAAATCCTGGCTTGGATGAGGCCTCTGATGACCAGTGAAGGTGTCTGGGGAGTGGAGGTCAGTGTCAAGGCCTGGGCATGTCTCACCTCCCTGGCTGAGGCTCTTTGGCTGGGAAGAGCCATCACGGGGAAGCTGGAGGCAAGGGCTGCCCCTCCATCCCCAGGGAGCTGCGTATCATTGGGAATGCTTGCCCCAGCCCTGCAGTATGGCCGCGGGCCAGTACCCCTTGACCCAGACCCTGATCCGGACCTGCTGCTGTGCCCTGGCAGAGGTCTGGAGATGTTGTGGCAGAAAAAGAAGACTTCCTTCCTGGCAGATCTAAAAAAACCACCTGGGTGCATTGCAACAAAATCTTTGTGTGCAGCTAGTGGACCATTTCTACTGGTTGGGACCTGTTCCAGTGACTCTCACATCTCCATGAGGATGTGAAAAATAATGGGGTCTTTTATTGTTTTTGACATTACAGAGATAGATCATGCTTTTTTAATGTCAGCTTTCCGCTGGTATCTATTGAGCATAGCTTTGGGCTTTTACCTCACCACAAAACTATTAACCTATATCCATACTGGGCCAAAACCTATATTGCTGAAACTGTTCAAATACACTGTAATTCAGGACTACTTCAGAATAAAATAGTTTCAAAGTGGCTGAGCTGGCCAGGATTGATGGGGCCAAACCATTAGTCCACACTGACTGGTAAACTATATTGACCCATTTTAGGCTAGGGTAATTCCTTCTGGTCTTTTGAACTCTTTCAACTTAAACAATTTTAAAACAAATGTAGATTGAGTCTTAGGAGGTGAATTTTACTGTAGAACTAGGTTTTTCAGCCTTCAAACCATGTTTAATATAGAAGCTGTTCTTCGATGGAATTAATTAAAACACGTAAAGAGTTTGCTTTCTGCAAACTTTTTGTCCTAAAAGTGAAAATTTGAGCCTGGGAGGGTGGAGTGAAGGCTGGTCCAGCTCTTTCAATTTGGAAATATCAAAACACTTTTAATCAAAAGCAATTTTTTCTACATCCCCAATGGTAAACATTACCTTTTTGCTCCATCTAAAAATCTCTGCATTGCTGTGATGCTTTGTGGAAATTGGTTCAGCTGCCACGTGCCCCCTCCCATCTGGCAGGACATTTTGGTGGGATGCATAATAGATACAATCCTCCCGTGGTACACCATGAGAGATCAGTCAGATAACAGTGCATATTAAGTAATGCAACACAGTCATATAGTTGTCACGTGGGAGAAGAGAGATCATACAACTGAAACACAATTTTCTGAAAGCCACAGAGTTTTGCCACAGTTTGTAGTCAAACTGCTTCCAAATAAAACATTTCTCCCTGGTTCAACATGCTGAAATCTTTTATGTAAGCTTTCCCAAGAGAAACTTTTGATTATCAGTTCTGTTCAATGTTCGCAAAATCATGTAATCAGCTTGGTATTTGGAAAAAAGGGAAGCTACTGCCTTAAAAAAAAGGCAGCTCAATCTATTTAGTAAAATGGCAGCCAACTATTTAGCTTATTTGTCTTTGATTCTTACAAGAAACTCTTCTTTAATCTGGCAAGTTAAACTCATAGTTCATAGCATATTGTCTTTCCAGTAATGTATCCTTTATCCAGACACAGTACTTGTCTCAGGACCCAGGGTAATGTGCAGAAAGAGATACTCTGAACTCACACTCTGTACTGAATTATACTATGGTATTAGCTTGAGATGGGGAAGGTGTGTTCACTGACCTCAAGAAATCATCATATCTCTTGCAAAATTTAAAACTTAATGGATATTTATCAACAACTGCCATTTTGTCTCTGCAGAAGAGATACAGTTACATCTCATATGTGTGATTTTAATCAACTGTACAGTAAAGTTGAAATAGTGGAATCTCTCTTTGTTATTCTATGTGTTAAACTTAATCTGGTGCCTCTAGCTGAAAAAAATATTCTTAAACTTCTCTCTTAATTATTAATGTAATATACATAACCTAATGCCACAAAGCTTTGTTATAACTTCTTAAATATTTATACTATCTTTACAGTAATTTATTTTTGTATTTTTTATTGAGTTTATGTAAGATAATCTCCTCTAGAATATCTAAACAAAGCAACTAATATATTAATTGAAGCATTTTAGAAATGCGGTTTACCAGAGCTAACCTTCACTTTGCTGACCCCTCTAGCACTTGTTTGATCTAACATCCATCTTTGAAGAGATTTGACAGTCTCTGTGGATGAAGGGATAGCACATTGACCATAAAATTGTGCAGTTTTCCAGGTTCACTAGGACTGCACATCAGGGGTGTTACGTGGCCCTTGCCTCCCACTTTCAAGATTACTGGAGGCATCGACTCCCTAGACTCAGCTGAATAGCTATGGTTTAAATCCACAGCTGGTGCTTAATTGTCAATGGATTAAGTAAAACACCAAGAGAGTGTAAAGAGGTAGAAATAAGCAACGTGACTTGAACAGAATTAATTCATGCCACATAGGAGCTGTGCTTATGCCTTCCCACCTTTTTTTTTTGTGTTTCTTCTCTTGCTGCTGGCAGTTTCTGCCCGGGCACAGAAATAGCAGGTCTGACATCCCGCTTTGATGGTGCAGGGGGTACTGTTTCATTGGAACTGGGTTAGGGAAGCACCTGGATCACAGGATGTTTATCCAAAGCAAATGAAGCCCTGAAGCTTAGATTATGGCAGGTAAGAGATCAGATCAGCCGATGCCAGCCCAGCGGAGCCTGCAGGAAGGGACATGACTGAGTGACAAGATACGCCCACAGCTCTGTGCCAGGGCCCCTGCTCTCCCTGCTGCAGGAGCACTGTGACACACAGGAGGTGACACACCATCCTCTGGCTGCCCATCCTGGAGTGTATCAGATGTGGTGCAAGGGTTCATGCCCCAACACCTGCAGTGTCCTCTGATGATGAGGAAGTTGGTCTGCTGGGAATCCAGGAGCCTGCTCACTCAGTCCTTCCGGCAAATAACACCTAAAATGAGCAAACTGCTGGACAATAACAATAAACAAATAACCGGCTTCAAACAAAAATATTATGGAAATCACACATGATGCTTATGGGTAATCAGAACTTGGAAACGGAGGTACCTGATAAGGAAGGCTAAAAGTATTAGTTAAAAAAAAATCTCTGACAAATAGGGGTGGGGTAAAGCGAAGAATTCTAAAAAAATTTATCACCGTGAAATGGTGACTTAAGGTGTACGGAATGGAAGACGTTCATACAGCTCTCCCTAGCTGGAAAGAGGCTTTCTAACTTGCTAATGTTGATTTTCTTATAAACCAACCCTGAAAGAGTAGCAGAGGACTGAAGATTCTGATTTGATGCCAGTATTTGAAAAAGTAAATAGGATAATCACAGTATGTATATAGCTGGGTAGCCTGGCATAGGTGTTGGGTGAAGTTGCACAAAGGCTGTTACAGCAAATCATTTTAGTTTTTCAATAACAGGCTTTGTAACATAACCTTGGTGTCTTTTCTGAGGAAATCTGATGTTTGAGAAAGATAAAGGTGCTGCTAGCTTATCATCATCATAACGATTGTGTTTCACCATCATTGCCCAAAACAGCCCTAAGGTTTGCTCTGTGCTACTATGATATCTGTAAGTGAAAGGTGTGGGAACTGGCAAAAGCCATTTAAGCAGTTTGGTAGCACATCAGCCAGTCTAAGGTCTAATGTCTTTTAATGCAGAATACAGTGGCCTCCAGCAGACTGACCACCGTCCTTTGGAGCTAGATCTGGTACGTTTCTGTCCTATTGTCAATAAGCACAGTTAGGATTCTGCAGAGTCTACATGAGCTTTTCATTATTGGTGTTGTACAGGTAGCAAAGAGAAACAACAGAATATTTGACTGAGTCCCATTTGGTGTGCAGATAAAAGAAACACATTCCAGACTTAGCACGGTAGTAAAATTAGAGAGTATAATAGACATATATTAAAACTTGCTTGAAAATGACTGAAAATGGAGAAACAGTGTGCTAGATCATTCCCAGTATGCTTGTCAGAGATCTGATTTTGGCCAAACAATGCTCAATGACTTTTTCAGTGTATGGGAAGAACTCATGAAACCAGTGCTAGTGGAAGTGGGAAAGAATACAAAAAGTGGAATTTGTAAATAATTGCATGGTTTCATCATCTGTATGTACTGATAAGAGTCAGTTGGTAAATAGAGTAATATGTCAGTGCTGGACCATAACACTAGAAAAACAGTAGGGATAAAATATCCTTATAAAATATGGAACTTTACCCTGTGGATCAATATGAAAAACACATAAAAATCATATTAGGCAGCCCATTAAGCATGTGGTCTTATGGCAACATAGCAGCTAAGTTTGTGAATGCCATCCTTCACTGCAGATGCAAGAGGCAATCAAAATAGGAAAAGGGGTATTATCTCTGTCTCCAACATGAATAAGAGCATTACTGAAGTATAGACCTCGTGTCCTTACTTCAAAAAGGGCATCAAGAAACTGGAGTGTGTTCAAAAAAGGTTTATAAGCATAACTCAGTGTCTATAAAACATACCTGACAGATTAAATTTAAGAGACTTATTCTATTTTATTTATCCAAGAGAAGATTTAGAAGTGAATTAATTCCAGCCTCAAAATGCTTACATGGAAAATTACTTCAGATTATGGCAGACTCTGATTTAACAGGAAAAATCGTATTGAGATCAAGTGGTTGAAAGCTGGAATGAGACAAGCAGATGACAAATGAAGCGCAAATCTTTAAAAGGGAAACTACCTAAGCTTTGGAGCAATTTGGGTATGGATGTGGTACATTTTCCCACACCTGATGCTTTTAAGTCATACATGGATATTTATTCTAAAAGATATGCATAAAGCTCAAACAGAAACTATAATCTTGGTGCAGAAGTTATTGGACAAGGTTTTCCTGGCTTGCAAAAGGTAAGACTGTATGAACCTAATGCTCCCTTTGGATGCCTGGTTCTGTCAGCCACATGAACATGGCATTAATATGGCTAAAAAGGATCTATGGTTAATTGTGAAGCTTAAAAGATCTTCTAGGTAAAGTTATTCTAGAATTCCATCTATGATGCCTATACAGCATTTACAAAACTTTGAAAAACAGCTGCTCTCTGTATTTCTAGAGCAGGACCAGCTGAAACTCATCAGAAACAAGATAGGACCCTAACATCAGTTATGACGAGTACTCTAACCTCATGTGATCATGTTTCCAACAACTTAGCATGTGTGACAAGCCCTTTGTCCTGCTGCTCTCCTCAAACTGAACTGGGATTCACATGCTTCATGCATGAACTGTGAACTTTAACATCCTGAACTCACAGAAGCCCCCCAAACATCTTTAACGTCCTTGAATTCAAGACATCTCAATATAACCCACTGCTAATCCTGAGAAGCTAAATGCATGTATAAAGTGCTCTGAGCACTTTTGGGAAACAGATGAGAAAGTACTCGTGCAAGGCTATATATTGATGGGTGTATACATTAGGTACAAACACATCGAGTGATGGAGTAGAAGTTATATGCTTGTGGATTCAGAGCTATGATTCCATGGCCAAAATACAGTAAATCTGCAGATCTCTGCAAATCCCTAAATTTTCCTGCAGTTTTGTTCTTCCTGTGTTCTATAGACAGGTGGTCTACGGCAGTCATTTATCACTAAAAGAACAACAAAGCTACCTTCGAATGACTCACATCCAAGTAATTCTGCATGCAGTTAGTACAGCCAAAAGATCCCATCGGCGATGCCCTGTCCTCCTTGCCAGACGCCATAGCTGTCCCCAGCAGCCCTGTGCAGACTTGCTTTCCTTCTTGTAGGAGTGGATTGACTTTATTCAAGTCCATCCTGTCTACTGTGGGTAGATAGGTGGGATGGTAACAGCTGATCTGGACGGGTCAGAGGTCACCCAAAAGCTACCTGGAGCAGCTGCTGAACGAGGAATCACTTGGGGTGAAGGGGCAGGACAGGGCTGCTGGGGGCCAAGGTAGTTCAGTGCAGCTCTGCTGATCACCATCCTGTTGCCTTCTCTGCAAAAACTGATCTTTTTGCCACCCACCAAAGTTGCAAGCTTGCCTTTCTTCTTCACCCTTCAGGGTGTTGTGTATTTTTTCACCCTTCAGGGTGCTGTTGGTCCTAGCTGCAGTGTGACATGTGCCAGCGTCTGGCCAGCACACACCAGCCTGCACTGCCGTGCCAGCCATCTCTGAGGAAAGCTTTCACAGGGAAGCCACAACCCTTCACGTGTTTCCCACCACAATTTCAGATTTCTAAACAGAGCATTCTTCACCTGCCCTTTAATCAGATGAAACTGCTTATTTGAAGGAAAAAGGATCTAGGGTGTTTTCTACTATTTTTCATTCCAAGTATTTCTGCCAGGGTTTGTGAGCGATGACTTGTTCACTCTTGCTGTCCTGTGCTGGGTTAGATCATTTCTTCCAAAAGAGCAGTAAACTATTCATGCAGGATATAAATCTTTGAAGAAGGCTGTTTTTCTGCTGACCCAGTAACTGGAGCTTGTTACATATATTAACTGGGTTTTATTTTAATTTTTCTTCTCCTCAGTGGATGCTTACCACTATTCTCTCAGCAGCCTCATGAAGTATGTTTGACCTGCCCGTTCCCTAATTGCCTATCACTGGACACAGAGACTCTTGATGACAGAGAGTAAGAAACCCTCTTAAAATCCAGACCAAACTATTCCTCGTCTGCCTTTGGATGTTTTCATTGAGTCCTTTCCTCTTCTTCTATTTTATTTTGTGGCTGTAAAACACCATGGTGGGATAATCTGACTTCGAAAAAATAACAGCAAAGTAGAGAGGGGGTTGACATGGTCTAGTGCTGGCAATAATCCTGCTTTGAGGTGGAGGTTGGACTCAATGACCTCCAGACATCCCTTCCAACCAGCATTTCTAGAAGTCTATCAACTCAGGCTAAAATATATCAGCAGAAAAATTCAAGCAGTTTTACTGAGGGATGACTGTTCTGAGCCAATCCAGCTTAAAATAAATCTATGTTTTCAGTCACCTTTCAGAGTGCAAAAGAGACAAAGGAAATTCTATTTAATTCAGTGAAAAAGCAAGGCTGTATGACAGAGCTGTGTGAACTATTCCTGTTTTTATCCAGAACAGGTTTGCCGGCTTTGTGTCAGAAACAGTTTACATGGATTTGCAGGTCCTAAAGTGTGGAAAGGTGTGTATTTGAACAAATCCAGCTTCCCCTCACCCAAATCCTGTTGTGAATCCAAGGCAAGGTTCAGAATCAGTAGTCCTATGGATGTTTGCATATGTTCACCTTACACAGGATATGGCCCATAATGAATAGTCTAGTTTGAAGAAGAAGGATTACAGAAGATTATGGTGGGAAAGACTTTCAAGAACCACTAATTTCAGCCACGAATTCCTGTTGATTAGTTTCTGAAAGCTAAGTCGCCCAAACTATGTTTGGATGATTGGTGTGGTGAAAACTGTTGGTAACTCACCAGTTGTACATCCTCAACGCCTTTGCAAGAGGGTTATGTTACTTGGCTTGGCACTTTTGCATGTATTGATAGCAGCCAGGCAATCCAAATATGTTCCTTTTTCATCCACTTAAACTGCTGTATGGGATCAAAGCCAACAAACATATCAAGTTAGGGCACAACAAAATATAAGAATGAGCCTTGCATTTCTTCCACTTTTCCTGCAAAATAATTTTAAAGGTGTGGTACTGAGAGTTAGGGCTCCCTTGGTAGAAGCAGCATAAAATGGTATTGCTTAATGCATTGAGTTGCTAGTATCTATGCAAAAAATCTAGCAAGAGAATAAATCACCCATTGTTGATTTATAACAGCATAACTTGGTGATAGAAAAAGTGTGAGGTGAGAATCAGGCCCATACAACTTCCTTTTTGGATTCATTTGGATGAGATCCCAAATGCCCACACACTTAGGCATTATTATCCTCAATTTGCTGTTTTGTGCAACTTTATTTGGCCAGCTCCATATTTAGCAGAAGTTGGAAGCATTCCATTGAAGTCCTATGGAGAAAGCCAGATGATCAGAGCTTCATAACACAAAAGAAAGCTCAACACTTGTTGGAATGTATCAAAAGAAATCTCCCATCCCTCCCAAAACTGACATTAAAATCTGGAAACAGTGCTAAGGATTTAATTTAGCAAGTTTCTTGCACAATAGCCCACTCCACATGAAGACAATGATGTCTTTCTACTATCATTTCATTCAAAAAACACTCTTTTTTTTTGTTGCATGAAACAGTAACAGTTACGCAAATTCATTTTCTAGCACAGGCCCAGAGTAAAATCCCACCTTTAATGAGATTTTTGCTGCTGACGTCAAAAGAATTTTGCTGCTGACGTCAAAAGAATTTTATGGACTGTGCTTGCACACTTGCCTATGGATGAGAGCTTCATTCAGTAACCCATACCTTTCCTTCTTTCTTTCTTTTGCTCTGACAGAGCACGTAGCTTCTGGTAGAGATCCAGTTATCCTTTGTAGTGAAATTGCTTATCAGACTGTAAATTCAAAATTCCCTTAGAAAAGTTTGCAAAACAAGACTTGCAAAGATAATATGAAATATATCCCCATCTCCCTGTGTACACATGCTGTATGGCATACCATTATATCATTTTCCCTGTGTCTGCCATAAAAGGCAAGAACTTGAGTGTAGAAGTCAAGGGGCTGATGAATGTGTGTAATTTACTGAAACTGTTGGGCTAATCCCCTTCCCCCACCCTCGTGGCTGAGCTGTGAGAGCCATAAACCAGCTGGATGAACTCTCTCAAAGGAGGAACAGATACGAGCACTCTGATAAGAAACAGAGCATTCACTTGTCCTAGTTACAGTCAGAGAACAATCAGCACCAGATCTGCTCTCTCAAAAGGTGGATGACTTTCTTGCACGAAAGATATGCTGCTGTATTTAGCAGGAAGACCAGATCCTTTGAAACATATGGAAGGACCTCTACTGGCATGTATTATCTCTTATTTCAGGAACAAGGCTTTGCATGTTGTGACTGTAGTTTTTAAAAGTGTCATGTGGACCCCGCATTACCCAAGTGTTTCTTAGGTATAGCATGTGAGGGTAAAAAGGGTTTTGATAAATGAAATTCAGAAGCACAGCTTATTCAAGTTCTTATTTACATCCAAGCGTGTCTCCATGCTGGTGGCACGAACAGACAACCGCACATCTCAGACCATATGCAAATGGATTTTGGTGCCTGGATTAGAACTAAGGTGCCCATTCCAAAGCTGTGACTCTGAAACCTGCTGTGGCTACAGCATACCTTACAGATATCTAAAACCCCTTTGCTCTTCATGCTGTTTTAATGCTCATGGTTCATGTATTGGTGAATGTTCATGGGCACTTCAAATATGACAGAGCTAAAGAGCTTGCAGCCTAAACAGCAAATGCCACTTCTAATCCATGAAATCCTACCTAAGCTTCCCAAAGGCACATGAAATTTTGTTAAGCATTTTCAAAAAATACCTGTCCTTCTAGAACAGAGCTTGGAACAATGACAGTGGCAGACATGATTTTATATTAAAATAATTGTGTGTAAGTGTTAAATTGTGAGATAAAGGACAGTGTCCATTGTCTTTTATATAATAGCCTATCTGGATCACTCCCCCAAGAGACAGGAGGCTTTGAAGTAAATTACAGTTTCTTCCTGAGGATTTTGAAGACATGTTAGTAAGGACACATTGCTTTTCTTACCCCAGTGCAAGCTGGAATATTGTAGAAACAATCTCCAGTCTTCTAGCTGAAGCTGAGCAATTAGAAAGTAGTCCAAGATGTATTGGTCCAGAAGAGAAAGCCCCTGAGAAGCACAGCAAATGGAGGCTAGAATAAAATGCATGATCAGCTCTGGAAACTGAATTGAACTTGCCATACCATGTAGTAAAAATCATGAAGCACAGGAAGTACTGAATTCTCTGAGCAATCTAACAAAAGTCTTTATCAGTTTCTTTCCAGATAATTTTAGTTCTTTGACACAATTTATTGATTTGTCATGTTTCTGGTTAACTTTCAGTTACAATCAGAGACCTGACTACTAACCTTTTACAGATATATTAGGAACAAGAAGATGACTGGGAGTAGTCAGCATGGACTTAGGAAGGGGAAATCACTCCTGACCAACTGGATAGCCTTCTATGATGAAATGACTGGCTCGGTGGACAAGGGGAGACTAGTGGATGTTGTTTACCTTGATGTCTGAGAAGCTTTTTATGCTGTCTCCCATAGCATCCTAATAGACTAGTTGATGAAGTATGGGCTAGGTAAGTGAACACTGAGGTGGACTGAAATCTGGCTGAACTTCTGGGCTCAGAAGGTTGTGATCAGTGACATGAAGTCCCATTAGAGGCCAGTCCCTTGTGGTGTACGCCAGGCACCAATACTGGAACCAATGCTGATTAAAACCTCTGCTAATAACTGGGACACTGGGACAGAGTGCACCCTCACCAAGTTTGCAGATGATACACAATTGGGAGGAGTGATTGGCAGACCAGATGGTAGTGCTGCCATTCAGAGGGACCTGGACAGCCTGGAGAAATGAGCTCAAAAGAGTCTCATGAAGTTCAATAAAGGGAAATGGAAGGCCCTTCCCCTGGGGAGGAACAACTCCAGGCACACACTGGGAGCCTACCAGCTGGAAAGCAGTTCTGCAGAGAAGGACCTGGGGATAGGCACCAAATTGCTCAATGTGCCCTTGAAGCAAAGAAGGCCAACAGCTTCCTGGGAAGCACATTGCCAGGAGGTTGAGGGAGGTGATCCTTCCCCTCTGCTCTAGTGCTAGTGAGATGTATCTGGAATGCTGGGTCCAGTTCTGGGCTCCCCGGTACAAGAGAGACACAGGAATACTGGAGAAGGTCCAGCGAAGGGCCATGAAGATGGTTAAGGAACTGGAGTACCTCGCATATGAGGAGAGACTGAGAGAGTGGGGACTGTTTAGCCTGGGGAAGTATGCATAATGTCAGTATGCATAAATACCTGATGTGAGAGTGTAAAGAAGACAGAGCCTGGCTTTTCTTAGTGGTGACAAGACAATAGGTAATGAGCACAAATTTAAATACCTTTAACGCAGGAAAAACTTTTTTGCTGAAATGGTGGCTGAACACTGGCACAGGTTGCCCACAGAAGTTGTGGTGTCTCCATCCTTAGAGATATTCAAAGCCCGACAGGACATGGCCCTGAGCAACCTACTCTACGTGACCCTACCCTGAGCAGCAGCTGGGCTAGATGATCTGCAGAGGTTGCCTTCTGTCTCAGCCATGCTGTGATTCAGTGAGTCTGTAATGTTCAATTGCCACATGACATTGGGGAGGCATGTATGCTTGCGGCAATCTTTTCATCCTCCTTATCACCGCAAAGACAGAAAGCCAAAATAAATTCATTTGGACAAATGTCTTTAGTATCAAAGAAATATCTTTGACAAATAATTCCTTTCAGCTGTGGGGTGGACATGAGAATATTTTTCAGTGATGTGCCAAGCAGCTTCATGGCTGCATATCAGTAAATAATTATGAGTCACGTGGACTGAGGGGAGGAAAAATGGAGATTCTCTTGGCAGCTGAAAAATTGAAGAGATGAGAGAAAGTAGGAGTGAAATAGAATAAATGACACGTCATGGCTGACCAGGTAATACCATTTCTTTCACTACATTGCCGTTGTCTTTCCAATAATCTGTTTCCTCTCTTTCATAATGCAGCCTGTCTTTGTACAGTAAAAACTTAGGAGCTCAAACACTGCCTTGTTTACACAGGTAAGTTAAAACTAAAATTGAAAGTAAAATACTCATCCAGACTAAAAATAAATCCTACCTTCACTCTTGTTTTTAATATGTCTGTAGTAAACGCTCTTTTGTTTTTTACAAAAAACAACCCCCAATTTATCCATAGCATCCTAGAGAAGAAGTCTTAGCTGATTCAGTACTGCATCATTTCCACGTGACAAAAATCAACATCAGAATTTGAAAGCCTTAAGTAGGTCATCTAGATTATGGGTTTTAACGTATGTTTTTGGCCCTTGCTTCATTTCAAGTTTCACAGAACATCAAGATTGATCATCAGGTTTTAACAGTAGCTCATGACTGTTCAGTGACCTCCCCCTCCATCTCACAAAAGTGAAACAAGAGTTTGTACCCACCAAATTTCAGGTTTGCCTCTTCCTTCTGGAGCTTTATACCTCCTAACCAGAGGCCTGTGAGATCCAGCTGGCAGCAATGAGCGGGCCATGTGCACTCAGCCCCAGACATGAGCCCCTGTCAGGGCAGGGGAGCATCTCACTGCCCCAGCACGGAGCTGGAGACCTGGTGGGGAAGGTGACTCCCCCTTCAAAACAGCTCTCAAGCTTTGCTAAATTTTGCTGTCACTGACCTCTTCTACAGTTCCTCACTCTAGCAATTTAGTAGGAAGTTTCTGTCTCAAGCTTTTGGTAATGAAAGTGATTTTAAAAAGACAAATGGGGTAAACTGCCAATAAAAAAAACAGTCCTCTCCCAACCAGCAACTGTAAATATGATTCTTTTCCCCACCCTGTATAACCTAAGAGACAGCCAGGAGCTGTTGCACAACGAGTCTTTTTTTTTCCTGTTCAGGCTGTTTTAAACCCCTTTGTCATTTCTCAGAGCCGAAAAGAACTAAAAAGTTCAATTTTGAAGACAATTTCTTCCTCAGATCATGATAAGGGGCCAAGGAAGGCCTGCCAGTAGCTGTGTGAATCAGTCCATGCAACTGTTCAGTCTGATCACGCAGCTTCTGCTTGGAGAGGGAGAGGATACACTCTGGCAAAAAGCACATCGATGTAAAAGAAAATGTTGTTTGTACTGAAATACCAACTAGCAGCTTGGAGGTTGGTCTTGGTGTATTTTGGACAAGATAACCATTGCAGGTATTCTGAAACCAGCAGAAGGGCTAAAATAATCTCCTCAAATGGAAGGAAGCCAGTTCCTCTTTGGATCAGTCATTACTTCTCTGAGCTGCTTCAGATTTAAACAAAAATATTTCTTCACCCAGGGAAGGGTCTCAGTCATTTTCTGCTCTGTGTCTGGAGCCTCCTGACAGGTCTTCTCCAGCATGGCAAGACATGCCCCATCTGCCAAAGCAAAGTTCCCTTTAAATACCTCAGGTCTGCAGAAAACATTATTGTACTAGCAGACATTTTCTTTCACTGCTTAAACTGGCTTCCCACAAGAGCAAACTCTGCTGATTAAAAGGTGTTCATGTTGGGTTTACATTTGCGTTGGGTTTTTTGGCCAACATAACAGCATCTTTTCAGGCATTGTGATATCTGCCACCATTGGGGAAATAGTTGCACTCGTGAGAAAATAAAGTAACAAAGACAAGCCTTGCTGCAAAGTTGACTGTTTAGAGTAAGTTATAGCAATATAACTTACCTTCAGGTAATGCTGGGATCTCTCTGGCATGAAGTGGTTCTGTGCCACTGGAGCTACATGAGGGAGCTGAAGGACATCATGGAAACCCCAGAAGGGTGCCGTGTCCGCTTTATGGGGAGAAAGGTGAAAGAAGTGTCCTGATATTAGCAGTGAGGAGCTGAAAGAGGAATTAAACCCCACTCCCATTAGCACCAGCCTCTCAAGTTTCCTATTTGCTAGCACATAAGACCTTTGGCATATGAAGATGTGGTTGAGACGGCGTCTGGCACACCATGTGATGAGATGAGGAAGCAGCACAGTCTGCGACCCAAGAGGCAGTTCACTATCATGGCTTGCTAGGGCATCGAGCTCCTGCTAGGTGGCACATCTGAGGTCAAGGATTGTGTTGCAGTCTCCCTGAAAATGCCTGAGATGGTAGGTTACAAGGGAGACCGAGGCAGGGGCTGGCTGTATCTACCTTGTATTTAGTGTGGCAGGTAAGAGCAGCCCGAAGTCCAGGCTTAAGTCCTTATGTGTTGGGGTCTGGGGTCATGGAATGCACAAAGTAATGCGGTGACTATAGGAAGGAATTTGGAGTTTAACCCAAATCTGATTCGTTTATCAAAATGTGACAGTATCTCTAGTGTGTAGTGCTGTTGGAGAAAAAAATCTGCATATATTTACATGGATGAGAGCTACTGTAGCTGCTCTAAAAAGAAAGATGTTTTAAATTAAGAGTTGTCTGTTTATTTCTTGACAGTGTGGTGTGGTACAAATAGTAAATGTATTGAAGACTTAAAGTGCTTCTTAACAAAGTACTTGGAGCTCTGACTATTTTTGGTATTCTCATCCTGCTGCTTCTCTGGAATCCACTCATAAAACATTTTCATAGGAGCTTCTTTTCATTTTATATGCCTTTTGAGGTACAATTAGTTCTTAGAAGAAAGTGTTCTATATTCAGATGTAAATTCACAAGTCCAAGCTTATTTCTGCCCTTTTAACAGATTAAATCATCTATCTTCATGCCTGCTTTTAGTGGGACAGTGCAAACCATTTTTAAGTCATGCAAAACATATTTTTATGGACCTAATTTTCTGGAAAGCTGCCAGAACCTCTTGTCTCATTTGAGTATGGTGTTGTGGGAAACAAACATGAGGAAGAGAAGCTGCAGAAGATGAGATATCAATAGAGCTGCTAGAAGATTATGGGTAAAATTAGACTGATTTACAGAACATTCTGGACCGGTTTTTAGTCCTAGATATAACATGCCTCTATGAATGGGAGGTTACACAGCACACGATGAAAAATGTTTTCCTGGCTAGAAGGTTTCATTTATATCTCTGCCAAAAATAAAATAGTCTCTGATTTACAGTTCTGCTGGCTGAACAAATTGTTTGGTGTGGAAACTTCAACAAAATCTTCTGGCCTTACTTTTCTCATTAGGCATCTTTCTCTGTCCCCTGAAAACATACTTCATACTGAACTCAGCCCTCTTTATTCTTCCTTTCCTTTTGAGTTTGATCTCTTCAACATGGTGAGTTAGACTTTCAGTCATTATATCTGCTTTTGTTGCCAAAGTCATGTCTCCTTTCCAAGAGTAAGACTTTTCCTCCTGTGCTCTGTATTATTTTCTTTTTAAAAAATAATGATTTATTTTATTTAGCACATCTCTTGAAAGTCCTTTTCTTTTGGTCATCTCCATCTGTTTAGGGTCCTTCCAGTACATCTCCCTGTGTAAGGTCATCTGCTTTTAGTGACTACATTAGCCCTGATCATACCTGCCTCTGGACCATTGGTACCATTTAATGCTCCAGATGAGATTTCAAAGGATCCCATAGTTTCACTCTGTCTCTTCTCTTTCTGTGCTCTAATATGGACACCCTTGGTTAGGACATACTCATTCACACTTCTGTGAATGCCATCTAACTGACAGAAGCCATCACACCACTCAAGGCAGTCATGGTAAGGATCTGTGAACCTCTTGCAAATGAGCTTTAACCTTGTACCGTCTTGCAGGTGGTGTTGCTACTTTAGCACAGTGGGACATCCAGGCTAAACAGTCTTACATTGTTGCATGGCTAGGTAGCCCAAGCTCTGTTGTGCAATGTGAACATGCTCCTGAACTTCCAGTCTCCTCTTCACATGAAGACACACGCACGCAGATGCAGATGCACAGGTTTTACACTTGTCTTCATTCACAGAGAGATTTACCTTGTTATTAAAGTTTGAATCTATGCTTCTCAGAATCCTGCCCTGACAAGATGTTTAAGAACATGCTTAAAACTCACCAAATTTCAATTTATAGCACTTGCAGCATCCACATAAGGCAACCGTTTCTCTTTTCATGAAGAATGAACACCTGAATAAATACCATCATGACAAGTAACATAGCTCTCCAAGAAGTATAAAATGAAGTTAATATGTGGCTTCACCTTCCAGAGTGCAGGTCATATTGTTTGGTATATTCTTAAATCTCTGCTGTATTGCAGATCTGGTAGGTATGAACAATGAACCCTAAAATTTGAAATCCCAGCTTCTCTTGCTAAACCATATAAATAGACACACACCCCTGTGGCACTGTGGGAACCATGTAACCTGCATTCTTTCATCTCTTCCAGCAAAGGACCTTTGTGGATGTTCCAGGAGACAGCAGTAAAACTATGTGGGTGTGAATGAGGGTTTTCTTCTTCATTATGGATGGCTGGAATCACTGGCAATGGAAGAGTGCTGCCCAGAATGTGTCCCTCAGGTACATTAGGGTCCTGCAGGCACCTCTGTTGCTTTCATGTTGACTTCTGCAATAGTTAGTCACAGGTCAGACTGATTTCAGTAAAATTCCTCTTGAAGTCTGATTTACTAAGTATTTACAAATACAGTAGTCATTGGAGAATGGGAAAATGATTTGGCAGAAAGTAATTTGGCTACTATATAATTACTCCAGTGCATCAAGAATGAAGTCAACAGACTTTTGCCAAGGGGAAGGGATGTTTTACTGTTTTAATTTGTCCTTCACATAACTGTGTTACCAATGTGTTTTAGTATTCTGCCTATGAAAGACACTCAGAGAGAATCTCATTTTTTCTGGATTTCTGGATGAAAGCATGAGACACCAGTCTTAATAAGAACCCATCACCACTAACTAGACACAGACTCTGCTACTGCCAACACCACTTAGTTGGAGGGTTATGCTCCCAAGTATTTAACTGCAATCTGGAGGCAGAGTTCTTATCATTCTGCAAGACCTAGCTCACAGATATCTCCTTTTTTTATTTTGGTGTAGGAACCACACACATCTATCTGTCCAACCCTGAGAGTCTCTTCATGGTGGTAGGACAACGAGTGCTGTCTTCAGTTCATGAGTCATAATAAAGCAAAACCAACACCAGAACAAAGGGTCTGTCTATCAGAATTCCTTCTACTGGAAGAAATTGTTTGACATTTAAGTTCAATAGCAAAAAAAGCCCTTTGCTGTTGCTCAGCTTTGCCCATGGTCTCAGTAATGAGGCCAAGGCAATTGTGGGATGCACTCTGGGGTACTTTGGCAGTTGGTGCTTGCACATGCTTCACTCCCCAGCCCTGTCTAACAGCACACTAAATGCACTGAGATGGGACACTTCACTGCTTCTGCCTGCTTCAGAACAGCAGCAAGTGCCTTTTCCAGCTCCTTTTGCTCTCCGTGTCAGGTCATTGAGGAACTGTCCAGCAAATGAGTGCCTTCTAAAATTAGGATGGCTCGGAGATTTCTTTTGTGCCATTATGTCTGAGGGCTGTCAGGGAAAGAAGAGAAATACTTGCAATTTTCAGGCTAGGACAAAGCTCAGTAATTCAGGACTAAACAATAATGAAAAAAAGAGGTAAATCACAAAAGAGAAAGCTGGCCACAATCACTATTACAGCCTCTGCAGCTGTTCACACCATGTTCAGTGCCAGAGATAAAGAAAATGTCCCAAAGAGCAGGGCATTAGTACAGGGCACAGACCTTAAAGGCCACTTGTACTTGGCAGCAAAAGTTCTCAGAGTCTGAATGTGATAGACGCAAAACTTAAAATCATGGCATGAGTATTAAGACAATTCAGGAATTCTTAATTCCTGTCTACCTCCTGCCTCTGGCAGCGCAGGTAGTTCAGTGCTGGTGAAATGAATGTGAAGACAACTGTCTCCATTTGTTTAGCACAGCACTTTGGCTCAAGCACCATTTTCCACATTTCAGTGTCCTATGCTGGTCCTTGCCTTGCTGACTGCCTCTGGAGGGATGCTGCAAAGCACCATGACATATCACTCCTCCTCTCCACTTTGCCACTTTGAAGCAAATTGTTAAGAAGATTGGGGACAAGATCAACTCAGCACCTGTTTGAATTCTGGGTGAGTGGCATCTTCTTAAGGGGATGTGGTTTGGGAGGTATTACCAGCTGGAACCACTGGGGATTATTACACCTATTTTAGTCAAGCACAGGTTAGTCTTCTGCCAGATTATCTAGACTTAGACAATTTTGCTAAGAACAGGGTTGTTAATGGACATTTTGCTTATGGACAGCTCTCTTCCCTGCCAGCGTCCACAAGTTATTCCTTCATTCTGCCTTCTTAATAAGCGCAATATTAAAAATGTTCTCTGTAAAGCTGAACCCTATTATCACAAGCTCTCTCCATTCTGCTGGCTCAAGAGAGCGCAAGACTCTTGAAAGTTCATGTATAGTTATGAAGAAAGACTGTAATTTTATGCATAAAATATTATTTTCTGTTATGTCAAAATCAGTGTTAATTAATTATGCCTCAGAGTGGTCAAGTTTCTGGTCTTGCCAGGAACAATTTTTTCTCAGTTTGGAATCAAATATAAGCATATTTTCAAAAAAAGCGTGAGAGTGCCTGTGTGCATATGCTTGCTTTTCTGATCCATTTGTTCATTAATAGGATTTTGTTCAAGAAGTATTTCTCACTCCATTTTCATATAAACTAGTCAAAAATGACTGTGAAGACTGGCATTTCACTCACACATGACGCAGGGGTGCTGTTCTGCCCCTTTGCAAAGCACCAGTGTGTTTGTGCACCCAGAGTAGCAAAACCGAGGTTGTTGGGTTGGATCAGCCACCAGCTAGGACTAGCATTTGTGGCTGGACCAAGATACACTACAGCACTGGTTCCTATTGAAAACAAAGACACAGGCGCACGCTACAAGGGTGTATTATATCATCATCAGATGGTTCGTATTATTCCCTGACAAAATAATGTATCAGTATTTATTATGAAAACTAACTGATTTGGTCCCGTGTCAATTTTATTTGCCATCAATACTGTTTTAGTTTTTGGTGGAACTCTGCCAACTTTTCCTGTTCTCCTTGCTCCAACCAAGCCCCTGAAAGCTGACTTTCACAGGCTGTCTGTGATTAGACAGTGGGGTCTCTGTAAGTGTGGTCTCATATGAGCAGCTGTATGTTTTTTCTGTGGAGGGAACTTGTCATTAAAGAACTGAGAAGATGAGTGGGTGGTACCTTGGACTGTTTTTCTTTTAATTTGGCCCTCGTTTACTTTAGACACTATGAAGGAGTCCGCATTAGTTGATGGTGCCCAGAATTCACTTGTACTGATGAAGGCAGCTTGACAGCTGCATAAATCACTGCTAGATACCACTAATAGATTGCTGCATACGAATTTGTAGAGGACCACCCAAGCACAGCTCGGGGGCGGCCTGCAGTCACACTAGGCTTGCACATGAGTACAGTAATGCAAATTTGCTTAACTCTTTGTTAGCACTTTGTGTAGTTTTCCTTTTAAGGAAGGTATTGTTGTTTCTTCACTGGCTCTTAGACTTATTTGCTAGACAGGTGAAGAAAGTCGCCAGTGTCCAGTGCCTCCCACCATCAATGGTTGCAGGCTTGAATTGAGTTTTATTTGTTTGTTCATGGAGGGATACCAGCTTACTTTTTCATCTTGAATTGGACAATCTGGTGGGAGGGAGAAGGAGAGTGAAAGGGGTGGGAAAAGAGAAATGAGCTTCTAGCTCAGTGTAGGTACTTCTTGTACACTAGAGAGAAAAGCTTGGGTAGGGCAAAGCTATCATTAAATAGCTACAGTATGCTGCCTGTCTAACAGCGAGGCATTGTATCCTGCCATCTCTAATTGAAGACACAATGGAGGTCAGGACTTGGTAACATACCCGTCAAAAGAAATAATACAACAGGAACAGGAGCTTGTTTCTAGTGGCTGTATGTGCAAATCTTGATGAGGAGTTTAGCTGCCGCATTAAAAGCTAGAAAGCTATTGATCCATTGCCACCTGACATGAGCCAAACCCTGGGAAGCATTAATCAATAGCAAGGTTATGTAATCCATCATGGCACATGGGTTTAGAAGTTGCAAAGCCTTCTGATTCTTATCAGATGCTCTGTGTCATCTGCAGGGCTCTCTAGGGCTGTTGCGTCCTGCAGCTACTGGCCCTACGGCTTTCTGCAGTGGCAGCTGCTAATGGATTCTTGACCTTTTGTTTAATGACTATGGTATCAGCAGCTTTATGGTTTCCATGTGCTTTATTAGGGAGTACTTTTCTCACTTTAAAGAAATTACAAACTTGTGCTAACAGAGTTCACTCTTCTGGCATTCCCATCTCAGCCTGCTGCAGTGCTATCATGGTAAAAAATTCCCTCTCTTTCTTCCCAGATTAACATGAATCAGAACACCACTATAACACCATCTGAAACATTTCTTCCTTATCCTCTAGTTGTTACTAGAGACAGGAGTATCTTAAATAGAAATTTCCATATACCACTCTCACAGCCTGATCTCTAACCTGAATGGACATACAGAGAGTCAAAACTTCATAAATGTGCATTTCTATAATTTGCATGTAATTACCATAAGTGTGGGCAAAATTACAATTCACAGCTGGCTTTTTAGTACAAACAGTCATTTGTATGGGCAATTGCAAAGACCGGGTGTACAGTCATGGTAACAGTAATGATGTGTGTGTGTGCATGTGCACATGTCTGCATTGAGACTCTATGACCTGTCTTGTGGGAAGGAAGTCAAAATCGCAAGCAAGTATTGTATAACTCTTATGAGGGGGTCAGCAAGGGAATTACTCTGCATTTCCTTTTTTTCGTCTTGTGGCCTTTCATTTCTTGCCATACCTGTTTCCGTGCTAGCATCTGGAAATTCCCTCTTTGTGTCAAGTAGTTTGATTTGACCAGCTTTTGGCATCTGAAAGTCAATTAAAATCTCCTCTGGGACAAGCACCCTCAGCATCACAATGCCCTACCCCTAAAGTCTCAGCCTGAAGGAGGCAAGTAGTGAGGAAAGATGACAACCTGCAAGAACTGACATGCTTGTTCACACCTGTGGGAAAAAAAGAAAGGAATTTGAGCAAACATTCAGTTACCTGAAGCTTTTTCCTGTCTAAAAGAAGTCTTTGTTTTCCAATCAGAGACTAGCAATAATACTTTCTGACTTAAAGTCACTTGTACTTCAGTACTGGATATGATAGACTAGTATGTATAACAGTATTGACCATTAACAAACAGGAGATCTGTCAATCAGGAGTTTTAATTGCAGGTAAAAACACTCCAGAAGTGTCTACTAGCAGTGAACTGAGCAGACAGACGGGCCTTCAATGTAAAGATCATTTAGCATATGTTTCTTGGCAATAGTCTAATGAGTTACATGTACCGCCAGCTATTTTTCATAATATGCCAAAACTCAACATCACACCTTGCGCAATCATGAAAGCACAAGTGGTTTTGATAAGTCTAAAAGTCCTTCAACAGTCTTAAGTATTTGCTGCATTCCCACACTCAGTTACATGTTCTGAGAAACTGGCAAATAGGTGCAGCTTACAAAGGATAGCAGGGGCACTAAACAGGGTGGTAACGAATGCCATGCCAGCTCACAGATTACATTTATTGATTTGGTACCTCTAAAGTAAAGAAAAACCTTTATTAAAAAAAAAAAAAGCCTAAAACATACTCTTGTGCACATCTGGTTTGGTTTTATTTCTTTAAAATTAGATTTGTTTTCCTCCTCCACTCACAGGAAATATATTTAGGAACAATGTTCATCTTGGAATGGCACGCAGTGGTATGGCATGCTGACACTTTTTGAAATCTGTTTACTTTCTACCAGTCAACAGTTGCTAAAATGTTCCTGGAATGAACAGTGGTTTTTATCCCTTGAGTGTTTGGACCTTTGCATCCAATTATAGTACTTCCTTATACTCATGATTAACCTCCAAACTGCCTTGATGTCTGGGACATCCATTAGCAGGGGTTAAAAAAAAACTTACATGAGCTTGTGCCGTGAGATGCTGTGTTCAAGGCTGCCTCGGTGTTTTCCTGTCTGTGGTTTCCTGGTGCTAGGCTCAGTGGGGCTGGTCTGCCCCTCAAAGTGGCAATGCCAGGCTCTCCCTATGAGACACCAGGCTCCTGTGCTGGTCCCCTTCCTGCTGGTGGCTGCTGATGCTCTCATACCATTGTGAGGAGGCATTTCTTGGCTTTAACTGCAAAGCTGTTAAGGTTTTGGGTATGCACCAAGATGGTCCAGAAGGTAATTTTACATGGTTTTGTTTCTGGCGTTTCTTGACTAATACAAAAGACCCAGAAAAACAGCAGTAAATTTTGGGTTCTCTCTGCTGCCACATCTGTAAAGAAAATTTTGCGTCTCAGCTCTACAGCAGCTGTTCCCTGGGTTCAGGGGTTTGGTCGCAATGTTCCTTGCCAGGTGTGGTGGACTCAGTTACAAGCCAGACTCTTGGCCACACTTTGGTAGGAGCTCTCTGTCCTCCAAAGGTCAGAGCAGGGCCTTGCTGGGACAGTGCTGTTGGAAAGAGACCATGAGCTATGCTTTCAAGAGACCATGGACCCGGCCAAGCCGCAGGACTGTTTTCTACAGCTCCTGGGGTGGCTATTTAGCCTGGCTGAGCTTATGGCCTTGGGGTTTCACCAGTGGCCCTGCTCAGGCCCTTGCCTCTCCATGGGTACCCTTGCCATCACTTGAGACAGCTTGCTGGGAGATCATGACCCCAGAGGACCATCAGTGCAGTGGCACAGGTGTGGACTAATGAGAGATGGGGCAGGCACCAAACATTTTTACTCCATGTTGCTCAGGTTGCCCAACTCAAAGAAGCTTTGGCAGTTAACCTTCCCCACTAGTCACCCCTAAAACAGCTTACGCAGGCAAAGCTGGATCTTGCTAGACATGAAAAGCAGTCAGTTACATTAACAACAACTGGAAGTTTGCATAATGACTTGTGTGAATGTGAGCTGGTCTTGAAGCTGTGCAAATGCTCTAAAACCTCTGGGTGCTGGGTCTGGGCTGTGGAAAACCTGCCTCCACAAGGAGATTGGGAAAGCTACTATTCAGTCTAGAAAGGCTGTTTCAGGGCTACCCTCAACTATATGTTACTGTATACGGCATATGGCCTTTATGCCCCTTCTGAGCTGGATGGTATCAGGAAAGAATTTTTTTGTCAGGAAGAAGGGTGTAAGCAACAGTCAACAAATACTGAGCAGACTAATGAACACTTAAACAACTTACATGCGTTCTGAGTCTTTATAATTATTTTTTATTTTGTGCTACTTGCCCAGTAACTCCTATGGATAATTCTTTGCATCTTTGTGATTTACAAACTGCTGCTATGGATTCTTCAGTATTCAAAATCTGAGATGTGTTCATCAGCATTTTTTTTGGTTTGGTTTTTTTTTTTTGAAAGAGATCATGTGGTCACACACAATCATGTCATACAATATGTCTCTATTTGCTGGTTAGACAATGGACTTTAAATTGATGGAGTCAGTTGTGTTTACCAGTTCAAGTATCAGCGTCCACAAGCATTTCCTAATTTCCACACAGAAATTGGTGTCATCACCAGCATTCCACCAGGACAGCTCAGTAGTGTATCTGAGACCATCAAAGAACAATGCAGTCATTGCAGATCCAAGGTGACTTCTGATTCTTAATTTGAGGTAATGTTTCTGAAGGTTTTTGTGTTCAAGTCCTATGGCTGTGCATAGTTGCCACTGCCTGCCAGGGCGAGTGTTAGGATCCAGCTGGTTGCTTTCTGTCAAATGGCTGTTTAATGAGGCAGCCCGGCAGCTGCTCTGAGCTGCTGCATTTCCAGATGCATTGTTTTGGTGTGAGAATTACTGTGTTCCAGTAATTTAAATTATATGGTGGTCAGAAACACTACCTGAGTACTCAGAAACACTACCTCACTACTCTGTAAGTACAAAAGCAACGGCCTGATTAACTGAGCAGTTAACTGGAAATTTTAACTCAAGGCATCTTTACAAACAACCTTTGCTGGCTACAAAGGACTAGTTGCAGTCCTCCGTTGTTACCTCATGGTTCACCCTTGAAAAAGCGAGGGGGGAAACAGCAACAACTTGTCTCTGGCATCTTATTTTAGCTATCAAGAAACCAGGTAGTTTTTAATAATTTTTAAGAAGCTAATGATAATGTAGCAAATTTTGAAAAGTGATTAACTACAGAACAGGTTGGATCCACTTAACAGCCTCTTTAATATGTACTTTTAAAAGGTTTGTTTGTAACAAAAATGAAGATGAGAAAATTAACAACATGATCTGGGTAAATGCTCTTGTTTTCTTTTAATTCTTTTTGGTTTGTGTTTCTTTGTCATTAAAGCTCAGCTAATCTCTTGTATCGTGGAGCCAATTCCTACCGGCAGGGTGGAAGGAATAAAAAACTCCCACTGTCTTGGTGATAAGTTATCTAAAGAAAGATCACCCATTACACAAACTTTCTCTGTTCATCCTTCTCAGATGTTTTGAGCTTTGGGGAGGATTAAAAGGAAAAAAAGATGAAGAAGAATACATGCTAAAACTTTAAAGTGTCCTTTGGGAAGGTATGTAGCTAAGTAAATTAGCCTTATTCTCCTCTCACTTACACTAATGTAACCCCAAAAGAACTACACAGAATTAAAGAGAACAGCATCAATGTAAAACCAGGACGAGGGAGAGAAAAATCAGTCCCAAGCTGCTTTTAAATACATTGGAGTTGCACTTAAATGGCTCAGGCTTTTCACAGATTGTTTTATATGAGTGCTGCACACCGTGCAACCTGAGCACATAGAAACACTGAAGTTGAAAGATGGAGCCAAATTCTAGAGCTAAAACTTGTGAATGCTGCAGAAGTACAGATCTGAGGTTTGCTGCTGGACCACAGTTGTATCATGGCAGTAGCCAAGTTTCAAGGTCAAAACACACTTATATTTTAAGGAGGTTGCAACAATAGGAGAGAGCAAACTTTGTGGCTTGGACTTATTTCTGTTTCATATGTAGTTTTATCAGTGAACTTTCCAAAGCTTGTGCTGATATTTCAGTTGGAGGACATTCATATAATGCTAATTCATATAATGCTGATATTTCAGTTGGAGGACATTCATATAATGCTACCGAAATCACTGGAATTTCATCAGTTAACCCAGCCTCACATACACAAATTGTAACTGCCTCCCAAATCAGGATTTTACTTGTTCAAATTGATAACTTTGAAATACTTTATGAGGAAATAGCTAGAAATGTCCAAAAGCTAAGAAAGGTTCAGTTTGTCAAATATTTTTTTGATCTTGTTTATGGCTTTTGTGTCTTGTAAATTCCTATCGATTTTACTGAAATTCCACTGAAAACATATTTCAGCTGGTTACGATCTTAACTGTCCCTGCATGATCCAAACTTCACTTGCAACAAGGGCCCAAAAGCTGTGCAAATCTTAGAAAGGCTTCCAGCAAGTCCAGAGCTTTCTAACAGAACATAGGACATCTTACATGTGTTGTTAGCAATCTATCACTCTGCTAGGGAAAGAAAGTCTAGGATTCAAAATAGTTCTAAGATCAGAGTACATACCGACAGGGTGAACTGTACAGTCAGTATGCCTAACTGTAGAGAGGTATTTCTGAGAAAAGGTGAATCTTTGAGATATACTACAGAAAAGTAGTTTGAATTTTGTACACAAGTCCTGGAACCCACTCAGACCTCCCTCTGTGGATTCCCTGTTACTGAGAACTATACAGAAAAGTTTTCTTGGACTTAATTTTTCTCCAGTGCTGCATAAAGAGTGGTGTCTAATACATTCCAAATTAAATAACAAGTTTGGTGTCCAAATGTTAGGTCCAAAACCTACGTCCAACGCAATCCAGAGGAAGCTGGATCATCTTCAGAAGTGGTTAAAGGGATGAAGCCAAAGCTGACAACATCAAAGGCACGCTCTGATTCTCTTACTTATCTGGGTGAAAGGATGTTATCATATCTTGGGAAGTCTCTTCTGCTTGAGGATACATTCTCATGCCCTCCTGCAAACATCTGATATTTGTGTCTTAGCTGAGGAACTCATCCACTGCAAGAGGTCAGATAGCCACCAAGGAGTTCATTATAGAGTTGGAATCTTCTGCCTTGTGGTAAGGAAGGAACATATTGTTATCATTAGAATATTTTAACAAAGGGAATATCTGACTCACTCTCAAACTAGTGTTACTTGTATTTACAGCTTCCTTGTCCTTACTGACCTCCAAATTTCAGTAAGCAGCATGAAAAGTAAAATGAGTCATTACAGAAAAAGTGCTATAACTTAACCTTTCAGGCAAATTACATTTAGGAATCAAGAACTTTCAATGAGGGTGATGGTGGGACTGAAGGAGCCCTGAATAAATTTTGAAAATTGACTGTCAAAAGGGATACTCAACAAGTTAGGCTAAATTCTATAATTATAATAATACAAACCTGAGACATGCCTGATATTGCTGGAAAAAGGCTTTCCTGCCATTTCTGGAGATGAATAGTAAAAACACAGAAGAAAGAGGCATTTATTACATAAGTTATGTCACAATGCCTTTGGCCACCCCAGTCAGCTCCGGACAGTACTTCAGGAAGACACTTCTGGTGCAAAACCTCTTGGAAATCTGGGCCACAGACTTCTCAACAGCAAGGAGTATAAACTGAACTTTCTAGTGAGAAAACAAACCTCTTTCTATGCTTTCACACAACACATAGTATTAAGGTGGTATGGTTGGTTACTAGTTCGCCACACATGGAAAAAGCAGTTGTGGGGATTCCAGCCTTTCCTTGTGCACACAGAAGAATGTGTGCACGTGGACTGCAGTGATATGACAAAGGGTTTGCCAACTGACTTACTGTGACAATGGAAAGAGAAAGGATTTCTTTTAGCAAATGACATGATATCTATCCATTTCTCAGCAAATATCCGTCATTAGGAACTAGAAAAACTCTTCTATCCTGACTGCAAAACGGTCCCTACCTAGTACATAGAAGACGACATAATATCACTGGTCCTGGGGTGCCCAAATCTGCCTCCTCTGACTGGTCCCAGTTGTGACTTGCAGAAACAACTGAGCTTTGTCACCCTCCTGCCCTGTTCAAGCCCTCAGATAACACTAGTGGAGCTTTTACAATGCTGGGGCTCTGCCCTACTGCATCTTTCATGCAAGGGTGTCTTAAAGAGCAACACAGACCAAACCCATCCTGGTCCTTGAATTTTTTGAGACCTTGCCCCATCCATGTGACTAACCATGGAAAGCAGAGGTAACTGTACCCAACTGTTCCATGTGACTTGGTGAGTAATAAGACTGAATCACCTGCATCACCTAACTTATCATTATCACCATTATCAGTCAGTCACCTCAGCCAGCTGATTGCAGGTGGTCAGTCACTGCAGTTCAATGAAGTGTGGCAATGATTCCATGGCTCTGATAGACCTTGTATTGTGTACAGAATAGCTATTAAGATTCCAGGTTTTTTCTATTTTCCTTCTGTTTGTTTAAAAAAAAAAAAAAAGGACCTTTTAATATTTAACAGATATAATTATTTATGGGTTTTTTCAAGCATGAACTTTACTGGGAGCACTTTGTGGTTGTATTTTAGTAGCATTTTAACTGCAATGAATAGCCTAGATGTAAATTTTTGCTTGAAAAATGTTTTCTGCTGTACCATGCTACTTCCTGGAAATAATACCATGCTGGGACCATGCTGGGATATCAGTTCAGTGCTGATTGAGAGAGAACAGTCCTGAATCATCACCTCAAACCACATTCTATTTCTAAGCCATAACAGATTACAGTTTTGTAAAATATAATATTTCATATGCTTAAACATTAAATTTCTTATTCAATTTCATCTCCTCCCCAGCCCAGGTGCCAGAACAAAAGGACAACACAGGATCGATCCTTTTTTCTGAAAGGGTAAGCCATCTTTTGATTAAAACCAGATTTATAAGCAATGATGTACACTATCTCCTTTCTCCTTACATGGGATTTCGTTGTTTCTCAGTAAATATCTACCAGAATTATGCACCTACTTCACGTGCCAAGCTGCAAATGTATCTTTAACACTTGTATGCCTAAAGAAGGAAAGGATTTGGGGAGCTTCATGTTTTCATCATGCCCAACTCCTGACAACAGAGAAGAGTGATCTTCCTGAAGCCAGAGAGTACACGTGAAATGAAGCTGTGTTTGGAAACTGCTGATTCGGGAATGCATTATAAAAACAAATTAATGCCACAAGAATCATCTTGTGCAGTGACAAAAACACATAAAGCCCAACTCTGCAAAGTTTGAGCAAAACCTAAGGCATCCTAGGATTCAAAAGGCCCTGGGTTAGCTCTGGTGGCATCACTGTCATTAGGAGCCCCATTCACTGAGATTGTGACTAGGGATTAATGACTGGCCTGCCTTCTCTGAGGGTACGGCACAGGGAGCTGGTCTGAAAACTGGCAGCATGGTGCCTAAGCAATTCTGTAATACAGCCTTATACTGACATTTCTTATGCATGTAAAATTTGTCTCTGGCTTTTTTAGCCGTACAACAGCTTCATTTTTTACTGTGAGCGGGGAAAAATGGAGAGAAGAAAGCTCCTAGGTAAACAGGTAGTGGGCATGGCTTTCTCAGATTGCTGTAATTAGAAAAGCCTAAATGATCCTAATCAGATTTAAGAAAATTACATGCAACAAGAAGCTTAGCTAAGTAAGCCAACTCTCTTGTTTTCCACTGGCAAAAATGATGAGTGGCAGCACAAGACTTCATTTCCTTTCCACTTGTTCCTAATCCTTCGTTTATGAAGCCTTCATTGTCATTAGATAGGTTTCTTTAGCCCCATCAAAACAAAACTGCTCTTCAGCATGATTCCACCTGTTTGATACAGTGCGTGTGGGAATAAGCACTGCCAAATGAGAGACTGTGGGGTGTTAGGGAGTCAGGCATTTTCATAAGGCTTTTTTTCATCATGATCTCATGGTGAGATTTAGCCTTTGCTTGGGTTTCAGTGTCAACCAACTTTTTCTGCAGTCCTTTAGCACAGGTACCAGAGAGTTCACTGGTCTGTTTGACAGAAAGTTTAAAAAATGTAACTAAATATTTTATGCTTATTGTTGATAAATAATCAGGGAAAGAGAACTAGGGTGGTAAAATTAAGAACCCTTGCAGCTGCAAAACTGTGCTGTGACAGTATTGCTAATTCTCCTTATGCATACTATAATGAGATTCATACTAAGGCTGCATTTTTTCCATCACATTCCTTTTTTCCATACAAGGTGTAATACTTCCTTGACAGTTATTTATTTTGAAACCACTCCTTTGAACAAGTAATCACTTTTAAGCCATGCCTGTAGTCTCTTAATGGCTATTTAACACCACCTGTGCAATCATTCCAGGAATCTGCCTCTGTCACTCTTGACACTAGAAAGTACAAAACAGTAAGATTGTAAAACTTCCTCAGGCATAGGTCCCACTCTGCTCCCAGCCTCACCCTTGCAAATCTGGATGAAGATCATTGATAACAATGGGACTGCTATGAACTGACTTCAGCTTAATTGAGAGCAGGGTCTGTAAGGCATAATAAAGCTTCCCCATATTTCATACCAGGATAGAGGTGCAGTGAGGCTGATCAACTCTAAGAGCAGCATTGGTCTGAATTCCCTCATGTAAGGCCTGTACAGGTGCAGTTAGCTTGGCTTCACTTCATATTTTTAGGGCTAAATTAACTGACTTTCTTTGGAAAAGTTAGTACCAGTACTTCCGTATTTTTAAACCAACTTCAGGTCCTACTCAAAGCAAGGGCAACTTTCCATTTTACTTTCTGGGGATCAAGACTAGACTCCTGTTGCTTGCTTCTGTGAGATGCTGAACACCTCTTTTGAATTGTGCAAATGTTATTGAACATCTGTCACAAGGTGTTTAGCACTTTGGGGAGACTGAGCTGACGTGCATCTCTTACTCCTGTTAATAAGCTCCTAGTTCAGGTAACTGTACACTGCACTTCTGGGTGGACAAAGGTTCCAGTGTTTAATGCACTTCATCTAGGTGACCAACTCTTTAAAAATAGCAATTGATTTAAAGGGTACAAGTCTCCCCAAGTAGTAGTAAGTGGCTAGAGCTGCATATGAACCTGCAGAAATTTCAGCATGTTTTACTTTTAAGAATTCTTTTTTTTTTTTTTTTTGAGCAGGGCGGGGGGAAGAGAAGCTCCATAATCATAAGGGGTTTGTTACTCACAGGACACATTCCTGACTCCTCCCTGTAGAAAAGCCTGATGGCCTAATGTCAAGAATGTGCCTGTAAACAACTCATACCTCACTACTCCTGCCCTTGCCATACAGGTTCTGGTTTAAAAGGGCATGAAAGGTGCACACAACTGATACTTCCAGGCTTGCTTCAACACTTACTGACTGGTCTTTCATGCCAATATAAATCACAGACATATGGGAGTCTGTACAGATGAGTGTGAAATCAGTGTAACTAAAAAGGGGACAGCGTTTTCTAACTCACATCCCCATTTCAGGTTAGATTTAGATCACTGTTTCAGCTGGGAATGTTCTTCAAATTGCAATGCCAGATCCTAACAAATGTTGTTATTTAAACTGACAATTCAAATTAAATACTGAAATTACTTTTTAAAAAAAAATATTAATACGATTACAAGTTTTTCATGTTCAGACAGTCTTTCCTGGATGAGATTTCTGAGCTACAGTCTTTACCCAAACATTTTATTTCATGGAACAAATTGATGTTTGGCTTTATTTGGTACTGCTTTAAGAGGAACGCTGGGCCTGAAATAATTTGGGCTTTTCCATGAAGTAGGAATTTGGGTTTCTAGGCCAAGAGAGCCTATATATTGAGGCAGACTGGGTATAGCAGTGCTGTGGTGGACAGTGTGCCTGTTTTGCAGGATCCTGGTTAAGTGAGCACAAGGCACAAGAGAAACAAGAATTATGAGGCACAAGAAATATTAAGTGTTGAGCCATTCTGTCCTCTGCACAGAGAGTTTGTCCTGTGATTTTCCTCTTACTTTTTCCAATGCCTTAAATAACCATATCATTAGGCTGACTTTCCCCTCCATTTTCCAAAGTGACTAACAAGATTATATTTGTCTAGCAATGCAAGTTTTGAGTCCTTCTGTCTTCCAACCTCTTGTCATAGTATGCGTTCCCATAACACACTGCTCAGTACTCTGCAATAAATCTATTTTGTCTCCCTTGCTTTCATCCAAGTATCCTCATGTGGCACAGACCCACCTGTTTAACAAGCATCTCCATGCTTTCTTCTGCGTGGCTCTCATGCATCATGCGACCTTCCCAAACCCAGTCCTTGCTTAGACAAAGTCTGCACTCATTTGTTTTTTGATGTCTCTTAAAACCCTTTGATGCTTATTGAAAACTTCATTGATTTGTACAGACCATCCGTTACTGCTCACTGATGACCTCTGTCTATCATTGAACTGCAACTTCCTGGGGCAGGAACTAAATTTTCTTCAGTAAAGAGGCTAGTATAGCAGCTTGAGTCACTGTTCCAAAAAGAAATGCAGTGTTTCAGCTCTAAATGTCAGTTTGGGGTAACAAAGTCAACACTGATCAATTTCCATGGACAAAATTAATTTTTAGGAGATTCAGATTTCTCACTTTTCCATTTTATCCAAGATTTATCAGATTTTTGTTATAATCTCTCACCATTGTCCCCCCCAAAATGAGGATGTTCTGGCAAAAATGACTGCCTCATGTACCCTTCAGTGTATCATGCCTCACAGAAGTGAGGCAAAGGAGGTTGAGGGGATGCCACCAGCTGAGAGACTCAATTTCAAGAGCAAACTTGAGAGATTTAATGATCCTGAAAGTTGTTGAAACATTGCTGAGTATTTTGGTTTTGATAGACTATACTTACAGCTCACAAAAGCAGCTACAGTCTTGTTGGATTAATGAATGAGTTTTTCCTGTGAGGCAAACTGTCTTTGTTCAGTGTATTTTTACTTTGCCATATTGATCTGTGCCAGAGGAAGGACGGGTGCTTGTAACATGATCCCACAGCAACAGAAAAGGAAGAATAAACAACAAGCATTTGTTCCTTAAATGCCATTACTAATTTTGAACATTTCCTTCTGTTTGAAATATAGCTTGTTTTATGAACAAAACTCAGTCTGTGTAAACCCTAGTCTTGGGCAATCTTGGTGTTCTGGAGTTTGGAGAACTCCAGATTGTTCCTGGACATCAAATGATCCTCTCCTGGGGTAGACGCTATTTGCAGGTGCAGTGTGTTCAACCACTCCATGATCTTTCACTAACTGTTTTTTGTGCCTGTGCTGCAAAGTCCTCTCAGAGTGAATAGTCCAGGTACACCTCTGGTTTTACTGTGACACTGAAAAAATACAAATACAAAATAGCATGGGAGGAGTAACACAGAGGCCTGTGCTTCTTATCTGCTATACGTTTTATAAGAAGCAGTATAATCAGACAAACAAGCAAACCATCAACCCAATTAGTAAATTAAACTTATACTGTGTTAAAATATTAAGGGTAAAATAAATGTAAAAAAGGGCAGGAAATGCAGGGTTAAGTTGCCATTCCATCTTATGCTAGCCCTGCTTTGTATAGTGGCACTTCACCTGGGGAGTGACCATTGTGAAAGGGTCTTCAGGATAGAGTTTCACCTTTAACTCTTGCTTTCCTGGCCTATGTAATTTTAAAGCTAGTGTATGTCACTTTTTGCAATCCTGTTTTTTCCTCCCAGTTTTCAAATGTGAGTCTAGAATTATTTATGCAGCTTTTCCTTACAAACCCTGACAGATGCAAACTGTACCATACACTGAGTGTCTAAATCAAGCTCAGTACACACTAGCCCAACAGTGTTTATGCTGCCAATTAAAGGCATCACTTTTTTGAATTATATAGGGAGTGAAATGATCTCTGACAGCTGTGAATTGCAGAAAAAGGGCTCTATTGTTCAAAGAACTGCCTTTAATATAGAGAAACCCTTGCTAAACTTTTGATTCCCAAGTATGGCAAACATTAATTGGCCATAAACTTAACAAGAATCGGTTCACTCATTCCACAGCTTTTGCTCCACTCTCCCACTTTCCTTCTCATTACTTCCCATTAGTCTCTCCTAGCAAGTGCTTAACTCAGAAACACCCCACCCCCCACATTCCCATGTTTCCATCTTTATGCCTTCAGCGTTCTCATACTATTTTATGTAGCTCTTTCAGCAGTGCTTACTCTGCCAGATGACTTCTACAAAAAACAGTCTGGCTGAGCACAGGCAGCCTGGCAAACTCTCATGGTTTTGTCCTAAGTCTTGTGCTCTACTGCTGTGTTTCTTAAAATCCAAATCCCAGAGATGTTTTAAGAGGCGAGAAGCTCATATTTCACTCCTTTGAGTGTAGCTTTCTAGTCTTTACAGTTTCAGAGAAAAGATTAAAAATGTTACCTGAGCACTTCCTAGAAAAAACAAAATGTGAAAGATCACCAAAAGGTATTGCTTTCTTTAAACCTCATACTCTTTAAGCCAATCTCATGATTTTTGGATTCGGATTTCTTAAAGGAATAGCAATCTTGCACTACATTGAAACTACACATGTAAATCTTTATCGCCTAGTATTTGCCTAGTGTGCTACGCAGGAGAAAATAATCATAGATTATCATAATCACAGATAAATCCATTTCAGCTTTCTCCTTATTCTAATAAAATTTGAATTTGGAAGGCAAACAAGAGACTTATAAAGTACAGGAGATATTTTTAATAAATAGTTTCAAAAAACTAACAGCACTCCTTTTTTTGGCTTTTCAGTAAGGACTTTTCATTTTTTTTAGGCTTGTAAAGGTCTAGGAAGTACATAGAGAAATCTAGGATGAAAAATTGGAAACGGAAGAGAACAAATATCAGAAAATCCTATGTACTGTTATTCTGAGTAGAGATGTGAGAATGATGTTAATTTTCTAAATGATAAAACACATCTCAAATTCGTTCTGGGCATATGGCTGGTTCTGGGCTGGTTCTTCATGTGGATGCACAGTTTAGATTTTAGATGCACAGTATTTTAAGATCATCAAGTGAAATAAAGGCCATTTGTGATAGCTGCTTTGCAGACCCATGCAACTTGCTGGGCCCCTTCTGGGTGAACTATCCAACAGAGCAGTAGAAGGAGGGATTAAATTACATGCCTGGGGCCACAGAGATGGGGACAGTTCTCCATCTCTGGTTTCTCAGCCCCTGCTGTAACAGCTGAATGAAGTTGTCCCTCTGTTTCTCTGCCATTCTTGTCATATTTTCTTTTCCTGTGTCACCATCCTGTCTTGTAGATAGTCTGCAGTGCTGCATTTTTAAGCATTTAGTACCTCCTGTGGCTAGGACTAAGCTTCTACAACGCTCTGGTTTTCTGTTGCTGATCCTACCAATAATATCTGCCCTGTGAAGAGAGGAAATGTTGCTCTTAACATCTTCCTGTTGGTGAGAAGAGTGTATATATTCTGCCTAAAGCTTTCTTTTTCATATCACTTTAGGGCTGGAAGTGTCTAACAGCATATGATTTTTTACAGCAAAAAAAAAGAAGAAAAACAGTCAGAGGTGAATTGCAAATCACCTAGGGGCAGATATGCACTAAAGACAGATGATACTAACCGATATTGCACCTCTTTTTTGTTAGGTCAGAACTGAGATATTATTTTAACCTATTGCCCAGTGTTTGTGACTCATTACGAGGTTGTCTGTGTGGAGTTCATGAGGTGTTATGTCTGCCCAGAACAAACAGAGAGCTCTTTGACTGGTCTCACATTACTTATAATTAATAATTAGATGCCAGAGTCTATTGCTCTGATCCATGGCTGTTCAGCATATCAACATGAACAATGCAAGTGTGGTAGTTAAAATGATGCTGCAGGTTAGAATTTGACAGGCATTTTTATTTATGACCCCTGAGGTAACATAATAAACAGTTTATGTTAGTAATTTCCTTGTACAAAGATTGACATAAGTTTGACTTGAAGGCCTTTACTAATAGCTATTATTCTCATACTCATAAATGTTTGGATTTGTGTTGTATTTATAAAAATATTATGCTTTATGTTAATTTGTCAAAGAAATTACTATGGTCTAGCAACCAAACATTAAATAATGGTATACTTGTTTATCTATCATGCTGAATAAGAAATGAATGTGCAGATGGCGGATGTAAAGGCAGAAAATTATTTTTATTCCCTATTCTAAATATAGGAAATTCAATTATACAGGAATGAATGTATGGCAGACATTGCCTTATAGTAATTAATAATAAAAATGCTACTTGATGAAGTGAATGACCTAATGATGAAGTAATGGTTTTACAGAACTTGTCATGTTTGGAAATCAGGGTTATTATACATGTTCTTCACATACCAACTATGTCAGGCTTATGGGCTAGTGCATTCTTATTTTCCACACACCAAAAAAATCTCTCTTTCATAATATTAAGAAATGGTATTGATAAGAAAAATAGGAAACCTCCCTCTTCACCTCCCCAGTCCTATAACATATTATGTGGAATGCAAAGTGCTATCTCTTTGGGCTGAAAAAGAAAAGAAATATAAGAAAAAACTAATAAAATACAGATAGTCTTCTGTTAGGAACCATGTAAGTTGCAAGTCAAACTATGGCAGGTAATTGTGGATCTGCAGCCCATTTGTCTGGGCTGTTCAACAGATTGCACAGCAGTGAATAAGTTTGTGTTACTGAATGTGATACTTCTTACACCAACTTAATTCGCATCAGTGAAAAGTGAATAACTTTCCATGTTAAGAGTGGAAGTCCAGCTTGGACACCAGCATAAATTCTTTCTCTAATGCTGATGAGGTACATAAAAAAAGCCCTTCCTAGGGCAGGACAGGTGCAGACGTCTGTGCAAGGTCCTCCACAAGTGACAGCCAAAGAGTGCCTGCATCTTGCAGGCAGCAGAGAGCTAACTGGGGTGCGAGAGTTACTGGTCCCTCCTTCCCTTCAGTACACCTCCTCCAGGGTTATGCCACTGCCTTTAGGTAGACATCAGCCAGAATAACTCTTCCACTAGCATTTTGATTACTAAAATAAAAAATCCCACTCTTCCAAAGACAACCCAACAGCCCTTCCTAAAAATTTGTTATTCCTTTAATATTCACAGCCTTCTTGGCCTGGCAGAACAAGATGAGATGACTGGATTTTTAAGGTATCATCTCAGGGAAAGATTTCAAGAATTGCTCCTCAGATGGTTTTTTTAACTCTGATAAACTAATTTACAATATAATCTACAGCTACACATTATCTGGTGTACAATAACACACCTGGGATACCTCACTGCTGTAGTAAGCAGGAATCCATTTATATAATTTCATTACTACCAGTATTATTAGGATTGAACATCTGATGATATTCTTTGGAGAAAGGAATCATCCTCAGTCATCCTCAGTATTCAGTTTAAATTACATCTCACATTATTCTAACAATTAATATACCCCAGCACTTCGTTGCCCTATTGCCTAAGTAACAATAACCAAATATTTATCTGTCAAATTAATGTTATATATCACATCCTATTTTCCTTTCCTATTCCACCAATGAAACAAGATCTCTCCGCTTAGTTTTGCTTCTCAGACACTCACCTTCTCTCTGTTTTGTAAGTAACACAATGAGTACAGAAAGACCTAGGATGGTCAATAAAATTCTACTGATGTTTTAGGTCTAGACAGTCTTTGGCCTCTCTGGTAAGTCAATGAAAATTAAAATGGCAACCAGGAAGATATTTTTATAGTATAACTTCTCATTACTTATCCACATTTCACGTGGACCACTAAACAGCAATAGCAGGGTAATGATTACCAATTGCTGCTGACCTGACTTTAGTTTCATGAATGTACAGCTTCAGCATTAACTTGCTTGGCTCAACTACTTGTTTACTCTTCTCTCTTTGCAAGGTTACCTCCTTCTTTACATTGACTGTAAAAGGAATCAAAGGAGATTAGCTGTTAAGTTGGCCAAGTCATGCACTTAGCCCATTCTCAGCTGGAACCCTCAAGGAGATGCTTCCCATGGTTATCCAGAGATAATTCCAAATCTAAAGGATCAAAAGACAAACTGTTTCTGGGATTTTTCCAGATAAGGTAGCGCCAACCATTTTCAAGAACCCTCAAATACTATTAAATAGAAATATTGGCAAATCTTCAACGTTGCGAATGTGTTTTCTAACACTTCTCTGGGTGAAACATGCAAGAAATTTTAGAATTGCTCATCAGTGGTTGCAACTAGGAAAGTCTGAAATGGCCAAGAGGAAATAGTTCAGGGTCCAAAACTTGCTGAGAACAGTACGTTGTTACTGACAGTGACTCCAGCATACACTTAGTGATAAGAGCAGCTCTTCCAATCAGTGCATCCCTTTTCTCCTTTCTCCCTTCCTCTTTCCTCTTTCTCCTTTCCCTTTTCTTCTTTCTCCTTTCCCCTTTCCAGCTCTATGTGTGAGCAATAAGCTGCAAATCTCACTTTCTCTTGTTGATGCTTCTCTCTAGTCTCTTTGGATGTTTTCCACAATGAACTGGGTGCTTGTCTTTGGCCAGGATGAGGTGATATTGGACTTTCTATTCATGACACCTGCAAAGCAACATCTGTGAGAGCTTTTTGCACTTACCTGACTTGCTTAGGCAGCAGGAGAGAGAGGGAAGGATGAGTCCACCAGGCCTGTTCTTTCCTTCCCCTTCATTTAAACATACTGCACTAAGAAATGGACACAACCTGGCAAGGCTACTAATGCTACAGAAATGTTGCTTGGTTGGCACTGGCTGCTTTGCCAGGACTGAGGAAAATCCTCCTGCTTAAGCAGTTGTCCTTGTTCAGTCTCACTCTGGAGAATATCCAGATCCATGGGAACTTCACAGACTTTGCACACTTGATCCGGAGCTGCTACTGGCTGTGCCCCATGCCTACACCAAAGATGATAGACAAAACAGTGAGAGCCATGGAGGGTGTGACAGGATGACTTGCAACAAAGCAAGTCAGTGCAAGGAGAGAGAGGGAGAAGGGAAAAGAGGGAAGGAGAGGGGAGGGGAGGATTTGGGAAGACCTAAGAAAAGCCTTCCAATGCCGGCTTTGAGCATGGAGTTGAAATTCCAACCTGAATTATCTTATGATCCTGTAAAGTGCTATAGATAAGTGAAAGGCATAAGGTGACCAGAAAGTTCAGAATACTGTGGTCCTGTGTCCCAGAGGTTACTCTACTTTCTCATCAAGTTATTCTTGTGCAGTCATGGAAAGCTAAAAAGGGCACATACTTGGCAGTGTTAGGTTAATGGCTGGACTAGATGATATTAAGGGTCTTTTGCAACCTAAATGATTCTGCGAGTCTACAATTCTATGTAGCTCAGGTCCTTACTTGCATGAATGCCAGTCCTTGTTTTGATAGATACACTTAGTGTCTGATAATGCTTCTATTTTTTTTCCCCTTGAGTAAAGAAGCAAGCCCCAAGAAGCCACAGATTTACCTCCAAGTGAAAGACAACGCCTAGTAATTAACTTTATCGCATCCTTGTGTAGATTTCACTGAGAGTTGTAGAGGATAACAACTTGGCACTTCCTGCTGCATGTCCTCACAGAGACTTGCAGGATAAAGCCTGTGTCTGGGACAGATGCTGACCTGGATTAGTGGAAGAACCTGATCTACCAGATCCATTCACATAGTGCCCTGGGGCTGCCTATTTGGGCCCGACTTTTGTCCAAAGAACATGTAAGATGGAAATGAGAGAAATAACACAGATCTGCTAATCAAAGTGCCCCCATCGAACCAGCCCCATCTTCTGCCTGACTGAGGGTATTAGTGAAAATAAAATGCCTGGACTGAGCTATGCAAATGTAAATGTGCATATTACAAGTCTTTTTATTTTTTTATGCTCTAGTAGTAAAATTCTGGTAATTTCCTAATAGCACAATATATTGAATTCAGTGTAATACTTTTGAAAAATGTTGACTGAGAGGCTGACTTTGTAAACTGAGAAAATCCAAGGCAAGTAGCAGCAAAGGAATCTCCGATAATTGATTCAAGAGTTTCCACACCAACTATTTCTTTGCCCAGATTTCCCATACAATTTCTGTGCACTAACAGAGAGGTTATCTCTATACAGTTCTCAGGGGGAGCTAATCTTAACGGTGAATACTCACTATTTGATGCAGATTAATGTAAGAAAGACAAAATTAAAAAAGTTTCTTCTGCTTCCTAGTGATTGTTGTGTCTGATCCATCTTTAATGAGTTTTAAGCTAACTGCTTACTAGGAGATAATACATGTCAGATCCGGAGCTACAATTTATGCCTACAATTCCATTGACTTCACTGGAGCTACTCCTGTTCTCCCCAGCTGAGTAAGTAACCCCTTGAAGTTCTGGGAGGAAGTACATTACATTTTTCAGCTGGAAAAGTGGACCCAAATCTTTCCATCCTGGGCTCTGAGCCAAGCAGCATAGCTTTACCCTTTCCCACATTCAGCATCTACTTGCATTTCAATAGCAAAGTCTGGAAACTGTCAAAAACTGCTCTGGTGGTGGATCTGGTCCTTGTCTACAGCTACATTACTGACATGTATATCAGTGCTTTCAATACACTTACAGTCAAATGCCTTTAAAGACTGTGGAAACTTGTATATACATCTTTTAATAAGAGAAAAACAGATGTCCTTACAATCAGTAATATGGGAGTTAGTGTTCTCTATCTGTGTCACCCTTAGCTGCAGCTCTTTTGAAAATTGGTTTGAAAGAAAAGGCTGTTTTTTTCATGACACATGTATATGTTTTGTAAACAAAGAGCATCAGCAAAGTTCAAATGTACTGTGACTTCACTCGCTGAAAATATTCTGCCTTTAGATGGGGTTCAGACAGATGGGCCTCAGATGCTGCTCAGGCCCATTTGTGAGCCTGCAGTGGGTTAAGTCTTCCTGCTATTGATCATGTGGATGGTTCAGAGTAACTGCAATTTCTGCACCGAGTAAGGGCGGAATTTTTTATTGAGGGAGTCATTATTAAAAGTTTAAGTGAGCAAGCATCCTTTTCAGAGTGAAATTCCAAGCTTTTCAAAGTCAGTGGAAATTTTGCCATTGGCATCACTGGAGCGTGTATCATTCCTGAAGTTCCTAACCCTTGTCCACGCCTGCTGAAACTACAGTAAGCAAGGCAGGCTTGCCTTCTTCATATGTCCACTCTACGTGCCTTTGAGGACATATGTGCTGAATGAGAAGGATTCAGCTCATTTATGAAGGTCAAAATTGCTACATAAATAGTTGTCTTTCATCGTAATTGCTGTTCTTCATAAAAGCACATTTGGGGATTGAAGCATTGTGGCCTCAGCACCTAATGCTCTTGCCAGGATATATTTGCAATCGATCTCCTATGTACACGGATTGCTACCAAAACCACCCAGAAACACAGAAAATGCCAGTACTCGGAGGGCACCTGCCATTGAAAGCTGTGTCCAGAGCCTGCAGCTGATGAAGTGTTAAGTGGCAGGAGAGAGTCCCTGCCCCAGCCATGCCGCAGCGGGGCAAAGCCTCCAGCTCCTCACAGCCCTGCCCTGCCCCACCATGGGCTCACTGAGCCGGGCCCACCCACAGGCCCACGGCTGGGTTTGGCCTCCGCCCATCCCCGGGGAGGTGCCCTGTGCCCGGGGCTGAGGTTGCCCTGGTGTCCCCCGGCTGCCCCACTCCTGGTTGGGGCGGTGGGACGGGCCCTGACTGCTAGGGCCTGCCCCGATGGACGCCCATGGGGGCCCCCAGCCCCAGGGAGTGTTCGGCCCTTCGGCACCCCGACAGCGGCAGCCAGAGTTTCCTGAAGGACTTCTCCCATCTGTCGTAAGTTTTGTTGCCTAGGGAGTCTGTGATAAAGTCTTTTTTTGGCATGTATGGGAGAGGGATGGGTGGGAAGCGGGGGATGGGGAAGAAAGGTCCTCTCTTCCCCTTTCAGCATGCAGCTGCAGATCCACCTCCGTCTCACCTTCAGGATTCAAGGAAACCAGAGAGACCAAGACAAACGCAAAACTCGCGCAAAGCCCCAAACCAGCCTCTCCTTGCTTTGGTTCTCTTTAAAATGTCACTTCTTTCAGATGCTCTGACTGAAATCTGGTGTCGGCCTCTCGCTGAAACCTCAAGGGCAGAGCTCACGCAGGTCTGTATGACCCTCCCATGGCAATGAAAAGCAAGGTTTGTCTGTGCTGCCCTTGTCTACCGGCCCATGCGATGGGAAAAGAATGTGTTATTCTTTGGAGTCAAAGGTGGCCACCTCCTTTTTTTGTCAAACCACAACTGCCTGCTGCATTTCTTATATCAGCTTCTGAAGTCCTTCCTCTGCTTTCATTCATCCTTACCTGACCATACTCCCACAGAATTTACAGTCCTTTTTAGCAAATCTTTTTATCAGATAAGCTGGGATGCTAAAATAATGACAGCATACATCTGGCTAACGTGCTATTTACTGTCATTTGATTTTGGTGGGATTCTGCCTGAGGGAATACTTTTATTCATGCCCTGCAGATGGGGAACTGAGGCATAGATTATAAGCGATGTCCAAAATTACACAGCGTGTTTGTGACTGAGCTGGGGAAAAGGGCTTCTGATTAAATTATCAGGCAGAAATAAAATGAAAAAAAAAAAGCAACAATTTTTTCATATGACACACAGTTAAACAGTGGAATTCATTGTCACAGGCTGATGGCTGTATCATAAAGGCCAAAAGTATGAGTGGATTCAAAGAGGGATCAGACAGCTTCTTGAGGGAAAAAAATCATCAGGGTCTATAAAATATAAAAACACACATACAGCCTCCAGTTTAGGAACTTTCCAAATGGCAGGAAGGTGGAAGGTGAGTTTTGGCAGGGAAATACCTACTCTGCTGTTGCCCTGTTCTCATCTTCTAGTACCTATTGTCAGATCTAGGATTCTGGTATATGTGTATGCATATGAATATATGTACACTTACAGATACACATACCTTATAAATATATACACACATATTCTTTCTCTCTCTCTCCTTCTCTCTCTCCCCCCCCTTATGCAATGTCCTTATATGATGTCTTTTGAGAGCCTGCCCAAAGTTAATAAATTCTTAGAGGTGGGTCACGTGTTTGATGCAGAGTCCAATACATTCAACAGGAGGATCCACACAAGGAGCGAAGCTAAGAGAAAGTACCTCCCCACCCAACAGGTCATCTTTGGGTTGTATTTGCTAGAATAAGAGATAAGCACAGCTCCAGGTGCTCAGTCCAGGACTGCAGTCTTGGATGTAGCAGGCTGGCCTCCAGCCAGCCTGTGGTGCAGGTGGAAATCACAAGAACTGGTCCATGCTAGCACTGATGAGACAAACCTCACATTACAAGGCAGCAGTGCTGGATGCAGCTATGGTACTAACATTTTCAAAGTCTCTATCTGGAGGCCTCACAGTAAATATCTGTGGAGCTCAGTAGGGTCATCTTGGGTTAAGACAAGAGATCTGCAACTTTGGCTCATCATGCTATTGACACACGATACGTTCTGGTAGCCCCAGTGCAAGGACTTCTGTCCTTCCCAGCCTCCATGGTCACTATATTGTACCTTGTAACCCCAGCACCCAGCTTGCAGTTGCCTCCCACTTGGGAACACTAGGAAGAAAACTGTTCACACTGAGCACCCTGAAGCCCATGGATGTCTACTATGGCAGCTATAATTTGGCCCAGAAGATTTAGAAATGAGGCAGTGTCCTTTCTGCTCCTGGTGCTGGAAATGTAATTTTAAATGGAAGCTATGTCACAGGATGCAAATGGATGGTGCTTATGAAGTTGGTTAAATTTGAGGCAGCAGATACGCATCTAGACATGACACTTTTTGCCTACACACCATGCTCCATTTTAGAGAAGCATCCTGGTTTGCCTAGTCCCTCTCTGATGCTGTGTTATTTTCACTGTGCTCCAGTAGCTGTCCTCTCAGAGTAATAGTTGCACTGTTCCTGCATTCAGGATCAGAAGCCTTCGCTCAATGGGAAACTGCAATGCTTGCCACATATTTATTGGAGAGTACTCTATGAAATGCCATTTTAATGGAGCATAACTCTCTCTATGAACAGAGCCTAAAGAATTCTCTGTATAAACTCAACTTGTTTTAAACTGTTTTTCTATGGTTGTCAAAACTCTCTGTCATGTTTTTCTTTTGATTGTGGTTTTTTCAGCTGTCTCTTTTTGCTGTGTGAAGCTAATGGATGATTACATGAGGAAAAAAATAGGCATCCTAGGAGAAGTGGCAGAAAGGAACTCAGGTTTGTTTGTTTGGTTGTTTTTTTTTCATTTGTTCTGGTTTACCTCAAGCTGCCCTTTGGGGTGTGATGTTTGGCTGGTTACTCTTGCTCACTGCCTCTCTTTTCCTTACATCTTTCTGATGTGTATAGCATATCCTAGGACATAAAAAGAGCTGGCAGACAGGATAGTTAGGAGAAGGATGCTGTGAGCTTGATCTGGCAGAGTTTCCATTGCATTGCAATTTCAAAGGAAAGGGAAATCTTTTCGCAAATTAAAGCTTCAGGAAAAACTTAACACAATATAAGAGCAACAGAATTATTTCTTCTCCCCTCCCAAATACAATGAAAACAGATGTTAAAAGAAAAAAAAAAAGATTGGGCGTCCAGATTTTCCTCTGTTATATGCACTATTTCTGATCATGTTATTACTGAACTCAAAACCAAAATTGGCTAATAAAATGGCTAGGTCCCAGCTGAAAGGCAAACACTAAATAAACATAGCAAAGCAAGTTAAAGGTAAGTTAGATTCTAAATAGTTGGCTCATTTGAATAATTTAAAACATTTGTGTTATTTTGGGAAGGAAATGTATTTTTCACACTGTTTTTAGAGCTAGGTGAAATTATAACTGGAGATACCCCTTCAAATGGCTGCAAAACATAAGACTGGATTTCACAACTACAAAACACCTATCCAGTCTTGCTGACTTCACTGGAATTGCTAAAACACAATGCCTCTGAAAATCAGACTTAGTATCTAACTACTCTTGGCCATCATGGAGCACATCACCTTTGTATTTGAGGAGTAAAGGCTGATGGCTGAAATCTGAAGATTTAAATCAGCATATGGCCACTATTACTGGAATTTGGAAGAAGTGCATCTTCTCATTCTTTTTTTTTTTCTAAATAAGCAGGTTCCCATTCCTGAAGTATTTATTATTCAAGGTCTTCTAGCTCTTGAAAGCATACTGCATTTGGAAAGATTTCAGTTAGTAAAGATGGTAGAGACTTTAAAAAAAGAAGTGATTTCAAACTATTTCCACTAACCTGGCCAAAATATTTTCATATAGCTAGACATGATTTGATATTTCCAAAAGCAAAGGTGAACCCTTCTCTTCCTGCACTTCACATGTAACCTGGTTTGGAAAATAACCAACCTTTCCACTCCGTGTAACTTGTCTCTTCTCTATTTGGGTATGTTTCGTCTTTGATTTTACAGGCAGAATGAGCATGTGTAACCTTTCATACTTCAAATTTTCCCTGGTATACCCCTGATCAACCATGATTTGACAAACTGGTTAATGAATTAAATCACAGTTGCTCACATTTTAAAAAAAACAGCCTATGTCAAATCTGGATGAAATTCTGTGATCAGACTGACTTTGCATGTTTAAGGAACCTGCTGATAGGCTGCCAGGCCCTTAAAGATGCACTGTAGTGCCATCAGAACCCCATAAAAAGTTTAGGCTTCATTTGCTTTTGTGCTTTCATTTTCCATTCTTTGCAAAGGTGAAAGAAGTTCTCCCCTCAGAATCCTTTCTGGTGTTACACTGCCTGTACCAGCCATAAGGATTTGAATAACATGGGGATCTTTGGTTGCAAAATTTTTTAATCAGGTATAGTATCCCCTAAAAATAGGTTTGCTTTTACTTTAAGAAACTATTTTCCTTTCCAATGTTCAGGGATAGTATGATCTAATTTGGATTAACAGTTGGTTTAACCACACCTCTGAGCACTGGGATCTTACTGTGGACGTGGTTCAGCAGTTCCTGTGAGGCACTGCTGTTGCTGAAGCTGGGACCCAGAGCTGATGACAAAGCAGTGTAGCTTAGAGGAGGAGGGAAAAAAGTAGCAGTGGATAGCCAGCCTAGGAGGAAAAGACAATGAAGTTTGACTAAAAGAGGATGGTAATAGCTGCGTCTTGAGGTAAATTACTCCCCTTCTCACAGCTTTCTGACCAGAAGTTCACAATTAATCACATCTGATGTCATGTAAAAGGAGTGAATACAGTATGCAGAGTATTACTGCACATTCATGCCTTTACCTTCCTGCATCTTGGCTACTGAAGCTGGAGTTTCATGTCAAAAGAGACTAAAATTGTAAGACTGGATGTTGGCAGATGATACTCTTCCATGTAGTGATTCAGGGAGTCTGGTGGAGGCAAGGGGGAGAGCCCCAAGTAGAATAAGGAAATATTAACTGATATGCTATATAACTGGGCTATAAATAGGCACTTTTATTTATATGTTCACATTTTTTTTTAACAAGTTTGTATCTGGGTGTGTGCAAGGATCATCTGATTCAGTGAATCTGATTCTGGAAGTTAAAAGGAGACCACTGAAAAAAAGAGATCACTCTACCAGCAAACTTATCCTAGCTGAGCTAGGGGCTGAGCTCTGATACCCTGCAGGTATCCAGTGTGGGCAGGAACAAGATGACCACACTGCTGTTACTGACCACACTACCAAAATCAGAAACTGAGACACCTAAGTGGAAGCAGTGAGAGATCAACTGCACATACTGAATCCTCCAGAGGCCAGGGACTATGAGCATGCTCAGCTCCAGTCACTAGATGCACCATCTTCCTTGCCAAACCCATGGCTGATGCTTGTGAACTCTTTTTAGAAGGAGAAGATGAGAAACAGGTCTCATCTGGTAGTTCTTAGTTTGTCACATTACATTTGATTAAAATCTGAACTTGGCAAATCCCTGAAGATCTTATTCTTGAAGGAATGCTGCATGTAGCACAAAGCAGTTGCTGGATTTTTTTTTTTAACATGGCAAAGGGGCTGTAAAGCTTACTTTGGGTTCACAAAGGAAATTTGGATGGTCAGTGGACTGCAGACCAGGATCAGGTGGGTGGTCTCTACCGCCAGTCACGAAAAAAGAGTATGCCGAATACATACAGTTCCCCCCTTCTGTCTCAGTGTTTTAGAAAGCTAAGGCTTTTCCAGGTTGTAATAGCTCATGATAGTGTTGTGTAGTTTCCTATCATGGAAAACGTCAGAAAAGAGTAAGGTCCTTCTGAGATGGGTGCCCACAGGACAGATCAGCATTTTGGAACAATTGTTTTTTAACCTAGGGGAGTTTCACATTCAAGCAGCCACACACACTGAATTGGCCAGCTGTCCTGAATCCTCAATAGCAGTTCAGTGGAAATTTCCTATCACCTGATTGCGCTGAGTTTTATTCACATTCAGAGTCTTACTCATCTAGAAGCCAACCTGAGTTTCAGGAAAGGATGCCTGTGCCCCTATTCTACTGTCTATAGCTGTTAACTGCAGTCAAGCTTGCACCTCTTAAGAGATTTTATCTCTTACTGTTAGAAACAAAGAAAACACATTAGAAAACAAGCTGCTGTTATTCCAGTGTTCACCTAAAGCGACAAGGGCAGGAAACCGGCTGTAACCTCAGGCTCTTCTCATGCCCTTGTTATTCCATTAGGCAAGAGAAAGAAAGAATGACACCATGCATTGGTGGCTAGGGACCCTACCTGGAGAGATGGACACCTTTCACACACTTATTGAGGGAATCCAGTACAGTATGAGGATATGCTGCAGCTTATTCTTGAAAATTAAGTATTGCTTGCAAATCAGAGAGAAGGTATCTGAATCACCTCCTGTGGGCACAGAGCAGCTTCCTTTCTGCAATGTTGTGACTAGAGCATGAATCTGTGTCTCCATGTGAATTCCTAAACTGAAATGTTTTGGAGATTTTAAATAATCACTTGCAAATTTTTTTCTGTTTGTTTTTGGTTTGTTTTGGTTTGTTTGTTGGTTTTTTTTTTTCTTTTTCTTTCTTTCTTTTTTTTCTTTTTCTGAAGAATCAAAGTCATTCAGCAGGAACTGTTCTGCTGCAGAGCTAGTAGAAGTGTCGCTCTTTTTCAGATAACCACTCTTTTTGTGCTTGGCTTCCAGATCTGCTAGATGCCATATGCTTTAAGCCCCTGGAGTCTGAAAGGAGTCCAGAAGCAGCTCCTGGCTGGGGTCTCTACAAATATACTTGGGCACAGAAGTCCACTATATAGCATAATTTCCTGGGAACTATGACTTACAGTTTCAGCTTGCTGTCTTCCTGAGACTAATGGTGAATCCTCAAACTCTGACACAGTGAAAAAACACCCCTTCAGAAATCTCCTGTAGTATTTTACATACTGTTTAACCTTTGAGAGACACTTGATGAAAGAGTAGACTTGGACACACATGAATACCTATGTGCATACACACAGGGCATTTCTGAAAACATTATTTTTTACAGGATTAAATATATGCAGATGCATGTATATGCAGTATAAACTCCCCCTGTCTTTCCCTTTCCAGTTCCCTTGCTGCTCTAAACCAGTATATGTCATGGGGTCAAGCTGCAGTCCTCAGTACAGCTCATACCACATGCTCTGAACCATGATTTGTCTTGTCCACCTTGCTTTGCTGTTTCCAGTGCAAAGCCATTCTCTGAGCCTCTCCATTCCCTTTTTCTTGCAGGTAACATCTTGTATGACTGTGTGAGATTGTCTGGCTTTAGCTCATCTTGTGCTTCATGACTTGCCTTTTGCAAAATTCTTCCTCTGTACAGGAGGAAGGGTGATTGCTTCTCTTTTCCATAGCATGTCTTTCTGTTAGTCCAGTGGATCTTCACTGTATCTGTTCTGGGAGTGATGTAATGTATAATGCAAGCTCTTGATAGAGGCATTAAAATAGACTGCAATATCATAACTCCATTAACATCAACAGCAATTGAAAAAGTATACCTTTGCAAATCCCACAAATCACCACAAGGACTAAGTCATGAATGGTTGCCATGCTAAGAAACTGCATTTTCAACAAATAAATGATTTTTCTAACTCAGCTCTACATATGTCAGGCTAATGTGCTTGAATTATATGAAACTGGTTATGTCATATTACTTGTGTATATAATATATCATCTCATATAGCTTCAATAAGTAAAGCATATTATGATGTACTTATAGCACATGTAGACTGTATTTATATCATATGTAAAGCACATTATATATTAATATAAATTTAAGCCTGAAACTCTCATATATGTCAGTATCCATAAAAACTTTGACGTGTCCTTGTAATACAAGGAGCTAAAGTAACTGTCTTGGTTCCCTCAAGCTGGACATACATGCAATGCAATATATCCCATGCCTCCACCTACATGTCATAGCCACACTTGCTTCACTGCTCCCATCCACCTGGGGAGCCTAGAAGTGGGAAGGGAGCCCTTTTCCTTGTGACCCACTGAACATGGGCTTTTGGGAGACCAGGACTGCAAAAAGTGTCATTGAGCACACCTGTCCCCCCTCCTTTTTTTAAACAGGATTAGGTTGTAGACAAATCTCCATGCACTTTAGAGGAAAACACACCTTAGTGCTCTGAGTACAACATTGAAAGCTGCAAAGGAAGACAAATGACATAAACAGGGTGCTTCCCATGAGCCAGGCTGCTGTTCAATTAGTGTTTCTTCCTTTCTGTTCTCTGAGTCACTCCTTGTCTCCTTCTTTAGCTTCCTTCTGTCTACCTCTCCCTCTCTCTTTCTCAGGTGGAAAATATGATGTGGCCCCCTCAGTGTGTCTGTCAAACATATTGGCTCCTCAGCTAATCTTTGACCGGACCTGACTATGTCTCTTTCAGTGAAGCAGACGATTGGTTTCCACTTAAACCTTTGGGATCTTAGGGCTCAGGAAGAATAACTCCAAGCACTGCATTTGGGAAAGCTTTATTAACAAGTTGAAAGTGAAAGAAAGGTAATAATTGCATTTAAACAATCAACCAAAGCAAAGCTCACCTCTGGGTTTATAAATTTGTAGGGAAGCCATAATTACAAGGGGCCTGTGTTGCTACATTGCATTTGCTTTGAAAACCAGACCGCCACCCCGCTCCCACTGGATGCATAATTGGGTCCTCATAGGCCTCTTGAATCAAAGTAGTGTTGCAGTAAAAGTTTATTTATCCAGTGCTCATTAAAAGAGAAGCTGAATGGAAAACTCCCACTTTGGGGATGGGATTAGATAGCCCTAGAGTATTCCTCCTCCCATGCCCTTTCAAGGTTTTTTGTTTCTAAATCTGCTCAGCAAGAAAAAGTAAATTGCCAGAAGTGAGATTAGTGGAGAATATTGTCCCAAGGACAATAAGGCTTTATTGCAAGGCTGGTATGAGATCCCTGCTTCAAAAAAACTACAAGACCCGGAGGTGTGTGAGCTCTTAATTGCCTACCTCTGATAAACTAGCAGTGAAAAAAAAAAAAAAAAAAAAGAAAAATCCCATTCAGCTGTGAATTAGCCTGGATCAAGTCCACTTGCTAATCAGAGTTTAATGAGGATGCTGCTGGCCTTAACATATTCAAAATGTTCAAAACTGCCCTGGCTTCATGTTTGTGCAGTTGGTATTTCCTCTCTGCTGTCAATTCTGCACACAGACCCTCGTGAATCTTTAGAGAAGATAATTATGTCTGGGACAGGCATGGTAGGGAGAGTGGGAGAGTATGTACCTCAGAAGGAGTGAAAACGTAAGGCTGAGAGTTACTCAGCTAATTCATTCCCATATCATCCAAATTGTCTACGCCTCAGCTGCTGGAATAAATACCCCTATTTGCTCATTGTTAGTCAGACCCATAGAGCTTGGATATATAGCAGGATTTCTAATACTGTATCACAGTCAGCCTTTATCTGTCCTTGCTCTGAGGGGAATCCATGGGGTAGCTGTACGTGCCAGTCCCAGGGTTCAAGAATCATGGGTCACACCACTTGCAATCACGACTGCCATTTGCTGTTTATACAACCCCTGATAAAGATCAGAAGCCATGCAAATATAGCCACAGTGCCAGAGAGCTTGATGTATAAAATCAGGAGATGCTTTGACATTTGTTGGCTATACTGAAGTTAGTGAGTTAGCCCACTGCAGTAGCTACATGGCTGAAAGCAGAGGCCTTTGTGCACCCAGTAGGCTCCAGGGCACTGGCAGAAGCAAGCAGGCACTGGCAGGTACCATTTGATCCTATTCCTCATTCCCATCCTACTGTTCTAAACTAGATGCTATAATGATACCAAATTAAAAAAAAATCTGAAAAAAGGACAAGAACTCAAGATTTTGATACCTTATAATTATGGGCTTGATTTGGGATGTGGGACTGAACATATGAAACTAAAAAAGCTTTTACACAAACCTTTTTGGCTATGCAGACCAGTACGTGATACTCACACTGTGAGATAAAAGTACATCTTCTGTTGGCCAACAGGATTAGGGCTGTATGTTCAGTCAGGGACTGCTGATCGGCAAAGATGTTACTGAGTGCAGTTACAGTGGGTCAAGTGCATGCTGTCTTGTGCTCAAAGCTTAGTTTGTCCACAGCCTACCCCTCAAAGTCTAATAAATCTTACAAACTGGTTATAAGGCTGTGAAGTCTGTATGCTGCAAAGCATGGGTTACCCACAGCCTGATTCACCTTGCCCTGATTTTATACTTCTGTTGAGTGCAGTGGAGTAGCTCTTGATTTGCAGCAATGCAAATGAGAGGGAAATCAATTGTGGGAGACCAGGGGTGGCTTACTAACATTCAGATTTTCTTGATTATTGCATAAAAATTGCATTAATCAAGCTTCCTGTCTGTCTTTGTAGAACAGCTCTTCAAGATGGCAGGGAAAATATGAATTTACTATTATCTGCCATGAATAATTCTTGTTGAGATTCTTGTTTAGACAGAATATTTTCATGACTTTTGCAAGTGTGTGGCCTCACAAAACCCAAACTGCTATTGGTTTTAGTGGAAGTAATATGTCGAGGCAGGATATTATTCATTTAAGGTTGGAACTATGTGTAAAACACACACTAATTGCAGCTGATCCCGGGCTTGCTTACTCTTAACATTCATGTCATCCATTATGCAGTTAGAAGATTTCAAGTATGGTTTTTGCAATGGTATCTGATAAAGAAATCAATCAACGAATCGAATCTCTATTTTTTTTTTCCCTCTAAAACCTAGAGGAATAATATCAATCTGGCAGCAAGTTGGGAGTTTATTACTTAAAGCACTAATATCTGGTGCTAAGGCAGAGATCATATTGACTGTACAAGGGATATTTGAAAAATAAAAACCTGCTCAGTAATTAAAAATTGCCTTAGTTAAAGAATTCGTAAAGACATTAAATTTTTTAATGAAAAGGCACTTTTAATCAAAAAGCTATTGTCCAAAAAAAGATCTTCAAGTCAATATCCCATTATAGTCTCTGAGAAAAAGGCATTGTCTTCAAAAAATACTTATGGAAGCATGGTCCAATACTACAGAAATGTAGTACAAATGCAATTTAATGTAATCTGACCCCATCATAAATAATTTTTTAGAGCAGCAAGGGAAATGAGAAGAGGAAAGGCAGGGCGAGTTTACACTGCATGCATATACATCTGCATATATTATATGCTTTGAAGAATAACATTTTCAGAAATGCTTTGCAAAACCTGTATAAAACTTAGATGGTTCTCTGTAAAGCTTCTTCTATTCTTGCTCTAAACTTTCATCAGCTTTAATCACAGACATGCTGGAATCCCAGTGCTTCTTAAATAGTATGCATTAGTAAACAAAACCCAGCTACAGCTACATTTTTTGCGTTTTTACATAGTTGATGATTTAGTTTTCCTTCTCTTTTTTACCAGGAGGCACACCTTATCTGAGAATCTACATAATAGAAACATTTTGTGACTAGATACTGAAAGAAAAGATGTTCACATAATCTGAGTATAAACAGGATCTTTTTAAAAGAGCACATAGTTCATGCACCATTTAGAAGCAACAGCTTTCTTTCCAACAAGTAATCATATTTGATACAAAGAGGCCTGGGTAAGCCCAGCCAGATATGAATTATTTGGGTTTAAGAATGCTGAAATGTTCCATCTGGATGATAAATTCTTAAATGAAACATTTAGACATTTCCAGAACAATTTTTTTGACATTTTCAAAATGAAATGTTTTGATATTTCTGAATCAGTCTTTTCTCCACTTTTCATTCTGTACATTGTTTTGCCATTTTGACATTTTGTTTCAGTTCAGGACAAACCCAAATATTACAATATCCTTGCAGTAAGAAATTCCAAATTTGGACCAGGTCTGCTTCTGATAATGAATCACATGTAAAGTTGTTCAAGGTGTTATGAATCTCAAACAAACTTTGGTTCAGGTTTGAACTGCAGCTGAAGGTTCAAAACTGTTCTTATTTTACCCAAATTACAAGGCAAAACATGTCAATGACTTTAAAAGTCCTTTGCAAGATATAGAATCCTTTTGCTCCAGAGTAATCTGCCAGAATTGAAAATATATAATAAATTTTTAGAAGCTTTAAGGAATGGCCATAAAATAAGACTTATAAGACAAACTATTCAGGCAGTGAAAGGTCATAAGGAGACCCAGTGCTTGCATTATAGCTAAAAAAGGTTAGTAATATTTGTAGAAGGTCAGTGTGTAGTTCAAGATCTAAATTATTCTCATGTAAATCCAGTTATAGAAGGCTCAGTTTTCTCTGAGTGCTGAAAAGACTATGTGTTCCCCGGTTAAGGCTTGATTCTTATCTCTTTCTGGAGATACCCTGTTTACTTGAAGACAGACAAATGAGAAAGACAGTTGTGGATGGTGCAAAACCATCACTAGAAGCATTGGACCTTACTGCTCTTTTATTTGCCCCAGGATCCAGGAGTAACTTCTGCTGAAGCCAGTGAACCAGAATTTAGCTCTTAGTATGGCTTTTTGCATCTGTCCTGTGCATAGAGGCTGCAGTAGCCACCCTAGCTGAGCACTGGCGATGCACAGCTGAATGTTCTATCGTGAAAGAAAGAGGAATGGCTGGGCCACTCGCTGCTTTAACTGATTTGAGCTACAGACTGGAACACACTGAGCTGTGCAGAAAAGCTGTATATCAAAGCAGCTACTGGGCTGTTGTTGCTATCTGCAGGAGACTGGGGCAGCCTGGAATCTGTGACATTAAAAAGGTAGCGTAAAGAAAGCTTGGACTCCTGGGAGGTGCAGGACGTAATTTAATATCATCCCATTGGCATAGAATAAATGCGAATGAGGGAGAAAAGAGGCCCATGGTTTACAATAGGCTCAGTAATACTTCATGCATTTCGAGCAGGCGCAAAAGAACAGCACAACAAACGCTTCTAGAAGTTTCCTAAAAAGCAGCCTTTCTGCTTAGATAATTTTTCAAGGGCTTGGTATGCAGGAATGAAACAACATTTTAAAAAGAAAATTTCCAAGTCATGAACTTCTTTGAAGGAGTTCCCAACTCCTTCAAAACTCAGAAAGGGTTTGTGTTCATTTCAAGTTTTGGGTGAAAATTTGGGTCAAGTTTCAAGATGGTTTCTCGACCTCTAATTACTATTATTAGCACTCCTAAATGGACTCTTTAGAAAATTCCTTGACTAAGGAGGGCTGGAGTGAGCTAATGAGTATGACAGGGAGAAGAAGGTCCTTGTTTGAATTTTAAATACTCCAGCTCACTAATTGGGGACCAACAGAGAATGCTTCTTTTGGAGTGGAGAGAGTTCAGGGGCAGGTGGGAGCAAGAACAATATTTTTTAGACCTGTCACTTTAAAATATACCTACTGCTGCTTTGACGTGGCACCAAATGAATTTTTAAGCAACAATAAGTAACCTTATCCTCCCTTTAGGCACTTGCAGGGCTTATTTGTTTTTGTTTTTAAAAAATGAGCTGGGCAGGTTTTTCCAAGGTCTCATGCCTTTAATGAAGAATAATGATCTCTGATGATCCTGGCAACAGGCATCTTTTCTTTTCCAAATAAAAATGAAGAGGCAGAGAGCCTCGTGCCTACAGCTCTGTTATGTGTTAGACCAGCAGAGTCCCCACTGACAGTGCTGTTCCAATTGGACACTCTTCCTGTCTTCTATATATTTTTGTTTTCCCCTTTTCTGGTAAATATATTTTTGGATGCTCTTCCTGCCATTGCATGCATCATTCCCACCCTCAGGACACACCCTGATTTTTTTTCCTCAGAGGACCTACAACTTCAGTAGCCTTATCCAGCATGGAGAAGATGTCCAGAACTTTTTTTTGTGACAGAAATCTATTTCAGTGATCACCACCTGAACACAGCTGACATAAATTCCACATTTTTTCTTCTGGGAAAAAAAAAAAAGTATGAGTAACGCATTTACTTTTCTTATTTTGTCTACAGGACTTGTGAAAGCTGTTGTACATGCTAATGTACAACATTATGAGTCCCTCATAAACTTAGGGATGATGCGGATTCATACATTAGACTCATGAAAGCTCTGCGGATTGGGCTGTACCCAGTATTTCAGAAGGCAATTCCAAGTCACGAACAACAGAGTATCAAAGTGACTCCCTGTTTCCAGGAACATTTTCTTCTTTCTATAAGCCAAGGAACCCAATGAACTGATATATTTAATTTTGACTGATTTTTGGCCAATTATTTTTTCTTCTGCAATTACACTTATATAGTCAATTCCATCCATGTGCAGCTATACAAAGTTTAAGGATTACTTAGGGTCAGCCCAAACGCTCTCTTGTGTATAATGTTCGTGCTCTCCGGCTGTACAGAGAACTGAGTCCCACAGTTCCGTGGTGACAAACTAGCTGGGGGCTGATGTCTGACTTGGAGTAAATTGCACACTCAGTTCCCACACTACACATATGCCTCTATAGCCCTGATTGTTCTTCTACTGATAAAATAAAGAAAGCCTCAGTTGTATTTGAAAAATTTGGTTCTGTCTATGAAAATGCTTTAACACCAATGCAAGGCAACCTTGCTCATCCTTTTGTGTCTACAGAGAGCTGATGAAAATCTGCCAGAAGTATTGCAGCCTGATTTTACAAAATAGTGCTGATAAGAATGGGAGCTTAGTTAATCTAAAGTGTCTCAGAAAGGGTCAAAATGTGCTTATACAGCTACGATTACACAGTGTGTTGTGTCCCAGTCCTGCAATGTGCTGAAGCCTATTTGATTTCTTGGGCCTTTCCAAGGCACTTTGGCACATGCTGGTGGACTGCATAGAATTGAAGAAGCGACATACTGCTTTTCTCCCCTTCCTGCATAACTGTATCATTCAGTTAAAGCAGTTTTGCTGACATTGTGCTGACATGTTGATTCTCACGCGGAAACATAGGGAAATAGATGCTAGGATTAAGAGGAGAGACTAATCTTCTTATTTGCTCTTACTAAATGGTTTTTAGTACACTGCACAGAGCACTTCCTAGTTTTTGTGTGTGCATTTGCGTTGCGTTGGAAGACGGACCTAACTGGAGAGAAAAACGGGACCCAACGTGAGCTTGTTACTATGCTATAAACATACACTCTCACTCCAGCTATCAGCTCCATAGAGATTTTGTTGCTTGCTTTTCCCATTTGCTGGGCAGGCTTTGCTCTGCTCCTTAGGCAGAGGCAGGCAGCTGTTTTCAATATCCAAAGGACAAACCTTGAAATAAGTGTGAGGTGGCATCCTTGCACTCTGGCTACAGATTATGAAAAGATTTGATAAGGGGAGGGAATAAAAGTAAGAAAAGTTGGCAGCTGCTTTCTACACAAGCTGTGCAGTCAACCTCTTGGAATGGACTTAAACAGCTTCAGAATAGGTCACCTAAATGTATTCTCTCTTTTAAGTAGGTTTAAATAAAAGCCGACTTCTGTTTCTCCTTCCCTTTTCCTTGACATCCCAAGGCAGTGCTGCCTGTGGGAAACCAGGCACATGATGAGGGGGACGTGTGGGACAGATGGAACTGGTTTTCCTCAGTGATAGACACATGACTCTTCTCCTTAGGCCTGCCATGACTTCAGTAGCTCAAAAATAAGTTGGGCACCAGAAATGGGCCATGAAGCCAATGAAGGCTTCTTTCCATAATACATTCATGTTCCTACAAATCCCATATGCACAGAATATGTCTTTATCTTTGTGGCACTGTGCAGATACTTATGAGCCTACAAGGAGAGGGTTTAAGTATCTGGCCAAAACTGACCAACCTCAAGTTTGCCAATGACACCTACAGGTTAGAAGGAAGGATGTGGATGGCTTTTTGTAAATGTGTACCCAGGTTACAATCTTTGAGATAGACAGGAGTCCTCCTTGCCATGCCTGGCCCAGAGCTCCCAGCCAAAGAGTGCTGCTCATGCCCTTGCCACCCCAGCCAGGTTCAAAGGCTCTGGAGAGCCCAGAAACATTCAAAGATTCTGTTGCCCTCGTTTGTTAATGAGTTCAGTGCCAAGCATGTGTTTGTGCAACTTAGCACTGGGGAAGCCAGACTTGAAGTGCCTCCGCTAGCAGTGCTCCTGTGTAGGAGTCCAGGCCTCAGCTCTCCTGGTCCATATGCAAAATATGAGCATAACCAAGACCTTGCTAGCTGTCTATGCGAGGTCTTGGTTTTGCTTGTATTTCACAGATCCTCAGTGTCACTTAGGTACCTAGCACATCTCAAGAAACCCAAGGCCTATTGATATCAAGGACATGAATTGAAGAGGAGATCAATACTCAAAGTTCAGCTTTGAAAATCTGACCTGGAATTGTTCTAACTAAAAAAACACTCGAGTATCTCAAAATATGGGCACTTACATCCCTGGCTATGTGTCACAGGGAGTCATTCTCTTGGGCACAGCTGCTAACTGGTTGTAGGGTAAAAAAATGGGCTGCAAAGTACTTTGTGTGTGGACTGTCAGCAACCATACACCTGCACATCCTACGACAAAAGTTAAATTCTTTCTGCCTGCCCAGTTTGGCCCATCACGTGCATATGTAGGGCAGCACGAAGGCTGGGCTGTACCAAACGCTGAAGCAGTGTTCCTCATAAGTACAGTTGTTCAGCTTGTACCATCTGCTTCCCAAGCAGCAGCAGGGCCCTGCAGCTTGCCAGCCTCTCACTGGAACGGTCCAAAGTCTCAGGCTCTGGATGTAAGGAATATGCCTATGCACCTGTTGCTGGGCATCTGTATGCATACATACCCTAATTGCCTATGCGGATGATTATGTAGAAGCTCTGTTATTACGCTGTTACATGCATATCCAGCCTTCAGGGGCTCTGGTGTGTATGTTTGCAGGCATGGAGTGGTAGAAAAGACATTGTAAATCATAATTTACAAAGTAGTTTTTCAGAACAGAGTTGTGAAACATTCACAGAGATTTAGATTAGAAAGAAAGCAAGAAAGAAGAAGAGAGAAAAAGAGTGAGAAGTAGAGGAAAAGAAAGAAATCTTGAGTATGTAGATGTTGTTTTCAGAAACGAGAGACATCTGTTTGGGAAATGAAATCTGTCCAAAAAAATGAGGAGGGGGCAGGGGAAAAGGTGAAACATTGCCAGTGAAATAAAATAAAATCTCAAACTTTCCCACAGAAATCTTAGTTGAACCAACACAGAAACAGAGGAGTTAAGAACAAAGGATTTATTTCCGAAAAGGAGCCAAGGCAAAGATTGCCAGACAGAAAAAAGTGTCCATGGAATCATTAACACTGCAGGAGTCAGGAATGATGGTAACCAATAGCATCCAGCAGGTCTGGGTACATTTCTGTTTGCTTTTCACTTTTTACGTGGAAAGCTTTGGCAGACCCCAAGTGTGGAAGTCATCTTTTCCCCAGACCATCTTCTGTGGTCACTCCTCCCATGAGGCAGGTCCTGCCTCCCCTTTGGCTGATTTATGCAGCTTGCTAGGCACAAAAAGCATCAGAAAACCACTAGCTCTGACCGCAGAATTTGATCGCTTCATGGTACTGTCACCATACCAGCCCCTACCCAGTCACCCACAGTGGGAACTTGTCTGAGAGAGGTGGGCATTTTCAGGCTCTATTCTTCCTTAGCAATCCCAGGCTGTCAAAGTAACCCCTTGGAAAGCTGTCAGCCAACATAAAATCGATTGGCTTCCAGTTAATCTGTGTGGCATGAGCCAGCCTGGTCACTGTACTGGTGTGGGAGCAGTATGTTGTAACAGCAACCTTGTCCCCAGCCCCCCAAATTGTGCCAGATGCAATTCACTTTCAGAGTCAGAACCCACAGGTAGAAACAGTAAATCAGCAGTTTGGTGCCTAGCAAACATCCTCTGGATTTTTGTTTCTGTTATGTAGCCGATTCCCTGTTGTATTGACAGAGAGCTGACTGCCATAACAAATCTCCAGCACTGGGCAATTTGGGTATCCTGTTGTTGCTTTCAGTAGTGAGGATTTTATAGGCATTCCTGTGAAAACCCCACCTGCTGTGGGGTTGCTTTCTTCTTCATAGATCCACAATCTGGCTCCTTTTTTTTGATTGAATTACCAGGCTTCAAAGAAGAAATGCACAGCAGAGTATAGAGAGCCAGGAATCTTAGCGACAAAGAAAACAATTGGTATTATAGTTGCATTGTAATACCTTTCTTTATTAGTAGTAATGCTTGGAAGAACATAAGTGTTTTTAGGAACAGGCTGGTTTTTAATATCCTTTCTAAAATGACCTAAGAAGTATGCAAAGGCTCCATAATTTTAGCCTTATATTCTGTATAATTTGAGGTGCTTAACAATTCAAAATAGACATTGTCATCATCACAAAGCATATAAAGTGTGGGTGGTGAAGACTGCAGAGAATCCACAATCCTGATTCAGACTCCGTTGTTGACCAGAACAGAATCTGGCAGGAATAAAAACTTACAGAACTTCTTGGAAAATGAAAATTTAAGTCATAAGTAACACAGGAAAAAAAAACCAAACAAAAAACAATGGCAAATGAGAAAAATATGGGAAAAATTCCAGTGTCTGTCCCTGCTCATGGCATTCCCACTTGCAAAATCGTTTTTCATTCCTTTCAGCAGGGAAGCATTTATAGTTTACAAAGATGACATTAGTAATGAAAACCACCTTAAGGCAAAAAAGAAAAAAGAGGGGAAAAAAAGTGAAAATAACTAAGGTACAGAAAACACAAAAGATTTTTTTCTCAAAGAGATCTGAGCAAAAATCAAGCCAGAATTTCAAAATTTGTCCTTACAAGCATAAACTATTATTATTATTACTTTATTAAAATTAGTCCAAAAAATTTGTATAAACTAGTGTTCTGGTTTAACTCAGATCAAGGACTCAAAACTCATTCCTGATAATTTCCAACCTTTTCCAAGCACAGCCTGGTTGTTGGTGGGAACCTGATCTGGCATCTACTGTTAACATGAGCTATACTGGGAGTATCTCTGCTCTGGAGTGCTGGTAATCATAACGCTACCTAGATCCAATGTAGCACTTTTCTCCCTTGGAAGACCTTTGGACAGGACCACACATATTTGGTGCTCTTTATTCAATTGTTACATGTTTGAAATTGTAAAGCAACCATGTGCATTGAGTTACTGACGGGAAGATCATATATTTTTAGTTTTGCAGAAATAGTAGCTAAACTGCTGTGTGTTTCCCACTCCACAGTGTTTATCCTGCACGTTTGGTTTTTTTTTCCATTTGAGATAAGGGATGATTATAGCTTACTTAGGTTGTGTTGTTCAAAGCAAGTTCAACTATATTTAGTGTTTTCATTAGTGAAGGATACACTGAAGTCTTCACTTATCCTGGCCTTGTTCTACTATTTTGTTGACATCATCAACCCTAAAGATTTACTTGGTAACAGATGTCAAAGAGCATAGGGCAGTGAATATGGATAAGCAACTCTCATTTCAAACACAGTTTGGAGAAACAGGATGACTACTGATCAAAAATTATAGCCAAATTCCTTTATAATAAAGACCTTGAGACCAAAGCCGTAGGGCAGTTCAAAAGCAAGCCGTTGAGGCCATCAAAGCTACACTTTGAGGGCAATAGGAAGAACTTTTGACTATACAAAACTGGATGAAAACTGAAAGGAAAAGGCTGAAATAGATCTTGTGCTGTTGTAATGGTCAAACAGTGAAAGCAAAAAGTGTTTCTGGTGTACATAGAGAGAGTAACCATGCTTTGCTCCGCTAGCTGTCTGGGATTCATGACAAACCGAAGACTTAAGAGCTTCAGGCAGGGAGTGCAAAGTGGCAAGGAGCTCTGTGGAAATTAAACTGGACAGTGCCTGACTTTGTTGTGTTATCTAAAGGAGAGAGGAACATCTCAAAATCTGTTTGGTGAATTGGAAGTTAGACACTAGGGGAAAAGTGGACCCTTCACTTTCTGATTTTCTGTTCAAATGAACCAATTATTTTGCTGACCTCAGGGTCCGAATTTCAAAGGGGACTGAAGACAGGCTTAGGCCTGCTGCTATGGCAAATTCCAAAATACCCAATTACTGACCTCAGGAGGAGTCAGCATTCCTGAGATTAGAGTCACTGGGAGTTTACTTCACAAACTCACTTCTAATAATATACTATAGTGCAGACACCATTAACCTGCCTTTTTCAGTTAGCAAATAAGATATGTCTCAAGGCAAAATAGTTATTAACAGCCAGTGGTAGGAGTTACATCTCTAATTGGAAACAGCAACGTCTGCAGGAGAGTGCAGTAAAAGCATATAACAAGTAAATGTGTTAGTGGATTATGAGGACTCTAGGTCATCATTTCATAAAACAGCTTTAGCAGAAACAATGAATATTTCAGGGCTTCATAGATCCAAACTAATTCTGGGCAATGAAGAGTGTCCCAAGGATTAACTCTGTTCTTACTAGCCAAGTCGACCAGCATTACATTGGCAGACTTCCCAGATTTCCTTATTATTTGCACTGCATTTATTTCGATGTTTACACTGTTTTGTGGCAAGCTAATTCTCTTCTTTTCCCCCAACTGGTGTCAGGATGCTGTTCAATAACAAAGCCTTTTCACGTCAGCTGCCTGAGGTAGAGCTATTGTGTCCCAGCTGTCAGTTATACTAAGACATCTTTAGGTCTAAGTTATTCTAATATGAATGACCTGCTGTTTCTATATACAAAACTCTTCCACTGCTTTTATAATTAAACACACAAGGCAAAAGCCTGAAAGCTGAGCACCTGCTGAGCACCCACAAACTCCTGCCTGAAAGCTGAGCACCTGCTGAGCACCCACAAACTCCTGCTGAAGGCTATCAGTATTGCAGATATAGAAGTTGAGATATTTAAACATACAGAATACATTCTTTATTATTCTCAGTGTCTAAGGACATATCTTGCCTTCTGGATCAAGCTCCACTTGACAGAGTTGGAGAAGATTTCTAGACCTGGTTAAAAGAGAAACTCTTAGAGAGTTTTTCCTAATTTCTCTTTTTAGATTTTACTTAGTCCTTGCTGAGTTAACCTGTGTAATTTCAGATGACTGAAAACAGTCTAGTTTACAGCTCTTCTGTATACCATTCTAAAGTTCATCTGCATTTTGGAGCTGAATTTTATTTTGTAGATGGCAATGTTAGGCCTTAAATTATGACTTCCCAGCTGTCGGCTGTTCTATGGCCTAGGGTCTCTCATGATGGACAGCAAATATGTAGTTTTGTCACTTCTTGCAAACATGCTGAAAACAAGGCATGTTCACACTTTCTCAGATGTGCTCCAGAAAGAGGCAGTTATGTGCCTAGTCATTCACATTTTACCTACAACATACTTTTAGTCTTCTCAGGATAAAAAAAATCATTGGATTTTTACCAGATCAGATCTCATACAATTCACTGGCATGACATTTTGAAGGGCATAATATATTGTCACAGCAGAGGTCAATATGAAGAGAAATGTCTTTAAAACACAAGAAGAAAAATTTCTTTAAAACACAATCTGTTACTTAACAGCTAAAATAGATCAACACATTCTGCTCACAGAGACTTTGCCCAGAACTCAGTCCTGCAAATGCAAGAGCATGAATTTCCCCACAGTATTTGGCTCTGTTTTCAGAAGCAGCAGTACAGTAGATAAGCAGGCATCCCCACTTTCTTTCCGATATCTTGCTTATTATTGTCCAGAACCAGATTATATTTCCAGCACCTTTTATTGCTGTTCCATGCAAGCTCTGTGGAGGGAACAGCTCACATCCATTCAGCTAAAGCAGGCAAAACTATTTCCATGTTCAGACAAAGGAAAAAAGCATCAATTTCCTTGTCCCTGCAGTTGTGGATGACAATGATGTTCACATTCTCAAGTTTTATAGAACAATGCCTCCCTCCATGAAATTCCTAAAACAGGCAGCCTGCCAGGGGCATATATTGCAGCTGATACATCTAGGGGCCTTTTCACTTTTCATTATGACCTTTTTATTTCTTGTTAAATGAGGTTTGTTTCAGTAGGATTACCACAGCCATGACAGCAATGTGGTACAGTCATTCACAATTTAGAAGGTGAGACAGTGAGGCAGCTCAGGCCTACGAGGACTACTGGGCAACAAGAGGAGCACATAGCTGCTTTCTGTTTCTTCATGTATCTGCCCTGAGTTTTACACAGATAACAATGTACTTTTGCTAGATACATCACTTAAACTTACAAGCTGTAAAAAGAAAGCAAAAAACCCCAAAAGGTTTGAGAAGCTGATGAAATGCTCATTAAGCCTCCAAATGTTTCAGCTGCACTTTCAAGGAGTTTTGGCCAAGGCAGGTGGAGGTGGTTGTGTTATGAAGTTGTTCCCATTGTACTTTTCATATGTCTCTGCCATATGTCTATGGCTCTGAGCAGACTTCTTTGTGCTTCCTTGAAACTGTGGTAGCAACTACTGGAAAAGGGAGATGTTAGTGATGTGCACAGTAACCTGAGCATCAGCAATTATGGGTGTGAGTTTTCTCTAAATTCCCGAATATGGAGGCATTTCCCTGTAGCTGTTCTCTTGTTGTAGCCAGATTACCATTCCCAGTATAGGGCAGAGGAGGTGGGAGCGGAGGGTCAGCACACTGATGGATCTACTGCTCTGCTTCTAATGAACTGGGGCAGAAATCAGCCACTCTCTTAATTTGTGAACATTAAAAATATCAACAACAAAAATTCTTCAAATCTACAGCCTGCTCTAAGCATGTACCGTAGTAAAATTAAATCCCTAATAAAGTATCTATGAAATGAAAAACAAACATGTTCATCTTTTGTAGTTCCAGCCTCCCCTAATGGAAAATGGCTGTATTTCAACCAGCCACATGTCCGAGCTGTGGTTGTTCTCACAAGTCTGAATTCTTCCCTTAAATGGGATCCATCCGAGAACGGGACACTGTTGTTTCTCTTTCTGCAGACCTACATGGCAGTTAGAAACAGCACACAAATGAGCTCAGTCTTGCAACACTGAGGTCCTCTTCAGTGAGGCTGAGCCCTTCCAGCTCCAGATGAAGATGTTCAGACACTTGGAGAAGCCAGCAATGCTCGGTTGCTCAGGACCGCTCTGGCAGCCAAAGGATAATGGTGTGGTGAGGCATTTAGACATGCCAGCAGCACTGAAGGCAGCTTTGAAGGGCAAAGTCCCTCTAAACCACCAGAGTGGTGTAGAGAGCTGCAAGTGGGAATCACAACTGAGCCCGGAGTGCTGAGTACAGTGTCCTTAAATGGGAGAAGCCAGGCTGACTCCTTGGCATCTCCCACCTAGTTGTTCTGCTATTACAGACACTCAGCATGACGCAGCAAAAGAGAATGGATGAATAGTTACAGGGCTCTAGTGACACTCATTTCTATTTAACTCTCTTTGCATTAATCGGGTTGTTTAAATGGGCCCCGATGTAAATATGAATTGAGTCTCTCTGGAGTTGTTTGATTGCTTCCCTGGGAAGTTTTTGCACAGCAGAGACAGAGCCGTCTCTTATTAAAGCTTCATCAGACCATGAAAGACCAAAATGCTGGAATAACTAATGGTCTGTAATAGATCGATTCTCCTGGTTGCTGCATCTCACCTTTCACCAGGAAGCATAAATACAGGGCAGATTGCTAGAAAACTTTACCAGAACTTATCTCAGTGACTTTTTGGTTTTCTATAGGCTCATGCTGTTCATGCGTGGTAGTTCAAGGTGTCAGGATTTTACAGCTTTGCCAAGTCCTTTTCATTCAGCATTCAAGTGCCATTGATTTCCCAGACTTTGACATATACACTGATGTGACCTGGGGAATTTCTTTTATCATCTGTTCATTGTATGAGAGTTAAGCAGTGCTAGGCATTGTTATTTGTACCCTCCCCTATGGTTCTCTAAAAAGCCAATGCCTTTGCATAGCAGAAGAAGCTGGGCATGTTAATTTAAAACAAATATTATCTATTCACGGTAGTTAAATGTTCCCCATGATACTGATGGCAACAGTTGCTGTTCATGGAGATGGCTTCTTTTCTGCAGTTTGCTGGGTTTTCCATGTTGAATAATGAGCCTGTCTGAACAGCCCCTTGCACCTAGTATTTCCTAATAACTATCTCTGTGTCACTCTGTGCTTTGGCCTTCCTCAAGACATCAGAATTTGTTTCTCTTCCACCACCTATAGGGAAGTGGGTGGATTTTAGGCCGTCTCAATATGGCCCTTGCTGTGCTAATTTCTTTCTGCGAGGCTGACTTTTATGCTCCAGCTACTGACTTGCTGCATACACACAGATTGCTCCTCGTGACATCAGTGGAAATTATTGTGTGGGCACTTGGCTTGTCTTTGCAGCTTGCTGCTGCATGCAGTGATCTGGAATGTAGCTGTCGTCAAGTCCCCTGATGCTGTCTGACCGAGGTTCTGGTTTCCTCCGTAACAGGTATTCTCTGCATTTAATTTCACCACATCTCACACAAAGGAATCCCCTTTTGGGAGCCATGGAATTGGCACTGCATTAGCGAGAGGTCAGTTTGTGCAGCAGCTCTGGACAGGGAAATAGAAAAATGTCTCACACAGTCGTTTGAAAGGAGTGACTCGAGAGAGATGAAAGGTACTGCTGCAAAGAGCCTTCTTGAAAATTAACAAGACAGTTATTTGATATGAAAAAACCAGATGATTAAAATTGTGCTATACAGTGCTTTGCACAGTTAAATAATAGATACTGTTTCATGGTATCTTAAAGCCATGGTCACAGGATAATGCAGTTGTTAAATGAAATCTTTGTGTGGTGTCAGTTATGGTAGTTTTAGGAACCATTTCTCCCAAAGTCTGGAGGAACATCACTAAGAAGGTAAGTAGGAAATGAGGGGTACTCCCTTTAAACCCACTTCCCAGGCTCTCAACCACACATTTCTTGCTTCCTTCAGTCTTCTGCTTCTGTTTTTTGTCATCCCAAAACACAAAGCACCCCCAGCTTCAGTGTGCCCGTGTGTGACACACTAACTGTGCCCTTTGACGCTTGGGCATGAGCAGGCAGGTGCTGATGCCCATCACCCCCAGGCGTACGAGGAGCTTCCCTGGGCACAGCCACCACCCGCCAAGGCCTGCTGCTGCTGGCCTGCACCCAGAACCTGCCTGCGGGCTGCGCCAGCCCAGCAAGCGCTCCTCGGAAAGCATCTTTGAGCCCTCTAGTAGCATCCCCCTCCTCCGTGGTTTTGCCTCTTGGAGCCCACTGGAGCCTCCTCAGAGAGCTGCCTGCCTTTGTGGCTCGTAAGGGTACGCCTGGCTCCCATGTGAGGCTGCGCCGGTCCCGTGCCTTTCTTTTGCACTAGTGCCGAGAAAAAAGCACAAGAAGATGGTCTCCGAGAGAAGGATCTTGGGGGTCAACTGCCAAGGCAACAACAAAATACTTTTCCACCACAACTACTCCTGCTGACCTGGTCAATCAGCATCACAGTTTTAAGATCTCTCTCACTCCAATAATTTGCTCTAGCATTCCCCTATCAGCAGCTTTTCAGGGGCTAGAAATGTTTGGATATTAAGACTTTAAGCTACTTTTTGAATTATGAGTAGAAAAAAAAATACAGACTTTTTTGTTACACCTTAAGCCAGCCTAAGTTCTTATTTTCTTCCAGGCCAAAAAAATTTTTAATCGGCTCCTTCTGAACTTGGCAAGAAAATGCCCCCCTGGCTGCAGGAGAGAGTGAACACACCAGTATATAAGCCAACGAGAGGCTTTCCCCAGGCTTTAAAGGCCTGAAGATTGGGGTGCCTGTTGCTGTGAATTTGGCACTGTCAGAGTCCCCTCCCTCCTGGGGGGGGCAACCACAGTAAGGTTGGTTTTGTTCATATTCCTCTACTGTCGGAGCACTCCCTGAGGCATGGCTAGGGTCTGGAGGCTTGAGCTGTCACCTTCATGGTTTTGTATTTTAGGCAATTTTACACAACCTGCCTGATTTTCAGGTGCTGCCTGATGAGTACTCCTGGACTGCTTGGAAAACAACCCAGCGCTCAGCACTTTGATAATCTACACCTTTGAATTTGCACCTTGAGCAAAAATGCCAATAAGCTGCTCTGTTTGGACTGGGGAAGGTGGGAATGAAGCCCTTAATAAAAAGGGTAAATTAAAGGGTGATAATGTAACGCTTGAAGTAAATGAAAAGGAGACACTGGCTAATGAAACTCAACATGGCAAAGTGCAGAAGTTACACTATGTAAAGGGTGCTAATTTACTGCTCCATGAGACACCCAGGTAGTACTGAGTTCTCTGACTTTATGAATCCTGATGGTGAGACCTTGGCTTGGTTGGATTTAATGGGAATGATGGTTCATCAAAAACATGACTTCAGCGTTAGACTCCTGCTGCTGCTGCTTGTGACACCTCATGCAGCATGTGCTGCAGTACTTCAGGTTTGATTCTGTCCAAGTCATTATTTTTTGCTTGCTAGAAAGCCACAGAGTATTAACATCTGTTTCTGATGGATCACTGAAGGAACTGAAGACTATGCTCACCCCTCTGACGATTTGGGTGGGAGAAGAAGGAGGGGGAGGAGTTACTTGAGGCTGGATTTTCAAAGGTAAGTCTCAGATGCATTGCCAGGTAGCAAGTGGATTAACCAGTTATTGAGCATCAGCTGAACTGTGGTAACCAATCCTGCATGCATTTTAGCCCAGCACAAACTCAAGCTAAACACATTAGCCTACTCTTTCACTAAGGCCGCTGACGTGACCTCAAATTTGCCATGCTAAACCCACTTATACTCAGTCCCTTATGATCAGTATATCTGATTGTCAGACAGGATACGGACAGTCATGCTCAGGTTTAGACAAAGTTTGAGGGCATGGAACAGGTATCAAACATGGGATACAGAGGGAGTGGGAACAAGAGGAACTAAGGTGTGTGCCAAATTTAGGATTGTAAACCAGAGCTGCAACTAAAGAGATGAGAGACCATCTCTAACGAGACAGGAGCAAGATGTAAGGGTAAATCTATAGGGAATGTCCGGTCAAGTATCTGGGTTTGCTTCATGCAAACCTAGGTTTGCATGACCCTAGATTGCCCAGAATAGCCAGATTTGGTGCACAGGGACCCTGGTTGGGCTGGGGCTGCAACCATTGAACTGGCTGTGGGCTGACACATATAATACTTCCAATACAAAAAGCTTTAGGGATCACTGCTTATTGTATCTTTGATTATGTTGCATTTGTTTCAGTTGCTTGCATGACTTGGAAAAGGGAGACCAGTTGATGGCTTGACAACATATGCAGGTGTCTGTCACTTACGGTATCTTGGAAGGAATAATTTCCTCAATTACTGGGATGTTTCCAATGGGTAACAAAGCTGCTCTTTGTCCCTCTGATCAAATACAGCAGTGCAAAAAAAAAAAAATCCGCAATCCCTACAAGACCTTCCTCCCCCAATTTCCCCTCTAGATCTTCAGGTTCATCTAGACTGAAAACTTGTATTTTTTGGTCTTACGTGATCAGCACAATCAAGTGGTAAATTTCAGTCTGAGCTAACTATCTTTATATATATATATATATATATATATATATATATATATATGTTAGGAGACAAGCAGAAGTCGACAGAAAAAAAGTGAAGGATCCCTAAGAAAGCTCATCAGCAGATTCCTATTCTGACCACCTGCATAACACATACAGAGCAAAACCGAGATGTGACCTCAGCTGACAGGAAGCCTGACTAGAACTGCAGGTCTTTCATAGCAATATGCATTACATTGCACTGAGGAGTAAGGATGTAAAAACCTAATCCCTCCAAATAATTTTCCTTGCTTTCATTTCAGGAAGGAAGGTAGAAATAAGGAGGTCAGAGAGATAAGCAATCCTTTTAAAATGTTTAACCAGCTGAGCAGCAGATCTTCAGGTGGTGTAAATCTGCATTGCTCCGGGCGTGTATAAACATCTGACTGAACTACCTGAGGCCTTGATAGAAAACAAGTAGGAAATGAAATGAAAAGTCTATTGTAAAATCTAAAATGTAAACAAAACAAAAAAAGAAACACAAAACCCCAGAGTGCACAATGTTGATAATCAACTGGTTTTTTATTCAAACCATCTTGTTAGTTCATATATAATGGCAGGTCAGATTCAAGACAGTAGATTCAGAGACTAGGATGTAATGCCATCTTTTGTACTCTCTGCTTATGCCTCAGTGGGAAACCAAGAGCAGAATTCAGCCCTAAGGGGCTAAAAATACTTATTTTTCAAACTCAAGCTCTGCTTTGTTTTATTTTTTGAAGTACAACAAAAATAAATTTCTAATAAAATATGACGACATGTACTTACTTTATTTTCCTTACCTCTCTGAATCTAAAACAAAGACAGAGCAAAAAATGTACATAACATTTTTGTATTAAAAGAAATTATTCCTGACAATTTTAATGTCAAGTTTCAGCTTGATGTGATTTAAAATGGGCAAGTTACAAAGCCCTAAAAAAATGGGGTTTTATAATGGAAATGCTGACAGACCCTTAACTACAGCGGCGTTGCTGGGCGCCACTCTAATAAAAGGTGGCAAGGATCCAGGAGTCTTCACAGCTGCATGTCTAAACTTTATTAAGTATCTGACTATAGTTTGCAGGTCCTTGCCAGATCATAACTCATTTAATTCTGACACATTCCAGTTTATAATTAGTGTTGTACTAATATGTTCCTAACTGGTACCAGGGTATTTTTAAATATTTTTTTTTCTCCTGTAAAACAAGGCTGTTCCCCAAACCCAAAGATGCACTGACATTTGGCAGCCAAGCAAGCTCTTTTTTTTTTTTTTTTTTTTATCCTTGGGCTAAAATAATTCAAATGCTAAAGGCCAGTGTCTGCAAAGGAAGCATGAAGAACACTGAAACATCTGTAATTCCCAAGGCAGGAGAAATAAAGCAATTTCTAACTTTCTCTAAGCAAAGTATTTTACTTGCCTTTAGCATCCAGTGACAAAACAAATTGTTCTTAAAATACATCAGTAATGGCTTGCAGTTAAGAAATAATTGTAAAACCAAAATAAGCAAACAGAATTCTTTCAGTACTTTGCCAAGTAATAAAATAGCTGTGCTAATACATGGAAGGTGTAAACTTATTTATTTAAATCTACTGTTGGGTGCCTGCCACCTGAAAACCAGGACATTTGGGGTAAGCATACACTTCCATAGCTTATTTGTGTTTCACGGTATCACCCATCATTGGAGCATGACTGACCCTTTACATGCAGGGTTGATCATTACTGACACTGAAATCCCAGCTTGTGTCAGTAGCTGTTGTTCAAGGTTCTTCGCAGTTCATTTCCAGCCGGTCAATAGGACTGGAATTTCCAGGCTGCTGCATCTGTCTGCGCAGGTATCTGGGCAATGCCCTCTGCTGATGGCGGTCTCAGAGCAGCCAGGGAAGGTGGACTAGAATAGTGTGTAATACATCTTTCCAAATATTGAGAATCTAATCAGCACTGTCCTGGAAAGCTTTCTAAAGTCTTCAGTGGAAGCACTCTGGGCTTTCTTTAGAGGGTGGTCCTGCTGAGAACTGAGAGGGCTATAGGGCAGCAGCCATGTGGGAGTGGGGTCTCCTTTTAGGTAGCTCTACCCTGACAGCAGAACATTAAAAGACACTGAATTTTGGGTCAGAGTCATTCCATTCCTCCACAGAGGCATAATCCTCCCACCTCCTTCTGCAAGAAGAACTTTATTGGTCTTTAGAGCTAAGATCCTAAACACAACCCAAAGCAAAAATCCAGCAGGATTTTGCATCATGCTGCCTGAATTTATGGGGAACTGAGCTCTTAAAATGTAATAAGCTTTTATAGCCGACTGTATTGGCCACAGAGACATGAGCAGGTACATTCAGTTGCTGATCCAGTAAACCATTTCGGTATTTATGGTAAAACACAGGATGATGTATTTACATTTTATCAAATATAACAACAAAGAATGCAAACAGAGAATTGGGTTTATGATAAGAATTAAATCATCGTGATGGCCTGGTTTTTTGATGGTATTAAAGGATAAGAAAGATAATGCACTTGCATGGTGCTCAATATTATATGTCTAGTTCTTCAGATGCATGTTTTTGAGTCTATGAATAACTATAATTGTGGAAGCTCTTTTAACACATATTGGCTTCCTAACTTTCTGTAATTCTTGCAGTGTACATTAGCTCCTCAGTGGCTGAAAACTTAGAACTTTTCGTAGCCAATTCATAGAGAGAAACCAAGGTGGACAAACTCTTGCCACCTATAATACGAGGCTTTGTGAAGCTGAAGAGAGCTAACCTTCCCCTTCATCATTGACTTTATTTCACAAAAAAAGCTTCACATTCACTTGAAAAGCTGCCCCCTTTTTTCTGATTCAGGGCCACAGGCATAACATGCAGCTGCTCAGCACCCAGCCCAACATAAACCTTATAGCCTTCAAGTAAATTACAGACTAATGTTTGACTCACATTCAAACAAGTATGAACATACATGCAGATGACAATAGGTGATAACTCTGCAATTTTCAGAAAAAAGAAAAGAAAGGAAAGGAAAGGAAAGGAAAGGAAAGGAAAGGAAAGGAAAGGAAAGGAAAGGAAAGGAAAGGAAGAGAAAAAAACCAGCAAGAGTAAAGAAAACAAGCTCCATGTTTAAAGAGGCTTTTGGCACATAATATGGAAGAGTTGACTTCTATTAATATATTTTTCCATTTCCCAAATTACTGCTTTAGAAAGTGAAACAACCTGACAAGTCAGAAATATGTTGTTACCTACCTGCCCAAAATTTGTACATAGAAGCTTAAGTGTTTGCTACTGGCAGAGTTGTATCAACTTCATTTCTACATTATCAAGAATTAAAAAGTGCTCTTTTTGGCCTCATTGTTTGTCTAAATGTCCAACTGCTGGTCTATAATCAGTGGCCTAAAAGGAATAAATTATGGATCTACCATACCTTTGGATGTGCCAAGCTTTGTACTGGAAGGAAGGAAAACAATCACTCTAATTATCCATGAAAAATTCAGCGGAACAGGCTTAGAAATACCAGACATGATTTTTAGGTAAAATTAATTTCCTTAGAATTTACTAATAAATTATTAATTTATTTACAAGTTAAAGCAGGTTTTGAACTAGTTTAAAACTATCTTTGAAGAAAGTTGGCGCAAGGTTCAGACCTGGATTGGGTCTGAAATGATCTGAGTGGCATCACAAAAACACTTAAAAAATAATCTCATACACTGCATTTTTAATGTTTAATCATTTGTGTTGCTACAGGTTAACAACGGTGTCTCTCCCTCAGTATTTTACTACCCTTTTTCAAAATGTTTGCTATATATGCTGTCAAAAATATTTCCAGTATTTCTCAGAAAAAGCATACCTGAAACAGAGCTAGTCTCCAAAGGCGAGGCCCACCTATCTGCCTTCTCCAACTGGGTCTGAGTGTGATATCTACCACCATGATAGTAAAGACACCACTGGTGAGCCATAGGCACCTGGTTCCATCTGAGACACGATTCAGCCTCTAAGACATCCTTGCAGGGCTCATAAAAGGGGCACAGGGCCTACAGGAGGTCCTGATTTGGTACCCTGGAGGGTAATGCAGGGTGTCTGAGGTGGCAGCAGGCTCCCACGTCAAGGCAGATGTCAAGAGCCTCATCCTGTGAGCCAGGCTGCAGATGGGATATCCCAGAGCTCAGACAAACTGACCTCGAAGCCTGCAGCTTCTTCCCCTCTGTAGTGGAGGAACTGAAACAACAGGGAATTAAGTATTTTTACCACAGCTGCCATTGCACTTGCCGAAGAGCAAAGGTTTCCAACATTTTTCAGGTCACCAGGTTGCTGCCAGAACTCTAGTAGAGAAGAAATGAATGGGAAAAAGTATGCAAAAACAGGCCTTGTAATTTGGAGCTCCTGATTGTTCCCTTGCTCCAGGCATTATTGTTTCAGTCAAAGCATCAATAATTATTTAACTGCTGTCCTGGTTTCAGCTGGGATGTAGTTAACTGTCTTCCTAGTAGCTGGTACAGTGCTCTGTTTTGAGTTCAGTATGTGAAGAATGTTGATAACACTGATGTTTTCAGTTGTTGCTCAGTAGTGCTTAGACTATAGTCAAGGATTTTTCAGCTTCTCATGCCCAGCCAGGGCACCTGACCCAAACTGGCCAACAGTGTATTCCATACCATGGGACGTCCCATCTAGTTTAGGAACTGGGAAGTGGGGGGGCAGGGATTCGCCGCTCGGGGACTGGCTGGGTGTCGGTCGGCAGGTGGTGAGCAATTGCCCTGCGCATCATTTGGACATTCCAATCCTTTTATTACTACTGTTGTCATTTTATTAGTGTTATCATTATCATTATTAGTTTCTTCTTTTCTGTTCTATTAAACCGTTCTTATCTCAACCCAGGAGTTTTACTTCTTTTCCTGATTTTCTCCCCCATCCCACTGGATGGGGGGGGAGTGAGTGAGCGGCTGCGTGGTGCTTAGTTGCTGGCTGGGCTTAAACCACGACAACTGCACAAACTATTATGGACTATGATGGATGATCACAGAATGAACAGAAGAAAAAGAATAGGCACTTGCTCTCTGCCCACTGCTCCCTCCTCACAGTTGTTTGCTGTTTTGCTCTTTCAGGTTCTTTCTGTTGGTTTTCCAGAGTGAGCAAGTCTGATTTCATTTTTAAAAGACCCCAGTCTACATATTCAGGGGTTTGAAACCTTCATGTACATGACCCAAAGTTCCTCTCTGTAAACGATGTTCAGATTCTTTTTTGTGTTTTTGTTTTCTTAGTGGAAATTAAGATTGATGCAAGGCATTTGAATCTTCGGGAAATACGTGTCTTGGAGTTATTCATTGTCTCTTTCTACTCTGAAACAGAAAATTTACTACATCTAAGTAGGACTTACTTTAATTACTGGCCTTTGTGTAAAAGGCAGGGAGACATACTGATTGACTAAAATATTACTTGGCAATCATTTTGTCTTCAGTCATGGATTAAATCATTTCATGTGTATCATTTTTCAATCTATCATTAATATTTCTTTCTTTCATCTTCCTTTCTCTTTCCTGTTTTGATTTCAGCTTGCTGTTGCTGGAGACTTTGAAGGGAGAGCCAAAATGACTATCATCTAGAATTGTCATCTGTATGAGCAAAAGCACTCTCCCAGCACTTCTTGGTGATTTTTATTTCCTTTTCTAGCACTCTGTTCTTCACACAGGCATGCACAATGTGGTGAGTGTCCAAGACCTCTGCAAGGATGAACTCCATGTCTGTGGATGTAAAAGCACAACTGCCTCCTGCTCCAAATGATCCTGGTTTCATGTGTAACTTTTGCCAAAATGATGATACAACAAGCAGCTGTGCAGAGGGAGAGAGTGCAAAAGACTTCAAAACTGATCTTGAAGATGAGGAAAGATCTTTTCTCCTTATATTTCATTTACTCTGAATTCCTTGTTTTAAATGAGGTTGCAAGATTTCATAATGTTCAAAGCATGGCATCTGGTCTGTGCTTGTCTGAACTTTTGCTGAATTTTCTTCAGTTCAAGCCAAGAAGATAGGTCCCAGACCTGTTACCACAATTGCCAATAATTGGTGCTGGATTTGCTGGGTCATGAAGGGGAAAACCAAGAAGCGAGGAACTCAAACATTCTTGTCTGCAGAGGCATTAATGAGTTGAACTTATCAGGCCTTTGACTATGTTGTACCCAGCACTTTTAAAATGCTGTTTTCCAGAGGAAAAGCCAAACTGTGGCTGCCCCTGACATGCTGGAGGGGCAGAGGTGCAGCTGTCTTCTGCAAGACAGCATGGAGATGAGCACAGCATAACTGAGCCGTGCAGGCAATAGAGAGGCTTAATCGTATTTAAACACTAAATAACTGAGGGTGAGACAACCACATGAGAAGAGCAGGCATTTCACCTGGCTGGCAGGCCTCTGCAAACCATCTCCCTGTGACTGCTCTGTCTTTCCATTACGCAGCACTCACCACCACCACCACGCTCCAGTTGTCCCAATGTGATGGGCTGGGAGGGTGTCTGTGCTCCTCAGGAGCTGTGGTACCCCGTCACCTCCCAGTGCTCCCAGGGCAGTGCCACCACTCACGGCAGCCTCTGCTCTGCCCTGAGTGGGGCCATTTGGCCCACCATGCTCATAAAACCCTTCCAGTGCTTCTCGTTTACTGCTGCTTTAATGAAAGCAAGCTCAACTTAAGAAAATATACTATATTTCATTAATTGTAAAATTTTATTGTGGGCCATGATTAAATAATTTTCAAGCATCATTGAGTCATGTGGAGCTTTGTTTTTCCAGTTTAATGCTATTGGTAACCAAAGCCAGTTTTATATCCAGACCACATGGGGCAATAGTCATAAGAAAAGAAAACTGTCTAAACCTTTACAACCTAAAATTACACTTGCAAAGCATTATTATCATATATCTTATTTAAAGTGGGGTACAATGATTTTTCTGGAGACTAAGGCAACCTCAGAATCTTCTATTCACATTCATTTCTGATAGAGCAGAGTCCAGGGAACTGTGAAAGAGCAGATGTTGTCCAAATGGGACTAATTTAGTCGGGCTGTTATTTTAAAACATAGTGAATGCAAATATAGCACTTAAAATTGGTCATGCCTGGGGCAATATCTTTTGCTAAAATTATATTAACAATTTTAAAGGTATAGCAGTCTACAAAATGTAGGGCTAACTTTCCCAGGGCCTCTGAGATCTGGAGTTCCTCCTTTAACCTGGAGTTTTTGCTTTTGTAATTACTGTTTTTACAACTACAGTATTTGTGCACTTTCAGGTACTCTCAACTTCAGCCCTGAGCATGAGGCCTATAGAGTTCTGGGCTGGCCAAAACATCTGTAATTTTAGTTATGGTATTTCATGGTCTGTTTCTTCACCTTATTTCTTCAGTCTCTATAAATAAAATAGTCACAGTTGGTCTGTGGAGATGTTACTTTTTTTGATATTGAAGCTCCTCTTTGTCACTTTTGTCTAAATTTTCCATGGAAAAGCAAACATTTCCTGAGTAGTTCCTGCTACCAGATTTATCAAAATGTTCAAAATGTACGGAGGGGTTGTGCCTGCAGTGTGCTTTAATGCTATATAGAAACATTCGAGTCAGTTAATACATTGGACGCAACAGACCATAATTGTATAGGTTACTCCTCTACCTTTTCCTGCAGAGTTTCTCAAACCTTAAAAAGCATCTCAGCAGCTAACAGCTACAGCAAAGCAGGGAACCAGGTAAAGCCAAAGCTGCTTGTCAGGGATGCTGAAGGATGTATTGGGAGCAGCTGCAGTTTGCATCTACAACTTTCATCACACCTCTGCGTGGCTGTCTGCATCCTTAATGCATATGCCTGTCCCTCCCTGTGCCGCCATCCCCTCCACTGCCACGCTCTCCACAGCCCTCACTTTCGTCTAGAGCCTTATGATTGTCACAGGAAGGGAACAAAGTGCAGAGTGGCCACAGATGTAAGAGGCAAAAATGAAAAGATGAGGTTTGATGGGCAGGTTAGACTGTGGTGGCAGGGAAAAGAGAAGTGGAAACCACAGGACCTCTGTCACCCCAAGGAAATCCCACTCAGGGCAGGTAGGGAGCTTCAGGTCTCTATCATAGAATTAGCAAGGACAGCAAGGCCCTTGCAGGAAGCATGCAAGCCATATACTTTATGTTGCATTAGACATCTGACCTAATTACATAGAATTACCCTGTGCCTGAGAAGTGCCTGCATCTCTCTCTGTTGACTCTGTAAAGAATGTAATGTTCATCCTCTGAATCATACCTAAGTGAGATGTCCAAATTTGATGGTGTGAATAACCCTCTAGGAGTAATAAATAAAACCCTGCTGAGCTTAGGCAGGAGGTGTGTTTTGGTAGTAGTCATGTTTACTGTTCCCAACTGAATAAGCATTACTCTTAGATTCAACTTTGTTGTGAGAAGACTTATAGTCTATAATTTCAGTATCTCTTTCTACAAATGCTGTAAAGTTTACTTAGCATTTCAACCGGTTCATTCACTGTCCTGGCCAGTAACATTTGCATGGCCAGAGTCTGGAAAAAGGCATCTTTTTAGGCTGCTACCCTGCACACCGAGAGTTCAGTCTTAAAAAGTGATTAATGATAGCTAATGTCTCCATTTTTGATTCCCAGTTTGAGATACTGAAAGGCCATCTGACCTTCAGGAAAAGGTTTAGTGTTCCCTGAATGCCATACTCCATTACAATGTCTGAGGATGAATGTCCCAAATCATTACTCACTTTTGAGATTTTTTTTCTTCTTTTTGAGCTCTGGTTATAAAAGATGAAAGGTGCTCTTAGCCTAGTGGTCTGCCATAGGATATAGGAATTCCAGAGGTCTTCCTTGGTCACTTTTCTGCTCTACCACTCTGTTGCTTTCAATCCTAGCCAGATCAACTGATTTATCTACCAAACTTATCTCTGAGATGACACACAGTGCCAGATAAAACAGTCTGAAAGTTGCAGAAATAATAACTTATCTCTAGATTATTTAGTAAATGAAAATGTAAATGAGAAAAAGCAGAGAGAGAATGTTCTCTGAGTGGAAACAAAAAGCCACTACTGAGTAATGGGATTTGAAGAAGTGAAAAGATTCTTGTTTGCTGAAAAAGCACTGCTCTTAGCTTTTTCCCTGTTCTGGATTGACTAATTGCCTTGGCATCTATTTCTTTAGCTAGCAATAAGGGTGCAGTTTTTGTGTTCCACCCTTTGCTCCCTTGCTGGTTAAATCATAAAAACTCAAGGCCAAAAGCATTCTTGTCTACCCTACGTATGTTGCAGCTGGTTTTCTGCCGTGCTCTACCTTCTGTATCTCGTATGCTATATATTTGTCTCCTGTGCAAAGAAAAGAAGAAAAAAGGCAGTAAAAGGGCAGTGTTAAACTCTTTCAGTACCCATTTAATGCATAAAGAGCATCCTCCAAGACTCCAATTGGGCACCATCAAAATAGAAAGCAATGGGCATGCTACCTTTCTCTTGGTCATGCTGTATTGCTGGAGCTGAGAGACAATAGCCCATTGAAGCCACTTCGCCCCTTCAAACTATTCACCAAGAAGGATACTTGAGATTTGATACTCAACTTGAGTGCTGAGAGAGGTCTTAAAATAGATCCTTCCTGCTGTTATGTGCATTGCTTTGTGTTACTCTATGGTTACTGAGTCAGGTTTGCAGAGTGCAGGTAGGCTTCTTGGTCATATCACTAACTCTGTGGAAACCTTATGTGGCATATCTGGGTTCATCTTGTCTAAAAAAAAGAAGTGCGGTAACATGGAGCAAAGCCTCTTATATGCGCTCCAGGAGACTACAAGAATAGATGCCTTAGAAAAGTAGACAGATAGAAGGAAAGAAAGGGAGAGAGAGATAGGCCTGCAGGCCTGCAGGCAGGCAGGCAGACATTAGAAAATCTGTCCTTGACCTTCATATGCCAAAGAAATTATTTTTGTTTGAGGTGGGGGAAAGTCAATCCCTTAAGGGAAAACAGAGGAGGGGAGAGAGGTAATAAGGAAATGAGTCAGACACAAAGAATTGTTGGCAAATATAGACACTTCCTAGTAAAGGGGGACGGTTTTCAGCTGATCTAATGTAAAAAACCACAGATAATATGTGCCTGGTTTTTATTTAGTCCCCCTTGTAGCTAGAAATATTAGAGTTTAATAAATGGGGAAAAGGTGAGAAGTAAGACCCTTTTCTCTCTCTTCACTGCTTCCCCACATCACCCAGGGGAACAAGTTGAAAGTCTGAATCAGTGTTTTTCTTTGGTTTTAGCTTTTTTTTTTTCCCTCCCCAGATAGGAGCTTTGAGAAGTGGTTCCACTGTAACCATTTAAAAAGAGGTAAAACATGTGGTTTCTTCACAGGGCTGTTTCTAATCAGATTGAATTAACTTGCGTAACTGTATAATTCTAATGACGACAACTGATATTTTGTTTTATATTTTGTTAACCAAGGAACTCTGAAGTATTCTAGATTAATTGATAAATCCCTGAGGTCATCCTTGCTACAGGGGCTGGTGAGCCTGAAACATCCACAGAGTCCTTCCCAATCCTTCCCAGCACTCAAATTAATTGCAATCTGAGGGGCTGGCTAGACACCTACTAAGATCCTAAACATTACAACCTAACTAGTATAAGTTCTATCAAAGCACAGAGCCTGTGGCTTATTGCTATTGTTAAATCAAAGTTGTAGTTATGAACAGCAGAAATATCGGGGGCAGCAGCAACTCAAGTAGAAACAGCCATGGTCAAACATCAAGAATGAGGCTTTTTTGCTTGCTTGGAAACAAAATATGAGGAAAAGACAGAAGGTTATGTACTCACAGGAGTATACAACTGCAGAAAGGATGGCCAAGTTAAACAAATGAGGAATATGGGTGGAAGATCTGTAGTTTGTGAGAGAAGCTGAGCTCTAAAAATATTGGTTAATTGATTAATGTATCAGTGTTAGCCTTTGTCACAAAATCTGGATTTTCAGCTAGTAAATGTTTGCTGAAGTCCTGCTTTCTCCTGTGAGGTACTGACTGAAATTACTGTTCTGACTTAAGACTGAATTTATTCTTCTGATTCAACTCTTGTTTGTCTGGGGAATCAGAAATTGGAATGGCACATCCGCACCTTGGCCCCGAAGGTACACAGGTGCCATACACCTGGAAGGCAGAGCTCCTTCTCTGACAAAGTCACTGGGATTTAAACAGTTGTGCAACAAGGTGGTTTTTATTAACACTGTTGTCCATAGGGCAATCACTGCAGTCCCATTCCTTTGTGATGTGGGAGGAGATCTTTCCTTATTAAATATATATGTATTTGTATTTGAACTTTAGTACAATTTGATCTGAAACAGCTCTTCCAAAATAGTTCTTTGAGGTACAGACCTAGGCCATTGGAGGCAGGTATTTGACGTTTGCAGAGTAATGCATCCTTTTTACAGCGATGTGTTTCCAGCAGTGTAAAGTCACTGTATTGGCTGTTCGGGGGGGGGGGGGGGGTGAAGCAGAGAGGGGAGGGAAGGGAACCATAGCCTACAGGTCCTGGCTGCCTTCCTCTGGCATGTGTTTCATAGGAGGTCAGGCTAGGCTAGCCTATATTTGGCTCTTCTGGCTTTGACCTACAAGTCTGTGAGTTTAAGCTGTTGACAAAATTCCATTATCTTCTTTCTTTGCTACAGCTATGAATAGACATTGTGCCTAGATGAGGAAAACTATGCACAAAGAAGAAAATCCCTTAACCTCTTTCCTTGAGGGCACAAACATCTCCTCATGCAGGGTTTATCATGGGCTAAGGGGAGAAATTTTTATTACACCTCATGGTGAAAACACTGTCATTATGGTGAATGAACGTAGTGACGTTTCTTTATTCTTTACGATATTGTCATGGGTGTTTCAATATGCTTTTCTTCCAGGAGGCAAACATTTCTGCCTGGGATTGAAAAGGTGTTGGTTCTCAGTTTTGCTCTGGATGTCAGATAGAGTGAGGGCAAATCCAGCTGAGCAGTACCCTCTCCCACTGTCCTTGATGTTGCTAAGATACACCTGAATTATAACAGCCCTCTAAGAACGTTTATATCTGCCTCAGCATTCTGCATACATCACAGCTAATGGCACAGAGACATCTCCACTGGACAAAACCCACGGCAACCATCCAGCCCCACTGCAATTTGGGATAAGAGAACTCAGCATGACCGCTCATCCTGACTGCTAATAGTCAGCCCAGAAAGCCTCAATGTCAGAAACAAAATTTAATGAGAAATTAGCATTGGCATTGTTCAAAATGCATATTTTTTATTACAAACATGTTTCAAAATGGAAAACAGCTCCAAATGCATTTGCAAATATATGTATGTGACAACTCAGCTCTGTGCTTTCTGTGAGTTATGACATAATCATCCTGCTTGGTTTTGTTCCTTCCATTCTGTGATTGCTATAAACTTTGGCAACTAAACCTTCTAGAGAAATTTCCCCAGGCACAACTAGTTAATTGATTCATTTATTGGTTGCCTGAAAGTATGCAGTGTTAGCAATTCCTCCCATTCAACCCTTTTTGTCTCTGACAGAATATACAATGAAACGTCACTGAATGAACTACCAGAGGTTCATTCCACTCCATTGTCTTTTTAAGCTCTTTGGTTGTGGAAAAAGTACTGAAGCAGATGACTGCCACCAACATAAATACTGATTCATCCTGTATAAGTAACCTTACGCTGGCAGGACTCCATCAGACCTGTGACACAGGTAGCAGTCTCTCAAGAAGAAACAACAATCCCCACAAGTGTTAAAACCTTTTTAGGAAACAAGATGTGCTCTACCCATCTTAATTATTTCAGATGTGCTCCAAAGCATTTCAGAGAGCAGACAGGAAAAAAAAAAAAGGGGCTGCAGTGTGCTCCTTCCAACTTTCTATTATCTGTCATCACCTGGCATATTCCCTGAGGTGTCATCTTGAATCATTTTGTGGATGGAGATACTATTGATGTTAACAGGACTTCTAAGCATAGATGAAGGATACTAATGTTGGTATTTTCCTGTAAAGCTTCAGCTTGAATTTTGGTTTACCAGTACTATCCAGGCCTTTCAAAAATAATCACATGGATGTTTGACCTGTAAAAGAATCACTAGGTAAAATATTTCTACAACCAGATACGCTGGAGAAAAGGTATCAACCAGCATATGCATTATCAACATAGATGCACATTGACTAGAGTTTTATTACAGATCAGGATTTGAGAGATAGTTTTGTTTTCAGTCATACTTGTTTAAACCTACTGAGGACAGTAAAGTTAAAAAAAATCTGGCAAAAAACTGCATTTGGCCCCATGTATTCATTAAGCATCAAAGGATTTGTGCTTTGCTTTGTTTGACATTGCTGAATTTAAGGATATACTTTCAATCTTTCAAAGAACAATTACACTGTCAACATCTAAATTGGAAGTTGTTGAAATACAGGCACTACTGTTCCATTTTCACTGAGGGTTTGTGTCTCCACAGAGGCACACAGCTAACCTGATGCATCAGTCACACAGAACAATCTTAACTTTTACAGCTGAAGTCCCATGGAATCAGCTCCATTGTGTGGAAGTAATAGGACATGGCTGGCAGGCACCACACTATAAATTGTTGCATGGTAGTTAGAGAGTACATTGCCCTCACTGGGTCCTAATTTTATATCTTTGTTTAAGCACAAAGACACTACATTTGGAACTGAACTGCAGAACCCCTGAACTGCAGGTTCTTGCCTCGTCCTTAATGTCTTTCCTGAGCAATGGTAATTGGCCACTGTCAGAGATGGAAGAGTGGGCTAGGTGGCATTCCTGTGAGTACCTTGCCACCCTCATCAGGAGTTAGGCTCAAAGAAGTACAACCCTCATTCTCATCAAGAAGTCTTCAGCAGAACAGTAGCTCCATTGATTTTAGTGCATACATTTGGCAAAACAAGGTGATCCATATCTGGCTTGTATGGCCACGTTTTTCAGGCTAAGCAGTGACTATCTTGGAACGGAAAGCATTACTGTTAAAAATCTGCTTATACAAGTGAGCAGGACAGCCAATCAGATACGTGGCATTTCCATGGGATTCTGGCTTTAGGGCTACCTATCAAATGGATCATTAATGAATCAGGTTCTGGCAAAAGCACAGGAAGGCCTGAGGAGAAAACTGGGGAGATGAGCTGGCATTCCTGGTGTTGGCATCCCTACTTCTTGCCATGAGCTTTACAAAGTGTAAAAGGGCAAACAGCCAACCAAAGGTGGGAGCCCTGCCTCAGTAATTTCCTCAGAAACTCTGTCAGTGTAGGACTCTTTTCCAAAGATCGTGGTGGCACAGTGCAATGTTATTCTACCTGCTCAAGGTTCTTCACTGCCTGGCATTCATTTCTCAAGGTGGCAACGGAAGCTACACCACCCATACGGCATCACCCTGTAGCTGCTGTCTCATTCACTCCAGCTCTCTTCCCATGCCAAAGAGAAAGAGGCAGGAGCCAAAGGCATACTCATCTGCCTACTCAGCTGACAGTCTTTTATAAATGGTAAGTTAGTAAATTTTGGTAGATAACAGAACAAATAAAGACCAAAAGAGAAAGGCCAGAAGAACACCAGGGAAGAGAAAGGTTTGCTGGGTTTGGGTTTGTTTGGGGTTTTTTTTGTTTGTTTTGGGTTGGTTTTTTTTTTGGTTTGGTGGTTTGTTTGGGGTTTTTTTTTTTTTTTGAAAAAGAAAAGAAGCAGGAGGGAGCATTAATGATGAAAAGAACATGAAGAGGAGCATAAGGAGCAGCAGGAGAAGGGAAAGATCACTTCAGCATGATGTGGTGGGGAGGAAAGAAGGCAGAGTAGGAAAGAAAAGGCACCATTGCAATATCTTGCTGAAAATGAGATGAAGTAAAATCATTACCTCAGTTCTGCTTTTATTCTTATGCTTGATTCTTGATGTAACAATGGATACAAAAAAAATGTCTTCTAAACTGCAGGTAGGAAAGTGTCAAATTCATTCCTCTTAGTTGAGGTGTAAGTTAAAATCAAAATCTGAAGATACTTTTTTGCTACTGCAACTAATTACAGAAATTTCTTGTTAATTTGAATATAAACTGAAGGATTTCTATTTAAGTGGTCCTACATGCACAGCATGACGTTTCAGAACAAGATAAGTGTAGAAACATTTGGAAAAATGGATACCAGGCAATACTGGTATCTTAGCAGAACTCTTAGCAGAGATTCTTACTCTGCTAATCAAGTAAAGTTTCATCAATATGTAATTATTTCTAATGATGTCAATACTACTAAAGAGAAGTGCCAATGTCTATAGTGGAGACATTTGCCTTTTATGCATTTTTATTCACTGCAAGAGATTCTATGATTTGTAACTCTTTTTGCAAAGGATCTTGGGACAATACCACTTTGAGAAATTATGGGGCATACTGAAGAAGTCTTTTCTCTTTGGCAAGCTTGTGAGACAGGAGGACTGACCTGAAACTCCATTTAATTTTATGATCTCTCTTTCTAGGATGAGAGCTCATGTAGTCTAGAGTTTCTACTGCCAAAGGCAACTTAAAAATGGAAACCCAAACCTTATAATCTCTGTAGCAACTCTGGAAGTGGTAGGCAGTGTCACAGCTCCTAGACTTTGCCTTGTCATCTTCTGGTTTCTCATACCCATGTTACTTTTTGTCTTCTCTCTTGACCCAGTGGTCATGTTACATCATTTTTATAGTTTTTCTAGAGCAACAGAACAGAAGTTGGTGTGTTTGCTGCCAAAATTTCTGAAGTAGTTCACATTATCTTATGTCAACCAGGAACAAATAAATGACCTTAAGGCTAGAGACACCAAGGAAATCAGAATTTAGCCATGAACATAGTATTAATTTTGTCTCATAAAGCAGAGTCTGCTGCAGCATCTTTTACTGTTATCCCACCTATCCATTTCAACTGACAAAGCTGGAGTATGGGAGATGACAAATAGGCCCCTAAGGAGAGAACTCAGATGTTGTTTTTTTCTGGTTTTGTGTACCACATGATAGAAATACAAATTAGAAGGTAACCTTGGCAGAATGAAGGATGTATTTCATCTTTGTGTGCTTTTGATTCAGGTAGTTGCCTCATGCAGCTTAATAAAAATAAAATTAGCCCTTTCTTCTATTTTTTATTTTAGCAAAAGAAGAAAATAATTACCATGGGGGGGTTTCTTCTGACTTTGTGCCCTGAAGGTGAGCTTCCAAGAAGCAGCTCTTAAAGGTTCCTCACCTTGAGGCACGAATAAAATCTACCTCCTCTGCCCATTCACGTATTTTCTTAATGTGTATTTATGCACACTCACTCATAGAATGTGATTGTCTGTATATCACACTTACAGGAAACCAGGCTAAAATAACAGCTTTAATTTTTCTGCTACTCCCAAAAAAGTATTTTAAAGCCCTTATAGGTGCTTTTGAGTGTTTCACAGTTAGGCTAATGAAAGGTATTTCTTAAAAGTTGAAAGTTGTTTTAAACTTTGTCTAAACAAGAAGTTGAACTTAAGTTCTGCTGATGTTTTCTTTCTTTTCTTGAGCCACGTGACTGTACCCCATTTCCTTTAGATTTTGGTCTTTTCTGGTTTGTATTCTACCTTTTTCCAGTAGTGCAATCTGAAATACTAACCAAGCACAAGCTGTGTTATGAAAGTTTTCTGTGACTGGGACATCAGCAAACCAAAGACTTTCAAATTAGACTCTACAGGAAGGAGGCTCCCCTGTTGACATGTTGTTGCAAGATCTTTCTTGAACGCTTCATCACAGCAAAGGAGGCAATTTGGCAACAGCCAACTGAGCAATGGGTTCATGCCATTAAGCTGAACAATTGGAGACTTTGTCTCTATTACTTAGAGCTGCAGAATGTTTTGGTGTTTGGAAATACTGTACAGATTCACACAAGTAAGAGAAAAACAGGGAGATGCAAAGGATGAGAAACAGCATTTACAGTGTGTGTTAGAGGAGAGGCTGATGGCTTTCTGAGCCACCTCAGAGTCCTTTCTTCAGTCACCTTTTCAAGGTGTGCCTGGACGAGATGATGCACACAGTGAGGTGATTCCTCATTTACAGGTTTATGTGGAAGCTGCAGCACCCAACTGTGAAGATCTGATTTTCTAGAAAGATGCAGGCAACACTCCATTGGTGTGAGAAAGGATGATTTACATTGGCTCCAGAAAGTCTTGCATGGTCAACTTACATTCTCATTGTGACAGAAAAGCACAAACCATGTGAAGAAATTTGGGTTTTTTTTGTGTCCCCACAACCAAAATTTTAAGTGGCCTTTCATAAGAAGGAAGATGCTGTTCCAGGAGCAATCTATGATTTCTGAACAATTTCTGAGCATACAACTTCTGAACAGGAAATTAGTTCAAGACACAAGTTATCACCGGCAGACCTCATCTATATGCAGAGAAAATATCACCTACAGCTTTCCTGAGATTGGCCCATGCTCAGCATGTCTTCACTGATTACATATGTTGCCTGCAGCTGCGATTTGATTGCACACACTGTATCCCCAAGCTTTCTTGCAGGAGAGGGTTATGCAGAACATGCTGTTCCATAGGAGCCTCCTTTTAATAAAAAGTCTGTCTTCTCTGCTGTATCTGTCATACCAGACATAAATCAGTGTCAATATACCATTCCAAAAATAGTCTGGGCCTGCTCTACCTTCAGGCAGCCTTAGAGAGTCAGTAGACACTGTCTCTGTCCCAAGACCTGGAGAGAGGCAGGTGCTTCTTCAGCACTGCCGAATTTATGATCATTTGTCAACTGAAAAAGAAAGATGAGTTTCATGAACAGGCAAGACCTTCCTGTATTTGACCCTGGGAGGTTTTTTTCCTTTTCCTTTTTGGCTCTGTATATCTTATCAGTGGCTTTTTATGCCCTCTCACTCTAACTAATTGATTCCTTTCTCTTGTGATGCTTTTGTAATTGGATTGTAATAAATTATACCCTGCTGTTTAAGAATGTGTCAAACATTGTTTTAACTTGTCCAATGCAAAGAATTGAGAACTGGAGCCTGTATCATAAAATGACATAAAATTTTGCTGGTATTAAACAGACACTTAATAATTCTGCTGTCACTTACATCTGCATAAATCCAGTATGACTCCACTGGCCTCAAGTACATTCTCAGCATTTACACCACTGTGAGTGATGGCAGATTTTAACTCTTCATTCCTGTGGTGAGATAGATGGACTACAGGCCAAGATATACAGACTGCATTGGGAAAGCAATGAGTAATGCTACACAATAATTTGAAGAGGCTAAATTAAAAGCAGTGGTGGCTGCCTGAGGATACTGTGTTCATGAAGAGTGGTGGCTAAGAAGTACCCCTTTGCCTGGTACCTAGTATTGCGATGGATCCCTCCCATGGATAAAACTAGAAGTTCTTAACATATATTCCCTTAAACTCAGTAAAGTATTATTTCCTCTACTGACAGGACTCAGTATGAACATGCTGCCAGGCAAAGACCAGACTTTTCTCAAGAGAGCAATTGTCTTCCCTATCACTGTGAGTCAATCTGGTCTCCAGACTGCTCCAGTCTCCTCTCCCTGCAGCAGACTGGCCAAATGTGCCAAATTATGTGTCAAGGTTTTGGCAGTGCATCCTATTTCCCACAGAAGACCAAACAGAGAAGTGCACTCTTCATTTAAATCACTGACTGGACTGCAACCATTGAGCTCTTTTATACAGGATAGAAAAGCTCATGTTTCAGCTGATACTTTACACGGGGACTTCTTTTTCCATTATTGTGGCCACATACCACTGGCAGTTGTACAGATTAAAAACAATGCTATAATCCTCCACAGGCCCTTGACAGCACTGTCCACACATCCTACAAGTAAACATTTTATACTCAACTGCTTCAGAATTTCATTAAAAAAAAAAAAAATCCTAGAAAGTAGATTTGATGTTTTGTACCACTTTACCTGCAACAAGGAGGTGCATTCATTCTCTTCGTGCACCTATTTAAAATCCTGAGCATGAATCATTACAACTGAACTATATAGAACAAGGGTGGTCAAAGCCTGTTTTCTTTCCCTCTCTAAAATGCCAACAGAAGTGTTAGGTTAACAGTGACTCATTAAAGACCACATAACCTTAGCTGAGGTGGTTGAACTTCAAGATTTAGTTACTAAACCTGAAGAATTACTTGTTTCATATACTGATTGGGGATTCATTATAAAGACTCCCTTTAAATGAGGAGTGGACAGGCTGCTACCTCTGACTACTTCCCACTATCATGGCAGATCTTGGTGGCATGTGTTAGAAGTCAGGTCACAGCTAGGGAAACCCAACCACAAGATGGATGGCTGCTGTGGACCCAGCCCTCTTCTCAGCATGGACCCAAAAGTGCAGAAAGTCTTGGTGCTGGTGGTTTAGAAGTGGCACCCTACAGTGCTAAGAGCAGAGCTTCACCCATAAAAAGTATGCTTACAGCTCTTGTTCTACTGCCTGTAGTTCACGTTCCTTTGCTTTAATTTAGGACATGTGGAAAAGTGCAACATATCTTTGACATATCTGGTACGGCTTTTGATTGAGGGTGAGGGTTTGCTCTGTTTACCAGGTTCTGTGCATTTCCAGGCTAAATTGGGTCCACCGAGATTTGCAGCAGTGACTGTATGATACAGCTTGGGTTTCTTGAAGGCCCTTAATTTTGTCTTGTATTATATTCAGGTCTGCATTTTTATTTACTGGGCCTAATTTAGGAAGATCCTCTGGTTTTCTTTCCACTTCATGTACATCTTGGAAAATAAATGAAAACAGGCATGACTCAAGCAATAAAAAGTTCTAAATAAGGAAAAGACAGATAGGAGCTTTTGGAACTTTTAAATGAAAACCTGATACAGGAAGAAGAATTGAGTCTAACAAATAAACTTCCTATGTGTTGAAAGATCAAATGGAATCAACAGTTGAGCAGTTAAGATAACACATATTTACTGCCTTTGCTGCAGAACAACAGCCCTCTCCTTGCAAGCGGAGCAATCAGAAGGAGCCTGCAAAACTTATCGCTCGATGCTTCATAGTTTATTCTTCATTGTTCACATTCATATGTAGCCAAATCTTCAAGTCTTGACCTGCATTATACTCAGTCCCTGCCAAGACAAAATTGGCATTAGCCCTATGTTGTTGCTAGTGCTAGAGCGTATGAAACATTAAGGGTGGTGTTTTCACAACTATTGTTTCTCAATAGCATGTCCAGGAATTTCATGGCCTTTTGAAGGAATTCAACATCTTGTTCACAGCAAAGTTCAAAAGGCAGCCATGCACCTAAATCACTTACACTACGTTGAAAACACTACTTTAGAAGGACTAAACTGAAGTCATAGGAGCTTGGCCAGAGACAAGCAAGATTTCAGGTGGGAGTCCTATGGAAGGTATTTAGTTTACGAGCCAAAGTGAGATTCCTATGACTGCCAACCTGCTGCATGCCCCGGCTTGTGCCTGACAGCCTTGCAGTGCTGTCTCATGTATCATCAGCAGAGATCTTAGAGAGGGGAGCTGTGCTGACAGTCCTACCGGCAATGCTCGGGGCGGAGTGCATGTCATTGCTCTCCTCTCTCACAGCAGAGCTGGCTGTACAGCATGGTTAGTCATCGAAACGTGCTCCGGTTGGTAAATGGAGCAGGAGACACTTGCAAGATTCACAGGGAGAAGGCGTCTAGCAATGTTCCTCCTCTGTTTTAATGAGCACCTTCTGAACGCAGCAGATGTTACTCCAACAGCTCCTGAGCTTCTTGCAATGCCATGCACAGTGCCAGGCCTTACTGGAAGGAAATATGAATTCCCATGCCATGCTTTTTGTTTCTGCGGATCTAGCCAAGTCAATGGAATAGTCACCCTTTTGATATTTGTAAATAAGTTAGCATGGCATTTTCACTGTAGGAATTAACTGAGTACCTAATTACAGTGATGGAGAACTATTCTCTCGCAGCCTAATTAGAATATTGAAATACTGTATTTAACCTCCACTAAGGCCCATGTATGTCTGTGCGAACAGTCTTTCTTTAAAAAACAAAACCAAAGCATCAAAATCACTCATGGGCTTATGTGTTGGTAAAAAGACAGGAGCAAACTTGCATATAGTATGTCCTACCATGAAGGTATTTTCTGTGAATTGGGCCGTAAGATTGCAATTCTAAGCAGCCACACAATTAATTCTTCAGTTATGCAGTCCAATTAGGACAAATGCTTCCTTTCTAGTTTAATTAGAGATGGGTAAGCTCGTTTGAGCTTATTTGTATAAAATATGTGCTCATTAAACAAGGCCTGGATTTTGTTCAGCTTGTTAGAAATGTTGTGAAAAAAAAAGCTTTCTCACACTGCCTCTGGCCTTTTTAACCCTTTAAAGACCACAAGTCTGACAGTCTATCAGTTATCCTCAAAGTACAGTACACTTGCTTCAGCCAGCAAAAGAAAAAGGGTGATTGTGTTACAGTTGCTATATTTGTAAACTTCATGCTGCCATGGAGATAAATATCTTTTACTCTCAGATATCACTCATTGCAACATCCCTCCCTGTGGGCTAATGCAACCGATGATGGGTTCGTAGGGTTTGCTAATCTTCTTTTCAGAGCTCCCTGGCAGGAGAATGAAAGAGAAACTCTGGGCCTGACGCACAACCTGTCTTTGCTGAGAAAAGAGCAGGGGACCTATGAACCAGTATGTGAATGTCTCTGTGGGGAGTGAAGTAGAAAGATTTACACAAAAGCCATACAGTATGAAGCCACAAAGGGCACAAAGTCAGTTGAATTGTCCCAAGACAATGCCAATGGTTTGAGCATACAGTTTTCTCCTTCCCTCCTCTTACGTTAATTATTTCTTTTATGAGCTCATTTATTCAGCAGAGAGTAGTTCACTTCTGTGGTGAAAGCACCTGCATGAATCTCATGCTGAAAAATGACCTGACCTATGACGTCATTTATTCAAACCATACCTGCAGAAAATCGAGCCCTCTGTGCTTGTGATCAGGGCGGATTTTCTCCTGACATGTTCCTTCGGCCTCAGGTCCTTGAAGTGGGAGGGAGGAAAGATGAAGCCACCTTCCAGACTACACATGGGAACAGAGAAATGAAGCCTCACCGGAGTATCAGGCATGGCTCAAAGCACCCAAGCCTTGGCAGAAGCTGTGGCACAAGGGCAATGCCAGAGTAGGAAGTGCCCACATGGCTAGAAAAGGCACGAGGGCAGGCTGTCAAAGATTAAGCTCTAATTTATCCCTCCTGGGGCCACACACTCCCCCACGCTGTCAGCAAAATGGACTAATGCAAACCACAGGCGCACACAAAGTGGGAGATGGCAGCCTCAGCCAAAGGAGCTCTGGGGCACGCCAGGGCTATCTTACAAATGCAAATCCACCCCTTTTCTCCTGCACGTGAGGGGGATTAAGCATGCAACGAGTGCGCATTCAAATATTGTGTGCACAAACACAGCCCTTGCCCTTTGAAATCCTGGCCCTGAGTGCATCTGGTTTCTGCTGCAATGCTTGGAGCCTGGGTTTGAGAGGCAGTGAAGGAGGAGAAAGCTTAAGTGTGGTTCCTAGGTGTCCCAGGTGATTTCCACAGGGCAGGAAAAAGCTCATAGACTAAGTGAAGCTTGGATTTGGGGTTTGGAGCCCATTGTTCAAAAGCAGAAAGAAAACAGGCATGGCTCTGGAGTCATGACTCTCTTGGCCTAAAGAGTTGCCTGTAGCCATTTGCAGGTTGACAAATCCTCTGAATCAGAGGGAATATGTAGCATATATATGAGATGTCATTCTAGGTTGTGTATTTGGGACCACATCCGAAGTCTACTGAACTTAATGGGAACCTGGACTTCAGAGAGCCCGTCGTGGTATAGCAATGACATACAACTCAGCCCTACTGGCAGGGGTTTCGGCTTTCTCCAGTGCATGTGCTGAGATTCTTACTGCCTCAAGACCCACGCTCTCACGATTGCCTTGTGGGCAATATGTGGTGTGAAATAAAGACACCGTAATTTTCTTAATTTTATGTAACTCCTGCAGATTTACGATGACATCATGATATTTATGATCTTGTATTTTCACAGGTGTCATGTTGTCATCTCTTAGTCTGAAGAATTGCTTCATTACAGCTAAATCGGATGGGGTGGAGGGGAAATGCTGGTTTTGAGCTGGGACCTACTGGGACCTGTCATGTTGTATTAAAAAAATAACCAAATGCAGACCTTTTTGCAGCCATGTGTCAGAGGAAAATAACAGCAGAATGTCCTTTCAAGGATATGCTGGTCCCAAGATAGTTTTTGCTTTCAGAGAGAGAAGATTTCCTAAACAACCAGGAAAATGCAAAGGGGAGACCTTTGTAATTGGTAACTCGAAGAGCTAGCGTAGAGCTATTTCTTCTTTTCTGTCTCACCCTATTGACAGACAGCTTGTAGCAAATGGAAACACTAAAAGAGAGGACCATGACCTTATGAGTGGAGGGTCTCCCCATCAGTCCCACAGGGGGAAGCTCTTCTGGAAGAAGGCAGCATGAAATTTGTTCTTACTTTTGCAAGTGAACGATGCTTCCCCACAATGAAAATATTTTTTCTACTCCGATTTTCTGCTGTGGGAGCATCTAGAATCATAGGGGGCCACTTTACCAGCACTGTGCTTGTCCCTGAAAGTGGTAAAGACTTCAAATATTTTGCAACAAGTTAATAAATATGTAGGCAAAAAAGGAGTGGAAATAAAATGTCTTCCAGTATGAAAGAGATTTCAGATTTTTTTTTTTTTTTAATCAGGTACTATAACAGTCCAGATAGTGTTAGTCTGGCCATGATGGCCAAATACAAGTCTATTTCATTTCAGCGTAGGATCCTCCAACTTCACTTTCTGACCGGTCTCTTAACTGGATCCTGGCAATTTTATTTTAGAACTGGAACTGGGCATCAGAGAAGTGACTGGCCTAACTTCCAGCTCCCATGCTTCTTAGCCCTCATTCTAGTTCAAACTTGACTTTAGCTGACATTATCCCCAGGACAGCCAGGTTAAAAATGTGTAAACCAGTTTCTTCTGTTTTTCAGATGGTATATATTACTTATCTGTAGCAATGGTAGTTTCTGATCTTAGCAATGCTAGTTTCCTTTTGTTACACAGAGAAGAAAGAAGGCAAAAGAGCTACCTGAGGGCATTAACTTTAAGGCCAACCATTGTGTGCCCTGCTATGACTAAAAGCTTTTCAGTCAAGTAGTTCAAATAATTCTATGACACATAAATATTCTCAAGAACTAGGCAATACATCTTTCTAACCCTGATTTTATACCATTTTTGCTGAAAATAAAGTACCTGCATTCTCTACAAAGAAGTGTGTCCTTACTTTTTCTGCCCTAACCACACTCCCACGAACTGACAGAGGGATGACACAGTTATTCCAGTTAACGCTTGTCCAAATATGCTAACTTTACCACAAGCAATTGCCCTGTGGGTGAAAAATTCTTTGAGTGATCACACAGCCCAGAGAGAAGGAACAACTGCCCTGTCACTGCACCAAGCACTTGGAACAGGAGCTATACTCTATGTCAAGTTAATGAACATTTATAACTGCAAGAGGTTAAAGGTGGAAGGGGAGTGTGGATGATAGAGATACCTCAGGAGTTTGGCTGACAGATAACACGGAGGGCTGAGAGATCTGTAATAAGCTAAGAAAAGCTCCCTGCAAGAAACCTTGCAGGGTGAGGAATGTGCCCAGCTGCACCTGCTGGAGTTGCTGCTTGTCCCACTGCCTCTGGGACTGAAGGGAATATTTTTCATCAGGGACAGAGGGCACAGGCATCTCCCCATCATTGCACTGAACCAAGAGCTACCAAACTGCTATGCTCAGGAAGATGTTAATGGGGTCCTGATAACTGGGGCTGAGCCTGAGCTAGCACCAAGGGGATTTTCAGGCACTGTTATTGCTTGTTTCACCAGGCAGCGAGTCAAGGAGGATGCACGACTCCTGACATCAGCATTGTCCCCCAGCAGAGGTTATTCATGAAGATAAGCCGCCTTAGGATAAGATGGATAAGCCTTGCATAGACTAAAAAAAAGGGATAAAATTAGATGGCAGGAACTAATAGGTATTTTTCACTGTGGAAGGAGGTCATCAAGGGAGCCTACAAGCTTATGAGCCAGGATTTCTGATCTGGAAAAGGGTGTGAAAGGTATTAGAATCTGCTGATGATATCTAAGCTATTTAGGACATAAAGCTAAAGCCTGATTAAAAAGAACTATGGAAAGGCCTCACAGCACTAAGACATAAAACAAGAAAATGGCAGATAAAATTCAGTGTAGATACCTGTAAACTGGTGCATGTTGGAGGAAGAAAGTTCCAGCTTTACTTACACTATGAGCAGCTCTGGTGTGGCTGTTTCTACATGGAAATATGATCTTGGTTTTCACAGAAAATAAAAAATAAAAAAATCAACCAGTGTTCTGTATGGGTCAAAATAGCAAATCAAGTGCTAGGAATTATTTGGGAAAGAATAAATAGCACAGCAGCAAATATCCTTTATGCCACTGTATAACCTTTTATTGCCTCACACCTTGAGTACAGTGTGGTCCCTCAAGGACATAGAAGAAATGGAAAAAGCAAACAACAAGAATGATCAAAGGAACAACTGAATAGACTAGACTTCTATGGGAAAGACAACTGAGGTGGTTGTTGGTAGTTGCTAATAAGGCAATCAGTTCAATGGGAAAAAATAAAAGGTAAAAAGCATTCACCATTTCCTCTGTAGCAGGAACAAAGGAACATCAAATGAGATGAGTACAGAAAAAAAAACCCAAAATATCTCTGCACTGAGTGTGTGGTTAAGCTGGGGTGGTCCACAGGGTGCATCATGAGAGTGTACATGTTAAGTATGCAGAGTTTCAAGACAGAATTGCACAAATTCAGAGAAGAAAAATCTACCGGGGGCTACAGCTTATGAAGACCCAGAAAATTACTGAACCACTTATAGTTGGATATTAAGAAAACATTCAAGAGAAATATGCCTTTTCCCCCGACATCTGGCATTAGACACTGCTGGAGATGGGATCTTTGGCTATGTCAGCCTTTGGTTCTGATGGTTTTTCTAAGCTTTTGGTCACCTTTCTGTTTGTAACATACCACAAACTATCCCTCTGGCATTGTTATGACACAGCTGCAAATGCTTTTATACTCACTCCACCACCATGATCCAGATAGCTGCTAGCGTATGAAATCTGCTCTTATCCTTGAGCCTCAGTAGGGCAGTCCATTCTCCAAACCAAGGTGGTGTGTGATTAACTTTGGGCACACCAGTCATTAACTTCTGTAAGATTTGGTTTAAAATTAAATATCTGCTTAAGAATTTTGCTGAAAAAGGAAAAAATTCAGCTAATATTTCTATACTTTGGTGAATGCAGCTCATCATGTTTATGTCTTTCAGCTGCAAGAAATCATACCACCAAGCAATCAGAAATACGTATGGAAGCTAGTAACTCTTTCCCAATAGTTTTAATTCATCCTCTCTCTGTCCCATGTTTCAGACTGAGTTTTTTTTGGTTCTAATTGGCAAGTGCTGACAGGCTTCTTTTTAAACAACATCATACGTATTTTTTTAATTTTTATTTTTTGCAGACAGGTGCAGGCCAAGAATATGGCTCACTTTTTGTAGCTGGATAGCTCTTATCTAGCAAGATATTGATTGCTGAATTAGAGGAAATATTTCACCACAGGAAAAATCTTAACCCACAGTAAAACTGTGGAAAAGATAATGGCAATTCTGGCTAGTCTGGGTGAATGAAGTAACACAGGCTTGCAAAGAGACATGATCACATTTCTAGTCTGTTCTATTATTTGTTCACCTCCGGATGTATTTCATCATCTTCTTTTCAATACCAGTTTTAAGCCTTCAAAGAGATGATTACTTTGTGCAAAGTATCCAAAATGATGAAAACTTACAGTGAAGCAGGGAAATGTGGAGAATTCCTGAGAAATGTACTGATGCTAGATCCCTCAACTTTGAAGGCACAGTTAACTACTCTCCAGAAACTGGGCTGCTTTGAGGAGTTAAGACAGAAGAGCCAATAGCTATAGGCAAGTTGCCCAGGGAAGATATGACATCTCCTCTCTATAGGTGACAAATACTGCACGCAAAGCCAAACCCTCAAATTTCCCCTATTGTCTCATGGGATAAGATGGCTGGACAAGGTCTCTCCTCAGCCTGTCTAGACAGGACAAATAACCCAGCCCCAGAAAAGTTTTTCTCCCAGGAAAATGAAAGTGTCTGGAGCCAAGGGACATAGTACAGCCTGTGAACTGTGGTAATGCTAATTGCTTCTTCCTTCCACGATACCAAAACAAAAGTAGGCCTGTCTTTGGGTTTGTGGCTGTGGAGCAGAAGGGGTCTGCACGCTATTTCAATGTCTTCTGCATCTGTGCAATCCGATTTCCCCTCATGCAACTCCTAAGAGACAGGGGAGTGAAGTTATTCCAGTTTTGAAGAATTTATTTGAAACTGTAAGCAGACTGCCTGAGCTCACAGGACAGCACACTGCTGGCAGCAGGGGGTCTCTTAATTTCCAGTTCTGGGCTTTCATCACAAAATCTTCTGCCAGGACCAGAGTTCAGACAGCCTCTAGGCACTTCTCTGGAGATCCAGTCAAACCTTCCCATGAATGCAAAGCAGCTGAAGGCAACCCACATGTGTGTGAGCCAGAGGAATAAAGCAGGGATGAGAAATTTAATTTCTCATTGTCAAAAATGAATGACTGGAACCTTATGTATGCTACCATTCTGAGGACTACATTACAACAGATTTGACTATGTCTCTGTATAACCATGCTATTCAAGTCTTTTCTCCACTCTGATCAGGGTAGAGCCATGTCCCCTACAATCTTTTGAGATACATCCTCTTCTTTTGGTTGGCACAGCACAGTATGGTACTAGGACTCACTGAGGTGTTCTGAACAGATGCCTCAGACAGACCTTCTAAGATTTCACTCTCATGGGAGGACTTGCCATTTCTTAGTCAGGAAGATGTCTACTTTGTCCCTGCATGTCCCAGCCACTTATCACCCACCATGCAGGTCAAGTTGTGCTCCAGACACCTGTATTCTGCATGTGGGAACGTGTGAAGAATGCCAGCAGGCACGTGGGTAACTTCTAGGACCATGTCTTGCTTAGGAGTTACTGTGGGCCAGCAGACAACAAAGGGCCCTGAACAACACATGCACATATCATTTGATCTATCTTATGCTTCATTACAAGCTACGTTAGACGGCTTTGTGTACAGAAACAGATCAGCATCTACTCATATTCATTAGCAGCCCTGGGACCCATTCTGTTTTCAGTTTGACTCCTGGAGTGTCTCTCTCTCCCCCCTCTCTCAAGGAGCCGAGTTTGGATTTTTTTCCAGAACACCCACCCCCATTGTGTGATCCTGGACCCAATTACTGCACAGCTCAACCAGGTCTTCGTGATGGGGCCCATGCAGTTTCCCCAGCCAGAAAGCCAGCCTGTCTAGGAGGCTTCTCCAGAAGAGTCGCTCTGTTGCTGGATTGAGCAGATCTACTCAGCCTCATTGGCTTTGAGTCCCTTGCTTGTGAGCCAGTCTACCTGTGGCAGGGCTATCCAGGCTTTCTGGTCCACCCTTGCAGGAGCAGCACATCAACATCACACCTGGAGCTATAAATCCGAAATGACACTAGATGTGCCCATGGTGATGTGGCTTGGTCACAAGGCTGAGCTCTCAGCTGGTTCTTCACTGTGTGTGCTCTGCAGAGCCATAGGTATAGCTCCCACCTCTTACATTGGCCTTGCCAAACCAGTCATCATGCAGCTGTCATGCTTATACTCCGTTGCACATCCATGCAACACAGTGCCATCCCATTTGAGGAGTCCTGCCCCTCCTTTTTGCTCTTCAGTTGTCTCTTTCACACTGTCTCTTCCACTGTTTCAGCCCTGAGCCCTGTCTCTGGCTTCCCACCCAAACTCCCTTCTTTGCCACTTAAAACCTGTGGCACAGTGTATTTCAGGTAGAATAGAGTTTATGACCCTGGGTATGCAGTAAGGCCGTGCAAAATAATTGCAGCCTCCTCAATCCATTTCAAACATGTTATGACTGGGTCTTCTCATCTGATTGTTTCTGCAGCTTTGGAAAAGCCAAAGATACGAGCTCAACATCTGCTGCTCCTTGCTATTTTTTAATTTTTTTTATTTTATTGGCCAGTGCAGTAAGAGACTGCGGAAGTGCCTGTTTGGTTTGACCAAACTTCTCTGACAGATGTTTTCCAATTGTGAAAGAATCTGACCTTTATTAAAATCAAGAACTTTTTAATGTTGTGCCCAAACACTGGAAACAACAGCATAGTTTGGTGGTGATTTTTGTATTTTAAAAGGTAGATTTCTAGCTGGGATAAATAGTACTTGTATTTGTTCTTGTTTTGTTTAAATTAAAATCCAGCTCTATTGGCTGTTCTTTGTCCATTTGCCTTCTAGCATTGTTCTGAGCATCTTTGAAGTCATAAAATGAGACATCTCAATTAATGGCAGAGAAGTGGTTAGTAGAAGCAAGTACCAGAAACCCACTAACTCACTAATCAGTTATTAAATTGACTTTGTCAGACCATAAATTGCAGCTATTGCATTTCCCTATAAACAAATAGACTTCCCTACTCTGACACTGAGGGCTGACATCTGGGATATGTTTGAAACATCACAAAATGGGTTACACATATCATTTCTTCCAGACCATTCAGAGAGATAAACCAGATTAGATGAGGTAAAGGATGAAACCAAGGGTGGTTTTGGTCCTCTGTTCCCCATACTTCCTACAGCTTTCTGTCTCGTTTGAGAGACTCTGTATGCCAGCAAGTTCCTTTGTTATTTATTCCAGTTGCACTCAAGTGCACAATTCATTATGGGCAAATTTTCTTCTTTTTCTTCTAGCAAAAGGAAAGCTGTGTTGAAGTTCTGACTCTGATGGGCACAATGTTTACTCTGTTTACTGAGCATCAGGAAGGGAATGACAGGATATTAACTTTCTGCAGGTGAGACCTTCTTCCAAGCATCCTCCTTGCCTTGCTTTCCCTTTTCTCAAAGCTGCCCTTTGGCCATACAAGATTTTCTACCCCTCTCTACGGAAATTACCTCCTTACTGCCAGATATGGACCCAAATAAATAGCTTCTGACAATCTTGGAGCAATAGCAAAGTACTAGACTGAGATGGTTTCCTTAATGAGAAATGAAATTAAAATTCTAGTTACAGTGATACAGATTTGAGCAGGTTTTGGATGTTTGGCTTATAGTTTTTAAAAACACACAGGCACTACTACAAGACTACTTTTCTTGCTTGACTCCGGAATCTTAAGTGTGCACTGTGTAAAAGAAAAGTTGGGCTTTTATTATGCCATTTTATATAAAGATTATAAATTATAAAGATAATTTATTGTCTCCCTCCACTACCGCCCAGATTTAACTGTTTTTTCTTTTCCACCCCTAAAATCTATTCTCTCTAAAAAAAAAAGAGTCTAACACCTATCTGAAACAACACAAGCATGAGTAAAGCCCAAAAGTATGGCTTTACTCCAGAAGATAATATTTTGCAGAATAACTTCTGTTTCTAAAATGATGTCAGTCAAATGAGAAAAGTGAATGGACATCATGCTTTAAATCCTTATTCCAGTGTTTGGGCTTGAGTTTCAAAATATGAATTGCCCATATATTGAAGGGAAAATAAAAGAGTACTTCTATACAAATTTGGCTGTGGAGCTGTAGTCTGTTCACGTGATCATTTTCTCCGGCTTCTATCAATACGGAATTTTTATCTTTGAATTTTGCTTTGTGCTTTATGTTGAGCAAGCCAAAAATCAAAGTGCAGTTCAGATACAACCACAGAACAGTTCGCAAAGCTGGTGAAATACAAATTTTGCAAGGTTTTCAGCCTAATACTATAAGTGAGTTCACATTAGGAGACACTGCACACAAGTTTGTTTTGTAGATTTTCAAACCTGTGACTAATCAAAAATCATTTATGGAGTGCATTGCAAAACCTGAAGCCAGATGTGTTTTGCATCATTTAGGGTTTATTGGGTACATTTAGCTGCTCTACTTTGAGAGCACAATTTTTTTTACTCTCTTCATTGGGCAATGTTTGCACACAAAAATTCTCTAAGCAACCCACAACTTGTCTTTAAAATCTTATTTCTCTTTGTAGCTGAACACTTGAAAGTTATAAACATGACCTTATCAAGACCATGTAACACTGCTTTTCCTAAGATATATGTAGGTATCTACACTTAGGATACTCCATGCAGTGACTGTCCACACATAAGAAACCTAGTGATAACTAGATGTCCTCAATAAGAAAAGCAATGAGAGAATTCTCTAATATATTGTTTGCCTATACCTATTTATCATGGAGATATTAATCTACAAAAAAAGACAGTAAAGAAATTGATTTTTGTAATTTGGAGGCTAAATGCATACTAGTTAAAGGACAGCAATGTACTCTGAAGCTCAGTTAGAAACATGCACATGTATTTTAAATGCATAATCCCAAGCATCCAGAAGGATTGTGTTCTGTATCATCCTGAATGACTTTTAAAATGGATTTATTGTTAGAAAAGCACCTCAGAGCAGAAACTGTAGTAACAACAAAACATTTTATGCATTTGAAAATACAAAAAGCAGAACTTTTGGGGGCTTTTCTATACAGCAGGTAAATCCATCATTTTTCAAAACAGTTAACTCACGCCATGGATGATTTCACTGCAAAACTATGGCTTTATTACATTTCTGAAATTCCTGTAGCCAGTGTCAGCCTGAACAGAGAATATTCAATATCATACCTGACAGAGATACAGAAATATAAAAAACATTTATCATTTATGTTAGAAGATTTTGAATGGCCTTCTTAATTCTTTTGCTCTTCAGTGTTTTGTCTGAAGAACTGCTCTTCTCAGTTAAGAGACAGCCCAGTAATGACAGTAAGAAACAGGCTTTGGATTACTTAAATTATTTAAAACATTACAGCCTATTGTCCCTAGAGAGTGGAGCTGCACACTTATATAGGGAAAGCAATTGAATGAAGGACCTGTTGTTACCTAAGTGCCATACTCCAGTAAAATCTAGATTTTATTCCAAGTTTATGGTAATCTCAGCTCTTCTATAGCCCTGTGAAGGAAGAAGGAAGTCATAACTGAAGCATAGTTTGAATCTGATTCATCCAGCAAAACCCAAGCAACAGCTCAGGTTTGGTCTCACCCTTGTACATTGATCAATACCTTATGCAAACATACTGACCCATTAAGCAGAACAGAAGAAGCTAACATTATACAAGAAAAAGCTCCAGCAAGACTCTTAATTTCACAAAAAAAAAAGACCTCTCATTTCAGAAGATAAATCCTTTATATGGTAACTACTACATATAAGGTAACTACTACATATAAAGTAACTACAACGAGAACAGCAGATCTCTGTGCAGCACCCGCGTCCATTTTATAAAGTATCTTGTTGAGCCCAAATGAGATGGAGTAAATGGATAAATTAAAAATCTGTTTCACCTTTGGAACCCTCTTATAAGTATAAAAGCCTTAATTTAGACACTAGAACTCTTTGGTAGGATTTGTTCGGGAATGTAGGTTTTGAAAAGTCTTTGCTTAATTGTGGTTTTGTTAAGAAAATGTTTGTTACTAGCATTACTCTTTGCAAGTCAGCTGTTAAAAAAGCTCTCTTTTCTCTGATGAATAGCATGGGGCTAGTTATATCTTTTCAAAAGTTCAGTTTATTTGTGGGATATTTTCTGGGTGAGAGAAGTCTTTTGCTACAGTTTTTTTTCTGATTTACACCGGTCTCTTTCTCCCTATACTCTGGCTCTTGCTGATAAATTTACTTGAGTGCACAAAGTGAACAGAATTTTGGAGCCAAAAAGTGATTTCTGCTATTTTATATAGGCTTGTGTATCTCTAAAGCTCTGGCTGTTCTTCTTCTGTCTATGTAAAGCACACTTAGGAAACAAGGGGAGCTAAATTTTCTCCTGTGCATTCTTGTAGAATCCAACACTACAGCTAAAATGGCACTAATTTTTCAATTTTCCACTATATTGACATTTTCAGAAGAGTATAAGGACAATGAAAAATTACATATCTTGAAAATATGAACCACACACAATTCCTGCAAAGAAAAATTATGCATCCTGGAAATATTTTTAACTACATGCAATTCCTGTAAAGCTATATGTAACTTTTAGGATTAGACCTGCTGGTCAGAAAGGACTTGATGTTGTGCCTGGGCAGGCAGAGTCCACTCCTGGGATCCTGTAGTATCTTTGTGAAGCTGCTGGGGAGAAAAGTGACCATTCTTCAACAAGGTATGAAGTAGAAGATGTATATATATTTACTGATCCTCTTCATTTAGGCTGGAATCTGAGCTTCACTATTCCTTGCATCCTTTATAAAGCTAGATAAAAAAACACAAACCAAAAAATGGTTAGTAAGCATTCTGCCAATGTGTGGATTAGAAGGCAGCACACTTAAAATATGTTCCTGAGAGAGTGCAGGTGTGTTATACCCGGTCAAACACACAGTTTTCTTCCGTATTTCTGCTTGTGTGTAGCCAAGCTGGGGTTCCCTGAGGAAAGATGTAAGGAAAGCTCATGAGGGACTGAGTATGGGTTATCTGGAAGAAGTACTCCTTTGGGGTTTCCATTTTATATCATAGTGACCTTCCCTCTGTATGAAGAAAAGGCATCGTATGTAACTTACTGGCTGTTTTTTGGGAAAAGATCAGCATGCTGCTTGAGTTAAACGCCTCATGTCATGTAACGACTGTGTTGCAGGAAAGCCTTTTGAAAATCAGAAACAAATAGCGATGTTTGTGACTGCTTTACTCAGGACAGAAAGAAGTGAGTGAGTTGCTGGAGAAGATGCAGGTTTCTGTCAGGCTTTCAGAAAAAAAAAGGGGGGTTATTTTGCATAAAACTACCCATACACAAGTGGAATCTGACAGTTTTATTCTGGACAATGAGATACTTATTGCTCTGTAAATTTTTCTAATTTCTCCAACAGACTACGCAGGAAAACACCATGGAGAAGGGCTGTGGAAGAATTAAACTCTCACAGGGTTTTCCAGGCTCTGCCCTTTCTTCCCTTCTGGCTGCTCACCCTCCTGCATGGCTGTGGGCACACGGAGGAACTGTGTAGCTCTAGCCTAGGATGGAGGACTGGAGAAGCACATGGACATTGGTCATTGCAAGACTGCCACAAGACCATGCTAATGGCACTGAGATTTTCCTTGAAACCAATGAAAGGAGATAAGAAATGGACTTCAGCCACAGAAAGACAATATCCCTTCAAAGATGTTATGACTTACTTTTTGAAACATTTGCTGCTGGAATGCAGCATTACAAAAAGGGTACCTGCTTGACAATGTATCCCCGCTCCTGCTCTATATGCTTCATTGCTTCATTTATGAAGAACTGACATTTATAATGTAATTGTTTTAAATTATTTGGGTTCTTTTATGTCTAAATATGCACCTTTTAAAAATACTTTTTTCATTAAAACGTATAAAGCAAAGAAATGCAATATATTTTGGGCATTAGATCAGAAGACTTTAGTTAGGTCTTTTTCCCATGTCACCTCCTAAGGGGAGTACACATTAAATTGCATAGTTTGTATGGCAAAATAAGTACAGCTTTTCATCATCAGTGACTCTCAAAGAAAGCTTAGTTTTCTAATGGGACACACACTCCTCTGCTCGATGGTGCTCTGAAAGCAATCTAGATATTTCTCCACTAAATAATTGTGAACATGAAGAATATTCCTCTTACTGCCATTGGAAAAGTCCCTGAATGAGCTCCTGAGGAATTTGGGCTTAAGATTGCTTTCTGATTTGTAACAGATTGGTGTTTTTTTAAAGTGTGTGTGCGCGTGCCTGCATGCACACGCGTGTGTGTGCGCGTGCGTGGATAGATATAAAAAATCCTCATGGTCAAACATCAGTCAAACGGAATATAGTCTGTGTTTTGGCTTAGACTGACAAAGAGGAAATTAAATGCTTCAAAGGATTATTAAACCATTCTAAAAAATTGAACATTTAGACGAGAATAGGAAAAACATGAAGCAGGACAGGAAGACAAAAGAGAAAGGCATGCCTGTATAACTAAACCCAACAGATAAGTGTCCTGCTGTCAGACTTTCAGTAAACACCGACTGGCAAGCTTGGTCTTGACTGACGGCCAGATATGGTGCTTTAAAAACATATGCAAGGCCTTATAACTGAAAGAACACCTCAGATGTGTTAGCTGCCACTTCTCAAGCTTTCTCTTTCTTCTTCCAGTGCTATGCGTAATATATTATATATGGGCACTTTTTCCACTACACACCCCTCCCTTCCTAATTTTCATAATACAGAATTTTGCTTCAAAACCCACAGCTATGTTAGGCGAGAGCTAGAAGCTGCAGCGCCTGTGGAAGGGGATTAGGAGTACTTAGCCCCCCCAGGAGGAAGGAGGGTCAGTTTGTTTTTTCTGGCTGCTACACCACAATTTTCTTGTTGATAGCAAGGAGAGGATACATCTCTTCTTTTTCCCCTCCTTTCTTTTAAATGGCATTGAAGGTAATCTGGATTGTTTTTAAGATCTTTAAAAGATCTGTTGTTAGTATCCTTAAAAGTGACTCCAAAAATTACTGTAGAACCTTCAGAGTAACATGTATTAACAAGTGTAGGCAAGGCCAAGTATACTCCTAATATGCAGTAGCTGGTTGATAGGAAAGTCAAGACTACTTTGCCCTCCAACTTACTGCATTAACATCTGCCAAAATAAAACCTTGGCCTGCCAGAAAATTATCAAAAAATGAAGGCTACTGTGTGCTAGACACTCCTCTGCAATAGAACCCTGAGTTTTGGGGGCTTCTTCAGCTCTGCAGTACCTTTTCCTCTTACCTGCTAGCATTTTGAGGATGGGACATATTAGCTTATGCTTCCACTAAACAGCCCTCAGTAGTCCAATTAATAAAGTAGTCCTGGAGAGGCTTTAAAGTCAAATCCCATTATAATTAACCAGAGCGATTCTTGCCTTTCTAAACACCCGTACCTTTTAGCCTGAGCTCCAAACTGCTTCCCAAAGTAGCTACATCCAGTGTGCTTCACACTTTTTAGCAGATTATTGCAATTAGGTTTGTGTTATTGTTCTTAATTTAGCATGTTTATCACACCTTTGTACAGCCAGTTGAACTATTTTTCTTGGAAACTTTTATTTTCTGTGGATGGATCATTCTCAAAGAGAACCTATTTTTGTAAACATGGTAATAATTTGCAAATATTTTCTGGAAGACTTAATAAAAAGTTAGCCTCCAAGTTACTGATACATTGTTCATATCAACTATTATGTTTGTTTACTATTCATAGTTCCTAAAACAACTTGTTTTTATGCTTTTTGCAATTTTGTTTTCTAAAGCATGAAAACAACTGTAACAAATCATGGCAGTGTACTCATAGCTATTAGCCTTTCTTGAACACAAATAAAGCTCCACTTCTTCTCCTCAAAGAGGACTCCCTTCACTTGCAAGTAGCAAGTTATATAGGGGAATAAAATGTTCCAGCCAATTATCCAAGTAATTTTTGTTTTCACACTCCTTTGCCTAAAAGACAATAAGATTGCAACCAGACAAAAAGTTTAGACCTTGTCTGCAGTAATTTTGGAAATATTAAGCTATTTGAACAGTGGGTTGTTTTGGATCTGTTTCTATAATGAAAAAGAAATTTTTTATGGGTTTTATGGTGGGTTACTCTTTTCATTCAGTCTCTAGTGCCAAGGTGTGGTAAATGAAGTCTTGAACACTGATTTTTAGATAGTTTTTCTACCACATGTCACCCTTTGCCCAGGTGGTGTGCATTGTGCTACCACCATTCTTTCTGTATCACGGAGTTAGTGATGCCATCAGCAGCTGTGTCAGATGACTAGGACTATAGGGTACATTTTTACTACATGAAGCAGATGCTCTTCTTTATTTAATGTTGATTAAAAATCAATCTGTCTTCTGAGTCTTGCCATCTGCAAAACACATAGGCTTAGGAAATGCAGCTGGGATTTTGATTAAATACATGTTTTCCTTTCCTCTTCTTTTAAAGGTACGAATGAAACATGAGGAAAGAGACACCCAAACTTCTGTGGCGTGTGAAGGTTTTGAAATGCTCAGCCAACTTTTTTCTTTTTTTTTTTTTTTTCTTCAGCCGTATTAGATTATTTCTTACATCTGGGTTTCAGGAGAAACAGGAAGCTGATGAGCCAAATGACCATAGGGATTGCCTTTTTGGATGTTTCAAAGATGTTGGCAAGAATGAGGTAAATCACCTCAGACCTCAGCTCCTGAGGCTTTGGTGAAGGAAGAATGCACTGTTGAAAAGGCTTCAGAGAACTTTGGAGGAACGCCTCGGCAGGGAGATGGTGGTTGCCATAATCTTGTGATCTATAGTCACAGCTGCCTGAAGTCCACTCTAGCTGCAACAGCTATCGGTCCTTAACCAAACCCCCATTTCAATATGGACGTGTTTCTTGCTGCTGTTCCTGTCCATTCTTCCTCCCACATCCACATCACAGCATGAAATCCCACTAACTTCACTGATTTAGGTCAAACCTGTACAGAGAAGTAGCCAAACAGAATATATGCATCTTCCGCAGTGACTTCATTAATGGGATGGAAAAAGATCCTGGGGAAAATAGTTTATCTTCCAAGGCCATCGCTATTTTGACATAATTATTCTTATCTTCCTGAAAGGGAAAAGACAGTTTTAAGACGGTAGTGAGATTTCTGCTGTGCTGTATGTGCTGATCTATCTATTGACAGTATTTGAAGACATTTTACTGCATCTTCCTGAGTGTGTGCTAGCCTAGCTGGAAGATGGGAAACTGCATGAACCATACTGGGATTTTGTTATGGTCCCTGGGAAGGTAAAAACCTTAAAGACCTAATTGCAAACGCATTTCCCACGGACAGTTCTATTACTCCATTGCAGCCAGTACTATGCATGTATTAAACTATAATTTCTATCATGTATTGCATAGTAATTAAAAGTCAATTAAAAACAGGTCTCCCAGCAGTTTACTTGATGTTTGCACTGTATAAACAGGAAACTTTCAATCACGTAGTGAAGAATGCTCAGTACAAAAGCTAACACACTCTAACTAATTTAGGAAAAAACTGTCATGAGCAGCATTTTTGTATTTTATAGTAAAAATCTTCTATTTGTTATTCATAGTTAATATCAGTGTCTAAATAATAGGTAGAATAATAAAATCATGTTTAGTTAGTGTAGTTCTGCTTTTGGAGAGCCTAGTGAAGGACTCTTTATATGCGCTGTTGTAACAATACCAACATTCAAGAGAGGAAAAAGGAAAGTAGAATAATCCAGTTGTCCCATTAGAGATGATCAAAGTTTGGAGATTCGTGGTTTCATTCATAGGCTGGGTAAAATATGCCTTGAACACATCAAATTCCAATTCTGGTGCATGTGATTCTGGGATCAGCACATGGAAAATAATGAAGTGTATGGCTTCATCTTTCTTCCCCTTCCTCCAACAAAAAGTAGAAAAGCTGGAAGTCTGGGAAAATAAGAGTCAGACATAGCAATACATTCAGGAAGAAGCTGTTTGAATTAAAAATATGAAAAATCCCAAATGGTGGATGTTTGGGAGTTTAGTTAAAAATAAAGCAAAGTTGGAAATCCAGCCTGATTTGTCTTTCATTACTTAAAAATTAAAATTGCCCAACTATTTTTTTTTTAAGGTATTTGAGTCATGTCTTATTCTTTACAGTTGTTGGACTTTTTTTTTCTCTTATACAATGGCATTAAAATGATGAGAAAATACTTCTTGTAAAACTGCAATATGATGTAAAATTTTGAAAATGTACTACACCGTTAAAAACAAAAGAACCAACCATGAAATCAATGCAGAACCTGACTACAGTCATGTTTTCCCATATGAATGCAACAGATAAAAAATGTAATAAATTCATTCATCTACACCCACTTTAAATATCTGAGCTGATCAGCAGTTTCACTGATGTGCGGCCAGACTTTGAAGTCTATCTTAGCTCTCTGGAATTCGACCAGCCACTTTCCAGACCATGTAATGCATTGCAGATCTTTCCACATTATGTATTCCAGATGGCCATATTCTTTGTGTATTTTGCCTTTCTTATTTAGGTTACCGGGGTAATTTGGGAATAAAACTTGCATGCTACAAAGTGACAATTGACATATTGTTATGCTATCAAGCTGCTTAGATACCAATGATGGACTTTAATGAATGTTTATGAAGTTTGGGTTTGTTGTTTTTTCCCCCTCTTCCACTCATTTTTATGCTCCTGGATAATGAGACACTGAATGTGGCAGATTCTTCATGCATCACATGTAAGGATTGAGTTTCAGAGGTGGAAGCACCCACAACCTTACATGAAATTAATCAGAGCTGGCAAAACTTAGCACCTTTTGTAGATCAAGCCTCTGGTGAATGCAAGTTTCTCCTAGGATTTCTGTAATATGGAAAGCAGCCCATAAATTGAATTAGCTGAGGCCACCAAGCTCACTTTAGGGACCAGATTATCTATATCATTGCAATCTTCTGCCTGAGGTTAAGTTCAATCATTCTCACAGGTCTCAGCAAGATCTTATCCACCACCACCCAGAAAATAGCAGGTAGACAGCCAAGTAATATAAGGCTTTCATTCTACTGAAAGATTCTATGTGCATACTACATCTTGGGAGATATATCTATGTCATTTGTCACTCAGACCTCAAGATGGATCTTCGTCTTCTGCTTCACAACATCTGTCCTCCATACACCTGGATCAAAGCCTTGGGTTTCCTAAGGCTACGTTATTCTCATCTCCCTGCCCTCACTTTGCACTAATCTCTCACTCCTTCCTTGAAACTGATAAATCAGGAGAAGTTGGAACCCATTTGGAAAAATGTAACTCCAGAAACCACTACTTCTTGCATGTTTGACTACAGTAAATGAAAAAAAGACTCGATCAACTGCCAAAAGCCTTAGAGGAACGTGGATCTGAATCCTGCAAACACTTAGGCAAGATCACAGACAAAAACGCCAAATGTTGGCAATATTGGGGGCTATTAATGCTATTAGCAAAAAAACATTGTGGAATACCATCTAAAATATATTGCCACAAGTTTTATTCAGTAAACAGATTAAAATTTCATCACTGTGGACAAATAACTTTTGTCTTTTCCAGGGCAGTGCCTCAAACAGCATCTGTCTTTAAGAAAAGATATTTCTGTTTGAAGAGCTAGCTAATTGAAATAGCTTGTTTTATATAGGTACTCAGTTAATGCCATCTGGAAACACAGGTGTGTCTGGGAAACTAGGTTTTTCTTCAAATGAATATTCTTTGCTGCAGTGACCTACTATGTCCACCAAAGTTTGTATGAGCACTGAAGAAGTACAGACTGTGAACTTGTAGTGGGGCGTGGGGTAAGAGCAGATTTGTCAGTGAGACCAGAACCCACGCCATTTTCAGTCTTTGGTCATTTTGACTGTTTGCAATATATTTTTTTTCTTTAAAACCTTCATTACTGTCCTCTTCCCTAAAAACATCCATGTTCTTTCAAACTTCAAACTGATGAAGACAGAGCCTCTAAATGACTAGCTTCCTGGCACAGCAAATGTTGCTTAGGTTGCAAAGGGAAAAGTCATGGAAAACTAACTCCCCAGTATATTGTCTGACACCACAAAGAAATAATGGAAATCCCTGCTTTCCTTCCTGCATGTGATTTTGGTCCAGCCCCCAAAATGGCACTGTCTGCTATAGATCATCCTTAAGCATAGACTAATGGTCTTTACTGAGATGGGAGTAGCACAGCTGAGGATACCTCACCTCCAAATGTTATTTTCTGTCTCCTTCTGGAGACGTTTCCCAGCGCTATTTCAGACGCCTCGTGGCTGCTTTCCTGGCCTCCGGCAGTGCTTCTGTGAGAGCCAAGTGCCCACTGGGGCTCCTGTTTTCAGGAAAATTCTGGGGAAAGGTATTGGCATCAAAAAAGTTACTGGATGTCCCCCAGGGAGTTATGACTGCTTGACTATTTGTCCTATGGTTTTCTTGAGTTCCCAGAAACTCTCCCATACCCTCTAAAAAAGCCATTTTCTTCAGTACTCTGCCAGCCCCTCAGATATGTACCAGGGGAAAGAAATGCTACAACTGTATTTGTAGAGGGATAGCATGGCTACAAAGTGAAACTACAATCAAATTTCACCCCAGACAGTGTATTTTGTGCACAGATTTTGCACGGTTGTTTCCTTAGCTGTTGTATTTGCAAATAAGTTTTCCTGTGTTTATTGAGGTTCCTTCTGGAGCTCTTTTTATTTTCACTGTATTCATAGGGAGCACTTCACACCAGCTCAAATTAGGAACTCTCTGAATGTGGTGTTAAAATAACAAAGCCCTCCCCAGTACATTTCAGTAGGTTGGTGGGGTTTTTGCCAGCACCTGTGACTGACCAGCTGTTAGCAAGGAAGAAAGCCATGAAGCTGAAGGGTGCTTTTTCCATGTTCTTTAACAAACCTTCACACACAGAATAACACAGTTCAGCCCCTAAAGACCAACTTCTGTTTTCTGCCTTTGCTCACCGAACAGGAAAGCTATCTTCATATTTGCTGCAAGGTACAACATCAAATGAAAATACAGCCTCTTGCTTTAAAAGAGGAAACTGCACTCTTTGCCACAATAATATTTGCACAGATCCCCCAAAAAATCTTCTTGCCCCCTCCTTTGGGTTAATGCTAATTGTTTATTTTAATTCTCAATAGCTGTGGTTCTTCAGCACTGCTCTGTTCAATTCTCCTCTCCATCCCACTGCAGGGGGTAGGGAAATGAGTGAGCGGCTGCATGGTGCTTAGTTGCTGGCTGGGGTTAAACCATGACAGTTACAAGCAAAAATAATGCAAATTTCCCACCTTCATCTTGTCCCTCTGTCCCTTTAAATAATACATTTCTTTAGTAGCTGGATCTGCCTCCAGTGCTGAGATGTGAGCTCCTGCTGGAGAAAGCTTTTATATTTAGTGCCCTGAGTCAGTAAGGATTGAATTTTCCTTCATCATGGACACCACATCTCTGTCATTCCAATTATTCCAAGAAAGTGTAAAGTATGATGGGAAAATCTACTTGGTTTAAAATATGCTGACTTTATTGTATCTTAAAACACGTACCCTTCAGCTACGCTTTATCTGCACTTGTCCAGACACCTGGTGCTGGGAAATCTAGGCCAGCACGGTACTCAGGGTAATTCTCCAGTTATTAGAGTCTGATTCTAATACTAGTTAAACATCCTGCAAACTTTCCATGTATTTCAGTGACAGCAGAATACATTAACTGGCAAATAAATGCAACTTTTACATAGTCTGGATTTGATTTACTACTTACATTGAAAGATGTCAATGAGAAACCACCTCAGTAAAGCAGAGTTGAAGCATCCATTTTAAAACTGCAAGGTCTTTGATTTGCTGTTGACAAGTTCCCAGGATCCCAAAAAGTAAATAAAAGTAGGAGGGATGATGGATGCCCATCACACACAGTTAATTGTTCAGCTGCATTGAAAACATCTGAAGGTCTGCTCCTCTGTACGTATTTCATACAGATTAGCTCCTCCCTTGGAAAAGCTCATATGTTGTCCGTAATCTTGAAATGTGGATTTCACCCTACTAGAAACAGAGTACCACCAAGACTTTGCCTTCTTTTTTCTCAAACCATAAACTCTACGACAAGTACACTCTCATGAGGGAAAGGGCCTGCACATGCATGTGCCCCCGTCCCATGCACACATGCCTGTCTCACAGATCTTCAGCTTTCCAAACCCTTAGTCCTGTGTGCAACAGTGACAACTGTATAACAGTTCAGCATCCTCTGTCTCTCTCTGGAGTAATTGTAGATCCCTGATGTCCACTGAGAGAGCAGGCAAGCTGCATGGGCGGCCTGTGGCTGGAGGGCTGGGGCTGAGGCATAGATGACCTTATGGGTACCCGTAGCAGATTTATGAACCTAAGGGTCTCCTCCATTACTAGCATACAGCCAGTGTGTGTTGTAGATGGGCATTTGATACAACAGTCTCCTGTAATGCAAACTGTGTAGTAGGTATGTAAAGAGTTTTCTTAATTCAAGTTCCCTTCTTGAACACTTTCATTATTACTAATAGGCTTGATATTGCTTCTTGAAATATAAGCCCATGTGATTACACTGACATATGCATGCCTTCAGTAAGCCCACAGCCCTGCTGACTGCACTTTAAGGGATATCCTAAGGCAGACAAGAAGGTCTCTAGAAACTTCACTTTAAGATGAGATAGGAACAGGGGCCTGGTCTCAACTTAAAGGGTAGTGTTGTGCTTTGCTGTTTAAGAGCAGAGGCAATGCGATAAACATGAAGAAGGGAGGATGGCATAGTGCTAAACATAAACCACACCAGTTGTTGCAGACTATACTGCAGTAATCAGATCTGGCAGAAAAAAAAAGTCATGAGGGGAGCTGACAAAGGTTTACATACCAGGAAGGGAATATGGAAGATCTGTTCAAATGCATATGGAGACAAGTGATCTCAGATCTGGTATAACGTGTGTCAGTCAGTCCAAGAGTCAGGGATCCAGTGAAAGAGGGCAATTACAAATCAGTCATCTACAGTCAAAACTATTCTCCACTTATAGGTACCTTCTTGCCAACTGAGGATGTCAATCATAACAGTGCATAGTCAAAGCTGAGTGAACAGCAAATTTTTAACTCATCCCCACCTTTTTTTCATTCCATATCACAGTCCCACTGATGGTACTACTCAAATTCCAACTCAACCTATGTGGAAAGATGCACACGTTAGAAAAAGTAGCATTCATATCTTATTTGTGTATTCCTTTCTGAATCCTCAGTCCATGATAAGTAAGGATTGAAGATTGCCAGGCACATAGGACATGGAAACCATTAGCAAGCATTTTTTTTGCAGTGAGAAGCTGAAAGGTTACATGGCTCTTTTCTAAAAACAGAAGAAATATGCAGAAGTTTGAATAACAAAGATTAAAAAATAAATTAGTTGAGCTCAATGTGTTTCACTATCAAGAGACATGTAGAGATACAATGACTATGATGACACTGTATTAGCATCAATGGCACCCCTATGGCATGACCAAAGCCATGTCTCCAGAGGAGCAGAATAACAGTCCTCCTCCAGAGACACTATTTAACAAGAATATTTGTCACAATTTTGACCAGGAAAAGGAATCATTTCCACCTATGCCCTAGAAAGCTCTATCTTCTGATACTGGTTTCCGTGTTGCAGCCTGGGTTACAGATAAAACATTTCAAGGACCCTATTAAATGCTGGCAGCCTGTCTCCAGCTTCAGGACACTTTTCAAGAGTTTGGGCTGTCTACCCAGAAGGGGCGGTGCTATTTAGGGAGGAGGGAGCACGTGAGCCTGGGAACTTTTGAGCCATTCCTCTTCTTCCTCCCCAGCATCACTGAGGGGTGAGACAGGATACATGCCTGCCTTGTCCTCTTAGTGACCATTTATAGATGATAGATATTGCACAGGAATTTACCTAATCCTTTTTTCAGGGCCTGCTGGCACTGCCTGCCTTCTCACCCTCCCCTGGCAGCAAGTTCCAGAAGTTCACTGTGTGCACTGTAAGCGAACACCATTTTATCTGACTTAAGGTGATCTATGAGTTTCACTGAGTGTCCCCTAGCTCTAGTATTGTGAGATATGCTGAACAGCATGCCCACATCTGAGTCATTCACCCCCTTTATGATTTTGTAAAGTGCCATACCGCGCCTCAGCCTTCTCCTCTCTGCACCAGACTCTCAGTTCTTCTAGCCCCTCCTGCTGAGCCTGCTGCCCTGCCAACCTAAGCATTTTGCTTTCCCTCCTCTGTGTGCTTCCCAACTACATTACACCCCTTCAGGCTTCAGAGACCAGCTCTGCACACAGCACCACAAGGTTTTATTAGGTGGCAAAACAATGTCCTCTGCCATCAGGATCCTTCCAGTTGTTGCCCAACATCTTGTTGGATTTTTTTGCACAGCCAGGAGGGTTTACTGAAGTAAAGTGGAGGAGAGAGCAAAGCTGCACCCAGAGACTTCAAGGCTTTGGCTGCAGAGAATTGGCCAGCAGAAAAGGTGTCCACAGAGCTGCTGAAAGCCCTGGCTGGTGTGTCCAAGGGCGTAAATAGCGACTTATGTCAAGTGCTTGTGTATGATGAGGTAACAGCTTTGAGAGGGAGAAGAACCGGGTACCAGCTTTCGTTCTGCGTCTTGGTAGCTCAAAAGCAAAGAAGTGCTTGTTTTGCTGTTTCTTCTGAAGAGGAACGATGGCCTGGACAAAGGGTCACTGCTTAGGATGAGCCATGTTTTCTGTCATAGCATTTATTGGCTCAGATTGAAACGTTTTAAGGTGAAAATTAAAAAAGAAAAATAGATGCCTCAATCTTTAAACTTGTGGGTTTTTTTCCTTCCGCGTTGAGACAAAACATGTTTTTCAACACAGCTGTCAGATAGCTAGCCAGCTGGCTCACATGCTTAGGGTGAGTTGTCAGTGTCTGGCAGTGTCCTGACGGATGACGTATTACTGGTCGGAGATCGGAGACTTGCTGTTCATGCTGTGGCATCACTCACAAACAGAGGTCCCAGCCTCCCATGAGAAGCCACAGTCACCACTTCTCCGCTGCTTCCTAGCCAGTGCGTTATGAAAGCAGAGTATCAAAAAATCCCTGAACTCCCATTCAAACCACTGCAGTGCACTTTTTGTAAGAGTAGATTTTCATTAAAAGCCATATATCCCATAGAACATCAAACCACTTTTAGCAGAACTACCAAAATGCTGATTATGATAAGTATTTCCTTCAGGAATATCCCTTTTACTTGGGTTTCTTCCTGAGTCCCAAGGAATCAGTGGGCTTCCCTTACAATTTGCTGTGGAGCTAACAGTGTTTGTTAAGTGTTGTCTTTATATGAAGCACAACTCATACTCTAATTCATCATTCACATATTTTTTATCAAAACCCCTCCATTACAGGTGGAACTAAGGAAAGAGAGATAATAATCTGGCATAATTCATGTAGTGAGGAACTGACACCTCCAGCCAATCTTTTCAAGTGGCATTGGCATTAGTTAATATTTTCCACCTTTAATTTAGGTAATCTCCTAGTTTTCTATAGACAAGAAAAACATTTCAATAATGACACCCACAGCTCCAAATCACTACTTAGCACATAATGAACTAATTTAAACCAAGTCAATTTGATTCCAATTTTCCACCATGTGAAACAGATGCTTTTGCCAAGGCCAAAAGCTGAACACAAAGAACAGTAGCATGTGAGCACATTCCTAACTCTAGGTGTAAATCATGCCTACACAGTACTATATTTCAAACAACATTAAGTATAAAGTAGAAAATAAATGAACTTACAGGCTTAACCACTCTGTGTTTGCCGTTTCATTCCAGATCACTTCATGGTCCTAAAATTTTGCTTTTTATTAAGTTTTCTTTGTTTACTTGTTTGTTTGTTTTGGTGATGAAAGGAAGTTTCAGTAGCTGTTTATTTTGTTTGTTGTGAGTGTGGTTTTGTACTAAAATGTTTGTAATACTTTGATGAAAATATCAATCTCCACAAGACTCAGCTGCTGAAATTTGACCTTTAAAATAAACTACTGAGTAAATATAGCACCTTTTTTTAACCATAATGCATTCTGCTCATACTGAAGCAATGATGACTGCAGTACATAAGAAAACCTGTGTCTGCAAAAGATGCAAGTCCTTTGAGCAATGTACACATTAATGTACTTGCATTTCAAGCTTTTGTATATTTTTTATCACTACACAGCATCAAAGGCAGGGTTTAGTTTTATTAACAAAGACAAAATACTTGTATCTCTCTAAAACTGCCATGTGTGGCCGACAATAGGACTGTAATAACAAGCTCTTCATTTAAAAGTTGAGGCTCCATGTTTTTAAGTCATAGATTACACAGAGCACTTTCTAACACAACTGGCATGTCTTAACAAAAAGGAAGTGCTAGCTTAGGAAAACATTTGATGCTTTCAAGATGCCATGCTTTTGGGAAGGGGATACATACCCAACCAGCTCCCTTCTGCTACTAGGGAAGGTAGGGCTGTATCCTAACAAAACCTTTGCTAAAAGAACAACACTTTGGTTCCTAGGAGGGAAAAGGAGCTAATTGGCTACTAGGCACGTTTTGCCTAAGCAAACACAGCAGAAGCCTGTTGGCAGTCCTGGGATGTGTGGGAAGTGATTGCCTGAAGGAAAGAGGTGGTGGAATTTGTTATATAGCGTTTTCCTATTTCTTATCAATCCAATGGCAGGTTCAACTGTTTATCCTTGCTTTTATTGTCCAATTGCTAACTTTAAGCTGTTATTGAACACAGTCTGTAAGTGAATTCAGAGCCAAAAGAGCAAGTAAAGCCACACAGAACAAAGTCTGAGATGGTAGGAGCAGAGTACACCTGTCACATTGCAAGGTCATTTAGACAAGGGAAACCATTTGAGAACCTTCCTAGAAAAAATATGGGGTATTCAAATACAGTCATATCTAGTATGTTCTGCAATCATCCTGTGTGGATACAGTGTGAACTCTGACACTGTGATGGACCAAAGTGCAGAAAATTACACATTCAGCAGGTAACAAAGTACATCAGTGAACCTGACTTCTGTGTACCTAATAAGTGTATTAGAATATGCCACTGCTTTGTTTTCACCCATGTTTCAGCCTTGATGCTTGCATCTGCTCCCACCTACCCTGCATGGTGTCTGATCACCCAAAAACAGGAGTGCCAGCAGCCTTTGCTTACCATGTTGCACCTAATCAAGTCCATTTTACTCCACATCCAGTACATGTCTTGCGTGGACACAGCTCCACAGGTAAAAGCTAAGGGTGGAGTGATTGTTATAATGCAGTCTCTATAAGATCTGTCATCTAGTGTTGTTTGAGCAGATGGCAAAGGCCACTTTCACACAAACAACTTCTGGAACACAATAGCAGCAGCACTGGAGAGCCACCATTCACAGCAGATGTGTTTCAGAGTTCTATTTTGGACTAGCTGTGATTTGGTTTTGTGCTAAATGTCCATTAGCAGTGGGAATACAGTCAACGTGCTGCTGGGGTGTGTCTTCTGGTTTGGTTTAACCATAAAGGAATGCAGTTTGTGTGCCCTGAGACCAATCAGTGATCTGAAACTCCATGTGCTAAGCAGGAGTGATCAGGAGACTCTCTTGAAGGCACTCTCTTACCTAAACCAAAACGCTAGTGTTACCTAGTGGAACTAGAGCAGCAGGTCCTTCTGTGGGCCGGCAGTTCCTGCTGCTGCAGCTGTCCATGCTGCTGCAACTGAGAACTCGTAGGAGTAGTGAGACCTGACCGGCACAGGTGCATGTCATTTCGCAAGACTGATAGTCTCCTCACTCTTCTGGTTCCATGATAGTTGTAACTCTAGTGACAGATACTGACAAAACCAGAAATCCTTCCTTGGTATATGCTTAGTATATAATGCATATGTTAAATACAAATAAATGCTATAAAACACAAATTTCATGTACTCTGATGTAAACTCTTCCTCAAAACAACTATATACCAATATGGAAGTTCAGGTCAGATGGTATCAGGTGATTCAAGGAAGGAAACCAAGCACACTTGCTATTTGTGGAGTAGGCGTCAAGGGCAGTGTTACTCCCTGGAGTAGGGAGTAACACTGTGGTTTCACTAGAGCTACCACCACCTGTGCTAGACTTCAACCTCTTCCAAAGACTGAAAACTGCACTGTATGCTATAACAGTGCAGGAAAGGGTGAGGTGGAGACATAAGCAGGATAAACAGTATGGCCAGGTACCTATGGCTAGACTGCATGCACCTGACCTGTAGACCTCTCTTTCTGAGGAAGATTCCCTTTCCTCCTCTGTGACCAGCAGGTGACTCAGCTGTGGTTTAGTTGTAGATCCAGCCAGGCTAGCTAGGTAGGTATTGCATGTTCCCCAGCACACCCAGGGAGCTTGGCGAAAAACAGGTTGTTTTGGGATTTTTTCAGCATTCCAAATGAAACAATGAAGGTAATTATTTCTTTGATTTGGAAAATGATATTGAATTTGTCTCTAATTACAAGAACTACCTGGACGCTTTCCCATGTTTGGGGTTTTTTCCTTCCCTCAGGAAGGTCTTTCAGCACAGCACCATTATTACAATCCTCCTCTCCCCTAAGGAATCAGCCTTCCACTCCTTGCTCTGGTGAGGGTCCCACTGGCTCTAACAAGTGCTCACCTTGAGTCAGTGCTACTGGGCCCTCAGTGTGTAATGTAATTGGAAAAGGGGGAGGGGGGGAATACTGGATCTAATGGTCCTTTTGATGAAAAAAAGTGGTTTCATGTTTATCAAAACTATTTCAGCTGCATTAAATTCACCTGAAAAGAGAGACTGTTGGTGTGTCAAATATTTCACTTGATGTTCTTTAAATGATACAAATGATCCATACATGGTATTTTAATATTTTCATTGCAGAACTTTTTTTTCATTTTCTAAAAAATAATAAAACATATAAGAAAATGCTTTGTTTCATTTAATGAAAAGAATTTTATTTCAGATTCTACTGAACTGATTTTTTGTTTTGCTTAGGTCAAGGAAAAATCTTTAAAAACCCCACATATAACAAGGAATTCCCTTCTCCCCTTTACATTCGTGCTCTTTAGACTGATCAACATCAATGCAGTCTTTCTAGAAATCTGCAAGTGTGAACAACCTCAATCTGAATCCCACCTGTTTCCCAAATATCTCAGCTGATAGATCTGTCACCATCAGCAGGTGACAGGGCACAAGAATTTGACCAGCTGGTCCAATAAAGAAATGCTGCATCAAACCAGATCTGGTGACTCTTCAGTTCTGCAGGTGATTTCTCCACAGAAAGTTAATTTCTTACTGTTTCACTGTTTCTTCGCTTTCAGAAGAGAAAATTGATTCTTTGGAAACTTCTTACTGGAATATATCTTATACCACTATATCTCATCTAATATTAATGTTTCTCATACCAGAGAATCCCAAATAACCTTTTTTTTTTTTTTACTTGATAGTTACCTCCCTGGAAAAGGACATTGAAACAATGTGTTATCAATGCCAACAACGTACAGCTCTGCCACACTGGTAAACAGGAAGACTCTTATGGACACACAAGAAATTTAGTTAACTGGTCCATCAGGAGAGGCATCAGGAAAGAAGACTGTAACTACTGAAATACCTCCTGCTGTGCCTCCAGGCTCACAGGGGACATTTGACCTGGGGCAGCCTCCTGCATCTGACACAGACCAGTGGTCCCACCTTGTTGCCCTCTGGGAGGGGTAGGCACTGCCGCTCTCTCATCTTCAGTCCCGTTTTGCAGGCAACAGAAACCAAGAGTGTGTAGAAGCACTTGAGGATGATGCCAAGGTGGTGGGCAGTGGCACCTGCATCCTGAGGGTCCCCAGTCCCCGGGAAGGGGGAAAAGGAGAAGGGGACAGAGGAAGCATGCACTCCCAGGTGAGGTGGGAAAACACAAAAGTACTTGCTTCAAAGCTGAAGAACCGGCAAAGGTGACTGCCCTTACGTGCATCCTCAGGAGCCGGAGTCTTGGCAGTGTGTGAGGATGCAGTGAGGCATCTGTCACCCAGCTCTTTTCACAGTGTTTAGCTCTGTTGTTTAGGGCACTTTGAGGTCTTACAATGGGACATCCAACCTGCTATGCTTTCTCCTTCTTTGCTCAAACCTAGCCATTTGGCTGGGAAGGTTTTGATGCATCCTGAAGTTTTAAAAGTCAGGATTTTTGTCCTACTGCATTCGTGAATATCACCACAAAAATAGCATAGCATTGCTTTCACTGGACCATGTGTTAAACGCTTTTCTTTTTCAAGAAAACTCCTCAGCATGCATTAGGGTTTGAAATTTTTTATCTTCTTAGTATGATACTTTGCTAGATGACAAAAAACCCTGATTCAATATTGTTTACCAATGATTTCATGCAAAGAACTACACACACTCATTTTTCCTTCTGGAGTCCAGAGAGAAAGAACCAGAGAAGAAAAAATGTGGACTGACCATATGGGTTTAAATGTTCTCTTTCCAAGAGAATTAAACAGTCTTGAAGGTCTTTATTATACAATATTAGGAGTTGGTAACTGCATCAAGAAAGTGGCAGAGACAGCAGACATCGAGTATGAGAAACTGAAGATATCAGAGGTTATGAAGACAAGTAAACAAAATAACAGCTAAACCTGTTGGAAGGCCAATATGAAATTCCAAGAATATAACTCTGACATTGAAGGATTTCCTACTTCAAAATAATGGGACAACTTTGCTTCTAACTATATATAAATGCAGGAATGTAATCTACGAAAAAAGTCATATGTCATGGTTAGCATTACATAAATCACAACCATCTCACTTCAGTCAGTTTTAAACCAGAAAAAAACATCTAAGTCCATTTTGAAACATAATACCTAGAACTGAGCCAAGCCTCTTGCTAATGCATTTATTAATAATTCTGGGCCCCTCCTTATTTGGGAACATTCAGGGCCTCAAAGTTCCAGCTGGGTTGATTCATATTGACTAGAAATATGTCATATTGTATAGTCTGTGATTGGATGGAAACCGTTCACATGCATGTTTTCATTTGAACCCAGATAAGGATCATCACCCTTTCAGAAAAACAAAATGGATGTGATTAGGTACTATGTATTTCTAATTACTCACCTCTGCTTGGTATTCACTGGAAGCAACTGAAGTGCCACACTGATTTTTGCAGCTGCCTTTGCAACCTTCTACCTATTCAGTGTATAACTTTTAGGTACACTTTTGAATGTGCAGAAATAAAAAAAAGACGATGCAGCTTGCAGCACAACCTGAAAAAGTTTTTGTACTTCCCAGGACAGAGGAGGCACAGTTTAAATATGCATATGATACTGAGGTCAGAAATATTTTTTCCCTTACAGTAAAGCTATACATATAAATGTCAAGTACATGCTAACCCTCCTGTGAGGTCAGATCAGAGTGGCTGTCCTCAGTATGCCTTAGCCTGGCAGCATTTGTCAGTTTGGTTTCCTAATGAACTCCTGTATCTAGGGTAGACGTGTGACACTTGCAGAATGTGGCATGTTACTTTAAATTGCACACAGATGTGCACATATCTTCCAAGAGGCCAAATCCTGCTCACTTCACTCAGGGCAGGTTTGCCTTGTGGCTTTGGCTCCATTCTCCTAATTTCATTTCTATGCAAAGAAATTGCTACAGTTCTTAGTAAACACGCTCCGCTTACCCTAGCTTGTTGGGGCTCAGACCGTGACTTCAGATGCGTCAGGGAAAGCAAGGTGATCAGTGATTGCGTTCTTCATTGTCCCCTGTGGGAGTTAGCAGAATAAGCAGAAGCAAGAGAAAGTTAGGATGGAAATCTAGGATCCTCTTTATCTGCTGGTGTGTCTCCATGACAAAATCATCAGAGATGGACAGGAACAATGTACCCCACTGAGGGCACCCAAAACCTTTCTTGGGGCAGGAGCCAAAAGCTGAGTAGAAAGCCTGGCTCAGGTGATCCTCCAGGGACCATGCAGCCATGCACTGCTGCGTTTGCAGTTATACTTGCTGCTCTGGCTGCCCAGCCCGAAGTGAGGAAAACATTTGCAGGCAGAATTGCACACGACGGTTTGTTGCCTTTGCTCAGTCATGGCAGCGCTGTGATCCCTGGTCTCCAGTAGAGTAGGCTTTGGCACACCTGAAGCACGTAGCTGTCCATGTGTAGGGCTCTTCTTCATGAGCCTGGGGCAAGCAAATGTTGGATAAGATGCTCTGTAAGTGCAGTGCATTCATAGGTTGGGTAGAGGTGGCTGAACTGCCTCTTGGGCCTCTTGTCCATCAGAGGAAGAAACCACTGCAGTCTGCGTCAGTTAAGCTAGACGTGTGCTGAAGGCATCTTCCCACATTTTGCAGCCAACATTTTGTGAGCACCAGCAGGTAAAAATTGATGCCCAAGTCAAAACACAAACTGAAAACACAACCTAATCCAGGGAAGAGCTTCCTGCGATGCTGTAGAATACACAGCTGTTCTTATGAGCTCTACCTTGCTTTAATGCTATACAGCATTAAAACTTTCTTTTGTCTGCATTGAGCTTATTCGCAGGTCCAGTCCTGAATCCAGTCCTAATTCTGTTTAGCAGCCAAAACTCTTACTTCTGTTGAGGGCTGTTCTGCTGCAGAGAGGACAATATGTTGGTCCTTACTGCTATTATTCCAGTCAAGCATTGTTAAAGTAACAGACGGTTCCCTCAGATCTTTGCTCAAGTCATCTGACACAGTGAATTTCTACTTTTTAAACCTTTTGAAAAAACATTCAGCTAATCTTCTGGGCTCTGGTTCACGAAAGGACACTCCTAATGTTAAACATATGCTTTGGAAGTGTCATTTGAACCAAGGGATCTGAAATATGTGTTTCCATTAAAGATTGTAATTAAATGTTGATCTGGGTAGGAGTGTGTTCTGCATTTTGGGCAGTAATGAGGGTGACCAGGGACAAAAAATATCTACTTTGTAGCTGTGCATTAGCTCTACCTTACCTGCTGACAAAAGCAGTACTTACACAGGAAAGAAAGAAATGTTGATTATAAAGTAGCCAAAGGTATGGCTGCACCTTGCTGTTTTCAGAGAGTTTATTAGATTTAGGGCCTTAGTTGTTTAAGGTCTTTAGTGTTTGCTTGGAAGGCCTGAGTCCTTCCAGCACTCACTGCATTCAAGGGCATTCAGTGCTTTGCAGGATTAAGTCCAGCTACACAATTTTGAAAAAAATCTCTCTTTGATGCTTGGCGGCTATATTTGAAGTTCATAGCATCATTTTTTATTATTATTATTCATGCATGGAACACAGCCACTTCAAGCACATTCATATGTCTAAAACTGAGATGAAAACAAATATTCTGGGGTTTAATAGAAGTTTCCAATTATTTCTTTTTCATATGTGCGACTTTGAAGATGGAGCTTTAGAACACATTTTTGGGCTGTGTCCACAAACACATGTGATGAGGGCAGTGTTTGCTGTGTACTACCTGTAGCAGTGAGTGCCTATGCTAGAGAGCTGGAGGGGTGAAGTCACTAGCTAGTTATCACCTTTCGCAGAGACAAGAGAGGTTTCCCATGTCTTTTAATGGCAGACGTATGTCACACGATACCTCAACGGTCTTCCAAGTGTCAGCTGTAACATAACACTTATCAGCTAAGACAATAAATTGGTCTAAATTTAGCAGGAAAAAGACACCTGGCTGTGTACCAGGCCTGATAAGCAAGAAACGAAAGATAACCAAAAGAAAAAAAGAATTGGATGTCAGAAAATCTTTTACAGATTCCGCACACTGCACGCACACACACACACACACACACACACCCCCGCGCCCCTGGGACTTATTTTTGCCATTTTCTCATCAGGTGTCTGATGGAAACTGATCCGTATACCGCCCCGATAATTGCCCCGGATTCCTGAGCCGTCAGTCCTTCAGCGTGGCCAGTAATGAAGACAGAGGAGAGAGAGGCTGGGATGTGCCTGCCTGCCTGGAATGCAGCCGGAGCTGAAAGCTGACACCAGCTCGGTGGAAAAGGGCTTGCGAGCAAAGGCTGTCTCCACGACAACAGAGTATTTTCCCTGTGATGCATTTACACAGTGGGGTTAAAGTTCTGTGAAAGCAACAGCTGTTGTAAAAACATTGTATTAAATATGCTTAGAACTGTAAAACGCGTGCTCCTCGTGTTGCACTTTGCTCGAGAGAAATGTGGAAGCCTGTGGTATGTCTGAAGGAGAGTTTCTGCTCTCTCAGAGGCTGTTTTATAAACGTCATGCTCCATTTTCAACTTTTTCCTGCTGAGAGACCTTCTTCTTCAGACGATTTTTCTCTGAAGTTGACTTTCAAGTTAAAAGTTAATGACTAAAGCATGGCTGGGTCTATGCCTTACTTTTACCCCTTTAAACTATACTGTCTGCTGGAAAGCTTGACTTCCACTCGATGCGTGCTCTTGTGTTTGAGCATAAGCGCTACGAACGAAGCCTGCTTCTCCTGGTACCACCCTTACATGTGGCCCAGCTCTCGTCTGCAGGTCAGACCACCAACACTAATATTTTCCATCCCCAGAGAGCAAATCTCCTGCAATGCTCTCCTGTTACAGACTTTGCTAAGCTCTGGGGAGAAAATTCCCATGTATATAAAATATTACCAGGTTCGAAAATTGGGGGTTGGCACAGGCCAAGGACTGCTTCAGAACTGTTCTTTCACTATTGTTTTGCAATTTTTAGAGGCTTTTAAAACCATTATGCAGTTTTCAAGTCAAGAAGCAAGGAGCTAGATGCTGTAAGGGCCTCATCCTGTGCCACCCTCCCTGAGAGTGACCACAGGGGCACAAGGGCACAGCTACACAGATGCCCAGTGAGCCCCTTCGGGCATTGATACGATGGCTGTATTTTTGGTCCTTTGCATGCAAACTTTGTAAAAGCCTATAGTGAAGTGTGTTTGCACCTCTTGTTTAAACTTCTGCCACCTTTTCTTTTCCTTGCTTGGGGTTTTGTTTTTGCTGGAGTGGGAATCCTTTTTCTACTGAAAAACTTTTTGTGCTGGAACAGATAACTTTGCATATCTTTTTAATAAAGTTTGCTTTATTTAATAAGAGGTAGACTGCAGGATGACTGTTCTTCTCTTTAAATCCCTACTGTTCTTCCAGAAAGTTAGATTTAGGAGACTGATATTCTATAGCCTGGGTTTATTTATGATTTTCTGTTTCACTGCATTACATCCTCCACACTGGATTCTGTCTTTTCACTAGAGATTTTGTCTTCTTTTTCTGAATTTTTTTTTTCTTCTCCCTTCCCAGATGTGCCCAGAATATATAATACGTGAATATTTACTGAATTTTCAAGCCTACTGGGTCTGAGCCCATCTAGGCAATGTGAACCTGCCCAACCCTAGCAATAATACTAATAGGAAATTACTCTTCCGCCCAAATCAAGTTTCAACATCTGGAGATAGCTTGTCCTAATGGACTTGGCAATGGTGCCAAAAAAGCTTCTCCATCCCTCACCCAGCAGCTGCCGTCATCACAACAGTCCAGCTCCCACTGGGATGGCTAAACATTTCTGCAAAGCTGTTTGAGTGTGTTTCAGGAATCCCAGGAAAGAGGGCTTGAGAGGAGGGTGTTGTTTGCACATGTGAACTCACAAGTATGCCAAAGAAGGGAGCAGGAAAATATTACAAACCCCATTTTTCCCCACCCCTTGAAACATATTCAACCAATTAAAATAATCAGTGTAAAGATTAATTTTGACCATATGAATGTATGTGTGAGAAAAACTTGATGATTTAAAATATGTTGTGTTTTGGAGAAGATCATTCAAACACATGCCTGAACACATACATATGAGAGAGAGAAATCTCAATATCTGGGTTTGATTTACTTCGATGCCCTTGAAGGTACAAACTTCACATATATTCTACATCTGTTGGAACCTGGCAAAACAGGAGTTGCGGGCTTTTTACTGCTGCCAGCATCCACGTGTATTGGATTATGCCGTTGTCCCACTTCACGTTAGAGACAGGATCTTCACGTGTAGTTGAATGTCTGTCTGAAAACACAAGACCCATTCATCTTCAGTGGGAAGAGCATGCCTAAGCTGCTTCAGCAGTTTTGAAAATCTCAGCCTAAATAATTTTAACACATCTGAAGTGGAAAGGTTGTCTTACTTGAGACAGAGTCAAACCCGTTGATTTCAGTTGAAGCTTTGAATGTTCAACACTCCTCAGGTGTGGCTTCTGTAGGGGGAAAAAGCCCTAGCCACTGAAGAAAACCCTTGCAATTTTGGGACCCAACCTTCCCCAGGAGTAAAGGAGGCTTTTGAAATGCTCTTTCAAGAATTTGGCCAGAGGAACAGGGTGGGCCAAATATCTTCCAGCTGGGGTCTGGAAGCATGTTTTTTGAAACGGTACAAATGACAGTACCTTGACCGCTTTGATTTGTGGCCATTCCGAAGACATTTTCTCATGAACCACTCCTCGATTCCTCTGTCTGCCTGAAATGCACAGCAATCAGAGTAATGTCTTCAAGTTCAATAACCAGAAGGCACCGCAGTGCCCTCATTACCAGAGGGCTCTAAGCAGTGAGGATCATTTTATTTAGTTGAAATCCTTCCAAACATCAGGTTTTTTCCGCTTTGTTTTTTAATATTTTCTCACAACCCCAGAGGTTAAGGGCCAGATCTTCAAACAGAGCCTGTGACTGGCAGTATCTCAATTTGCAAGACGGAAGAGGAAGGGATTCTGTCTCCAGGGGGAGGCAAAGAATGGAAAGCACTTAAAATTAAGGGGCACTTTGAAATAACCCCTGTGCCTATTCCTCTCACTTCTGGGCTATACTGTTAGTAATACCATCACAAAATTGTTCTTCAGATGCAGGCTGTGATTTTGTTGGCTTCCACTCTGCTCCCTGCGGAAGTCACCAGAAGATTCACCACTGACTGACAACACACAGCAATGAGTGTAGTTTAAAATTTCACATTATGTGAGTCTATGATTCAGGGCAGTAAGAGGCATGTTTTTTTAAAAAATATATGTTTACAGCTACACAGACAATACATGCATACCATCAAACAAAAGTTTTTAAACAAGTGTATCTATAAAAATTAAGTAGCTGATTCCCAACAAAGCCAAAGCCTTAATTCCATGATGAACCCATTATCCTGCTCTCAACTGGTACACAATTCTTGGTTTTATATCAGAAAAAGGACATTGTACTTTTCTTAAGCCCCAACCTATATGAAATCCTATTGTTACAGCATTCACCACAACAATAGCCCTTTTCGGGCGCTCAAAATGCCTGGCTGTCAATTAGGTTACTATAAGGAAGGAACAGGACATTGTTTACATCACAATGCAGCATCAATGAAGGTATATACATCAGCCAGATGAATGCATTCTGCTGTGTTTCAGTAAGCCCAGTGCAATCAATGCTGATACAATGAATATCAAGCAGATCTCTGGTAACAGACTGGGCAGGTATTAGCTGCACCATAACTGGGTGCTCAGTATAACTCAATATGTGCTGTACTCTGCAGTTTGGCAATGTTTTGGACCGCTTTGCTTCAGGGGAAGGCTATAGATGGGAGGAGGGGTTCAAAGATACCTAAGAGCCTGGCACTGACCCATTGAAAATAAGGAAGCAGTTTCATACAGCCTCACCATTTGCCTTTGTTATTAGGAAATAAATCAGCCTTTGTTTTTTCTGGACAAAGTGAAGGAATGTCATTATGACTTATAAATTGTGCAGTTACAAAACAATCAGGAAATCTTCCCATTTAAATCTGAATAACTTTAATTGTTTGGAATTTAAACTTTAGTCTATTGAGTGAAACAAATGCTTAAATAGAGCTCTTCATTGAAATTCTGAGTTTGAGCTGAAACCAGCATAAAAACACTGTGAGGCTGGTTAAAGACTGAGCAAATCTTACAGTTGCATCATTTAATACCTTTTGACTGAAGATGAGACAAAACCCAGAGATGGCAAAACGGCAAATTAGTGTGGTTTCTAGTGCTTTACTTATGCTATTGCGAATTCATTCAGAGTGTTATCTCCATTTCATATCAGTATGCCATTCCCTCAACTTTGCCTGGAGTCTCAGTCCTGAACATACTGGTGCATTAGTAGTTAGTACGTTAAGTCAAAACCACTGAAGTCAAACATATGCAGAGTTCCTTGTTTGATTAGGGAACAGCATAAAACATTTTTATACAGTGCTTGCTCCCAAGTTATCAAAGGTTGTCCAGAGAAATTGTTATGTCATTGGGATAATCCTCTCTGACTTGATGACAGCAAGGTGAAGCAAAGCCTAGCAGAAGAAATGGTACAGTTTTTGAGAAACACGTAGAAGTATTCTTCTTTACATATACCTAAAAGTAAACCCTCCACCTAAAAAAATGCCCTTTTGTCACTAGGCAGATGAGCTGGCATCACTGATCTAGCAACTGGAGCTGCAGGCTTAGAAATGATTTGTGAATAACCTCAGCACTCTGATAGCTATGATTTTATTGGTGCTTTTGTGGTGTAAGAGCCTCACCACTTCTAGATTTCCTTTTTCCAGCCTTTATCTCCAGCTAAGCTCCACCCCTTGTGGATTTTCACACTGTCCCTTCTCAGAGATGACCTCTCTTCCACCTCCGACCTCTTTCAGAGTTTTCACCCTTGCTTTAACAATTGATTTATGACGTGCCCATGAAAGGGTCAAGCCTACTTTTACGGTTTGCTTAAAATATTTCTTTTTTTGGTAGATACAGAAGTGGTGCTTAATAAGTGCTAAGTAAATAAACTAAGGATTGGAGACAGCTTCCCTTTTCTGCTAACTACTAGACATCTCTAAAACTCTTTGTAACAAGTGTTTACCAAGTCTTCAAACAAATTAACTGATAACTATAATCATTTTGTGCCTAATGAAATGTGTCAAGGGTTTAGGATTTCCAAAAAGAGTAATTTCAAATTAAGTTGTCTCACAGTTCAGTGAAAAGGCAACCGCTAAAGATAATTCAAGGAGTTGTATATGTAATGGACAGGAAGACTATTTTTCTTTTCGTCTGACAGATCGATCTTCCACAGGAAAAAAAAAAGGCAAGAAGGCTACTAGGCATAAACTTTCATTGCCTCCAGCCTCCCTTAGCCAAAACTCCTTTTCACCTCTCTTCAGGAGAAGTCAGGACAGCAGGATCAATCAATCACCTCAAAGGCAGATTTTGTTCTTCTGTTTCACTTGCGCATTACTCTTTACATGCACCATAATTTATCATGCAAATTCAGTTGTGTTTTTTTTGTGTGGCCTTCATCATTCATTGTGTCTAAAAATCATAACTGCATATATTTAGACTAAAAAAAAAATCAGTTGGATATTTGTGCTGGTGTTTATGAAGCTCTAAGTAAATACTGACTAGATGACAATGCTTATCCTTCTTGCCACAGATCACATCACACATGAAACAATTTGGAAATATGGAGAGTGTGTTTTGAGGCTCTCTGTTTCAAGTTGAACTGCACACTAACATTTTCTCTATAAACTTTGTCACATGTGTCTCTCCCCAAGTTAAATGGCACCAGATGATATTTTTACAGATGCCACAAGAGACATTCTCTTGGTTTCTTAAATGTACTGAATTTTTTTCCTGGCCATTAAAAACTTGATCCTGACAATTTTAATAAGGAAAGAGACAGAGGTTTATTGCTAAATTTTTCTCATTTCCACATTTCCTTGAAATGCTACCAAAGTGGAAAACCTGCCAAGATAACACCTAGCATTCTACTTGGCTTGAATAGAAAAGTTCAGAGGGGCCAAATTTAGATGATCTTTCTCTCTTTAACATAAACATCCCCCCCCCCCCCCCCCCCCAAATTATATGAAAACGTTACAGTGCTTGCATGGTTTCAAAGCATGGAAAGGAGAGACACCAGGTGAAAAGGAGTGGTTGCAAGGTCTCGCTCAGCCTTGTTGGCAGCATGCTCGCTGCTAACCACTGGTGCAGGATCAAAATGTCCATTTCTGTCTGTGTCATGGCTGCCCCCTTGCCAGAGCCAGAAAGAAAGGGGATGCAGTTTTGTTCCCATCCACCCCATCTAAGAAGAACGCAGAAGGATCAGACAGAGCGGAACAGAGGGTTCGAAAGGATCATCTCTGAAACACAAGGACTGCTGTTAGGGCTGGACGCTGTCTGCCTTGTCATCATCTACCTGTGTCATCGCCAGGCACAACGAAGTCTATTCATTAAAGGCCTCACTCCAGGCTCCTTTGGCACGCTTAACACTTCCGCTGACTACAAGGGCCTTTGGAGTGTTCAAAGGATAAAAGACCGAACACTATTTATAATTTTGCTGCCGTTGGAAGGGTGGCTGAAATCCTAAATTCCTTTCTCAGCCCATGCTCAGTGCTTGAGCTGAATGAATAAATAATAACCACGAAAAAGATGACCAAATGAAAGCACTGCCTTTGTTTCTGTCCTGTACGTGGAACAGTGTCACTTGTTACATGCTGGTGTTTGGAAAGTGTTTTTTCATCTTGAAAGTTTTCTGTTCATTTTAGTCCTTTTGCATAAAGTGCCCCCCTAAATTCATCTATAGGAAGCAAATTACCCTTTCTTCTCTTGTTCAGATCACTTAAGCCAGTAGACCAGTGAGCTGATAGGACAGCAACTAAAAGAGTTGGAAAAAAGTTTACAAAAAAAAAAAAAATCAGGAGCTGAAAATACTTACAAATCTTGACTACACTTGACGAAAACCAGAAGTGGCCTGTGAACTATCCATTAGCTGAAAAGCTGGTATAGATCAGTGTCACTGCATTGAAGACAATGGTGGTTTGTCAGCTAAGAAGCTGGCCAAGTGGACAGAAAGAAAATGGTCTTTTCTGGGAAAGAGTTTAACCAGCTCACTTACTCCTTTCTGAAAACTTCTTTCCACTGCCTTCAGTGGAAAGCTTTGACTTGGGAATATTTTGAGTGTTGGTGAATAAACGTTATAAATACATTTCTGTGTAACTATGTCAATAATGTACTCAAAGTATTAAAGGCTAACTGCGCAGGTTTAATTTTGTCATTGCCCCTTTTTCTATGCTATAGCTGTTTTTCAACAGCACTTTTAAACTGAGAAATTTAAAATCCATATTCTGAAACCCTGGGATAAGGGCTTGTTGAAAGCTTTTCCCCTCCATGCCTAGCAGTAGCAGTGACTGAAGCTTTGTCATCCTTCTGAACTGGGGTTTCAAACTTCCCTCCTTTGAACTCAACTAGAAAATCTTTCCTTGGCATTAATGGTGCAGGAGCAGGACCTTTTCTACAGAAAACAGTCTGAACCTGGTACCTAACATGAGGAGCAGTGTGCGTACATGTCTGGGACACCAAAGGCAGCCACCTAGCCTCCGCATCCCAGGAATTTATGATTGTCTAAAAGCTGACTTGATCAAATCTCTTAGGTATCCTGATCTGGAGAGTAAGGAACAAATGAAAGCCGAGGATTATAACAAAAACAAAATGGCAATCATAGATATTAATGCTGTCATATACATGTATTAATTGCAGCAATAATGACACATATACAGTAAGCTTCTGTTGTGCTCATTTGTAGCCTTCTGAAATATTCTTAATGGAGTTTGAAACTTTCCATGCTAAGCAGCAGTTTGTGCAACCTACAGACCCTGTGGAGTTAGGGGAAGAACAAAGGCTTAGGACATGACCGGACCTGGTCTTTAAGGTCCAGCAGGGTCAGAGCAGTGCCGTGAGAGCACCTCACCACCACCCATCAGGCAGAGGTCACCAGCCCTGCAGTACTGCTGGTGGCAGGGATCACTTCCACGCCTGCCTTGGGCAGTCAGCTAGATGAGCTCAAACCCCTTCCACTAGCAGTTTAAGGTGACCTATCCCATTTTGCCTGAAGAGGAGGAGGGAATACTCACTACTTACCTTTCACAGGTGAGATGTTCCTGTAGTGCCCCCTAGCCAAGACATGTTATTGATCGTGAAGAGCACCCAAAATCTGCAAAGCCACGGCTTTGTGTCTTGAGCAAAGGAGGCACCCCACTGCAGCTCCTCTGCCCTGTCTACCTGAAGGTAGTGTGGAGACACTGGTTAGCTTCTGGTCCTCCATCTCCATTCAGAGGAAGCGGTTCCTTGTCGTCCAAGATGCACCTGGCCATACCGCTGAGAGAGGAGGGATCTCGAGTTTTACAGAAACACTGGGGGAAACTGCAAAGGATTTACAAACAACAACAGGAACAGAAACTCATCTCTCCTTCATCTCACCTCTTGTGCCAACAGAGCACAGGGCCTGCCTGACCCACTGCTGCAGAAGCAGATGCTGTCCCCATGGATCCTCTTTCCTCTTTGGACTTCAATAAGGTAACCTGAGATTTGGCACAGCCACTAGGCAAAGAGGCAGCATCAATCTCATGACAAGTGAGCAGTGTCCTGAGGGGGCTCTGGGAAAGGCAAAGACAACATGGACCTTCATAGCAAGGTTCTACCATGCTTCTGGCAACACAACCCTGGATTGGATCGACTCTGGGAGTGCTGTTGGCTCCAAAAAAAATCTGCACAGAAAAATCAATTTTCTTCAGAATTTTTGGTGGAAAAAATACTTCCCCAATATTTTGGTTTTTTCCCCATATAGAGTTTAGTTTCAGCTAAACCAAATAGTTTTGTTTTCTAACATGGGGATTTTTTTCAAAAGTGAGACCCAGAGAACTCCCCATGGAAATCAGCTAGTATTTTGAAGCAAGCTATGGACATGGAGGCAGCACTGGATGCTGGCAGCAGAAGCCTGTAGTAGATCTTGGGAACAAAATTCCCCAGAATTTAGACTAATATAAATACAGGGAAAAGCTTTATAAGTAAGGGAAAGCCCACAGATCCTTTTCCCCCTCTTCTGCCTCCTGCCAGTTTTCCCACAGGAGGACAGGAGAAGACCCTGAGAGCAAAATTTGTCCCACTGCTAGGACTGAATAAAGACTACTGTTCTGGGCCCATAATCTTATTATTATAGGGCCAAATCCTGACACCACTGACACTCAATGAATCCATGTTTATTTTAGTGGTGAGTGTAAGTCAGGTCAGGAATTGACACACAATGTAAAGCTAAACAGTGATCTTGGCTTGAGTCCTAAATCTTCCTGCAGTTTTGCATAGCTTCGCTATCATGATAAATGGCTGATCTTTGTGGAGGAAAGAATTCAGTTTCCAATAAGATGTTGAGAATGAACTATCAGTTCAGTTATCTCTGCAACCATTTCCTACTTGAGTATCATTTCAGTAAAACATAAGGATGTGTTGTGTCATGACTGTCCTGCTGGAATGAATTTTTAAAAGGGAAGAAAAAAAATTTTTTTTAAGTTTGGGGGGGGTAATGCGAATTTCCCCCTAAAACATTCCTGTCATGCTGCTTCATATTCATTAATTAGTCTGAGGTTTCCCTCGTGTTTAGTTTACAAAGCCACTTAAACCCACGTACCCATTTAACATATTTATGACCCCAGTTTTCTTTCTTTTCTCTGAGACTGTACCGTAATTGTTCTCTGGACTCAGGGACTGCAGAGTGCCTTCACTGATGAAAAGAGACAACATAAAGAAGGAAATGAATGTGTGAGGGATGAATACCTTCCACAAAACAACTGGGTGCAATTTGGCCCATGGCCCCGGGGGTCACTTTAATAGAGTGGAGCCTCAGTCTCTATTGAGTGTATGGGAGACTATTAACTCTTAACAACTCAGTCTCAGGTTATTTATTTATTGCTTAAATGATTTGTTATTGCTACTTGAATTTAATATACCCTCTGGGAACCGAGATGGCAGCATCATGTTACAGAAAAACTACAAGTTATTTTAAAACTGTAATTGAGTTTTTATGAGCACCATAAAATCTTTCTGAACAAATAACTTACCGTTAGTCAGAAACTTCAGCAGGAAATCTGTAAAATTAAGGATTTATTAGAACAGTACTGTATTTGTATGTTTCTCAGGGAAAGAGAGGGTTAAATATTTGATGCTTCAAGTATTTATTTTATTATTTGAATGTAATACTTAAGTAGCACCTGATGTTTTCAAAAGGCCATATAGATACAATATTAACAAAATAAATCATTCCTTTCAGCCTGGGAATACCTCATGTTCAGGGGTCTAGACTGGTGCACACCTGTTCAGTATGAATGTTTTTTCAAACAACTGCAGGGTATCTGCAAGGAATAATGACAAAACTCCACATCAGTTCTGCTAAGTGGACTAGTGTTCTGGGTATGTTTGTGCAGTTACTGTTTTTCTCTATCCTTGTCTATGTGCTGCTCTCCCCTCTGAAGGGTTGTATTGGTACACTTCTTTAAATCACCCATTTCCCCTTTTGCTTTTCTAATCTTAAAGTCATTAGGACAACTTCCAAAACAAATAGCACATTTTGGGGAGGGGGGGTGGGGAGCAGGGGGTAAAGGAAGGGAAGGAGGATTGAAGGCATCATAAAAAGTGGACGCAAAATGAAATGCTCAGAAAAGTAAGGGGAAAATAAAAGTCCTTCATAAAGAATGTTAAAAAGTAGGTTTAAAAACCAGAAAGAATAAATGTCAGCTTTCGTATTGCTATAAGGCTGGTATCTGTTCCCAGTTGTTTCTAATAGTACACCCGAAGGTGTTCGTTAGAAACACTGAGAACTGCAGAACCAAAGAGATCTCCTATTTTAACATCTTGTTGCTTGAAATCCTGCCATGTCCTTGCATAAAGAACTATTCTATGTTAGATTTTCTCTTCTTGAAATGGAATGATCAAATCTGAATACAATACAGATGTTCTGATTATGTGATTGATGCACATAATCCCATAAAAATATTTTTATCATACCCTCTTCCATCCTTATTATAAACCAGATAATCAGCATTTCTGATTGTTTTAATGTATTGTTTAGATAACAGTTACCTGCAGAAAGTCTGAACAAATTATATATACTCATTCTCTTTGGTCCTTTAGATTCTACAAGTTCAGAAAAGTATGATTTGCATACATTCTGTGGTTTTCAACATGTTCAGTTCTTCTTGATCTCAATGGACAAGTAAGGAGCAGTACATGATTAGATATGAAAGACTTCCTTGCAGGATTGCTGGCTATGTCATCTTAAGTCTACTTTCTTACATCTCCAGTGACTAAAGCATAGTAGTTAAAACTGCTTTGCACCCTGAATGAAATTCAAACACTAATGGAGTTACCTCTCAAACTTCCTCCTGACACTGAGTATTATCAATATTCCAGTTTTAGCCTTTGGGAATTTATGCACTGACAAGAGCTAAAACATGGTGATGTCCACTTATTCTCTGTTACTCTGAAGTTGTTGGCCCAATCTGATCTTTCAGCAGTCTTAAATGGTCCCTGCTTCTACTGACTCTTGCTGGTGCTCTGACTGCTCCCCACTCCTGGCAGCACATCTCTTAGTATGAGACTCATCTCACCTGATTTCACATAGTCAATGGAGAAACTCTGACATTTCTTAAGGGCCCTTTGTAACACTTACCTTAGGTATGTTCCTGGCAGTGGAATGAGCCATCTTCCAGATATGGCTGTACATTTCTATTGACTAGAAAAGCTTATATATCTCTTAGATTAAATGTCCCTGAGACATTTATGTTTGGTGAGATTAATCTCACCTCCGGTGTCCAAAGAGATGTACAGAGAACATGAGAAACACACAGTTAATGACAACTGTCCTATGGCCATCCAGCCTTACAGCCTAAGATGGCCAAAGATGGAGCAAGGTTCTCCTGTCTTCCCATCAGCTGGCTTGTGGGCAGTTCTTTCTCCTCGCACAGGTCCCTTCTGACACTTCTCAGCTTCTGCTGTGAATGCAGCAGCATCCTCTGCATAACTGGCTTATTCTCTGCACATAACCCTATATGCCACATGGTCCCATGCTCCAAAAAAACATGAGCTTCATGTGAAACAATGGGCTGGGGTCATTTAACTACTTTTTATCGGAAGGCAGGATGCTTGCTGCAGGGCAGAGAACTGCAGTAAGACAAGGCAAACCAGGAAGAAAATGAAATTTCATACAAAGGAGGAAGTCTTTATTATAATGAATGGATATTTAACCGGCACAGGTCTAAACAACCTGAAGGCTTGGACCTAATACAGTTTCACTTCCAAGTATGTGAATATTTTTCTTCTTAGAGCTGTAGTCTGGCTTCACTAACCCTCCAAAGAAGTCTGGGCCCTGAAAATGAAAGCATCCAATGGAGTACAATACTTCACAGGAAATTTAGTTTCCTCGGGCTTAACATACCGACTAGAACATAGCACAGAATTTCTATCCAGAAGTGAAAGGTGAAAGGTTCACAGACAGGAAAATCAATCTATAATCACGAAAACTGATTTTGCCTGCTTTGAGAGTCGTCTTAGACAAATGAGCCTTCACTAAGATTGCAGACTTCTGGGTCCTAGCCTCACTAGGCACCTCCTGGGTCCAAAAACACTTCCAAGGAGCTGCTTCTGATTAGCCCTGGAAGAACACCAAGGAGTCTGGAAGACTTCTTTGGATAATCTGAGCTGTAGAAGGATGCTTAATCTCTTAAAAATCTCCCCTTTACCTGCAATCTTCTCTCTCCCACCATCATAATCTCAGAGCTTGCTCCAGCACAATCAAGAGGCCTTTTAAAAACCCATATTCTCCTACATGTCAGAAACCTACTGGGAAGGATGGTGCTTTTACCATTAAACACCAGAATAATTTTTCAGGCAGCCTCCACAATTTCTTTCTGCAACCTACGAGAATACCTAAACTGCTGCATCTATTTTAGATACTGCTGCATGCTGTGTCTGACTGAAGCTTATTAATGCCAAATGTCTTGATTTTTTTTTAACATCTAGCATGTTTATTTTCAAACAGACTAGAGCACCTTTAATTAGTCTCTGTAGAAAATATGTCAATAACATAACTTGACTAATTAATTATAATTTTTTTAAAAAATCTAGTATAATGCTTTAAATATATATTGTGCTTTAAATGTAGAGAATTTTCAGGTGAGTAGAAACACCACTTAACTATTCATAAGTTGTATAAAAGTGATCCTATTCCATTTTCAAATTATTTAGCAATACAGTGCTTAAGTTATCACACCACACTGTAACTCAGATTCCCAAATACCTATTCCTCTGTAACATAAATTGTTCTTTGTTTCATGGTATAAAAAATATTTGAACACTATGATATACCAAATGGCTGCTCCATGGTCAGAGTGCTTCCTTGGCATGTGTATCCATAATCCTTGCAAATTTTTCAAATATGACCTTTCTTTTGTAACAGAATTTATTAGCTATGGTGTGAGAGTTGTCCTGGTTTCAGCTGGGATAGAGTTAACTGTCTTCCTAGTAGCTGGTACAGTGCTCTGTTTTGAGTTCAGTATGTGAAGAATGTTGATAACACTGATGTTTTCAGTTGTTGCTCAGTAGTGCTTAGACTATAGTCAAGGATTTTTCAGCTTCTCATGCCCAGCCAGGGCACCTGACCCAAACTGGCCAACAGTGTATTCCATACCATGGGACATCCCATCTAGTTTAGGAACTGGGAAGGGGGGGGGCAGGGATTCGCCGCTCGGGGACTGGCTGGGTGTCGGTCGGCAGGTGGTGAGCAATTGCCCTGCACATCATTTGGACATTCCAATCCTTTCATTATTGCTGTTGTCATTTTATTAGTGTTATCATTATCATTATTAGTTTCTTCTTTTCTGTTCTATTAAACCTTTCTTATCTCAACCCAGGAGTTTTACTTCTTTTCCTGATTTTCTCCCCCATCCCACTGGATGGGGGGGGGAGTGAGTGAGCAGCTGCGTGGTGCTTAGCTGCTGGCTGGGGTTAAACCATGACAAGAGTAATTTTGGAAATTTCTTAGCACTTTAGGATTTTATTGGACCTCTTGCCTACATAAAACTTTCTAGACTGGGCCATTTCCTTCAGAGCCTGTGCCCTGCATCAACAGTGCCAGTGGTGTATGGCCTGTGACAATGACAAGTACCAGAAACTTTACTTGTCTTTCCAGAATTTATACTAATTTTCAATCCTGTAAAGATGTATTCCTAATGTAATGGCTTTAATTTTCTGCATCTTCAGGTGAAAAAAGCTACCCCAAAATTAAAGAATCCAGCTGGTTTTACTACAGTGGTACTGTGGAAGAGTAATTTAAGTGTTAGGCCTTAATTTTAGCTAGAGTCTTACCCTACATATATTCTATTTATAAAGCATTAAAATGGAAAAGTAACTGCATATAACTTTCCTACACACATGAAATGAAACAACTGTTCTGCTACTTGAACTTCCCACTTTATTTAGGATGCAAACTGCTGGTACCTTCCACCTTCCTCTCTGTGCTGTGTTTGATTGCTTCTGTAAGACACCCAAAAATGGGAATAAGATCTCACCCAGACAAGCACATTGTATGACCTCAACAGTTTGTAAAAAGCATCTTTCAACCTCTCACCTTATTTCACACCCTTTCCTGTAACAGAATATGTCACTAATCTTGCAGATACTGCTTGAGAGAGAGCTGCAGAAAACTTGTGGGATGTAGCACTGGGGCATTATTTCCATAAAGATATGCTGCTCTTTGCCAATTCACCAAGAGGTTCAATGAACTAAAGGTTTCATTTCCTGAGTAAGTTTAACATGCATAACCCAAGGAGAACTCTGCTTCATGCACTATCTAAAGTCCTATCAGGCCGATGTATGCTAGTTATGACTTTCTTCTAAAAGAGCACATTTTTTTATAGCTCTGTAGTCCTCCTGAAAAAAAGGGAATGCCATAAAGCAAAATGATGAGTGCAGTGTCCTCCGGCACTCTGCAACAGGGCCCACCATAGCATTAGCTAAGCCTGCCATTTGAAGAGCCAGTAAAGTTGCCCCCTTACCATCGCAGTGCCTGGCTGCCAGCAGTGCAGCACCACTGAAAATTGGCAGCTCAGGCCAGGGTGGATAAATAAATAAAGGCATCAGAAGACACAGAGTAGACTCTTGTGCCCTGTTCCAAATTATGCAGCTGTAATTAACTGCATAAACTCATTCACTTTCTACCTAGTAGAGTTTAGGTCTCCAAAATACTGAAAAACTCTGAAAACTTCACACAGCTGATTAGGTATGAATAAGTACAGTACTGCCTGCAGACATGCATGTTCTCCCAGCTTTGGTGGATCAGAAAACAACAGGGCCTTAGCTGGATTTAATGGCCGTTAATGGACAGTTATCTGCATTTATTGGCCAGATCTTCATTTTTATTGCAGTGAATGGGAAAAGATACATATCCGTATCGTGATAGAAATACACGGTCAAGTACAGTAACAGTCCAGAATTACATTGTGTATATGTCTACACTCATATTAAAAGCGTAATGTCACTGCTGGACTAGACCTTGTTGAAGAGATTGACAAGGGATAGCCAGAGAACAGCTTCTCTCCCCCAGTTACCAGCATTTGGGAGGCCACTAGTAAGTGCTGTTTTATTTAAATGCATCCCCATAGTGGGTCTGAAGTAGCCTGAGGTTTTTGAAAAAGTACAAATCCCAACAATAATGTAGGGATCAAAAAATCAAATAATTCAATTTGTTTTATACAGGCCTCAGATGAAGAATGTTGTGATATTATACATCTCTGTGTGCATGAGAAGTACAAACCATCCAAAAAAAGGTCTGGAGGGACTTAAAAAACTGAACATCCTGCAGAAAATTAGACACCTTATTTTCTATTGATGGGAAAAACAGCATGGTTAAACTTACATCCCTGAGATAGACTTACCAAAATGTTTTATAGTAAGTAAACCCACATACCATTTTTTTTCCTAGAATTGATGGATCTGCCATTATAATGTCTCACAGTGGGCCGCAGTCCAGCGAATAAAAGTGCAAACTGCTTGTAATGAAATATGTAAGTTTAGAAATGTGACTGTCAAGTGCCATTATTCTGAGTCTAACAAGCTGACGGAAAATAGTTCAAAAATAATAGACCATCTACAAAACGGAGATGTGGCACCAGCCTCTATTCCATATGTAGTACAACTGCCTCAGAAACTGCACCAGCAGCAGCTGGCATTCTGAAAACTTAAAAAAAAAGAACACCTGAACTAGTAGAAATGCATATCAGAGCCACTGGGGAGCATGCCAATATATACATAAAGAGACAGATAACGCAAGCAAACAAACCTGCCTTAGAACTAGAGTTCTGGGGGGTGCCCGACCTCGGAAAAATATGGGCATGCACATCTGGGTATGTATAGATGATATGCACACCCATGCACAGTTCTTTAGAGCTGTGTCTAGAGAACAGTTGGATATGTAAAGGAGATGGCATGCTCTACCTCTGGCTGATACAGAGTCCAGAGAAACAGGCAAAACTTGTAAACCCTAAAAAGTACGGATAAAAGGAGCAATTTTTGCTTTGAGTAGTCACTTCTGGTATTTATCAGAAGTAACAATTCAAAAGATTGTCAGAAGTCAGACTTCTAACAAAAGTAGAGTGAATGGCACTTAAGTGCATTAGGGGATTCATGGGTCCAGTTTTGTAAGGCAGGCGGTTGCTTAATTAATTCAGATGTTCAGGTTCCATATACAAGTTTCACTCTGATCTCAGATCTTATTTCCATCTATTACTTTATTTCCATCACTGCCTATGAGTTCATGAAGTTTTTGCTTTGGTTTAAGTTACTGCATAATTAGTTCACCAAAGGAACAAAAAGCGTGTTGCTGCTGCTAGATATGGAAAGTTTTAAGGATGTGAAAATCACTACTACATTGCTTTGAATCCTCATATTGCTGGGTCACTTATTATCTTTGCATTAAAAACATGTCAATTAAAAAATGCTGCTGGCCAAGGAAAGCAAGTGCTTGAGAGAGGAGTCCAGACAAACAGCTGGAGTAAATCAGATATTATACTAATGGCAGACAATGGAAGGATGCTGATTTACATCTTCTGTGAATCCAAACTCCAGGCATTCTTCTTGTAAATCATACCAGTTTTTCTGGGAACATAGTAAGGAAGTGTTTTATCTAAACTTTCTTGTAACACACAGGGCTTTTTTATGATTTCAAAATTGTTTAACTTTTATTGGTATGAGTTTACTGCTCTTTGTTCCCTGGACCGTGTGAAGAATGGAAGCAGGGGGACTCACTGCTATTTTACTTTTAGCTGGTGAATCATAGAGGATGTCTCACATTTCATTAGTGTTTGAGTCCTTAACTCCTCATATTTCTCAGGTTCTTTTCCCCTTTGCACAATGTATGTGGGGACAAGAATGTGTAAGTGCCACAGCTACCCCATTCAGACTTTCACTGAATTGGTGTAATTGGATTTTGCACCTCAATTTGCAAGATACAGTTCCCCTGAAAACCAACCCATTTTGGCGAGCAGAAAAATAAAATGAAATAAAAATAATAATAAAGACAGGGCAGGCATTCATTAGGTACCAGGTCTCCACAGTCTTCAGCTGAGAGACCCCAGATTTCAATGTACCCTGAAAAGGGTGATTAATTTAAAGTGAGTGGAGTCTGTTTCTTTAAGACAAGCTCATAAATCGTGAAAGATCACCACTTCTTTTCAAAAGGCTCTCCACGGTCTGAGTTTCCCTTCTGGGTCAGTAAAGGCATTGAAGTTTTAATGGCATGCCATGGCAGATTACACGATACAGCTGTCCCGGCACCGTGAAAATTAAGTTATGCCCCGTGTCAGCAAGGTTTTTTTCCCTTTTCTTTCCCTCCCCTCCCCCCTTCACTCTCCCTCTTTCTTTCTCTCTCCCTGTCCCCTTCTTCATTCTCCTTTCTGCTGGGAAGTGCGCATCCGAGGAGGAGGTGGGAGCCCGGCGGGAGCTGCTGCCAGGGCTGCTGTTGAGCCCCAGCTATTGAGACTGAGTAAATGGAGCTGATGGGTGAAGAAGAGCCATCAAAATGGAGGCTTTTGTTCCTCCTCCTCTCCCCAGGCCCGGTGGCAGAGGCAGCCCTCCCTGCTCACTCACATGCAAGCACCTACTCTGCCTTCCCGCCACCGCCGCCGGACCCCCGCCAGGCTGCACGCCTCTCCTCCGCGCCCCAGCGGGTCCTGTGCTGCCCACCCCTCGGCGCCCTGGCTCATGCACCACCAGCCAGCCCCCCGGTGCCGCTCAGTACTGTCACAGGAGGCTTGCGCTCTCCTTGCCCGAGATGCCTTTTTCCCACAGGTCAGGGCCTCACGCGTTGGCTCACGCGTGCACGCGCTAGCACGCCCGCGCACGAACGCGGCTTCTCGCATTAAAAGCGATAGCAGTACAAGCTGGCACCCACCCCTACCCCCCCACTATTCTTCTAGCTCCCTATCTTCACTCTGCAGAGAAGGAGAGAGCAAAGAACTTATTGCAGCATGAGAAATTAATCACATTAGTATCTAGCCTGGCAGAGTGGGGATGGGTGAACGGACAGAAGAGATGAGGAAGCAAAACGGAAGGAACTGGCAAACCTATCTACTGGTATTCTGGGTCAATCATATCCAATCTGCTCTTCGTTTTTATGACCTTAAAAACTTCAGTCTCTGAATAGTAATTTAAACATATTGACCTGGGGCTTGATGGTCTGATTTCTTTAAGGAACCTCCGGAGAGATCCCCACAACCACAAACCACAGGGGGCCACCAGTTGAAAATTACTCTTCTGTACAATATGTCTAAGACCTCAAGATACTGGCTTATGACAGGAGATAACCCCTATGCCTCTTCAAATCAAGTCAGAACCGTTTGGAAAATCTTTGTTTTGGAAAATCAGTAAGTTAATTAAGACTTTGAGTAGAAATACCCATTCTGATACGAAGCCATTATGTTGGCTAGTTTATCTCTTCCAGTCTGAGCCTATCTTTAATGGATATATATAGATACACTTTACATATATACAATATTGTCCCCCTAAAGTGCTTGCATTACACCATATGCAGTAACTTATCCCAAAAGTTTCTGGCTTTAGACTTGCACACTTTGCAGTTAACCTTCTATTTTAACCCAGGACAATGATTTCAATAGGATTATTTGTGCCAGGGCTCACTAATGCAGGGATACTCTGATTAAGCTCTTTATTTGTTCTGCTCTTTCTGTGTGTATTGATAGTAGAGGATGAAGTCTGACTACCTGCATATTCAGACACTTCTTGTTTATGAATACTTGGTTATATATTGAAGTATTCTACACTGGAATTAATTTGCTAATAGGACTCAGTGATTTTTCTGTGCCTTCCTCAGTTGTTCCTAGGTACAACCTGATGTTCACAGCCAGCGTGTCACTCAATATGCTAGAAGCAAGGATTTTTTAAATGGTTGTAATAATAGTCTAAATATTGCAGGATGAAGTAATCTGTATGTTGCCTTGTATTACCCAAACCATGGGCGTATAACTCAAGCACACAAAACATTAAGGACATTTGCCAACACGCTAAACTTCAGTCCACCAGAAAATGTCCAGACCTGGGACAGAATGAAATTTTTGCCATTATTCTTGAGTGGTTGCTAGAAATGCTTTTCACAGGTGTGACATGAGTTCCTGAGAAGACGGGACTTTGAGCCAAGGGACTCTGGATCAGGAAACATTGACTAAGAAGTTTTAGCAGCCATGTGCCTCCTTATGTACTTTCCATTTGTACTTGGCACAAATGATTTGAGAATTGAATCTATATGATACCATTAGATGGGGATACGGGCAGAATAAGGGGTTTGCAATTTATCCTCTACATAGGTGATGTATGGGCATTAAATAAAAGCTACTTTCACAACACTACAATAATTCTGCTTGGGTAGTAGTAGATACAATGACATTTGGGACCAACCCATCCCATAGCTTTACCATTGCACTTGTTTTCTTGCATACCTCAGTTTCTTAATACACATCAGTGTGGGGAGAGAACTGGTTGTTATTCCTATTTGTGTTGTTGCTATTCACAACAAGTAAATCTTTCCCATGTTTTTTGTTATAGGTTCAGGCCTTTATTGAGTGAGGAGAGCTGTGAGCTGCCCAAGAGCTGTTTTGTTGGCAGGGGGTTAAGGAGAATTGTCTGTCACATCAATTATCTGCCCTTGGTCTCTTAGAAAGAAGGTGCCTAGAGACCGGCCACTTCTCTTGCTTGTACGTCCACACACATGGACACCAAAACAGCTCACACTTTGATTGGAAGTTGCTCTCCCCCTCTCTCAGCAGTGCTGCAATCCATGTTAAATCAGCTCATTCCTCCTTCTCAGTAAAACTAGACAGGCCTCTGCTTTGAATACACTGGACCACACAAGGGAGAGGGGAGAAATAACTTTCCCTCAACCCTTTCTCTCCTTCGTCATTTGGAAGCCTGTGTTCTAATAACAAATGGTGATTTAAAAAAAAAAAAAAAAAAAAAGAAAAAGACAAGCCTTCCCTTCTTCCCTTTTTGGAGCGACAGCTCTGAGCCTTGGTCAGGGGAGCCCATGAATTGGACTTGCAAAGGGCCCGGGAGGGGTCCCTATAAATCTTCCCCACACAGAGGAGGCTGTCTGTCTACTTCTGGGCTGCTGCTCATTGTGACGAAAGCTTAACTGTTTTACTTTCATTCAGGGGGAAAAAAAAAAAAGTCACATAAACCTGAGGTTTATGGATATTGCTTTATTTCTTTGTCTTATTCAAAGGCATTTATTTCCTTCATTATTATTCCCTTAGAAAAGTAACTGACACATTTTTTTCTACTTTGTTTATTGCCTAATTTTCTTTATTCCTCTCTCCTTATGCTGCTGTTTGTTTATGAAATGGGAACTATATTAAGTCTCCCAACATTTGTGAGAATATAAACAGCCACTTCCTTTGGCTGCTCATCCTAGAAAGACCAAGACAACTAGTACCAAAATAATAAAAAATAAATTTAAAAGTGATTATGTGTAAATCCTGTGTGCCTGTGTGTATAAACACATACATGTATACACAGAGGCACAAAGACACACAGACACACACACACTTGATACCTTGGAGAAACGCCAGCTGTAATTGCCACAAACTAAACATGGCTTTATGTTTTCTCACTGATGCTTTTACCCATCATATTCTGCCCTTCTGCTCATGACTAATTTCTTGATCCCATTTCATGGGTCACAGAGTAACATACCAACCCATTTAGTAGCAGTACATACATACTTTCTGGATATAGTTTGAGTATGATGTCACCAAAATTACAAGAATATATATTACTAAACATCACCAATGCATGTGAATTCTTATTGTAAGAATGGATTATCCAGCTTTCATGCTGTAAAATGTAATTTTTATCTCCACAAATTACCCTATGGTGTAATCTGAATCTGAGCGCATAACAGGCAATTTCTGATTCTGAAAATTAGAAACAGGATAATGGAATTGTTAATTTCAGCTTTCATGCACAGCAAATTATCCACAGTCTTTCAACATTTATCTTAAGGAAAAAGTTGTCTGAAGACTGAATCGAAGACTAAGCATTGTAACATGAAAGTGAAGCAAAGATATTTTGAAACAGAAAGCTCACTCCATCCATTTGCCAATGATGTTACAGGTAGACAGTGAATTGTATCATTTACAGTTACTATGAATTTCACCCAGTCCTCAAAATCATTTGACCAAATAAGAAAAATTAGACCAGCAAAATAAGGACAGACCTGAGCGTGCTGGGGATGTGTATGTTCCTTTATATCAGAAAAAGGAAGGGAAAAAGGTGTTTCCCAGTTCTTAGACACTGGCTTGTTTGGCATACTGTTTGTGAGCAAAGCATGTAAAGTTGGGCAGTTTGTTTGTGCCTGCATGTGTGTGCACGGGTGGGTGAGGGGAGTTTGAGAATTCCTAATCCTGCAGCTCTCAGGACCTGGAGAGTTGTACCCCATCTGGGGTAACTGGATTAAAAATCTTTTCTCATTTCAAAGGTTTGATCTCAACAAGGGTTTGATGTGATGAAATCAAAGTGGCAGCCTGGATTTGAAAACTATTTGGATTTGAACTTCCTGAAGTCTAGATCTGAGGGAATGGCTGTGGTGGATATGAATGTGTGGTAACTGCACTAATGCCTGTGTAAAGAAGAAAGTTATGCTTGAGGAAATATAAAAATATCCCATTTCTAAACAATACTGATTCCAGTGAGAATAACCTTACAGTAAAATAACTTTTGTCAACTAATGATAAGTGTCTCTTGTGCTACCTGATTTTAACACAGCCCCTCAGTGACAATAATAGAAAACTTTGTCTTGACACAGGTGAAACTAAAATAATAACAGCTACAAAAATTATGTATTATATGGTAATTACTAATATTATTTTGTTGTCCTTGTCACTAGCTAGCGTTCGAGGACCCCAAAGACCTGAGAGCAGTTCATTCACCTATCCCACAGAAGGGCAGATCCCACATGATTTTGAGCAAATCACCTTCCCTCTTTCACAGTCTCAGTTCTTAATCCGCAAACTGCGGATAATAGTAGCATACCTATTTCACAAAGACTTTCTGAGGGAAGTATGCTACAATGCTTTCAGGCATTCACAGTCTTTGTGATTAAGCCTTGCAACTAGTTTGTGCATTTTTGAAATGAAACACAAATCAAGTTCTCCATAAAAGCAAATAATAATTTATGGCTCCAGGTGTAATTTCACATGCAGATAGAAACACAAACTTAGAGAAAGTGTTAATGAATTAAGTTATACATTTATAAGAACGTTCACACAAAGAAATTGTTCATATAACCCCTTAAAAGGCAGGTACTCAGGATGAAAACATGCTATATATATATAAAGGGCCAACCATGAAAGGCTACAGTAAAGGCAAACAAGACAATCAGTGCTGCCTCTTTTGTTATCGTTATATACTGTCTATGTGGGATATCTTAGCTGTGTGTCCTATTCAACACCTACCGAAATTGACTACTGTTTTCAAATGATGCAAGACCATAACTTTTATATAGAAGAAATTATGCCCATTTTTTGGTACATGGGAAAGTGAAAAATCCTCAGATTCCCTCTTCTAGCAGATATTTTCTGTTTAACTTAGACAAAAGCATCATACAGTATAAAGAATGGATTACAAGGTTTCTTTCTGAGGCATGAAAAAATTTTATGTAGGTTTATAATGAAGGATTGTAAAAACTTATCACGAATACCCTGAAAAGCTCACTATGTATGAGAATGAAAAACATCAACAGCTCTTCACTGATGACATTTTGGGGTCATCTACTGAAAGAGTGAAACTCAACTTTCCAAGTGGCAGACCTTTCTCAATGACCAGTGCCAGCCTGTATAACCATGCACTGCACATATCAGTCCATTAGAAACCCCAGCACCTTCCTTTCTAACTGCAGATTCACTTTGACCTTTTCTTGCTAAGATAAACACACAGCATATAATATATATATATGAGTGCCTGAATATGTATAAATATATACAAGAAGAAAATGAAAAAAAAGGATGTCTTCTGCAAAATTCTCTCTAAGATGAAGATGGAAAATTGCATACGAGGGTTGTCACTCAGCCTGTATTCTTCAGAAAATCTTGGACAATTTAGGCATATTTCTTGAAATGACTGAGATCCAGACTTGTGTTTTCAATATACCAACTATTAAATTTTACCTTAAAAGAAAAAGGAAGAACAGCATACAAAAAGTAATAGTGCATTACGTACATCTCTAAACAGAATTCAGCATAACAGAACCTGTGCAAGGTAATATGCAAAAGGATGGAGAAAGATGCTGTGGTGTTTATAAACTATTGTAAGTTTTATAGTTCTGTCTTTCAACTGTTTTTTTCTTATGTAAACACCTACTATGGCCACGTCCTGAGTTTTCCAGAGTGCCTCCGAATCATTCAGTCATGTCCTCTATGCCTGGTTGTACTGGTTTTGGCTGGGATGGAGTTAGTTTTCCTCATAGCTGCACGTATGGTGCTATGCTTTGGAATTGTGACCAAAACAATATTGACAACACACTGTTTTGGCTATTGCTGAACAGTGTGTACAGTGTCAAGGACTTCTCTGTTTCTCACACTGTTGCCCCAGTGCACAGGCTGGGGATGCACAAGAGATTGGGAGGGGACACAGCTGGGACAGCTGACCCCAGCTGACCAGGGGGATATCCTATGCCATATGACATCATGCTCAGCAATAAAAACTGAATGAAAGGAGGAGAAAGCGGGTGATGTTTGTGGTTATGGTGTTTCTCTTCCCAAGTAAATGTTATGCATGATGAAGGCCTGCTGTCTTAGAGATGGCTGAACACCTGCCAGCTGATGGGAAGTAGGGAATTAATTCCTTATTTTGCTTTGCTTTACCTATTAAACTGTAAACTGCCCTTATCTCAAACCGTGAGTTTTCTCACTTTTGCCCTTCCAATTCTCTTCCCCATCCCCTGGTAGGGAGAGAGCACGGGACTGCGTGAGGCTCAGCACATACCAGAATTAACTCACAACACTAGTCCAGATCAGCTACATCTTGTCAGATGTTCTTAAAAATTGTCAGCAAATATCTAGTCCTGAGTAGGTACATGTTCAACTTTAACCATAAGAAGTAACTTATTACCTTCTTCCTTGAAACAGCCTTTTATATTGTTGAAAATTCTTATTACCTCTCCTCACTGTTTGACTTTCCTTTCCTCTCCCCATTTTCACAAAGAGTTTGTCTTGGTTTGGTTCCTAAAGTTTCATCTACTCTTTATGAATTCTTGGAAATAATGGCTAAAGGTTCTGTCTGAAATTGCCTAATCCAACTTGTTAAGTACTATAGGATCAATCTCCTATAGACATATAAATATCTAATAGATTTAACGACTGTATCAAGCTTTATTTCCCTATTCTCACTTGAGTTCTTGCCCATTATTTACTGATACACTAAACTAACACTGTACATGATCTTTTTAAGGAACAGTTTGTAGTTGAGGAAACTATAAATGGAATTAAGCTTTCTGGCATTCTCACCATCACATGCTCAAAAGCAGTGTGTCAAGGCCTGTTTTTGTCTTCTTGTATTCCTTATGCACTTACAGAATTATTTCTTTATGCACTTTATTTATCTCTCAGCTTATATGTTAGCTTTCTGATGTTAGTCCTGCGTTTCTGTGCGGTTCTCCTATGCTGTAATCACTTTAGATAACTTACTCTTTTTTTTTTTTTTTGTACTCCCACTTGTGTTAGAGATCTTTGAGGATATCACAATTTGACCATACTCTTGCCATCACAGAGATAGTTTCATAATCAGTCTGATTCAAACTGTCTTTAAACAGAAAATTCCAGACAGGACACATTGTAGCTCTCCCCCAGGCTAATACCGCATTATACTCCTAAGGAGTCAAGAATAAAAACCTGTTTAAAACAATAAAAAAAGAGGATTTTCCCTTCCTGTTTCTAGTGGCTCTGGGGGAAGGCAGGGCAGAGTAGTGAAGGATCTTGGGTAAAATCATAATTCATAAGCCAGCCTGAGATCTGTGGCTGAGATTTAAAAGGCAATTGGTGTCAACAGAAACTGTGAATACCTGACTTTTCTGGAGAATTAAACTCCAGTTAATTATTACCTTAGTATTGTTAAACACTCTTCTCTCTGCTGACAGTGTTAACTGTACTGTCTCAGTCATCATTTTGAAAAGCTTTTTGACAATAACCTGTCAAAACGGATGTCATATTTTCATAAAGTTTTATGTTATCATACATATGTCATCAGTAGGCTATATCAGGTATTCTAGACCTGAGGAATTTGGTCCAAAAGGTATTTCTGGCTAGGTAAGAAATGCCTTTTCGATACCTGTCTCATTGAACAGGACCCAGATCATTGATCTCGTGTCATAAGGCACTACATTATTAAGGCTAAAAATAATACTGAGTTCATGATGAGTGGATGAGTTCTGGGAATATCCTCCAAGCCACAGCACTGCTCTAATCTCTCCTTATGGTGGGAAATACAAGCAGAAGAAGCAAAGCATGCTATGACCTTTTGGCTGAATGTCAAGATATTGTACTACCCAGAGCAGAAAAGACAAAATGCAAGTTTTTGTATTTAAGTACGAAGCTCATGATAGCAGTCTAAAAAGAAAGGGTAGCAAACAGTGCTGGACATTTTATGAGTAAGTGTATTGAGAGAAACCTAATAATGAGAATGTCAAAAAACCTCTTTTAAAAAGGTGGGAGATCAAAGCAGAATTTGTCCTTAATAACTAGAGGTGCTCAACACTTCTTTTTTTTCTAATCTGTGTCATGCTCATTGAATGGACTACAGTGAGGCTACCAAGGTAGCAGAAAACCTGGGCTATAATACTAAAAAATAATGGAAATGTATATAAACTGTGGAATGTGCTGTGCAACCCAATTGCCTGGTAAATCATCCCAATTACTGGGCATCAAAAGTACCACAAAAATCAGTGAATTTAAATTTCCATCTCTGTATAGGTCACAGTGTGTTAGCTATCTTTTCAAGAAGTCAAAGGGAAAAAAAGACTAAAGGGCTTGCCCTGTCATGCAACAAGCTTTGACAGAAATGAAAAATCTAACCCTCTTGCTTTCATTACATTCTGTCCTCAACTAGACTCATCCACTGTGAACTGAACTGAGACACCCAAGACATTGCATTTAGGGCACTAATAGCCATTTGTGGTTATTACTTTTTGGATACCTCAAGCTAGAAGTACTCTGTCATGATTAATTCTCTGAATCAATAGGTTCAAATCCACCCACATATTCTTGAACTTGGAAACCATCCAAAAGAAGGGGAAAGAGTGTCTTCCTATAGTTCATTTGCAGATCTGCTCCTCTTATTCCCAACATACTGTAATAAAACTAAAGGTAGTACAGAAAAGAGCAGGAAGAATGATCAAAGGGATGGAATGGCTCCAAGGAAAAAGGAAGCTTGAGAGAGGATGTGGAAAAGTGCTATAAAATCACTGTGGGGCAAGGGAAAGATGTGAAGAAACCTTTTTTTTTTCCCCCACAAAAAAATAGGGTCTCAGGTGGCAAAGTCCTACTGAAGAAAAGGAAAATCTTCTTCGGACTGCAGAGTTAAGCAGTGGAACTCCTTGCTGCAGGCTGCTGAGGATACAGAAGGTGTAGGTGTAACATGACAAACTGAATGCAGAAAAATCCTGCAGTACTTCCAGAAAAATAGAACCATTGGTACTCTAACTCTTACACTGTTTCTTCATTTGTCATATATGTGAAAGAAAAACTGTAAGCTACAAATTATTACTCTGCTGAAATCTCAGAATAAATCTTGGCTGCTGAAGACAAAAACAGATTGCTGTAAAAATATGAGTATATCTGCATCTGCAAAGTCCTCCTGTTCATGTTGAGTGAAAGGCATGCAGTGAAATTGTGGCAGTGTGGATTCAAATCACATAGACTGATTTGGTTATATGAGTTTTCCTGTCCCTGCCTAACTGGAAAGAACTCCTGCCCTGCAAGTTCACTAAAGGATAGACATGTGACTCTAGAAATTACTTGTTAGTGTGGCAAACTGAGACATCACGTTAACATGCACCACACTAGTCTCAGGAAGAGAGGCTGTGTACTCAAGGCAGCACTGCAGAGACTTAGCCTGGGAGCCTTTTTGGAGCAGTGGGATAGGGATGAGAAAAAATTATGCCCCTGCAACAGCAACGACACCGAAGGTACCACCTCCTTCTTCAGCATCTTCCCCAAAATCTGTCTGTCTGTGGTGCCAGCCTCAGCACCTTGCTCTCCTAACTCTCCATGATGCTCTTCCTGCCTCAGGAGTAGTGGTGCTGTCTGATGGCAGCAAGTAAGTAGGTGTTTTTTTGAACACTGGGTAGAAAAAAGACAAGACATTCCTTTAAGTCTTCAATACCACTTCAAAACAGGGAAACCAAGACCAACACAGATATTCAATCATACAGTTTAAATGCAGCCTTTGTCTTTTGTGGGGATTAGTATAAATACTTGATTATATTACAGGTTAATAAACATGAACATTAGTGTTTTGTAAAGAGCAACAATTCATGTCTCTATATCCTACCTATATCCTGACAGGAAAAATGATTTTGCAGGGAGTGAAGATAAAGATAAAATCATAGAGCACTTTGTAGGAAAAAAAGTGTTAAGCATTCAGCAGCGTTTAAAAATACACACTTCCTATATCCCACATATGTGTAAATTTTATTTACATATAGTATAGCCAAACTTTTTAAGAAAACCCATGTCTGGGCAAAGCAATATGCATATTATTGAATCAATACATACCTCAATTTAATATTTTACTACTAAATGTGTGGGTATATTTAGTATTAAAATGTCTGTGTCTGTATTTGAATGTGTAATGACCCCCAAGCCTGTTTTAGTCTCCACATTTAGTTGTTTAAAAGTGCAGGTTTTAATGGCAATACTTTCTTTAAAAGATCTGGGAAAATAGTTGTGGAGTCAGTTCCTATAGAGATTACAGAAAGTGGTTGTCTAAAGGATAAAATTTTGCTTAAAGTCTCTTCAGTTCTGCCTCTTATCTAGTAGTCACAGTTATGCCAAATGTCTATTTTTTCATCAGGGAGCAGATAATAACTCAAAAGCCTCAGCCAAAACAAATTCCTTGAAAAGATCTTATGAAATCATTTCTCCTTGCAAATCCATAAAAATCACCTCAGACTCCTTATCAATAGAAAGGCTTAAAGAGGGTGCAGAAGTCGTTGAATTATGATGTGCTTGTTTTAATGAAATTCCACTCCTGCTGGGATGTTCCCTGCAGATTTTCCATATTTCAGCATGGGAAAGGTTTGATGCTTTCCTGCCGGTGCCAAGAGTTAATTGAAAACATTTCAGGATAAATTCAGCTTGGGGGCCAATGCTCCCATTCCTTCATTATTCTTAACAATAATAGAGGAGTAATACAATTATTAATAGGCATGTTGTATCCTCTTAAAGTGGCAGTGTGTTTCTGAAACCGTGTCTTTCACATTCTTTTTCTTAAGCAAATCTGAAACAAATGGAAGAATAGAAATCTTAGGAGAAAAGCAAGCCTGGTTGGTATATTATACTGTTTATCAGTTTTTCTTCACAATGAGTATTTAGCTATTGTTAAATACAGGTACTTACTTAAAGTAAATAAATAATAAAAAAAAAAAATTAAAAAATCACTCCTCTAGACCAGAATTTCCTGAAGGTTTTTATGTTTAAAGTCTCAGCCCTGGTGTGATATTAAATTATTTTCTTTGAAGGTAAGTATATCCTCAGGGTTATACAAGGAAATTCAGAAAAGTTAAATGCAATTTTTAATAAAACTGCCATTGTTTTAAAGATAAATCAGTTTTGAAATCACATATACTTCTTAGGATTTATAGTTTTAGTATAATGAATCTGAAATAATGGTTTTTTTCCTCCAGAATACATTAGATTGTCTTGCTGGCCCAGGGCTACTTATATGTTATCTCCCAAGGTAAACAATTTATGTTATAACCTTGCAGAAAATACTATTTTCATTTTCATTACTTTTCTTCTAACCTAGAGTCCTGACACATTCATTGCAATTTTGTCAGTATTTACGCACTCCTGATAACTTAAATGTTGAAACTCATAAGAGTTATAAATAGTTAGGGAAACATTTCCAAGATAACATTATGCTTTCACTTAGCTTATTATCATCACTAAGAACCAAGGAATCAGGACAAAAGGTTTACCATTATTCTATCCAAATTTTAGGTAAAGTTCTGAATACATTTTTATCTCTTCTTCACACTACTCCTCCCAAAACAGGCAACATAAAATATAAAGCAACTCTAGTTGTTTGCAGAACTACTTTGCCATAAAGCTTGCCTACTGAAGGATCACAAAAATAGTCCAAACAAATGGAAGTTAAAGGATTGCTATAGACTGCAATGAGTCAAGGCCATATTTGTACCATTCCAAAAGGCCATATCTGACTTAGTACAGTTATTCCCATTTTTTAACAGAAGTCCTGCCAGCAAAGTCTGTGATGGGGTCCTGCCCATTTTGGCAGCAGACATGATATTTAGAACTGCCCCAGTGCAGAAGACTCTCCAGACAGAGGTGAGGTAGTTTAACCAGCTTTCTGCACCCTGTCTTCATCTTCTCACACAGAAGGACAGCAGGGGTTAAAGGGATTAAGGCTGGAATGCTTTTCCAAGCAGCAGTGCCCAGGTGATGTAGCATCCCAGGAGACAACTGAAAGGCGGGTATATTTTAAGGCAGTTTTTATACCCTGGTATGAGGGTAGGGCCTGTGTAGAATCAGTGCCAGGGTTAGGAACAATTTCTGCCTCAGCTATCCATCTACTGAAAAACAGGAATGTCTCATGAGTCAGAGCTACCAATATACAACCATCTCCCTCGATTTGCACAACAGAGCACTGCGACCATGCTGGGCTACAAATCTGGGCTGAGAGAGCATCACCACACAACACTTGTTCTCATAAATTTAGCAAAATTTCCCTATCAAACTGTTTGAGGAATCAGATTTGCCCCCCCATGAATATAAAAAAGGCAGTCTTCGGTGAGGTTGTACATACAGCTTACAGGACAGGATGTTTCTTAATAGAGAGGAAGCACTTGGTTGCTACAGCTCTTTTCCTTGCTTACTGCACACAGATCTGGGAAAACCAGACAGTATTCTGACCCAAGCATTCCTACTGAGCTCTGAAAAGAGTCAGAATTATTTCTGAATATAATGGGAGGTAGTATATTCAGACTCTACATGCAGTCAGTATGTTCTAGAATTTAGCCTAATATTGCCAAAAATGAAACCACTCAAGGTTTGTAGAGCCCCAAGGGGCAAAGGTTTCACAGTTTCTCAGATTTCTCTATCTTTCTTATCTGCTCCTTTTCCGAACATGGCCTCTCCACTCTAGCAATAACTTTTGCATAACACATTCTTCAGCACATTCAGGCACTCAACTTTACTCACCTTAGTAGGTTTTTGGCCAACTCTCTAAGGCATACCAGGCCAAACCCAAGCATTAGCTGCCTGTTGATTCACATAACCTTGTGTCTTCTCAACCATCATTTACCTAACTGAGTAATCTTTCACTCCAAGTACAGAAATAAAGCCATAGGCTAAATACTTACATCAGTTACACTACTGCAAATTCAGACTACCTCTAACAGGAGTCAATGATTTGGAACTATGCAAACAAGACTTTAAATCATATAAAGGTGAGATGTTTTGGACAAGATATTTGGCACAAATGTTCTTTCAGTCCTTTCTATACAATACACACTCCTATACTGCATTCTCTTCCATGGCCTCAATCCCTGAGATGCACAGACCAAGACATATGTCAATACTTGACTTGCCCATGTCTTTCAGACTAATTTGCAAACATATGGTACATGCCTGAATAGACTAGTATGAAAAAGAAAAGTAAGATAGCATAAAGGTTTCTGTGGACTGCTGCTTTACTTCCTGCTATCATCCACCTTTACATGACATCTAAAATGTTTTAATGATTTTACAATGACACCATAACTCCTGAAAAGAGATAACATGGAGACAGACCATCACTGCTGAGTAATTATTCTGATGGCACTTTCTTTTCCGTAGTCTAAAAACCATTTTGTGATTTCACTCTCCTATGTCAAAATGCAATAGGATTTCAGAAGACAGGCAAGTATCCTGGTAAGAGAAGTTTCCAGGTTTAGAAGTCATCATGCTAAAATTGCAAAGATTATGCTTACAGTAGAACTTCCTCAACTGCTACCACTGGTTGAATTAGAAGAAGGCTTAGTGCCATTGCCAGTAGATGACAGGAAACAGTAGTGCTTGTATTCATTCTGTTTGAACCATCTAACCTTATGTATTTATTGAACAATGAAAACCAGAGCAAGCCAAATATACACTCACACCATATATTAGTAGGTGATAGCACTATTTTAGTATAAGACATTATAAACAGATGTGCCTTGATTTCTATCTTAAGAGAGGACATCTAGCAAGCTGTGTTTATTTCCACGAGGAAGTGTGTTTTGTGACTACACGGAGCACTGTAATCTCTCAGATAGTACTATGTTAAAAATACAGACTGTGTCTGCACTGCCTATATGTAGGCATACTTATATGGGAGAAGACTCAGTTGTCTTCTATTTCTATTGTTTTGAGGCAGGAAGATGCTATGGTGATGAGTGCCAAAGAATGTTTATAAACAAGTATTTCTCTCTTGGAAAGGAAAGAGAGGTCCCTTCTGCACTTTGAGTTTCCTCCAAATTCTCTTCCCAGTCCTGTCCTTCCCTTTTCCAATCAAACTGCCCATTTTCCAGTTCATAATTGTTACCATCAGAAACACACTTTCCTTTTCCTCATTATGCCCTTACATTTCAGTATTTCCCTTGTATTATACTTCCTCTCTCCCTCTTGTCTCCAAGTCCTGGACTAAATTATATGTTTTGGTCTCCACTCTCCTCCTAAGCTTCCATTGACCCCTTCCCAACTGCTTTCCACCCTCTCTGGCCTTGTGGGCCTGTGTACCAGCTACCTCTTTTCCCCAACCTCCCTGCACCACCATATGCATTGAAGTATGCCAAAATGTATTCCTGAGCTGATCTCACTCTAGATCTACCCAAATAGCATCTTGGATTTCCTGTCATCATGTCAACATTAAAATCACAGAATTACAGAAAGTTATTTAGATGGGATCTCTGGAGAGCATCTGCTCCCACCTTCTTCTAGAAGCTGCATTCCAGCCAATACTAGATGAAGTCAGCTGTGGCTCTTGCTAGCCAAGTCTTGAAAACCTCTAAGGATGGAGGTGCTGGAGTTTCTCTGGGAAACCTGTCCCAGCGCTGCACTACTCCTCCTGGCGAAGTTTTTCCTAATGCTGAGTCTGAACCTCCCAGCCACAGTTTGTGCCTGCTGCACCTTGTCACACCTTCTAACACTACCAAGAAGAGTTTGCCCCTGTAGTCTTTACAAGTCCCCTTCCAGTGGCTATAGGCTGCCATTAGATTACTGGTAGCCTCTTCGCAGCCAGACTAAAGTTCAGCTCCCTGATCTTTTCCTCACTGGTCGCAAACTCTAGCCATCCTGGCAGCCTTCCACTAGCCCCTCCAGTTTCTCAATATCCTTCTTGAACTTGAGGGAGGAGTTGTCTCTAAACTGGACACAGTGTTGGAGGTACAGTGTCATGAACACCAAGAACATGGGGATGATAACTTCCTTCTCCAGCCTCTGGACATGGGAAAAAAGTCCTCTCTGAAGCTGAATATTCATCATACTTCCACATTACTCTTCCTTTTCTGGCCTTGCCAGCATTACTAAAGACCATTACCTTCCTTTCCCTCGCTCTGTTATTTTTAGTCTATGTCTCAGCTAACCTCTTGGTAATTTTTTGTAGCTTCTTTCTCCTTACTAGCAAGTACGCTATTTGTTCATTCTGCAAACCTTCTCTACACAATGGTCACTTCCTTTCCTCATCCATTCTTCCTCTCACGCATTCAAAATAGTGAAAGTGAATCTCTCTTTATACAGCCATGTCTTTGCTCTGTACCACTTTATTGATGTATTTCTGGGTTGCCTACACTTCATGCTTCACCTTCTGACTCATCCTACTAAACTTCAGTTCCTTACTCCAGCATGTTCCTCCTTCCCCTCCACGACGTATGTCCAAGGAATAGTATTAGTGCTACGTCACTGTGTATTTACAAAAATCTCTCTTTGTGCACATTTACCTTCTCCTATAATATCCACTTGGCTCACAATAAATTCATGAAAAAAGCTTTTTAAAAAGAGGGGTTTTTGTCAATGACTATTTTGATTTTGGGCACCAAATGCTGATCACTAGCAGTAGCTTCATAAATCATCCTTCTTTATTGTTTTATTTTTATGCCCTTCAGTTACATTTGCACTGCCTGAGTTTTGGAGGTAAATATCCAAAATATTAGCTGAAAGCTTCCTCAGAAAGCAAATCTTTCCCACATCCTTCCCTGCAGTTCCTCTTTAAGAGGTGTCAGCATGGCTGAGAGAATGAAGTGGCTCCACATTGTTTGCCTGAACTATTATGTGTTTAACATTTCCATAACAAAAGTGCCACTCGACTTCTCCCCGATTAATGCAGCTCGAGGGCTCTTGTCCTCCTTTAATAAAACATTGTTGAAATCATTTATTTAGAGCCCCTGGTTACTAGTGGGAGAATGACCATCTTTGTGCCAAAATATAGTGTATACAGTCCACTATTTTGTAGTAGATCATTCTGTTATTTAAGAAATTAATTAAATGGATGTCTTAGAAAGTATTTATGCTAATAGAGCATTACTTATGTCATTCAGACAGTCAATGTGAGCCTTTTCAACTGTCTACCACAGCCAATGCCTCAAGTAAAATACAGTAACTTTCAACTTTACTGCTTACAAATCTGTATCACATACTTGAAATCTCACAGAGAAGCACTGCTCTTCCCATTTGAAAATGTTTTCTGTTGCAAGACTACCTACTTTTCCTGAGGACTTTGCAATGGGTATGTTATCATGGGCAGTGTGGCAGTGTGTGATGTTATTACTGGGGACACGAACAAAATCGATTGAAGGTCTGAATTTGTTTTAGTGACGTTGAAGATGCAATGCAACTTAGGTCACTCAAGCAGTGTTTTCCGTGACTCAGCTGGTGATGATTTTGTGTCCCACTACTTTTTATACACACAGCTTGGCTATTTTGGAGTTCCTCTCACCCTCCTCCAGTGTACTCAAAAGAAAAAAAACAAAACAAAACAAAAACCAAGTACTGGTTTTGCATTGCATTGAAATGGAATTTCTTGTTCTGCACCTGCAGAGTTTTCTGGAGCTACCTTTGCAGCCCTACCATGGATATGTGCTATAGATGGATGCCTGCAGTGAGACATCTGGTACACTAACAGCTCTTCAGAGGAGTGGAGATGAGATTGTGACTAAAATCCATCATGCTTTCCAATGTCACCGTGAAAGACTTGGCCAAACCTGCGCTTTGCTTTCCATCATTGTAAGGCTTCATTTCATAACGATTTTGAAAGTTACATATGCCTGCCTGTATACATTGGTGTATATTGTTAAAAATAAACAGAGACCTTATGTTATGTCCATTGTGATTGCCTACAAAAGCTTTGCTGTTTGCTTGGGTGATCAGTGAAGCTTGAATCTCCCTCTATTTACTGTATGGTCACTGTCAGTTCAATGAACTGCCTCCTTGTTCTCCACCATTGTCCCACACTCCCTTAAACATTTGTCACTGAAGTGCCTCCAAAGACAAATAAACTGTCACCAAGAATTCAAACCTGGTAACTGGGAATAAAAAGGGAGCAGAACCTACTGGATTATTTTACATGAAATGGTGGAGAGTTCCTTCTCCCCCGGGAAGAGATTGGCTGGACAGGACCTTGGCAAGGAGCACTTTCAAATACCCAGACAAATGAGAGAACTTCCTTTCCTGTGGAAAATCTCTCTCTGTCAGGGAACATGAAGTCTTTTCCTCGCTTAAAGCTGTCCTTGCTGCATCCCTTGACATTTTAAGAATTTCCATTTGTCTCAAAATCAAGGAAAAGAAATACGAATTTGATGGACACCAACATCTGCACAGGCTTTGTAGGCTGGGACACATACCAATACAGGCAGCCATTCCTCCTGGAAATAGTGCTTACACCGCCAACACGACAAAATCCACAGAGTTATCTCCTTATGGGGAGGAGCTCACAGGACTGAATTAGTTCAGCTGTATTTATTGTACAATTATTTAAATTAAAACAATCCACTTTGTGTGGAGAAGGAAGCATACAGATGAGTCCTCTCTGCCTAGTGGTGCTCAGTGTTGATTTATTCCAGGCAGATGCTTTTGACAGCAGCCTGTAAAATCAAGTCTTGAGTTTATTGTAGCAGTTAATTATCAGTCCTTTTCTAGTGCTAATGTCTTTACTCCTAACTGAAGAAAAATAAAGGCATTTAGCTGGGACTTAATTTTTCATCAGCAATGAGTTAAATAGTCCTTGTGGGCGCTAACTGTTGACAAACTGAAAATACATTATTAAGCATCTCCTGAAGAACTGGACAAAATATTTAAGATCATCCCTATGCAATTGTGAACTCAGCACTTTGTAAAGAAAGCTGACTCTGTTTACAAGTCTCACCCATCTACCCTGTCCTCTTCCTGAAGAAAAGATATTTCCAGCTTTGCTTTAACAATAAGCTTACTCAACCGTTCACACGACTTTAAAAACGAACTTCAGATCATAGCCGTGTACCATACTCATACACTTGTTTGCTATCACAACTGTTTCAGGGTTGGTTTATGCATGTGTGCCTGTGTGCATTTATCACTGGGCAACCTAAACAAATTCATGCCCTAAAGAAATAATGAAATAATTTGTCATTGAAATAACGAATCCAGAAGCAGGGATTTCTAATTTTGTTGATTTATACAACAGACAGATGTGGATTTGTGCTCTGTCGAGATCTGGTAAGATGAAAAAGACACTATCTTGCTAATCTGTTGCCCCCTCAGTCAAAGTTTATTTGTGGTAGCTTTTAAACTTCTGACTCGCCTTCCAATTACAGCATTTAAACCCAAAACTTTAAATAAACATCATGAATAGAAGAAAAATAAACTTCCCCCCCCCCTTTTTTTTTGTGAGTGCCTAGCTTGACGCAGTCCAAACTCAAATCCCCAGAGGACTGAGCTTTCTCTTTTGTGTTAATGTTTAAAAGATTTTCCAATGCTGGAGTTTATTCCTACTGCAAACATTTCTATTTACAAGGTCAAGTGTATCAGCACTCGACACAGCTTAAGAGTGTAATTATTTATCTAAGGGCGTTTGAGTGTAGATCAGTAGCTCTGGCAGCAAACCAGGCTTCAGCACGATGCAAAGCAACTCCCAAGAACAGTATTACAAGATCTAGTAATTGCTGATCCCTCCAGTGTGTTTACTTTTGCATTCTTCGTTGTGGGAGAAAGCAGGCTGAATGGAAAACTTTCGTGTGTTTTGTTGCAGCTCCCTTGATGCGTGTGCCACTGCCTGCGCGAAGCCTTGTTCGCAACGCTTGCCACCTCTGTGTGATGTATTTCTCACCATTTACTTGTTTGCACGCCTAGGAGCATTTCTAAGAGTGTCAGTGAGAGCAACATGCCTCCACTTCACGAAGAAAGCACGGCACACTAGTAATTCTACGTACATACAGGAGCAGTGTCCTTGAATTGCTTTACTCTCTTCTGGCACTGGCAAGTTACCATGCCAACGCATTATAAAATCAACCACTCTTTTAAAGTAGTACTTTCAAAGCTGTATTTACTTCTTGCATGTAATTATTCATTAAAGTAAGAACAGCAGTTATTTACATCTATGTAAAGTATTACAGGCAGACAGAGATTTTTGTTTGTTGACTGTTTTTTGTTTGTTACTCTGTGGTTCGTGCCCCCCTGCCGCCCCCCCCCCCCCCCCCCCCCGCCCTCCAACCTCGGGTGCTGAGAGTTCAAGTGTCCCTGGAAAACAATTTCACCACATCCATTATTTAAAGCTCTTTCTTTACTAATTTACACGTTTAGAAAATACAAAAAGCCGTACATATTTAACACACAGGCCTTTTTTATGCCTCCTAGAAAAAATACAAGGTTTAAGGCAGCTCAGAAATGCATTTATACAATTCTACAACGTTCATAAAGTCTCTCCAAATAAGAAAGTTAACTTCCAATCTGTAAAATACACTGTACATTTGACGTTCTAGAGAATACTTCACTGAATCACTGTTGCTGGTATCCCTTTTAAACGTAAAATGAAATCTGTACCTTTCCAGAAAAGAACAGCAAATGCAATTATCTGGCAAATAGGATGTGGATTTAAAACCTTTATTTTTTTTTTTTAAATAAATTATTCCCAAAGCATACAATTTATAAAATTCTATATACAAAGCAGAGCGACTGGTAACAAATCCCAGTTTTAAATACATTTTTTATATAAGATTTACCAGAGGTCAGCACCCTGATACGATGAGAGGCAATATAACTTTTCAGGATATTTGTACATACATGTTCTCGAGTTTAAAAGTGTCTTTCAAAGATGGCAGTGCAGAGCTCTTTTAAAACAAAAGTTGCATTGTTCAGTATAGCCAACAACTCTGGGAAAAAAAAAAATATCTTTTTTTTTCTAATGTCGCTAGGTTAAGGAGGAAGAGACGGCTGCTGGCAGGCTTTTGTTACAGGGAGGATGTGTGTGCAAGAGGGAGTGCTGTAAACCACAGAATTTATTCAGTGTGCTATTTCCTTAAATGTAATTGAGGGCAGATGCGGCATAACCCCCTCTCGGGCACCACCGCATCCTGAAGAGCGAGACCCGGCGAATGACAACCAAGTTGTTGACTAGGCAACCAGTAACGGCAACAGCTTTGGCAGCGAGTTTGGGCACCTCTTGCGAGCTCTTCCCAACCTTCATGTCAAGACGCTTAACAAAAAGGCCACCGCCGGCACGCCACGACTCCCGGCTCCTTCCTCCGGGGGGCGGCTGGCGGCAGCGGGCAGCCGGCCGCAGCCTGGCGAGCAGTCTCTGGCTTAGCCCGTCCGTTAGCTCGCTGCTAACAGCAAGGCAGGGCGGCAGCAACTGCATAGCGCACACTCGAGACCAACGCCCGAGAACACGAGCGGCCCGCGGCCGCTCCGCTCCGCTCCGGCCCCCGTCCCCGCCGGCCGGCTGGCAAGGCCGCGGCGGCTTCGCCAGCCCAAGGCTGCCGGGGACGCCAGGCTAGGCCAGGCCGGGGGAAGGAGGCGGCGGCGGAGGCGGCGTGGGGGGGAACCTCCGCGCGCGGGGAGACGCGGCGGACGCGGGCGCCCGGCCTGACGGGCGCTTAAAACTGCGCCGGGCGGAGGGGCCCCGCCGGTCGGGCCCCCCCACCCCCGCCGCCGCCGCCGCCGCCGCCGCCGGCGGGCCGGCCAGGAGGCCAGCGGCGGCCCGGCGCAGCGCAGAGGGCGGGCGGCGGGTAGGGAGAGGCGCTAGAGCCGCGGCAGCAGCGGCAGCAAGATGGAGGCCAGCAGCGGCCAGGCCGCGGCGGCGGCGGCGGCGGCGGGCCGGCCGGCGCTGTCCGCCTGCACGGGGAAGCCGGGCTCGGAGCCCGCATTGTCCTCCGCGTCGTCCCTCCCCTTCTGGCTCGGCTCCTCCTCGTAGTCCTCGTCGTAGTACTCCTCCAGGCCGCCGTCCGAGCCGCCGCTGCTGCCGGCGCCGTTGCCGCCCATGTCCGCGCCGAAGCAGAGGCGGGCCATGTTCTCCTTGACCGACTCGCAGATGGGCCGCTCCAGCCCGTCGCAGACGCAGTCGTTGAGCAGCACGGCCTTGGGCACGGCCAGCATGTCCTCGATGACGGCGCGGCACTCCGGCGTGCAGCGCAGCCCGTTGAAGAGCTTCCCGCAGTAGGTCATGTAGCGGTTGAGCGCCAGGCTGCAGCGGCTGTCCCAGTCGCAGCGCCGGCGCGCCTCCGTGCAGCCCATCACGCCGGGGCCGCCGCCGCCGGGGCCGCCGCCGGGGCCGCCGCCGCCCGGGCCGCCGCCGGGGCCGCCGGGCCCTCCGGCCGCCGGGCTGCTGGTGCGGGGCAGGCAGGGCTCGATGGCGCGCTTGGTGGCGCGGCAGTTCTCGTCCTGCGCGCAGTCGCAGTCCTCCAGCGCCGGGCCGCGCCGGGTGTGGTTGAGCTGGATGAGGGCCGCGATGCAGTGGCTGGGGCACCGCCGCCTGGAGGAGGCGGCGGAGCCTGCAGCGGCCGCCGGCCCGTCCCCGCCGCCTCCCGCCGGCGGCTGCTGCAGGAGCACCGGGGCGCACGCCTCGGCGTACTGGTTGTAAGCGTAGCTGCACTCGGGCTCCCCCTGACACTGCAGCACCGCCTGCCAGCAGATCAGCCGCCGGCCCTGCACCAGCGAGCCCCGCGGCGGCCACAGGGCGCCCAGCGCCGCCGCCAGCCACAGCCAGGCGGCCGGCCGCGGCCAGCGGCCCCCGCCGCCGCCTCCGTGCCGAGCGGGCGAGCGGGCCACCATCGCGGGCGGCGGCGGCGGCGGCTGCTGCCGCCGCAGGCGAGCAGGGGAGAGGCGCTGGTAGACGAGGAGGAGGACGAGGACGAGGAGGAGGACGAGGACGAGGAGGAGGACGAGGAGCAGCTGCCGCCCGTGGAAAAGTTTGCAGAACTCCCGCCGGCCGTGTGCATCAGGTCTCCTCGCATCAATCCATCCGCGCCGGCTCCGGGGCACTCCAGCCCACCCGGCAGCTGAAACCGGCGAGGCCGCGGTACGAAGCAGGCGCCCGGGGCCGTCCCGTGCCCCCCACCCGCTGCTCCCGGCTTGGCGACGGCGGCGAAGGCACCCGGAGAGGCCGGGGGGAATCAGTGCAAGCGGGGGCTCGGAGGAGAGCGGCCCCGCAGTGCGCTCGGGGACTTGCAGACTGCTCCGGGAGAGCTCATGGTGCTGTCCTGCTCCTCATGCAGTTCCGTTGCTCTCTCCTTTTTTTTTTTTTTTTGTTTTCTTTTTTTTGCACAAAATAAATGCCCAGCTGCTGCTGCTGCTGCTGCTGCCGCTGCCGCTGCCGCCGCCGCCGCCGCCGCCGCCGCCGCCGCCTCCTCCTCGGGAGCTTTTAACTCTCCGCTCGCGGCATCTCTGCACATGCCAGCCGCTCCGATCCCATTCACCGTCCCGGCTCCGCTCGCTCCCTCTCGGTACGGGTTGCACTTTCGGGTGGCGGGGAGGAGAAATGTCTCTCCCCGCTAGCAAGAAGATAGCACGGGGGAAGGAGAAGAGGCAGCCTTCAGGGTCTCTTTCTCTGGGCGACTGATGCTGCTTCTGTTGTCAACAAACCCTGCAAGCTGCTCTGCGGATCCGTCTGTGGATCTTTTTTTCTTTGCAAGGCTTTAAATACAAAAGTGCCCTCCGAGCAGCAGCAACGTGCTCTGATTAGGCCTCATTATGCATGCATGGAAAAGCAAACAAACAAAAAAAATTAGCAACGCTTCTTCTTTTACACATCCCCCCAGCCTGCGCTCTCTCGCTCTCTTTCTCCTTTTCTCCACTTTTTTCTCCCTTCGCTCGGCCCCCTTTCCCTGCCTCGCCACTTGCCATTGGTCCAGCCTGTTGTTGAAACTTTTTTTTTTTCCCTCCTCTCTTTACGATCTGCTGGAGGGAGGGAAGGAGAGAGGGGGGCTGGAGGGCAGCTCACATTCAGAGCTTGAAAGGAAAGGCTTAAGGAGAGTGACAGCCCCCCGAGGAGCCCCTCCTCCCATTAAGGCGGCGCGGCGGCCGGGCGAGAGGCGCGCAGCGGCGGTGGCGGCGGGGATCGGCGCTCCGGGGCTGGCCGGGCGGCGGCGGCGGCGGCGGCGGGGGTCGCCGGCAGCACCGTGCCGCGTCGCCGCGGAGGCAGAGGGGCAGGCGGCGTGGATCTGGGCGCTGGTTTTGCAGGGATGTTGCTCGTACACTGGTCCTGCTCCTTGCAGCAGGGGGAAGAAAAAGTCTCTAGCCTGAGCGATGTGTGTACCCAAACTTCCCACTGATTCAAGTGAGGGCAGAGCTGCTTCCCGAAAGGTAGGGAGGATCAGGCTCAAAAGGGGACCGACTTTGTTCTTTCTGAAGTCTAAACCCAGCTCCTGGTTTCAGCGTGTTAGTACACTCGGGGAGAGCAAAGCCAACTCTACTAGTGGTGTGCCGCGACCCTGTCAGTACTGCTTTGCTCCACCTTCAGTATTGCAACTTTCTTTCCACTTACCGCATCCCCCACCGATTTTAAACTCATTCAGCTCAGCTTCTCGCCTGAGGTTTTTGTGCACGGGTTTGACACTGACCTACGAGGATACCTGTTGACAGAAATAGCTCTTTGATACTTTATTAAGATCTGCCAACTAGTTAAAAGTTGTTTAAAATCAGTTAAGGGGATGAAATGTGTTTTCATTGAAAGCAAAGTGCCTTGCTGACGTCCTGCCTTTCTGTTGCACTCTCTGTTCGCTTTGCTTTGCTTACAAGGAAGTAGACACAAAAATAGAAGTATTAAGGCACAACGAGCGGTGTGTTACAAAGTAAGTAGTGGTGCATTTACTCATTGCCTTTCGTTTCAGTGCTACCTTAATTCCAGAGCAACGTCGTCTCCAACCTCAAGGGGCATCGGTATCTGCTGCCTGTCAAAACTGGCGCTTTTTTCATCCTGAGACTATCAACTCCATCTGTCACAAAAATCAGGACTAAATCTATTTTCCAGAAACTCGGTGATCTTGGGATCCTATGCGCTGTGGACTGATGTCTGTCTGAAAGTGCGTGGAAGGTGGAATGGTGGTGTGGTATGGCTGGGAGTCTGTATGATTGATATGTTGAGAAGCATTCGTAAGGATTTGCTCCATTCCCATCAGTTTTACAAGCTGCTTGTGTTTCTCCTTCAGTACAGTTTTGCCTCTTCTGGTGTAAAAATTGTATTTGTGTTTTTAAATCCATGAAAACTGCATTCAGAAACCCTGCCTTCATCCACCTAGTTTAGAACTGTTTCTTTTAATTCCTGTTTAATAGTATTATTAAAAATGCCAGATGCCATTCAGGCAGGGTGCAGTAAATACACATTGCTATCTACACTGGGCATTGGATTACTTTGCAGCCATATTCACTGACGATAACACTGCTACCGGGTGGAAGCCGGCTAGTTTGGGGTGGGTAAGTTGGAGACGATGTTGCAGACGCTGTCAAAGTGCTGCAGCACTGCCTGATTGCTAGGGAAACCAGTCCACGTAGGTGCAGCTGGAGAGAAGGGGGCCTTGACGCCAGGATGTTCCAGGCGTAGCAAGTCTGAGAGAGGGGACTGCAATGGGGCAGGATCGTGCCTTGGCATGGGACAGGGGCCTCCTGAACTTCCCCAGCACAGGAGAGCAGGAATGGCTGGCTATCTGTCCCAGTGGGGCTGCCTTCTGCGGACAGCTGGGGGATGAGCTCTGCCCTCTCCCAGTTCCTGCCTTCATCTGAAAAATCCATCCAGCTCGGCTGTCATTCACTTCTGGAGCAGAAAGCAGGCTATTTACTTTGTGAGGAATGGCAGCAGCTGAACTTCGGACCTCCCAGGAGGGGGAGTAGAGGAGCCTTCACTGCCGGCCTTGCATCCTTGAGTGGCTGGGAAGAGGCTACAGTGGTGCTGCCTGAGCAGGAGGATCAGTGCATAGTCCCACTGCTGCTGACAGGCTTCCATGGTTGGGGACAGTGTTCATTTTGCCTGCTGGTCTGAAAGGCGGTGCATGGCCTGAAGCATTGTATCATTCATAGGCAGAGATTTTCACATACACCTTTCAGTTAAAGAGATGGAAGTTTCATACAGTAATAATAATAATGGGAATGATGACTTTGATGTTTGGAATTTGGAATTATCTTTGAGTATCATACAACTGACAAAAATCGTAACAGAAAATAGCTGGGTTCTTCACTTCCCACACCTTTTAGCGATGTAGAATATGATCATCTACATCCAGGATTATATACCCTTTGTCAGTAAATTAACTTCTTAAAATGGTTTAAAACATAATAGTCTGTCTTTATTAATGAACATTTGTCCATATTTGTAACTGCCATTTTGGGTAGGGACTTTGGGGCTCACAGTGCTCTTTTGGAGGAAGGAAATCTCTTCTTGTGTGGAATTAAATCTAGGGAAATAACTCTCTGCCCCCCACCCCCCCTCCCTTCTTTGATGCAGTTTTTCTAACAACAAAAATGGTATTGTCAAATTCAGCTTTTCAGTTTTCAGAGTAGCTCTAAAAGTAATGAGGAAGGCAACTCTTGCTCTTTTTCACAAGGCACCATACAGGAAAATGTATCCCATGACTGGACAGTAAAATAAGATCTTATAGTTTCTGAATTCCCACATTTGCTATGTTTTCTGTTCGCCATCCTTTCCTGTCCTAGCAATTAATATTGTTCTTTACACCAGCTCTCCAAATTATTATAGAGTCTTCCATCACTAGAGGTCATTTTGGCAGCCAAAAATGCCAGTATATATCTGATCTGGATTTACTGGAAAGACCCCTGGGCACCTTTTTGTTTAATCCCGATGTTTCTTCCCCCTTCTTATTTCACACCCTTTCCTAATGGATCTCCTTTCCAACTCGTGTTTTCCTTAATTCTTCCTCTGACCTATTTTACATTGAGAGTGTTTAGAAAATAAGAAGATCAGAGACTCACAAAAACAGTTGACCTTAAAATTTAGCGGTTCACATTCAGGTGTAATTAAAAATACACGGCCTATATATGTGGTTAATTCCTCTCAAATGATTTCTAAGCACATTTCTTTTATTGGATTATATTGCTTTTTCTACATTTCAAGACATTTACAACTGCTATTAAAAATGGCTGGCAGGAGTCCTGTGAAACAATTAGCTGATAAAATTTCAGTTTGTGCGTCCAGTAATATCTTAGTATGTGCCTGATGGAGATACACACTGAGAGAGCACTATTTCATCTTGAAGAAGGGATTAAATTCTCTACTAATAGAGGATTTCACCTGTCAGTGAAAGGTAGCCTCTTACCGAACTCTCTCAGTAGTTCTCAGAACCTTGGCATTACGGTGCGTGGGGGTCATGGAAGGGAGTAAAAGTCCTACTCACATACCAACATTCATCCCATAGAAATGGCCCAGTAAGGTGTCACTCACAGTAGCCTCTGCAGATGACTGAATATGGACATGTGCATACTGCTGAGTTCTTGGATTTGATGTACCCTCAGAGACCCATAAATAATAACTTCTGCACTCTAGAGTTACAAAAGAAAAACCTTGTGACTTACCAGATTCCCAGCACAAACTGGGGGCAGGGGAATTAATATAATGTGTTCCCAAGTGGTGTCTGTTTCAATGGAGAAGTAAGGGCAAGGGAAGGCATCTAAATGAGGTTCTTGCTCCACATCTGGAGTAGTTTATCTTTTTATTGACTGTGCAGGGCTGTTTGGGAGATTGGTGTCCTAAGTTAGCCACCTAAACTAGGTGTGAATACTCGCCAAAATAGTCATTTATTCACTAGAATGTGCAGGGCTTTCCAGTGTGAGCATCCCTGCTCTCTCTTGCTTTAGTCAGGGGAAAAAAAAAAAAAACAGGGAGGATAGTAAGTAATTGTATTGATCGACAGTCACCCCATTGAGTTGAAGTCCGTAGCCGATGAGACTACTGCACTTCATGCACGATCAGTTAGACATTGTTACATTGGCTATACATTTTTAAGGTTATCTTTGCTAGTGTAAAGTCTTGTGAACATTATTAAGAGCATTCAACACCTGGCCTTCAGGCCAATTATTTTGAATTGATTCACCTATATATAACCTAGGATTGATCCCTTCTGGAACAGGTTGCACACATCCGCTTGCACACCAATCAGCCTGGGGCTCCTGTTGACACCTTATGATACTTTATAGCCTTTTTCCACTCAATGCACCCTGCAGATTGCCAGTGTGATTTGTTTATAGGCTGGTTCTTGAGACTATGCGCTGGATGCTATGAGTCGTGATTTGGGAATGTTTGGGAGAGCAAAGCATACTGATGTAGCATTGGAGGACTGTGTGGGCACTGCGTAGGATCAACTGTGTTGACTCTGGAGTGTGCTATGTGTGGAGGTGCTCCCTGGTTGCCTCCCAGAAGACAGCCTGGGACTGAACTAATGTGTATGCTGGATGGAATTGGAGTGACTCAATCCGTAAGCAACTGACTATACTTAAATATCTGAAGTGTTATGGGAGCAGAGAACAAAAAGAAGTGCAGATAGTCTTATCTTATTACAGGAAGGGTAGGATATATAAAGAGAATGTGGAGAGGGCCTGTTTGGAAGAGTTGGAGGCAGGATATCATTAGCAAGTTTTGAATGTTAGTGACTTCGGTCCTGCATATACAGTGCTGTAATGGTTAACTGCATACATAGAATCATAGAATGGTTTGGGTTGGAAGGGACCTTTCAAGGTCATCTCGTCCAACCCCCCTGCAATGAGCAGGGACATCTTCAACTAGATCATGTTTCTCAGAGCCACATCCAACCTGATCTTGAATGTTTCCAGGGATGGGACATCTACAATCTCTCTGGGCAACCTCTTCCAGTGTTTCACTACCCTCATCATAAAAAAAGTCTTCCTCATATCTAGTCTGAATCTACTCCCTTTTAGTTTACCCCTTGTCCTATCACTACAGGCCCTACTAAAAAGTCTATCCTTATCTTTCTTATAAGCCCCCTGTAAGTATTGAAAGGCTGCAGTAAGGTCTCCCTAGAGGCTTCTCTTCTCCAGGCTGAACAACCACAACTCTCTCAACCTGTCCTCATAGGAGAGGCGTTCCACCCCTGTCATGATTTTTGTGGCCCTTCTCTGGACCTGCTCCACCAGATCCATTTCTTTCCAGAACTGAGAATTCCAGAGCTGGATGCAGTACTCCAGGTGGGGTCTCACAAGAGCAGAGCAGAGGGGCAGAATCATCTCCCTCGACCTGCTAGCCACGCTTCTTTTGATGCAGCCCAGGATACAGTTGGCTTTCTGGGCTGCAAGCGCACATTGCTGGCTCATGTCCCACTTTTCTTCTACCAGTACTGCCAAGTCGTCCACAGGGCTGCTCTCAATCCCTTCATCCCACAGCCTGTATTGATACTGGGGGTTGCCCTGACCCAGATGCAGAACCTTGCTCTTGGCCTTGTTGAACCTCATGATGTTCAAATGGGCCCACTTCTTAAGCTTGTCCAGGTCTCTCTGGATGGCATCCCAGCCCTCAGGCATGTCAACTGCACCACTCAGCTTGGTGTCATCTGCAAATTTGCTGAGGGTGCACTCAATCCCACTATGTCATTGATGAAGATATTAAACGGTACTCATCCCAATATGGTCCCCTAAGGGACACCACTCGTAACTGATCTCCATCTGGACATTGAGCCATTGACCACTACTCTGGATGCAAGCCAATTCTTTATCCACCAAATAGTCCATCCATCAGATTGATATATCTCCAATTTAGAGAGAAGAATGTTGTGATGTCAAAGGCCTTACAGAATTCCAGATAGATGACATCTGTAGCTCTTCCCTTGTCCACTGATGTAGTCACTCCATCATAGAAGGCCACTAGGTTGGTCAGGCAAAACTTGCCCTTGGTGAAGCCATGCTGGCTGTCTCGAATCACCTCCCTGTCCTCCATGTGCCTTAGCATAGCTTCTAGCATAATCTGTTCCATGATCTTCCCAGGCACAGGGGTGAGGCTGACAGGTTGGTAGTTCCCAGGGTCCTCCCTTCTACCCTTTATAAAATGGGTGCAATGTTTCCCTTTTTCCAGTCCCTGGGGACTTCACCTGACTGCCATGACTTTTCAAATATCATGAAGAGTGGCCTGGCAACCACATCAGCCAATTCCCTCAGGACTCTGGGATGCATCTTGTCAGGTCCCATAGACTTATGTATGTTCAGGTTCCTCAGGTGGTCTCGAACCTCATCTTCTCTTACAGTGGGAGGGACTTTGCTCCTCCAGTCCCTGCCTTGAGGTCCATCGACTTGAGAAGATACATAAACTTGCCTTAAACATACTTTTAATTCAGTGTCTCCTTTTTTTTTTTATATGCCTTTTCCTTTTATAATATTTACTTAAAAATTGAGTAGCATCCTTGTAAAGTTGGAGATTGTTATTTATATATGAAATAGTAAGTATCATTGAGAGTATTTATCCAGTGCATTCAGTACAGTAAACATGGACATATTGCACAATACTTTGCTGGACTTCTGCTTTTTTGAACTCTGTTCCAATCTAAACTACAAACTAGACCACACATACTGTTAAAACAAACCTACGAACAGAGTAGGACTGCAGCCCTTTTTTGGTCCTAACAAAGGCAAAAGTAATTATGAAGGCAACATGTTTCTGGTCACCTGTTAAGCCAGTTAGATAAAGGTTTTAAAAAACCACACACGCTGTCACTATGTCAAACCAATTTCAACCATCACAGTATTATGGGAGTTCTTTGTTGGATATGTCAACATATACATACACAAAAGCAGTTAGATGTTTTTTTGTTTGGTTGTTGGTTTTGGTTTGTTGATTTTTTTTATTTTCAGATTTTTCAAATGTTTACAAACAGATTATCCCTGAAGCACCTAGTAGGTCTGTATTTCATTTTATGGATGTACTTCTTCTTTGAAATTAGTATAGTACAAGTTTGCAAGAAATAGGAAATTCTGAATTTTCCTCTGTAAGAAGCATGAAGAAATGAGTAGCTTTGTGGGTATGCAGAGTTCCATTCTATGTAGTCTGAAGGACAAAAATAAGAGTAGCAGTTTCATTTTTGTGGTTTCAGATTATACCAACACAAATATAACATGTACTCTGGAAGGGTAATACCTAATTTGGTCTCCTACTTCTTCTACTCCCAAATTCAATTTCTGTATTAGTATTTGAAGATGGCTGCAGTGAAACATGCCATTCAAAAGCATATCTCCAATCTGTTTAATTTAGTAGATATCCTTGATGTGTCCTGTGATGATATTTGCCTAAAGCCTTGTTTACACGCAAAAGTAGCTGTGGTTAAAATAAAACTGTCTTTGAAAACAATTTGATTAAAGTAATAAAAATCTAATTCAACATAAATTTGGAGTTAGCAAACTGATTTTGGGTGTGTTTCAGTAGGTCTCTTTAAGCACAGCTGGCTTCATATCATCAAGAAATGGTGATGTCTTTATTGAGTTGACCTGCTATAAAAGAGTGTCAGACTTGTTTATTACACCTTCTTAGAAGAGTTTCATTCTTCCATTGTATGAAAACAAAATGTGTATAGACTAAATAATATGCTAAACATGAAATAGGCATGCAAATATTTCAGAATCCTGACCCAGATTACCAAATTCAAATAAAACAGTGTTACTCAATAAACAAACTAATTTAAGTGTGCTCAGACAAGGATTTGCTCTGATTTAACTAGGTCTTTTAAAAGGCAGTTTTAGTTAATCAGTGCATCTGTTGGTACAGGCAGCAGCCTAAAATCCCTCTAGTTCATTTGTTCATTTGCTTGAAATACCAGAGGTGAAGAATGAATTAAGATGGCTTTTTATATGGAGGGAGATAACTTGGATAATTAGCAGATTTTTATGACAAGAACAGAAGCTACTTTCATGCAGGTACATGCATCTTTCTTCCTAGACTTTACCTAAAGTTAAAAGATGTCAAAGTAGTTAGTAGAGTTCCGCTCCATTCCTCTACTACGCCCTTAGCTGTGGTATCTGAATGCCAGGATGAAAGAAAAAAGTCTTTGTGTCTTAGAAGTTTAATTTGCAAAAGTGATGAATGATTCAGTTACTTCCATATTAGGGGCACAGTCTGAGACATCTCCAGACAGCCTGATTCTCAGAATATGTTGAGCAACTAACCTTTGAAAATCAGATTTTCTAGTTTCACATTCAAAAAGGAAACATTCACAGCTATGGAGAGCTTTGAAAATGTATCTCCTTTCTGCAGCTAACAAAAATTAAGGGCTTCAGAAATGATGGAGAAACACAGTCATAAACTTGTCACTGTGCCAATAATAAGCATTAAAATATTGAGGTGGGAGATCTTGGTAACAACACCGCATAATAACTGTGGTTTTCTTTTCAGGTGAAAGATTTTGTTCAGGGCTTTGATACATCAAAATATGCTGAGCCACCAGCCATTCTCAGACGTGTTGCAAATGAGTATTTTGTTCTTCCTAACAAACAGTAATCATTCTCCGTGTGCATCGTGGAGGTAAGATACACTGTCATCTTTCTGCTTGCCTGAGGCAACTGCTCTTTTCAAAGTTCCCCAAAAGGGATGGATCAGATTAGGGAGACTGTAAAGATGAGACTCAAGTCAGTACTTTGGGGAAAGTGGTTAGCAACAGCGGTGCTCTGGAGATTTCCCAAACTCTGGGAACTGAGTTGTGTGCTGGCATCATGCTGCTTTCTGGAGCCAGACCTAATATCCATGGCTGGATAGCCCAAACATGTCCAGAGGCTTACAGATATTAGACATTAGAGATGGAAAAGAGGTTTTGGAACATTGTCCATCCCTATTGCAAGATTATGCAGTCAGTGTGAGATCACTCATTGTGTTAAATTTTCCAGTGGTTTATTTTGGCCTATATTTAAATGTCCTAAGTGATAAGTTAAGGGGTTTCTACCACTTTCTTTCAATAGATTTCTTTGTTTGGAAACATCTCTTATAACTAACACAAATTTTTACTGCCTTTAAGTACCATTGTGTATAGCTATATTTCATTCCCCCCCCCCAGGTTATTTTCTATCAACATTAATTCTTGTGGTATTCATAAGATTAATTATTAGAGTAATTATTGGATAATTAGTTATTCATGATACCCATACCAATTCAGTTCACTATGCTGCAGGTAAAACTGCTGTTTGTGTAGCCTTGTCTAGTAGCTTTAATCTGATCTGTTAGCATTCAGACCTTAAACAGAGCTAAAGCAGACTAGGGTTAGGATTTAGTATAATACCATTGCAAATATTCTTGTAAAAACCAGTCAATAGCATTAATTTGCTTCATTCTGTTTTTCCATCGGTTTTACACATTCACCCCACAAACCTATTTAGTACCTGTTTCTTCCTTTTGTTCACAGCCTTTACCCTATTCTGAACACCCTGCCTGTGCTTATGGGCTACAAGCTGTAATATAAAGGCTTAGAAATAGCAGAAAGGAACTTCCCTAAATTAAGGTTCATGTCTTACAAGAAAAATAGCCTTACAAATTTATACCCTGTCCTTGCCTTCCACATTTGGCATTTGCTTCTTTAATTTAGCTGTAAAAGAGAGAAAGTTCCCTATTCTCTGCTTGCCTCTTTCTTAAGGTCCAAGTTGGACTTGTTCCAGCAATGGTCTGAGTTAAGTTCACAGAACACTTGCTTTCATTGTATTTGTTTCATACCAGTGGGAAGATGCTACAGAGATACTACGGAGATGAGGTTTTGCAAGACACTCATGGTATATCTTCTGGGATTGCAAAGGTAGTCCTGCTTGAAAACTTTTTATGATACCCTGTTTTCAAAGGATATGTCCATTTCATAGTTGTTTTTAACCTAAGTTTAACCGGAGTTATATAACTGCTCTAGACATGTTTTTTGACAGAAAAGTGGGATCATTAACTGATTGCTTGCTTTGGGTTAGCTGGGCCTTATGACTTCCAACATGTTATTTCTTCTCAACTGGAGTGAATTCTCATACACTGAAAAGCTTAGCAGTGTGTTCCAATGTAGCTAATCTGATGTTTACTGAAAGGTAGTGAGTTTCCTCAAGGTGAGGTCAAAGGATCATATATGCATGTGGGCAGTACCAGGGTCTTCTACATTTTTTTTCACCATTCTTTATTTCACTGCGGAATGGTTGCCCTTTTGTGATAACATCTTTATACTTATTTTCCCTATGCCTCAATTTTTTCCCTTACATTTTTCTCTCTCTGGCCCTTTTTTGATTGCATTTTTTGCATTCTGCTGACATTTAGGAAAAAACAGCAGAGAAGAGGTCCTCTATTTGACCATATTTATTGATACTGCTATGGCCTCTCCGGTTGCCTTTTGCCAACTTTCTTAACTGATTTTCCCTTCACAGAATTATTTGTCAAAGGCAAAACATTGTACAAACTCACACCTAAATGTATTTCTATGAGAATGCGCATCAGCATCATTTGGGTGGCCGTCTTGGAGTCCTTCCGTGGATTTGGGAAGAGACCAGGAGTTACCACCAGGTGGGAGATTGCAGCCTGGATGGCACACTACAAATATTCAAGTCTTACAGCTCAGATCAGAGCAGATAGTTCAGAGCAAGCCATTATTTGAATAAATTCACATAGAGTGTTTATGTGACAAAATATAAGTTTGCTTGCACATCATTTGCGAACAGAAAATGGGACAAAAACTGTCAAACAAGAAGCTTTTTGTGAATGGTTCAGACAGTATTAGTCTTCTTTTAGGTGGAATGTGACCCTGCTAACCCTGAAGTGTGAGTTAGACCTTTGATGTTCAAGGGGATTCAGAATTAGGCAGGCAGAATTCATCCAGCCTGAGACAGTAGAGTGTAAGAGACTGGTGCAAACTCTCCCTTTCAGTTAAACCAGGCCTGGTTTGTAACCAACCTTGAAACTGAGAACTAGATCTAGTAGAATACTTTGAAGATCTGGGCAAAAGGTGGCAAGACATCTGTTCCTTAAAAAAAAAAAAAAAAAAAAAAAAAAAAAAAAAAAAAAGATGATAGGAAGGAAAGAAAATGGAGGAGAAATGGTAGATATAAGAGGGAAGAGAAATTGCTCTTTTCTCCTGTCTTCTCCCCTGTTTTTGAAAAAGTAATTAACATACATTGAATTATCACTGTCATCATTATCACATTAGCATTTACTGTGCTGGACCATTTAGCAAGGAATAAAATACCTTGGTCTTTTACATGTTTTGATTTGACAACTCAGTGCAAGAGAAATGGGGGGGGGGTCAGAAAACATCAATGTTGTAGGGAAAATGTCCTGATCACAGGTGAAAAACATCATGATTTTTCTTCACTTTTGGTCGTTTAGATTCAGTGTAATCCCAGTAATATTCACGTTTGCAGGATGTCCCTGGATGCGAGAATTTCCAGCTATGTAATAAATAAATTACAGCTATGTAATAAATAAATTAATGTGGTCAGACTGCACACCTGAAAAGGCACAGGGAGAATACAAGTTACATTTCTTTTGAAACAAGTAGGCATTTATGGTAATTGTGGATGAAAATCACCCCTGTACTAATAGCCAGCAAAAAGCCGTGTCTATCCTCTTTCAGGAACTACAACTTAAGTACTTAAAGCTGGGCAGATTTAAGGTTGAAGGGGAGTGTCTATATGGTCCATCTATGTGAGGAGAGATTTTTATACAGGGAACGGGTCTTTGTCCCTAATGAAATCTGATGGAAATGGGCTCTGTTCATGGAACATGCCCTGGAAACAGTGAGAAAGGGGAAAATCTTCTCCACATTGGTAACGTGGTGAAAACCCAATTGCAGTTGTGTCGTGGCTGTTAGAAACATAGGTAGCAATTTCATCAGCAAGCACTGTCCTGCAGTTTGGGTCAATATTTCCCCAGGAATGTAACACCATTCATCACGTCCCTGCAAGCTTTCTTGATTTTTCTCCCCATGTATAGTGCTGGATTATTTTTGTCTGCCATAGAATTTTTTTACTGGAACACATTAAACAAAGCTAAATTCAGTAAATGAAAATTGTTAAAACTGCTTTATATGTCACAAAAATACAAACGTACGATATTTTTTTCTCCAAAAAAGTCAAAGTATTGAACTGTGGTGGTTAGGAGGAAACAGCTTCCCTCCTTATTCGGCTAAGAGGTAGCGTACAAGGTCATTCATTTAGAAATAGGGTAATTTCCTGTACTTTACTAAATCTTGTCTTGTAAAGGTAGAAAAACAGAAATATCAAAAAGTCTCCATGATATATAATGCATACTGTGTTTTCTGACCCTTAGAAAGAGCAGTTCCCTCAGTGCACTCTCCTTGCTCTCAACCCTAAGTAATCTATTACCCACTGCTACTCTTATCTGATGGCTTCTCGGTGGAATTAACTAGTCCTGTTTCAGGAACAAATCCTTGTGCTGGATAAGGTCAAGTGGAATAAATTTTTAGTGACCAAATTTTAATCTTGCTTCATTGGAAATCATGAGAAAGCATACTGATTTTCATCAGTGAGAATCCTTAATTAGACCACAGGTTTCCAGTGATTGCTTTGTAATGTCACAAATGGTCTGTAATCCATTTTTGAGGTCACACAGAAATCTCCCTATGTTTGGTTCTGTTCTGACATCATTGTTTCTTTCTAACTTTGTGCTTTATATAATTATAACAGAATAACATGCTTGGGGCACCTTTCTTTTTTTGTCCTGTAAGAGGCTAATAAACCATTAGGGGTATTTTACAACATGGTGAGTGCTATTTTGTAGTGTTTCATTAGCCACAAATCCACAAGTTAGCTTCAGGAATTCCACATGACAGACTGAAGGTATTTTTGCAGCTGTTCTATAGGAGCTCATGAAAGTCTTGTTCCCTTTAAAGAAATAAAAAAAAAAAAGACCTTTTTATGTATCTGTCCTTTTGACAGTCCTCTGTAAAGCAAGAAGAAGACTCATCTCTGTTACAGCTCAGTACTGTGCATTTTACCCATATGCCTGTGGATAGTTCAAATATCATCTCTCTTGTAAAATACTTTTGCTGTAGCATTGAATGAAGTGAATGCCTTTGAATAGGATATAATATGCTCCAAAATGCTTTGAATGGCTGTTTGCTTAATAAAATATCGCCTAAAGCGATGCTATCTTCTGACTATTATATGGTGTTTCATGAGTTGACTTTTAAATTGAATTCCCTGCCATCTTTATGTACCGGAGAACATCTTGAAAAAATCATACTACAAATAGTGACTGTTTTCTAAAGGTCAAAGAAATTGTAAGGGGGGGAAAAAAGTCTTTTCTGAAAAGAAATATTCAGGAAGCCCTGAATATTTATATACTGATATCATCTTTAGACCTCCAGGGTGTTTCAGAGTACAGACAGCTACAGTTTTTAATAAAAATGTTTTCCAAACTGAATTTCATTTCTCATTTCAGATATATAAAAAAAGATTAGTTTCCTGACTCATACTTCTTTGTTTGAGTTTTAACAGTTAATGTTTGGTCCTTTTCCAAAACAATTTTCTGTCCATTTTAAAAGTGCTAAGGCTTGGGATATAGAGCTGCCAAGGACTGTTTAAAAAAACATATGCTAAAGACTTGCCTACAAGGTAGTGGAAGGGGATGAACAATTCATTTTAAATGGCCCCTGTTTACATGACAATATTTTAGCATGTATTACCTAGTGAGATAACGCACGTTCTATACTGCTATTTTAAAATTGTAGTTGGTTTACTGAGTATTAAGTCAGTGTGCAGATGTCTGTGTTTGTCCACCTGCTCTGAGTGCTCTTTTGGCAGTCCTCCATTTTTCATCCTTACCAGGATGCACCAGCATCTACTGTTCTTTTCATAGTGATAAGATATCATCTACCAGTTCAAGTACTAGTCTTTCTCAGGATCAGTCCATTTACATCTGTGCACTATATCGCTGTACCATGTTTTCTACACCTGCCCTGAGACATAAAGAAGAACTGCCTCTGCTTGCCATCTGGGGAGAACTGAAGGATCAGGAAATCCTTGAAATGAAATATCACCACAAACATAATTAATGGACTCTGACAGTCATCAAAAAGTCTGTGGAGTGCAATAGGGAAGGACATCTTTCTCTTTATAAAGAGTACAAGGCCAGGTAGAAGGTGAAGGAGCAAAGAATATGAAGTCCTTAAATAACATCCAATGCAGTCAGACAGAGGTACAACCTGGTCCTGGCCTTCAGTAACGTTCCAAACATTGGGAAGCCATGTGAGATAGGGTATGAGACAAGACAGCAACAGAGCAGTAATGAACACTTCACAGCAACAGCCTCACAGCCCGTCTTCCCACATCAGATAGATTGGTTCTCTTCTGACTGGCAGCAAGATGTCAGATTTGCAAATGAAGACAGCCATATGTTTCTGCATGGCCACAGAAGAGCTGCCCCTGTGCACACCTGGGTGGACTGTGCACAGTGGCTTGGTAGCTGGCACAGGAGATTGCTTGCACAACTGAATGTGTATGGTAGCCACTATGTAGGTGCAGTTGCTGTCATCATGGAATGAAGCATTTTATCTGTGTTGGCTGGACACGATGGCATCCAAAAAGATATGGGTTGTAGGATGTCATAAATTGTGGGGGATTTGTGAGTTTGAAGCCTGTCCCACACTATTATTTGTTGTCTGTCTTCTACATTATCTGTAATAACTGGCCAGGCAAGACCCCGGATAATGTGGGGGCCCATAGCAGGACACAGGATTATCAAATACACAGTCTGGTTGCTGAGGGCTGAGTACGAAGGCAGAAGAGATGGTTGCCTTGTGCCTGTAGTTACATAATATCTTACCATCTAGTATGGAGCAGTTAATGTGACCAAGACAGCTGCTAAATGTGACCTAGACAAGCTCCATATGAACCACATGTGCACGCACCATGGCCCCTGCAAAACAGAGACTGTGTAGCTTCATGAAGCAGCAATGTGCATGTAAGGGAAGGGAGAGAACTCATCTGCAAGCACTGGAAATGTGAGCTCCTCTTCGGGGGCTCTGCAGTTTGTGCAGTCCCCAAGGAGCACAGGTTAGTGAAATTCTACTTCCAGGACTTCCAGGCTTTGTGCATACCTGTGCAGGTGTATAGAAAGACTAAGATATTTTGGGTAGCACCCAGAGGTGGAACTGCGAGCAGTGGGAGGAAATTAAGAAAGAAAAGACATTCTCACCTTGGAGAAAATCACTAGAGGGTGATGGAAGCTTTGTTATTTCTGTGTTTCAATCCTAGACTAGGCAAAACCAGAGAATATGTGGCAAGGAGAAAGGCTTAATTTCAAAAAGGTGGGCTGTAGGTTGCCTGATTGCATTTTGGCCAAAAAGAATGGGACTGGAGAGGTTTTTTACACACTGTGTCAGTTTTTCCTGGGCATTTACTGAAAAGAAGCAGTGAAAAAGAAATATTTGATTTATCAAAAGGAGTCTATGCAACAAATTAACCTTGAAAGAAGAAGGTTCTCTCTGCCTTGAAGCAGATGGGGTGTGGAGGAATTTGCACAAAGGATTCCTTGGTGGGTTCTTCAGCCTGGCAGCAAGGAAACAAAGAGGTGAAGAATCCTCCCATCTGTCCTTCTGAACAAAGAAGTGATGTAAACGAAGGAGACCTTACGCTAGCTGAAATCCCTGCGTGCTGCTGTCTTAGGTTCTCATAAAGCAGGGCTTGACTGTAGCATTCCAGGTCCATGCACAGACTTGGCAGATAAAAATCATAGCCTATTTTGTGACTCCTGCAAACAAAGTAATGAATGCAATAGAACTTTCATGTTCTCTCTCTCTCAGAGATGAGATGAGAGAGAGAGGGAGGAGTGAAGGAGAGAGAGGAGCAGGGCTAGTTGCAGTGTTCTAGTTTGGTACCTATATCCTGTCCAACTTGTCAGTCTTCACTTCCTCAGCGCCTGGCTTCAGAGCTCCTCAGCCACTTTCCATTTCGTTTTTCTCCAATCACTCCAGTATCTACCATGCCCTCCATGCTCTCTTTCAGCTTGCACAACCTGTGCCACTCTCACTTTCCCATTGTATTTCTTTGTGTACAACACACTCATTAAAGAATAAATGTACCATACATGCCATGTCAGTGTCTTCATTCATAGCCATTGCTCCTTTTCTTTCACAGTCCCTCTTCCCTCTTTTGTTATCATTTATACAGATTTAAAAAATTCCTCAAGAAAGTGTTCTGTTGTATTGTTTTCTCTCCACATGGTCTGTAGCAAAGTGTCAGTGTGGGATGTGAAAAGAATGCAGGAAAAGAATGACAGGCCATAATAATAATCTCTGATTAAATAGATACAGAACACACTCTGGGCAAAGCTGGAATCTGGTGTTCTACTTAGCATCTATCTCCTGTTCCACATTTCATAGGCAGATGTGTTAACTACACCTACAGTTTCTGTATGTTTCCCATTATAAGGCCCCTTCTTACAGTTGCTGCTAAGTTTGCCAAATTGTTTTAAGTGTGCAGGCGGAAAGTTTTCCATTCTGGGTATCTACTTCAGGTTGAATTCAGAGGGGCTTTAGAGGAAATAAAGTATGCTATTCATCTTTAAATTAATCTAATTTCAGTTGACTCTTCCATCTTACAGTTTGAAGCAAGCCTTTGAATTTTGCGGCAAGAAAGAGGAGCGTATGCTGCCCTCATGTCAGAATGTGCCTTTTGCTTATTTGTGTTGGGTGGGGAAAACACTCCTCACCTATTTGGCCATGGTTTGTTTTGTTTTGTTTTGTTTTGTTTTGAAACAATTCAGCAGAAACTTAAGAATTAAGCAACACTTTTGCCATGGAGTCCTCCTCTGCTGAGCATGCCCCACAGCAGACCAGCAGGCACTGGGTACAATTTTTTTTTTCCTCAATTTGTTCTTTTGGGTCTTTCTTTGGCACCTTTTGGCAGGGAGTTGCAGTAAAAGAAGGGCTAGTTTCCTGGTTAAGGCAGATGAGGACTTCTTCAGCAACTCGACTGTTTCTCTACATCTCCTGCTGGACCACCATTTGAGTCAGTCTCTTCTTGTACAGCCATTAGGTACATATCTTCCTGCCCATCCAGAGAACACATCTGCAGACAGGTTTGCAGAACGGCTGGGAGCTCACAGGATTGACCGAGGCTGATTGTAGATGCCCCACACGTGCAGTATGCAGTCAGGTTCTAGCTATGCCAAAAAATAAAATGCCAGCAACTTGGTTTTGACAAGTTTGGTGTTCTTTTTTTCAGCACTTCACACTCCCAGGCTGTAGGGTGGGAATAGAAAGCACTGAACCTTCAAGTGGTCTAGCAAAGGCAGGGTGAGAGCATCCCTACAGCAGCAGTCAGGAGGGAGTGAATACTTCTGCATGAAGTGCATAGCTTAAGTACATCATGTCAGATAAGTTGGAGGCCCATGTAAGAAATAGGAAGAACAGAAAGAAATCAAAAACAGCAATCTGCTTACTGAATAAAGCACAGCTTGGGTGGGTCAGAGGGAGGTTTGTGTGGCTATATGGTAACTTATGTAAAATATGGATTGGACAAATGGCATTAAGGTTGGGAAATCTTGCAGCTTCTCGTTCCTAATTCTTGAGAGTTTGACTTTCCAGGCTGAACAACCTTCTCACATAGGTGTTTAAAAATGTAGAAGGAGACATGTACAGTCTGTGGCAGCTCAGTTTCATTAGCATAAGTTTGGGATTTGCTGTTCCTGCCATGTATGTTATATAAAACTGTTCTAAAATACTTTGGAACTTTGAAAAAACATTTTCAGGAGACTGTTCCTTGTGTCTCTTGGCCTGTTAAGCAAAGTGCCTTGACTGCCACAAGGAAGAGAAAAATTAAAACTAGTACTTTTAGCATATATCTAAGATAATTTAAGATAATTTCCATGAATAAAAATTCACTATTTTAAAGCCCAGCATCTCAGACTCTCTACATTTCAGTGAATTGTCTACTAGGAAGCTGCTAAAGTTCTTTCTGTTTCATTGACTAGGACAATACACACATACAGCTTTAAAAACAAGACAATTTCATAATTTTCAGAATTAATCTTGCCTGTCCTGGACCACGTGCAGTTATAATTTCTGAGGAAATTCCACTTCTTTGGTGGGGGGAGGGAGGAAATACTTCCGTGGCAGGTTGGCTTTAAAATATAAATGGTGCTGTTTGAAGCAGCTTAAGAGCCAGGAATGCCAGACTGAGTCGGGGAAACTGATTAATGGGCAGGTGACGCAATCGTAGTTATTGTGATAAATTGCTTGGATATTTCTTTATCAAATACCCTGCAGTACAATATGTCACATGATTATCACACACACACACACACACACAGAGCCTACATACGCATAGGCAGATGTCTTGGGGCAGATCCTTGGCAAGCATAAATTGACTGAGCTTCCCTGAAGTCCCTTTAGGTCCTGGAGCTTTGCCATTTTGTACCAATTAAGAACTTGGCTCCTTTGTCTCCATCTATGTTCACTAAGCTGCAGACCAAACTGATGATTATTTGTCTTAGTAAGTGTTGCAAGTTTCTGGCTCTTATTTGCTAATGAAAAAAAAAATGTTCTAACATGAAACTGGGCTTAGATCCCAGTTTTCAGTCATACTCTCCATTAAAAGATGAAGGATGTGGCATACATCACCTGAGAAGCATAAATCAAATAGTAATAGTGCTGTTGTTTTCCTAAAGAACTCAGAGAAGGACTTAATTGCGTTCACATCTCCTACTGCATCTAGCCTGCTGTCCTGAGTCAGTTGCATTAAGATTGAGAAATCCTTACTAGGGATACAATGCACACAATGGTTACAGTCACTGATGTAATACTGGCGCCAGTAAGCTTTATTTTATTTAAAAAAATACTACTTTCCATGTACTTTAAAATAGTATAGACATAAAATATTTTTAAAAAAAACAGAAGCTATGTCTGTGTAATTTAATGCTGAGCCTTAGCAAAACAGGCAAAGTTCCAAATATTTTTCCCTGCTCAAATGGTTTAAAATATGTTTCCAAGGGTGATTTGGCTGGAGAGGCAACCACTGGGGAATTACAAGCTGAAAAGTTTTATTTTTTGTGAAGATCTGTATTTCTGTGAAGAAACCGCAACTGCTTTTAGGGTTGGCCAGGAGCCAAAAGTAAGGTATGCTCAAAAAACATTCACTCAAGTCAAGTCTCATTAATGAAGCTGAAAGCAAAAAACATTCTTCTTATAAGAAAGGCACTAAGATAAGTCCCCTGCAAACAGAATACTTCAACTAGTATGTAAGGCCCCTGTGCTGTGAAGACTTCTGCTCCCATTTCCCGTACCTTCCCACTCACCAAATTTTTGCACCACTAAAATGAAGGGAGTCATCCTTGCATAAGCGTTTGCTAGATTGGGGCCTCCCTTTGTACTTAATTAGTGTTTGACATATTCAGTAGGAAGTCAGAACAACTAGAGGCATACGTAATGCATAATTTTGCATTGCCAGGGGAAGTTTAATTTACAAGCTTGTTATACTCGTAGCCAAATGTTACTTTTGGCAAAAAGAATGTTTACAATGTTGTTGTTTGGACAAATTACAGCTATTTTTTCTTCAAGGCCTGGTCCATGCACCCTTGAAGGCAGAGAAGATTGTCACTGCTTTCCAGAGTAGGGGCCCTCTTTCTGCCTGCTTGTGGACATCTGACATTTTGGAGGATTTGGCTCTTAGGAAGCCTGTGAGCAAACCATTTGGGAGGCACCTGGGCTATCTTCTCTACATGCCAGGTAGCACCTACCCTCTTTGTTTCAGTGCCTGGGCTAAGACCTTGGCAAAACAAGGCACATCAGTCCCATCTGTGTGGTAGGGCTCCTCCTCTGCAAGCATCACCTGCCTTCCTGTGCTGGACATGTTTTCCTAATATGCCTAAATCTAGACTGGGGTGCGTATCACCTTGCTCCCATTTAAAAAACCATTACAAACTAGAGCAGCACTTGCATCCTGTATGTGCCCAGGGGAGCCTCAGCTTGGAGCACATGGTGATCTCTGACAATCAGCTTCAGAGAACAACTCTGGTCATTCTTGCCCAGAAATATTCCCACGGTTGTGGTCAGGCCTTTTTCACAATAGCCTGGCAGTTAAAGAGTTTGCCCAGGAGCTGGAAGGCAAAAGCATGCACCTTCTTGTTGGCTGTTTCTCTGGCCTCATTACTCTGGCATTCCTCTGTGCATGATGGTACAGCTTCGACAGGGAAGGTGGGAATGACCTCTCCAGAAATACCTGCTAACAGACGTTTTCTTGATAGGTCAGAATTGCGGGGTTTTCATCCAGTGTGGTTTCAGAGACCTGGCAGCCCATGACGTCCCTTCTTGTCCGATTGCTCATGCCAATATGCCATCATATAAAGAGGGGAACCCCCTAGAAATAGCCATGTTATATTTGCAGTCCTAATCAGATTGTGCCTTGATGTATGGACTCTGTGCTTTTAGACTAGGTGAATAATGTGCAACTTGAAGTGGGATATCCGAGAGGTGTGTGTGTGTTTAAGCACCCATTTGCTATCAGCACTTCCAATGCAGTAGTCTGCTGTCCACCTGCTTGGCCTCAGGGTCTCCTGAACTTTGAAGACATTCACCTTTTTCTGGTGACCAGCGTGGGAGTTTATATACCAAATTCTGACTTATGCAGCACCCACCTGGGAGTGTGTGCCTAATTTTTAGAAGTCATTAATCCCTAAATTAGAAGCACTACGTCCTTTCCCTGGATCTCTCTCCAAACAAGAGGCGCTTTCATTTTGCCACCTCTCCATTTACTTCCCCCTTAATCATATTTCAGGAAATAGCTACTTTATGCGGTGTGCTCCCCTATGGTGAAGACCAGAGAGTGGATGAGAGGAAATCTAATTAATCCTGACCAGCATAGCATTAAGGTAATTTCATGACTGACTTCAGGAGGACTTGTGTCCAGCTCCCCCAAGGCCCTGACAGCAGCTGTGTCGTGGAAGCCAGTGGCAGGGAATTAGTCTTGCTGTCCATGTTGTGGAAGGGGCAGTACTTGGAGCAGATTCATACCTTCAACAGACCAACCTTAACTCTAGTCCAGACTATTATCACTGCAGTTTTAGTGTTCAGTTAACAATAAGTTATTGCCTGGTAAAAGTGGTAGGGATTATTATATAGACACTGGGCCTCAGGGAAATAGCATACGCAACTATTGCTGCACTTTGATCATGACGTCCTAAGGGTCTTGGTATGCACACCAACTTTTGATTATATTTTACAGCTTTCTCTGCTGTTTTCGTGTGTCTAATTCCTTTATGAAAGAAAGGACCAGAAATATTTTTAGCAGGCCAGGGAATAGCCATGGTACCACAATGCAGATCACAGAATGTATTGCAGGGGTGACCCATCCTTTGAGAAGCCCACAAGGAAAATCTGAGATTTATCACCTGTTCAGAGATTGAATAATTTTTCATGTGAAATCCTTTTATTTTGATTATCCTGATTTAGCTCCTTGACCAGCTGCTTTATTTTGATTTTATATTTTTACTGCAGTGTAGTTTAGTGCTCTTTCATCCTCCATTCTTTCATTAACTTTTATGATTTGTCCCAAATAATATCTGAGAACTGCCTTACTGAGATAGTGTGAAAAAACAGAAAGAATTAGCAAAAACATTTTAAAAGGCTACATTGCCAGGGCTTTTAACTGTGATGGTGCTCTGAAGGCTGACTATTGAATAGCTGTGCTCTTGGCAGTCTAACTTGTGGAGCTTCTAGGCTGAAATAGGCAGTCTCTTCTCCAGAGAGTTATTTAATGAGCTCCTCTGTTTTTATACAACTACTGCAATGAGTCCTTACTCCTCCTCCGTACTGCCAGCCTCCTGCTCCATGCACACAGCCTCCAACCTGAAAACCAATACGTGCATGGGGAAGCACAAGTCAAACTTCTGCACTGGCATTTCATAATGAAAGCTCACTCTCTGGAAATCTTTCTCCATTTAGATAATATGTCAGAAAAGGTTGCTCTAAATTGTGTCAAGAGCCAGACAGTGGAATGCAAAGATTTCCCCCCCCACTGCTAAGCACAATTTAATAAATCTCAGTAAGTGTGTCTCCAGGTTATATTCATTTACCATAATCTCTTCTGGCTGAACCAAACTACCAGGACCGGATTCAGAGAGCTCAGTGGCACTTATTACATTAGCTCTGTGGTAACCTCTTCACGGGTTGTTCAGTGTTTCTTGCAGAGCTCATAATGCTAGATATTAGAGACGTCTAGCTTTACAGTGCTTGGGGGAACATGTCAGGAGCAGAGCATCTGCAGGATGATGCTTTTCTGAATCAGTCCTCCCAGCCTCCATGGTCAGCAGTTGCACTGCATTGGCCCATCATGGTCATCCAATTCCTTTTTGAAAGGGTTTGTATTCTTTTGGGCTGTACCACATACTGTAGCAGAGGGTTCCACATCTTAATTATGCACTGTGTAAAGAAGTGTGCAAGGGATTTGTTTTATATCTGCTACCTGCGATGTTCACAGGCCTGGTATTGTGGGAAGCAGTGAATAGCCATTCTCAGTTTGCTTTTTCCATAGCACCTATGACTTCATTAATATCCCACTCAGACATCTCTTTTTTTAGGCTGAAGGTGCTAGTCTGTCTAATCTCCACCAATTAATCCCTGCGAACAAAATTACACAGATTAAACTACTTTTACCTTGAAATAATTGTCTTTCAGAAATATCTAATATCTGCTGCGTGTTATTTTGCTGTTTGGATGTCTTGATAAGAAAAGAGAGGGATGATAGAGCAGCAAAACATGAATTAAAATTGTGTATAAATGAGGTAGAACCCCCCCACCAGATTGCTATTTTCTTACAGCGAATTCAAAAGGCCAGTTCCCCTTTTGGAGGTGTGGCTGGTCTTAGCCTTAGGTTGTGGAAGGAAGAGAATTCATCTACATATGGCTTGATGTTATGCCTGCTGAAATTATCTGGTGTCTGAAAGTCACTGCTTGGAGCTGACTCAATTAGACATGTAGCTCACAGCCTTTCACTGAAGTTGGCGTGGGCTTCGATATTAATAAAGTCCCATGCATACATTACAGCTGGTTAGCAAATAATGTATTTTCATGAAAACGCTAGATATAGCTCTGTGGAGCGGTTTGAAATGCTCCTTCAAGTTCTGTACATCCATACCAATAATATATAGGATTTTTTGGCCTCTTGGTAGGGAGGTGATGCTGGCCATTAGGAGTGACCATATGCCTATTATTCTAGCTAGTCACTAGGTTTAGTTTTTAATTTAAAAAGATGCATTGACTGCAAATCTAAGTTGGGCTTTTTTCCAGTTAATGAATGATCACATACACAGTGAATCTTCAGGAGACAGTGGAACTATTCTGCTTGTGTTGTCACACATGGTGCTGAGGATGAAATATTTCAACAAATCAAGTACAATCATCATCACAATTTGTTTTCCCTTTCAACATGGCAAGTACCTTAGCCCAATGCCTGTTCTTTAGGGGGTAAATCTATTCCATGGTGTATTATGCTGGAATGTGCAATAAAAATAAATTATTTCATTTGCACAATCTCTAAGAAAACTGCAGCTGCTCAGCTGCATCAGTAAGGAAAAAACACTTGAAAACTTCAAAGCGCTGTGGCAAGTTCCTTCAGCCTTTCTACCCATGAAACCTAACAACTGTGTCTGCTTTATTCATTAAGAAGCCATTGGTTGAGTAAGAAGCTAAGCATGCCATAGATGCTTCTAAGAAATGGGACATTAGGGAAACTCCATATTACATCTGTGCTGAAGGTATTCTGAGCCTCCAGAGAGAGAAGAAACATTTGAATTAAAAATGTAGATCCTAAAATGTGAGAAAAAGGTATTAAAAATAATGAAATACCTAATCTTTTTACTAAATTATACTATGTACAAAATACAATCATAGAATCATAGAGTAGTTTGGGTTGGAAGGGACATTTAAAGGTTATCTAGTCCAACCTCCCTGGAATGAGCACAGACACCTTCTATTAAATCAGGTTGCTCAGAGCCCCATCCAACCTGACCTTGAATGTTTCCAGAGATGGAGCATCCACCACCTCTCCGGGCAACCTATTCCAGTGTTTCACCACAAATAAAAAGACTATTCCCTAACTTGAAGATAAATATAGACAGCTGTATATAGGATAAAGCCAAATATGTCTAAGAATGCTTGTATTTTACTTTAAAATATTTTTGAAACTTTAAAAAGTTTATGTGTTTGTTTTCCTGAAGACACTGCCTGCCTTATAGCTACAGAAAAACACTTGAGAACCCTTACGAGGATAAAAATTTGAAGAGCACCTGAATGAAGGGGCTAACTAAAATGGGCTGGGCAATAAAAGTTACAATTTCACAAGCAATTTCTGTGCTTCCATATGTGAGTACCTGCTCAGCACAGTTATAAGGAGTGCCTTTCAATCTATTTTTCAAAACTGTGTATATGAATTGTGAGGCCACATCCCACTTCCAGACTTGATGTGGTCCATTTGGGATTCTTAGCTGCAAAATGAGTGTGTCTCAAGATTCAAGGAAACGCATTTTTAGAAGGGTTAAAACACTTGTGAAATTCTCAAAGTACCTGGAAATAAAAATCCTATTGAAACCACACATTTTTAATGAACTGCAGTTTATCTACAATTTTAAAGAGGACATTAGAGTGCACACAAAAAGAACTAAACCCTGAACACTGTAGAAATACAAGGAGAGTATTTTGTAGCTTTACTTGGCAAGTACAGATTCTTGTTTTAGAAGAGCACGGTGGGTATGATTCTGAAAGTTGTCGTTTTTCTTCTGAAACAGTGCAGCAAACTCTCATTGCATTCTGGTTTTAAGCACCCAGAGAGACATACCCTGAATTGTCCACATTCCTCTGAAATCCTATGGACAATTTCCAGAGGTAACAAATAAGTAATATCACTATACTCATTTTTTATTTGCATTCACCAAAATAAAAATAGAATCTTTTCAATGGATAGCATGAAAACACAAAATGTCTGCATGGAAACAGACTATCATAAATTTTGGCAAAACTTTGAGAAAACTCAGTACACTTTTTTATTTTAACAGACTCTTGAGAAGTATTACTGAGCTAGGAGACTTGGTGATGCTTTCTAAATACCCCCAGACTCTTGGATTTTGTTTTCTACTGGTTAACTTAGATTAAATACCAGTTAAAATTCGTGCCTTATTTTTGTAATTCAAAATGATTAAATAAAATATTAGGGCCAGCAAGGCAGACATGCCCTGATAAATTACAGTCTACTTTTACTAAATTAACAATGACATCAGCTGTAATATGATCCAGTATTGCGAGATGCACTTTTGGATCCTGATATGTTTATTGTTAAGCCTGGCATTTTTGCTGGGTATTATTATTATTATTATTATTATTATTATTATTATTATTATTATTAAGAGTTGAATGCATGTAGGTTATGGGGCTGGATTTTTTTACAAAGTGACAATGTGCAAGCTCCTGCTTGAAACCACTTTACATGCCAAATGAGGTTATGGAGAGTCTAGAAGTGAGAGCAAAAGTCACTACACAAAAGGGCTTGTGTCTTAAGATGTTAGTCTGGAATTTACCTTTACATCAACCTCCTGCTCTACTCAGACAAAAATGTGCTGAATGTCAGTCATGGATGGGCAAGCTAAGGGTATTGCCGGTCTCTTGACACTGCACTATTTGGATATGATGGATGTGGAGAAATTTAATCCTTCCAGAGGGAATCAGGTGGCACTCTCAGGACAAAGAGCGCAAACAATTTTGTACTGGAAAAAACTTTTCATTTTTGTCTTTTTTGTGCCAAAAATGTTACAGTGTCCAGCTGTTCTGTGTTAAACACTAAATCTACTAGAGAAAAGAATCTCAAAGAAAAGGTTAAACACTGAATAGCAGTTTCTATTGGTTGGATTATGTTTAGATCATATAAAACATGCTAAAAATCATTTCCCAGGCACTGTTAAAACATCTGCTTTCTGGATTAGAAAGCTAGACATTCAAATCCAAGTTGGGAAAAAAAAATGATAGCCAAAAGCTGTTTTCTTTAAAGGTCCTTTGCTGCAAACAAGTGAATTGAGTGTTTGTGATATCTTCCTATTATCCCAGAAGTCAGTGTGAGCAGACTGAGAAAGAAAGCAGATGTCCTACAGACTGAGACACTGTTATTTGAAGAACAATATAAGTAATCTTCCAAAAACCAATTATTTAATTTGGGCTTTCCTTTATGTCATCCCTGCACTAAAACCGAGTGTTTTCCTTTGTCCTTTTAAATCCAGAAAGAAGAATGGAAGTGTCTGGTTCTTTGACATTTCCACTGATTTTTTAGCACTGTGTATTGCTTTTCCATCAATGCAGGCAATCCCAGCATTCATCCTGGCAATCTTGTGTTTTCCTGTGTGTCTCTCAGTTTCTCTACAGGTGATTTATTAGTTCCCTTTTACAATAGCACTTCACTCTGGACCATGACTCTAAACCTCTTCAAACTATAAATGTCAATCTCCCAGCAGAAGCTGAGTACCATAGGTCAGCCGGGCGGAATTTGCTCTTGATAGTGCTATGAACTCTTGTGGTTTTAGCATAAACCTTTTGATATCTGGTGTTCCTTAAAATTCCCAGATTTCTTGCTGTGTTCTTACAAGAATCTGACCTTATACTCAAAAAATATGTGTTTCTATTCTTGTGGTAGCCTAGAAAAAAACCTCTTGAACATATGAATTAAAGTTCCCCAAATCTATTTTTTGAAATCTTGTAATTTTAAGCCCATCTCATGATTTTGGGAGTGACTCACAACTTTTCTATTATAGAAGTTCAGAATACTGTAATGGAATGCAGAAAGCTGGTTACAGAGTGTTGACTCTTTTTGTCTTCAGTGGCTGACTTGCATAATTGAAGACAGATGAAAACATACTCTGGTCAACATTTTCAGAGCTATTTTGGGGTCAGACTTGTGAATAGAGATAGCTGAAAACATCTTGTAGTTACTTTTTGGTAATTGGGTTTTAATTACTTGTTTGTAAAAAGTATCCCATTGTTTCACCAAAAATATCTTTCATCTGAATGCTGAAAACATGAACACCCAAAAGGTTTCAGTTTTTAGATTTTTGTCTAAAGGATACCCAAGCAAAAATTCTAAAAGCGAGTGGCTAATTTTTTTAATGTGGACTGTTCAGTGCTGGGTTCTCTGTAGCTGCTACAGAGGTGTTACATATCATCAATAACAGACCAAATAATCATCTAAAAAAATCTTCCTACTTCATGAAAACACCAAATACTCCCTAAATTCTCCCCAAATTTTTCTTAAGTTTCTTGTATTCTGGAAACAGAGCTATTACCTACAAATTACACTGGATCTAAAAATTTGCTGAATGTTACTAGGAAAGAATTAGCTGTCCATGGATTATGCATGCTGTAATGTCTGTATCAACTTCAAAATGCCTAACCAAGGGTCGCTACTAAAGTGAAAGTATAAAGTCTGTCACAGATACACGTGCTAATGGCTGAGTATATGGAACCCAGAATATACATTTGACTGGATCACCTGGACAGGATATGAATATCTGTGAATATACGAACTCCAAGAGATTCAAGCAGGGAGGAATCAAGCCATCACACAGACATTCATAGTACATTCATACATTTTTGTCCAGTATTTGATCAGCTCTATGGTAAACTTGCTCATTATCAAATTTAGAGGTATCAGTCTGCTTTAAATGTTTCACCACAGCAGTTTTTTGTTAGCACTCACTCCTATCACTTGGAACAGGCTGACTGCCTCCCCTTCCACACACGAATCTACTGCATCAGGGGCACACTGATGACCTGACTTTGCAAGGTCAAAGCCAATATATTGCTGTAGTCCTCTGAGCCTGAAGGAAGCTTTGGTACGGAAGACAAGGAAAGCTTAGGAGGTAATACTTATGTTATGTTGCATGATCTATGGTGTTCATTTGTTGATAAGACATGTGCCTATGGTTAATTTGCTTTTATATTTTGAATAACCCAGATAGATAGACTAAAGCGGGAAAACATTACATACACACAGGACAAGTTAGGAGGATGCAGAGACTTTCTACTGTATAAGATTTTAGTAGTTATAATCAAGTGAGACTGAGGGCATGTGATAACTTGACACTGTTTTGGCTTTCAGCTTGCTTAAGCTGTAGCTCACTACTGTATCCTGGAAGTACAAATTAGACACAGCTTGCACAACAGTGCTTCGCCAGGGTTGAGTAAAGCTTACAGTGTTGCTAGACTCTGAACCAAAGCAAGGCAGCAGCTCAGATTTGGGGATGTAACCCTCAAGAGCTGTAGAAACAAGAGTAATTCAATCACCTCGCAACATGCAGGACAAAGAAGGCCATGCACCATCTCATGCAGCTTGTAGCATTTACATTATAATTGAAACCAGAGCAGCCAGAGGAGGTTATTTAGCATCTGCAAAGCATCTTAGTAGATGCTTAATGAATTAAGGTAGCTTGTGATTTTCAGAAAGCTGAGTATTATCACTTTATTTGACAGCCTATCCCAAGACAGATAATTATGTTGCTGTTGACCTTCTTGTCCTTTTCTCTTCCCTTTATCCTGCTCACGGCCACCTTTTATGCTTTCTCCTTTTTACTTCTCTTTTCTTTGCTACCCTGAGGCAGGTAGAATGAGAATCCCTGTGGAAATGAGTCATGCGTTGCTTCCTGTGTTTCATCTTTCCCTGGTCTGTCTTAGTGTCTTCATCCTTCTGCCTGAATTCTGCTGGTTAAATCATCCTTTGTTGAATAAAGCCCCAATCTCCAGTAAAGCTTTGTTTGCTGAAGAGCCTCTCTGTGATGACCATTACTCTAGTAGTTCAGTTCCTTCTAAACAAGGCTTAAGACTCTTTAAAAAGATTATTTTTTTGGACAACAAGACAAGCTTTTTAGAAATCAAGAATATTACTCAAACTGGTAAAAAAAACTGGTGGCCACTAAAATCTTGGTTTTCTGACTTCAGTTCTATGTCATGACTAACACATTTTTTCTCCAATTCAATATTTTTTTTCTGAAAAAACAGAAAACTGATTTCATATTGATTTTCATGAGAAGATGTAGGTTACACAGGGAATACTAGCATCAAAACAATACTGATTTTTTTTTTTTTTAAATAACATTGGTTGCAAGGCAGAAGAATACATCTTGATGTCTTCTCTTGGAACATGCTTGTTATTCTCAGATATTACTGGAGTAATTTCATTAATCAGTCATCTTCCTACTAGGTGTTATTTAGCTGTTCTGTCTCAGTATTCAGCTGTTATTTAGCTGTTCTGTCTCAGTATTCAGATACTGTAGCGTAGAAGAGGAGTCTAGTCACATAATACTGCTTTTGATCCATTTTTGGACAATATAAAATTTTAAAGAACAGGATATGAATTACTGGAATAATTATATTGTTTATGCTCAATTTTTTTTTTCAAACACAGTTTGTGTATAAAAGTAGTTCTTAAAGGAATGCAAATCTTCATGCTTAGACAGAAGGGATTTTCAAGTACCAACATTTTAGAGTTACTTAATATTCAGCAGTTATTAAAGAAAAGATGTGTAAAGCAAGAAAAGACAAAAAAAAAAAAACCAAACTGTGATGGTTATGGCATCAGTATCCCCCTTGAAATTGTACATGCGCAGGTCCAGCATATTGTATTCCCAGCGCTCATCCAGTTGACCTGCTGATAATGTGATGCTTCTCTTTTCCTGAGTTACCAAGTATAGGCAAAAGTACTCCAGTGAGATCCAGCTAACTGTAGAATTTAGTCATCTGAAAGTTAGGCATCTTGTCCAGCATCCTGTCCAGCCAGCTCTTTTTTTGTCTTTTTTGTAAGCCATCTCCAGTCTTTGGTATCTGGGGCAAGGCAGAGCACATCAACATGAGTGGACAATTTTGAATATATTGGCCTGATCCTTTGAGCTCCATGCAGATGTCTAGAAGGTCCAAAATTGTCACTTGCCAGCCCTGAGGAGCACTTCTTTTGTTGGACAGTTCCTTGGTCACACCAAGAGCAAGGTAAAAATGTCACTGGTAATTGCATGATAAAAGCTATTAAGAAACTGCATCTGTCAGCGTGACAGCTATAACAGTGCCTAATAATGCTATTTTCATTTTTCAGCTGCTGAAAGAGCTAGTCCATCTCCCAGTGGTAGGACGAAACACAGATCCTCCCACCGATGTAGTAAGGAACTGGTCTGAGCCTGGAAGGAAACCCACCATGACAGTGTGAAGGCAGCTGAAGATGGAACTAATAACAGTTTGGAGAGATATGCAGAAACAACGGAAAAGTGATAAAAGAGTGGTAAAAAAGAACTGCAGCTCTATCTCTGGATTACAACACAATTGCTATATTGGGTAAAGATTGTAATTTTTATTTATGGGAATAAAAATTTTCCTGTCTCAGTAATTAGAACAATCAGACACTTATAAACCCGTATTTCTTTCTATGAGTTACTTCTCAAATTGACAAATACTGTCTGTCTAAAGTAATTCTGTGATTTAGATGAGAATGACTAGATGTGTGTTAGTCTTTGTGTGAGGATGAAGATCATCTTGGTGTCCTCTGTTTCAGACCTTGTGCTTGTTTCCATCTTTCCCTTTCTGCAGAGAACTGTTTGTCCCCTCCACCCAGACCTGGCATTTGCTGCCCAACTCCCCTACTTCCTTTCTTCCTGCTTGCAACTCCTGCTGTCACTCAAAACACCCTGACTTAGCAGAGGGAACTTACTCTATAGCTGCCTCTTCTCACAGCTTGCATATGTGCTAGTGGGGACTGCCAAGCCCAGGATCACCCTGGCCTGCCAGGGAGGCAGACCCAGCTCTGAACTGGTATCAGGAGCCACCTGGAGGGATCAGACCATCCTGTGGTACCAGCATATCATCTAACAACAGCCTTTGACAGGTTTATATAGTTTGCTGATATTCTGATATAGCTTGTGTCATGCTGAATTTATGTGGTATACACCAAGTATACATAAAATTAAAGTACCTGTTCTCTGACATCTAAAGGACATTTTACCATGGGAATTGGGTACTGAAAGTCGGCAATGCTCATTGTTGCAGAAAGCTGCCACAGATAGACTTTTCCCAAGATGGTGAGAACAAACTGGTGTTGTTCAGTTTTTAGATGTGCTTTACCTTTTTGAAGCGTGAGGATAAGAACAAAATATTTAACCCAGTAGCTCTCTAGCAGACATAGGCTGGAACCATTCCAGTCCACTTTAACCCCTGGACATAATGTTTACTCACTAGACGGTCGAATGCCAGCTGTTACAACATGCAGAGCTCTGCTCCAGCACACAGCACAAGTAGGTGTATTTATACAAGCTTGAGGGATTACTTACAGACACGACACACATAAGATGATGCTAATAGACAGCTACACTATGGAAAGCAGAGCAAAGGAAAGGATCCATGTTCAAAAGAAATCTACAGTTTGCAAAATAAAATCTGCAAGCCAATCTCTGATCTACTCATAGAGAAAATCATTGGGAGTACAACACGGCAGGAATTCCTTTCTAATGTGTGGCACTTTTGCCCTGCAGTGCTGTTTGAGGTGGTCATGAGCCACAAGAAGTGCAGAACTGAAATTTGTTTACTCTCATTTTCCTTGGAGTCCTATTTCTCCTTTTAACCCTGCATGGTTCCAAGTGCAAAAACAAAATATAAACCAGCATTTTTTCCTGAATTTCTTTGCTTAGTCGTCTCTCAGATGGAGTCTAGCTTTGGTCCTTTTCACATTTCTCCCTACCCATATCTATACAGCCATCCATCTCTCAGTCAACCTGACCTCCTTGCTCACATACAAGTCTGCTGGGATGCCAGCCTCCTTTGCTGCTAACCCTAATCTTGGACCCCTACTTTCCAACACAGTCTACCTGGTCAGGTACTCATCTAAAACTACTCTGTAACCAGACAGCTTTCCTGCTACTTGAATTCTGGTAGGCTTGTCAGATTGCTCTGCTTTATGGATGCCTGTAATCAATTTAGATCAATAGTCTCCCCTAAGCCTTTCAAGGAGCCACATTCATCAAGCCCTTGAAAAGTTTTGGCTCTCTGACTAATCTCAGAACTATGTATTCATTATTCCTGTGCCTGATTTAGTTATTGAAATCCCAGTTTATGGCATCTTCCTATTAAATATGTAGTTTCCCAAGGCTAGTTGAAATATCTAATCACTTGGAATGAAAGAAATGTTGAACTTTTGGCAAACATTTGGTATCCACTTTACAGGGGTAGAAATTACTTTGGGTCATTATTGTTGTTGGAAGTGGTCTTTCCAAACTGAAGAGAGTTTTTTTACTGAAGGCATGTAATAAGAAAATGACATTGTCGTCATTCATACCATGGGTTAACTTGCAAAAGGTTCCTGATGACTTTCACTACCCATATGCCCATTTGGGGCAATGGGAAACCTTGCCTGATTGTATTGGGTCTGGCTGAGATGGAGTTAATACTCCCCATAGCAGCCCTCATAGCACTGTGCTCTGCATCAGTAGCTAGAAAGGTGTTGATAGCACACCAGTGTTTTGGCTACTTCTGAGCAATGCTGGCACAGCATCAAGGCTGTCTCCCCTACATTTTTGCCCTCCCCTCAATGGCAGGCTGGGGCAGGGCAAGATCTTGGGAGGGGACACAATCAGGACAGCTGACCTAAACTAACCAAACAGATATTCCATACCATATGACGTCAGCTCAGATATAAAAGCTAAGTAAAGGGAGATGGAGGAGTGGGGCATTTTGTCTTCCGGAGCAACCACTACGTGTACTGAAGCCCTGCTTCTCAAGAAGCAGCTAGACATCGCCTGCTGATGGGAAGTAGAGAATAACATCATTTGTTTTTTCTTTGCTTTCGCACTTGCGACCTTTGCTATCACTGTATTAAAGTGTCCTTATCTTGACCCACGAGCCTTTTGTTGTATTTTCTCCCCCCCGTCCAGCTGAGAAGGGGGAGTGATAGAGCGGCTTTGGTGGGCAGCTGGCGTCCAACCAGGGTCAACCCACCACACTAATACACAGAGCATAGTATGAAGAGGTTTTAGGACACTCTTCTCATTGTCACACTTACCATGTCTCCTTCTGTGAACATTTCAGGCACATCGTCTTTGACTAACTTCTTCTCTGATGAAATAAGGTCATGAATAGAACTCATGTATTTCACAATTGGGTTGAAAGGGTTTGTGTTTATAAAGTGTTTTTAACATGAAACGTACCAAATAAGGAAAAATACAGCCGGTCCCACTATATTTGTTAAGTCCAAAAAATGTGGTTTTCTGTGATTTCACACCTATGTTTATGGGTGAACTGTTATGTGGGGCAATAGTTAGCCCTTCAAGCAAACAGCAATGTTTTCATTAATGGCAACAGGAAAACATAAGTATAAAAACCATTAAATGCCTGTAGAAAGACAGTATTGAACTGACATTGTCCATCTAGACAGCAAAGGTCAGATGCTGCCTTGCCATATGGTCCTGTCCATTTTGCCTGGATGACACAGAGTAGAAATTTAGGTTGATTTTTGCCCTTTCTGGTGAGATCCCTGTAAACATTTTAACGACCAGCTCAGACACTGCAAGCTGCGGCTTCCCGCCCAGCTCCTTGACAGTGGGGAGTGCCCATCAGAAGCACAGTCATACTGGTAACATTTCCAAGGGGAACAGCACAGGGAAGGAATTGTCCATGAGAAGTCTTGTGTGTTAACAGTGAAACACAGTCCCTCTATTTGGGACCCAGTGCCATGGAGAGTCAGAAATGTGCATTTCCCATAAAAAAGGAAGGTGAAGCCATCTGACCCCAGCACCAGCAATCAGCTGCAGTATTGTTTCAGATTTTTGCTGCAGCCGAACTTGAATGTCCAGGCTTAGGTCAGAAGGAGGTTTAAGGCTTCCTGTGATCTCACCCTCTTCAGAGCCTTGCTAAAACCTTTGCAGCTGAAGTTGGGCTAAGATTGGGATCAGTTCCTGCTGGGAAAGCTGGCAGGCAGATGTTAGCTCAGTGTTCCTAGGGTCACGGGTACCTGGGTCCAGCTCAGTTTGGAGGAGTGGGAGGCGGTGGTGGGTTGAGTGAGAGGGAGCAAGCTCTGCTTGTTGTTCTAACTGAACGGGTTTGCCCCATCTTGGCACTGTAGAAATGCTCATGTAGAAGTAGGAGGGGTAGATGTTTTCATGGGGATGAGTTCATTTTGCACTTAGAGCAAGGATTCAGTTTCTCCATTAGGCCACCAGATCTTCCATCTTCCTCTTCAATATACAATGGATTATTTGAGAATTTCTATTCATATAGAGGTTAGAGCCAATTAATACCAAGTCCTTTAAAGAAGCATAGTATTGCTGTTTGTGTATCATCCTACAGAGGTTTGCACTTGTGACATGGTGAGATTAGGTTCTCTTTCAGTCTTCTGACAGCCTGTTTTTTCTAGGCACATGCTAAATTTGGAAGCCAAACAGTGCCTGTATTATTATTCCCAGTGCCTTGGTAAGTAATCTGCAACATTTAGAGGCATTTACCAGTCACATAAGTGAGGGCAGGGGGATTGAGGATGCTGCCTTGGAAGGGCCAGTAGGCAATGAGCACCTGTGAGTGTGTCAGGGTCAAACGTTTTTTAACTCCACCTTCCTTTCCACTAGCATTTGTTTATCTCAAAAGAATCAGTGAGAGTTGACCTGGGGACCAGGTGATTTCAGAAACTTTTGAACGAAATGGAGGCATTTCCCCTGGTCTAAGTTCTGCACTGACAGGATTCAAACCCCTTTGTCAGATGGGATGAAGTCAACATCTTTGCTCCCAAATGCAAGCTTCCATGTTAACAGAAGCATCTTCCTCAGAGATTCAGAATAAATCATTTAGTTTAGAGTTTAAAATTAGTTGTAAAGTAGGTCCTTTAAGAAATTCAGCATTCATTATCACAAGGAAAGAGTTTTACAGGTTCTCCAAACTTGCCAGAGTGTTAAAATTCATTGAAAACTTTCACATAAGCTGGTATGACTTTGTAATTGAGATGGTCTAGGGCCCCATAGTTCTCCCACTGCACACTTAGCTCTTCAATACCCTAGTAAGAGAAAATGTCGCTGTTGATTTGACTGGTCTTAAGGATAGAAACTAATTACTGCACTAAGTCAGAGACTGACATAGGCTTTACTGAATAAACAATTTTTAAAAGTTATCTGCCGCATCTACATGTTGAAAAATGAAAAATATTGAGGGGCAAAAGGTAAACACTTGGTTCTGGGGACATTTTCTTGAACCGATGCTAGCTTAACATGCAAGTCCAACTCTAAGAGTGTGAAAAAAAAAAGTCTCTCTTCAGTACATAGGTAAACCAATCTGCTACCCACATGCTCTGCTAATACTGGCAGCTAGCCAGGGAACAGATCTCAGTTAAACAGATTAGGCCAAAGAAAGCATAAATGCAGAATTCAGGCAAATTACCAAAAATTGCCCTCATTCAAACATACCTCTCATTTGAAGTCTAGGTATAAGCTGCACTGAAATGTCAAAAGTATGTTTGAAAGACCTTGGCAAGCTTGCATAGAATTTGATACATGTCAAGAGGCAGCACAATATGAAGCCACCTCACTTTAACACGGGCTGGATGTTTTTGAAATTCATCACATCGAAGCCAGCACTTGCTTTGCAGGCCTCGTTAGAATAACCAAATGATACAATGGCTTCTTTCTAAATAAACAAATGGGGTTCACAGGCTGCTAAGGCTTTTTTTCAAATACTCAGGCTCAGATCTGATCAGCTGCCTCTGAGCTCAGACAGACTGCCCTCTATGTTGGCTGGTAGGAAGGAGATTTTATCTCTTGTGTTCTTAGGCCCCCGTAATTGCATCTCACTCCTGACTCCTTCAAAATAACGAGTGTATCCTCCCCACAGTTTGCAGAACACATGTGGAGGAAATAGCAGGGCTGCAAGCTAACTGGCACAAAAATTCTAACCAGATGATGGAAAAAATGTTTGTCAAACTGAAAGCACTTGAGAGATTTTTCTTCTTCCAAGAGGACTGTATATAACCCAGTAAATAGCCTCCCCTGGAATCGATTGACCCTATCTTAAGAAAGCTGTTACTTGTTATTCCAGTACCATTTTGCCAAGCACTGTTTTAATATACACAGGAAGATTCCAGGGTATAGCATTCCCCCTTTATTGGCAGGCATATGAAGTATGCTTGAAAAAAAGAGGGACAAAAAGCCCCGAAAGCAATAAATGACACTGGGGGGGGGGGGGGGGGGGGAGCTCATAAAACAGCATTATTTTCCCAACTTTGTTAAATAAAAAAGGTGATTAAAATACTTCCAGAAACCTAATGCTTGTTTTGCTGAGATTTTCCTTGAAATTATGATGTTTTTTCCCACTTGTCTGTGCAGCCCTGAAGCATTTACTTCAGCTCCTTCAGAAGTAGCCTGCATCACTCAGTACTGGAACAAGTTATTTTCAGGCCAGATTTTCAGGTGAAGCATCACTGAGTTATTAGGAACTAGCAATAGCTCGTGGTGTTAGTGTTTCTGTGTCTCCAGAGGGTTTTCTACTTCATTATAACACACACACTTTCAAAAATAACACTTATTTACCAACAGTAATTCACCAAATACCTCTGAAAAGACCAAGTAAAACAATTTTGTCAGTTGCTGAAATAAACTTATGGAGCCAAACCTACAGACTGTATAAATAAATCTGCCTCTTTTTAAGCCCAGGGACTAGCACTAACGTTCACCAACTGAGGATTGGGCCCCCATCTAAAGTACAAAGAAAGTTTCCCCAGCAAAGATACACATGATTGGAGTCTGCTGTGAAATAACAGAGTTGGGATAAAGCTTCACTGTGAAATCAGTGCTCAGGCTGTTGCCAATCATGCCCAAGATGCCTTGCCTGTAGTCAGTCACTGTCTTCATTCACCCCAATCTTTGGGGTTATTGCCACCTGCACCTTGTCCTACCTGTGTCCTTGGTATCCTCACAATAACAGTTTTTAAAAGGATATTTCATGGACAATTCTGCCTTTTCTACCTGGATTCACTTCAAGAGTAGAAAAGACTTCTATAAAGCAGAGTAACTTCATTTAGAGGAAAGAGAAAATAAGGTGGGGAAAAGATTGGTGCTCCTTAAAAAAAATCAGAGCAGGAATTTCTGTGGAGGGATCCTGAGCGGTCACCTAGTCTGTACCTTGCTTGAAGGCAGAGTCAGCAATGCTCCCTGTCACTGCAGCCAGATGCTTGTTCAACCTGTTTTTAGAAACCTGCAATAATGGTATTTCCATACCCCTTCGTACACACTGTTGCAGTGCTTTATAGCCTTACTAGTAGAAAGCATTTCCTCCAAACCACTTAATACACCCTTGGTGTAACTTAGGCCCAGTGGACATGGAAAAGAAATGTATTCCCTTCCTGGTTATAGTTTCCTTCTACATATTTTAAGAATACATTAACTAGTGTAGCCACCTCTTCTTGACAGTTAACATTCCCACTTGCTTCAGTCTTCCTTTGCAGTTAGTATTTTCTAGACTTCTGATCGTTGTTCCTCAGACTCTCTCTTAGTGATTTTCACCATGTCTGGACTGCAAAACTCTCTCTTCAGAGCTTCATGCCTGTGCTGACTTGCATTCACTATCACCCTCAGCTTCTTTTCTGCTCTACTGCTCTTTGGCCAGTCCTCTCCTATCTTTGCGCAACTGCTTCCTCATACCTCAGAAGATAATGGAGCTGCATTTACCCTTATTAAAATACATCTTCATATTTCCTGACTTTCATTGCAGCAATCAAGCTTGCTGACCTATGGACAGAGAAGATGCCAAAGAGCACTATATGGGAGTTCTCCCTGTGCATTGCTTCCCTGCCCACCTTACAGTGCCTTCAGACCTTGTGTTCCTCCTCCTTCATGTTCCTGCAACAAACAGTCACCTTCTGTCAGCCTGCGCTGTTGCAAGGGATAAGAAGTTCATGACAGTCTCACGTTACTGCTCCTGTGACATCTTCATTACAAATCCACCTGTCCTAACAGGGTTAGTAACTAGTTTTACAGCTTACTTTTATTTTGAGCACTGGAGAATGATTCTGCACTAACATCAGGCAACCGTATGTCCAATTTTTGTCTGACTGAAAAGTTTCCACTAGGATCAACAATCTCTCTTTTACTAATTTTTTTTTTTTTTTTTTTTTAATTAAAATGGGTCAGGTAACCAGTTCTTCTCAGAATCGAATACTAATTCTCTTTTAATCTGGGAAGCCACTTCTTTCTGAACTCCAGCAGTGTCTCAGCAGTCATAAACTATGGCTTATATGAAAAAGAAAGGACAAAACTGCCCTCAGATACAGTTGTACTCTAATTAAACCAAATGTAAGGGACATAAGCATATGGCTGTGAAACAGTGCAGGACAAAGTCAACAATATGAGAAAAGTATTTGTTTCAATGTGTACTTTTAAGTAGGTTTCCCCAGGGCTCCCGTTTTTCGGAAAACTTACTTTGAAGCTGTTTGGATTACAAAATTCGAACAAGGTCCATAGAAGAAGCAAGTGATTGGTAGCTTAGTGGATTGATAGCGAAACTTTACACTCAGGCATTTTCACTTCCACAACCTATACTGAAAAAGAATTGGGGGAATCTGTGCAAGAAGATAATTCAATGTTACATGTTGTTACAGCATATGACTTTTTAAACTTCTTTTACTGGAAATCTTGTTTTGCCAAGCTTGTTTTTCTTTGATTTTTGAGTATGAAAAGCTTTAGTTTCAATTCTCTCTCCACTTTACTGACAAAACAGGCTTTTCCCATTGTTTTTAGATTTTCTTCACTTTTCTTCCACAGTGTTGCTTTGTGCTTGACGGCTCTGTGTTAAAGCCTCAGTTTTTTATTCTCTTGAGTTAACTAGCCAACTGCTTCTAGGAAAGAATGGATAATTGTTGTGAAAATTTGGGGACATTAAGCATGTTCTAAATTTCAGTATACAGCCAAGTGGTTATTTGTCTTCTTGCCTTTGGACTGATTCTGTTCTAGTCTTCTGCCAAGTTTCATTTTATATTTACCAGGCAGTGGGAGAGTCACAAGCCAGTTTGAATAGGTGCAAAAGTTGGACCGAAGAACCTTCCATTACCTATCCAAGTACCAGAATAGCTACAACACAGCCCTTGCCACCATAAATGCCTACACCTGAGGGGGAAGAAACCTTACCCCATTTTGTAGGTGAAGACCTGGAACCCAGGACAAACGAATAAAATCCCTGATATCATGCAGGAATTTACATAAGGAGCGAGACATAACCCCCCATGTCTGTGGTGGCAATGCAGTATAATTTCTGTTGGAGATGGGGCCGGTCTGAATCCTTGTATCTGCTTTCACAATCTGAGCCAGATACGTCCAATAGTGCACTTTAGTTTTCCAAGGTACTCAGTAGCAGCTATTATAGATGCTATGGAAATTCCTGCTTCCCAGCCTGTCGCGGACTGCAGTCTCTTGTCTGGAGCACCCAAAATCCCATCAGCACTCCAAAGCCATGCCCAAGTTTGCTCAACAGACACCTTCCCCTCTGCTTATGGATTACTTTCATTGCTTAAAGAGACTCTTCCTCCTGTTGTGGTATTTTTCCAGTGGGATTGTTGCAAAAAGCTTCTTTTTTTACCTCAGTATTCAATCTTCTGCAATTTTTTTCTCTGTTAGGCTTAGTAAGTTTTTAACAGATAATGCCTTCAAACTACCTGGCTGCCTCAAGTGTTTCTGCAGATTTTCAAATGTTTTCTGAAAACATTTATATTCTGTTTGCATTCTTTTCTTCCTTCCAATTTTTTTTCTATTAATGTTGAGTTTGGATATCATTGAATGTCTTATCTGTGGATTTGTGGTACAATATAGTAAGCAATATATTTGAAAGAAAACATTTTTCACTATAGCATATCTTTTATCATTGTGTATCTTAAGCTTGTTTACAGTATTCATTCCTATCACTCTTTTATCATCTGAGTTTTTGAAAATCATTCTATGAAACATTAACCCTCAGTTATCCTTCTCTGAAGCTGAATTAATTCAGTTGGTATTCTCCTGTAACACAGACTCAGCTTTGCACTTGGGCAGGATGTCTTAAAGTAGAAGATAGGTGCATGTGTTCATATTTGGTCCAAAGCAAGGAAAATACTAAGAACTATTAGGAAAAGAATAGGCAATAAATCAGAAAATATCATTATGTCACTGAACATAGGCCTGGTACACCTATCTCTTGAGTACCGCCTTCAGTTCTGATTACACCACTTTAACAAAAGTTGCCCTATTTGCAAAGGCAAATAAAAGGGCATAATGGTTGATGGAAGTAAAAGACAAATTCCATGAGGAAAGAGCAAAAATAGACTTCGATGAAAGGGAGGTATGACGGAGATTTTTTAAAAATCACAAGGTACAAAGAGGAAGTAAATAACAAAATGCTACTCCTTAACCCTCATTGTGGAAAAACCAAATGAAATTTTCAGACAGGAGCTTTGCAATGAACTGAAGGAAGTCCTCTCTCAGGCAATTCATATTTAAACTGTTGAACTCATTGTCACAGGGTGACATAGAAGCCAAAGGGTTTGGGTAAGTTCAGAGAGTAATCTGACAATTACATGGAGGTTGCTGTCAGGTGTAATGAAAACCTCTAGCTTTGGGACTATAGTATCCTTTCACTCATTTTTCCATCAAAATTTTCTTCTTATTGCTGGTGAACAAACTTGTTTTAAGGGAATCAAGCCACCATTTTCTTGATCACTTCCCAAGTGACATTCCACAGTGTAAAGAACAAAAAAACCCACCCCTAAACAAACAAAAAAACATTCAGGATGGGTGAAAAATTCCACTCAAATTTTGCTACCATATTTCTAATATTGTTTTCCTTCCTTCTAAAAAGGGGTCATGAGACCCTTCTTCATTTACAGCAGTTATGTAGTTTGTGCAGTTCCTAACTTGGAAGGTATGTCATCACAAAGGTCAAATTTTGCTGTCAGTTCCGCCAACAGAAATCCACGCAAATTCCATCAGCTTTAGCGCCGCTGTTCCACGTTACACCGTGCAGCTGATTCAGCTACAAATATGTGAAGTTTTCTGGAACTAGATCCTTGCTTAAGTAATGGAAGGCTCAGAAAGAGGCTGGTGATTTTTCAGCAGCAGTAAAAACCCCATTGTTTTTCCTCAGTGTTGTAAACAAGTCCCCAGAAGAAAAATGAAAAATATTTTTCTAGAGCTTGATTTAGTTTTGCAATTAGGTGGGATAAAAATGTAATAGAAAGCCAATGTTTGCTTGGGCTTTGCTTTCTGTTTTGGCCAAAAGAACAAATTCCTCTAGCAATTTATGAGACTTTTGATCTGTTTTCACATGCTTCTCACTCAGGAAAGCAGCCACAAAAGCTAATTGTTATTCATCATTTGCGCTATGGGGGTATCCAAAGTACAACTAAGACTAGGTACCTAACACAAGTACCATGTGTTAGGTACTGTACAAAGAGCAGCAAGAAGTGTTTCCTTGCCCAAAAGGAATAAGAATATATTTGCTTAAGTACTGTAGAAACCCTGAGTGTTACATTTCATCCTCTGGCTTTTGGTCACATTTATAGCACCATTTATAACCCTTTCTGGCTTGGTCTGTGTCACTTGATCTAAAGATATGTTAAGACAACCCTCACAATGTGCATGAATGGATGGGAAGATGGCTTTGCAACCAAAGTGGCAAAGTGGGAAGCATTTTCTTTTTGTTTCTATGTATTTAATGAGTATGAATATGAGAAGAAATGTGGCAACAAGATAATTTAGAAATAGTAAAGGAAACATTCACCATACTTTATGTTGATAGTATTATGCTTGACCATGCCCAGTGCTGCTGTCCTTTTGCATGTTCATCCTTTGCCTGATTCTCAGCCTCAGTATTGGCAGTTTTAGCAGTTTTATTAGAACAGCCGTTACATTTGATATGCTTTTGCTAAAAACCTCAGCTGCCAGACTCTAGTGAGTCCATATAATCTCTGCTTTCACTTGTTAGGAAAAGAGCATTTGTATCCCTTATGGTTGCAGAGAAAACCATGGAAACACAAAGCAAGTGAACCTGAAAAGCCCAGAAACCACAAGGTGACTAAAAAGGCACTTAAAAAAAAACACAAAAAAACCCCCAAAAAAACCCCAAAAACAAAACCCAAAACCCAAAACCCACAACTTATTACTTTTAAGACAATATCATGGCCATTTTTTTTCCAGCTCTCCCTCATGGTTTTGGTATGCAGTATACTTAGAGGTTTAAGCAGATGCTGAATACAACTCTCTGTAATTATGCTAATCAAAAAAATCAGATCAGAATAAAAATCCCTCCCTCCCTTAGTGCACTGTACATTTTCTGCATCTGATGCAATATGAGTGAGTGAGTAACATTGCAGAAAATACTGCCTAAACATAAACTATCCAGTTTCTAGCTGACTTTCCTTTCTAGAAGAGTGGAAGAAAGTGGCTGTATTATTTGCTGTTATTCACAAATTGCTGAATAGCCAGTCAAATTAAAAATAAGTTTTAAAGAGCCGGACAAAGATGTCTGAGGATTTAAAAAGTGAGAAACTATATGCCAGGGGCCAAAAGATCTGGCAACCCTTGCATCCAATATTAAGCAATTTTTGATTAATTTTTCATCTGTTACTTTCACTTGTTTAAATAGTAATGCTGCTGACATTAAAAGCCCTAACATAACAGCGTCATTTTTCAAGACAGGCTAACTTCAAAAGACTTGCTGGGAGATGATGAAAGGATGCAGCAAACTTACAAGGAGTCAGTCTCCAAATTCATCATTCAAATAAAATAATAGTTGGCTCTGCAGATCTCTTTCGAGCGTGAATCGCTGTGCCCAAGCACTGCACATTTATCCCAGATAGAGAGGTAGTGCTGCATGGGGCCCCTTCACGGCTCTGCAGGTCTTGCACAAGGTAATGAAAGGGCTCCCAGCAGCATCTGGTATCAGTTTCTTCTTTGCCGTGGCAAACTGCTGGTGTTATAATCAACTCTCCATGCCATTTGTTTTTTTCTTCCTTTGTAGTCCTTGCGAGAGGTTTCTCTCTCAGATTTTTGATTTACTGTTGGGTTATTTCTTTGTAGTTTTGTGGTAATCTCTGACAAATGGCCAGTACTTTGAAGTTTACTCTTCAGAAATGGTTTCTTGGGATGGGGGAAACGGAGAGACCAAAGTTCTGTTGATTCTGGGTCAGCCCAAAAGAAGAATGATACAGCATTGAATACAGGGGGATGCAAGTTCTCACTGGAACCTGAGGCCTTATGTATCTGCTGTTTGGTCTGTGAAGAAGGACTCAGTGTCAGTTCCAGGTATCATCATTTTGTCAGTCAAGTCAAAGGCTTTGGCTCCTGTTTTCTGGCTCACTCAAGAAAACAAAGTGGATCAAGGTTTTGAAAGCTGACTTATAACAGTGTACTTTCTAGCTTTTTCAGAGGTCTCAGGATCTCACCTCTTCCCTTCACCCATGTATATGGACCTGTGAGTTTATCTGCAAATGAGGTCTGTGCCAGTGTTTTGATAGAAGTTTCTCCTAGCTGAGGTGGACCCATGATCAATACATGGCTCTATCACTCTTTGCTTCCTTTGATTTGGTGTTTTAGAGCAAAGGTGCTGACAGACACCACCACAGTACAGTATTCATATAAATGCTGCCAATAAAAGTTTGTTCTCAGATCTGGAAGACCATGTGGGAATGGTGTACTATGTTCATTACATTACCTTCCATTTGACCAGGAAAGGATCATCTTGTACACCTACTTGTAAACCATCCCAGATAGCATCAGTAACATCCTTAATGATCTCTAAAGTCCTTTTATAGCAGTCCGTGTTTAGAAGATGTAATTGCCCTTGAACAGGGACCTGGCAAGTTTGAAACATCCCATCTTCTGCTCAAGGAAATGCTACCAGGCCTTTACTGTATGCTTGTCTTCCCTCTTCCTGCAATAAAGAAGGAAGAGAGAAAAAAGGAAATGCCTATGGAGTCTTTTTCATAATAATACAACTACTGAGCATCTAAAGGAATTGCCACACAGCAGGCTTCAATCAAAGAAGAGGTTGTTTTTCAGACAATGCAGACTCAACCAGCAGAGAGTTAAAATGATAAACATAGAGGACTGATGAATTGGCGGCCACTAAACAGTATCCAGTTCAGAAAACTGCCCTCTCACTGAATCTTGGAAGCCTGGAGGCTATGGCAGAGGAAGGATCACCTTGTTTCCATAAGTTTTGCTTTTTAGGAAACAAGGTGATAAGCTAGTGGGTCAGATGGAATCTCCCTGTGACCCAATGTAACTGTTCTTCAGTTCTTTAATTCTTTTGCTTTTGCCAAGGCTGTAAAGCAAGACTGAGTGTTTACATAGTGCTTTGTTTTGTTTCTGCACGAGGCTCTTGTTTTCTGTGTTTCACACTCTGTCTTGGACACAAAGTTGGGTCATGATTTTTCTAAGTTACCAAGGATGTTTCAGAGGAAGAAATGCATTGAACCCCTTAGAGTGCTTTCAAAACCTCCATCTAAATGTTTAGGAGCTAAAATCAGTTATAAATAACTTCTTGCAATCTGAAGAGTTGATCTGCTTAGCAAACGGCTCCAGACTTCAGGTTCATGCATGTCCAGGCCTAGTATTCAGACACAATCTCTAAAATAAAGTTTCTATCAACCATCATGTTAAACCATTCACACTGCAGGAAGCCAAGGGGTGTTGCTTCTTCCTGAGCAGACAGTTGCTCCACCATCACCAAACTCCGAAGCAGCTGTTGTTAAAAACAGTTCAGCCCCACTACTCCCAAACCACTCTGAGGACTCCTCAGAGGCTGTCTGCCCTGCGCTGGGTGCCAGCCTGCAAACAAGCAAGAAGCCATTCACCTCTGTTTTAGCTGCTGGAGTACAAGTTAAATGTCAGCTCCTTCCCCCAGGAAGGCTACTTGTCCTCCCTGCCCGGGGAGTGCACTCTTTACTGTGGGATGGGAATGCAATAGTAGGGTACAGAAGTCTCCATTTTAGAGCTGGTCCAAGAGGAGTCCCTTCACATGACAACTCATGGCAGGAATTAATACAGGACTTATAAAGTCCTTAATAAAGGACTGCTATCTTTGCAGGACTTCTTTTTAATGGAATAATTTAATTTCCAGTGTTCACAGCTGCCTGGAACACAGTTATCCTTTGAGTTTGCCTGTAGGAATGCGGAGGATTTATGTAGCATACTCAGCGATCAGAAGGGAATAGCATTGCTTTGATCTTGTTTTTTTATTTTGCAGTAGGTGACAATATGCAAGACTGTATAACCTACATTCAGAGAGACAGTCACTTTCCTTGTGTTTATTTTTATATTGTGTCTTCTTCAGTTTCAGTAGATGACCAAAATTGTTTTGTTTCCCTTTGTTGTATGATCAATTGACCAATGTAAAATCATGAAATGCCTTTTTAGAGAACAAAAGGTAGCCTGTTTCCTACTGATAAAATAGCTGTTTTAGCACCTGTAAATCTGTTTTGCATTTAGTGGAAAACTTTATTCCATGCTGATAACAGGATCAGAAAATGGGCTTTGACAGCATGTTGTGATTTTACAGTATCCAGGGGTAAAACTTGAGCTAATTATGAGCACATGGCTTTCAAGAGTCATACTTTTATATTTAACTCCATAAATCTTGCTAAGTGAAATCCAAACCTATGTCTCCAGCATTTGCTAATCATTAGGTTATTAATTGGTTTTGCTTCTTTATTCATACAAGCTGGGAGTGTTTGGAGTTTTGTTTTTAAAGTAATGGCAGCAAAAAAATAGGAAGTACTTTCTTTCCCCCCTGTAACTTCACAGGAGGTGTTTCTGCTGAACTACTGAAGCTAAAAAACCTGTTGGCCTCCTAAACAAAGGCCTCTGTAGAAGAGTTTTTCAGCAGTGCAATTTAAATGGTGTCTAGTTTCAGCCCAGAATACCAAGGTCATAATTTTAGGCCATAGATGGCTCTCCCAGATGTCTTTGGTCAAGTTAATCACAGTTTGCCTGAAGGTTGCGCTTTCAGGTAATCCATCAAGGCATAATTGTAAATCAAAACCTTCTTCCAGCTCAATAAGTAGCATATTTTCAGTTTGTGTTAAGACTGACATTGGACAGGAACTTAAACTGGTTTAGAATATTAAGCTATATTATTGGTTACTCTCATTTGTCACAAATATTTTTAGAAAAGTATGTTTTGATAATTGCTATCAGAAAGTTCCTTGTGGATTTTTTTATAAAATCCTATTTTAAACTCAGTTAGGAATTACTATATGGTCTTTTTAAGCTTTCAGCCAGTATTAATACTCATTGTTTAAGCTACCTACTGCTTTAGTCCACTCTAGACAGAAATATCATATCTTGGCCTGATGCTTCCATCAGAGCAGACCTCAGACACACAGTGTTTTGATTAACTGAGCGTGCAAGATTTGTGGCTGTGTATAGGAGGCCAAGGCCTGAAGTGGGATGGAAATATGTGTCTGAATGGGATGGGGGAGTTGTCAGCATTCACGGACCGTTCACCACCCATGTTCATGTTCAAGGAAGGTTACAAGGCAAAGGTGGTGGGAAAAGCTGTGGACACATGGAAAAACATAGACATCATGAGGTGCTAGAAGAGAAATCTCCACTAAGCCCTTCCAGTCGATTGTCCTGTGAGAATACACACTCTCTCCCTCAGTTGATCCTACTTTTGGGATCTGTTGTAACTTTGGTCTTCTGACAAGAGCAGACGTGACTTTTGGCCTGAAAACTAAAAATCACTTTGCACCTGAAGTTAACCAGCATGAGAATTAAAACCACCATTCAATACAGCAGAGTGATGCCCCTCCATGGTTTAAGTCAAGAGTAAGGAATACTGTATCTACTTCAAACCATGGGGGGGGGGGGGGGGGGGGGGGGCGCACACGTTTTAAATAGATAGTAATTGCACAAACTGGAACTTTGCTGGGATGCTGAGACCAGCAGGCTTGTGACATGTGCCATGGGTGCCTTAGTGCCCAGCTATGCTGTGACCTTGGTTTTGGGCCTTGCTCCAAAATGCAGCAGCAGTCTGTGGTTTGCCCCATTCTCACTTTCAGTAGAATATCAGGTGACTGTGTTTAACTGATGGTGTGACTCTATAGATACATACATACCTTACACTGAGCACCCTAACAAATTAATGTAACAAGCATAAGGAGAGCTGCAGCTCCAAGACTTCAGATTCACTTTGAACTATATTTACAGTATGCACTGTCAACAGTTTCCCTGCCAAAGCCATAAACTATCTCAGCAGGATAGACCAAATACACCTCTTTACAGGGGACATGAGTCTCCACTTTGTATTTCTCAGCTATAATATGGAGGGACAGAGACTTAGCTGGTGCAACTCATCATAGATCCAGGGCAGCCAGGGAAGCACCTGATTCCTATTAGCTGCCCCCCAGGAGAAAGACCAGAGCTGAGGGGAGAAGACAAAATGTAAACCCTGTGAAAACATTTTCTGAAACCTCTTGTGAATTACACTGAGTAACACCACAGCATCCAAGTTTCCATCGAATGCCAAAATCTTTCCGCTGGAGATTAAAGTGACAGTTTTAAAAAACCCAACAAGATACAGAAATACAAACTTCAGATAAATGAAATTATTTGGTTTTAGACTAATTAATGCCAATGTTTAATCTCCAAATTCCATCATATGCCACAGGATCGCTGAGCTTTTATAGATTGGGGCAGTGCAAAACACATATCTAAGAAAATCTTGCCAAAATCCCTGGCAATGCATCTTTTCTTTTTCTTTTTTTTTTTTTTTTCCTTCTAATCCTTGTTTTGCACTTGGTGTTCATGGTAACAGTAACAGCTGTCAAATGTGGCTTCAGGCTGTCTGACTCCCTTGGGAGAATTTATGTGTTTTTCTACTTCCTTTCCTTATTAGGAGGCAGGAATCTGCGACACCTATTAGAACAAGTATGCATAAAGGGTAATGACTGTGCAATTTATTAGTGGTCTGTTCTCCTTCAAGCAAGCCATCAACCATAAGCACACAGTGTGTGCCAGGGATCACGGCTAAGTACAATCTTGCCGTGCAGCAGGTGGGCAGCAGCAGAGCTCTGATACAGGGAGAAGTGTGGCAGGGGAGGTCAAATGCTGGTCCACTTAAATAAACATCTTAACTGAATATGAGCGAAGAGAAGACAGAAGGGATGGTGGTGTTAAATGTTAAATGTTTAGCTTGAAGCCCCAGGTGAGGAACACAAATATCAGAGGGCCAGATCCTGTAATTTTGTGCCAAAGTCATTAAATTCCACCAACAGTCACAGTGCCACTAGTGCTGCAGAGTCCAATGAGCACTTCTCAGAAGGTAATGTGCCTACAGAAGTCTGTCCAGTAAGAGTAAGTGAAATAATGAGAGCTCAGCATGGTCTGATACACAGTATAGTTATCCTGAGGTATTAGAATCCTATTCACTCCTGTTTAACAAAACTTTTCCAAAAATGAAAGGTAGGAGTTCTGGTCTAGAAACTAATCACAGACAGCAATGACCAGCATTTTAAAAGAGTGGAGAAGTTAGCAGACTCCATCTAATTTTTGAAAATGAGGAACCTTGATTTATATTCCTTATGCTGGAGGACTTGAATGCAAGGGGTTGGCTCTGCCCAAGTTCAGAAGCATTCACATCTGGCCTTTACCCTGGCCCATCTCTAATCTTGCAAGCCACATATGGCCATTGCTTAGAGGCACTGTTCTTCCCAGTCCCATGGCACGCTGAGGTAGTTCAGTCTGAAGGTGAGAATCCTGATTTTATTTAAACATGACGTGGCTTGGGTATTTGTGTATACTGCAGTCCCTTGCACAAGTAGATAATTTTATTGGATAATGCTCTGGCTCTGTTATCTAACGGAAGTGTGGGAGGAGGAGGAAATAAAAAGCAGAGATTCACATCCACGTCTCCAAGAACCAGACCAATGGCCTGAGAGCAAAATTAGCAAAAGCAATCAATTTCTGTAGCAAGATTCAGTCTAACCAGTCTCAATCTGTTATTCCAATAAATGTCACACCCATTTTACATCACTGTAGAGAAGGATGCAAAATAATTGCCCTGAACTGCTGATGTATAAACAAGTGTAGGCTCAAACACATTGACTCCATCAGATAACATACATCAGTAAGAACAGCAGGACACTGCTCATATTTCATTGGGTTAGAATATTCTACCAGCAAATCTGTACTAATTAATATAATAATATTATATTATTATATTATATTATAAACATGCCTTAAGTGTTTAATTACCTGTCTCGTTTGTAGGCAGCTGGAAGAACTGGCATGCGAGTCACGAAACCTCTAGCTAAGCAGAAGATCTTGCTTATCATGACATTTAGCTAGTTTGCTGCCATGCAGTCCATGTACAGGCAAAATAAGAACAGTGATGACAATAACACCTGAAAATTCAGATTCTTTAAAGTTTTCTTTTTTTTAGGAAAATACCGTCATGAAAATACATTAATGTACAGCAGAAAAATGAGATTTAAAAAAACCTGATAAATTAAGACAAACACAAGGAATTGGGAAGGAAAGAGGATCATGGGAAAGCCAATTCTGATGCAAACCAAGCACATATAGCACACAGTTTTGCCTATTTTTGCAGTTTGCCTATACAGCTATAAGACTCATCAGGACCTACATGATACCTCTTTGTTTAGGCATTCTCACTGATTAAATCTTGGTCTTCAAGCTAACAGCTAAACCTGCAGGCAGCAGGGATAATGTCATTGATCTATCTAATTAAGAGTTTGGAAGTCTGAACATAGGTAAAGCAGTCAGATGCCATAGAGATGAATAAAAATGCATGCAATGCAGTAATAAGAATAACAATTCTTTTTGGTAACTGGATGGAAGGAAATGATGCAGTTCCACCATGGCTTCGTCCATAGGATGGCTGTATTATTAGATATCTTCAGTTATCTTCACTGCTATCTCTGCATTTTTAGGAACAGTAAGGCTTAGGGTGCGCTGACTCTGTGCTACCTCTGCACCAGCCCTTGCATGTCTATGCCTGGTGTTGCTTTTCAACAGGCTGTGTACTGTGGAATATGTGGGTCCAGACACCACGTCACTTACATCAGGGAAAACCTACGTGTGTCTTGTCCTTCCTTTCCACCCCTTCTATGTTGGGTGCCTTGCCATAAGGCAAAACCTAGCACAGGTGATGTGTGGATTGCTTGGTAGGTGTTGCCAGAATATCCCATTCTCTTACATACCAGTTCAGAGGTCACACGCTATGTGTTTTCTTTGCACTATGGCTATTACAGTTAAGTGTGATAATTATCAAAATGCCTCTGCATGCTTGAGGGGGTGAATGATGAAGGAAGGAAAAGAAGGGCAGTGAATGATCTTCAGTTTTCACCAGTGCAAATGAGGGCAAGGCACAACCCTCTTTCTGTTAGAAGGTATTTTTCTTTCTCTGGGTGACTTTCCAGCATGGAGGTGGGTATTGCCTCAGCCACTTAGGTGTATCCTGACAACACTGCTGTCATTTGCAGTCTCTTTGCAAGTATTCTACACCAATCCAGCCAGCACTGTAAACCAAGTTTCTTGAGTGAGTACTTCTCACCCAATCAATCCACGCATATCAGCAGCAGGTCTGTCAGGTCCAAATATGGATAGCTGGTAATGAATGACAATAAAACTATTCCATGTATTAAAAATATCTTTTTGGTAGCCCAGAAATACATGTTACCCTTTCCCCTCTTTCAGCCAAAAGTACAGAATCTAGACAGTGCCTGCCTTAACCATCATAGGAGGCATAGTTTTTTTTTTCTTTTTTTTTAACCTTAGTCTATAGGTTCCAACTCAGACAGAAGGAAGACAATCCTGAAGGTCTTTTGGTCTTAAGGTTACTATATTGTTGTCTTTTATCTGTTTTGCCAAAGAATCCAAATGATGAGAATGACAGCTTAATCGAAAAAGGATAAGAGAGTAAGAATTTCAAGGATGATGCTGGTAGCTAAGGTCTCATTTCAGGAATTAGATTAATTTAATGATCATAAAGGACACTGTAATGACAGCCCTCAGGACAAGGCCTCTCTCTATTCGCAGAACAGGCTCAGCTCTTGCAATGTTTTGGCACCATTACACGTTTTATTTGCTTGTCAAAGTACACCTTGTCGGCAGAATCTGTTTAAGGATGTTTTGTTTGAATCATAGAATCATTTAGGTTGAAAAAGACCCTTAAGATCATCAGATCCAACCTTTAACCTAGCATTGCCAAGTCCACCACTTAACCATGTCCCTAAGTGCCACATCTACATGTCTTTTAAATACTTCCAGGGATGGAGACTTAACCACTTCCCAGGGCAGCCTGTTCCGATGCCTGACAACCCTTTCAGTGAAAGCATTTTTCCTAATAGCCAACCTAAACCTCCCCTGCAGCAACTTGAGGCCAATTCCTCTCATCCTATCACCAGCCACCTGACAGAAGAGACCAACACCCACCTCGCTACTACCTCCTTTCAGGTAGTTGTAGAGAGCGATAAGGTCTCCCCTCAGCCTCCTTTTCTCCAGACTGAACAGCCCCAGTTCCCTCAGACGCTCCTCATAAGACTTGTGCTCCAGGCCCCTCACCAACTTGGTTGCCCTTCTCTGGACACGCTCCAGCACCTCCATGTCTTTCCTGCAGTGAGGGGCCCAAAACTGAACACAGGACTCGAGGTGCGGCCTCGTCAGTGCTCGGTACAGGGGGACGATCACCTCCCTGCTCCTGCTGGCCACACTGTTTCCCTCTTGTCACACTATAATCCCTCTTTTCAAGAGCCTGACTTTATCCCCATATGCACAGGACCTGAAAAGAGAGTTCACACAGCTGGCACTGAGCTTTACCATCAGGACTGTAGCTTCTCCCTGATCAGGTAGAGGAATTAAGGGAAGTCCCCCAAGGGAGAAGCAGCTGGTGACTCTGTACTGCACAGGGGGGGTGGCACAGGACATGAAGGGGACAACCTCCCGTGGGGGACAATGCCAGGGACAGCCAGGGAAGCTAATGCTGGTTTTGTGCCTCTATCTGCCATGTGCCAGCAGGACTGACCTCTGACAGACAACACACCAGTGGGGACCAAGCAAGCAATCTGTAGCTTCTTGGCCACCAGACTGTCAGGACAGTGAAAATTTGTGATTGCTTCTGGTTTTGACTGGATCTGAAGTGGTGATATGGAAGTGTAAAGGCTTGTATCCCACTACCAGATCCCTAAACCATTCAGTGTCTCAAGTGAGCTCACAACTTACCAAGTAAGATCATCTTTAAAAATGGATTTGGTATCTGTCTCCTAACAAATTCTGTATACACACAATATATACAACAGTAAAATATGTGTTTATATAAAATATTACATTTCGCATCGATATTTATATTCAAGCAAGCACAATTTCAAATATAAAGACTACACGTGTAATGTATGTGTATAGTACATTGACAAGATTTACGTAAACATTATACTACTAGGATAAACGTACAGATGTTCTCAGTGTACGTAGACATTCTAAGATTAGCAGTTAACAGAGCATTACTATTGGGCTTAGCTGGTAAAAGGTATAAGCATGTGAGTTAATAACCCTCCACAGTCCCAGTCTGTGACAGTGGAAAAATCAAAAAAGAAGGGAATAAGTCAACTTCCCTCTCAGCCTGTGAAAAATCCAAGCATTGATGCAGGACCGTAACACACACTGACTTCAGATATCTTTATGGTTCAGATTTGCCCTCAGATGAGCATGCATTTCTTGCACTTAACTCTTCTCTGGTAGTTCCACCTTTTCAAAGGACATCCAAAATAGTCTTAGTTTTTCAATCTGCCCAACTTCTTTCCTGCATATATGCGTGAGCTGGGTGGTTATGCAGGATGTGAACAGAAAATATGGGGACCTGGCTGTGAGCACAGAGTAAAGTGCAGAAGATTAGAATCAATTGCTATTTTGGAAATTTTAGCTGCCAGTTTTGTAAGTACTAAAATCCCAACCAACCTGTTCAGCTAATGTTCTCAGCCATATTGGATTGTTCTCTAAATTTCAGCCCAGTTCCTGTCCAACTTTGTTCAATCACTTCAATGGTTTTATTAAATTTACCTCAAAGCAAAACATTCCTAGTTCAAATACTCCCCACAGACTGCATGCTCCTAGGAGACACTGCCAGCCCTTCCTATCCCAGGCACCAGAGAATGGACCTCTGTGTCTCTAAATCCCCTTGCCTATTTGCAGTCTGGCTTCTGGAGCTCTGCACTCTAGGAGAGCTTGCTAGGAGTCCTTTTGCTTGCTTTTTTCAGTGCATAAACCTGCAGTTCCACTGAAAAGCAGGGGAAGCTGAGAGAGAGGGGCCAGGATTTTTTCTAAATGCAAATGTGTAGAGGTGCACCTTCCACTGGGCAAAGATGGCCCAAAACATGGAGAAGTTGTGACCCCCCATGAACTCAAGAGAAGCTGTGTGCTTCTGACAGGTGATCCCTGTTTTGCCGTTGTGACTAATACAATTACAATATTTACATCCTCGTAACTTTGTTTTTTGCCAGAACAATTACTTCCTATAATTAAAATCCCTGTGGTCATTTGGCAGCTCTTACATTAGCCAGAGAGATGTTTATGCACTGCCTCAAGTATTAACAAGACAGAGCTGCAAGCCAAAGCACACTATGATTTAAGAGGGTACCTAATTTTTGTGTTTATGTTTCTTTTTATATGCAGTGAAAATGTAGGTATTAGAAGGAGACCGATATCCTTGTTATTAGCCTTTTGAACATCATGCTTACTATTTACTTTGATAAAATTGGCAGGTGATGGTTAAGAAAGGTAGCTTCACAAGCACCCTTGGCTCGACCTTTTGCCTTTCAGTGACAGCCTATGTGGGATGGAAAGGATCAAAAGCCAGAGAAAGCAACTGTATAAACAGTTCAGGTGGTAACTGGCTTCATTAAGCAGCAGAATATTTTAAGACTATTGATAATATTTAATTAAGCAGACCTGGCCTTATTTCATCAAGCAGACATTACTAATACTGAAGTCTTTTTATAGCATACATTTAATTTAGACACCCTCCCCGGTGATTGAAGTAATGTAGGGTCTGGTTCTCATTTATGCCTAGTCTCTATATGAATACTAACTTTCTAGCCATAAACAGCCAGTGGGCTTATTGCAGGCATCAGAGGGCATGTGATCCTTATGGAGGGATTTGAAACCTATAAATAAAACAGCATTAAAGAGTCTGTACGTCTACTCTGCAACAAAGGACGAGGAAACAGAAGAATGCTGGCTCTTTCTCTTTATTGCCTTTTAAGAAGTAACAGCAAAATGTGAAACTCAGTGCACCACACAAGACATCTCTAACAAAATGCATTTGATATTTAGAGCTGAAGGAATATTTTCTCCTCAAAGGAGCAATGACAGCTAAGCATTTCTTCAGAGCACTTCAGGCTGTTGTTTTAAAAATAAAAAGAGCGTTTCAGTTCTTCAAAACAAAATAGTTTGTCTTTTTTAACAAAAATGTAAACTCTTATCATGAAAATTTCTATTTAACATCATTTTGTGGCCAACAAACATTGCAGTGGATACTGTTGCATCGTCCATTCCAATACTGAAATGTTAAAAAAAAAATGTTTATCACACCAAAACACTCTTCTGGAATTATATGTTTCAAAACAGCCTTTGCTTTAAGAACTAAAACTCCACATATTATTAGTAATGCAATAACTTTTAGAAAATATTTGGCATCTGCTTGTGAAATGTCACTTTTTCCAAAGTTTTTCTCCTAAATACTTCAATACACATAGGACGCAGTCTAATTACTTTCAGCATTTACACATTAGAATGGAATGACTCTGAAGAAGCTGTCTATTGCCTCGGGTAAAGAATATAATATTAAAACTCTTAAGGAGTTCCTACCATATTTAACCCTTTAATAAATTTCCTTAAATGCTATTTTAAAAGTTTTAAATGCTTGTGAAGCAGATCGGGAAGAAACCCAAAGCACCGATTGACGTTAGAGCTGTATGATTAGAAAATTAGCAACTTTATTTGGGCAAAGTGAAGTCAGCTTCCAGTTCAGTCCATTTCAACACTTTCCCAGTTTGCACTGTAGGGCCCTGAACTGGTTTAATCTCCCTGTATTTTCCCTCTCTGATGCCCAGCCTCCCCACACTAGAGTATAGAAGAGGATCTGGGGAAGCCCAGGGGAAGGAGAACTGACAAGTTCTCTGAGAAAAGCAAATTAGGATTCTTTTGGCGCCTTGCTGAAGAAAAGGGTCTGCAGTTAACCTTAAAAACATTAGCAAGCTTTTGCATCTGTTTTTACTGAAGATTAGCGGTAAGACTTAAAGGCTGCATGGACTCTAGTGTAGGCTGATAAGCCTCAGAAATATCTTCCTGCCTTTTCTCCTAAAGGCTGAGGAGACATTTCTCTAGTGTTATTCCTGTGGAGCCGAGATAAGCTGGAAGGCCAGAGTGAGTCTGGTGTATTTATCAGTCAGTGAAAACCTCGGCTCAAATGAAACACTAGTTCAGAAGCTCATCAATCACTTTTTCTAGTTTCCAAGAGATAAGCCAGGCAATGTTTATTAAGAGCAGTTATTGCACCACTGAAGTGTAGTTAAAGAGACATACTGTTCATGATCACCAGCTGTGTTATGTGTCATGTTATGAACAGACTACTTTTATATAGATGTTCTGGGGTTGTGCTCTACCTATATATTGTTTCTGAAGCTGAAGACGGCTCCGAATTAAGGTAAAGGCTTGCATTTATCACCATTTATCAGTTTAATGATCAGCCGTGTTAGTATCCCAAAGTGCTCATTGCATCAATCTTGCAGGGGCCCTTATTCTCCCTTGCCTCCCCTACCTGTGGGAAGATAGGAGAGGCTTGGGATTTATTGTGATCCTATCTTGCAAGTTCACTACTGGTCAGTACCATGGTTCACACTCATCTGAGCATAGCTGGAGGACAAGATCTAACTCCTCAGAGGAGCTGCTGCCTCCAGAACTGGGGAGTCCTGAGGTAGCCCAGAATTTTAGTCCCGCTCCATCAGCCTGGCTCCAAAATGGTGGAGCGGGGGGGGGGTTAGCCTTTTTCTGATTTTTTAATCACCTGGTGAAATCCCTCAGCAGGGTTTAAATTCTCACTTAGATCATGCCAAATGGCCCAAATGATCCAACAAGAAAGTTTTCATTTCCTTTGACAACTGACAGGTCCTTTCTGGTTTGGGGTCTGCCTATAATGCAGTGCAATAAGGTGCACCCTTACTGCCACATGATGCTCTCCAGAAAGTTTATTCCTGGTAGAAAGCATCCTCTCGAATACACCTATATGGAAAAAGTATAATTTCTTTTGCTTTGTTTGCCTCTGTGTATATCTTTTACCTGTTGATCCATTAGCTCAGTTCTCCATCTGAGTTATTTACTGACCTTTCAAGTACCAAAGTATTCAGTGAAACAACAAGTCCAGCTGCCCACGGGAATTCTTCCCAGCAGACTGCAAATATTTTTTCCAGTTTTATTTTCTTTCTTCATCAGCTGGCAGACAGGGCATAAGTTGGCATAAGTTCCACAGAGAGCAGGTTTTTGTGTATGAATATAAAATGCAATGAGGGGCTTGTGCAGCTCTGTGATCATCTTTTCAAGTAATAATAATTAAAAAAAAAAAAAAGATTATGTCCTTCTTGTCTGTCTAAGGACTAGAGAGGCTTCCCTTCCCATAATAGCCAGGGGAAGAGGGGGCCCAGGGCTCCATTGATTGTGCACAATGGGACTCTTCTTGCAGTGCTTCTCAGGGCAGTTAAGAAAGTCAGCTATTACCCAGAGCGATGAAAGGGCTAAAGATGGGAAACCTGAAGGGCCATGAATAAAACCTGTCCCTGTTAGGAAACCAGCCTCATCAGTCTCTAATCAGTGAGGAACCGGCTGTGCTGCCAGGGCCTGAAATATTTAAATCCCGGTGACAGACAAGATGTAAGCTGTGTGAGTCTGTGTTTCAGGCTGCTGTCAAGGAGGAACTGTTTGGTTTTGTGAGAGGAATGAGCTGAGAGAGTGGAAGAAGAGGGGAGTCAGCAATGGAGTTATTAATTATTGTACTTTGCACAGCCTTCTTCTCCTTTCTTAGAAAGTCATAATTTAGGCACAGGCAAAAGGGTCCTGCTGCCAGTGTTGATCCAGCCGTGATCCTCAAAGATGTCTGCCAGCCTTCTCACTCCCTTGCAGCCCTGATGGGGAGGAAAATCCAGCTCTGTGCCAAGCAAGGGGCCCCAGTATGACGGCTAGAGCAAGGTCACTAAAAATCTAAAAACAGGGCCAAATTCCAACATCACTTAACTCTTGTTAAATACTTAAATCTAGATGTGCTCCGCTCTGCTCTCCAGTAGACACTGAAGCCACTCTGGCTCTTTTCTTTCCTCAGAGTCAGTCCCCACTTCTCAAACCTCGCCTGCTTGGTGTTGTCCTCAGAACTCACCAAGAAGAGTTGGTGATGCTTTTTGTAAAACGGAGCTGGTTTAGCAAAGGAACACCTGTTGTCTGCAAGAGATAATGCAATGTCTTTCTCTTACAAGAAGAAAAACTGTGGAAAAGGTAGCTAAGGAAGCAGGCAAAAGTTGTCATCATTTTACCCTGAGCGACAAGTGATTATTTCCAGCATCTGAAATCTAAAATACCACTTCTGTGGCTCACAGAATCCAATAGAAATTAATCACTTCTATGCTCATTTTTTCAAAGTGGTAACTGAAGCTGTACCTAGAGTTGTAGGTCAGACACCAATCTGAGTTTGTACAGACAAACATTGGATAATTGTGCAAACAAGGCAGATCAGGGCATACTTCATGGCCTGCTAGAGAATATATTTTAAAATCTGGTCATTATTCACTTGTTATTACAGTGCAATTTGGATATGTCTGTATTGTTACCAACTCACGCTTTTGCACTGTGATAATAATAATTAACCACACAGTGGTGGCAAGTAGATGCCGGGAAAAAGAAATTTCTTACTTTTTGAGTTGTGCTTATTTTGCAAAGTCTACCCCTTTTCAATTCCATATTTGTCCCAAAAGAAAGCAAAGTATAGGTTAGGAACACATTTTTGACAATTAAAGAAAATATTTTCTTTTGGTTAAGAGCAGGATGCTACCATCTCAAATGCAGCATGAAGTCACCCTGTGAACTCCTCTCTGCGGCTTTTGGGAAAGGAAAACCATACTTGCACTACAAATTATTATTATGGTAGAGCATGCACTGTGGTCCATGTCCAGGATTTCCAGATATTGAGTAGTCCATGCTGAAATTCTTTGCAGCCATAAATCTAGCATGCCCCTGGAGCGAATCAAATTTACTGCATGCTTACAGCAGCCAGAGATGCTTAGGCCCATGGAAAACAGTGTGTCCTTGTGCTAGACACCTTGCAAAGACAGAATAGGAGGAAGCATCTGCCTCTTGGAGATTAAAAACAAAATAAAAAAGAGTAATAAAGAGTGAAGGAAGAATATATGTGGAATAAGCACCAAGGGAGGGACTGAAAGGGATTACAGGAAACAGCCATGCTGAATGAGGAAGAAAAAGTCCATAGGGATACAAGTAATGATTAGTCCTGCACAAACTTCTTGCTGCAATGGCTCTTGCCAGCTATTCCACACAGGTTTTCCCAAATACGAAACAGCTACAAAGCACAATGACTCCATGCGAGGCAGTACCTTTTAAAGATTAAGAATGCTTTGTGTTTCCTAGGACCAGAGGAAGTTAGAGAGGGCTGGAACACGCCTAATTTCTTCTCTCTTGCCCAAATACTGTTGGGCAGAAGACAGAGCAAGATTGGCATATCCATCTCATGCAAGCAAACTTTTTTGCAACTGGAGAGGATTGGTGCACTTTTAAAGATCTGGCACAGATATCTGAAAATAACGGCCAGAGCAGTATTTGCTTGTTTTTTTCACCTAACATTTTGTCTCCCTTTCTAACTGTGTTATAAAATGACTGTAGAAATACAACACTTAAACTGCTCAGTGACCAAGCCACAGCTTCTTGTTTATATAATGGCTTCAGAGCAAAAGGAGCCTTGCCAGAGATGTAGACTTCAGCTCTCAAGTGTAGTAGCACAGAGATCACTGTTTCAGGTGGCTTAAAACCAAACACACAGTCTAGAGAGACTGTTGACAAAATGGCTTGTGTTGGTCCAGATGCAACCAAGCAAACACTGAATGGCCACACAGTCCTTCTGTCATGCAAGATCAACACTGCTGCAGAGCTCTGGCATCTGGGAGAAAAAGTGATGTGAAAAAGCAAGGACAGAAGCAGCAGTGGGTTGCTGGAGCTGGAGGGCAGGGGGCTGATAGCAACCAGAAGACAAATGCTGTTAGGCAGCACAGAGTCACCACATAGTACAACTGGTTATATCGCAAATAGTATGAGAATTAGGACTAGGGAACTGGTACCTAAGAATCAATGTTCACAGCTTTCATATGGATCCTTAAAATATATGCCTAATATACAGCTTCTTCCTTTGCATGTCATCAGTTTCCTTGCTTTTCATATCTGAACCTAGAGCTGATTTTCTCCCTGTCCTATTGAACATGTAGACAGTATTGAGCTGAAATACTGTGACTGCTTGTCCCTTTCCAGAGATTGTATCCCAGTGTTCATGTTAACAGAAAGTTCTGGAGGGACATAAGCTATATATTCAAATTACATCACCTAGACTTTGACTGCAAATTCCTAATCAGCTGGGAATGAAACGTGCCTTTTGACTAGATCTCTTGTTTATCCAGACTTTGAGCTCCTCATCTGTTCAGACTTGATCCACTGAGAGGAAGGTGAGACCAAACTTGAGAGAACAGCCCAAGCCCAGCAGCTGACTTTGGCCGTCTGTGGCATGGCCTTTCTTGAGAAAATACCTGACTTGAAAGGTAGAAAGAAGAGACAGCTGGAGGCAAAACACCTATTGTTGGTGAGAGCAACCTGCTGAGGCATCGTCATGGAAAATGCTTATGATGCAGATACGGATCCATCTACACAGGGGAACTGGGCATCTAGTCAGGGCCAACAGGGTCCAGCGCAAGATATTCTGAGGAAAGGAGGCCCCTGATATGTCAAAGCGTGCAGGAAACCCATGTGTAAAACCAATATAGTGCACCACAGCTAATAATAATGGCTGCAGTGCATAAAATCAAGCCCAAAATAGCCTCCACTCTGGGGCGGAGTTGCATGTCATTGGGCATCATAAATAACATCAGGAGTGTCTCCCAAATGTCTCCTCTCCATGAACAGGGCTAGTTTGGGAAACAACAGACTACCTAGGTTTAACCAGCTTTCTTAGGTGCACACGAAACACACTTTGACAGTTTGTGGCAAATATGAGAATTCAGGGTCTTTCGCAGGTTTCTCTTAACTCTGCCCTGCAAAGGCAGCTCAAATTTGTGGATCAAGCAGAGCTTAGGCTACCTACAAAGGATAAGAGGGACAACAGATCCTGTGCAACATGGAGCTAGAAGTGTTCTGCATGCTCCAGAGAGCAGTTGTTTCCTTTTTGCTACAAAGAACTGTGCCTGCAAGCAAGGTTTATTTCCTCAGGCAAAACAGGACTGAATGTCATGCATTTAAGTTTTAATCTGTTTATAGGTTTAAATAGATATGAAACAAGGATTATTCTTATAAGTAAATACTTCAGGCATGATTTTCAAGGTTCCAAATCAGCAAGCCATCCTTCATCATAGCATATGTTCAGTGCCATGCACATCCTAAATAGGAAAAAATGAAGAGTATGGTTTCAGGCTTCACTTAACTAGAGCCTGACTGAATCAGGATAGCAGAAAAACACCTCTTGTCTAGATAACAAAGTCTCTATTTTATTTATAAAAATGCCAATGACAGCAACTTTTTATTAAATTCATATGGTAATATTCCCAAAGATCCCTCCATGAGATACAGATGGAGAAGGTCATTCTCTTCTGCTTTTCAGACAGCTTTAAAAATGAGCAGATGCTGCTCAGTTATGTGCTTGATAAATGCATTTCATTTTATTTCCTGCCATGCATAAACTCAGCTAAAGCCTATCTGGTCTTTGCATGTTGAGGCATGGTATGCATATGTGTATCTAGGTGTATACATGAATGGATAAACTTTATCAGCTGATTTTACATAAAAATAAGAATTGTGCTTTTTATCAGTTTATATTTCAACTCTGATGTCATGCATAATTTTCTTTTGTTTTCCCCTGTTTCTTTAAGTCTCATTTATTTTTTCTTTCTTCATCCTCTCCCTGACTCTCTCCATACACGTCTGTTACTTATGCTCTCTTCCCACCTAAGTTTTCCCTTTTGCCTTTTCCCATCCTTCATTACCGCAAGAAGTTTATATGTGTTTCTCTGTGCCTGCATGGTTTTCTGGTTGGGAAACACATAAATATATGAAATCTTTTCCTTCTTGTCCTGCCATAAACACTGTGTGTGTCCTGCAAACACTTGGTCCTGCTCCTGCTGTTCAGCAGTGTGGGTCTATCATCTGCTGTGGCTGGTCACTGAGCCCAAATAAAGGTGTGGAAACCACAAGCAGCTGCAGTACACAATCACTGTTCAAATAATGGCCTAGGTGGTTGAATCAACCTAGTCTGGAGAGTACAGCATCCCAGAGGGAAGGGGAAGGGGAAGGGGAAGGGGAAGGGGAAGGGGAAGGGGAAGGGGAGGGGAGGGGAGGGGAGGGGAGGGGAGGGGAGGGGAGGGGAGGGGAGGGGAGGGGAGGGGAGGGGAGGGGAGGGGAGGGAAGGGAAGGGAAGGGAAGGGAAGGGAAGGGAAGGGAAGGGAAGGGAAGGGAAGGGAAGGGAAGGGAAGGGAAGGGAAGGGAAGGGAAGGGAAGGGAAGGGGAGGGAAGGGAAGGGGAGGGGAGGGAAGGGAAGGGAAGGGAAGGGAAGGGAAGGGAAGGGAAGGGAAGGGAAGGGAAGGGAAGGGAAGGGAAGGGAAGGGAAGGGAAGGGAAGGGAAGGGAAGGGAAGGGAAGGGAAGGGAAGGGAAGGGAAGGGAAGGGAAGGGAAGGGAAGGGAAGGGAAGGGAAGGGAAGGGAAGGGAAGGGAAGGGAAGGGAAGGGAAGGGAAGGGAAGGGAAGGGAAGGGAGGGGAGGGGAGGGGAGGGGGCATAAGAAGACACCCATTTCAATGGACAAATATATCTCTGGCTGACTATTTTAAATTTAAGAGTACCTTATATTAGACAGTGCAGATACAGCAGCTAAAGCAGTGCACTTCAGGTGGCACACACTTGTTAAAGTTCTTATGAAAGAAACTGTGGTTTCTTTTGACAATTCTCCCCTCTCAGTTGACCTCATGCTGTTGATTCCAAATGTTTGCTCAAGATGAACCTTCAAGGAAATAAATATGCTGTAAATCTAGAGTTTCAACAATAAAGTCTCCAGCTTCTGGAAATGATCTTCCAACTTTCTCAAATAACAAGATTTATGATGAGGAATTTCTTGGGCTTGGCCAGGCATTGAGTGGAACCTCTGGGTAACTGTTATGGAAAATATGTGCTCTGAATCTTGAGATGAGGAGTTGGAGATTGAGAAAGATTCTGCCCTTAAACCTCACTCACATTTGTCTTCCGCCCCCACATCAAAAACCTCTCATATTAATAGTGGGTTACCCTAAATTTTGAATTTTGGCCTTTCATGAAAGCTACATCTGAGCTTGTAATATAATTTCTTTCCAATTCCTTAAGCCTCAGATAATATTTCTTGGGTATTTTTAGCAGCTTTTTCATCAGCTCAAAGTGAAGAGACACCCCAGTTCAAGAGGTGAAGAAGCACCCCTTTCTTTCTGTCTTTAGAAAGGAGAGCACACTAGTATATATAATTGTATACAAATTTCACTATATTTATGTTGATTTGGAAACCACTCCCCACTTCAGTATTTTTAGGAAACTCTCCTCTCCTTTATGATCTGTGTGTTTCACCATGCTCCTCTGAGTGCCTCTCGCTCAGTTTTGCACTTGCCTCAGATGAGGTTTCCTACTAGAGTGCACAATTTACTTCTTCAGGAAAGAAAGCCTCTCCTGGTCTTTCAAGCATTGGTAGGAAGCCTCTGGTGCTCTAGTTCATGGGTTATATTTCAGGTATTATAATACTTCAGTCTATATCTTCTAAATACTTTGAAAATGGCAAAATTAAAAAAAAAAAAAAAGAAGAAGAAGAAAACCTTGAAGAAAATAACAACCCCATTTAAGATGCTTGCTTTAGAAATGTTTCTTTAGGTAGTATTTGCCACTGGAATGCTAACACCAACTTTTAAACCAAATAATGTTACTTTCCTCCCTACCTTTCATTGAAGGCCCAAGATCCATTTAGCCCACTCAACTGTTATTAAATAGTACTAAAATTCTTGTTAGGGAAAAAAATGACAACTTTCACCACAAAACTGAAACCTCCAAGAACGCATTAGCCTAGGGAAAGCTAAACAACCTTCTGGCTGAGCCAAAAGCCTTCTAGAGAGAGGGCAGAAATTTCAGGTTTTAGCTGACAGCTATGAGAAGAGTTCATTTTTATCATTTTTCCAATGAAGGATAAATGAAATGTAGTAAAACAAAAATGACTGTGCTTTTACCTTATAAGAAAAGAGACAGCCTTGTTTCTTTGCTTTATGCTGAGGAAACACCCAGACAGCGGCTTGGGATTTTAACAAGAAACAAAAAAGTTGACTTGAAACCTGAAGGCAAGACCTCGCTAACAGACATCCCTGTTTCCTGCCTCCAGCAGCTCCCAAAACCAAAGCAGATATTCATCCCCACCAGTGGCTGCCCCCCATGCTTCCCACTGGTGCATCCCCAGCTGCCCAGCACTGCATCTGAACCCCCCACTCGCCCTGGCCAAGCCCCTGCCATGCCTGGCAAAGGATGCACCAACCCCCTCAATGGCCTCAGTGGAAACACCCCAAAATGCCCCCAAACAGCGCCAGTCCCTCAGGACCCCTGGTGGGGTTAGCAGAGCCAGCTGACCCCAGTGGCTGTTTGGAAAGGGTCAGGGAGGGATCCAGCAGTGGGGAGACACCCAAGTGTGGGTGAGGAGTAGAAACAAGCCAGTAATTTGCTGGGATGTGGAAGATGTCGATCCCATTTCTGGCTTCTGTGGGGCTTAGGCCACTTGTATGCCCTCCTTTCTCCGGTGCGGGGATGAGCTGCTCTTCCTCTCAGCTGCTGTCAGCTCGGCTTTCCTAGGGCAGAGGTTGTCCCTCTGCTGTGCGGCTGTACCAGGTTACCTCCATAGCTCTCTCTTCCCACCCAACTCCTTTCTTCCTCAATGTGTTTTGGAATTTCCTAAAGCCCTGCCTGCTGGGCTGGGCCACGGCCTGTGCCTTCTTGCCTGTGCTTTGTAGCCCAGTCCAATGAGACTGGGGCTTTTGTGGGACCCCAAGCAAGGATGCCACCCAGCACAGTGTAGTAGCCCATAGCATCAGGCTTGTAATCACCTGCGCTGCCTAGCACAATGGAACCGGCAACTCATATTGGGCCATGAATATCACTGTGAAAATAATTAATACTAATACTAATAAATAATAACAATAATAGTAATAATGCAATTTGCCCAAAATTTGCAGTACTTGCTCAAGCAGTGCTTCCTGGGAATCCTTACTAGGAATCAGCTCAATCACCTGTCAAAAGGAAAAAATAGAAAAGAAGCACTTGGTGCTCAAGCTGATTGGCTTGGGAATGATGAGAAACAGTCAAAAATGAACACACTGTAATGCTCAGCATGTTGTGCTGCATCAGAGCAGATGTGGTGTCTCCAGGGAGCCCAGAGCTTCTCAGTGTCTGTCATGTGAGCTAGCAAGAAATGCTCCCCTGTCCTTCTGTGGCTTTCATTTGAGGATTTTGGCTATGCTGTGCATGATGAATCTTGAGACCATTAGGATGAATTCCTGCATTCTGCATCGTTTCAGTGAGATGTACATTTTCCTCCTAAGGTGTTGTGTTGATGGATGCATCCATCACTAACTAACAGCACAGTATCGTTCTGGATCTTTAAGCTTGAGCTCTATAGATCTTTCATTTCCAATTGGAGTAAACATTGCAGTTTATTTTTGTTCTCAGTAATAACATTTTCTTGAACTAACTCTACTCCATTTTTACTAAATAGAGACCTGAAAGGCATTGTTCAGATTTGCTTTTTCAGGGATGGTTTTGGCCAGATTTACATCTGAGAACAAGTTGAGACTGAAATTCAGGCTTCATGGAAGCAACTGCTGTCACAGATTTAATCTCAAAGCAGTTATTGTCTCAAAACTTCAGGTGTATCCAAATCCCTTCTGGAGTATGAAGGATCTGACCAAGGCAGCAGATGGGGATTATTGCTTTGGATTTGGTCTAAAGGCATAATCTTGGAATTCCATGCTGAACACCTTTAGTATCAAATAGCCCCATTTTTGGCATGATCATAAATTCAAGTTCCAGAGTGCAACAACAACTCAGTGAAATGTCTGAAGTAACTTTTTTTTGATGTGGGCAAGGAGCTGATTCTCCCTCCCTCTCCCATCTTGCAATTTCATTCTCATAAATGTTTCCATTCTAGCAGAAATTTTTCCCAGAAAAATCAACCTCATAGCAGACACTCAACATTTCAGCTTGAATTGTTTGGCAAAGTGATAAGCAACTGAAAGCAGTACTTTTTAATAGGAAAAAGTGTTGCACAGCAGTCTCTGTACCACTCATTATTTTAATCTGTTTGTCTAGCTGTGGTATTGCCAAGGCATTTATTACTAGAATATTTAGGGCACTGGCTAAATGTCAATTGCTTCTCCAGCCTTGCTGCAAAGATTTAGCAAAATAAAAAGGGAAGGTACCCTTCCCTCATGCTTGTTACATACAGGTTTGGCATCACAGGCAAAGCATCTTGTTAAAGTGGGGGTGGGGAAGGCCTCTGGGGAACTCAGTAACTCCCAAGAATCCCAAATGGTTGATCTGAAACACATTTTTCTTCTAAATCTAGAGGTATTTTCAGTTTTCTTCAATTTTTACACTGACTTTTAAAAAGCATTGGATAATACTGTGTTTAATGGTGTTGTAGTTACACATGCTAAGACTAGAATAATTGAGACTCCTCCTTGTGACTGTAATCTGGATTTCCTGGCTGTGTTCCTTCAGCTCATACACTGGTGGTGGAATGCGTTACTCACAAACTAATTAGTGCATCTGAATTTATACATCGTTATTAATGTCTTTGTTTCATGCCAAAGTACATTTGGTGTTTTACAAAGCATGAAAGTGGGCAGTGTCTGGCCTAAGGAAAGGTTGACATGCACAATAGATATGTTTGCTGGAACAAAGCTGCTTTAATGATCAATGGAAAAAGTACTTGGAGGAGAAACAAAGCTTCACTGCCTGCCAGACATAATTAGACAAGAAACACAAGAAAGGCAATTATGGGTCTAGATTTTAGTGGCCTAGGACCACTCAGAGCTAGGTATCCAGTAGAGCTGGCTACATTTACCTCCACACCAGATCAAGAGAGGTGAATTCAGGTGGAAACTGAGGCAGGCGAGAACTAACAAAAGGATGGGGTGGTGGCAGATCAGTCCCAAGTGAGAAAACTGGGAGACTGTTGCCTCACAAAAGAAGTCTGAAGTGTGACAAGGCATAGGAAGGCTGAGTGGCAACCGGGGCCATAAAAAACTGCTGGAGAACTGCTGCACATGACACTCAAAAAGTGGTTTAAGATATGGAATAATGCCAACAGAAAGATTCATGGGGAGATAGTGGGCACGGATATAGTTAATCCAGAAGTTAGATGGAGGTTTCTCATCCTCATGGCATGAGGCTCTGGAACAACCTTCCAACAGAAAGTGAGGGCAGATGGGCACAGGGTTGTGGGATGGAGCCTAGCCAGATATAAGGGAAGTGATACAGCGTAGACCCCAGGGAAGAGGAGCCAGCATTTTTGGAGTCCTTTCCAATTTCATATGCTTTATGGCAATCTGTGAGAATCACTAAACTGTCAAACCGTATGACCTCAAAGGACAGGGGATATTGTACACAAGATATGTAACTTCTATTTCATATATTATATGTACTATGGGGGATACATTACACCCAAATTCCTCCTAATGACAGTGTTTCCAACCTGCGTGCAAAGGATACAACTCGGTGGTTCATCTCCTAATCCCAGCAAGCTTCTAATCTTATTTTTCCCTCCAAGACCCAGCATTTTTTATGAACTCTGACTGCCATCATCTGAATCTGCATGAACCAAAGATCTGGTGCCAGTTTGCCAAACCTGAGGGACGTGGGCTGAGGCGATCTCCTGAATAACACCTTGGATGCCCTCTCATTCCACCAGGCCTGTTCTGCCCACTGGTGTGCAGTGAGACTCGGGAATGAGATTAATAGCTTCCTCTTTCCCTTTTACTTCTTTTGCCTTTGTTGGAAGCATCTAACCTTTAACAGGACACGTGAACTTTGATTTCAGCTGTTTCTTCCTTGCAAGACGTAAGAAAAGTTGTACGCCTCACCTTCTTCCATATTAACAAGGGATAGTTAGTCACAGTATCCCCTTCCATTAACAGAGGGAAAAGAATCTTCTATTTTCAGATATTTGCCTCAATATTTCATTTGCTGTAATTAAAATTTTATTTCAGTGTCCTTGGAAATCAAATAAATTAGCTGCAGTTACAGCATATACTTTCTGCCTTGTTATTGGTAAAATGATACTCACCACATCAGCAGAACGCACTGTGCTGGAAGTGCTCCAGTCCCCTGAGAAACCTTCTCCCAGTTATCATAACATGCAGTCAGCACACACAAACAAAGAATGAGGAAAGCTAAATCTAAAGCAACTCCAGTATCGTGGTTAGAGAATATATATAAATATCTCTTCAATCTTATATTGTCCTTGCCTTTACAAAGACACTTATCCTTTAAAATCAATGGCCAAATAAAATGTCCAAAGGTGGGGTTTTTTTAATTCCTGCTTTTGCCAGTGAATCTGGACCTAGGTCTCGTTCTTAGTCACTGAGTAAATGCTGAGTTGGATCCCTCCATTTTAGCCAGCAAAGGGTGCGGCAAGGCATGATTACTGACTCTTTCACTCTCTCTCTCACATATATTCTCTCTCTCTCTCCCCCCCATATATATATATATATATGCACATGTATACACACACACGTATGTATATATGTATGTGTATGGATGGTTTGTTTTCAGATTTTTAAGTGACTTTTAAAACTACGCAGAAAACCACAGTCACAATTTTTAAACACATGTTATGTCAGGATTTTTGAGTGACCTGTCCTAACAAGATGACAGTCCAGGTAAATCAACATTGTCCCACTGAAGCGAAACCAGAGCAACAGCAGGAAGATTTCTTGAAATAGATACAGCCTTATACTACCAGATGTTTTGTATTTCAGAAAAGTTTGAGTTTGATGATTTCAGATTAATTTATAGGCATTGCTAATTTTCTCAGGTCTGTCGATGAAATGATGAATGGCATTGATTCAGCAAGCGGTGGAGATAAAAGGAATAAACATCTTTGGGGTCTGGGTCTTCGAGTTCATCAAAGCTGTCTGTTTTGTGTTGTTGCTTTTAATGTGAAAAGGTCACAATATCGCACTTAAAATAGGTACAGTTGGAAAGCGATTCAAATAAATAAACAGTGGCTCCCACTGGGATAAACTGAGAGACTCTTTCCTTTGCCTTCAGAAGAAACAATCATCGCCTGTTCCCATAAAGCTCATCATTGACACATGTCCACACATGTGTGTGCTAATTCTCATTTGCACCTCCCTTCCTCCATCGTGTTAATACATGCCCATGGAAAGACTGCTCTGGCACTCTGTGCCCCTGGGAACAGGAGGCAGTGTGGGAGAGGAGCCACTTGGTGAATGTGACCTTGGTCACAAGGCTATGAAGCATCTCTCAGCTGAATCATTCTTGCTTTTTAAAAAGCATTGGGCAATGCTTTGGGACTCAGTGACCTGCAGGGACACTGTTTGAATTGATCTGCTTATGTGCGTGGGAGGGAGGAAGGGGCAAGCTTTACAAAGGACAAGTCCGTTAAAAAAACAACAAAGCAAAGAAAAACCAACAGCCTAACATCCTACTGCAAAATATGCCTGAGGATTTCAGGGCTTGGAGTGCTGAAGGCCTTCAAATTCTGCTCCAGCCATAAATATATGAACTAGTTAAGCTCTTCGTGGTTTTGGCCGATCCCAGCCATGTTTAGTCTTAATCTATCTCAATCACTAGCTACCTTTTAAAAATAACGTTTTGTGGTTCCAAAACATCTTTAGTTAATCCTTGCTTAGTTTGGAAAGGAATTATATTTGGAAGGATGCACATGTCCATGTGGCTTTGACGGATACTCCCTTTACTCTTCTCATCCATCATAAATTTTCTTGAACTACAATGTATAATGCTCCAGCATCAGGCTACCAAACACTGGATTCTAAACAATATGGTTTTTTTCAGGGGAACCTAGATCCCGTATTAGACAAAAAAAAAATTAAACTCCTGAAAATATACCAAGCTGATACATGAATGTTCTTGGATCTTCCCCATAATGGAAGTCAGTGCTGCTTACCACACAAGAAGCTAAGGAAGGAGAAAAAAAAAATTTATAATATTTCAAAGATCACGCCCACAAATGTCTCTGGAAAAAGCCTGACATTTCACATGGAGATGTAGCTCTCTCTGAAGAATACGAACTTGGCTTTAATTACTGAATGTAAGGAAAATAGTTTCTGAGATTAGTTTCCAATCCAAGGGTAATTGAAAGAAAGCCTTTTAAATGGTTCATTTCAGGACATCTTTTGCACTCTTTTCTCAAGTGAAATATTAAGTTTAATTTCTCATTCCCCTCTCAAATTAGAGCAGTCTGAGAGACTGCAAGTCTTGAGAAATCTGGTCTCAAATTGTCTCTTAATACTTCTTAAGCAAACACTTCTTTCCTTCCACTTCACCTTTTAGATATCCTGCTGAAATTTTTAACCAGTCACATTATTCCAGAATGTGGAATCCAGTGTCTTCCAGTGTCTTCTTAAGCATAGTTACTATAATTTCATAAAAGAAAACTTCTTTCTTCTGCAGAGAACATATACATTGCTTAAGCCTCTCTCAAGTTCTTAAAATAGGCTTGCATGATGTGTAGGCCACGGGTAGGTGTTATAAGTAGAAAAAAAAACTTGAAGCTGAATGCAACAATATCATACTAATCTTCCATGGATATCCTTCATTTATATTATAGCTAGTAATGTGTATATCATTCTCAAATAAGTACTTTCCAGAAAGGACACTGTGGTCGGGGTACACTAAACCTAAGAGCTCTTAAACCACACTCACTTTTACAAAGATGGCATTCTGTGGGAAAGACTTTATCAGACAGTTTTTGCAACTGGATCTTTGATTTGTACCTTCAGATTGCATTTGTGCTGGAATCAAGTGGTTAAACAACACATCTGCTTGATCACATGAATATGTGCTAATGTAGCTAGCACACACACATCTGAGGCCACAGAGAGAAAAAAAAACTGTTTGCACATAAATTTGTGGACAAGCAAGAAGGGGAATGCAATTGTAGAAGTCAGATCAAAACCACCTACAAAACAGTTTGCAAAAATTTAGCTCTAAATCTTGTGAGATTTTGTTTCCATACTTTTTTTGAAGAGCAAATTACAGTGGCCTACAGATACAAACACATCAGCACAATATGCAAAGAGCACAATACCAAGTCTATGCTGTGCTGTCTGTGCAATTCACAACAATTCAGTATTAAATTCCAGAACACATGCAATTACACAAAACATGAAAACCTCAGGAAAAAAAATAGAAGAATTCTCAAATTAGTTCTGGTTTGAGAATCAATTTCCATTTCTCTTGTTTCCACCAAACAACTGGAACTGAAAAGCAGTAAAACCCAGGAACTGCCATCGTAAGGGATTTTAGAGTTTCTCTGCTAGCAACTGGTGGGGGAGGGAAGGAAGCATGACATCAGCAATTTCCAAAGTCATTTGCCATTTCTTATACTGTTCAAACCAAGTTAGTGGAATCATCCCCAAGAATGATGTTACACGTGGTGCATGGCAGTCACTTCGGGTCAGTTCAGCAGAGAAATGTGATTTACACAGCCAGCCATCGCATACTATGCCACAAGGTCCTGCTGCCTCTACCCACATCACCCAGCACAGACAGCCACATGAACAGCACTGCAACAAGCCACAGCAAGGGGTACAGCCCTAACAGCTAAGAGTGGCTAAAGGATGCTTCAGTAAACAGGAACTATGATCTATCAGTTTCATGAAATATCCATAAATATCCATATCTCAGTGTACATATAGATTTTTAATCAATTTTTTTAAATTACTTTTCTTTAATGAATTAAGATGAGCCACTGGGGCTTCCATGTGAACAAGACTTGCAGCCAGATGCCAGTGCTGCTGTAGTGCTCATCTGAAGCAAATGCTCTTGAAATAACTCTTCAGTAAAAGTCCAAAATCAGGGGTACCTTCTCTTTTGGCATCTTCTTTATCCCAATGAGTGAGATTACTTGAGTGTTAGGCTGCTATCCACGCGTAGGAGGGCAGCAGAGTTTAGTCCAAAGTCAGCCTATATATTTGGTATTTTCAGTTTTTACGGTGTACAGGAAGTTATTGTGCAGCCATTGGATAAGTTGGATTTAGGAGAGGATTTTCATCCTCAAAACATGTACATTCCTGGGCTGTAAAGGACACTTCCACAATGAGTCAGAGGGATACAGAGCCCTTTTGTTTACCAAAAGCTGGCAAATCATTTCACCTCAACCAACAGCCTCCTTAGTGACAACATGCTGACTACTTCTAGCAACCAAATGGTTTTTCACAGCAGGGCTTAGGCAGTAATTTTCTCTAAGGAACCTGCTAGTATTTTGTCTTGTTAGAGGCCATTCATCTTTACATTTAAACTGCCGTATACAGGAGGGCACACTTAGAAAATATTCTCTGTTGGAACACAGCCGCTGTGAGATAAGATGCCTACTTTTCGTAGCCATATTTTAATTATGTTCAATTTCATCAGCTGCTGAAATGTCAGATGGAAGCACAGGGATAGCACGAGCGGATTGCACCCAGGGAAAGCAGATGTGAGAGAAGACTAAAGCCTGGCACATCATGCCCTTTGCATTATGCTCAAAACTTGCATTTTTGCTACTACTAACACTTACAGCAAAACCTGCTGAAACATGCCTCTGAGCTTCAGCACTATGGAGTCAGAAAGTTTGCATGTAGAGGAAGAGAGGACATTTATTTGCTTAACTTCATGAAGAGGAGAATGGCAGGCTGCATGGAGCCAGGACTCGGAGGTCAGTAAGTCCTGTCTGTCTCCATTTTACATGTTGGTGGACAAGTTCCTGTTCCTGGTGCAAGCCCCTGCCCTTAAATTTGGTTATGTTAGGTTCTGTGGGCTTTGCATCTTGACAGACACTCTGGCATAACTCCTGTAGGGGAAACAGATCTTCAAGAGTGACAAATTTTCCTCCACGGAAGGTGTGACACAAGCAGGACTACCCATCACCTTCCCTAAGCTTGCTTCACTATGATGTCCTTTTCAGATCACTCCCCTCCCTCAGATGTGCTGTTATATGTCAAGCATCAGCGACTATCCAGATCTTAACATTTGTTGTATTTGCATTGGAATAGTCCCAGAGGGAAGAAAAAGGGAGTGATTTGAAAAATGCAAGATGTAGAAATTAATAAAATTTTCACAGCAGTTTTCGAAAAATATTGGCATCAAAGAACAAAAGCATGGAGCACTGGAGGTTAAGTATCAGACAGCATTCCTTCAGATATGCACACAGTGCTGTAGCTTGTGATTTTACTTTTCTGCCACCTGATTCAGAAATTTGGATTTAGGCAGCTGAGCTGACATTTCCTGGAAGCCAGGGGAACAGATAAGGTCATTACATTACTCACCCTGCCACTGTTTTCCCCAAACACCAAGAAACCACAGCTGCTTCAGTGACCATGTGGTCTTCCATAGGGCCATGGAAATTCGTCAGCATTTATTGAACAGATGGTGCCCAAAGCAGAGGTTTGTTCCACTTTCACTGAAAGAGAGAGATCAGTCACAGAGAGACTGTCCCATGCTGACATCTGAGCTCAAGCACTGGTAAGCTGGCATCAGCTCTGCTCTCCAGCCATCCAAGGACCTCTAAGCATGCCAGTGAGGGCCAACAGCATCCTTGAGCACTGCTCAAACAGTTACAAAGAAGGAAGCATCTGTGTTGAGGAACGAGTAAAAGCTGGAAGAGGAGTCAGAGCAACCTCAAGAGGGTAACCAAGAACAGGAAAATGCTAATATGGCAGCAACAGGGCCATCGGGGCATGGGAGAGGTGCAGGACCTGGAATGCAGCAGGGATGCTGGATTTGCTAGACTGTGAAAGAAGAGGAGCAGCTGAGCAACCTGGGTCCTGGTCTACTCATGTGTGGTTGATCGTCGTCTGGGTGGCAGGTGGTTGTTGGTGACAACGTCGTTCCAGGGGCGACCATAGGACTGGTGGAGTGGTGGCTGGTCTGGGTTAGAAAGAAAAGGCAGAAGCTGCTCAGTGTAACATTGTTCTTCTCCACTCCTATTAAGTGGATTATTATACATGATCCCTCTGTATCTTTAAACAGTGAAATGTGTTAGTTCAGGGAGTGGGGTTTGCAAGTGATATGAATTTGTGAGGATTGGTATGTGGCAGGGTTTAAAATGTTGTTAATTTATGTAACATCAGGAATCAGAAGGTAGAGCTACACCCATTGTAGGCATCCTTTGACTCCTACATGAACTTGGTTTGTTATTTTTAGGTAATTAAGAGCAAACCATGTCTCCAAATACCTATACATATCTGTGCTTAGCTAGCCTATACTCAGTTACTCACTGAGCACACTGAACTACACAAATACTACACAATCTATTGTGTACATACACACTATATGGTATGCTCTATGTATGTATGAACTCATTATAATAATAAACACATTTGTGCGGGGTGTACGCAGTGTGTATGTAACTGAATACCAAACAGTACTGCTGAGTGCAAAGAGCCTCTGGGGATTACACCTGTTTGTACAGGGATATAAAAGTTTCTTTCCCAACTTAGAGTCTATCCACAGATTCCCATTGAGAATTTGTTCATGATTTTATACTCTGACCACAAAATTGTCGTTCTTCTAACATGCTCTTGGAAAAAAATCAAAATGATATTGTGGAAAAGAATCTAGGCATGGAAAATAACTTAGACGTCAAAACTGTTCCAACTCTCCCACTGAGCTACCTCTTTCCTACTTATTCATGTAACCTTTCTCCTACTCAGAGCAGTTTTAAATGAAAACAAAAATGTTACATTAGGAAGTTATGCACCCTATAGAAGTGGATAAGAATTTCTTTCTCTTTTGGATGTCTGGTCACAAAATAGCTCTATTAAGGAAGGTGTCTGCTGAAGCAAATAGCATAAAACATACTCTACATTCTCAAAGTAGTATGTGTTAAGATTATTAGGTGATTATGACCATGGTGAGATGAGCTTTTAAGAGAAATATTTGAGGGCTGCCTCACAGAGGACCTATTATATCCCAGCATTACCACACCAGCATTCCTGATCAGACCTTTTAGAGCAACCCAGGACACCAGCCTTGGAAAGGAAGCAGTTGCTTTGTATCCATGCGTACAATATCATGTAGCTCTTACATTATGCATCACAACACAAGAAATAGACTACTTTTTATTGAGACGTGAATTAGTTCAACAAGAGTTTCATGTACCTAGCAATCACTGATGCTGTGAAGCCTGTTTCTGCTAAGTTTCTGTACCCCAGGATGAAATGATGAACAAGTCCTCATAGAAAGCCTGGCTGTACTCTCTATGTCTGTGTCTTGCTCTAACTTGGCGCACTGGGCTGGAGGAATGGCAGCCCTGTGCTTGTGATGGTGCCCCAGACATGGGAGTGCTGGTGCCCAGCAGGACTTGATCCACTTTAACATCTGTGCAACTCCCTCAGTCCCACAGACAGCAATAACAGATCAAGCCAGCAATGCAGACATTGTATGTAAAGCCCAGCAATTATGGGCTCTACTGCAAAATGTTAATTTCACCTGATTCTCAGTATTCTCGGACATGAAAGAGTGAAGATACGTATGGCAGCACTAAATATAAGTGCTTTCCTCTTCCTAATGCCAGCCTCCCTGTCCTGTCCTTCTCCTCCTGCTCTCCACCCAGCCTAGCCTAAATTCAAGACAGATGTATGTAGAGAAAGTTCATCTACTTGCTTGTGCAGTATCTAGCAAGCAATTTTTATGTAGTGTTGTTACAGAATATCCATGCTATGCTAGTAATCAGTAATGCCTTCTGCATCCCTAAGGAAAAGTTTAGAGAATAAAAAGATGGTGAGTGGACACAGTGCCTTCTCCTACCTCTCAGTATTCACAGAGGCTCTGCAGGGCTAAAACCACAGAAATATTTGGGCCTGGAGTTTAGTCTTTTGCATCTTTCCAGGCCCTTACATTAAGACCTGTCAAAAGTCAAGAAAGAATTGCAAATCCGAAGACAATATAATTAGGATCCTTTCAAAACCATCATTTTTTCCTTAAATTATTTTTCTACTAGCCCATCCCAGGAACCCTGTATACTTTCCATTGAGTGGTAACAGGCCTGTTTGCTTTCTCTGCAAAGATGCTGTGGTTTCATTTGTTCTTCTGCTCTCTGAGGCTGGTGTGATATAAGAAATTAAGTCAATATGAGATACATGTGGGTTAGAGCAAGCCCATATGTATAGGAAAGATTTCCCATATGTCTGGGTTCCTCTGTGTGAGGGCTCCAGTCATGTACATAACCCTGGCAAACATTGTCAAACTGATAATCCTGTAATACCTACCAAACCCCTCAGAAAGTGAAAGCACTGGGCTTTGAACTTTCTTGGCATCTCTTGCAGTATGCTCTTGATGGGCACAGAAAGCAGCTGCAGTTAAGGGAACCCAGTACCTTCCTGGGAACAGTACCTTGGTAATGTATAGGTCAGCTCTGAATGCTGGTGGGAGAGAAAGGAAAAGCCAAATGGCATAACGAATGAGAACTTTGAAACAAAATGAAAAGAAGAGAAACATGAAGATGAGCAATTTTGCTGACAGCTTTAATGCTGCTGGGAAGCTGTCCCCTTGTATTACAGCACAGGGCTATACACTACAAATACCAGAAAATACTACTTGGCAGAACACACTGTTCTGTTTATTCATGATTTTTTTTTTTACACATTATCTTTGGTGATACTGTATCAAATTAAAAGCTCAGGAATTGATCCTTTGCCTACTTATCCTAACTTTGGTGTAATTCCTTTCTCTGAGGTATCCCAAATTTGCCATGGTTCATGGGAGATAAAATCAGGCCTCTGGGTATGAAATGCAGGTTAGTTTGTGGTGTAAATATTTGTCCTTTACCTAGAAATTCCTAAGTGCGTAGGTTTCTCATTGTAATGAAATTGCTACCCAGTGGTCCTCTGGCAATTCCTATTGATATTTTGATGCACTTCCTTTCTTCTGCTGATGTCCATTCCTTTTTGTATTCAGTATCATAAAAGTGTTGCTTTTCAAATTATATATGTTGCTGCTGCATTTAGAGGCCCTGGAGTCTACATGGATCAAAATTCCATTGTGTGAGGTGTTATACATAATAAGTTACAGTCCTGGTCCCAAGGGGTTTATAGTCTTAAGTTGACAAGGCAGACAAAGCAGGGGGAGAGGCACTGGGCAGCGTTTTCAAGTGTTCGATGTTCACAATGACTTAAGAGGCTAAAGCTCATTGAAAGGCAACAGACTTGGGACTCTTTGTTACTTTTTACACTTACAATTCATGGTATGTATGCCCTACCCAATTCACATCAAATGTCAGAGTATCAGCTGTCACAGACCCAAGCCATAAAATCCATAAAACACTCTGAAGGATTTTAAAACAACTTTAGATGTTACCGTAGTAGCCAGTGTGCCTATTTAATTGCCACATTGTCACTTGAGTATTTTGTTAGTCCTCTGACATCTCATTTATCACAATCACTGTTCAAAATACTTGAGTCAGAAAAGCATTTACTGTACTGCATTTTTTTTCCACCGTAAATGCATTTCTTTGGGGCTGTTGCATTTCCCACTTAGTTCTACCTCAGCAACCAGTTATATCAGTGTTTTAAGCCCATTTAATACTATATATAATCAAGGATACATTTTAGCTCGCTTCCCTTCAAGGTTTTCTTGAACGCATTTTAAAATGAGAGAGTAGCACCTTTCTCTGAGAGAGTTTTGGCACAGATAGAAGTGCATGTTGTTTCTTAGACTTTTTGTTTTGGGGAAAGTCTCTTTAACTGAAATTTCTTTAACTGAACTCATGGAGTGCAGATGCAAATTTGACTACTTAAAGAAGACTGTGACCTGAAACAGCTCTATGCTGGTTCTTCAATTTACTGAAAATTTATGCTGAAAATAAGAAAAGTTAACTTGAGGATCATGTGCCACAGAGGTAGGCACTTTTTAAAGTTGTCTTTCTTTAAGGAAGTTCCCTCCAAACTTTCATCCATTTTAAAGACCTAACACTAGCAATTGCTTAGCTTTGCCTGTCGAACCATCATATTTATCCCTGAATGCTTGTAACACAAATGTCACTCTAACTGAACTGGAAGAATTAGTCTTCTGATTTAAAATCTCTTTTAAAATGCCTTCTAGAAAACAAAAAAATCTTGAACTTTTCCATTCATCCATAGCAATATTTAAAATAATCAGACATTTTTTTTTTTCTTTAACCAAGTGTCTCTATACTGCACTCAAAACTATTTCACTGATGCCACAAATTCTAGTTAGGCTTTTTCTGGGGAAACTACTCATATGAAAAAACTATCTTTGTCTTCCTCTTTAGAAGAAGCAAAGCTGGATTTTTGTATTTCTGTGATTTCAGAATGTTGCAGAAGGATTTTCTGGGGCACATCAAGTGTTGCATTGGCTTGTTCTGGAAGGATCTGTCAGGCAGCTGACTGATCAGAGGATAAATGCCCACCAGCTCACTTCCTCAAGGGCTGGCCACTGGCCAGGTTATAAGCACACTTTGAGCAGTGACACTAGTTAAGTGAACAATACGTGGAGGTGCTGGCAATGCATTATTCAAAATAAAACCTACATTTCTTAGACCGTTTTCGTAGTGGAATAGATAAATTAGTACATCCTTCAGGTGTGTCAAGAAGTCACAGAATCATAGAATCACAGAATGGTTTAGGTTGGAAGGGATCTCCAAAGATCATATAGTCCAACCTCCCTGCAATAAGCAGGGACATCTTCAACTAGATCAGGTTGCTCAGGGCCCCATCCAACCTGACCTTGAATGTTTCCAGGGATGGGGCATCTACCACCTCTCTGGGCAACAAGTTCCAGTATTTCACCACCCTCATTGTAAAAAAATTCTTCCTTATATCTAGTCTGAATCTACTCTCCTTTAGTTTAAAACCATTACACCTTGTCCTATCGCTAAAGGCCCTACTAAAAAGTCTGTCCCCATCTTTCTTATAAGCCTCCTCTAAGTATTGAAAGGCTGCAGTAAGGTCTGCCTGGAGCCTTCTCTTCTCCAGGCTGAACAACCCCAACTCACTCAGTCTATCCTCATAGGAAAGTCAATAGTGTGTATAATAAAAGTTGACTTTGCAGAAGTCAATGCTGCAAAACTTAACTTTGGAAACAGGCCTCCAACTGTAAGCAGTGATAAATTCATAAAATACAATCCTTGCTTGTACTTGCAGGGCTTACAATTATACTATATATACATTACACTGCCTTTAAATATAATACAATGTAACTGAGAATATATGGAAGCATATTAAAAACATGTTTTTTTCATACCTTTCATACCTTTAAAGGTACATGCCATTAAATGTAAGCTAATATTAAACAAATAGATAAGCAACACGTTTAGGCAGGTTTTTGAATGGCTTCCTGCCATTGCTTTGCCCCTCAGCTAGCAAGATTTCTCACTAAAAGGCAGCACAAGGAGCCCAGGGACAGAGCTACAGGCGCATATCTCATTTCTCATGCTGAAGATCCAGGAAAGTACACTATGCTATCAGTACCATGGAATAACTAATTTGTGATTTACCTTCTGTGAAATGACTTTACAAATTAAAAAAGCATGTAAAAGAGGCCAAGTGGCAGTAATGGGAGATGTTAACTACCAGCAATCAACTGGTGCATTAGGAGGAGGAAATAAACTGGAGGCTGGTGATGTCTGGTTTTTTACTTAATAGAGAATATGCATTAAGTGTAAAAGGCTGGAATAAAGCCCGGATTGCAGACAAGGGAGAAGGAGGTTTAGGAATAGTCAGGTGGTTGGGAAGATGAGGAGGACATTTTTCCACATCTAATTTCTTTGACTGTCTGCTATACAAACACAAATGGACAGCACAGTTACCTAATATGAAAAGAATAAAAAAAATACCCAAATGAAGGAATTTTATCCACAGCCAGGAAATGGTCGTCACTGCTGTTTGCTAAAAGAATAAACTCCTTCTTCCTTCCCTGTGAATGCATTGTGTCTGTTGGACTGTCCTTGCAGATAATCAGTGTCTCTCTCCCACTTACGCAATTTTTGCTGATCCAAGTTTCAATATTACATGTTATGGAGCAAGACACAGCATAGGAATACCCCACTGGATGATTTCCTACAGAAGTGTGGTATTATACAGGCATAATAAATAGAGTGGAATGGGATCAGTCAGACATATATTAACTACAGCATGGCCACCTAAATGAGAATAAATGTTGGGAGGATTGTCTAGTAGTTGGAGCTGGAAATTAATTCTTTAGGAACCCTTGACTGTATATATGATTTTGCCTCAGTCCTACTTCATTACTTTAAAATTATGTATTAGCTCTATCCCCCTGTTTACTTTCTCAGATGGGGTGACTGTAATTGCTTTGTAAACTGTTTCACATTATTCAAATAGTTTTACTATTATTCGAGCTAATGCATAGAAAGCTAATGCTTAATGTAAACTGGCTGTACAGTAAATTGCTGCCTCCACCCAGACATATACTACTTCCCACAAGAAAAATGAATGATACAACACACACATGCTCAAAACCCCAAGCAACACTAAAACTCAGAAGGCTCACGCAGGACTCAGTGAGCCAAGAAGACTCTTTCAATCCCAATTTTTCTGTCCTATATTTCCAGTATTTTCTCTAAGTAATTGAAGGAAGGATGTTCCCTGGGAGTGCAGCTCCCTTTATATAATGATAAGAATTTCAGCCTCAGTAGTATTACCCATAATAAACAACAAGGAAATGTAGAATCACAGAACCGTTTGGGTTGGAAAGGACCTTTGAAGATCATCTAGTCCAACCACCCTGCCATGGGCAGGGTCATCTTTCACTAGATCAGGTTGCTCAAAGCGCCATTCAACCTGACCTTGACTGCTTCCAGGTATGGGGCATCCACAACTTCTCTGGACAACCTGTTCCAGTGTCTTACCACCCTCACTGTAAAAAATTTATTCCTTATCCCCTCTTTCAATTTAAAAAAACTGTTGACCCTTGTCCTGTCACTACAGGCCTTGGTAAAACATCCTTCACCGTCTTTCTCATTAAGCCCCCTTTAGATAGTGAAAAGCTGCAATATGGTCTCCCTGGAGCCTTCTTTTCTCCAGGCTGAAAAAACCCTACTCTCTCAGCCTTTCTTTGTAGGAGAGGTGTTCCAGCCCTCTGGCTATTTTTGTGGCCCTCCCCTGGACCTGCTCTAACCGTCCATGTCTTTCCTGTACTCAGGGCCCCAGCTGTGGATGCAGTACTCCAGGTGAGGTCTCACCAGAGAGGAGTAGAGGGGCAGAATCACCTCCCTCAACCTGCTGGCCATACTCCTTTTGATGCAGCTGAGGATACAGTTGGCTTTGTGGGCTGCAAGCGCACATTGCCGGTTCAAGTCCAATTTTTGTTCCCCAGCATCCCCAAGTCCTTCCCGGCAGAGTGTCATGATCCAGGCTGGACAGCCCAGGGAGTCGTGTTGAATTCAGAATTCCCTTGGGCTAAATTAAGGTGAAACAACACCAAATGATCAGTTAAACATTTTATTCATGGCAGAAGCAAACTAGACTTGGGAGGCATAGCAGTAGGTGCCAGGGTTTCTCACAACAGGAATTGGTATGGAACTACCTCAGTAAACCATGTAACCCAGGGTAACCATATACATCAATTTAAGGAATAAGGAGAGCCCTCCCATGGCATCAACGAGGCTCAGAGCAGACCCCCTTGCTTTCTAGACTCGTCCTCAGAGAAGGGCATAAGGGTGGCTAGATCCACTCTTAGTCCTAGACTTACTCAACAGTTTTATGTCTTAAAGGGATGAGGTGTAGGGACTGTGGAAAAGGAAAAGGAAAGAGAGAACAAGACAGACAGAGAAAAAGGAAGGGAGAAAGATTTCACCGGCCCTCGGCCCGGAGTTGGTTCAGTCCGCCAAAGGATCCAGTCAGCTGAAGGGCCCAGTTCCAGTGGTCTTGCACACTTGGGGCTTCAGTTTGTGTCCTTTTGCCATCCTTGCCCCTCCTTCAGGTGGGCACTAGAATTTATTAGGCCAGTTAGGTGTAACTTCGGGCAGTGGCCTTGGGGGAGTTTAGGGAGTAACTTCTCCTTCCCTGCAGACATGGCCATTGTTTGATCTTTGTATCACAACAGCTTATCAGAATAGGGAGCTGGGCACCGTCCAGCACACCCTCCCCTCCCTGCCCTGTTGCTGCTGTCTGTGCTGATGGGCTTTTCATCTGTGATTCCTTGCAGTGCCGGGTTCATTGTTATGCAGTTCACCTTTAAGCAGAACTTGCCCCACCAAAATGTTTGAGACATTAACTCTTTCAGTCTCTCACAGTGGCTGCTCTCAATCCATTCATCCCCTAGTCTCTATTGATACTGGGAATTTCCCTCACTCAGCAGAACATTGCATTTGACCTTGTTGAACTTCTGGAGGTTTGCATGGGCCCACTCCTCAAGCCTCTCAAGGTCCCTCTGGATGGGATCCCTCCCTATAGTGAATCAGGTGCACCACTCAGCTTGGATTCATCCACAAACTTGCTGAGGGTGCCCTCAATCCCATCATCTATGTCATTGCTGAAGATATTAAATGGTACTGGTCTCAGTATGGAGCCTTGAGGGATACCACTCACTACTGGTTTCCACTTGGGCATTGAGCCATTGATTGTAACTCTTTGGACATAGTCACCCAGCCAGTTCCTTATCCATCTAACAGTCCATCTGTCAAACCCATATCTCTCCAATTTAGCAGCAAGAAAGCCATGGAAGACTGTATCAAAGGCCTTACAGAAGTCTGGATAGATGACACCTTCAACAAGAGAGTGGGTATGAAGTAGATGGCACTGTGTTGACATATCCTTTCTAGTTTATTCATTCTCATTTCTGGAGTAGGACTGAGTGAGATTCATTGGTACAACCTGCATCTCTTAAAACATGCATTTCCGTACCTTGTTTGCTGCTATCAGAGGAAGCAGCAGCAACAGATGCTATGGGGTCTATGCTGCATAGGTGCATGTGGTTGCGTGGACTATACACTTCTAAGCCCACCACTGGTTGCTGCAGGCACAAGTGCTATGGATACAATGTCTAGATAATATTTCTTAAAACACATTGCAGTCTATGGGAAGGAAGGAGATCAGTTGGGTGACATGCAGAAGCTTGAAACGTTGCTAGCTTGGAATAGTGCATGTGCAAAGTTAAGTAAAGATGTGCTCTTGGCAAGGTCATCAGCCTAGCTTCTTTTTTTTCTCAGGACTGATTAACTGAAAATAGGACTGGTATCAGAAAACTCTTTTTCAAGAGCCAATACTCCTAACTTAATAAAAAACTTCCATGTAGACTAGGTTTGTTTTTATAGAAAATGTGCATGGCCCTGAATCCAGAGCATGACGTACAGTATCCAAAGCCCAGTTGAGAAGAAGACTGTTTTTCACACGCTGAACTGCAGAACATGTGGGTAGTCTGTCCTGCATGTGAGCATAGCTTACTCTACTTACCTTTGCCACCCCCAAGACTTTAAGGCACTGGTAGTCTGTGCTTTGGCTCAAGAGCTTGTTGGCCAGTCCCAGCTGAGCAATTTATAAGCTGCAGATAAAGCAAATCCCTGGCTCTATTCATCCATTCATTCGCTCTTCTGTTTTTTGCACTAGTGGCTGGATTTCCCAGCTATGACCTGAATGGAAGCATCTTCAGCAGCCTCTCCAAGTCCTGAGATCTGCCACTGCTCTTTGCACTTCACCTCTGTTTCTCCTGTCTAGCAAGGGCTTTTCCACAGCATTCTGTGTTGTTGGTGATTCTTTTTAAGTACTTAAAAACACCCAAACCTTGGACTACTTGATTAATTACTATTGGTAAATGATCTTGGGTCTGGCTTCACAAGTATCACCCTTTGGGGCTGATTCACTCTACCTTTGTAACAAAGGAACTTACCGCATTTTCTTATGCTGGTTAGACCTGCACTCACACTGTTATCAGATATTAAACATCAATGTTAATCACTTAAAGTTTAATCCACAAACTCAGTGTGGCCCCTGTGGGTGACATCTTGTACAGGGCTATATTTTATGGCTTCTCCCTGGAGACCTCTCAGGTTAGGCCAAAAAAATGCTGTTGCTTGATGTTTAATAGCTTGGACATTATTGTGGAGCCTGTAAAACCTCACCCCTGCTGTTATGTGGGTTCTTCAGCAACTGTACAATCAGCATGTTATAGCTGCAAAATGTTTTTCTCAGTCAAGGGAGTTGTAATCTAAAATAAATATTTAAAAGAAATATTATGAAGGACTTTTGTCTACAGATGTTCATTTGTGTCACTGCAGCAGTAAAATTACTTCCACTGGAGTTTTTTTGGCTGGCTACCTATAGTAATACAAATGTCAAAGCAAAAACACTGACTTTTGATAGATGCATTCACTTTAATCATTTGAAAATTGCTCATTCTTGTATAGCTCGGAGCTGTAGCATGTCAGCAAAGGAGAAGCATTTCAGTGTTAACTTTGCCCCTTATGATGCTACAGTCAGTTACTGTGGGTGGAGTCCTGGCCAACCCTTTTGCAATTAGTGGTTGGCATGACTTTGACCATAGGTTATGTCCACAGATTTATAAGTAGATTACAAAGAATTAATTTTTGCTTCTGTTCATGCTCCTTTCTACTCTGAATTGAAAATGGAAGCAACTACAGAAATGCACCATATTTTAGTCATGCTTTGCATAGAGGACAACAGGCTTTGGTCTGGTAAATTTCCCCTCTGGAGAAACAGAGATTATGGGTTTTTTATCACAACTGCATGATCTACATATTAATGACAAATTTGTAAACCCTAGAAAACTCTCCTCGTTGCACTGATGCAATCTGCCAACAGACTAGGAAGACCTGTAGTGGAGCAAAATCTAACTGACACTGTACCTGTCAACTTGATACAAAACCAACAATAAATCTATCCTAATCCCAGCGAAATCTGATTGCCAAAGCAATAGGAAGTAGTTAAGATAGGGGGCCATACAAAACAAACTGACAAACACACACGTTTATATAGTATGTCCCTGCCTATGTAAGATTATGGGCGTATTCCACGTGGATATACCTTTTGCACAATGTGAGGCAGGAAGAAAAGTCATGTGTGAATATAAAACTTATATGTACAAACATATATACACATTGTGTATATATATATACATGTGCACATATATATACACACATATGCCAAAATCCCTCAAAGTTTCATGAGAATGCATAGTTCTGCAATATGGCCAGCAGAATACAGCAGAAGACAGGGTAAGGGCTGCAGAACAGTACTGCCCAGTGAAAGCTTATTGTTACCTGACTTAGAGAGCCAGATTCCATCTCTTGTGTGCAGTTGCAGGTGTGTTCATCCACGCTCAGTGGCAGGTTCATAACTGATGGCTAAAACTGCTGAAGTAAAACTGGCAAACTGAAAGAAACAGATGAAAGAAGAGATGTGTCTGAGCTCCCTGAAATGTGCTGCAGAGCATGTGCTTTCTGTGTTAGAAACTGCTAACCCATGTGACCAAGCAATTCTTCTAAATAGACTCAACGTGGAAACCAATGCCATGATGTCCATTAAAGTTTCCAGAGAGACTGAAATCCTCAAAAAGGAGTAAATTGCTCAATTCCTCACTAAGAACTCCTTTGTCATTACCTCAAATGTCACGGCTATTCACTATGTTACTGTTGTGGAAAGCACACATAGAAAGAAGAGGGAAAAGCCAGCACCACCCAACAATAGAGCCCAAGGCTTGTTACTCCATCTCAGGAAGATACAGGGTTGAGGATTTCAGCTGCAATCAAAATCACTGGAAACAGCATGGAGCAGCTACCCAGCAGAACTGGGATAGCAGAGCAAAAAATTCAGTGGTACATTTAACTGTAATTTCTTCATATTATTTTTTCTGACAGTTTCCACTGAAAAGAAAAAAATACAATAATATTGCCCTATAAGTAGATCTACATGTGTCCTTCATCAGAGTGTAGTACCAGCATCACATTTAGTACAGAGAAAATGAAGGTTAAGAGTGAACTCTTGGCCCAAATAAAGTCAGTGGGAGCCTTGCTATGGCCTTTAGAGGACCAGCTTTTTACCACAGGTATTCAGTCTGGGTCAGTATAACCCATACTTATTTATGGACTTTATTTGTGAACACTTTTTTTTTTTAGTGGTTAGAGTGTGTTGAAAATACTGACCTTCTGAGCTAAAGAAAAGTGAAAGAAGGAAAAAAAAAAGAAGTGATTTGTGTGCATGATAAAAGTGTTTTTCTGCAATAACACAGCATGAGGTCAAGCATTACACAGGTTGCATTTGCCTCTTTATATCTCCTGCCAGACGAATACAATCCAGGGCCTGTTACCCCCGCCTGCAGTACTGTTTCATAGTTATGAAGTCATGACAGCTGTGATTGCCGGTGTGGACAATAAAGTCTGTGGAAAAAGTTTGGATAGCTTCCCACTGCACACCAGCCAAAAATAAGTTAGCTGGAATTAAAACAGAAGAGGAGAAAGCTTACAGGGGGAGAAGAGCAAGGGAACCTACCGATGTTTTAGATCGAGACACAGGCTGAGGCATAATGACTCCAGGACACGTCCTGGCTCCACTCCCATCTCTGCAAGATCCTGGAACTGATGAAAAGTCCAAGGTGTAACCAAGAACCCATTTTGGCCAAGTGCATCCTACCTCATGGAAATTGGTACTTCCCATTTCCTGCCTCCCTGGAGATTCACAAGTCATTTGAATTAATTTCACTCCCAGCTTAACAATAACTGCGCAAACACACCACCTCGGTCCTTGCACCTGAGGAAACATTTTATATGATCTATAAACTCACAATGTCCCAGATGAATGTGGGGAGCAGGTGCTAATCAATAATGTGTTGCCAACATTTAAACAAGGGATCTCCATTGACATGGTCTCCCTCAGCTGTGACAAATGCCGCTGCTCCATCCCCCTGTGGGTTCAGGACTGTATGCATTTGCAAAGCAGGATCCGGTTTCTTCTTTCCTCATCTACCATCTGTGGAAAAATCTTTTCTCATATCATCCAAGCAAAGCAACAATGCTTTGCAATTTAATGTTAATAGAAAATGTTTCTGGTCTGTTTGTGAAAAATAACACGAGGGTATTCAGAACAGCATAACTTTGAGTACGTATGGTTTGGTTCTGCATGTTGGTGTGTAAGTACCAGAGAGAAGATTACCAAGATTATTTTCTTTTGCATCTAGTAACTGATACTTGCTACAGTGAGAGATTTATCATGAGGGTGAGATGTGTGCTCTTAAGAATACCTTGGAGGAACCTTGCAGAGAGGTCACTTCTATGAAATATCTAAAGAGGGTGTATCAGATACAGAGTGATGGAAGCTGATTGCAGACCTTTCACAGGCCATGAAGAACCACTCTGGCATATCTGTATCTCTGACTAATCCAGGTGGACATTATAATTTGGATTCAGTCAGATTATATTGAACATGACTGCATTGAACAGGATCTCCCCACTCACCCCAGGAAGCAGCAGGTGTCGTGACAAAAGATATACAGCAAAACTCCTGAGAAAAGTGATCAGACAAAAAAAGGACAAAAAGAGGGCTAAAAAGGAAATGAACTATTACATTTTGAGTTCAACCAACATGCCTATGATCATATTCAAAGGTAAGGGTGTACTTCTGCCTGATGTGGGGAGAAGAACATTGACTAATTCTCACAATGACAATTCACAGGGGCCTAACAACATTATGCCAATGACTTATTTTACTTGCATTTCTCAGAAACTGTCCCTTGCCTCAAAACCCTGCTAGACAGTGATAAAGTTCACTAGCACATTCCAGTGACAACAACAGCAATGATTTTTTCTTTTTGTTGTTCCAGCTCATGTGGGAAGATCTCATCTTTGCCTTATTTAGAAATAAACTTTTATATTATGAAACTATCCACTATGTTAACACAGAGGCAGACTCAGACTGTTTGACTTTTGTAATCTTTATTTGTTTATGATTTTAAAATATTTAAAGCCAGAAAAAAGTAAGATTAGAAAATTAAACATTGTGAAAGCCATGTAAAAGGGGAAGATTAAGGAATGAAACATTCCCCTTCTGTCTGTCCTCCCTCAGCAATTGCATCACCACCATAGTATCTCCTTCTCGCAATACCATCAGCTCTTGGGAAACAGCTAGCCTGACATCAAAAGACAAGAAAACAAAGAAGTTAATGGGAAATTTTAAATGCTTGTTAAAAGTCTCTTCTTCATTGCCACTTAACAGCCAACAGTTCATGCAGAGCTAAAGGACAGGTAAGAAAACATGAACTGCTGCTTGCGTTTTGAAACTGACTGCAGACAACAGGACAAGTAAGTCACTAACAAGATTGGAGAAGTATCACCAAGGGCAAAGTTTGACCCACTCTGTAGCTGTAACTACACTACAGCCATAGAACAGGTAGATACTCCAGAGACAAAGCCAAACTACCCTGTGTTAAGAAGCTGACAGATATTTCTACTCCCACATTCACCATCTAAATGATGCATTAAATACACATACCCATACATCTTCTTTTCCCTGCTGCTTTCCTTCACCATTGTTTTCCTTTGGGTTTGGTTTCTCCTTCTGTCTTAGCTTGTGGTTTGGATTAGAAATGGAGTCCCTCAGATAAAACACTTTCTTATCTCAGCCAGAGGACAGAACCAAGGCTGCATTTGATCACTGTATGACACCTAAGCCAGCAGCCTCAAAACCAGAGTGAGATTGTTTCCAGCTCTGGACAAAGCCCGGAACCACCAGAGGTGGTCATGGTCCCCAAGCTAGTTCGTCCTATAAATGGCATAGCACAGGAGGAGAACAAAGAAACCTGTGAATTGAAGCACTGGATTTTAAGACACCCAACGTATGCAGGCTTTTTAAAAAATGAGCACCAGCACATTTGCAAGCAATTGGATAGAGAAAGGAGGGAAAATAACATACAAGGAGTATTCAGATGGCAGAAGTAGAAGTGCATTGCCCTGGCGTTCCAGCTACAGGCTGAGATGTTTTATTTGTTTGTAATTATGTTGATTCTCAATCTGCTAGATCAGACTAAGAGAAAAGCTGGAACATCACCTGATCTGCAACCTCTTCCTGTTAATCACAGAGATTTGTCCTTGGAGTATTCTTTCATTTAAAAAATTGTCAGTAGTCTGAATACCTTTGATTTATGTGAGACTACCGCTTCTCTGAGACCTTAGCATTACAGCAGAAGGAACTGGGGTTGAAAAGAAAAAGCTATTTTGACTTGAGGCAGAGGAGAGGGGGTTGGGGTTGAATGAAGACAGGGAAGGGTAGCCCTTGGTGCTTGTCAAGCCCACAGGGCAGCACTTTGTTTTTTCCTGTCTTAAGGGTTTTGTTCTGTATCATGGCTGCTGCTCTGCTTCTGGGACTGGCGTTTTCAGAGGCAACTTCCGTACATAGACATGTGAAGGCACTGTAAATAGAGGTGGACGTGATCGCTTGCTGTATGTGACATGGTGCAGTTGTATTTGCTTAAATTAGAAATCATAGGCATGCTTCCCCTCCCTTCCTGTTTTCCCATTAATCTTGCTTTTGTGCATTGTATTTGCTGTGCGTTGCACAGCTGCCTGAACCCCAAGCTAGCATCAACTCTGCAGCTGATCAGTGTGTCCTTCCCACTGCTTGATCCTGGCTGGGATTTGGTTGAACAGGTTAATGCAGCGGAAGTCAACAGATGGATCCAAAAAGTAATACAACCTCAACATCTTTTCCTTATGTGCTGTTTTCTCCCTATGCACAAAAGCATTAGATGTCCATGTCTGTTTTCATGCATTGTGTTCTGTGGGACTAGAGTCTGCAGTAAATGTGAATGACTGTGCACAAATGAATAACCCAAAGAAACACTGGGCAAGAGAGATGCTGGCCTCTTCTCATAAACATGAGGTCTCAAATTCTCATGCTTTCATCCTTCGTGTAATCCATAATCCACTGAAATAATAATCCAGGGAAAGCCAATGAAATCAGAAGCAAAAATGTAGCTTTTTTTTTTCTTCTGGGTGGGGGACAAATGAAATTAACAAAACAATTTTTATCTTCTTACGCACCAGAAGGAACCCCCAAACCAACTAGGTTTCTGTTTTGAGCAAGAAACACCCACACTTACTTATTAATTGTTTGCAGTGTTTCTGGAAAGGGTGGGCAAATTCTTTCCACCTTTATTGCCCAACCCCATGAGGGATGAGAGGAACACAGGAAAGGGCAACGGTTGTTGTGACTGGCAATTTGTATGTCATTATACATGCACAACCAAACAAAAAAAATGCAGAAACATTGAAAAATGGTACAATGGCAACAAGCAGAGCTGGACCCCTGTTTGCTCAGTTTCAATATCGGCTATAGGTTTTAGCTGTATTTGCCCATGAGAACAGGGTAGGTCAATGTACTGCCATTATCAGAATTGTGCCCATGTGACTCTCATTTCAAGAGTCATGACATAAACCCCCATTAAAGAACACACTTTCCTTCTGTGCAAAACACTAGTGCACTGAAGGAAGACTGCAGTCTTTTCCTTTAAAACTGCTAGACAGCAGAGAAGAAAAAGATCCCCACAGTGTGCTGTGAGCCTTATACTATACTCATTAGTGACTTCGTCCTGTGAGCTGCCTTCTCTGGCCTGCATCCAGGAAAGCACAAAGTATACATTTAATTTTCAGCATGTGTGTAGAGTCATTAACTGCAAGCACATGCTTACATGCTTTCCTCATTGCTGCTTTGGGTTCTGTTATTTAATATAAAAGGGAGCAGTGGCTTTTAGGCGTTGAGAATGTTTTGGAGGGGACGTAAATGAAACCTTCCCACTGCATATAAGAATAGCAAGGCAGTAACATTCTTCTGATTGACATGATATTCCTGTCTGAATACCATACTTCGAATAAGCTTTGTCAGGCAAACCTCTATCTGTTTGCAAGCATGTTGATTCATGCTACTAAACTGGGCGGCATGGGGAGAAAGGAAAAACTAACTGGCATATTTTCAGCAAATGATGTATACTGCTCTCACTTCAGCCAGACTATGTAGCTATCCTGCAGCTGTAAAGAAGTTACTTTTCCTTAAAGTTATAGCAGTGTTATAGTAATATAGTCTAGTCCAACTTCCACCCTGACATGCATATGGCTGCCTCCAGGCATGCATCTCCCTTGTCCCCATTTGGTATGGATCTGCCAGGAAGGAAAAGCCTTCCTGAGGCTGAATTGCTTATTTTGAGAGCTTCCTCTGCAACAGTTTCAGTGAGGAGCTCTGCAGACATTATTCCCCCCATGTCTCTGCCTGCAAGTTGCCCTGTGGTGAGTCACGTGGGGAGACGTGCAAAGTGAATTCCTGGCTTCAGTGAAGTGGCAAAACACAGTCAGAGTTAAATTTTATCTCTTTTTCACACTTTCTTCAGTGTCATTAAGAAATGACAGGTTTTTTCTTTGTATGCCTCTTTCTCAAGCTGATGCAAGTATGTTATTATGCCTACTTCATCTGTGAAAGAACCAACAGAGACAGTTTAGCACAACAGTAATACACCAACACAACGTCAGAGGCAAAATTTAAAGGTAAGCAAGTGTGGAGAGGTGGGCGTGTGCCCAAGCCATTAGGCAGCGTTGTGTCTTATGGAATCTGACAGGTACTCAGTAAAGGTGAGTGACTAAAGCTGCACAGGCTCATCTCCTTTTACAGGAGCTGCCTGGCCTCTCTGTTGTGAACATTTGGTGGGCACTGCTGGTGGGGGCTGCCTGACTCCCAGCAGCTTTCGTGCTTGGGACCCCAGGCAGCGGCCACATAGCGGTGCTCATGCCAGTGGCTTCTGGGCATGGGAAAGGCTTCAGCGCCTGGGCAGGCATGCCTGGGGGCTGACCCCTCTGGAAAAGCTGCTCTGCACTGCCTTACTCACCGTCGGTCCTGTAAATTAAATCACCTGTTTCCTTTCCCCCAAAATAAATCTAGATTTGCCGTGGGGATTTGGAGAAAATTTCAATGTAGGGCTAAATTTATCAAAGTTGGTTTTATCCACTACAGAAAACGTCCCAATATTGCAGAAGAAGAGATACATGAGCATAAAGTTCAAGCTCAGAGCTTGAAGTTCCACAAGAAATTAAACTTTTTCTTAACCAACATTATTTGTCTCATATATGGCACATATACATTTCAAAGTAACATTATTTGTACTGTTCTGTAATAAGAAACCATTGCACACTATTGGAAAAAAAATGTTGATACACTGTACGTGCCTGGTATCTTTTGAAAGTTCTCTGGAGAAAAAAGTAGGCACAGGCACTGAGATTTATTAAAATGCAAGTCCTTTTTGAAGAGGTCAACTTTACTAACGAGACAGCCTGAAAACCAGAGACTGTCCCTTCTGGCATATGTGTATCATATGAAAGCCAGTAATTTTTGATTGTCTCAGTATTCCCAGAAATGATATTAAGCTGAAACACAGCTCCGGTTAACATAAGCATCAAGTATATACTGGGACCTTTTAATGCTAGAACAATGAGCCAGCTTTATTACACTGATTATTGATAATATGAGGGTTGTGCTGGTATTTATTCATAACTACATAAAATTATTGTTTTTCTGCTGTAATCATTGGCTATGCAGTTACAAGGGACCAATAATAAGTTTGTAAGTAATTAGTGACAAAGATTTCTTTTGTTGTATATAAATGGAGTAAAAGCCTCAGGCTAATTTTACCAGCATGTTCATATGATATCACTTCCTGAAAATACATGAAAGTTTTTAAAAAAAGTATATACACAAAGCAGAGGCTGTCCAAGTCCTACAGAAAAAAATGACCTCAAGAAATATGCTGGGTTTCTACCTCAGAAACGTGATTTAACATTGAGGTCATTGCAAGAATTCAAGTAAAAATGCTGTATCTGTCTTGATGCAAGGCTAGAGAGCATATCTTTTGTAGTGAGTGGCCTGCTTAGAGGACCATAATTCAATGGCAATATTTTCTGAGTCACTCCATTGATTTGGCAAGACTTTGTTTTCCCATTTTTCCACACTGTCACTTTATATAGATTGGAGCCAACTGTGCTCAACCTCTGCTCTAAATTACCAGTAGGCAAATCTGAATCAATTCAGCTGATTTTATAGGCTATTCTACTGACTTTACAGGCTTCACTCTGAATTTACAGGCTTCACTCTGAATTTACCCCAGCACAGCCAGATGCGGAATTTGGCCAGTTTTATGTTTTTAAGAAAATGTAATTAAGCATGACAGATGTGTTTATCCTAGAGAATATTACTGTACTGTAAGAAAGATAGCAGAGATAGTTATACCACTCCTTAAAATCCACAAAACCTTTTCATCATGTCCTAAAATCTGTTCTGATTTTTTCTGGCTTGCCCAGTTGCACCACAAATTTTGTAAAGGATTTCTGAACTTCAGATGAGTTTAGACTTGTGATTTAACTGAAAAGCTTTCTTTTTTATTATTTTTTTCTGGCAGAAGTCTCTTGTGTCTCTAGTCTTTGGCCTACAAGCTTATACTTTTCTTAGGATTCTGGATGGAAATGCCACTAAATTACTCTTTGCATGGGAAACTGATTTTGTTCTTGCATCTTTGTGTAGAATAGTGTCAAATTTCCTGTTAGCCCTTGAGCTATTCAGAAGAATGTAAGAACCAGCCCTGATCCAACCCCAAAATCAAAGTGATGCCATTGAAACTGGCTATAGTAACCTTATTTGTTATTTCCATTTCTTCTGTACAATCTGGATTTAGCTAGTAACAGAGCTTCTGAAATGCTGTGAAGAAGGTTAAGAGGTCTAACAAAACTCAGATGAGATTTCCCATCAATTCCCAGGTAAGTGTATATCTTTTCATCAATACTGCTGGCCAAAATAAATTAGAGCAAAGGTGTGAAAACTCCCAGCTTTTAAGTGTGACTCATTGTTAATTATGAGACCTTATATTTTCTTCACATGGGTCATAAAAATATGATTTTGAAATCTTTACCAATACTACAAAATGCCTGAATGCTTCGTGTCACATCACCAGGGGTGATAAGGTAAAATGTCATTGTGGCATTTTTGGGTCACTCAAGCCATTCTTCTAAGTAGGGTTACAAACTGAAGCCACTTGTGTGACACTTCTGATGAAGAAGATCAAAATCATCCTGATGTTTACTCTAAGGAGGTCTCTTTACATTAATCTTTATTTAACTTTGAATCAAAATACTACAAAGATAATATTACCCTTCCGAGCAAGAACTACAGGGGTGTAGACTACTGGGGTAGTCAAATTTGTTTAATTTGACTTGGACATTTTAAGAAAGATTTTATACCCCTGAATTATCAAAGACTTTTTTCTGGCTTGAAGTTTACTAGTAGAAACTTGACTTCTGTACACATGGGGTCAAAATTTCTACATGCAGTCTCAAAAGGGTGTTCTTTTGTGTGCCTGAGAAGTTTCATTAGTGTATGGACACGCTGTTATTTCTTTCTGAAATACCTACAATTCCCTCTTGCAACTTCAGGATGCTCTCAGCATACAGTAATTGTTAGTGAGCAGCCAGTAAGGCTGTATAACAGTGCAAAGTCAGATTTAAAAAGGGTGAGTTTAAAATACAGAGTTCTGTGCCCTGTCCACCACCTTTTTCCTTCAGTCTAAAAAAGGGGGGATGAAATGATAATATCCTAAGATTTGGGAGCTGAGACTGATATAAGTCTATAGCAGTGTTGCTCCAGAGATTCGACATTCCCAGGTAGCTTTCACTGGAATGCTTTTTGGCAATATATCATACACATCTTCAGTTTCTTCTAGATCTCTCAATAGGAAGCCATGATGTAACACAGCAAAGCCATGCTTCTCAGCCTGGGTAGATTTTTACCCTCATTGTCTGAACTATACTTCCTGTTTCTGGCCAGAAAAGAAAATATAGTATAATCTAATACAATATCATAAGATAAAGACAGATGACCTTATAGGTAAGAATGCTCCACTCTTATATGTCACTCTGAGCACTCACTACTGTAACTGCACAGGTCTACAGCAAATGCTGGAAGTTTGATGGAAAATGACATTAGGAATTCGTTACCAGCGTGGGCAGCAGTATACTAAATCATGCCCAACATAGAGACAATTACCATGCTTGTAAAGAAGTGGCAGAACCAGATTTTGAGTAAAGGAACAGTTCTGGCAGAAGCGTCAATTTGCTGGCATAAGCGCATCTACCCTTATAAGGGCTTTGACCAGCAAAGTGCTGACAATCAGAGCTTGCACCCCAACATCACACCTCCCCGTACCCTGACTGAGACAGTTATTTTGGTACATGTCTGTGATGATGAGTATCACAGAAGGAAATTTTTAACACTTTTTTACAGACCCTGGTGATTGCTGTGTAGTGTAGAATTTGCAAATGTCAAATGATCACAAAAGCACTAGATGTACAACCATGTTCATGACTGTATCTCCTTGCTTTATTCCTTTAAGCCCTTGATCTGAATTTTTAAATAGTGATAAATTAAATATTCATACAATTTAATCTCTGCTTTCCTGGATACACTGTAAGGCGTTGAGCAATGCTAAAATCAGGTCTCTTTGGGGCTCACAAATAAATTATTACCCTTGTCATTAAGATTCCTGCACACTGATAGCCAGGGCACGTAGCACATCCAGCCTCGCCAGTTTGCTATCACCTGCTAGGAACGTGCTGCAGAAAGAAATGCAAACAAATATTCGAAGTGAGATCTCACTCGAGATCTCGCAGATGAACACCAGTTTGAAAACTGCTGGTGACTGTAACTGAGCAGCAGTTCAGGTTTCTCAACAGCAAAGATGCAAAATCCCCGGGAAAAGCATTTGACTGCATAACAGGCCATGGAGCGCAGCCCCTGGCACGTCTAGGGAAGGGCCAGGAAGAGGAGGGTGCCGCAGCTGCCAGGGCAGGGGGCTGGAGTGCCTGCACCAGCCACCAACTGGGGTGTGCAACCACTGTTTTTCATTACAGCTGCTGCAGCAATGCTGGGCTCCAGCATTCCAGTGGAGATTCGGACCTATATTAAATTAAGCACACATGAACACACACACCAAAAAAAGAAGTTTAAATAACTTTGAGGGTCAGAGTCAAACGAACACAAGCCAGCACATGGGAGTTAGGACGAGTATGCCCCATTGTCCACTTGCGCTGCTGCGGAAGAAGCAGTGTTAGCATCAACAGCAGAGAGCTGGGTTAGGGGCTCACTGCCCAGCCAACACAGGGTCCCACGGAGCTTGCCTCTCCAGCTTCCCCAGCCTGCTGGAGGCTTCTCAGGCTGCCTGTTGGATTTCTCAGAGAGAAGCGAGTTAAATATTATGAACTATGTTTTAGAAGCTTTCACAAATAAACAGAAAGGGTATTAATTAGGAAGGTTATTTGTAGTGTATCAAATAACACAGTGGCTCCTTCAAATTTTTCAACCCGACTAGCCAAATATCTTACTGGAGCAACAGGAGTCGAGGCATGTTTAGGGTTTGCCACCAGCTGCTGTTCTATTGAGTTTCTATTATAAACTTGCTTTGGCTTCCAACTTTCTAAGGTCTACAAAAAAACCCACCCCCTCAAAAAAACAGACGTCTGAGTGGGAGGATTTACAATCAAGATACAGACTTTTCTAGCAGTTTTGAAAGGCTTTAGAGAAGAGATTTCTGGAGTACGATTTTAATGGCTTTTTTAATTTTTTAAAGGTTTTGTCAGTGTGGATTAAAAAAAGATTAAAGTTAATGGGCCTCTCTGGCTGAAATATAGCAGTGAATGCCTGTGTTCACTTAACTAATCTTAAATAACAAACATTATTAATGTTTTGTTGTTTTATTTAAGTATATTGAAGAACATAAGGCTAGAGAGCTTTATACCCATGATGAGTAATAATACCAGAGCTGTAGGTTTTTCTCTGGAAAAAAACCCTTCAACTCTTTTTCATGCGAAGATAAAATACGAGATATAATAAAATAGCTAGGAAGATGACATTATGGAAGAAAGACAGGCTAAAACTCTGCCAGATTCTGCTGTCTGCCCAGGTGAATTGAGTTTACAGGTCACTCGATGGGAGGATATGACCAGAACAACATCAGGTGGTAACTATAAAACACAGCTGGAGCCCTCTCCCTGGGAGATGGCTTATAGGCAGATCGCGGGTGCTTGGGTGGGTTTTGTGCTTATCAGGGTGGCTTGCTCCTAGAGACCTTGTGGAGGGCAGAAGGCCACTAGAGGGGTTGCTCTGTGATAGTCAAAATCTCACAGGGTGCTTCCAGATTCGGGACTGTGGGCTAGCTGGAGAATGCAGGTGGAAAGCTGCTGCCTGGATCTTGCTTCTCCTCCTCTAGCTTTCTGCCACTCTGCAACTTGAAGTTTCTTCCTTTCTCTGTGTAAGGCAATGGTGTGAGCAGGATGCATGCTTCCTTCTGCTACCTCTCTCCAAGGTCCGACCTCTCTTCCTGCGTGCTCCCCTGTGCTTCCCAAGGAGCTGAGCTACTGCCTCGCAACCTGACCTGGCTCACCTTCCTGCCGGCTGATGGTGGTTTGAGACAAAACCTGAGTGACAAGAGAGATTTGGGGAGCCCATGCAGGGTGGGGAGTGAAACATCTCATTTGAGAGTTTTCACTAAGGCAAGACACCAGACTGAAACTCTGAATCTCCTCAAAAAGATGGCTCTTCTGGAAGCATGTTTTGCCCTCCATCATCTAACTGTCATCGAATGACTGCTCAGGAAGACAGTGGATAATGCAGGTGCATAAAAATGATGTCCTTGCTAGCAAGTAAGGAGTATGAAAGTATATTTGCTTTGGGAAAACCGTAAAAAGAAATCCAAAGTGGAGTAACTGAGGGCACACACAGAGTGCATACCCTCACTTCCAAACTCAGAAGATGTTGACTTTATAAATGAAAGTGAAGCTTGAAAATTTAATCTCATCTGTCCCATCCTGATGCCTGCAGCTTCTGGAAAGACAGTTTCCACTGCAAGCCTATAGGAAAATTGACTGTATTGACTACATCATCCTTCCCTATCTAACCCATGAGTAAGTGAAGTCTAAGTGAAGGAATAGAACGCCTAAGGGGAGAAAAGGGTAAAAATCCTTTGGATGAGCTGTTATCACTAATGCTGCTAAAGGGAATGTGTGTTTTCCTCTTTAGTATAGCAAAACATGTCTTGATCTTACCTCGATAGCACCTAGTTTACTGAATCATGCAGTTAAAATTATCATTAAAAAAACCAAAACTTATGCAGGACAAGTGGCCTAATAGGAAATGAGAGAAAATGGTTAAGAGATTGCACTCCAGTACGCATTCAAAATTCTTTTGAGCTGCTGATGGCATTAAAGGACCTATTTATTGCAGCCACAAGTGAATGCCACAGATTCCTAAGGAGAAATGTGGAAACCTTATCAGCTCTTCTCTCTTTCAATTACATCGTGTGGAAGGAGGGGAGCAGGAATCATCAAGGGAGCAATGTGAAAGAATAGACCCTGAGCCAGTGTGATATTTTCACCCTTTCACGTAACATCTGGGCTCCAGATATGCATTCGTACATGTGAGTCACTGCAGATGCAATTGCAGAACATAGCAAGCATGCATTGCTTGATCTGGGGAATTTTGGCAAGGGGATCTAGCAGAGCCCAAAGCTGTCATGATTTACTGAAGATTCATTTTCGGTCACAAATAGTTTCATTTGAAATCAGTAGGATTTTTCTTTAAAGTTTATTGGGTTTAGCCATTGATCCAGAGAAATTTACATTTCTGCAGGTATTTGTGCGCTCAGCTTATATCAATATTTCTTCCTTCCTGTGAGAAAATGTGGCCCATGTGTGTCTTTCTAGAAATAGCAAAAAGAACTGTCATCAATTTGTCCCTAAATGAATGTGTTCTCACTGGGACCCTTACCTTCCTGTGAAGGTTAACAGAATGCAAGTGAACAATTAATGGTAGCAACTAAGGTATTTAGGAAAAATCATATTTTTTTGTCATATTAAGACACAAAGGAGTGAATGAAAGTCAGCAACAAAAGATAATTTGCTGGATAATTCGAAGCTGGCTCCTATGAGCATCATATTTATGATCTTTCCTATTTGTTGACAGACAGTTCCTTCTCGTCTAAGTCAGTAAAATGTTTCATTTTTTAAAAATCTTCAATTTCTTTAAAAACAGGCATGAGTGAATACCTGAGAAATACAGTTGCCAAAGGCCAGTAGATCCTCAGTTTGGTAAGATTTTTCACTTCTCTCTATTCTCTTTACAGCATCTCTCTCAACATTTGGAAATGTGCATACCTGTGTTTGCTCCATGAGCCTGGGCTTGGTACCTAGAGGTCTTGTATTAAGACCTGAATGTGTTTCATCGAGATTGTCTATGTTGAATGGCTTCCTTTTGTGGTGTGATTCGCTTGAGCAACAGAGATGATCCCATGCTGATCACTTAAAATGTCAGTCTGCCATTACATTTTACTATATCAAACATCTCCCCAAGCATCTAGAGAAACAGGCCTTGCCCTCATTGTTCATAGGACTGTGCGTTTCTTCGGCCACTTATTCAAACTCATGTCAGCCTGCTGGCATCTGGCTTGCAGTGTATTACAGGAACTAGCACAATAAAGCAAAACCAACTGTGGATATGACACTAGCAAGCACAGGCCCTTGCATTTCATGAAGACTTGAAACTTCCAATAGAGTTTTTCTGGATTAGTATCCATCATGTGAGACTGTTGTCCACTTGTTTATTAAGCAGAGTGTTTTAATGCACTGTGTTTTAATGTCTAATAGGTAACTAATGGCAACTAATGTGTCATGTGGACAACTGGTCCATGCAGTGCTGTGACATTTATTTTACAGTAATTTTAGGTATACCTGAGAGCCACCAATCTGTGCAGCACCCTCACCAATTCTGAAGCAAAGGGGCTTCTTAGGAGATCACTGCCCTGTATGGCTTTCTAGTCTTGGATACTTCCTACTATGTCTAAAGGCTTGAAAATGAACCAGAAGGCTTGGGAATAAAGTTGGATGTCCTGAACATTTTTTAGGAAAACCAGCATGTTTGAACTGTGGACACAGGACATTCTAGTTCATTTGTCCAAGTTATGTTTTCCTGAGGTCTAACTGAAAAAAAAACCCCAAACTATTTCAGCTCTAAGCTCAAATGCAGCCACTTAGAAACATATCCATCCCTGTTCCATACCACTACTATTAATTTTTACATGAAATCCTGTCAATTACCAGGTATGCATAAACCACAGTACTGCTGCTGGCAGAAGTACAGGACTTGCTGAAGCTATAAAAGCAGCCTAGACACATTCAGGTAGAAAATTACAGTACCTAACCTTTCAAAAGTTGAGTGCAATCCACCCCATACAGGGACCTATGCAAACACTTCTAGTACTAGACTCACATGGGGCCCAGCAGCAAGAGAGGCTTACCCTGCTAAGGGCCAAGACAGACCTGCATCTTCATTTGCAGGTTGAAAAAATGGGATCACCTGAGCATTTCAAATGTATTGGCCAATATTGTATTTCATCTATCACTGGTATCTAATGAGTAGTTTGGACCTGTTGCTTGCAATGTACTCTGCGAGGTGCCATGGTTTTTGACCTGAGGATGGCTATTGCATGCACAATGCTGGACAAAGACCTTCTTGGTTATCTCACATGCTGACTGAAGAAATTATGTCCTAGAAGCCTCATAAATGTTGCAATCTTTGTCCTTCCTTTCAGTGAGGGAGACTAGATGTGTGCACAAAAAGCAAACTGATGCAAAGGGAGGATTGGACTGTTTGCCAGGGATGGCAGAGGGTGCATGTTTCTCATAACACCTCTTTTTTGGGTGATCATCTGTGGCCAGATCTCCCAGTTACAGCTGGGTAGATCTTGGCAGACAAGTAACTCTGAAACGCCCTCTTTCTGCAGCATGAAAAAGGCGTGTGTCTTATCAGCTGGAGGGGTCTTCAGAGAAGGTGGTGGAGGGGTATGCAAACAGTATGCCTTCCACAGCCTCTCAGTCAGCTTCCACAGCCCCCCTCCTCTCATCACTCTTTCAAGTCTCTTGGGCCACTGTCCAGTGCATATCTGTCGCGGCTTAACAAACTCTAGCTGTGGTTTTCAGGCTGATAAATAATTATGCTAATTAACAGGTTGGAGGAAAATGTGATGTTATTTCTGTGGAATGTTCTGAGAGGCTGGAAACACTTAACTGCAAAAACGACATGTGGTGAAATAACCAATAATTTGCTTAAGAAACCCACATCTGGTATGCCTGCTAGAAACAGGGGTTAATAGTCTGTCAGGGGCAGGCAGTGGCAGTGAGTAGCCCTAGGATAAACAAAAAAGCCTTAACGGCAGGAAATGGGCTTGTTCTCCTAGCATAAGCATTTACATTGGCTGCTAACCGGCAAGAGATGTAAAAAGAGTTGTTTAGTTTACACTTGGAAAAAAAATACAGAAACATGGAAACAAACAGTCTTTTGCATTTTGTGTATCTGTGAAAAGGAATAAAAGCCAATGAGTGTAGCTAAAAATGGTAATAGTATCTATGCTTCACACTCCTGGAAAGAGCTGTAGACTCAGCACAAGATTCCAGTCAAAAAAGGGAGAAGGAATACTTAACTTATTTTTGAAATAACTGTCAGATAATTACATGCATGACTTTAAGTGATTGCTCATGCAGAAAAAGAGGAGGGGGGCAGGAGAAGAGAAGACAAATGAGGAAACCTGGTTAATTAATTCAGGTTGACATCCTGATTTTTTTTTTTATAAAAGGATTGACCCTAATTTTCGTTTTGAGGATGAAAAGTCCAAATGCCACTTGGGATAAGAAGGAAGGCATTCCCATTTGACACCACGGTAGTCAGGAAAGGATCTGGACCACAATGCTAGGAACCCACCCTTGCATTGGTGTGGCATTGCTGCAGCACCTACAAGCCCAAAAGAGAAAGCCACATTTTAAGATGGGATAAAATGTAAATAATGTACTCATTTGATGAGATTCAGATGAAGTGCTCTGTGTGTGGCAAGCTCAATTTGTATTTATAGGCATTAAAGAAACACACAAGATGCTCTGGATACACTGAAGACCAGGAATAATATATTGTTGGTTCCTAATTTCATTTTAAATAAACAGACAATGTTCTACCTTAGGTGGTGTTTTTCTGCTGAAGCAGTGCGTCCCTTGCAAATGTTGCTGCTACAGCAAAGTTTTATTTTTCACACAAGAAAACGTGACACCTCAGCAGATGTTGGCAGCTTTCTGTTGCATGCTGGACTACTTGGCATCTCAAGCTAAATTTTCTTTCATAGTCACTCTCAAAGATGTATATTATCCCTTGTCAAAATAAAGAGTTGTGGTCTCTTTCCAGCCCAGAGAAATACGGTAAGTGCACATTATCACCATAACATCTAAGGTGCTTTCTCTTTCACTACACTAATGCATATTACAGCCTTGCAAATGACAGGCTTTCACAGCCTCATATTTTAGTGTCATGTCTTGTTTTATAATGACGTCATGTTTTTTCTAGTGATCCTAGCACACAGCACCAATGTGACCCTGCAGCTTTGCAGCCTTTCTCACAGCAGTGAGATCTCCAGGCCACATCTTGATACCTGAGGTGAGAAGCAACAGCACTAAAATGACTCAAAAGCCTTGTTTATCAGCAAAAACAACTAGCAGTGGTCAGCTCATGTGGATGCAGGCAGCACTACCCATCCTCCACCATGTGATGTGTTCTGCTCTGAGGCTGCGGCTTCCCATATGAAAGCTGAATAAATTCTGATGCTTTTTGATGCTTTCTGTGAGCATCCAAGGCACTCTGCTGCAGAAACGGTCTGTCGTCTAGCACTGCTTCCCTATGAAGTAGCAGGTCAGAGGAGGTTGCTTCTAGAAAAGAAGAAATGTCAGGGAGAGGCGATCTCAGTGGTGCTTCCACTTTTTCCCACATGCTGTGCTTACAATAGACTGTGATCACACAGTCCTTGGCGTGCAATACTTACCCATGAGTTCACATATATTTGGATTGTGTTTCAGATTGTCACGTGAATAGCATGAGGTGATAACAACTGCAACCTTCCAGGAACAGAACCAGAGATGGAAACTGTAAAATCTATGCTCAATTTTTTATTCTTTGTGTTCTGGTTCAGTTATGGAGGTAGAAGTGAGACAGTCCATTTTTTAAACCAAGGCTGGGGCTCATTTGTGATCTAAGAACTCCAATAAAGATAGAGCTGCTAACCCTGGGAATTCCTGTTTACCAGAGACTGACCTCCTGGATCTAAATGGCTAGCAGCAACATGAAAGAGCAGGTGGCAAAAATAAAATAAGTTTTAGGAATGGCAATTAGATCTTAATTATTGGAACTTCAGTAAGATTTTTCTTATTTTGAATTCTGCTGAATTGTGGATACCTTTTTGCCTTTTTGCATATTCCCAGTCCAAGCACATCCATCACCCTTTTGCTTGTAAGAAAAATTCTGTGTGAGGAAGAGGGCAGGAAAAATATGTAAAATAAACATTAGTATGGCAGCAGAGATCAATCATTAAAAATTGTAAATCTTGTTGCGTATTTTTCACTGAAAGCATTACTCAAGGAATACAGCTATTCGCCACAGAAGAAATCATTCACCAAATATCTGTACCTGTCTCTGTTTTTCATAGTACTTCCATCAATACGGCAAAATGGTGCTCTAGTGCGATTTGGTGAGAGGTTTGCATAATTTCATACAGCTTATGCATAACTTGGATGAATTTTGAGTGAACTGACCTGCAAAACTGTTGAGAATCTTCCACAAGCAGCCCCAATCCTGGCAAATGGGAAGCAAGAACAGTCCTTGCGCTCCACTAAAGTCCTTTGAGCTTCTCCCTTTGGGGAGAAGACCCCAGGGGCAGCTGCTGAGAGGCAAGGGCAGCCTTTCTTTTCTCCTGTGAACTACATGTGGGGATGTTTTATTTAGGCTGGCATGCAGTGAAGGCAGAGAGCAGCAAGTGAGGACTCACCACCAGACCTCGGCACCCCCAAAGCTTGCCAAGCATCTAGCCAGGCCCCTGCCATCTGACTGCTCACAGCACCCATTTCATCCCACCAGACCTAGAGGGAAGCTAAGTTTAGGTATATGACCAGGTATCTAGGTTTGGGATCTAAACTGGAGTGTTATGCATGTTTTCCCCTCCCTCCCAAAATTACCTGGACTGCAATTAATATTTGGATGTAGCTCTAAACATGGAGTGTTCATATCTATTCCAGTTTATCCAAAACTCTGCAGATTTTTTAAACTATTCTCCACAAAAACCAAACAAACAAACCCCTCCTTTTTGCTCAGCTCTGAATATCTAATGTTGTAACTGAGTTATGTAGAATTTGCATAAATAGAAACTTAGTAAGATTTCACTGTGTTACCAAAACAAACTTATACTTCATGATGCACTGTGGTGGAGCATTTGATGAAACTGATAACAGCATCCTTTATTGCTTCCCTTTGGAAAGGTCTTTCCTTCAGGAACAGAATTTCTGTGATTGAAAGAATAGCAGCAGGAAAAGCAACATCATAGACGCAGTCAGGGGAAGCTGTTTAAAGGAGAACAAACGTGGTTTCCTAGCAGATGATGTGGAAAGCAACCACAGTTGGCTTTAGACTGCATCTTCTTGACATAGGCCCCACCTTCTGCTCTTACAAGAGAGATTGCTTTAAGCTGTGTAGCATAGGGTCGAACACTCTTCCAATATTTTGACAAAAACCAACAATGACCATTTAGGGTATTTTTTACTGCATTAATATCCAGTCTTTTTAAATGGTCTTGGCATGCTTTTGGCCTCAAGAACTTCCTGCGATAATCAGCACCAGAACTGAATTATGTGTAGCTGTCAAAAGGTATTTCTTTAACCAATATAATTTTGCCAGTTCGTTTTAAGATCATTAAATGTTCTTTTATTCCTAATCTCCCTTAAACTTTTTTTACAACTATGAAGATCTCATAATTATGAAAGTATAAATGAAAATGCATTTGTAAAAGGATGGAGAGTGAGTCATGGTTTACACAAAAACCTAATCACAGAAATAATTACTCAGTCTGGGACAAAATGGCAATGTGTATGTGAGTACATTTAGATATGCACAAAAATATTTGCATGGGAATATCACTGGGAAGCTTCTTGACCACACTTTTCATATCAAGCCATTTTACTGCGTATCGGTATTTACATGGATGTGAAGTAGGCAACTGCATTTGTTTTACATGCATAACTATGAGCACTTTTTAAATCAGAAAGTTTATTTTTCAAAGGAGCAAAGCGTCTTGTGCCTATGCATTTACACAGTAAGTACTCCCAGTTGTAACCAGAATAAGTGATGCTGTGTTTCTGAATAACCCATGTGTGTAGGCACTGATCATTTAAATAACAGCATTTTACTAATTTAACAAATGGCATGATGATTTGATGTTTGCAATGCACCAAGTTTGTGAGTTCCAGTGAGAACTGGCACCTGAATATGCTATAGCTTTGCCTAGCAGCCATAAGGCTAATGTGCTGGCTACTCCGTTGCAATAAACGTTGGGCCTTCTCAGTAGTATTGTGGGAAAGCAATTTGAGCTGCTTCCTTCCTTTTGTTCATTTGAAGTTTAAAATTAAAAGAGATACTCCCCACGCACAATTACTCTTTACATTAATGTGAATGACACATGCAGCTAACAAGTGAAACCAGACACCGTTCCTTGCATTTGCAGTTTAGATGTTGTGCATACTGCGCCTCCTTATTAAGCTGGATTTTTAAATGCCTAATACTTTCAATAACCTGTTTTCAAAACGGTTATTTTCATTAATATTGGGTCATGTCATACAACACCTTCTAATCTGGACACTTACAATTAATGTTTTCACATATGTGCAAAGTGTAGAAGCAGTTGTTAGAATACTCTACCTCTTACCCCTCCAGAAGAGTGGTTTTAAATTTTAATAATTTTTAAACGGTAGCATTCAGTTATTTTTAATGCATATTGAAGGTTACTGGTGAAACAGGACCAAGAGAATTAATTATTTAACTGAAATACTGATAGCAGCATCAAACATATGCTGGTAAAGTTTATACCCCAAATTTTCTTTTATATTTCTAAATCTGCCAGGCACATTCTGAAGTGGACATGTTTGAGGAAACTATCGGGAATATAAAGCTCAAGTTGAAATCAGAAATTATTCCTCGACGAGCTTAGATTGGAAAGTGAGTCCCTATACTTACCACATCCCGAACATCCCACCTGAGTTTTGGCACATCTGGGCAGATCAGAGCACTCTGACACTGGGATGTGACCCCATTCAGAAAGAGCCCTCTTTATGGGCTGGGGGGGTTCAGTCCATTAATCATTCCACCCTGCCCTCTGTGCACTGTGACTGCTAAAAGCTTTGCCAGATATTGGCAACAACAATGCTGTGGTGAGTAGCCTTCCTGAAAATGGGCTGAAACTCTTTGAAACGGAATAAAAAGCCATGCTGCTATTCAGAGTCTAACCTGGGAAGTCAGTAAGACCTTTCCTCCATGGCGGGCTGAAGATGAGCCCCACCAATGGGGAATCCCAAAGCCGGTGGGATATGGTCTCACACCTGCAGGGCCTGCTTTCTTTCTCAGCCATCTGCTTCCACCTATACTGCCATGACATTATTGAAACGGCAGTAAAGTTTTGAACACAGTAAAGAACATGTTTTGTTTTGTTTTCCCCCTGGAACTCCAGAAGTCATGAAAAATGCAGGTTTTGTGGGGGAGGGAGAGAGGGAGTAAATCCCTGCCCAGACCTAATCTTTTCGTTAGTCTCTTGAAGCTCAGAGCAAGAGCAGCTGTTGAAAAGTGCAACTGTCTTTTCCATACATGATTAAATATAGTCAAATATCAAGTCCTATCATCAAGGGGTCAGTTAAATGTAATTTCTTTCCGCTCTGCATATATGCACAGAGGGAGCTTAAGTCCTCTCTCATCTGGTTTCTTCATCCTTAAAAGAAACAAAAGCACACTGTACAGTATTTTCTAATTTGATAGTATCTTTATGGGATTTTAATATCCTCCTCCTTGCCAGCTACAAGCCAGACCAGCAACAACTGCAGCTACAGTTATGAGCTGCAGCTGTTTGGGGCCTGTAAAGGTCTATCTACAGCCTGGAAATTTCCAATCAGTGCAAACAAGGCTCCAGCACCGTTAGCAAAAGTTCGAACTTCTGCAGGCAAAACATCGGCTGCCACCAGCAAAGTGCTGGCAAAATTGAACCTGCTTCAGCAAGCAGGCTAGCATTGAAAGGGGTAGGGACAGCCAGCTGTCAGGGTGAAGCAGGGTTCCTAGCAGTATTAATCACAGAAACTGTGTTACAAGCCATGGAAAATCCCAGCTGCAAAAACTGCTCTGAATGGCAAAGGTAAGGGTTGGCGAGGAGCAGGACATGCATGACAAGCATGGAGGATTTGGGTAGCTCCTCTTCCAAGCAGATCTACTTCCTCCTTCTCCTCTTCATGAGGTCAGGAATGGTCTGCAAGTAATAGCAATGACAACAGACTTGGGAGAGTCAGAGTAGGTCTTGAAAGATTCAGCCATTATCTTTTTTGTATAGCTTATAATATACATAATATTTTCATAGAATTTACATTACCATAGATACACATTTCCGTGTGAGAAGTTTCAGTTGCTTTAAAAAACAACCCAGATAACAACCCCCAAGTTAACTGAGCTGTGTATTATACACAGACTTGTTTTGTGATCCTTCTTCTGCAGCTCAGATGCTTCTCGTCATCCTTGACATGACAGCTATGATACCTTCACATGTCCCCAAGCCTGTGCAGGGACAAAAGCAACCTTCTTCCTGATTCTTCAGAAAAAGACAGAGTTAAAAACATCTAATCATCTTCAAGCTCACTTCGATCCTGAGGGCAGGTTTTTTTGTCTTGGCTGGGTTGTTCGTTTGATGGAGCTTTACCACCCTATACAGACCATACTCAATTTAACCAGCATGCTGGAAATGGTGGCGAGGCATTAGCTGCTGAGGCTGGCACATTAGAACTTAGGGAAATACAGATGATTTAGACACTTGCTCAGATGGCTAAAATGTTTGCCCATCCTTTGGGCTTAGCTTAGCCTACAACTGCTCCCTCAATATATTATTGACAGTGCAGTGCAGTGCAATGATGCCGGTTCTGTCACCATAGAGATAGGACCATCCTCCCTCACCTCAGTTGATAATATCTGTACACACACTGTTTCGCTGAAGAATTTGAATACCTGTCTTCTGATGATGGCTTTCACTTCACAGTGGAATCAGTTGGAAAAGTATTCAGGTAACTCAAGATACAAAGGCAAATTTTCAGCATGAAGATGAAGAAATATCAGAATTCACAACACTTCCTTAAGCCTGATGCACTTTCTATAGAATATAATCTGTACCCACTCAAAGAGAGAGCAGAGAAATTTGTTGGCTTTATACTAGATCTGAAAAATATAAATTAATTTTAATTGCATAATACCATTCTGTGGTTGCTGTTAAACTTCAAGGAAGGATTATGGGAGTGAAAATATGTCATTCTGTAAACCAAAGACCTCAGTCAATAGTATTTTAACATTAAATCTCTGCTTATTCAATGTATTAGAGGTACTATCTTTGTCAAACAAGCTCCTTTTGCCTGAAGGTTCAGCATTAACACTCCCTTAAGTCTCTCTTAAACACAGGTAGCTCAGCATCCTCATCCACAATAGCTTGAATAATTGCTTGGCTTCACACAACAAACTATGCCTTTGTTTCTGCCCTTAACCATTCTTTCATCAGCTGCTGCTGTGCACATTAGACAGAACATGTGAAGACAAACAGACTGGAGAAGTGGTTTGTGAAAATATGTTGAGACAGCTGCTGAATTTTAAGGGCTTGTCTGTACCAGGCAAAAAGGTGCAGCAGAGAGCCAGATGGTTTCAAACACAATGAGATCCTTGCAGCACTCGTGTGTGTGGTACACAAGCAAGCCTCAAAGCTGTTTTCAGACATCAGCTGTACTAAAATGCTATGAGGGTACAGCTGCTGTTGTTACTCACTCTGTGTCCTTCTCCTTTCTTGGTCACATTGGCTGAAGTGGGACCACAGCCCAAGCTAAGTAGACCTCTCTCTTACTTACTTCTTTACTCATGACCCTTATCCTATGCTGTTTCACAGGCATTTGATATCTGTCCCTCCACAATTTCAAGACCCTTTTTGCCTGTTTGTGTGTAGTGGTTTCATGTAAAGAACCCGGCTTTCCCAGGCATGCAGCATCCTTTTTTCACCTTCCTAAACCTCCCTTGGTGGGTAGCAGAGAGACTTTGTGGCCTGGAGTCAAAAGGAAATAACAAACACTTATGAATGTTTTCCAAGGGGAGCTCTCTCTGACCCTTCAGGTGGTGACACCCAACAAGGAGTGACTGCAGGAGTCACCACTCACTCAGAGCACACCAGGTGAATGAGATCTTACAATGTCCACTGGGAAGGTAAGGAAGGACTTGATGTAGGGCATGTCCCCTGAATGCCTGGAGCAATAGGGTCACTGGCTTGAAGCTTTGAGTGAGGCATTGCTTCACCCTTTATATCCCTATCACATTGTGATAAACTCTTCAGTGATATTCTAACCACATACTGTTTTTCAGGAGGATCCTTCACTGGGCAGGTCAAATGAGCACAAGTAATGAGCTCTTTCAACCCTAGTTCAAATACTCTGCTGGCTTGTAAAACACTGAGAATCCAAGAAAATCCATGAAAAACTGACCACATATGTACACATTGCCATGATGCAAACAAACAAAACTTTTTACTGGAGTTTCTGATGCCACCTTCTCACTGTTTCATCGTTTTGATGCTGATTTTCTAGCAAATTCCAAATCCTGTGAATTACAGAATCATAGAATCATAGAATCGTTTAGGTTGGAAAAGACCTTTAAGATCATCGAGTCCAACTGCAAACCTAACACTGCCAAGTCCACCACTAAACCATGTCCCTAAGCACCACATCTACACGTCTTTTAAATACCTCCAGGGATGGTGATTCAACCACTTCCCTGGGTAGCCTGTTCCAATGCCTGAAATTCATTTTCTTTCTCACTTAGTCTCCCATAGTCATCCTTTTCTTCTGAATAGTCTGAATGTTAGAACATCTCCTTTTAGAAAAGTAGGAATGTTACAGGAGTAACTTCAAAGTAGCAAGCCACAGTTTCCCTGCTGGTTCCAAGATGTAGCCATTGAATTCAGTGGATTATACTAGTATATTTTTCCTGACTTTATTTCCAATGGGCTCTAAATAAACATGCTTCAAGCTAAAAATATATTCTGATCTTCTGAAATCTTGGACTGCTGAAATTAAACTTCTTGCCTGTTGGCCACCTTAAATAAAAGCTTGGAGAACCACTTAAACAACTGATTTAACAACTTAGACCTAAGAATCTTATAACCAGTCAACAACATTAAATCATATGTTATAAAATCCTTTTTTGAATTACTAAAATGATTTAAATAAAGCAAGTTTAGCATAAGGTTTTAGACTTAAATATTTATGACCCAATGCTTTTTGTTGAGCAGCATCTAAAAAACAGGAGTACAAGCACCATCCATAGATCAGACACAGAGGCTTCTATCAAAATGACATTCTTCTAGAAGGAAGCATCAAAAGTGAATAACATATACAAACAACTGCTTTGGCAGAAAAAAAAAAAATCTCCTTTTAACCATAACTAGACAGGTTTATCTAGGCTCTTAACACTAGTAAACTAAGGATTATGGAAATTTAGTTCAAAAACTGTCGTAAAAGCCTTATCCTAATAAGCAAAGTGGCTGAAGTAGATATCGAAAATAACAGCATATGTCAACACACCATAGTGAGACATATTATTTTGATTTATTCCTTTGATTTCTGCTTTACTAGATAAAGTAGAACATTAAAAAGCATTTTCCCATTTCTATTGCCAATGAAATTGTTTAACAGAATTTATAAAACATTTAAAATATTTCTTTTAGTAACTGTTATCTGTTACTGCTCATGCACACTCTAGGAGGTTTATGAGAGTTCCGTGCCAGAGTGGTTTTTGGAGGGGGGAAGTTATTTTTCTGTTATTTATGTATAATGTAAGTTCAGAAGGAATAGAAAATAATGAATCTGGAATAATGACCTGTTTAATGGCTGACAAAACAGATTCTGGAGCAGTTTCAGTCTAAGATTACCTTTCCATTTTTTCTCCGAGTAGTAAAGAAAAATTAAGTAAGCTAATGCTGAAAGGTAGATATTTAGATCAGAAACACAAGATATTTTAATTTATTCTCACCTGGCTGCTAGCAAGCATACCCATGTACATTTCAACTTCTGTATTTCAAACCATCAACATGATCTCATTCAAGCCATTATAACCCAGCCATACCTCTTGGGAATATCAGTAAATAGTTAACTAGTTAACCAAAAGAAATAGCAGATTATTGCATGTAAAAAGCCTGTAATAATTTAAAATACTAACAGAATATGCACACATTCATTTTCAGGGAAATTAGGATATGGAGTTTTTTAATAACTGAACATTTAAAAGGTGTATGAAAATAAGCCAGGCCAATTTCTAAGCTCCTTGCAATGAGTCCAGCTAGTCCCTTTCCCCAGCACTCTGCCTTTGGGGCTGCATTTCTCTGGTGCTCCACGTTGCAGCTGGGTTACATGGTCTTGCAGTGCACCGACGTCATTGTACAAGCTCCGGTGGAGAGCTGGGGCTCATGCCTCCAGGTATGCTCCAGGTACCCAGTAAAAGGCATCTAACCTGTCTGTGCAAAGTGTCCAGATTAAGATAGCAGGAGGTACTGGGTTTATCTTCCCATTGCTCCTCCTGGGGTATGCTGGGATGACCCCAGAGATATCCCCAAAGCTGGTGCAATGGGCCAGTGAGGTGATGGGCCCTGACTCTGGCTCCAGGGCTGCACTTACTTACACACCATCATAGACACAACTGTGGGGTCACTGCATGAGACAGAAGGAGTAGCGGCAGGGGTTCCTGCAGGATATTTGAGGGGACAAGGATGTTGAAGTTGCTGATGTGTTCAGTGGCTGTGGTCACAAGGATCATGAACGCTAATCATAAGATATGATGTTTTCTTGGCGTGCCACCAAATTGCAGCCTTCAAAACCTGCTGGGTAATATTTTTTTCACTGCTGGTCTCAAGACTGTAACTGTTCAGTGATGACATCCAGAAGGCATATCCCAAGCCCCCCCTCTCCTGGAGGAACTGCAAGAGAAATGTTCCACTGTTTTTGTTTTTGAAGACTATCATTGGTGGCTCCACCATGTACACAGTGGGACTCTAGCTGCTGTGGCCAATGTACTTCCCGTGTTCACTGCTCTGGTCCAGTGGGACAGCACAGACAGGGAAACACACATATTTGTATGAACCTTGGCAAGGATTTCTAATCATGTGTGGATTTTAAATTGGTGTAATGACTTCACACTGTTTGGTGAGTTAACTCAAGAGATACTGCTTTTATTCAAAAAGTAAGCGGAAAAGAAAAACATTTAGAAAATAACTCCACTTGGCAAGATGGTGTTAACTGATGCTCCTCTTTTTGTAAACATGCTCTAGGTCAAAGTTGTTTCCCAAGCAGAAAGCCCTTATGAAAACAGGCAACATGTTGCTCCAACAGACAGGAGAAAAGGAGGTCATCACAGTCCTGGAGCTGGCAGTTATCACACCATCCCAGCATGCTGCTCCATCTCTGCTCTGTCCCCGCGATGTCCCTGCTCACTCTCTGCAGAGCACGCAAGAAATCAGTGGCAAAAAAGCACATACCTGCGGTCACATAAACACATAAACACTTTCACTCACAGTAGTGCTCTCATTATCTGGCCATCGGAGGCAGCTGAGGCTGAGACAGGAGAGACGTTATAGAATCCTGTCTGCCTAGCGTGTTCACGGTCCACTCCAGCTGGGAATGACTTCCAGATGTTAGTGCACTGCGAATGCGCCTCCAGCCCACAGCCTGACCCCTTATCGATCTCACTGGACAACACTGGCACCGAGCGGGGGGAAGTGGTGGCTCAATCATCCCAGAGGGTGCTGGTAGACTTCATCAGTGCAAGGACAAGCTCTCCAGGGCAGCTGGTAGTGGAAAAACTCTGTTTCTGCTGCAGGACAAAGGTTTCTTATAATTAAAAAGTTAACCACACACAAAAAAAACCCACCCAAAAACACAGGAGGCTAGAAAAGTGCATGTGATTTACCTTGAAGCCCTTATATGAAATCTGTATTACTTAAGTACCTTTCTGAAAGAAACTGCTGTTAAAGGGTTAACTGCTAAAGAAAACAAATGTTTTGATCTTTTGGTGTTGGCTTGCTTCTTTATGATGGTCCAGTCAGCAGACACATAAAGGTCTGCATAGACACTCATTTTGATTTTAAATGGGATGGTTCAGGTTACCTTAAGTGCATGTCAAAGTTTAGCTGAAGCAATGCTGAAATAATCAGGATGCATGCTACCAAACAACCGTTTCTGTGTGCAGACAACTCCTGTTAAAAATTATGTAGGACTTTTTTGCAGTAATTATGTTCTTGATGTCTTCTTTCTTTTGGTGAACAACTTCTTAGTGCTAACATCTAGAATAAAGATTTGAATGAATGTTCTGTAAGAAGGATTGCTTTCTTTCCACTGTATGTTCAGGCTCTGCCCATTGAAGGAAATAATTTATTCTTCTAGTGACGATCTTCTTGCACCCCTTCAGTTTTTTAGCACATCTATAAAACAGAATCTATTTCTTTCCTAATTTTTTCTCCTGCAAAACAAGAAACCTCCCCCTTCTTTTTTTTTTTTTAATATAAACAGCTTACAAATCCTTTTCCCTTTTTTTCCCCCTAATGTACAACCCTGTCATAATTTCAAGCCTTTTCTATGCAATACTACAAGGTATAAAGGGATACTGATTTCCCCTTCAATTCATATCCCCAGTGCTGTTTTGGAGGGATTGATTTTTTTTTTTTTTTTCTGGCAAGCCATTTTTAATCACTGACTATGGTGTTTCCGTAATTGTAAGGATATGAACCTATCTGCTGCAGAAAGTGTGTCACATTGCAGCCCACACCTGTATGGACTGGCAAGAAGTATACAGCTATACACTCACCCAGATCAAGCTCTTTCTGGCAACTGTATACTTATTTGGAAACTAAGACCAAAGCTTAAAGGTACTTAGCAATGTGAAGTTCTAAATTGGACATCCTTTTGGATTTTTCAAAAGCATACAGGCATAAATCTCCCGCTAGATGCTTATCTGCATCATTAAGCCCCTAAATTACATTATAAACTTGTTGCTTAGGCTTTTTTTTTTTCTTTAGCAAATTACTTACAAACCAGTCCTGCCTTTCCCTGAATGTATTACTTGCAAGTATGTACCAAATGCTTTACAGAATTATGTTCATGCTTCAAGCTATTTGGAAAATGTTAATTTAATCTGCTCCCTTTTTGTGATTCATGTGGGCAGCCAGACGCCTAAATCACATGTTATCATTTCTGCCTTCTCACTGGCTGCCTAAATGTTTTTACTGGGAGAAAAATGAGCAGAAAAGGCAATAAGCAGAAAAGCCCAGGTGATTTGCTGCTGATACGAATGTGAGGATAATAGTTATTCCTGTTAAAATTCACTAAACTTGTAATTGATCTCAGCATATTTGTGGCCTCCATGCCTTTGCATCAAATACAACCCCTGTCACCACAAATCATGGCTGCTGCATGCTTATCCACAGGAGTGTTTGCCAGACACTTCTCTTTTACTGTTGGTTGCCTCATCTGACTGATGGTCCAATAAAGTCTGGATTGATGAATCTGGACACTTAAGTTAGTGCCTTATCCTTTGCTTTGGAATTGAAACAAATATTTAGATGCCTGTGTATACACTTAGGTGCTTAATGACAGACTTACAAGCCTACTAGTAATTCAGTGTTGAAGAGTAGTGTGTGCTGCCTGGACAGATATGTCAATTAGTTCATTTTTATTACCAGATTTAATTTTAAAATGTGGTCATTTCTTACTTTTTGAAATTGACCAAGATGACAATAAAAATGAACTAACACCCAGGTAACAGGCCCAAAGCAGTGTTGACACTTTGTGGTAAGAAAGGTAAATATTTACTTCATGAAAGACCTGCCAAGCTCACAATTTCTGTGAAAACTTAAGATTTTAGTAAACTAAGTAATAGGTTTTCTTTCACAAAAAATAGAATTCTGCTAACACTTGGTTTTCATTGGTGCTTTTCACCAGAATTGCAGTATTCTATTTTACAGAGAAAAAGAGCACTTTTGAAGTGCTTGGAATGACTTGTCTATTTTGACCAGATTGGAAGATGAGCAGATGTATTTTTGTCTGTTCTGTGGTTTTTCCAAAGACTACATCTATTTTTTAAATGTTCCAGGCTTGGTGCATCATTAAGATAACGAGTGCTCAGCTTCCCCAGCATCACTCCCTGCCTCCTCTGGCACAATATCTCCCTGCAAAAGCATCTGAAGCCTTGTTCCTCTGGATAAGAAGGATAGGCCAGGACGAGAAGTGCTGCTCTTTTTACACTTGTCTGATATAAAGACATTTTGCATCCTTCTGCTTTGTTTACTCTTTACAGACATTGTGTATGTGGGGGGGTGTTTTGGGACTTTTTATGTTTTGTGACTTTTACCTGCCAGACACAGCATGACTGAACTCACTCATGCCAGGGAATTGCTGTATTTGAGCAAATGGGCTTAAGAAAGTGAAGAAAATATGGATTTCTGTTTACTCGTCCATTTGCAATTGTCTGGGTGAACACACCACCTTCTTTCTGACAGAATAACATCACTTACAGATGTGTTGGGTTTGCATGGCAAGATTTTGGTAGCAGGGCTGGCTTCTGTGAGAAGCTGCTGGAAGCTTCCTCTATGTCTGACAGAGCCAATGCCAACCAGCTTCAAGACAGACCCGCCACTGGCCAAGGCCAAGCCCATCAGTGACGGTGGTAGCGCCTCTGGGAGAACAGAGTTAAGAAGGGAAAAAAGTTGCTGTGACACAGAAACGGCAGCTTGGAGAGAGGAGTGAGAACATGTGAGAGAAACAGCCCTGCAGACCCCAAGGTCAGTGAAGAAGGAGGGGAGGAGGTGCTCCAGGTGCCGGAGCAGAGATTCCCCTGCAGCCCGTGGGGAAGACCATGGTGAGGCAGGCTGTCCCCCTGCAGCCCAGGGAGGTCCACGGTGGAGCAGATACCCACCTGCAGCCCGTGGAGGACCCCACGCCAGAGCAGGTGGGTGCCTGAAGGAGGCTGTGACCCCATGGGAAGCCCACGCTGGAGCAGGGTCCTGGCAGGACCAGCGGCCTGGTGGGGGACCCACACTGGAGCAGCCTGTGCCTGAAGGACTGCATCCTGTGGAGCAGTTCGTGAAGAACTGCGGCCCGTGGGAAGGACCCACGCTGGAGAAGTTCGTGGAGGACTGTCTCCCATGGGAGGGACCCCACGCTGGAGCAGCAGAAGACAGTGAGGAGGAAGGAGTGGCAGAAATGTGTGATGAACTCATGGCAACCCCCATTCCCCATCCCTCTGTGTTGCTGAGGGCGAGTAGGTAGACAAAACCAGGAGTTAAGTCAGGGAAGAAGGGAGGGGTGGGGGGAAGGTGTTTTTAAGATTTGGGTTTATATCTCATTATCCTACTCTGATTTGATTGGTAATAAATTAAACTAATTTCCCCAAGTTGAGTCTGTTTTGCCCATGATGGTAATTGCTGATTTATATCCCTGTCCTTATCTCCACCATGAGCCTTTCATTGTATTTTCTCTCCTCTGTCCGGTTGAGGAATGGGAATTATAGAGCGGCTTTGGTGGGCACATGGGGTCCAGCCAGGGTCAGCCCACCACAGCAGAGAAAGTCAAGGGCAGCCGTACAGAGGTAAAACAGAGCCGTTAAGGGAAGCCAGGGGAGCAGAGGGGAATTTCACTTGTGCATTTTCCTCATTTCCTGTTTCAAATGGGTTTTTTTAGCCCTTTAAAATTACCAGGCAGACGGGCTCTGCAGATTGGTCAGTTCAGAGCCTCTCTGTAAATCAGGTCCTTCATGACCACAGCACAGAAACCTCACTTCAGCCTAATTCAACAGGGGAAGGTTTGGCAAGTGCAAATGCAGCCCGTTTGCCAAGAGTCTGTGGTCCTCATCAAATCAATCACCACCACTGCTGGCATCATGAAGACACCCCCGCTTACAAGTGGGCTGTGTCTGAGAAGCCCAGAGTCCGGGCTGTATTTTTAACCCAACCAAGACTGCTCAGGCTGGAAGTGGAGAAGTGGAGCAGCGTGGCTCTCCATTGCTGCAGCAACTTGTGCTGTGGTTTGGGGATTTAAAGAGGTCTTCGATCTTTCAGCCTCCCTGCCCCACATCAGAGACTCTAACCTTACCACTAGGTAAGGGTAGGAAACATTTTTATGATAATGCAGTACATCTGCAGTGAGAGCAGAAAAGCAAATAGAAACTCTGTAGTTCTATGTCCTTGCAAAACACAGTGTCTCCCAGTACCAGTACAGACCTCTGCTATTGGGTTACGGTTGGACTCGATGATCTTAAAGGTCTTTTCCAAGCCAAACAATTCTATGATTCTATTCTATGATTCTATCTTCGCTATTCCTCACCAGCCCTGAGGAAGAAGACCTTTCTGTCCCTGCAAACTGATGCTTTTGCCAGAGCAGCCAGGCACATAAACAAGCTACATTTGGGCAAGCAAAAGTGCAAACTTCATACTGCACCAGCTGCTTGAAGGTACCTTAGTAAAGGCTTACCACCTTGCCAGTCTCACAGTGAATGTGAGGTACATGTCCCCTTTTTGCCTGAGGAGTAAAACACCCCAAATCACAGAGGGGTAAAACAGGTAGCAGGGCACACAGTCAGCAGCTGTGTCCATGAGCCTGCAGACTGACTGCAGAGTACCCTAAAAACTTGGCTATATTTATCTGCTAACATTAGATCCCTTCAGTGTGGCTGCACGCAGCATTGTAAAGCACAATGCAGTAGAAAAACAGGCCACTAGTAATGCGTGTAGAAAAGGTTTCGTTCGGTTTCCCTGGCTTTTCTTTACCTGCTTCAGTTCAAATTAGATGATCTCTACAGCTATTGGCTTCATTCCATACCATACTACTGAGCCGCTCTCTAGAGATATTTGTTTCCAAACCTCAAGTTATTTCCTTTAAATTTAACCTAAATTAAGGTGGCAGAAGAGGGAAAAGTGAGCAGTGGTCTCTTAGCAAAAAAGTTGTCCATGTTCCAAATTTCCCAAGAAGTTGTTTTTTAATTAAAAGGCAGCCGTTCTGAGGAGGAGAGCAGAGGTGCATGACAAAGCGCTTCCCCAAGACAGTACTTCATTTCTTTTGCCTCTTTATGCCTCTGCAATTCTAGAAAAGCCTCTGTTGCATGCTAACTGTCCTGGCTGTAACATCTGCACAGTGGGTTTAGTTTTTTTCCTCTGAAGCCTGGTTTTTGGAGACTGACCAGGCCAGCTAAAAAGGACAAAGCAACTCAGGAATACAATTTCACAGAAATCTTGGCAGAAGGTGAGCATGGTCCTGCCAGGTTCCTTGCAGGCTGAATGCCTGCAGCAGATGCAAGGGGAGCCTGGAAAGCTAGCCAGCTCCCTCCTTTCAGCCCCACACAAAGGCATCCCTGGGCTCTGCCCAGGCTTTCCACCCACAGCCCTAACCCCATGCGACACCTCGAGAGCAGTCAGTGAAAGCAGCCCACCTTCCGTGCCAAAGGACTGAGCAGCATGAACGAGGAGGCAGGTGCACGTGAAGGTGGCCAGTTCCTGCCTGCAATCACTGCATCAGGCAGGTCCCTGACATCCTGTCCGGGAGAGGAGGAGGGAAGGAAGAGCCTTGCTCCCTGTGATGTTAATGTGCTGGTAAGAAGACAACTTTAATGACTTTACTCCATTGCCCACTGAAGACCTTCCCTCCTGCTTCTTACCAGCATGTTTTGCCATCTGTGTAATAAATACAGGCTTCAGGAGAAGGACAATTTGCAGTCTACATCTACTTAAACTACTGTTGTCATCTACAGACCTCCTTCTCTGTTTCACATGTACATATCTCCATATATTGGCCATGTAGTGACTACAGCCTTTATTGTCACCCTGCTTTAATTTCATCCCATAGTACAAACATTTACCATGTAAATCTATTCAAACCACAATTTCCACTGCCCAATGCACACTGTGAAAATTTCCCCCTCCCCAGCATGTTTCAAGGTCACTTCCATCAGTTCAAACACTGATTATTCATTATATCAAGTATCTGAGCTGCTAGCTGATGACAGCCAGGAAACCATAAGCTGCCTTGAGGCTTGTCTTCCTATCAGCTCCTGCAGCTGGGCAATGTGGGATTTTTTTTCTGCCATTGAAACTATTAGGTTGCTGCCGTTTGTTTGGTTTCAGCTTACCATAATTGCTGCCATTTCCACGGCTGATTTGGGCTATGTTTGAAGTTGACGTACAATACAAAGTGTGTTGCATGTGTAGCTGCGCTCTGTGTGTCAAGAAATTAGAGAGGGAGAGTGTGTGTATATGTGCATGTGTGCATATATATAAACATCTGCCATGTAGCTGTCTTCTACTTACTCATGTCTCTAAGGGGTTTACTCTACCAACGGCGACAGAGTGTCTTAGCTGCTCTCGCAGCGATAATCATTCAGGTTCCTGCTACTGAGGAGATTAATTTTGGTTGGGTGGGAGCGGACATCACAAGCAGAGGAGAAGTGGGATGACTAGTAGAGGGTATTTAATGTATATATAGTTACAGGCCACAGGTCTCAAAGATGTTGAACATGGAGGTGCATGTGGATGTGAAGCCATCAGGGCGACATTTGCTCATGGTCCTGGGGCTCTCACCCCTCCTTGAGGCACTATAATTCAGTGCAGTCCCAGAGCTGCTTTTACCACAGGCACGGAGGCAACCAGATATTTACAGCCCACAGACCTGGAGGGAACACTGGCCCAGGAAAGGAAAGGCAATGGGTGGCACAGGAGACAGGGTGGTCCTTTGCTGGAGCTGCTGGCATGAGACCTCAGGACAACAGGATAAAAGCCCTTTCCTGGGTGACTCTTGCTGTGTGTCAGGTCCCTTTGTAACTGAAGGGTAACAAAGCTGCTGCCCACCACCTTCTGCCACATTTGTGGTGCAAGCTCCTTCAGGGGAGGACCCCTTTCTGGGATATGTCAATGCATTACCCAGTGTGATGGTAAGAAGACACTGATCACAACTGTGTTACACAGGCACCTGAAGAGTATCTGACAAAAAGGAGAATAGTGAAACATACTGCAATATGTTTTCATTAACAGAAATTACAAATAAAAGTAAAGCGGATTAGGTTTGTTATTTTCTATTACTAAAAATATTTACAGTCTCCATGTGAGTCTTACCTTGACTGTGCTGACCTATGCTGACTATCATCAGAGTTTGTCCCTTTGAATCTCCACGAGGTACTCATATGAGGCAAAGACAATGGAGGAAGCCAGGGGCTTTTTTGAAACTGTGTGAGGACCAGAGGAAAAGGAAAGTGCTCAGGGGTGGGAGGACATCACTTTTCACTGTATCGCTCTTTTTTTTTTTTAGCTGTCCCCATCTTGCAGCACACCTGGGAGGCCCAGTAGCATACCATCTGGCAAAAATAAACATAACTAGATAGGAGAGAGGAGAGAGAAGTGTAGAAACATGATCTGTGGGACTAACTGTAGTGGGTGGACTGGAGGTGGTTTCTCATGTGTGTCTGAAATCTCTGCCCATTACAGTAATGGCATGCAGGCTATCGTGTTTTGCTTCCCACCCTGGTTTTCCTTGATGGGAAGACAGAGTTCTTTTGTGACAAGTAACTTAGCCAGAGATGGATACTGCACTGAAAACAGGGGTCCTACCGTCCCAGTGTCACCGGTGGGTGTGCTGAGTGTGAATCCTTGTGCCTGGCATCCCCCCAGCCTCCCGGAGTGCAACAGGACAGGACTTCTGGAGATGAACATGGCAAGCAGTAAACCTGCTTAAGCTGACAGCAGCTGCATGTATGTTGTCTCTATGAGTGTAAAATCACTCAGACTCCAAGTACGAGGACCCAAGGACACATCTCCGGGGTGTGTGCTGAACTAGCCCAACACCCTGCCTCTGCCTCCAGCCCTGGCCAAGAGCAGATGCCAGCAGAGGAGTGGAGGAACAGGACATGACTACAAGAAACAAGTGGTTACACCTCTGAAGACTGGTCCTGGGCCCTTGAGTGGCCATGGCCACAGACCCGTGCCTCGCTGTGGCTCAGGCAGCAGGAGGCTGGAGGCTGAAGCCCAGCTCTGCCCCAGAGGTAAGCTGTGTTGCCTTCCTTCATCCCTTTTTTGATAATTAGGATAATTGGGCCTTGGTACCTTGGTCAAGTGTGTGCTTTGAGATCCATAGGTTAAATGCCATGTAGGGGCTGAACACCAGTGTATATCATGGTATGCCACAGTACAAGGACGCAAAAACTCAGCCTGGCTTCAGACCTGTTCAGGTCTCCCAGATGAATCCACGCGCTCTGTCACCTACCATCACTCGCGTGCAAGCCTGTGCCCCTGCTCCCTCAGAGGCTGACTGATGCCTCCCATCCCCTTTCTCACCCTTGTCCCCCTGGCCCTGCATCCAGTCCCCGTCTCCTCCCTGCTCACCAATGCCTGCTCCTCCCCGGCTGCCCTGCCTCCCTCCTACACCAGCCACTGCTGTCCTGGCAGTCTGCCTGGCAGTACCGGCCTTAGACACCGAAGTGCATTGATTACAGCCTGCTTTTTTGTATATGAAACCTGAACAATGGCTAAGCAGTAGCTAATGTAACCATATGAGTTTATTTTTGTTCCCACCTGCCCTCTTATTCACTGTTTTTCAGGATTTGCTGGGTTGGAGAAGCTCCGCTGATGGAGAGATGTCATTGGTAGAGCAAGGACTTGAGCCCAAACCCCTCTGGGATGGGGCCAGTGTTCCCTTGCCAGTTTTCTCCACTCCCAGGTCTCTGCTGACACAGCAGGGACCAGCACCACCTGCCTGTTCAAAAAACACCATGGGAGCCAAATGCAGAAGACAGCTACACCTCTGCAAAAAATAATGGTGGCTGTCTAACATGAACTCTCCTTGCCAGCATCACCTTTACCAGTCCCTTTTCCCCCACTCAGCAAATGGTTCATTTCAGCATCTCATGATACACCACCTGAAGCCCTCCCTACCACCACAACTGCAGGAGCCAGGCAGGAGTGTGATGGATTGCTAAGGATGTATTTTTAAAGCAAAGTAAAAACACACCCAATGTAGGGAAAGGATTCAGTCCCTTACTGTGAGCAGCTTTTGCTGAGCAGGTTGCAAGGCTTTTTGTTTTTCACACTGACATTCAGACCATTTCTGCATATTTGACCCATTAGTCCTCTGTCCAGGCTAACACATCTTTGGAAACACTACAGAGGGGCTGTAGACACTGTATTTGCTGATGCTGACCATAATCAGAAGCATTTCACAGGAACAACTGCTGGCAGCCACAGTGCTGACTGTGGAAAAGCGCAGTGAATGAAAAGAAGTTGCAGTAACAAAAGCCAAATTAAAGCAACAGCGAACACCCCGCATATGCATTTGCAATCATTTTGTCATTCACACGAGGCTTTGCTTCGTGCAGCCCTCCTTCCCCACCATGTCCTCGCAGCAGTCCCTCCAAGCCCCCATGCTCGGGCATGCTCAGCTGGGCACCGGGTATGCCAGCCAGACCCAAACTCATATTAAAGAAGATGGGGGGTGGCCACCAGCCTACTGTGCAGATGCCAGGTAACATTCCCCCATGTCACGGAGAAACAGCAATCTCCAGAAGCGTGTCATCTGAGGTTTCTCTGATTTTTGCTGTTGCTGTTGTTGATGAGCCACATGCTCATCCCTGCCCTGGAGCAGAGCACATGTGTCTCACTCCACTGGCAGCACAGCAGATGGTTCATGGTAGCCATGGTCAGACCAAGCTGAGCACAGCAGCTAGGTCTACAATAGCACAGTTATTTTGATTTCCTGTTAAAAAAAAAAAAAAAAAAAAAAGGAAAGATTATTGGAGAGGGAAAAGGTCTTTTCTTTGCCTTAACAGCAAGTGGTTGCAAAAGTAAACAAAGATTAAGGAGATTAAACTGGAGGGGAAGCCATGAAAATGTGAAATACTTAAGAACACCCTTGCAACATTGTCTTCCAGAGAGACCAGAAGATAAGGAATTCAGTTCCTCAGATAAATTTATTTATTTCACTGTTTGCAACTCAAAGTCTCTTCGTTCAGGGGACGAAAAGAAGAAATAAAGCAATCTGTGTGACTGGGGGAAACAGACTTTGTAAAGTCCTACGTCTGAAGAAGCCAAAAACCACATGTTGAATGGAGGTAGGGCATAAATCATTTTTGCATTGACATAGTTGTTTGAGGGAAATCTGATACCTCTTCCTACATATGCCCATACATTCACACAGTGTTTTCTTCAAGCAGCAGAACCAAGGTAAAATCCACCCAAGCATTAGGATTTTACAGCAAAAGGACTGTTCAAAATAACAATCCCAATGAACCATCTCGGAGGGACCTACACATTTTTTGTTGATCAGGTAATGGTTTTTTTACGAGCATAATGTTTTTTTACATCCACCTTAGTTAAGAAATAAGCATAATAGGCCCAAAGGAGTGTAAATAAATATCAAGCATTCTGGAGTTTCATGTTAGGAGCTAAAAGGAAATCTAGCTTACCTTGACCTGACAACACATGTTAAAACTACAACTGCAACATTAAAATGTGATTTTGTGTTATTTACATGTTACTTAGTACAGGCAGACCAACCCGGAGCAGAGAGCTTTAAACGGGGAAGAAGAGCGGAAAGAGGTGATGACACAATCACCAGCAGAGAGTTCATAAATTAGGATTAAAGAGTAAACCAATGAGGGGAATGTTGTGGTGGATGTCTGCTACATGCCTGGTCATGAAGAGGCAGATGAGGCGTTCTTTGGTCAAGTGGAAGAAGCCTCTTGTCTGCAGGCCACCATCCTCATGCGGAACTTCAACCACCCCAATAATATTCAAAAGAGTAACACAGTGGGGCACAAACAGCCCAGGAGGTTTCTGGAGTGTGTTGATGTCAGCTTCCTGGCACAGGTGATCAAGGTGCTGATAGATGGAGATGCTCTGCTGAACCTCATACTTACAGGAAGGAAGAGCTGGTTGGGAATGTGAAGGTCAGCAGCAGTCTTGGCTGCAGCGCCCATGAGATGGTCCAGGTGGAGTGCAGGATCCTGAGAGGAGGACACTTCACAAAAAGCCTGGGTAAGTGATGGGTCAGGGGGATTTAGCAACATAAACACCTGAGGTGAGGAATTAAAGGAAATGGAGCTCAGCGGTGCCCAGTGACGGGACAAGGCAATGCATGCAAACTGAAATGCAGGAAATTCCACCTAAAAAGGAAAAAAAAAAAAATCTTTACCAACAGGATGATCAAACACTAGCACAGGTTTCCCAGAGAGCCTGTGACATCCCAATCTTGGAAATATCAAAATCTGTCCAGAGGAGGCCCTGAGCAGCCTGCTCTGGCTGACCCTGTGTGAGCAGAGGGGGTTGGACAAGGCAACATTCAGAAGTGCCTGTCAGCCTCAGCCGCTTTGTGACTCTGTAACACATCTAAGAAAACCTTTTCTGTAGTAAGACAATATCTGACTTCCTGGAAATCAAAAGTTGCCTTGAACGGATCTGATGTAAATCACTTTAAATATCATTTGTTAAAAGAGCACAGTTGTGCAGTTTTGCAGGATAGCAGGAATGCAATCTTTACACACTAATAACCTCTAAAAAATTCCCATAAACCAGCATGGAAAATTTCTTCTTACCAATGACAGAACTGTAAATACCTGAAACAATAAGGTTATACCCATGGCAGAGTGGTTAGAAATTACTGATAGAGGGATCCCCTAATGGCTCCACTCCCAACCTCTCTCTCCGATTTGTATCAGGTTGCGCATTCTCCCTTGAGTAAAGTCTACAGGCATAGACTCGGCTGTGGAAAAAAATATATTTTTAGTATGAACAACTCAACATTAATAGAGTTAAGAGTTTCTGAATTCAGCATGAAAACACATTAGATCAGGAACTGGTGACAAATCCTACTTCTCCAATGTCAGGTGGATTGAGTAATGTCTGGAAAGACTATGATTCTAAAACGAGCGTCTGGACATGTCAAAACAGTTTAAATATCCTTTCCAGAGTGTGCAAAAATGAAGTTAACTATTCACTTCATTTAAAATATTCTTCATACCCCAATGAAACTAGTACTTACTGTATTGTAAACCTTTCCATTTTTTTAATAATAATGTTCCCAGCAGCCAAAGCTTGTTTAATATAACAATAACTTGAGAGAAGAAGTATGAAGTAAACACTTTTTTTACCTACTTTCTTAGTGGACAGGATGGTTTTTAAACACCGAAGTCAGGACACTTTCTTTTTTGATCTGCATTTGTTATATGCTTACAAGAGCATTACTGAATATTGCATGGGTCAGTATAGCCTGGACAACAAATATGGTTTTATTCCCTGGGAGTACCTATACTTGGATGAAAGCTAAGCTACCTTTGATCAAATGCAGCCTAAGCTGAAATACAGGCAATAAAAATGTGTCGAATTTTAGTTCACACCAGTACAACAGCATGGAGAAAAACAATTACAGGCTTCTAGGAGTGTAATTAATTTCCCAGATTTCAAATGTCCCTTTTTGGACATATCAGATGCTCAGCACCTTCAGAGATCTAATTTTCTGTTTCCAGAAGCAATGTTGGCATCTGCCTGGATGGATTCACCGTGACTCCAGGAGACCCCTGGCACAGCCAGTGCCATTGGAGTATATATCTTTCAGATGAACCTTAATATTGACCAGAGTGTTAACAACAAATTTTTGAGAGTTTGACTTCCAGAACATCTGCAGATCCAGTCTAAATGGCTTGAGTTTTACTGAGCTGTTTGCATAACTAATGAAAAAGCAGTTTACAATAGTTCACACAATTTCAAGAAACATGGCTGATAAAAAAGAGGCATCTAAGTTTTTAGTTATTCAGTTCTGTCTTGTTCACTGTTTTTGTTTTGTTACTTTTCCTAATTTCTTTGTTCTTCTATTCACTGCAAAGGCATCTGCCAAAAATAAAAATCCCCAACCTCCCTTCCTCCCCACAAACAACAAAAAACATTTTCAAGCCACAGGAGTAGTAAGCATTATAATTTAACTGTATGTGGCTGTGGCAACTTCTCAAACAGCTGTGTTTTAAACATCTTGATGCTCTAGAAATAATCTGCAAGTATATCAAAAACACTTCTACTACATGAAATTTTTCACACACATGTCATTCTCTCTTAAATTTTCCTCATTCTTTCTTCACTTTTCCTCATTCTCTGATGTGTGTATTTGTATAAAGCAGGTTAAGCAACCTCCAAGTGTATAAAACAATATATGCTCTGATTTTGGCTACCCCATCTAGACTTTTTTCATTCTGAAAAAATGTGAAAGATACAATTCTAACATTCCTTTTAATGAAACATCAAACATTATGGTCTGCAGTAACTCTTCTCCCCTCCAGAATCAATTTCTTTCGCATTTTTGACATATGAAGCAAAGCTGAAACAAATTGTTGTTGTTGTTATCATGTTTCAATCAACAGGTAGTTTACTGTATTGTCAGTTTCTCAAATGAGAAAAAAAAAAATCCAAACCAAACCTATATGATTTTAAGACTGCTACTGAGCCAAGACTCACTTTTTTGTAACTCACTTTTACTGATTTAAGCTCTATTCCAGAAGAATACTTAAACATTTGTCTGTGTGCTTTGAATAGTTGATCCCAGTAAAAATATGAGCAATTTTCCCCTCTTGAATCTTTTTTTTTTCCTCTTCTAGTTTTAAGGTTAGAACTTTCATTTCATAGCAGTGACAAAAAGCAGGGCATTATAAAACATACACAGAACACTGGCTTATAGGAAGAAATTAGGTAAACAGCTTCTGTTCTTTATCTTCCTTCACAAGAAAGTTTATATGAAGTTGAATGATCAGAATCGTACTGAAAAAAATGTTCACACAAGATGGGATTAAACCATGGGATCTTTTCCCATAGACAGACCCTAAAATACAAAATGTAACAACTTTCAGAAGCGGCTAGATGCTTGTATAAACTTTGAAAACATCAAGGACAGGCATTTTGGAAGAGGTATTAAAACATACTCTCCAGAGCTTAAGCAAAACTGTAACTATTAGTAATCAAGACAACGCCTTGCCTGCAAGTTCTGACACTTTCATCTGAAGCATCTGGCACTGACAGCTCTCAGATGTGGGATGCTAGACTAGACAGATGATGGACATAATAGAGTATAACAGTCTCCGCATTCCAGTTTCACTGTATAGAGGCTACTAGGGCTTTTTCTCCTCCATGGAGAACGTAAAATTTTCCCTGACAACCTTCTGCACCCTCCTGTCTCACAACAGACACAACACAGAGCAGATTTTTTGCAAGCATAATCTTATAAAGCACAAAGGTGCAATACTATCAGTTAAGTCAATTATTATACCCTTTATACCCTTTTCATCTTTAAAAGAGATTCTCATTACAAAGAGCAGTTGTGAAAAGCAAGGGTTAATTAATCGCGTTTTATTCACCAATACTATGTTAAAAAGAATAGAAAAATGAAATTGTTTTCTAGAGATCTTACTCCTGGAATCCCTGATTGCAGCAAAAGTTCTTTCACAAGCAACCTTTTTTGTTTTTTTCATACCGAACACCTTAGAATCAGCATTTTAGCCCAATATCAATTTTCAAACTTTAGGCCCTGATTTTCAGCTGTTGTGGCTCAACATGTCTGTGTTTACCTCACTAAAGCCATCACAAACCCAACAGATCAGTAGGAAACTCCAAAGGCATCTGGTCCCTGTCCCACCTGAATGGTAAGAATGACTGAAGGACATCATTCCCGACATGTGCTTGTCTAAGCTTTTTTTGAAGATGAAATGCCAGCCCATGATGTCACCCTCACATGTCAGCTGTCTTGGTGACTCTTCCATTGCTTCATCGTCCTTGACATCCCCCTGAGTTACAGGAAAGCAGAGTCTGGGGCAGAGTAACAGTGGATTTATCTGAGGCTGCAATGCTTTTTGACAGCCTAATAAATGTTTCCTTGCCTGTTTTAATGATGCCAATATTTCCTAATCCCTTAATAGAACTGTGTCAAAAAAACCCTAAATATTCAATTTGCTGAAGCACATCTGGTATGATTCTAAAATTTAAATACACACTTAGTGAACCTCACTGAAAGCCTTGCCTTCTCCAGTGACACGCACTTTCTGTCTGCAACAAAAGAAAAGGTGGAAGTCTCTCACAATACAGTATTATTCACAGACCTCCAGATCCGGCTTATCCTGTCCTCAGGAATATTACACACATCAGGACGCAGATCAACTATAAAGCATTCTTTAGGACAATTGCTGCAACCAGCAGCTGCTTTTTAAATAGAAAATTAAGGTTATTCCAGACTTTCCCTCGGACATACAACAACGAGTCGCTTAGCACTGCATGGCAGGGAGGCACCCAGTTATGTGAGATGCCTGGGAGAGCAAGAGAGCATTCTACAATGCTGGGAATTTAAAAAATGCTTCAGAGATAAGGTGGAGGCTGCACATGTATAGAAACAGGCGGTTGTGAAGTAAATGTCACTATTTTTTCTGTGGGTGAAACAGCTCTCCACTGCTCTGTGGGGATGGGCTCCACAACGTGTGAATGCCAGGGGCTGATGGGGGACAGGGTGGCGTGGGGATTGCTGTGATGCAGGGACCCCTCTGCCTGCAGGACCATTTGCTCAGCTCCTGTTAAGTTGAACATTTTGGTGTCTTTTACATTAGTGCTTTAGGTAGGGCCAGGAAAGCGCTGCCACTTCCCACCCCTTGATTCACTATGGCAAGAGCAGTCCCAGAGGGCACCAACTGGTTTCTTTTGGGGTAAAACTAGACCAGCAGATGCATCCCAGATGGTCAGCTAATGCACTCCAGCCACCTTGTCCAAAGCAAAGTCACCCAAGCACATAGTGGGCCTCTGCACCCCCAGTTTCACTCTGCTGGTCTGCTCTTCCCATGTTGCACTACTTGCAGCTGCTGGAAGCTTGTCACCCTGCAACAGCCCAGGCAGATAATGTGAATTTACAGAAGACTTTGGTGGACAAAAGGCTAGTCCTCATTCACCTTTATCAGCACTGATAGCTACATCTTTGGTAGCATCAACAACCGAAACACAAGAAAGATGAGCAATGACATATTTTTGCTGCTTACAAGTGATCCATACCTGCCCATTGATTGATCTCCAAGGGAGGCTTGTGCTGCTTCACAGCCTGGAGTCTGGTGCGGTTTAAAAGTACCTTTTAGCCATCACCTCAAAAAAGTATCCTTTGGCTATTTCAGATAGACAGTGTGATTGAAACAGAGGAATGTGGGGGAGCCTGCTTTGAGCACAGGCTGCACTGTGTGACAACCTGCGGTCTCCTTCCCCCTTCTGCAGGACAATGCAAAGACTAAGTTTTACTTCTGTTTCTCACTGTCATCATTTTAGTAGGTCTTGTGTAACAGCACAATGTTGTTGCTACAGTTTTCCAACATTGCAGGGAGAGGTTTAAATTTTAAAACCATGTGGTCATTTATGAAAACAACAGTTCCTTTTATATTTTGCCATAACATCTTTCATATTTTCTTTTACACACGTCCCTTCAAAAACACTCAGTACTAAGCATAAATCAGCTTTCAGTATCCATTTAAAGATATCCTGCTTGAGAATATCAGGATGTGCATGGCGCAGTATATTTAGACAAAAAACATCCATATCCTTTACACAAGAATCATTTTTGGTCTCCCTTTCTTTCCCCCTTTTCCTCTTCCCTCCCAAAATATGGACCATGGGGCACATATCTTGTTACTCATTGCTACACGAAGGTAAACTCTGCATTTCCTCTCCAAGTACCTGAAAGCTGGCCAGCCCAACAGGGGCTTCAGCTGAAACCAGCTGGGGAAAAGCTGAATGAACCAATTACAACAGGAAATAATAAAGAGGAAGCCCACGCCTATCAGTATTAATTGTCAGGGAGTTGTTTTTAGGAGAGGAAACTGATGAGCTGGACAAAGAGCAGCACGGCAGTGCAGGCAGCTGCCAAGGCCCTGGCCAGCAGTCAGCAAAGTCCTATGAGGGGAAAGCAGATCATGGGGAAGGACAGACTCTGCCTCCGGGTAAGCACAATGCAGTGACTGATGCTGGCATTCCTATTCATTCTTAACTGTTAATACTGTAGCCCACCACCACCACTATATACCAATGGCTGGCAGATATACCCCTGGCTTTTATCAGTAAGGTGCCAACACACCCCCTCCTTTCCGAGGTCTCCCCACTGAAGCAGGAACAATGACCAGAAGTATCTTTGCTGCACATGGATTGCTTTATACCTATCCTTTTCAAACTTGCTACCTGCATAGAGAGGGGCTCCCATATTTTTTCTGATTCTGCATCCTCCAGGGAAGAGTGCCATGAGAGCCTGCACCAGTCCTCATCTTGCTGCAAGTGGTCACCCAGCTTGCACAGGGCTGCTGCTCAGTACTGGACGAGGGCAGCAGCACGTGCATGGGACACCAAGGAAGTGAGCAGGGAGAGGCTATCCCAATTCCAGCTGACCAAGGCACAGGGGACAATAATGAAAACTAGGTAGAGACCTGGCCCAAATCGCTGTCAGGGACAAATGCAGACCAGATGGTGCATCTCACTGCAGCAGGATGAGGATGCTGTGCCCTTTCCTCAGCATCTGTGAAACCATTCAGCCCAAAACAAGAAGAATTTTTACTCTACTTTAATATATCTGTGTTTCCATGGTTGCATCTTTTTAACTATAAACATTTCATGCTTTAAAGATTTAAGGAATGATCGTGTTACACTGACAGTCTTCTTTTAAGGAAACCTCATAAAATACCAATATGTTTAGTTTTGCCTAGCTGCCCTGTTGCTACTTTGAAATAGCCAGTAATCTCTACTAAGCAGTCATCTTTTCTCCCACAGGGTCTGACATAAAAGTGGACTCATCACAAAAATAAATTACAGATTATTTTTGCAGAAAAAAATGTTAGTTATTTACCCTTGCAATCAGCTCCATTAGGTTTTCATACTCCCTCTACCCCTTGCTTTCTCCCCGCCTCCCTCCCTCTTTTCAAGAGGAATTTTTAAAGCAGTAAATGGCAGGATTCCAGGGGTTATGTTACTGCCAAAAATTAATTTAAAAAACAAAAGAGAGAGGCTGTGAGCTGAAAAAAAAGGAGGAGTGGGAAATGCATTCCCTCTGCATCTGGGACCTTAGATCTTGGCAGTATAACTGATGGCATTTTACCTTGAAAATGGCTCACCCTCCTCTGTCTCTCCTGTCCACCAGACATGGCTGATTGCACTGAGCTTTTCCCTTTTTCTATTACAAGAAGAGACATAACAGTTCACTTCTGCAACTGCAGCTTGCTGGTTTGTAAGGAAGAGATGTAGTCTAGTGTAAAAGCCAGTTCACACACTCTTCCGAGGCTTTACATGCTATTTGTTTGCGGCAGTGAGATTGTGGCTGAGAAGTGACATAGCAAACTAGCTTTTAATAATAAGATTTTGAAAAAAGAAACTAGATCTGTTTACAGAAGGGTTGATTCTGCCACTACGTAGTGGAGTGGATACTTTCAACAAAATTACTTCTGTTTATTTTTACAGCTTTGTCCTCACATCCACTAAAAACTAGTGCCTTTCACAGCAGTGCTCTGGGACATGTCTAAAACAAATAGGCAGGAGTTAGCCCCAGCTGTAGCCTCAGCTGAGCCTGGGAAAGGCCTGGCATGCTGGGGCAGACCCAATCCACCAACCTTGTGAGGTGTCCCTAACATCATTAGTGACAACTCATTAGAAAGATGCTTTGTACCCCTGCTGACCTTCTCTGGCTCTTTTCCAGTTCTGCTGCAACCTTTGCAATATGAAAGAACTAAAACAATTAAGAGACTTAGGGATTTAAGTGAATGGCAAAATGATGCTCTCTGTTTTATTTTCTCCCCCAATAACTGCTACCATTTTATATGCTTCCTCACCTCTATGAGTATTAAGCTGATATTTTCATGGATCTGTTGTGTACCCATGATCTCAATCCTGAATTGTAATGGTAAACTCAGAAATCAGCATGTAACAGGTTAATTTAAGACTGGTTCCCCCCCCCCTTTGTATCACTTTATTTTTATCTACTTTAAATGCCATCCAACAGATCCTTCTACAACTCTTCCCAGATGTCTTTCACCTTTGCTGGTTTGAGCAATTCGGTTTCATCAGCAAATTTTCTTATGTCGCCGTTCACCAAACATAAAATGTCCCACCACAGATCACCATTTAATCCCTCTGATGACCTCACTCTGCTCCAAGAATTGGTGATTTATTCATATGTCCCATTTCTTACCCTTTATCAAGTATTTATCCATGTAATGATCTTCTGTCTTTTGTTAGGTTCCTTAAAAGTTTTTGGCAAAAAAGTCTGTCAAAACCCTCTGGAAAGCTAACAATAATCAGCCAATGGGATGACTCTTATCCATGTGCCTCTAAGCCTCTTTTGAGAATACTATCAGGTTTGTACAGCCAAGCTTCTTTTTACAAAGGCCATGTTGACCCTCCCCAAATTTGGGATTACTCAAGCATCTGCCAGTTTTATTGAGTGTGCCCCACTGGCAAATCTTTCTATGCTTTCAAAAGGCTAAGAAATCAACAGGCCTTTGAACACACATTTAAGTTCAATAAATTAGAGTTTTCCAAATCCAGAGCTGGGAACAAGGGCCAAGGCTGGTATCCTCATGGGAAAGTCCTCTTGGTTTAACCTCTTCTGCACTTCCAGATGAGTCTAAATCCTTCCTACCTCTGCCATAGCACTCCAGCACAGAAATGAGGGGTGGCTGGCCAAGAGATAGGTTCTGCAGTAATTAAATGCAGAACAGAGGACCTGGCTTTCTACTTGATCTTCTTGGAGTGCAACCAGATGTCTAGATTGACCACAGATGGCCAGCAAACCTTCTCAGAAGTCAGCAATGTTTCTCCTATGATCAAGGCCTGCAGATTCACGTTCATGAGTTATTAATATTACTCATTACTTACATTATGGTTGTCTTTAAGACCCCACCTGGAAATCGGAAATCAGGTCCCCATCATTTTCGCTCCTAGTAAAAAAAAAGTAAGAGACAGTCCTTGCTTTGAAGAGCTCAAATACCCACACCATGGAGACACATTCACTTCATGTGTCTGAGAGGTATTTTATGTACTGTATTTTCATATTTGTTCCTGACATGCCACAACTGTCTCTCCCCACAACGGTATCTCACGTCTCTGTTTTCCCTCAGGATCTTAATGATGTAAAACTTTTTAGGTGTGTTTGGTTTTTATCCAAAATTTTTTCCTTTATTACTTTTTTTCCAACTCTCAGATCCATAATTAAATCCACATTATTAATAAAAGTCACTCAGTCCTTTTTTTCAGCTGAAGCACACAAAACAAGGGTTTAACTCTTCAGTAGCACACTTGGTTTCTTGATGCTGTATCTGCAGTTCATCATCTTTCCAAGTCTAATAGGACAAAGCTCAAATTTCTGTGTAATAGGTCTTCACATAGCAACAAGCAAATATTTTCTGTCAGTGGAAGAACAGTGGATACAAGCAAAATGAATGAAAGCTGAGCCCTGACTCCACCAACTTGAGGATTTCTTCCCTGAATCTACATACTAATAAAAAAGAACCAGAGTATTTGAATGTCTCCAAAGAGAGAAGGTGCTCCAAAGAGCACTTTCTGACACTGGCTGAGCTACAGAATTAGAGTAAGATTGAGCTTTTCCAAAGGGTGTGCCTGATGTTAAACTTTGAATGTTTGAGGTCATTGTATGGATCCTGAGATTTTAGCACTTCTGAAAACCAGATGCTTTTGTAAATACCAAAACACAGAGAAGTAACATAAAGTGTAGATACCCATCTTCCAAGCTGGCTACGTTGGACACCCATCTTTCATGAATATTTAAATTCCTTTCCTTTTTCTTGAATTCTCCACCACTCTTCCTTTCACCTCTGTCTCCATCAGGGCCCTTGCCCTTCCCAGGGTGAGCTGTTTCCATGAGCCAAGGGGGTCCATGCTGTGCCATGCATCATGAGGTCCCAGCCTTTCTAACCTACCCACCTGGGAGCCAGGACATCTCGAAAGACACCAAGGCCCCCCTCTCCCCATCACTTCCACCATCAGCCTCTGAAGTGACACCTTCACAGTTTCTGGGGAAAGCAGCTGTTCCAGGACATCACTCCCATGAGGGAGGCACTGCCTCGGCCAGCTCTGCCAAATTCTTTGAGGATACTGGAGATTAACACTGAGACATTGAATACAACTTCATATTTCACAGGGAGCCAATGTAATGAGTAACAAACCACGATGACACTTACTTGGCAACCGATGTTGCCCAAGTGGAGGGCTGCTCCACATGAAAGCTTTCTCCATTCAGCAATGCTTATTTCTAGGCATAATTCATACCACTACCTGGGGCCACAGACCTGGTGCGCAGCACCAGTCCCTGGGTAAGAGGGGGCACCAGCAATCACAGCTGGAGGAAAGCCTGGAGGGGTTTCCTGCTGTTGCTGTCCTGAGTCCCTTAGCAGCAGATTGCAGGAGGTGGCTGCAGCCCAAAGAAAGAAACTGGGGAAAAAAAGTAAAAAAGGTCATCGCATCTGGCATGTCTTCGCAGTGTTCTCCTTTTTCCATCTGTGTTACCTTCCTTTCTCCACTGTTACCCACAGCCAGGTGCTGGTCTCAATTGCGTGAGAGGAAATGGTAGGAAGTCATGTGTCCTCTATTTTAAGAACATGGTCAGACAGCCATGGCAAAGCATTTTCCTAAATGTAATTGTAATGGAGCACACTGATTTTTAGCTATTCCTCCATTTGCATCTGAAGAGCATTTGGGCTACATTCTCTGCTCCAACTACTGATTACTGAGTATTTTAAGATACAGTGATTACATTACACAGCATTTTCTGTACACATGCCCAGGCTTACAGTGAAAAGACCCTTGAAAATTATTTCCCCTGCCATCCTCCCCTTGAATTCTGCAGCATTTTTCTTTAAAGCAAGTGACAAACCCATTTATCCATGGTCACGCTGATAGTGGTGAGGAAAACGAGCCACAGCAGAGCTGGTTTTCTTTGAAATTTATTTCAGTGGTATTTACACTACCTATACATAAAAAAGAAAGATGTAAAACAGAGGACTCACAGGATCCCTAACAAAACCTTTCCAGTATATATCAAACCAGAACTGTGGGACTCTTACACCACTTTTCTTTTATACCACAAACCACAAAACAGGGTTCTCCCCTGTAAATTCACAAAGGGAGGACGGATAATTAAGTATACAAAAAAGTGACAAAGAACATGTGCAAATGTGTGTGATGCCACCCACATCCACGATGCAGGAAACGATGTCTGTAACCCTGAAGAACAAATACCACACACTTTTGTTTTCAGAGCTGGCCTGTTCCTCTATAGGAGTGTACAGAGTCCTCAGAAATAAGTTTAAAATAAAGGGAACCATAGCGGGCACATAGCACCTAGAAGAAAAGGAGAGAGAAGACAGACTGGCAGTCCAAAAAGCCACAGCAGGGCTGGCTGGCTGTCCCAAGCACAGTCAGTCTGAAAGGGAGAAGCAGTCCTAAAGAGAAGATGACCTGGGATGACATGTTTCATTTTATGTGCCTGATTCCCCAGGCATTTCAAAACAACTCAGACACTGCTACCAGGATGTCTTTAATCCTGTCAGCAATGGTTTTGCCTACTTACCATTTGCTTTCATAGAAAATGAAGCATGTTACAGACGCTCCCCTCCACATTTGCTCCTGTGAGTTTTCTTTTCAATGCCATAAGTGCCTCCTGCAGATCTGTAGCATAAGCAAATAGAATTGGCATTAAGGTGTGGTATAACCACCTTAAAAGTGCTTTCTGTTTATATAGCTTTTTATTTTCCTGTGGTATTGCCAACCAAGCATCAAAAAGCAGAGATAAAAAACTCTGCTCCTTGAATTTCCAGCATGTTCCTCTCTGCCTCATTACAGACGCTGTTGAAGGACATGATAAAGCTGAGCTGACCTACTTCAATCTCATCCATCAGCACAGGCACAACTAGAAACAAGCCCTCCTGGAGTAACATCAGCACTTGCTTTGACAGCAAGTGTAAACTAAACAAGGGCAGAAGGCAAACCACCAGGAAGTCCTATTTGGTGTCTGAGAAACCCTTCTGTGTCTCTCTTTCGGCCCCCTTTTCCACGTGTGATGTAGTTGCCAGCAGTGTTCATTGGTGCACACTGAAAACCGGACTGCCAATACACCAGCTACACCATATGCCTGTCCCAGTGTTTACAGAAAAGTTGTTCTGTGCACTGATGGTGGAAACATGCAAAAGGTTTGAGAGCTGGGCTAGATCCTCAGCTGGCATTAGTGCTTGAGGTCAATGGGAAGGCACTGCTAAGCATCAGCTGAACCCAGGACATGGTAATACTTCAAATGAGGAATGCCAACAGCAACACTTTCTCTGTCTCCTACGCACATGCAAATATACACAAGCATTCGTGCCTTTACTTTTCACTTGTTTAATATTCTTTCATAAAAACCATAGCATTCATCCTACACAGTCCCACAGCAAGCCAAATCTCCAAGGAACATGATTTTTAGCAGAGGCTTTGGCTCCCTGCGCAGGCTTTTCCGAGGCACAGGAATCCATGCAAAGGCCCAGAAGTTGGGATCCCAGTGGCAATATGCAGCCACACAGTGAGGAATAAGGCAGGAAGAAAGCAAAGCTAATGGACTTATTTGAGGCTCTGGAGGTTCAGTCTGTTACTCAGGCCAGGTTCGTCCCCGTAACTCCCAGACTCTCATGCAGGATTCAAGTCATAACATCTCCACTGCACTTGCCCAGATGAGTTTGCGAGGGGGCTGGGGATCTGTCGGGTAGACATGGCCTTTTCTCCTATGCAGCCTTACTCCCCAGGTTAGCTGGGAACCCCACAGGGACCAGAGCCAACCCTGTACCAGGAGCTGGAAGGGGATACCATCGCCCCATCGCAGCCTCCCATGGAATGAGGCAGAATTCTACCTACTGTGAGGTAGATTTCCTTTGGTGTAAAAACTTCACTTTGCTGGTCTTAACAAACACCATTTCATTCCAGATGAGATTTCCCAATTCATGCTCAGTTGAGGTGATACTGGTATGATCAACACAGAGTAGTTGCATATATCTTCTTAAATCTCACCACCAGCACACATAACAATTAACTAGAGCAAAGCTGGGTTGTTTTCATCTGATATGAACTGATAACTCAGCAAGTTTTCAGGGTGAGCTTCAAATTTTGCCTGGCCCTGTAGAAAGCCCTGGCCAGATTTCCAAACACCATCATTTGGAGGCACAGAATGCATTTTTCAGCTGGGTGAGGCTGAAGCAAATGCAAATGTAAGCAGAAATGATGAAGATGTCCAGTGGCAACTGTGGCTGTGCTGCTGAATGGTATCTATACTGTGCAACCAGGAAAATACATATAAAACCAGCATGCAAACACACAGAAACAAACGAAAATGTCGATGAGTACATTTCAAAGGCCATCTGCTCTGGGTCGGCAACCAGTGTAACCAAAAACTGACTACTGTATTTGTTAAACAAAATGAACCACAAGTGATAAATGGGGAGAAATCCATAATTTTATTGAATCACATTCAACAGTACTCAGAGTGTGTTACCGTAACTCTATCCCTTTTAATTCTGACAGCCATGTTTTATTCATTACAGGCACAGACTGCAGATTCAAATCGAGGACTCTGTTGTGACAAATTATTTCTGAATTTGGGAGATATAATGAGCTCCAACTGTTGCACTAAAATCATAGCCACTTGCATGGCAATCCTGCTACTTCATCTTCTAATTCCAGGGAGAGGGGAGTGCTTAAATCAGTGTGTGCATTCTTGTAAACTGCAAAGCCAGTGCAAATTACATAGTGAAGTTTGCAGAGGGGCATAATTTGTTTCACAAATAAACAAACAAACAACTTTTGGTTCTCTCTGTGGCTACTAGAGTTATTATGAAAGTCCAAAAACAACAGTAATGCTTTTTACCATAAAATTATAAGGCAAGAAAAAGGATTTTGATAACAGTAAGGCTCTTAATTGTATGTTTGTAAACTTACAGGCAAGCTTTTATTCAGCTACAGCTTTAGTTCGAATACCATAGCTCATACAAAGCCCACATTCTCTTTTCCCTTGTCTCCTTCCATTCCTCTCCAAGTGACATACCATCAGATAATGCTGTGCTTGCCAGGAGGGCTGAAACACATGGCAAAGTTTTGCAAAAGCCATCACTCTACACTGAATTTCAACACTTGGATCATTTACTTGGATGATAATGTGTCAAAGTACCATGGCAATACTCCAGCACTGTCCTCATACAGTCATGGGACTTCCAATAACAGAGCTTCTTCAAACTTCTCTTTTAAAAAGGAGCCATATTAAAGAGCTAATTAAATGGGTAATTTTGGTCAACAAAAATAATGTATTGTAATTTCCACCTCATATCCTGAAGGAATTTCTTTCTTTTAAAGATGTTTCTGCAATTGGTTATCTACGGGAAACCTAACTAATATTCTTCGCCTTCTCCAGGCCACTCTATCAGTTCAAAGGAAGACAAAAATTGCCTGGCTAGTTTAAAAAAAAAACAAAAAAACCAAAATTATGGATCAAAAATTCCTTCAACTTGACAGCTTGCATAAATATTATCAGTCCCTTTTCTCTGTTACCTGCATTTCAGCTTGAGAGAACCTTCAATTCCTTTGAAAATTTAAAAGGGTTTTTGTGTCAAATTCCAATTTTAGTGAACATAACAGAAACTTCAGTGGAACCAGAAGTCAGCCACCGTCTGCTGAGTGTTCAGCACCAGTATACATCATCTATTAGTACATGCTTAACTTCCAAGTGTCTGTTGCATTGCACCTAGCTATTGACATGTTTCCTTTGTAACACTTTTGAACTATGTGGATTTTTATAAATCAAGCACCGAGCCATTGGAGAGAGTAGCATGACCTATGACAAGAGAAAGCGTCTCTTGATGTGAGCGGACTACAAGAGGTAGAAAGTTTGATGTTTAGTTGATGTTTAGATGTCAATGTTCAGTTTGATTAAGGTTGTCTTCCAACATTAAGGTGAAAACAGATAATATAAACATAAATAAGTACCTATGTTGGACACCAGCAGCTTAGCAGTGATCAAGAAGCTTTTAGTCTAGCTGCATCATAAACAAATGGAGAAGAAAAAATAATTACTACACCACATGGAGAAAAAAGGGAGAGGAGAAGACAGAAGTGGGAATGGAGGACTCATCTTCAGTCAGATTAAATATCAGACCATGCCAGGATTTCTCTTATCCCATCAGGCATCACAAGTGTCTTTTTCCATTAAAGTAGTGGATGGTAAATCTGAATTCTTGTCAAAGACTTGGAGAGGACACAGGAGTTCCTTATGTTTCAGGAAGGCTCATGTGTATATGCTGAAATAATATAGGATAGTCACCAAGGTCATCACTGGCAAGTGCAATTGAAGAGAAGTGACTGTTCATCACCTTCGAAGCAATGGCTAATCAGGCAAAAGTTGCTGATTGGTATCCACAATAATCTGGTGTTTTGCATGAAAGCAAAATGCTCTCTCTGAGCTTCATCTAGAAAGACTGGGAGCTTTTGCTGAAGGCAATTTCTTGAAACATAGGGCTGGTGGGCTCACAAGTAAGCTTCAGCTGCAAATTTCAGAGTTAAATGAGAATGGTACTTTGAGTTTGCAACTCAGTAAAGCATTTTGAAATTTTACGTTATTTACAATTCCAAAGTAACTTAGGGAATTTCCTGTTCCTGATAAGGTAAAGGATCTGGGGAAAATTAGAGAACATGACCTAGATCCATGCTATACTTATTTATCTGGATGGATGACTGTTTTCTGGGAATGACTGATAAATGAAACAGCTAAAAATGATATATGCTCATGGTATTTTATGCTTCCTGTGGCTGACAATAACCCAGAAGCTGAGAAGGCCAGCTAGCCTTGTCAAACCAGCAAAATAGGCCAGCTTTAGTCAAAAGTAATTGAAATGCTTTGCTCCACAACACTGAAACGCAAGTGTCACAAATCTGAGCTTTTTCATGAAATCCTAGACGTTGCCTATTGCCATTTCTAACCACATGTGAATCTCTAAAACAGCCTGAGCCTGCTTCAGTTCATGGGAAAAGTCTGTCTCATTCATCTGTAACTCTGGAACATACTGTTAGTTTGCTGCCACTCCCAGCTACTCTCCTGTCTTGGTGGGGGGAAGAAACGACTCTTCTCTGATTCCTCCTGGTCTTGGATCCAGGCTCCGGGTGCAGCTTTGGAGACACAAACCCATGCAGTTGTAAGGGACAGGTTTCTCATCTCACTTTCACAGACATTTGTAACTACACACACACACACACACATACACACATATCCCCCCAAAGACACAAGGATAAATACAGTGGAACAACTCCACAGAGCATCTCCTAATTATCATCAGTCAGTATGGCAGCATGTGCTTTTGGTATCAGTATACCCAAACCTATGACCTCACCACTGGGAAATTCTGGGTCTCTGTTCCTACAGGAGAGAAGACCACTTGAGCCAAGGAGGCCTGAATAGCTAACCTCAGGACAAAGTTTTTAGGCAAAACAATTCAATTCCTCAAAAGCATGATTTTTTCCCCCACTTCATGGCACCCTCTGACCTTATGTCTGGGGGTGATGGATGAGGTGAGACAGAGCCATGGGAGAAGACCTGAGGATAGTTGCCGGCATGTTACAGCTAGCAGTCATTAACAGGCAAGGTTTCCTCCAAGGGAAATAAGAATTATTTCAAATCAAGAAAAATAAACACCAGAAGAATCAGCTGCGCAGAGTGGCTCACGTAAAATATGAATGTGGCCAAGGTTTGCAAGTCCGAGGGGAATCCAACTTTGTGAGCTTACCACAGAAAAATGCAGGCCCCAGCCCTGAGCTCTTATAAAAGTGCTGAAACGAAAGAGTAAAGCCCTTCCCGAACATACAGAGAAAACTGCATAAATGATTGCAGCACACAGCTTGACAGGCAGCCCTCCAGTACCAAGATGCTGACTGATAGTTACCTGTCTGCAGTGCCGCCTTCATTTGTCTGGCACAGGCAGAAGAGAAGACAGGAAAACTAAAATGTGTTCCCTGGCAAATGCTAACGTGAGACTTTGGTACATGGAAAAGAAATCTCTCCTGGTGTTTGTTTTGGCAGGAATAGTTTCAGCAGACACTGTTACAATCCCATCCACTTGCAAAGCAAAGCTGCAGCTCCACATATTACTAAAACGCCAGGTCTGATTGCTTTCCACATGGCAGTGTTACTAGATCTAGCAGAACACGGGCAAACCTGTTTGGTCAGCAAAGATTTTTTTCGTTAAAAAATACAGTAACATTTTCTCTGAATAGAGCGAGCTGATTAGCTTCAAGCAAGGGGGAAAACAGGGCCCTTCTGAACAACAGTGCTGGGCATTCAAAGTTGAAGCCCCAAATCTTTCCTCCCCAGGCACTGGAGCTGCCAGCAGCCAAATCACCTCATTGGCAGTCCTTGCACAAGTGGTCAGGAAGCCTGGGAGAGGCAGATGACCCTGACCTAGCATTAGAGCTTCACCTCATGATAAACATGCTTGACAATGCTGCTGAACGGTGGGCAGTTAATTCACTGCACATCAGAGGGAGCTACAGGGGTGAGAGCAGCTTGTCTAGATCCTCTAACCCAGTTCTGTGCCTGTTTGAGTGACGTGGCAACACAGGCACATGTTTCTGCAGCTTCCTGGTGGCTGGGATCTCTAGTTATCCATCCCACTTCCAATCCCCAAGTACCAGCTTATGGATGCTGATGTAGGCTATTGATGCATCCCAACCACAGGCCTGCCTACTTCTTGGCAAATCCCTCTGGGATCTTAGCCTAGACTTCATAAGTTTCCCCATGCCCAGATGGAGGTGGGCAGAGAAGTTCCCAGGAATGGAGCAAAGTCTCCTTTCAGCTTTGCACAATCCAACTGCCCCAGCCCTCCTCTCAGACACAGGTAGCAATCCTAGCAGACACCAGTTTTGCCTCCAAGTCCTCCAGCATGCAGAATCCTCTGCTCACAGCAAGAGCTGCTGACCTTGGACCCCAGACATAGTCATTGCACGTAAAGCACACAGCCACTTAGAAGCTTGGGTATTTACACTGCCATGCTGCCTTTCTTTCATCTCATTTAAAATATGCCTCATTGGCTGATTATCCTGGAGTATCATACATGGTGTAGTGTTAGTGAAACAGTGGCATAAAAGAATAATATTTGTCACATGTGAATGCAAAAATCACAGTCTTCCTTCGTCAAAGTTACCACAATGTTTATTTACCAATGTCAAATACTAAAGTGCTGCCTTCCTCCTGAAACATTTTCTTCACTCTGTGTATACAGTACTGGGAACATGTTTTATTTTACATGCCTTGAAGCCAGTATGTGTTGTGTTATTTTACTTTTTGATAGCCTGTAGAGCTAAAATGAGAGCAAATAACTGGTCTCCATGTGTTAGTATACCCTCAGAGAGGTCAGTCTTTCTCTTATGAATGGGAAGGTCAAAATCAGAACCAATGACCCAGAATTTTTTACACTTTAGGCCTATAATTGGTAAGAAGAACACAAAACAGCTATCTTTCACTTGTGCAAATAAAAACAGCTTTTGGAAAATGTATTTACCCATGTCTGTTTCAAACAGTGATGGGCCAAACTATCTCCTCAGCAGGTGTTCAAGTTGACATCAAGAGCTGGTGAAATCTGTGACCCTTCTGCTGATCACAGTGCAATACTTTTGCTCTCCACTAGCTGAGAGGCTGCCTTATGAATTAAAATGAAATGCAAAATCCCAGGCATGATACTTCTGCAGAACTGAAGCCACCCACAACATTGTTTATGTCTCATTTAAATTACTATGTTTTCTATTTCCCATACAGTATGTGCATGCTAATTCTCACTCCCAAGTGCTACCTAGAACATTTGGAGACCACTATGTATTGATTCATGTTTAAACTGTGAAGTCTTCAGGATGACTTAGGCCCAATGACTAATTACTTCTCAAAATGAACTGACTTGGCCCAATGAAATTGTCCAAGTCTCTATTCTCTCCTGGTCTGACTGTACTTTGTCTTTTATATCAATAAGCACAAATGCAGCCATCAAGACTTGGGAACACTTATATCAGTCTTGGTATTTGTATACCTTGATGTATTACTTGCTTTACCATGGTCCTCCGGTTTGCCTCAGAGCCACTTGTGATTTTCACTTGAAACAAACCATACAACCAATCCTGTAGGCATAATTGTGTTCCTTGTGCGCACACCATTAGCTGACACCAACCGCCACTGAAGACGAGATCCAAGGTCTGCGGGACCCAAGAGTACAGATGTCTCTGTTGGTTTTGTGGGCACAGTTTCATTCTCATAGATGTACACATGCATTGGACCTCTCTCACAAAAAAAAAAAAAAAAAAAAAAAAAAAAAAGCAGGGTTTTTTTCAGCAGTACTACATGGTCAGGGAAGACTGCACTGTGTAATGTGTTACCCAGCAGTTTGCTATGGGGGAGCAGATTCAGAAGTTTTTCCATCTGTATTGCTGGACCATTACCAGCTCCCAAATGAGATTTCTCACTTTCTAGTGTACTGATAATGGTTTCACTTCAGGAAATCTTTTGCAGGCATCATTGAGAGCCAAGATCCTCTTAGCACAGAAAGTCTGAGAGTAGGTGTATAACTCTCACAAAGAACTTCTCTTTGCACTCAGTGGATGCTGTGATTTACTGTCACTTTCTTACCTATGAGACCTTTAAAAGACAAAGATAAGAAAGGACCAACTGTTCCACATTAATCACTGAACAGAAACAAATCTTTTAAAAATCATACCACTACAAAACCATGAAGTTTTTTGTCAAACTAATGGAAAAGTTTGCTGAAGAGCTATTTGCATTGATGGTTTATACCTAATACACCTCCCAGTCACCTATTAATAAACAAACAAAAACCCAAGAAAACCAAACAGAACCCAGGAAGTCCAGTGATCTCTTTAGGATCAGGGATTCAAAAAGTTTTAGGCATGTTAGAAATAATCATATGAGCACTACCTCAGTCTGTCCAGTATTTCTTTTTTTTCCAGCACAATTACAGAGTTTCCAAATGAATACAGTAATGAAAATATTTCCATGTATTAGGATTCACATAAGTAGTAAAACTTTCCTGTACTACCTACCCATAGGTATTAAAAATAAAACCAGACAATTTCTTTGCAAGTGGCAAAGGAACTGGTTTATAGTTGTACAGTCCTGCTAAAATACATGTTGTAAATATTTATTAAAAACTATTAATCATTTGTATTTTCTCATTGGCCCTTTCTACTCCTGTCAGTGTATATATAAAGGCATTTCCTCTCAAAACAGAAGAAGATTTTTTTCTTTCCCATCAGTGTTCTTCCTACAATATTTTATAATAAAAGACATGGCACCCACACAACCTCATTTCAAGCTACCTAGAAGCATTTGGAAAGGTTTATGTCTTTAACTGTGCTGAGGTGCCTGGTTTGGCAGAGAGAGTTCCACGTGAGAGAAATAATTCTTTTTACAAATTTAAAATAAAAATGGTTTTGTACTTTAGAGAGCTAAAGAAAGCAGAGCTGTTCATTTCCATATTTCTCCCTTTAAAAAAGCCCTTAAATAGATGACATATTTTACAGTGAAGTTGGTCTGGTCATAACATGGCCGACCCTGCAGGGATGTTTTCATAATACAATTAAAATAGCCAGATTAGAAGAATATAGAGCTTTCCCTGACCAAAAATTAAACTGGGCCACATCCAAGAATTTTTATTTTTTACTTCTGCATATGCCAAAACAAATAACAACAGGACACTACTAATCCTTCTTGTTGAGCTGCTCTTGACTCTTGGAAGTGCCCCTATTCCAGTCCTTCAAATAAAGAAGCAATTAACCTGTGTTTAATAACAAACCTTTCCAGTGGATGGCTCCCAGGATAGCCTTTGCTGTTGTTCAGTGGCAATGGGAATGAAAGCAGCAGGGGCACTTCCCGGGTAAATCACAGCATATCCTGACCCCAGCATGGGCTCTCCTTGCATAGAGACCCTCCAAGATCAGCATACCAGAAGGATGACCAGGGCCAGGCATGTCTGCGTTGCCTACAGGGCCTCTTGAGGCCCTATTTCCCGACAGGGCTTCCCAGTGTTTTGATTTCTCCTTGTAATTACTTCAGCCCTGCAAAGTGCCACTAGACTATATTGCCTAACTATATGAAGACCCTCTAAACGAAACCCTAATCCACAGTTGGGTGCGTGGCCACTGCTGCCACGGTGTGGGTTTTGTGAGCCTTGTGCTGTCACAGTTGCCACAGTTTGTTTTTTTCATTCTCTTCACCTTTGAAAATCAACCAACCAACCAACCTACCAACCTAAACCCTATGCTGTGGCCTCCTCATGTGCAGCAAGACCGATGCACCCCTCCTTCTGCACGCCCTGGCCATGGCTCCTCATGGCCACATTTGCCCAGCAGGTTTCTGGGTATGGCGAGGCTTGAGGGTGATGCCACTGCCCTCCAAAAGCCAAGTCCTCTGACCCCAGAGCTCTGCCCAGGGCCATTTGCAGCCTGCGTTTGCCTCAGGCTACAAGAGCCCGGCTGCACTCCACCCACAGGGCTGCACTCCACCCACAGATCTGCGGCACATAAATCAAAGCCTGACTGCTGAGCCTGCCTACCTTTCCCACTTTCCCGCCTTAGTATTACTTACAAATATTTCGCCCTTGTCCTTTAATTGCTGAAATCTCTGCCTGTAGGGGCAGGAGGAAATCCTCACCTCCTAACTCTGTCATAACTAAACAGACCCCCTTTCAAAACAGATTTCTTCAGACTACACAGCTCTGTGCATTTCACCTGATTAATCATATCTGAAAACAGCATGCAGCGTCCCCTGGAGCATAATCCGTATGGCACAACTCCTGCTTCCTGCTGCGCCTGTCTCCTTACTGATGCTCATGCTGACAAGAAGTTAGGAGAAACAATGAACCTCAAACAAGGAGGGAAAAAAAAGCACAAAAACAGGAGTGATCCCACTTAGCGGTCTGTTTGTTATCTGATGTTCAGCTGTACCAGGAATAGAAGGGAAAGGGAAAGGGAAAGGGAAAGGGAAAGGGAAAGGGAAAGGGAAAGAGATGAAGATGTAGTGCCAGAGACTAATAAGCTTACTCTACCCAAATACATGTCATCAGAATTGTTCCTCGTGCGTAGAGGAAGCTGACAGAGAAGCGAACCTTCAGTTAGAAGTTTAAGAAAAAGAGCATTAAAGAATTTTATCTAGAAAAATTTCTTCCTTCTTAATGTTTAAAGTAAAATTCACAAATTTTACTATAAATAAGAAAGTTGACAGGTAGGAAACTAAATTACAAGCCAGGTTTATAGAAATTTCCTATCACGACAAAAGGACATAAAATAAATCAGCAGCATGGAGAGTTCAAGACAGTAAGATTTCTAAGAGTCCTAAGAGTGAAAGGAATCCCAGTAATAGAGGCATTCCAGACCCAGACAAAAATTTAATTATTGTTAGTAACACACAAAACCCAGAAATATGCAGTATAACTTCATCTTATAGCTGAGAAAAGCCAGAGACAAATTTCTCTCCTGTCACAAGGAAATACTTTCCATTTCACAAAAAAAAAAAAAAAAGTGGAGGTTAAACAGCTACTAAAACAAGTAATTTGTAATTTTTGAAAAATAAAACCAAAAACAGGTATGGAAAACTTCCATCCAAAAACCATACAAAAGTTTCGGATGAAGTGTTCATGCTCATGTATTGAGACATTTTAGAATATGACGGAAATTCCAGAGGACTGGATGAAAATGAAATGCTGCAAGAGAGGACCAACAAATGGGTGTCCTGGGTAGCCAGAGAAATGTCAGTGGGTCCTGGGCTGGGACAGCAGGGTGGAGCAGTGGTGGGAGGCAGCACCTACATTGCACAGGGCTGGCAATGCCCGATATCTGATTACAAAGAAGAGGGAGGCACTTGTGCCTGCCAGCCTCTGGGGACACACTACATTGCTGGCACCAAAGCTGATGCCAAATTTATACTACACCTTTCAAGGAACAGCCAAACTAGGAAGCATGTAATAAAGTGTCAGCATAATTGGAAGTGAGGTTTTAGCAATAGGTTTTTGCACAAACTGTTAACATTACTGGGGAAAAAATACAAAGAAGCCTAGCAGTAAAATATGGCACTGAAATAAAATTTGGGCTAACACAAAATAATGACAAGATCAGGTTGCCACTGAATTTGGATCACTTGGGAAGGAACATGGAAAAGACAATGTTTAATTCAAGTTAGCCAGCTGTAGGCTCATCCATCTAGGAATAAAATGGGGCAGAGGCCATACTGAAAGGGGGGAGAGTCTACTCTGGAAGCAGCAGCTGAAAAAGATTTAAGCTCCTGATGGCTAATCAAGTGAATGTGGCTTTCCAGTTCAACACTGTGGTCAACAAGTGTGATCCTTGATATATTAAATGAGGGGATTTTGAGAATCCTTGGATCCTATATATCCTTTGATATATAGGCCGAGACCCACACTACTTGTAGGGACAACTGAGATTTAAGGAACAACTTTCCAGGCAAGCAGAAACCTGTACAAACTACAATAGGACTGAAAAAGAAGAAATAAAATGAGCAGCATTTTATATAGAAAGAAAATGTAGAAATTACAGCTGCAGCTAGCAACTAAGGAAGGCAGAAGGAGGGAGGCAGAAGGGAGGTCAGACACCTTCGTGTACCAAGCACATCCAAGATAAGGAAGTGAAGTAATACCCAAGGTGATAAGAAAAGTATGTAAACATCACATGAAAATGCAGTCTGCTGACTCTAGCCTTCCAGAGAGTAATGGTGTAACCTGCAAATAAGGAATGAGAGAGGGAAGTGTCAGGTGTGATACCTCCGGTAACAGAGACAGCCAAGCAGATGTAATATTCCTTCTTTGGGGGCAGAGTTTCCTGTCCTACCTGCCACACCAGGAGCTGCCTGTGTGCTCAGCAAAGCTCCCCTTACCAGGGTTCCCCAGTGGCTTTGCTGGAAAAACACCAGGCTGCTGGACCTCTGCATACATGGTGTTCCTGTGTCAAGAGCGGAGTCCCTCGCTGACACCAAGTCACACCAATAAAGTACTGCGCAGCCTGCAGCAAACTGACTGAGTGCTAATCCCCATTCTGCACCACAGTCTCAGTGCTAGGTGCTTCTCAGGCCTCATGTGCAGAAAGAGGTAGATTTTTCTACTCATCTGGAATTTTCCTTGTGCTCCAGAAGACAGTATTTCATTGTCACGTGGACAGTTTCTGTGGGATGAAGAGAACAGGGAGAAGCTCTAATAACATACCACCTGTACTGGGTAAAAAGGGCCAGAGCAGGAGGAAGAACTTTCTCTCTGGAGCCAGGGCTTGGGTAGTGACCACAGAGCAGACGCTGACAGTCACAGCACAATGACAGTCATCTTGGGTGCTCTAGGTATTGAGTCCACATCAAGACACTGCCCGACGCATAGGAGTTGACTCATCTGCATGGCCATGGCCCCTCTAAAGTCCCCGGGAGCTTTGCTGTGAGGGTCAAGAATTTACTGTGTAATTTCCAAATGCACAGATTGCCTTTTTGCTGTCAGGGGATGATTCATGCAGAATAACCATTCCCTTTGCCAGTATTGTGCAGAGGTTAAAAAGGAAGTAAAACACAAGCCAAGCAGAGTCATCAGCCACTAAACAGTACAAAAGTGCACAAAACCTACTCACTGGAGCTGTGGTGTCTCAGACAGTTCTGGGTTAAGCCACAACACACAGACATCTCTGAATCATCATTTTTCTTAATGGTTTATAATGGTTTCCCATGTAGCTTTCTAAAACATCTTCTGGAAAAATGACATAGATTTCACAAGTTTTTCCAAATCTTGATACCCGTAGTTCAGGGAACAGAACCTAGTTTCTCTGCTGATAAAGCAAATTGAAAGCTGTGAACCTCCCCTCACAAAGGCAGAGCATTTGGGTCAATCTCTGCTGTCAGAGATTTGTAGCATATTGACCATTGTCCAGCTATGCAAACATTCACAAAAATAATGTCAAAGGCAAGATGTTCAAAAGCACTTAGTTCTCTTTGAAGTCAATGGCCAATCTTCTTCTAATCCTACAGATCTCAAAAAGATTCGCTTCCCAGTAATTTATTTAATCTCCTTATTTATAGATGAGCAGGTCATGTGGAAAGAAAAGACTCTTCACAGAACATACTGTATGTATTTTTGCAATTAACACACCCCCATCACCATTAAACAGGCCAAACAGGTCAAATTGGGTCCAAAATCTCTTTCATCAGAAACACAGTACTCCCAAGTCTACACTTCAGACGGTGGAGCCACTTATATCTTGTGGAGAAATAACTAAATCTTACCCATGATGGATTATCAGCCCAGAAAGAACACAAAAGAAGACTTTGTCCTATGAACTGTGTGTCATTTGTCTGTCATTTAGCTTACTCCCTACTGCAACACCCAAAAAAGTAAGAACTTATATTTTCAATAAAAAATATGAAGTAATTACACATATCTTTTGTGATAAGAGATTAAATGTTTCTAGCATGTCTTGCAGGAAGAACCACTGAACTTTAAACAAAAATCATGAGTTTGTGAACACAAATATGAAGTAAACTGAAGAATATGAATAGACAGTGAAAGAAGCTCCATCTAAAGGGAAATGAGCATGCTTAAAATGGCTGGGTTTTGCAGGGCATGTATCGACTCCAAAATAACTTTCAGAGTCACTACAGACTATCTGCAAAATGGACAAAAGACAGCTAACAGCTTTAACATTTTTTAGAGTTCTCACAAGTAAATAAAACCAACAAAAAATACAGAGCAGCACACAGAGGGAATGAAACAGAGAAATATTAAAGCATACCAAATTGGAAGCTGGAATTTTGAAGACAGACAAAGAAACCTAAAAAGGGAGAAAAAAAAAATGTCTCAATGCCATCAGAGCCAAAAAATCAGTGAATGAGGAAATCAGAATACTGGGGTGGAATGAGAAATTTCAGACAAGACAAAACATCCAAAGCACTGTATGAAGAAATGCCTCAAAAAAGCACCAGCCCCACCATAAAAAAATAATGAGCCCAGAATGCTGAATAACCCAAAAACAAGCCATGGGACCAGATATCATAAAAACAAAACCCTCCCCACTATAGCAAATCTACAACTTGTATAGTCTGTTGCTACAGATTTCATGAAAGAATGCCTGCCTTCCCCAGGAATAACTAAACACAGGTTAAGTGTCTTGACGTAAAGTAGAAGCACCATTCATGCAAGTCAAACAGCTGTTTAACATTGAGTTTTAATAGAAAAGAAGGCAGAACAAAGACCAAAACCATAGTAAAAATTATTCAATTCAGTTGTGTGAAACTGAAGAATAATTCATACCACAGTTTCCATATCTCTTAGATTATTTTCATGGGGGGGGAGGAGAAAAACAAAATGCCAGCTGAAAAACTTTACTCACAAAATAACAGAAAAAATACCCACAGAGACAGTTAAGGGCACATGAGAGTTATATGCCACCAACATTCCTGTAAAGCAAATTAGACTTTACTACCTTGATTTCTACACACGGACAAAAAAATTCCTTTAGCTGATTGGCCTTTCTCCCTGGGGAATAAATTCATTTCAATGAATACCAATTCATTTTAAAGGGTCTCATTGTTTAACTTGTTTTTTGGAACACAGAACATGTCTGTGAAAAAGCTCTGATTCTCTTTTTATTTGAAATCTTCATGAAGTTTTGGCACTGAAAAGCTTGTAATTGGTAAAGGAGGCAAGTTCTTCTGTAGTTAAGGGATTTTTTTCCTTCAGAAGGCTTTATTGATGAATGTTTTTTCCAATCTCAGTCATGTCTGAAATATCTGAGATTCACCAGTGGAGAATCTTTTGTAGGTGAGAAGGTTTTGGAGATAAAACACTGTGATGGGGACACCAGTTAACTCCATGCACTGAGACTCTACAGCATGAGCTAAAACAGAGATGCAGACAACATGTCAGTGCCTATCTCCTTGTCCACCCCAATAACAAGTTCAATAATGCCTGGGAAGATTTCACCAACAAGGGCAGGAAGAACTTGAAAGTTATCACTCTTACTAACAAGAGTTTAAGTAGAGCAGTATGAAGTCTTGAAGATTTCGGGGAACAAAAGGATAGATAAAGAAGGCAGTTGCCTCTACCATAAAGACTCTTAGTATATCGTAATGCCTATGAAGATAGCCACCCTACTATGGGGAACAGGTCTTTGTAAAGAGTCTATCAGCCTTTTATTAATCAGCTCATTGGCATGAGCAGCCCTATTACAGATGTTCTCTAAGCTGTAATCCCAGGAAAATTCCAGAGAGAGAGCACAAAAAGAAGGAGGGTTACCCCAGAGCTCTAGGAAACATCCTAGGGAAGAAAGGGTTTTATTTTAAACAAACCACGCCTAGTAAAGCCAAAATTTTCAAAAACAGATGCATAAAGACCATGTCAGAGGACCCAAATATATAGCCTGATTTTTAAAAGGGCTGGGAGTCCACTGGTAGGCATTTACATAAAAGAGGGCATACTGGGTGTTTAACCCTTCAGGAATCTGATCAGTGTTGGATATTCAGCTGACCCTACAGGCTGGCAATATTCTGTGTAATGATACTGGTTGTTCTTTCTTCCTTCTGTATCACAATGACAGAATAGGCAGGTTGGATTAACTCCAAATGCACAAGTACATTGTGGAGCCTGCACCTGAATAACCTGCTTACGCTTGGAAATGCTCTGTGAACAGCCAAGCCACAGGACAATGCTGCCAGCTCAGGCAAAATCAACTTTTTCCTTCCTTGGGAGTCTTCCCCTGCTTTGTGCATTCAAACGAGAAAAAGGAGTATCAGGGACCTATCATGGCAGACACGGTTATCATGATTGCAAATAACAGCAGTCATGAGGCTGTCACTTCTTCACATATAGGTGGGAGATGAAGCTGAGAGAAGGTCCTCAACTTTCAGACGCCACAGACAGTACAGCTAGTACAGTATACTGGGGCAGTTAGTTGCATTGAGCCTGAATGTGGATGTATCACCCTCAGCTAAATTATGCACACCCAGTGGCATTCCCAGGCACTGAATTGGAATGGAATAGCCCACTTCTGTGATAGTCAGGCGCATATGAATAGTCTGTTGGAAATGGTCCCTGGGCCTTTTGAGCTGCCAACCTGTGTCCAGGAACAGCCTGGGAAGAACGTCAGTTGGAGTGGGCCAAATCTGTGGCTAGAAGGCTTTAACACTCTCTGACCACAAGCAACCTCCCAGTAGCTGGGAATGTTCCACCTGAATTTCATAGCATAGACACAGCTATAGAGACTGTCTAGGCTGCTCTTGGGGCAGTGCAATTTGGTAACAACAGGTGGACATGGACACAAAAATGCATATGGGCTGTAAAGACAGCCTATGGCTCAGGAACAGTAATGCAAGTTCTTCTGCAGTCAGACAGAATGGCAATTCTTGTCCATCTTCATCAGTAATAAGAAAAACCTGCTCCAGACACTTCAGTGGTTTCCCTGCACTGAAAATTCAGGAACTTCTCTCTCCCTTCTAGCTTTGTCCTTAATGAATCTTCTTAAAACTTTTGAGAAAAAATGTCTAGTGTTATAGCCAAGCCAAAGACTCTCCAGAGGGAAATCTGTTTTGATGATAATCTGTACACAGGATCATGCTGAATGTATTATCCACATCAATCAAAGTACAAAGACATCATTAAAACTACAAATAACAGTGTATTCAAAGTGATCCCATTTGCTGCTGATAAAAAATGTGTGTTATATGAAGCGAGAAAACAGACTAGCAGTGATTAAAAATAAAAAGGATTCAAACTTGTGCAAATGGGCTTTGACCTCTGGAAAATCCTAGTTCCATACTGAAAAATGTTCCTTGCACCGAGCTCACAAACTAATGTCCAAGCCAAATAGTGCCTGGACTGAAGTAAAGCATCTTTTAGGATGCTCCATGTGCCCAAGACCAGACAGGGCTCTCGGCTCTCTTCCTAATACTAATGACTGTCATGCAGACTGCCCTGAGCATACATTGGCAATGGCATTTCTAAGAGGCAGAGAGAGAGAGAGCTCTCCACTAATGACACAAGGATGTCTCGTTTATTATTTGTTAGTCAAGAGATGGAAAGATTTGGAATCCCACAGAGTTTCTATAGCTTTCTATGGATATTCCTCAAGAGAATGAATAGGAGACATGGTCCCATCTTTTGCTCCTCAGGCTCTGTCCCTCTATGAGATTTGGCTTACTTTTTCAAAGTCAGGTAAGAGATTTGTTTGAGATGATAGAGAATAGATGGATCAAAAGCAGAATTGTAAAGGTGACTTGTGCAAGCACTTCTGAATGCTAATCCAAGTTGAAAAGAGAGAAATAACTCTCACAAATACATTTACTTCTGCCTGAACTTTCTAAGTAGCATCTTGGCCCTGTTGTTTTGTGAATACACATACTCATATGCACACACATGCTTAATTCTGTTATCACAGCCATCCCATCACAGTTGTGAGAGGAGCCAGACAGATTCCATTCTTTCTCAATATTTATCAGCTTTTAAATTGTCATCTAATTCCCAATTACTTAGTTTTTATGACTGATAGTGATAAAGGAGGCAGAAAGAACACAACAGGCTCTCCAGCACTCTGCTTGAGTTTGCAGGGCTGCCAGCACAGGAGAAACTATTCCTGAGCTGTTGAGAAAATCTGTGGCCCAGCCATTGCTGGAGGATTCCAGTTTTTAAGTCCCATGCTGAACAAGGCTTTCAGAGCTTTAAATGTGTTCTAATAGCTGTCAAACATCTGTGCTGAAGGAGGCTTCTGGACTGAAGTCATTCTGCTCTGGACTACATGACCTCCTCCAGAATGTTAGAAATCTTAGCTTCCTCATACAGAGGGAGCCACTCTGACACCTTTGAATCTGAGCCTAGGCCTCAAAACCCACAGTCTTGCTCTTTACCGTACAAGCAGAAACACAAACCTCTTCTGATATTGGAAATTAAACCTCAGTAATCAGCAGGGAGTTAGAGTGAAGCAGGAGGCTACTTCCAAAATAAACCAGTCTTTACTGGCTGTCTGGATTCAAAAGTCAACTCTTGAGTCAGCTGCCTGGCATTTCCAAAATCCAAAGCATGTCCTATGTGTGTTTCTATTTCCTCCCTGCTCTTTGCTGCCCATTCAGTTGGGCAATGGTATTCAGTGGTGGTTGTAGAAGCACACTGTAAAACAGAATGCAAAAATTTAGAGATAATCTCTTTTATCATACCCACCTCAATGAAGGGGCATCAAACTGCAGGGAACAAAAGAAACCTCAGATCATAATCATTACCACTGAAGCCAGACACCCTGAGTCTTTCTGTCTCTCTTTGCCTTTCTAACTCCTTTCATCTTCTGAAGCAGTTCTTTAATTGCCTGGTTTCTATGAGGCCAGTTTGCACATGGCCACTAGAGTGTTGCAATGCAAGAGTCTGGCACCACATATAACACACACACCCCTCACCCACCCCACCCCCACCCCCCAAAAAAAAAGAAGGGGGTTGCTTTTCATACAAACTGATAGAAGTTTTGGATATCAAGATTGGTAACACCCAAAGAAAAATCTTTAACCATACATACATTTGTTTTATGGCACACTGCAGCCATATCCCACACCCACAAAAGCCTAAAGATTGCTTCAAAGAGATAAGACTCCAAAATAACAAGGAGAACAGGCAATGGTTGCTCAGTTGGGCCCCCTTACCCATAAGGTTACCCTCCCCTGCATGTCGGGGATGATACTGGTAAAGCACTGGAATGTAAAATGGACCTATCACCTATTTGTGATATGGATTTCTTGCATTAAAAAACCTTCTCTGCTCTGATAGCCTGGGGGAAGTTGACCTCTCATTTATCCTCCAGTTGCCCACTATTCAGTGGCTTTTCTCCAGCTGCAGCTTTTGCCTTGCTCTTTCTCTCCTCTCTCAGAACCTTTTTACTTACAAGAACCCAGTGTCCAGGTTTGGTGGGATTATTGACAAATTATCTGTCATCATGGGAGGAGCTGATGAGTGAATAAGATCATATTCACTCAGACGTATAAATCTTATGAGTGAAGAAACAGTACTCAAAATCTGTATCTTAAATGGTCCTGATTATTTAGCTAAAAACTGGCTTGCATTCTTCGTTGTCTTTACCATTTATACACACATGCAACAGACAGACATGTGCCATGTTAAGGACCTTAATAATAATTGACTGCATTCACAACTGCATGAGGTCTTTGCTTTGCTTGGTCTAGTAAAATAATCACTTTGGATATTTGCCTGTGTGGAATGAAGAGACAAATGCTTTACCATCATCTCTGTCCTTAAGGCACAGCTGTCAGGGATTCAGCCTCTAAATAACATCATCTGACCTGGAAGAATGCATCTATAGGCCCACTGTTGGCATGAGCACCCCATTTGACCTTTGCTGTGGAGAATGTAGCAATTTATAGAGTAATGATTTTAGTGAACAACTGGGCTATAGGTTAGCAGAGGTATTCACTTGCTCATCTTTTAGACTTTTGCCTGTTGGGCTAGAAATTCCAAAATGCATATGTCAGTAACTTTTTTATCTCTGACAAAGCCAGGATAGTTGGCATTAATATGGCAGTTTTCTTATTACTATCAATATAAAACATTTCCCTAGAACTGGAAATGGACATGGTACATTACAGCCATAGAAAAAAACATGTTCCCTGCTCTGGGAGAGCTGAAAAGCAAAGTCATGCGTGACACACACAGAACATTTTGGCCGGTATTGGATGACTTCTCAGAGCACTCCAGAAACACTGTTTATCAGCCTTCTGGTTACTTCTTTAAATATCTTCCCAAGACAACAGCAAGACTTAATTCAAGACCTGGAGACCACATTCTTTTCTGCATCAAAGTCTTCCAATATCTGTGGCTTTCAGTCATCAGAACAAAGTCACACATCTTCTGGTCATGAAATAATAGGTTCAGGATCACATGAGTACACCCTATACAACTGCACTGGAACCACGCGTCTCAGTCTTAGGCACTCATTTAGATTTTAAGTTGCTGCTTCTCCTCAGTTCTACCCTTTTGGTACAAGAAAATAAACTATAAGATGAAAGACAAACAATTGGGCTATTTCTTTCCTGTTTGAGTATCTAAGATTTGCCTGCAGTTTCTGCTTTTGACTTAGAGGACAGATTCTTCAGGCTATGAAATGGCTGCCAAATTTAACATGAATGGCATTTAGCTGGCAAAGAGTGTATTACTGACAAATGCCTAACACACTGGGCATATTGTATTTGTACCATCTGGGAGAGTAAACAGTGACAGGAAATAACCACAAACAGGTGTTAATGTTAGCCCCTTAAGGGTCATTAATGAAGTATGGCAACTGACAGCATTGAAAGAGCCCACACACAAGTCCTGGCAACTGGAAAGGAGAAGGTGGGATCCCAGTGAGTGTAAGAGTGTATTAATTTGTCACACACAAAAAATCTGTTCTTGATTGCATCTCCTCTATGTGACCTCCTTTATCCTCTTGCCATACCACATCCTTCAGCTGAGGTCCTATTGAACACTCCTTCCTTTTCCCCTTTTAGGCATCAAGTTCCTTCCTTATCCCAGCCAGCCAAGACAAACACAATCCTGAAATATTGCTTTCTCAGAAAGCCTATCACCCTCTGAAGACAACTGCAAGCCTTCATGCATTCTTCAGGAAAGAAATCCTGTCTCAATTCCCCTTTAGACATTTTCAGAGCCATTTATACCTTCACTAAAATAAAAGGCCTCTGGCTTCAAGAAATTGTGATCCAAATCACACTACACCAGTGTTTCCCTGGTGCGCCTCCAAGGTTACTTCCCCAGTTCCAGAAGAGACCTGAGAGAGGGTGTGTGACGGTGACACTGCCTGCCTTTACAACAGTATCACACAAATCCAGGGTAGAGGAGGGCCAGACTACCACAGGGAAATGCAACAGGTACTGTGAGACAGTCTCATAGGTGAATCTAGCCTGATATATGACTAGTCACATTCTTTTGAAAACACCAAAGCAGAACATATGGAGTATTGCCTTTTATCCTCACAGAAGCTCACTAAATTTCCAAAGCAAATGTTAATACTTATGCAAGGTCATCCAGAAAAGAATTAACAATTTGTGATAAACAATGAAGCAGAATACACTGATCTCCAGCCGCTTCCCTCTCTGTCCCATCCTATGCAAAAAGGGGAATTTTCCCAAAAGGACTCTGTTTTCAAACAAATGTCACCTGGCTAACACGCAGTGTTAATACTGCCTCAGAAAAGACACGCAAGGAAGAAGAGGCCATGGGGCCCTTTTCTTTAGAATGGGGACACTAAACCATGAGTTTCACATTTCAGAACTTCAGACTCTCTAATTCAGCCTATTAGTGTTAAAAAGAATACTGGTGGGCATGCAAATTTAGCCATTCACTAATAACAAAGCCTAATTGCTGAACAGATTGTTTCCAAAGATTTTCTCATTGATTCTGGCTAGTGTTTGGGAATAGGAAAGTGAGAATGTTTTGAAGGCCAGAAAATAGTTCCCTTTCTTTGTGTCTTTGTTAAAAGGCTACATGGAACACAATCAGGGATGTATTTACCCAACTCAAGAGATCAGCATAAAATTAAGAAACGTAACAACTGCTTACAGAGAATTGCTGTCACTGTTTAAACCTGCATAGTTATGTACAACACTCCACACCCGCAATCCTTGTGCTTTGCACCAGTATGTGTCAGAGCCCCATAGGACCAGACATACAGCCATGCCAAATTTCATTTTGAAAGGAAAGAAAGTAAAAACAGTTGGAGTGTATTTGGCTTATTCAGGGGAGTCAATGGAGTTGTGTCTGCAAAGACTGCAGCCCCAAACCTCCAGGAACTGGCCAGCGCCAAACGCCTTGCTGTCACTTGGATTGAAATGGATGCATGCTTTTTTGCATTGGCCATTTTCTAAAGTTAAGTACTTACAAACAATTAGGTCCTTACCTTTCTGTAAAATTGCAGCTCACCTTTCTGTTCTTCACGAATTATAAGCAAGGGAAAAAGGAAACAAAACAGAACTTACAGGAAATTGAATAAACATTTAAAGGCAGAAATCTGTTTAAATCTCACCATACCCCCAGCTAAGAAAGCTCTGATACCTGGTTTACTTCCTTTTCAAACAGGGTAAGATTTATCCTGTATCAGTGTTTTGATTTTCTTCGGTTAATCTTACAACCTCTTCTCCCTCTCTCAAGCTACATTAAACTAAGCAAAATCAAACACTGCAGTCTAAAAACTTTAGTTAGGAGCTAAGAATTCTAAGGTTGTTGAAACTTGGCCCCTTCGTGCATATGGTATCCTGCTGTTTTTAAGTATGTGAGTACATCCTATTTTTCCAAGAAGCCTCTGCAAAATTCTGGGTAGAGGACAGACAGTCTGGGAGTATAGGAAAGCTATGCAGTAAATAAGGCTGCTGTCTCCAGAATCCCTGAATTATTTGTTGTAGAATCTGGAGGACTCACAGGAAATAAGGCAAGGGGAGGAATGACTGCACATCACAAATCTGGAGTGCTTAACTTCGGAGTGTTAAATTTCTTTTAGTGTTATTAACTTTGCTCTTTTACTGCAAAAGTAGAAATTCCAGGCCATATGGCTTCTCAGTTTGGGCTAAAAGAGCACTTGCTTATGCATGTGAATTGTTGATCTTAAACTGGGTAAAACAGTGAACGAAAATATGAAACATACGTTGCCAGTGGATTTCAAAGCTGTTTTCTGGCCATGGAGGAAGATATTGATTGGAAATCCCACGTTCAACTCCAAGTTCTGGCGGGAAGCGTTTTCTACCTGGGGGAATGGTCCTTTAACAAGCTCTTTACCCTGCTTTGCCGTGATGCTCTCCTTTTCTCCAACAGTGGTGAGGGCTTCCCTGCCCCAGACTAACCACCTCTTCTAGTATCTAATCTGGAAGTGGCCCTCCACATACACAGTGGCAACAGGTACTAAAAATGCTCATCCTGGAAGTAAGCATGCTCTGCTGTTCTGTGGGCCTGGTACTGGTGTACAGGGCAGCTGGAAAGGAGTAAGAGAGGATGCAACACTCACTGCAAGTGAGGTCTCTAGGCTAAATTTAGCTCTGTGCTCTGAAAAAATTTTTACTGAGCACATACAATTCAAGCTTTTTCAAAAATTCCAACCTGGCCAGATGGAGATACGTTTGTGCGGGCTAGAGAAAGCACCAGCTGGCAAAAGAACAACTTCCCCACCACACCAAAAACTTTTTACAAAGCATGCAGGTCTTCTCAACAACAACGAATTTGTTTATCCTCTTGTACATATTCCCAGAAATGACAGAACTATTTGAGCTTAAACTTTACATACATATCAGCCCAAAGCAGATACGTAACACGGAAAATTTCTCCTCTGAAAGCTGTGACCTTTTTGGCAACTGGAAGCAGCGTCTCAAAACAGTGGCAGGTATCTTGGAAGTATGATGTAGCTGAAGAAACTACTGTTCAAAATAAAGCATTATTACAACTTGTCACTGACAAAGCTTGTGTAATGTGTATTTTAATGAAATTCGTTACATACTCTTTAAAATATATAGGTAAAACAGTCGAGAATTGGATAGTGGAGTATATATTAAAGTAAGTTTAAGCAGAGAAAGAATTACAGAGTCAGCCTTAAGAAAATTAAACCTTGTATATGCTGAATGCAGAGATAAGAGATCACCAGGCTCATCGTGCACATTAACCATGTGTTCCACTGCCAATGTGCTCTGATATCATCAATGTTTTGCAATATACCCTGTGCAGCTTTAATACATAATAGTCTTTCAAACAGATATAAAATAAGACATATTTCCTGTAAAATAATGTAGATTCTCTGTGCAGAATTTGCTCGATTTCTCCAACAAGGATTAACTCTGTTCTCGGCAGATCTAGCCTTCTTGTTTCACCTTGTAAAATATTAAATCCATTAGAAATTTTTTACCCATTGTAGAATTGTAGAATTGTAGTTAACTTTCCCAATAAAATACACTGTGCATCCCTCAGAGTACATCTACACAAGTATCTAGTAATTATTTTAAGCTAGCTAGATGAGCAGTGGCTAGAAGCCAGGTCAGAGTGATTCCCATAGGACTGGCTACATCAACTGAGATCTCAGATGCAAACCGTCTGAAATCCTACCTTATACCTATGACAAAAAGACTGGACTTCCTCTGTTATTTTGTAATTAGGGTAGATTCAAGCCAGATTCACCAGTGAGGCTTAAGAAAAATCAAGAGACCTATTGTTTTGTGAAGTAGCAGTTACTTCCCTCCTTTGGGGAGACAGTCAAGGAGTCAAAGCAGACAGAAGAAGAGCACAAAAAGGCCTGCAAGGGCCGATTTATCTGAGAAGTTAAAAAGAACTTGAGTCTTGGGACCTGTAGCTGGTGAACCAATGATTCAGATAAAGGTAGCCTAATTGTCCACAACAGCCAAGACAGTGGTAAATTCTAAGGGAGTAAGAGTAACTTATTTAGGGGGGTACAGAATGGTATAGATAGGAGTCAGTGGCAATCACGTCAGAAAGGCCAGGAGTTTATGGGCATGGGAACCGAAATATTCTCCTCAGAGTTAAACTGTTATGGCATAATGCAGCCAACAGCATATGGTGGCATAATGTAGAGAAGTTTGACCCAGCATCAACTGTGTTGTTTCTGCTCAGTCATAAAGTAGAGGACACTGGTAACTATCACACACCAGTTGGTGAGCAAGAGGTGTTACCCTGGCTCCTGCACTATGTCCCCTGTACACAGAGCCTCACACTGAAGGAAGCCCTTCTAGATGGCATAGTCCACAGTTGTCATCTAAAAGCCTGAGGTCACACTACCTCATACACTGAAGGACAAAAGACTTGAGAAGGACAGACAGCCCTCTCCAGTCCTGCACTGGGTCAAACACACTAACATTCACTTAGAAACAACAACAATAATGGGACATGAGCACAGTTGAAAAACATGAAAACTAATCCAGATACATGAAATTGCAATTTGAACAGAACCCTTATTGTTCAGAGAGGCTGGAAAAGAAATGTAAAGTATTTTGTTTAAATTCTGTCCTTACTTACAATGCCACCTGGACAAAAGTTTAGCTAAATTAAACAGACTAAAGAAACATCTGTATTCTGCTGTAGTAAATCCAGAATACACCAACAGCACCACTCTGTGGATTAATAGTGATTGCTCTGTAAACTCAAAAGATGGCTTCCCAAGCCTCAGATCAACCATGCTAAAGACAGAAATGCAAATACATTTTTATGCATATTATTAAATGAGACTAAATTAGTATATCAGTGGTATAAACCTAGCACCACTAGAAGTTAATGAACTACCTTACCTTTACAGTAGTGTAACTGAGACTACAAATTGGCTTGCTCCGTTCATGTATGCGGCATGCCCTCTATTCATTTCACATACGTAATTTCTTTTAGCATCAGTGAGAGAGGTTACATGTGCTGAAATCAGAACAGATGCCTTACACTGCACTAAAATGGAACTTGACTCTCTGAATCACATCTTAGATTTACACCTGTAGCTTTCATTAGTGGTAGCTGCAGCATCATCCATGAGAGGCAGTTCAAACTCCTGGAGGAAATCAGAAAATTTAGATACTTGAGCCACTCTTCACCTGAATTCCTGGGGTCTGCAAAACTCAGCTAGAAGGGCTTTGCTTCCTGCTCTAGCAAGAAATCAGGCATGAGGCCTAGAGATGAAACTGCAACAACATAAGCAACTACCAAATCTTCCATGCAGACTGACTGTCCCCCACATTGGACACCTCATCCTGACAGCCAGGTGGCTGGACTCAATATTGAGCTGGGCTGCAGATGTCAGCTGGTAATCCCACCTGATGCAGCTCAGTGGGATATATGAAATATTTCCTACTTCCCCATCTCTTGCTACAGCAGCTTCAAGTAGCAAGTCCATTGGAAATGAGTGCAGGGCTGTGTGCTGGCATGCTGCAGTCTCTGTGAATCCCATGGGGCCTTTTGACTGAAAAAGAGGGGGTGGCTACAGGCATTATATATCTGTGCTTTTGCAGATAAATCTTACCACTTGGGCCATGCACAACTCAAATTCATATGGCTCAATTACCTTGATAATCCAGGTCCAAAATAAGGGTTCTTCTGTGCCTCAAGATTCTGGCTGTCTATCATGTGCAGGGCATAGTTGTATATCATTTGAGGCGCACTGTTACCTTCTGAGGTCCCAAGGTCACAGGCAAAAATGACAGCAATGGAAAGCCATTGTAACACTAGATCATATATGGCATATTAGCTTCTCTCTGTAAGTTAGAAGGAAATAGGCAAAAACAAAAACAAAAACCCAAACCCCATGTTTGATTCTGGTTTCAGTTTGGAGGAGATTGGCCACCTCTAGTTCTATTTTAGCTTGTCTGTGCTCCTCCGATACAGAAATAAAGTTACACCAGCTCTCACGCCCCATAAGCATATCTCCTGATGTGATATATCTGCAAGCTTGGGCATTAAAGAGATAAAATTCCTTGCTTTGACTGAGGATATGTACAGAACATGGGCAGCTGTCATCAAGGTTAGTGTTTGATCCAATTTTTGTCCAAGGAATTACCACTATTTGCTTTACTCTGCACTTTGAGGTAAAAGTTGCTAAGAATTTTTCTAGTCCAGAACAATAAAGAGTAATGAAGGGCTGTGGGGTTAAATATTTAGGGGTGGAACGAAACACAAAGGAATTTTTTTGCTACCTGTATTGACCAAGCAGATTATTCTGGTCCCTGGCCTATTTACTGTTTTCCCAAGTGCAAATACAAAGCTCACCTTTATCTCTCAGAAAAACCTGAAGGCAGCATCTTTTACATCAGAAATAGAGTGGACTTCTCTTGGCTCTGAAGTACCCTACTGTGCAAAGGCAGTGCATGTCTTTGCCTGTGATGCACTTAGTTACCAGCAGCTCTACCTGCTTAATGAGAAGATTCACATTCAAGCACAAAAAAGCAAAACCGGTCATGCCACCAGCTGTAAAAAAAAAGGGGGGGGGAGGGGAGGGATCGGGACCATTACCAACCTACCCGCTCCCTTTAGCCATCTTAACACGACTTTCATCTCATCCTTCCCGTCTCCCTCACCGGCACCATCCCTGTGCCACTTTACCAGGGTTCCCAAAACCCTCCTGAGACCAGGCCGAACCCCTCAACCGCTCCCAGGGGAGCGTTTTGAGAGCAAACGGTGTTTAGAGGCCTGGCCAAACTCAGTCACCGATTCTTAACGGGGTACTTCGTTTAAAGGGTAAATTACTACTGCCTCGGCTGGGCGTCTCCCCATCAGACAGATTCGCCGGCTCTGTCTGCGGCACCACAGGGACGGAGTCGCCGCTCCGGGCGGCGTCCGCGGTGGGCGGCAGGGGCGGGGGCGGGTGCAGCCGCTTGTGGCGGCTGCAGCCCCCGCCCCTGCCGCCCACCGCGGACGCCGCCCGGAGCGCCTGTCGCAGCGGGGCAGGTGCAGGCAGCTGCACAACTCTGCCTCAGCTCCCTCTTCATATTAGCGCTGCCTACGCCCCTGTCAGGAGGGGATGTGACCGCCCATGCAAGGACAGCTTCCCCCTCGCCCGCCGCCATTTTAACGCCCGCCAGGTGAGCGGGCGAGGCCGCCGTCCTGTGGCAGAAGCGTCTTCACATGTGGGAGAGGAACCGTTACCGGCTTGGTGGCTGTGATGGCCGTATTTTTGTCCTGTCTTGGTAGTTAAGGTAAAATAAAATGATGTTATTTCTTGGTGTGGCGCCTCTGCCGCTTTAATGGTCGGCCTGAAGGCAGCAGTAAGCTTGTCAAGGCGGGTTGCCTGAGGAGGGCAGCATGTCCTCCGCTACTGCTGCTGTCATCTTTGGCATTCCCTCCAGTTTTCTCAGTTTCTTGATAAAACGGGCAGCAAGGAGAAGAGCACAGGGAGGTACCAGCTTTTTTAACTTCCCCACGTAGATCACTGTCCAGGTTATTCTACAGATGTCCTCTGAACTCCATCCTGTTCAAGGATCAAGACGGGAAGAAAATTCTACAAATGTAGTCAGAGTCTATTTTCCTCCTCCTTCCATGAAATGCACAGCTCAAAACTGCTCAGTTTATGTTTCTGCAGATTTGTTGTATTACAGCAATGTGTTGAGTTAGATTTGGGGATATCTGTGAAGCACAATGAGGGAGAAAGACCCCTCCTGCACTCATGAGATAAACAGATGTTTTAACGGGGCTTCCGCATACACACAAACAATTTTTCATTAACCTGGCCAACTATAATTATTCTAAATGCAGTGGCTAATTGTTCTTAGGTATCTAAGGAAGGAGCTAATAAGCCAGTGAAATCCATCTACTCTCTGTATAAGATTTTTCTTCCAGGGAGTTTTAGACTCTCTAGTCTGACATACGTGTATGCAGAAGCCATGTGGCCAAGCAAACACGAGCCCAGTGAAAATTCACAGTAAGGTCTTAGACATCATCTAAGTTACAAACTTAACAAATTATGAGTTCTGAACTTAACATTGCTATTAAAGTTTAGCAATTCTTAGCCATTAGTGAAGAACCTGTTGTGCTACTTAACAAATACCTGGAAATGCAAGGCAGACCAGAAAACAATTTCCTGTTAGTGTACCACTTGCAATGCCTGGGCTAGGCAGCTTAAGCAGGCTGTACAAAGATCGGTTTCAGTGAATAGCTCAACCAAGTCATCTTGAAAACTCATCTGTAATTTCCTACTCATATCCCTCTTCTTTTATCATGCCCTTGCTTTCAGTATCATAACCCTGAGTGTATTTTATGCAAGTTTCCATGCCACCATTTTTTTACAGCTACTAATTAAAGATCCCTCTGAATAAAGCCTTCTGCTTGAACAGTTAGAGTGCCCCTCTGAAAGGCCCCTTTTGGGGGTGACCATCTTCTTGTGGACCACAACAAAGACAAGGCACTGCGGAAAAAACACTCAGTTTTACTTTGTAGCCACTTTGCTTGTCTCTGTCTCAAATTAAGGGGATGGATTACATTAGCACTCCTCAGTTTCCAAGTGTAACCCTCTGGTGAGGTGAATGGAGCTGTCAGGGAGTAAAACTACAGCACACCCTCACACCAGCCTTTAGCAGTTAAGCAGACTATAAAGAGTGGTCCAAAGAGGTGCTAGCTGATTTGGGGTGAGGTGGAGCTCAGGTGACTGGGACTGTAATTCATGAACTGTGCCCCCCACCCCCTGAAGTACTAGCATTTCTGTTACATGTTATTGAGAAACAGGCCCAGAGTGATCCTCACACTGACGAATTTGAATTCATCAAATTGTAAATTTGAATTGTAAATCAAATACCATTAAGGTTATTTTGCCTGAAAAAAACCCACATTCTAATCCATGTGTTTTGCTGACTTTATAATCATTTCCTGATGGCTGTTTCTTGTCCTGCGTATGCTTAAAGTTTCCCCTGTATGCCTGGACACCTTAGCATGCAAACATCTGCATCAGTAGCAGAGAGGCTACATCCATCTGAGTGCATGTGCTGGTGTCCATACTAGAGCTGCTGAATTTTCTTCATGAATGAATTGCACTTGAAAACAGTGCTACAGCAGTGTACAGTTGGAGACTATACTGAAAGACTACTGAAATCCAAGGCCCACATCTATAGGGTTGTACAGATCAATACTTTATGCTTGTGGCAGGAGCGCCATAGAAACGAGTTGCCCTGGAGATACCCCAGCTTCTCTGACTAGCATTCACCCGTGGAGCAGCTCTTTCGGAACCCTCCTGAGAACAATTCTTTGCTCTCTGTTGCCATCATTCTTTATGTCTTGCTCATAGAAGCTAATGTGGGTTTAGCACAGTGAATACTGCAGCCTTCATTCATCCCAAAGGCAATCATCTCTGTATTCTCTTCGAGTAAATCTCCAGGGATGCATAAGTTCATCATAATTTACATTTGCTCTTGAACAGCATCCCTATAGGTTTATTGGAATTGCATGTTATATTATTTGAGTCATCTTAGCTCTAGCTGAAGGCCACAAAACCCAAAAGGTTGCTTGATATCAGCTCTTGGCCTTCCTGCCTTGTGTCAAATTTTGCTGTTAAATATATCAATGTAAAATGACTTTCGGCTACAAGTGAATTATACTTCTCATACTCAGATCCAACAAAGAACAGGAACTGACTTATGCATTTTATTGTCATGTCCTCCATGTATAAGTAACCTTTTGGACAGGAAAATTCATGCGTGTGGAGCATAAACTCCTCTGGGGCTTTGTTTTTATTTTCAGTGTGAGTACCCATGCTGCACTGATTTGATTTGAGCATATGACTGCAGGATATTGTTTCATATCATTCAAGTCAACGGAGATCCTGTAATAAATTCAATTGTAGCAAGATCTGGCTTTGAAGAATGTCACTCTCCAGGTAAGGGGACAGAAAAAAAGGCATGTTTATACGGTGAAAAGCAACTGGTGCGACCCATGAGTCTGCATACTGAACACTTACTCTGTCCCCACTGATAACAACATCACTGGCAGAAATCAACCTGGATTTTTTTTGCCTGCAGAAAATTAACAGGACAATCATAAGCCTGCTGACATGTGTGAAGAATGAGAATGGTGAAACGCATCATATTAATTATTCAATATAAACTGTTCACCCTGCTCTTCCAGCAGGCACTGTCTTCCTCTGTTCTTTTTTGCTTTTCCTGCATGTGCCTCAAGTCCTGACTGCACAAAGGTGCAACTGACTGCATTGAAACCTTTTCCAGCCACCTCCGCTTATTGCATTCACAGCTTAATATTCAGTGTACTCATAGTTCAGCAATTTTTGTGCTTATCTGGTGTCTACAAAGGCAAGATGCTGAGAAATGTGGCAAATAGAAGAGCACAACCGGGGGGGGGGGGGGGGGGGGGGGCGGGGAGAAGTGCAAGGAGGTCTGCAAAACCTGTAGCAAGATGCAGCTGGCAAAGAATCATGGAGCCTGATCGAGCAGTCCATTTAAACCCATACATGTGTCCCAAGAACTCCGGGGGAATAACCTGTGTGATGATGTTTTTTCACACAGTTAAGGGTGTATTGGGTTCTTAAACTTCTGTATAATCAAATAAAGGAAAAAAAATCAAAAGCTTTGATAAATCCCCTGCATTAAAAGAAATCCTGCAACCTAGCTGTTTGGCTCAAAAAGCTCTTTGCAGTGACTGATGCTCATGTTTCCTAAGTGTTCCCTAAAGACGATTATTCATCAGCACAAAGTTCAGCACAGGCAGATGAGAGACTTGCAGCATGGAGCTGTATTTCTGAAAAATCTTGCATGACCATTTCTCCTGTTGACCAGTTAATATAACTGACTCAGTCATCTCTCTGTTGCTGTCTGTCCTTGCCTCCTTGCCCTTCTCAGCCATGCACGATGTGGAACGGGATATGAGCTGACAGCAAACCTAGATGGATGTCTCTTCAGTAGCATTGTTTGAATGAGCTACTCTAGCCATGAGAGTTCTGTTTGTCTGCCAGGGACAGACACTGTAAGTATAGATATTTCCATGCTCTTACTGCACTTCGTGCTTCAATTTCATGGCCTGTGGTTAAAAATAATTTGCTTTCCTTTCTCCCTTTGAAGCCAGTTAGCCCTCAGTCCTAAGTTTGCATATTGCAAGAGAAACTCTGCCTTGAATGTGATTGTTGCTCGTGCCAGGAGAGATACCAGTGTACACTGTAACTGTGAAAGTGACAGACTGCTGTGTGCTGAACAAAGTCCTACCTTCAAGTTGCTAGTTGTACCAGGTGTATTTAAAATTACTACAAGTTGTTGTTTTATTTTTATCTCAGAGGTTCTAAATCTTTGAATAAAAATAGCAGTCATAAAGTGGCCATATTAATTTCTCAAGTGATACCACACTTTCACAAAGGGATTTCTCAGACTATTTCCCTGTTTCCAGGCAACCTTGCTGAGGAGAAAGATAAATTAAACATTGTGCTAACAGGTTGACATGTAACTTTGACAGCTATTTTTAACAAATGTAAATCTAAATTACTGTGCCCAATAGCTTCATTCAAAATCTGTGATCTCAGCTACTATAATACCTCTAATTTATTTCTTTTCACTTTTGCCTGAGACATACAATCCACAGAAAGCAATCCAGAACTATAATTACTGGCATGGTGATATGGGCAGGCATGGTGCTTGTTAAAAAAACACCTCTGACAGCTCCTTCCCCAAGATGTTGATGATCTGAACTATAAAGACAAATTGATTGTGCAAGTATAGACAAGTGGAGGCATGAGTGGGTTCAGTCTGGAGAGCACAGAAACACTGAAATTTAGTTCCTTTCCTTTTCTACAGACACTTTGGAGCTCAATGTCTATGCAAGTGTGATCAGTCATAAGTGGAGACAGGGGAACAGCTATAAATCCAGTGTCTGGATCAAACAGAAGTCCTGATTCCCTCCAACACAGGAAGAACAAACATCAGTAGGTGGTTTACTACACCCACATGATTTTGTTCCCTGGGGAGCACACTTACTCTTTCCCTCTTCTTGGATCAAACTGTTTCCTTCTGCCTGCTGGCTTCTTCCCCACGCTTTTTTTTGCTGCGCATACACAGCTTGCCAAATAATCCTCTAATGCCTGTTTGCAGCGAGAAAGCCCTTCTGACTGTTGCCTTAGATGGTGGTCCTATTGTTTCAGATCTGTCCCTGTCACTGTGTAAAGTCCCGTAATTGTTATTTGTGCTGACTGGAAATATGAATGCTTAACGTATGTTGCAACCATGTCTGTGATTATGAGCTGACATAGGTCATTTTTAACACTGGCCAGAAGGACGCTTTTACTTCAGACCTGAAGAGCAAATGTTTGTGGGTAACTAAGTGCGAGCCCAGTCAGCCAGCACCAGTTCCTGACTGTCTGAGGGGCCGGGCAGGGCGAAACAGGGATCAAGAACCCTAGCTGAGGCTAGGCTTCTCCCAGTGTTGATACAACTAGAACATTGTCTCAAACAAAAGCATTAGCTAGTATAGTATGCTATCCTATATTAAAAATATAATAATGAAACATAATACAATATTTTATTCTGATGAACACTTGATCCAAAAAGAACATCTAGAATACTATGTATTGTACCTGACCGTGGGTCTTCAGCACAAGCAGTTCAGCACAGGTGATCAGCACCAAAACCAGTGAGTCTGAGTCTGTTCCTTCTGTTCGGATGGCAAAATCCCCATGAAGTAAACCCTAGGTGACTTAATTAGCACCCAATGAAATTTTGTATTTTCTCTACACTGATTTGCATAACTCCTAAGTCTAGCTAAGGAACGGTAAGATAATTACTGAATGAAAATGAGCTAATAAGGGTGCTGCTTGGGAGCAGATGTCAGTGAAGATAACCTTCACAAATCTCTGCTGATCTGTTTGTGGTAATGCCATGATATGATATTTTCTCCCTGGTTTTGGTTTGTTCTAGTAAAATCCCTGGGCTTTTCGGTATTTCAATATCTTACCTCAGATGTGTTAGCAGAAGTCTGCCTTTGGCGTATTGAATACCAGTTGTGCCCTATTATATGTATCATGCTTTGGTAGATGTTAGCTGCAGGGCCTTCATACTGAATAATACTTCAGAGACTAAGATAATCTCATTTCTGAATCATTGTCTGCTCTAATCAGTGACACTGGATGATAGGAGGGTGTACAGGTCTCCTCTTCCCTCTCCTGTGATGTGACAGTCCGCAGCTGCAGGTCCTGACACTTGGGTGGGTGCCTCAGTTGCTAATGCATAAGGATACTCCATTCACAAAGGTCCCTCAGCTGGTGGTAATTGAAGCTGCTCCTGGGATCCTGTCACTGCTAATATGTTTTAGCTGAGAATCTGACTTTACATTTTTTTTCCCACCTCATTTTCCTATGCTCATGAATAGCCTGTTCATAGTACCAGAGTGTGGCAACATCTTGATCTTTTTCTTCTCTTTCCCTCTACCTCATGGAAACTGATTTAGTGTAATTGCTTCCAAGTAACAGAACGAATGAGAGAATGTCTAATATGACCATCATTAAAAGGAACATGGTCTTTGTTATTCCAAGAGGGAAACACAGAGCTATCTGTTAGCCCTGGAGAATTTAAACCACTTAAAATAAGGGTCAGTTTGGTGGCTATGGAAACTGTAATTATTTTACCCTCTAATAAAAGGGATATATCAGGCTGTTGAGTTGGCTGGATGGCTACATGCTAAGACTTACCATACTTCATTAATGAAAGCAGAACAGAAGTGTAAGCCATATGTGGGGGGGATGTACTTTGGAAGAGTCTCTTCAAAGGATAGGTTATCTAATAAGACAAAAGCAGCAATACTTCTGATGCTATTTAATAGTATGTTCATATAATGATCAGAACATGAATTCAGGAATGAGCACTCTTGCTTAAGTGGTAAGGGAGGATGAACATCTGATGTCCATGAGTTATCTGGATGTGTGGCACAGAAAGGGCTCTCATTAATCATAGCAGAATATTGGATGTCCTTCATAAAAAGCGATGCTTTCATGTGAGCATGGAAATATGGGGTAACATATTTATGCCTTACATTAAATCAAAATAAATTATGATCATGTTCTTTCCCAGGTTAAAATAGAAACTGAGAATCTGTTAATTGCTTTTAATACTGGGGAAAAGGTTTTACATTTTTATGTAAAACTACAGAAGCTTTCCAAAACATTTTAAGTGAGTAACAGTTCTGTTTCAGTAGTACCATTTTAATTTTCAAAACATAAAAATAACTTGTGAAGAGTTGGAAGTGCAAAAATGGCCTTTGCTACTTAATACTATGCTCCCACAGACAAGAAAACGTGGTCTGCAACATGCAAAACACAGCCATAAGACATTAACACAGAGATTGCAAAGGCAAGAGAGACCTTTGCAGTCCATGGAAATTCCTTTTCACACATTTGGTATTAACTCACACAGGCAGGTAAGTAGAATCCAAGGCCTCTCTCACCTCTTAAGTTTTTATTTTAGTATATGCAGCCTCACTTTAGATATCTATGAGGTCAATCCACAATTAAGTACCTAAAAATAGTCTTAAATTTCCAAGGCACAGGTCATTCATAGCTCCCTTTTAATGACAGTGGAAGATACTCATCTCTCTTAAATACAAGTCCAAATGTGTGGGAAGTTCAGCAGCCCAGTGGTACCCAGGATAGATGTGATCCAGGTAGGCTGAGTGCTGGATGGCCTCTGTCCCACTCCTTGAGCAATGCTTTGTTTAGACAGACTTCTTCATTTTGGAAGAGTACAGATACCATACTGAAGTGATGCTTCCTTTTCAAGTGGGCCTGTTTCAAATAGCCATTGTGATGTATGTAGGAAAATAATTTTGTTCTTCCACTGCACTGTCTCTATCAGGAATAAAGAGGCCGGTGGGTGGCAGAGCAGCACATCGCAGGGCAGGAGTCAAGCAGCATGGACAAAGAACGGGTGAGCTCAGGCTGAGGCAGAAAGTCCCACGTGAAACATGATTCTTAAATGCATCTGTGTGTTCGGGATTCAGAGAAAATAGTACTTTGCCCTGAGCATCCAGTTTGTTTCATCATTATTCTGAACCGGCTGCCTTATTTTTAAGTAAATTAAAATTTTTGAAACATAACTTGTGATTTTAAAATAATTTCTTCCTTCCATGTCTTCCTTGCTTAATGAGACAAAAAGATAGGCATAATAGTAGGTTTCCTGAGAATCTAAGGCAGAAAAATACTGTGAGATACTGTCCAGTCTATATCTTCTGAGGAGTTCTTGTATATGGCATAGTGTGAAGCCCTCTCACTGGGAGATTGTGTAACCAGCCTTTGGTTTTTGTGTGCTGAGCAGAGCAGCTTGAAGGTTTTGACAGATGTATTCTGTCACTGGAGCATTAGATATTAAAATAAGCACTGATTTCCCTGAAATAAACTTAATTTTTCTGTTAAACACTGAAAATACTAGGGTTTAGGCACTTCCATCTATCTACCTGCAGGAGGAATATTTTTAGTGGAAATCCACATTTTTCATTAGTACAAAAAACCCCTGCTCTACCTTCAAACCCTAAAATATAAGTTTCTTTCATATCTTTACCACAGGCAGCTGATTTTCTGCACCTCCCAATTTCTATGGAAAATACTAGCTTGAGTCATAGTCTCTCTCTTTTTTTTTTCCTTCTCTTGCTTAAAGACTTTTTAGTTGTTCTTCCTACTCTTCTTTATCCTGAAATATGTGGTAGCTGGCAGGGTGCTTTGGTAGCAGAGAGGAAGAAGTTCAGTAGCAGGACTGAACTGGATGCATGTAGCAGTCTACAACGCTTTTTAAGGGAGTGAGAAAAAGCACCTTGTATTGCCATAAATAAAAAAGATAATTTAACAGAGAAGTCTATTCTGTTTGAAGGGAAATCAGTATTTAAGGAAGGAACAGAGTTAACGTTTCTGTGGGGTGGAGCTCTGACGTTGTCCTGTACTCTTCAAAAATACCTTCACAAAATGTTTCTGTGCAAAATGCCCAGGAAGAACAGTGTCTTTACTTTACACTAGCCCTGTAGACAATTGCAGTATACAGGCTCCAGCCCTCAAAGCAAGACTGCCCAGGTGCAAGTGGAAAGTGCTACAGAAATTCCATTTGTCAACATAAATCATCAGCAAAAACATGTCTTAGTAAAACAATTTCAGTAATGCTAAGTGACTTTTACCCAAGGTTCATTTCTCAAGGTTGTTTCAGAAGGCATTAAACAAGGATACTGGTTTATTCTCATCCAGTGTTGGAACGTGTAAATTTCCAGTAATCCATGTGTTGAGAAATCCACTTACAGAGATCATTAGGAGCAAAATACACAAGTGTTCTTGGAAAGCAGCTGTGCCATGCAAGTTTCTGTGCTATATATTTAGGTCAAACTGTAATAGGAATTTCTAGTTTCACTGAAGTTCTTCAAAAGAATCATCATGAAATTTGGAAACAAATTTTCCTGGTTAGGTATAAACAAATATTATATATCAGAAAAGAACCAGCAAAATCATAAGAAAAAAGACTGTAAAAACCTAGAGATAATAAGAAAAAATGTGTATATATCACGTCACATATCCTATCACATTATGTTATATTAATTATCTGAAAGCAGATTCTGGATAATATGACCTTGCCAGCTGCCTACAGTTAGAGACTTAGTGATCACTCTGAGAGCAGAATTGCTATGGGAAATCCTGTACAGAGTAATACATATTAACAACAAAAAAAGAAGACAGTTTAGAAAACATACTTTGATGTTCTTGCCTGGGCAGAAGTCTCATTGTCACTCTGACTAACAAATCAAATGCACTAAGGCATGGCTGACTCATTTCCAGGGGAAGGATGCAGTCTTACAGATATGCAGTAAAGTCTGTATTTTGAAACCAAGAATTCCCAATTTGTGTAGCTACAGCTGAAGACAGCTAACTAATCCAGTAATCTGGATCTTACTTGCCAGAATTGCCATGTTTTTCACCTTAAAGAAGTTGCAATTAATGAAGCAAGACTTTGACCTTTGATGTTCCACTTACATTAAAGATTCCTCAAAGTCCTATGAGGAAGGAGGCACAGTTTTTTGGTTAAAAACCAACATGATCTGATTTGCAGCTCAGCTAAAGAATTTTATGCCACCCGCTTTCACACTGTAACAGCACAATTAGCATACCTTACAATGAAGCACATTAAAGAAAGACTGTAACATGAAGCCAGAAAAAACAACAATGATATCTAAAAATATGCATTTATTGAGGAGTGCAGGCCAATTGAAAAGACTGACATAATAGAAACGTGCCCTTCCAGTAATCTTGTCGCTTAAAAATTATTTGCATATCATCAGCCACCATTGCCAATGGCAAAGATATGTTGCCATGACATTTCAGTTGCCCTTTTTTATTCTTTTATTGCCTTTTGGCCATTTAAGGAGCCTTCAATATAAAATTAAACAAAAACAAGCTTTGGCCCATATAATAGTACACTGCACTTTGTAAAAGTTGCACAAATATTCTTTGATTAACCCATAAACCAGACTTCAGAGGCAAGTAATTATTTGTATCATTTGCTATTCAAGAATGTGTAGAATCTGAGCAGAACTTTTTAATTCCTAGCTGAGGGCTTTGGTTTCCATTTTGCAGATTTGCAGTTGTATATCCTATTTGTCAAGGCTAGAGATGCTCGTGCAAGAATTCTACACATAAATATCAGAAAATTAAGAATTTTGCATGAAAAGCACCAAATGAGTGTACAGACTTGCTTTAAGTCTAGATTATGAAAGCCAAGATATGAACCCCAGCACTCCTATAGCATTCTTCTGTGTATTTCATTATCTTTCTGAGCTGACAAGCATTTTAACCCATATTTTGCAAATTGAAAAAAGAGCTCTGTCTCTCCAATAAATCATAGAATCACAGAATCGTTTAGGTTGGAAAAGTCCTTCAAGATCATCGAGTCCAACCATCAACCATGCCCACTAAACCATGTCCTGAAGTATCCCGTCCACTCGCTTTTTGAACACCTCCAGGGATGGTGACTCAACCACTTCCCTGGGCAGCCTATTCCAATGTTTGACAACCCTCTCAGTAAAAAAATGTTTACTGATATCTAACCTAAATCTCCGTTGCCTCAGCTTGAGGCCATTTCCTCTCATCCTATCACTAGTTACTTGACAGAAGAGACCAACACCCACCTCACTGCAACCTCCTTTCAGGCAGTTGTACAGAGCGATAAGGTCTCCCCTCAGCCTCCTTTTCTCCAGGCTAAACAGCCACAGTTCCCTCAGACGCTCCTCATAAGACTTGTGCTCCAGGCCCCTCACCAACTCGGTTGCCCTTCTCTGGACACGCCCCGGCAACTCAATGTCTTTCCTGCAGTGAGGGGCCCAAAACTGAACACAGTACTCGAGGTGCGGCCTCACCATTGCTGAGTACAGGGGGACAATCACCTCCCTAGTCCTGCTGGCCACACTATTTCTGATACAGGCCAGGATGCCTTTGGCCGCCTTGGCCACCTGGGCACACTGCTGGCTCATATTCAGCTGGCTGTCACCCAGCACCCCCAGGTCTTTCTCTGCCAGGCAGCTTTCCAGCCACTCTTCCCCAAGCCTGTAGCGCTGCATGGGATTGCTGTGACCAAAGTGCAGGACCTGGCACTTGGCCTTGTTGAACTTCATACAATTGGCCTCAGCCCATCAATCCAGCCTGTCCAGATCTCTTTGTAGAGCCTCCCTACCCTCAAGCAGATCTACCCTGCCTCCCAACTTGGTGTCATCTGCAGACTTGCTGAGGGTGCACTCAATCCCCTCAGCCAAATCATCGATAAAGATATTAAACAGAACAGGGCCCAACACCGAGCCCTGTGGAACACCACTTGTGACCCGCCACCAACTGGATTTCACCCCATTCACCACAACCCTCTGGGCTCGTCCATCCAGCCAGTTTTTCACCCAGTGAAGAGTGCACTTATCCAAGCCATGAGACGCCAGTTTCTCAAGGAGTATGCCATGAGAGATGGTGTCAAAGGCCTTGCTGAAGTCAAGGAAGATAACATCCACAGCCTTTCCCTCATCCAATAGGCGGGTCACCTGGTCATAGAAGGAGATCAAGTTGGCCAAGCAGGACCTGCCTTTTGTAAACCCATGCTGAGTGGGCCTGATCCCCTTCTTATCCTGGACTTGCCATGTGAGTGCTCTCAAGACAAACCATTCCATAATCTTCCCCGGTACTGAGGTCAGGCTGACAGGCCTGTAGCTCCCCAGATCCTCCCTCTGACCCTTCTTATAAATGGGAGTCACACTGGCAAGCCTCCAGTCCTCTGGGACCTCCCCTGTTGACCAGGATTGCTGATAGATGATAGAGAGTGGCTTCAAGGACCTCTGCCAGTTCCCTCAGGTCCCATGGATTTGTGAGTGTCCAGATGGCGTAGTAGGTCCCTAACTATTTCCTCCTGGATTAAGGGGGGTATGTTATGCTCTTCATCCTTACCTTCCAGCTCAAGGGGTGGAGTACCCTGAGGATAACTGGACTCACTATTAAAGACTGAGGCAAAGAAGGCATTAAGTACCTGGGCCTTTTCCTCATCACTGGTTGCTATGTTCCCTTCTGTATCCATTAAAGGAAAGATACTCTCCTTGGGATTCTTTTTACTGTTAACATATTTGTAAAAACATTTTTTGTTGTCCCTTACAATAGTGGCCAGATTTAGTTCTAGCTGAGCTTTTGCCTTTCTAATTTTCTCTCTGTATGATCTAACAAGATCCCTGTACTCCTCCCAAGTTGCCCGCTCTTTCCTCTAGAGATGATAAACTCTCCTTTTTTTCTTGACTCCTAGCAAAAGCTCCCCATTCAGCCAGGCCGGTCATTTTCCTCGGCGGTTCAACTTGCGGCACATGGGAATAGCCTGGTCCTGAGCCATTAAGATTTCCTTCTTAAAGAATGTCCATCCCTCCTGGACCCCTTTGCCCTTCAGGACCATCTCCCAAGGGACTCTCTCAACCAGTGCCTTGAAGATGCCAAAGTTAGCCCTCCAGAAGTCCATCATCAGAATCGTGTAGCTCTGTACAGTCAAAACATTCCCTAACATAGAGAGCCACCCCACCACCTCTTCTACCTTGCCTGTCCCTTCTGAAGAGCTTGTAGCCATCCATTGCAGCACTTCAGTCATGGGAGTTGTCCCACCATGTTTCTGTGATGGCAACTAATTCATATCTATCCAGCTGCATGATGGCTTCCAGCTCCTCCTGTTTATTTCCCATGCTGCATGCATTGGCATAGATGCATTTAAGCTGGGTTATCAAATCCACCCCTAACATCAGCATGCTGCCCCCAGGCTCATCTCTGGTGCACCTAGTTTTATCCCTTACCCCCTTCGAACCTAGTTTAAAGCCCTCTCTATGAGCCCTGCCATCTCATGAGCGAGGATTCTTTTACCCCTTTGAGACAGCTGGAAACCATCTGTCGCTAGCAAGCCCGGTGCTGTGTAAACCTCCCTATGATCAAAAAAAAACAAAATTCCACCAATGGCACCAGCCTCTGAGCCACATATTAACCAGGTGTGTTTTCCTGTTCCTTTCAGTGTATTTCCCTGCCACTGAAGAGATTGAGGAAAACACTACCTGTGCTCCCGATCCTTCCACTAATCGTCCCAGTGCCCTGAAATCCCTTTTGATTGCCTTTGGATTTCTCTCTGAAAACTCATGACTGCCAACCTACACAACCAGCAATGGGTAATAATCAGAGGTCCAAACCAGACCAGGGAGTTTCCTGGTAATGTCTTTTACCCAGGCCCCAGGGAGGCAGCGGACTTCCCTGTGGGATGGGTCAGGTCTGCATATTGCATATTAGCGGTGTTTCTAAAAGGGGAAAAATATCAGCTATAAATAATCAAAAATGCTCTTTGCCTTCAGTTGTAACTCTTATCATCAGGACATACAGCTCTTCTTTTAACCTTCCCTGTGCTCTCTCATGTGAAGTGACGTGCTCTCTCATGTGAAGTGAATAGGATAAACAAAAATGTCTTTATATTATGTTTCAGGAAATTTTCAGTAAAGTTCCCCAAGGCTGTTGGCTAGCTAGTCTGGAATATTAAAAACAAACCACCGTGTGGCACACGGAACAGATTCAAAAGCTTTTGTCAGCTGTGGAACAGGCTGTGACTAAATTCTATTGCAGAAATCCTGTTGAAGGACTGGCAGAAAGTTTTTCCTTGGAGCTGGGCAGCAGGATTAGAAGACAGACAACCCTGGGAGAGCAGTTTACCATTTTGGTAGCTGTTTCAAACCTGAATTGGGTTTTATTTTGTCAAACCAAGCCTTGTTTACATCTATAGTAGTACATAAAACTGGCCAGGGACCATTCTCTGGCCTTGAGGACAACAAGCACGGCTTGGCTTAAATCCTTACAGCTAAGCCCTCTTATCCTCCAGCGCAGTTTATCTTCATCTGTATGGCCCCTTGAGAACAGTTAATGTCCTACTGTTATTTCAAGGCATGCCAAGATACTGCTTGGGAGAGGGCTGGCTGGTGGCGGTCAGAATCGTGCTCTGGATCTCATGCCAATGTCCAGACACACATGCCCCAGCCTTGTTCTGTGTACTAATTTTGGGGTAATCTTTTTGACCCAGATCCCACTCTATAAGCAGATATAGTATATAGAGTGGATGCAGTATATATAGTGAATATAATATATAGGGTTTTTTTTTTTTATCCTTATGCCTTTTAAATATTTTTTTAAAGTGTAAGCTAAAAACTAAGCCTAAGAAGGAGCAACACCTACTAATCTTTCCATTTGTAACCTTTACAGTCAGACTAAATGTCATAAAACTGGCAACAAGAGCTTTTCAGAGTATTTCCCCAGGGTAGGAGCTATTTGGCTTTAAAGAGCAAAAGTGGATAACTTTCCCTGTTAAAAAACCTCAAGCCAATCTTGCACAATTTTGATGTATTAAACCAGAATCTTGTGGACATATACAAGCTTTCAGGTGGGGATATGGGTTCCTGTGTCACAAATTCCTGCCCTCTGAAAATGGATATGTTTCCCTCACCTTTTGCAGATCCTTAGAAATAGTCCCTAGATCATCAAGGTTAAAATAAGTCATAGACTAGACTAGACTAGAATATTTCAGTTGGAAGGGACCTACAACAATCATCTGGGCCAACTGCCTTACCAATTCAGGGCTGACCAAAAGGTAAAACATATTATGAAGGCCATTGTCCAAATGCCTCTTTTTAAGGCACTGACAGGCACATGGCATCACTCACCTCTCTAGAAAGCCTGTTCCAGTGCTTGACCACCCTCTTGGTAAAGAAATGTTTCCTAATATCAAGCCTGAACCTACCCTGACGCAGCTCTGAACCACCCCCACACATCCTGCTGCTGGATCCCAGGCAGAAGAGCTCAGCAGCTCCCTCTGGACTTCCCCTCCTCAGGAAGCTGCAGAGAGCAATGAGGTCACCCCTCAGCCACCTTCTCTCCAAGCTAGACAAACCCAGAGTCCTCAGCCGCTCCTCACAGAACATGCTTTTCAGCCCTTTCACTGGCTTTGTTGCCTTCCTCTGGATGCATTCAAGGACGTTAACATCCTTCTTAAACTGTGGGGCCCAGAACTGCACACAGTACTCCAGGTGAGGCCGCACCATCACTAAATACAGCAGGATAATCACCTCTTTTGACCGGCTGGTCATGCTGTGTTTGATGCACCCCAGGATGCGGTTTGCCCTCCTGGCTGCCAGGGCACACTGCTGACTCACATTGAGCCTGCTGTCCACCAGCAGACCCAGATCCCTTTCCGCAGGGCTGCTCTCCAGCTGCTCATCTCCCAGTTTATACTTGTGCCCAGCATTTCTCCATCCTAGGTGCAGAATTCAGCATTTGGACTTGTTAAATTTCATGCCATTGGTGATTGCCAAATGCTCCAATCTATCTAGATCCCTCTGCAAGGCTTCTTGTCCCTTGAGAGTCAATAGCACCTCCCAGTTTTGTGTCATCAGCAAGCTTGCTAATGGTGCATTCAACTCCTACATTCAGATCACTGACAAACATGTTGAACAGAACTGGCCCAAGAATTGACCCTTGAGGAACACCACTGGTGTCTGGTCACCAGCCAGATGTAGCCCCATTCATGACAACCCTTTGAGCTCTGCCCTTCAGCCAATTCTTCACCCAACACATCAAGTCCCTCCTCATCTCACAGCTGGACACCTTGTCCAGAAGGATGCTGTGAGGGACAATATCAAAAGCCTTACTAAAATCTAGAAAAAAATACATCCACCAGTTATGATCAAACACTTATAATCAAACTATCTAGAGGGTTAGGAATATGTGACTACACTGCACTGACTTTTCAAACACATTTTTCTGAATTAGCAAAACAAAGAAACCCTCATGAATTCATCACCCATCATGTTCTGCTAGGTTTTTTTCCAGTGTTGTTCTGGGAAGAGGGTATGGCAATACTTTTTCCAAGGTGCTTAGCTTTGATGTGTTTTATTCCCAAGGAGCTATTTAATATCTGACTGTCCTTTCTTGTTTCTCATCTACATTACTGACCAAACAGATGCTCTCAGCCAATCTAAACACTCACAGAAAGATTTTTTGTCGGTGTTGATGCTGAGAGGGGAGATGGTGTATATCTGTATGATTCAAGAATGCACACGAGTTGATTTGATCTCAGGTATTAACTAAGACACTGTGAGAACTGCCAAAACACAGGACTCCAGAACACATCTCTGTAGGAAACAAAAAAGTGTTCACCCATGACATGATAGAAATGGCTTTTCAGCATTAGCAGTGGACTTCCTTCATCAGCACTGTTCTCTATGCTTCCTTTGCATTTCTGTTCAAGCTGTCAGAAACCAGCAGGTTTCCTTCATATTTTCCCTTCAGAACAAGTTTCCTGTTCTCCTACATACTCCTCATCTGAAAAACAAATTCCCTGACTGAAGGTAGGAGATGATTAAGCTACTGATGAAAGACGGGCTTAAAAGCATAAATAGCAGCTTTTGTTCTGTCACTCTGACCAACATACTAGAAGCTTCTGGCAATATAAATGTCAATAACATACCACAGCACCTGGTATATTCCACTGTATTTAAAAGAACCGTCATTCTCCACAGTGAAGCAGGTGGATGAAAATTTGTTTCAGAAAAGAAGTTCAAGGCAGCTTTCAATGCCTTTGGGGTCTGCTCCAGAGTCTCATTGCAATGATTATGCTAAATAGGCCCAGTAAAACCCTGAGAAAGTGAACCCAAGATCACGCTCAGTGTTGGTACAGAAGATGATGGCAACCCTGTATCAGTGATCCAAGAAACTATGCATGCAGTTAAAACAAGGCATTCCCTAATTTTGGTCTGTTGCTGACCTGTTTTCCCTCTTTGCTAGGACTGGTGTAACAGAAGCTCATGAATATATGAAGTATTGCTCTTTTACTAGTTTCTCCCCAGTTTTCCCTCTTTAACCTCAAGTTCTTCTGATATTTGGGTCCTCTGTCATGAGATATGCCACATGCCTGGAGAGGAAGAGCCACATATCAGCCCTGGCCCGGCACTTTGTAGGGGGACCCATGTGAGCATAGCTCCTGCTTTGCATGGCTGCAAGGCAGAGTGTATTGCTGTCCTCTGTTGCCCTGGGTAGCCAGGATGCCCTGTTGATGGTCTACTGCATTTGAGAGCATCCACAGAACAGGAAAGAGGATGTGACCCTGCAAGTACCAGAAGGACTCTAGGCAAGACAGCAAATATTTCTGTCTATCTGAAGCTTTCAAGAAATTAGCTGGTATTCATGTGGGGTACAGGGAACCATGTAAATCAAAAAAAGGCAAGGTCCTGGAAATGAAGACAGCATGTGTGATAGGTCCCGCTTCAGAAGTACAGAACATGGAACAGAAAATACAGGAAATGGAAAATGAGGAGTGTGCATGGTATTGGAGTCACGATTTAGAGAAAGGCAGGAGAGTGTGCGTAATGGCATGGGGTCTGAGACCAAAACCTTAGTTTGGGAAGATGCAGCATATATAGCTAGGGCTGATAGGTAGTGTTTGCTTTTTTCCACAAATATCTGTGCAAGTCATATGGCTTAGCAGCAAGGCTTGTCAGCAGGGAAGTAGCCCTTGAAAGGATTTTGCTCCCATGAGGTTTTGTCTAACCTTTCTCCCATTGTTGTGGCCAATGACCCAAATCAGGAGCACTGCAGCATGAAGCCCTAAAAAGCTGTAAAATCACAGCTATTTTATGAGAAAGTAGTCTACGAAGCGCAAAAATAGAACAGTGACAGTACAAGTAGAAAGTAAAGCCGTGTCCTTTAATCTGTCTGGTTATGACTTCATGCTCAAGCTACATGTTCAGCAGAAAAAGCAATTTGTACTACGTAAAGCAGAAGCACTTGTGATGAAAGCAAATTATTTGTATGGCTTTCATCTCTCTGCAACATCAGACTTTCTTGCACTTGTATCACCTTACTCTTCTGAATTACTTTCTGTCCAGCAGGGTTTTTCCAGAGCAGATCTCCCACGACAACATTTTGTATTGACGTGTACAAAGAATTTAGTTTTTGTGATAATATCTCTTGAAGGCAAAGCACACACAATGCTGGGTTTTTTCCATTTGCCTGCATTTTTTAGCAATAAATAAAATGCTGGGGGGAAGTATGAGACTGGAAGGTCTTTAAGGGAAAAATCCCTAACCAAGTGCACATCTTAGTCCTTGCATCTATCTAGTAAACAATGAATTACAACATGAGGGCTAGCTTGTGGTTGCAATTCTGTATAGAAGAAAAGCTCTTGTAGAATATTACGCAGAAACATCCAGGTGAAATACAGGAGCCCATAACCCCATAAATATGTTTTTTTTAAGCAATCAGGCCAAAATACCTAGGCAAGAGACAGGCAAATATGGGAGCAGCTTGGAACACCTGGCATTTGTTTTCAAGAGTGACTGTTAGAATTTGTCGTGCTGCATGTTTGCCAAGCCTTTGAAGAACTAGATTCACAAGGCCAGGTTGGAGGATGGCCTTGTGTAGGCCTGGGAAGATGTGGCTGAAGACAGTCACGAGTACGTGTATGGAATGTTTTTACCTTTAACTGTTCTGAGTGAGGACTGGCAAACATCCCAGCTAGGCCAGATATGCCCTGCTGTGTTAGTAGTATTGGCTGTGTGCCATTAGTTCTTTCTAGACCTTTGCTGAAACATATGTAAGTTTGATCTTTTAGTGAAACAAAGGGAATCTTGTACAGATAGCTTGAGCGCTTAATTCAGTCGCCACAGATGGTGAGCCCGACGTGATCAAGAGAAGAAGACAACATGATTGAGAGAAGAAGAAAAGACGTGATTCCCCTTCACTGCTGAGACCACGCAATCTAGCGGGGAGAGTTTTGAAGAAGTGGCCACGACTGAAAAAATAGGTAACAGCAACCCCTGTGGAATGGGTGAGTTGCGAGATTGCAGTAGCACGGGGCAATTAGTTTCTCAGGAGCATAAGCTCTACCTAAACGCTTTGCAGCAGATTTTACGGGCTTCTGGGTATAAAATAACAAAGGGACAAATTGCTTTGCTTTTAATATGGGTAAAGGATAATTGTAACTGGTTTCCCACAGAGGGAACTTTTGATAGCAAGGTTTGGGAAAGAGTTGGGGAGCATTTACAAACGCAAAAAACTTTGGCCTTTGGTGTATCAGAAAATTTAATTATGACATGGAGATTTATTTATGCTGCGCTGGGGCATTTACAGCCGGCAGTGAAAATGACACCAATACAACCCGACACTGCTTTTGAGGAGACAGTCTGTAAGCAGCCCGCTAATGAGCAGGATTCTGATTCCGATAATAATTCTTTTGTATCAGGCAGGCTGGACTCTGAAAAAAAGCCAGATTTATATCCCTCATTACCTCCACCGCCGCCTGCACTGACACCGTTAAGGTACACACCCCGCCGGCAGGCGGGCAGCAGGCGGGCAGCACGGGCTCCGCGGGGTCGCCGCCCCTACCACGGCCTGCAGGTCCCCGCCGCCCCTCGCCGCCGCCTGCAGGTCCCCGCCGCCCCTACCACGGCCTGCAGGTGGTCGCCGCCCCTACCACGGCCTGCAGGTCCCCGCCGCCCCTCGCCGCCGCCTGCAGGTCCCCGCCGCCCCTACCACGGCCTGCAGGTGGTCGCCGCCCCTACCACGGCCTGCAGGTCCCCGCCGCCCCTCGCCGCCGCCTGCAGGTCCCCGCCGCCCCGCCGCTGCCTCCCGCGGCCTCCGCCCCCGCCACGGCCGCCGCCGACCCCCACCCCCCCACCCCAATCGCGGGATACTCCCTCTCCAGGGTCTGCAGAACTTAAAACTGAACCCGGCTGTGCTGCGCTGCCTGTACCTCCTTCTCCTACTAATCCCTCTAACTCTATGCCTCTGTCTAATCCTCCGGCTCCTGCTTCACAGCGGTGCGAAGAAAACGCTGTAGTGCCTTCAGCTCTGCCTTTAACAGACTTTGATGCTAAATGTGACAATGCACTTAATGATTTGGGAAAAAATACACATAGCTTGATGCAACGCTGTTGAGAAAAAGCTCTACAGCAAGGTGATAGATACCATGTTCACTTTTCCTGTTATATACAAACCTCATCATCCACCACAGCATGTCAGTTTACCTTATGAAATGATAAAAGAATTACAGAAATCAATTCGTGAAAATGGGTTACACAATTTGTTTACAATGGGACTCGAGGAAACAATTGGAGGCACTTATACTATTATGACTCCTTGGGACTGGAAATTGCTTATGAAAACGGTGTTGACTTCTGCTCAGTATTCTGTATGGCAATTAGAATACAATGATTTGTCAGTGAAACAAATTACGGGCAACCTGTCATCAGGGATACTTATAGATCAAAATATGCCACCACAAGAACAGCTAGATAATGCTATGTTTACTTGGAATTTTTTAAATCGCTCACCAGACTTAATGGCCAGCACAGCAATAGGTCGGCATTTTAAAACTTGTGATTCTATTTCACACAGACCTAAAGTACTGTATAAAGATCCTTTTAGTGGACCTGGTTGGAATGGACCTGTGGAACTATTCACCTGGGGGCGAGGGTATGCTTGTGTTCTTCTTCCCACAGGAACCAAGTGGATTCCACCTAAACACGTGAAGCCATACCATGAGCTGGCGAAACCACTCGGACAACCCAATCCCACAGATGAAGACTCTAAATTTGAAGGAGGAGAGACAAATGAGGAGGAAGCAGCACATCGAGAATGAAAAAGCTATCACATAGGGACATTTGAAGAGAATGCAACAACAAGCTAGCGAGATGATGCAGTGTGTATCCTACTCCAAAGAATACCTTTTTTAGCATACCTGGCAATAGCGGCCAGCAACAGTATTGTAAGAATTCTGATCTTTTTTCTTTGCAGGGTCACTGTGGCTCGGGTGCAGGATTTTTACTGGGCCCACTGAAGGTGTTACGCCTAAGCCACGGTGACTATATAAAAAAACATTTCTTGTATAAGTTTGAACCTGACAAAGATTTGGTGATGATATGTACTTCACATCCTCATGTTTTTGTAGGAGCTCAATTTCTAGATATCGCCTTATGTAACCATGCTTTTGAAACTAATCTGAATTAACCTTGGTATTTTAGTTGTTTTACTCATAAGAATATATCCGAATTAAGTCTTACAGTAATTATGCCAATGTGACGTCATGCTGAATTGTGGATCCGTGTAAATATGACCAAATCATGGGAAGGGGAATCAGAATTAAGTCAGTTATCAAGATTTTTAAAGCGGACAATTAGTCACCCAAAACAATTTATAGGATGACTCATTGCCTTTATAATATCAGCTATCATTATTGCAGCTACTGCCGCCGTTGCTACCACAGCGTTTGTGAAATCCATTCAAACTGCTCACAGTAGCTAATGTATTAAAAAATGTTACGGCTGAAATGAATACCCAGGTACAAATCGATCAACAATACTAGCATGATTGGACGCTTTAGAAGCAGTGGTAATTTGGCTTGGACTGTATTGGGTTTGTGTGGCAAGGTTTTGGTAGTGGGGGATTACAGGGGTGGCTTCTGTAGGGGCTGCTGGAGGTTTTCCCCTGTGTCTGACAGAGCCAATGCCAGCTGGCTCTAAGATGGACCTGCCGCCAGCCAAAGCTGAGCCAATCAGTGATAGCTGTAGCACCTCTGTGTAAAAAAAAAAAAAAAAAAAGAAAAAAGAGAGAGAGAGGGAGAGACAGAAAAAAAAAACAGCTAGAGAGGGGAAAGAGAAATGCGGTTGCAGAACACACAGAAACGGCAGCTGAAGAGAAGAGTGAGAACATGTAAGAGAAACAAGCGTGCAGACACCAAGGTCAGTGAAGAAGGAGGGGGAGGAGGTGCTCCAGGCACTGGAGCAGAGATTCCTCTGCAGCCCATGGTGAAGACCATGGTGAGACGGGTTGTTCCCCTGCAGTCCATGGAGGTCCACGGTGGAGCAGATATCCACCTGCAGCCCGTGGAGGACCCCACGCCAGAGCAGGTGGATGCCTGAAGGAGGCTGTGACCCCATGGGAAGCCCACGCTGGAGCAGGATCCTGGCAGGACCTGCAGACCCATGGAGAGAGAAGCCCACAGAGCGGGTTTTCTGGCAGGACTTATGACCCTGTGGGGGACCCACAATGGAGCGGTATGCTCCTGAAGGACTGCACGCCGCAGAAAGGACCTATGCTGAAGATCTTCGTGGAGGATTGTCTCCCGTGGGAGAGATCGCACACTGGAACCGGGGAAGAGTGTGATGAGTGCTGCCACTGAGGAGAATGAAGTGACAGAGATAATGTGTGATGAACTGACCGCAAACCTCATTTCCCATTCCCCTGTCCAGCTGTGGAGGAGAGAGTGATAGAATAGCTATGGTGGGTGCCTGGTGTCCAGCCAGGATCAACCCATCACATAGAGATAGATAAAGTACATTACAAAATATATAAGTTTGATCTTTTAGTGAAATAAAGGGAATCTTGTACAGATAGCTTGAGCACTTAATTCAGTCACCACAGGCAAAGGTGTGCCTGAGCCAAGTGGTCACTCTAAAAGTGGAAAAGCTAAAACTGGGCCAGAATGTGAAGTAAAATGGTGATAAGGCACAGACATAGTTACTGTTGCCATGGTTTCTGCTTAACTCTCACGGCAAGCTCACAAGGCTTTCACACCTCCAGGCATGCTGTGTCAGGATGGTCAGGGAACTGCTACAACTCCTGGGACATTGCCAGCCGGAAGCCTCTGCCACCTTGGTTTCTGCTCTGTGTCTCCCATCTTGTGAAATGACACATTTCCATAAGGCCTGCTGCTGGTGTTGATATCATTAGGGCAGAAGAACCGCCATCCTCGGAAGTGCCATGTGACGATTGACAATGTGCTTTGCCTTCTGTCATTGTTTTGTGTGCATCTTCTGTGCTTTATGAAGTAGAGCTAAATGGTTCCTACAGCAGTTTGTAGTAGCCTGTGCCAGCATACAACAGCCTCCAAAGTAAGGACAGGATTAAAAAACAAGAGCAGACATCAGCTAGTCTTCCAGAATAAAAAGCCACAGACCAGGGTTTAATTACCAATTTAAAGCTTGACCCCTGCTTTGTGACCTGGGTGACTGGGGAGGGTTCCCTGTGCTAGCAGAGACCCATGCAGGGACATCCACCCAGCCAAGCACTTTTCACAGGCTTAAGAAGCACATTGCCAAAGCTGGTTTGTGGGCCAGTGTTTTCAGCGTGGTGCATGGGAAGCCGGGCATCCAGCCTGGTTTGTAAGCAGCCCGCTCAGATCTCTCTGCACTGCCCTTCCTGCAGCTCAGGCGAGCGGGAGCAGGTTGTGGCTCCTCCGTGGTGCTCCCCTGCTCCCTAATATGTGCACAGACTTTTTTGTTGGGCTGAGTTCTAGGTTTGTCTATTTGTAATTTTGGCTTTCTGGCCTTCTAGAGAAAAGGCTGGAAGGTCTGAGGTGTTGCAAAGTTATTCAATCCCTTTGAGTTTTTAAGAGATTATTCTCACCTGCTTGGTTTTTTTCTGGAGTCAGCAGTCTCTGGCAATATTAATAAAGTCAATACACTTGTCTTCCCACATTTTACCAAGGTCTGACTTCAAAATATAACCTTGCTACAGGCAGATGCCTTCCAGAATGCAAGCTGCTAGCAAACACAAGTTACAGCAATGGGAATCAGACCAGTTTTTAGAGCCAGTATTCCTAAACTTCGATTCATGTGGGACTGCTTCCTGGATACTATGCAGAGTGGGCGCTGCAGAACAGAACTAATTTGTATCACAGCACCTTTTATTTAATGGTATGCTTCAATGAAAATGTTCATTAGCAAGCCACATGTAAATGCTTCTTTGAATACAAGTGAAAAGCTGAGAAGTTTATGAGGAGAATTCAGCTGGGTAGGCAAATAGACTTTACCCAGTCAGATCTCTAATGCTGTTGCACCTCCAGAAACAGAAGGGAGGGAACTGCAGGGTCTCTTTCATGGCTATTTCTAAAGCATGGCAGGAAACAGGGGATCCTCTTCTCTTATGGTATTAGCATGTAAGGTTGAGTAGGTTCATTGCAAGGCAACTTTTTTTTTTTTTTTTTAAATCACAACATGCTCACAATTTTGCAGTCTTTTTTTGCTCAGTGTAAGCAAACAGCATCCTGGAGGCAAAATAAATTTCCCCAGCATCTTGGCAACAAAACAGATACTCCATTCTAAAATGAGATACAGAAAGGAAGTTTTTCTCTACATGTTTATTGCCACAAATACTGTTTGCAATATGGTGGTTACAATGGTCACCATCTCCTCTCTTCAAGACAAAGAAAATGAGTAAAAGAATACATTCCTCAACTCTGCAGGCTGCAGGACAGTGGCTGAGGAAGCAGGACATGGGACAGTGATGAATATAGCAAGAATTCTTGGAAGAGAAGGATGGCAATGGGAGGAGCACTGGTCCTGTCCAATGCAATAAGACGCTACATTTGTCAGCATACATTGCTGGACCAGTGGTGTCTGCACAGCTGCTGACACACTTCTTTTCTTGAACTTGCACGGAGAACAAACTTGGCTCTTGAACTTCTGTGAGAGTAAGAAAAATGTCTCTGTCTGCATTAATTGTGTATCTTAAAATAAGCTGATCCCTTTGATTATGGTACAGAATATTGTTTCCAGGAGAAAGAAAATAAAATGTCTTGCCTCTTTTAACACTGAAGATCTGTGATAATAAGGAAATACAGCTCTAAGTGAGCCCCAATGCACAATTACATTTTAAAAAAACCAGCTATGTAGGAAATCCACCATCATTATAATTGAGGGAGACTATTTTTCCTGACAGCAGCTGCACTATATGTACTTACAGATCAAAAAATACCCATGTTTTATGTTAAAAGATTCCACCAGCTTCAAGATTCTACCAGCTTCAGTTTTCATGCAAAGTTATCTTACCTCAGAAGAAAACCCCAATATTTTCTCTCAAATATTTCACTTTCTGCTATCAAACTGTGCTGAAAAATCTCAGTGGACAATATATGAACCTATGTAAAATGCCCCTACTAACAATTTTTTAAAAAACTGTAACTTGTGCTTCCCTGTAGAGATTTATGTGCCACTAGTCTTCTCAAAAAATAGAAATAAGTATACCTAAATGCTAGCTCAGATACAGTACTATTCTGTTTCTAGTGTGACAATTAGCATGCCAGAATTAAAACATTTACTTAATTTGGTAGGAGTATTGCCTATCAATGTAGAGTGCACAACTTAGGAAACAGAAGCAGCATTTGGCTGGGTAACTCATTCTTACTCAAATATCCTTCTGCAAAAAGGATTAATCAATAACTCAGAAGATAATATCAATTGTTTAAATGTAAATTAACTCAGCCTCAGTCTCTTTTAGTTTTAGAAGCAAGTTTGACACAATTAATTAAATATTCACGCTCCAGAACAAGGACTTGTTATGAGAGTTGAAGGAATGCATGTCAATGAGCGCTAATAGAATTCAAGGCATTTTCTCTGATAGAAACTGATAATCCTACCATCTTTAATGGCAGGGTTATATACAGGGAAAGAATTGCACAGCTGGTACCTTATAACAGCCAAACTGAATGGTGGGGGATCAGGTAACTTCCATCTGCAGGAGAGGAGCCTGAAAGCGAAGAAAAGTAAAAAGCTACCTGGTGCCTTTCTAGTAACCACGCTTTCAAAAAGAAGCCTGAAGGCTGATCATTGCACAGACTCTTTGGACCCCAAAAGAGAACATGCGGAGTGTAGGTGCTCCACATTACTTTATTGCCTCTAACAAACTGTGTCCACAAGACAGGCAGGGACCAAAGGACTCATTCTTTCCATTCACCATACTGGAAGAAGGCAGCAAGAACTGCTTATTGGGAGCAGACGGAGGGAGGCAGAGTGAGTAGAAAATACAGTAGTTCTAGATAGAAATAGCTCTTCCTTGGTTGAAGGAGTACTTTAGAGCATGGTGTGAGGGGTATTGCAGACCCCTAGTCTTTTGCATCCTTCTCACTTTTTAATGCATGGAGGTCAGAGCACCATTTTTATAAAAGCAAACCTCCATCTCCAGTGAGCTCTGGTTCAGGCAAAACCTCAGAATCTTACCACTGAAAGGATTTTCTGAATTCAAACAGTATAAAATAAATCTGTACTTATATAAGAGTTTTCCAGTTTTGCATTAGGCTTATTAATCAAATGCTCTATTTACCAAATGTAGCAATTACAGGGCAATAATCAACCACTTAGTAGAGATTGCCCTGCCTTTGTCCTTACATTTCCTTTCTCTTCTTTTGTTCTGACTTCCACTCAGGAAAAAGTGTAAAAACTTTCTTATTTCAGATAATAATTTTCTTCAGATTAAGTATTTATGTAACGAAATGCATGGAAATACAGTATTTGAAAACTTAGTCACTTGTAAATAAGACTTAGTATTTTTTGGAAGATTCCAGGTAAGCCAAAATAATACCCGAAATACCCAAATATCCAAAAATAACTGTATAGATGATTCCATTAATCTACTAAATAGTTACTCTATCCTGACAGTAGGCAGACTATTGTATCCATTTATTTTCAATATGTAAGACTATGACTGAAATCATACCTGAATTGAATCCTGTTTCATTGTGAACTCTTTCTGTCATATTCACCAACCCTTGCTTTACATTTTGGAAATAAATATTCAGCATGAAATTATAGCATGAAATAATCACACAAATGTTGCCACTTCATAACAGTCCAACCACTGTTTTCCAACCTTTGCATCAACGGTACTGTAAGAAATGTTTTTTACTTAAATTTATTTTTGGTGTATTTCTTGTACTTTGAGAACAGCCAAACACCATCGCAGTGTATCCTTTCATAATCCTGCACAGCAAGCTAGAGAGGAAAATAACAGCTGTGAATCTCCAAGATAAATCCTCACTCAAGAACATCTGGAACTTGTCCGGGACAGTTTGTCCATGTACTTTTCTACCCAGGTATCCTTTTTCTGCCTGTTAAGTATACAGTGGGATCCATAGTTACCTTGCACTGCAGAGATCGTTCGTTAAGAAAGCTAACGCTTTCTGAGACATGGACAGATAGTCAGCCTTAACCAACTGCCAGATTTGGACTCGTGGAAGAACATTTTCTTCCTTGTCGTTGGCAGGACCCTTGAGGAAGGGCACCATTAGTTGCACTGCTGTGCTTTGTTTCCTGGGCACTTTGGGGGTAACAAATGCCTCCTACCACACAACCAGCTGGCTGTGCAGGGTAGCAGTCTTGCTGTTTGAGGCAGTCACTCCCATCTTTTCCCCCCAGGGAGGCTCAGGAGTGCCTGTTTGCAAGCGTCAAGGAAACGTGCAGGCCAAACTTTTCACAGGAGGCCTCACTGACCTAGCAGTGCAGCTTTGCTGGTCGAGGTTAACCCTAAATGATCAAATGTATAATAATTTGCAAAAAGCAAGTCTTATTGCACTGTCATTTGTGCCCTGAGCTACCAAACAAGAATTTGTGCAGAGTTCTTTTAGAAACAGGGAACACTTTTTCAAAAGAGGCATGCCTTAATATGTCAGAAGATCTTGGAAAATAGTTAAGTGAACAGTTGATTTCTGCCTGCCTACATAAAAGACCTGCACTTGGTGCTAAGCTTTACATTCTTTCAGACCTGTACGAGCACAGTGGGAGTTTTTTTCTTATCAGAGGAAGCACAAATTCAACAGCAGGTTTTACGCTGTGGGCTTTAAGCCATGACAATTTTTGAAACATACTGTGAATTGTAACAAGAAAGATGCCTTTTCCTTCTGCAAACCTGAGTTCAAATCTTTCCCTAGGCTACGAGGAAACATGAACATGGGGCTCTGATCCTGTTTTTCCTCTTTTGCATACATCACAGAGCTGTTGCAAACCAGCATGACTTGCAACTCCTATTAAAGGGACCGAACACCAGAAAAGAAGGGCGGTTTGTAAAGGGCAGGATGCAGCTGTAGTGAAATGCCCTGGGGAAGGGAAAGTGAGTGGGCAGGGAGAGTGGAGGTACAGTGGGAGGGATGTAGAAAGTAATTGCTTGTTCTGTGCCTTCCACGGTAAGTGTTTACCTGTTCACTGTTTTAACCAGTGAATAACCAATTTCACATCAGTTGTATTTTTTAATGCTTCCAACAACATCCGAACCTGAACATTCTGTGCTGGCAGCCAATACTGCAAACTCTTTTGGATTACAGAAATTATAGAGAATTTCCTTTCAAATTCTGCCTGGTAGCACTTAACTACTGCAAACATGAAGTCATGTGACCTTTCTGCATCTGGACACTAAAACAAATTTGTTAGCAATTTGCCTGAGAGCATCAATGCTTTTTGCCTTGATTCCTTATGTCCTGGGCAAACTATAGGATTAGGACTCATGTCTGGCCATCCAGAAGCTATGTATGCATGGAACTGGATGTGCACTGCTTCATAAGTGATTGTTGCATTTAAAAAAGAGGAGGGGAAAAAAACTGCTAGATTCTGCATTCTACAATTTATCTGACTCTTGGTTCCATGTTCTGGAAAGATCTAAACTTGAGAATATAGGTGTAACTATTAGGGCCAATACTCAAACCTTTTCAGGTTCTCATCTCCCAGCTGATTTCAGTTTTGCACCTGAAATACATTGGAATGAAAAGATGGAACACACAAGAGCAGAATAGTTCTGATGAGGAGTAAATGTTATTTGGTAAGGAGTAAATGGTATTTGATGGGAAGTTTAGAGGAAAGAAAAAATGCCACAATGAGCAGTTTTTAGCCACCTGCCCACTACTAAAACTTTCCCTCTCAGAATCTTACACTCATCAGTGGAGGACAGGCTGAGTTCATGGTAATGGCTCTTCTTATTTCTTACCTACCAGGGTGGGTTAAAGGTTGCTAGAAATAAGTTTGACTCTTCTGTAACATTATGTTTCCTTGTAAGTAATCACTGGTGTTGCCACAGAGATGGTATACAGTAATGAATAAGAGTAAAAGAGATCCTTAGGTTCAGAAAGTAAAATCTCTTAGTAACACAGCATGAACAAGTTTGAAAACCATGCTGTGCCTTTCCCAATAGCTACCACTTGTTTCGCCTGTCTATGAAAATGCAAAGCAACTGCAGAATTACATCTTGTGTCAGTAGCTAACGGTGAAGACAGAATATGCCAAATATTTTCTTTAAAAGGCTGTTACCCTGAACCAAGGAAACAAATCTGATGGTGTAATACTAAGATTGACTCAGAAGCAACAGACAGGAGAAGGTTGACCCCATTTCTGGAGTAACAACCACCTTCTTCATATTGCACAATCTCATCAAGGCACATCTGGGTTATAGTTTTTTAGAAGTCAAACCAACTACTACTGCTCGTGATAGTCCCATGGGCAGGATGGGGGTCATGTGCCCCAAACCAGGACCAAGAAACCTTTGGAAGCCTGGAGGTTGACGCCATGCACAAACACTTTCATTGGTGATTTCTCCTTTGCCTGCCATTAGGTCTTCAGATTGTGTTGCCGCCTTGCTGCATTTAACCTGGAAAAATATATAAATAACTCAGACATAGAACAAAGTAGCACCTAGCAATACTCAGATGTAAGCAGGGTTTTGAACAAATCTCTAAATGAAGTTGATAGATCCCACTGTAACTACAGCTGGGACAGCCAATTGCGTTCTGGTTCCCTGTCTTATTTTCCATTGCACACATTTAGATAGGTCTTATGCTTTCCTGTAGCAGAGGTATAGGCACTCCTCAGTCACTGATCATTTCCCCAGCAGGAAGCAAAACCTTTGTGGCATACAGTCATCTGCGTTTACACAGTCACACAATTTAATTATTGACCGCAACAGCATTTCTTTGAAGTGATTACACTTCTTACACGGATTCCTCTTCTCCAGCAGGATGGTGTTATACTGTGTATTAAGAGGTCTTCTGCCAACCTGGGACATAGGACTTCTTGAGCTCGGACAGCAAGAGGCTAATGAATGGCCCACAGTTTCTTAGAGCTTCAGCTTTCTTCCTACCTCCTCAGAAGCAAATACATGTCTCAAAGAATCTCCATGGAAGACTGTTCCATTGCCCTTTCACACTTCTCTGCTTCTTGTATCACACAGTTTTCTTCTCAAGCTCTTTTCAGCACAGAAGGGTGCAGTGCCATGCCCTGTGATTTTGTGAAGTTCAGATCTATCACAAGACAACAGAGCATGGGAAGTTTGCTGTAAATAGAAAAGCACTGAGTTCACTGCTAGTGAACAAGTCTGCAGTTGTAAAGTATTTGTCCCAAAACAACAACTAAGATTATCTTTCACAGGAGGAAAGAACAGAGTGACTCACCATTGAAAGGCAAAGGTACTAATCAAAGGCAGCTTTAGCAGCCCTGAAATGCAGCTTCCTCAGCAAGCGATGTTCTCTCCTGCTGGGAGAGAAGGAAGTATAGAGCCTAACATAATCTACCTCATTTGGAAGTGAATTGCATCTCCCAGTCTGAACTGTGCAGAAATTAGAAGAAAATGCAATGTAAAAAGTGTAGTCTAGCTGAAGGGAGAAGGAAGCAGGAGTTGTGTGTTGGACTAAAGGATCTAAGCTGTATAACTGAGCTGCCTGTGGTGGTGCTTTCCCCTGACTTCCACGTACCCTGAATCAAATGATGAAAAGACTTTACCTATCAAGCCTAACTACAAGGAGAAGTGCTCTGTTCCAACAGCCCTGTGAATGTCAGGAGTCTGTTACCAGCAATCCTTCTCCTATGGGCTAAAAGGCTGTCATGGACTTCCAGGTCTGGAAACAGTCAACAACCATAGTCTCATCCTGTAAAAGAAAGACCTTTCCAGCTCTATCCTTTCTGCTCTCTCACTCTACCTAATGAATGAAAGCAGATACCTGTTTCAGTGAGGCAAGGCTTGTCAGCTCTTTTTGTAAGTGTTGAAACAAGATTAATTATTTCTGTTACCACAGCCATTAGCTACACTCTCTGCTAGCAACCACTCACAACAACCAAGAAGGGCAAATGTCTGACTTAGAAAGAACTGGAGGTGGACATTACTTTTCCTTACAGAAGGTCCACTGCATCCTTTTAAGACCTATATAGGAGACTCTGCTGAGGAGCGTGATGTCTAAAGGATCCCAGAGTTGAACCCCAACAACCATGGGTACTACTTCTGTTATTGTGGGTTTTTTATCCAGAATCTATATGGGAAGGTGCTCCCTCTTTTATGTTCTGCAAATTTGGACTGTGTTGTGGAAACACCAGAAGTCATCTCTTATGTCAAGGACACTCGGTTAGCTGTTGATCTTTTCTCTTCTTATGTTGGAGGCAACTTCGTTCTTACGTGAATGGCCACAAGAAAACATGAGGGTCCATGTTCTGATTAATCTGCAAATGCTGAACTGAGATTGTTCTTTGCATCCTTTACAACTACATCTGAGGCAAGAGATTCCCCAAAACCTCTTTTGCTGTCAAAACACATATAATCACTATGGAAATCTGCCTCATTTGATGGATTTGTTTTTGTTACCAGCTTCCTGGATACCATCTACTTTGTTCATGAGGCAACATTTTTTCCATGGTCCCAGCTTGTTGAACTTCACCATTATAAGCACCTGTTTGTCTGATTTCCATTTATCTGTCAGTGGCGTTGCTCCTGTGTTTCCTTTTAGATTCATAAAAAGCCAGCTGCTACAATGTGCCCTCAATTTGTGGTCAAGGACACCAACTTCATATGAGGCAAATAGGATTTGAAGAGCTGTAAACAGATTATACCTTCACAGTGACTGATAAATGTCAGGAAAAAAAAAAAGCCGGGTATCTTGTACTGCTAAGCACTGCAAGGTCACTCTAATGAGCCCTGTTAACAGAGGAGATCAGAGATCAGGAATTCATCATTGTCTTCTGGAAATAATGGCTGGAACAGCAGAATTAAAATAGGAAAGGACACAACATACTTTGTATTAGGATTTTCACAGAAAATCTGGACAGATGACCTCAGTGTTTTTTCCAGTTTCTAGGACCACTGAAAAGAGGAAGAGAATCGCAGGCCAAGGCTCCAAGTTTCTTGATCCCAGATTTGATAGACCAAGGGCGGTTCATAACTGATGGTCCAAGGCCAGAGGAAGGAAGCATACGGCTGTACTGGGCTGCAGCTCTGCCCCCGGTCTGTGGGATCAGGCAGCTCACTGAACATCAGCTGCCTGGACAGAGCCCAGGTGCTGGGAAGTGGCCGAGGCAGAAAGACCCTCTAGCAACCAAAAATATGATGGTAGGGGAAAATGAGCAAGATGAAGAGATATGAGGAAATCAGCCAAACGGGGTGAAAATGAGGTAAGAACAAATATGCTATAGAAATAAAAGAACAAAGTTTAAAATGAAGGAGAGTTACACGGCGTTAGGCTCCTCTAGATAGTGCACTTGTAATTTCAGAGTGAAGAGATGCCAGTGGAGTCAGGAAGGACACACATTCCTCCTTGGAAGACTTCTGCCACCTCTACCATTTCCTCACGATGCCCCTACCTTGTTGAGAAACAAGAAAGGTAGTTCAGACTGTAAGGAACTGCAGGTTACCTACCACAGCTGTCTGCAAGATTTAATAAATGTAACTGATGCAGCAGATACAACAGACACTTCCATGTAGATAAAATTGTGTGAGCAAAATGTTTCTTTTACCAGTTGCACATAGGTATGTGGGGTGAGGGGGAAGGAAATACTAAAAAACCAGAGCTGTGACCACACCAGCGTGCTCAGCAGTGAAGTATGTTAGTATTTCCCTGGAAGCAAAACATTCAGTTCAGGCACAATCACCGCATTACTCACATTTTTGTCCTCTCTGTTAACACCACAAATGAAAGTGTGAAGTGTGGAGGTGGCTTGCATGCTGCATAATGCCAGGACTAATGTTTAACTTCCCATAAACCAACTGGCCTGAAATCCTGGAACTCAGATCAATGCATGCATACATGGAGCCACCACCTATCTCTGCACAAGAATGCATAGGGGAATCTTTCTTGTAGCACTGCCAAGAACATTTACATTTCTTTTGGGGTTCCGTAATTGTGATGTGAAATATTTTTTTTTTCACTTAGAATGATATCTTATGTCTGATCTTCATCTTTACAGTTCATTTCTGAACTCCTGTGATCTAGCCCTACTAAAGCAGTACTCTACTAAAGTACTGCTCTCTAGCAGTATCAAATTTAGGTTATGGACAAAAGGCTGCATTTTGAATCAAGATCACAAATGTTCAAGTTCCCAGCAACTGCAAAATACTCTTCATCCAGAGGAGGATGTACAAGGCTTTTTTATATCTACAGCACCTTTTGTCTGGTAAGGTTATGAGCTTTTAAGTTAGCACTAGCTTTGTCTTTGTAGTGTTATCTATGTTGTCATGTATCAGAATCAGTAACTAAAGTTTAAAAAGGTTCCACTGGCTTACGAAATTTTATATGATATTTAACGTAATACTCAAGATAGTCATTCAACCCCTCTGTTTTATTTTACAGAATTTGGTATGTTTTTATTGCCCTACACAGAACTTCAAGAGTTTAATGGATGTTCTTCCTTTTCAGGCCAATACCACCTAACTGCAATGACTTTAAGAACTCGTTATTTTCCATTTTGAAAAAATGCATGAACTAATACCACTGACAGCAGAGAAAATGAAATAAGTAGAAATTTATGGCTAGGCAGTCTTGTTCTGCTTGGTCATAGTGATGATTCACTCTTTCTCTGCTTGTTCTTCTCTCAGTGCAATACTTGACACTGTGGTAGATTATCTGTTAATGATAGCATTTTCTCTTGCACAGAAGTTTCAGGGCCAAATGGAAACAATAGCTGACCAAAAGTTATAAGCCCAAAGACTCGCATTGCAGTTATTCTTCTACATGGCATTGTCTTTCTGTGTTCCTACATAAGAGCAAATTCCAGCACCACCTTCATTGTGTTTACCTGCCAAAGCACTTGCTACACCAATCTCACCCCTTTGCTTGCTTGCTTGATGGGCCTGGTTTGGAGCCAAGACTCTGTTCCCTAATCCTACTGCAAATGGTACAGAGGAAGGATGTGGAGCCTGGTGAGAAGTGTGTGGACCTGAGGTTCCCTTCTCCAACCTGAAAAGACGGCAGTAAGCAAAAGCAAAGCAAATCACATACTGCCAGGCACTGAAGGAATTTACTTTCTCCTGAGCCACCTCCTCAGCGGTGCATGCTGTGTGACCTGGTGAGCACAAAGAGGAAGGCCAGTTACACAGCATTACTCTGTGTGAGCACAATAACTCCTTAAACTCTTTCTTTTTCTTAGAAAAGCACATTTGGGAAGGATTGTTTTAAGTGCTATTTCTTTATGTTCTGTACAATTGCAAAACTAAGCCTTTTTTGTTATTAAAACTGCGTAATTGTCAGAAAAGTCAGTGGGTGCTAATGCCTGTACAGGCACCTAGCACAAAGCGGTTCTAGCCACCGAGAACTCGTACAAAAGAAGAGGATCATTCCCCCATGACTCACACTGGAGCTGGTGGCACCACTTCTGCAGTCCTTCTCTTCACTGAGGTGAAGAGTGGAAGGGCAGGCCCCACTCTAGCAGTGTCTTTTATATAAACAAGTCACAGAGAAACAAAGATTGTGATTCATGGAGGTTGCTATGATACCTGAATCGCGTAGATTCAGTGTCATTCACGGGAGTGCAATTCCTGAACGTTACAGTAGGATTTCCTTCTGCAGCCAGCAGGCAGACACAATTTCAGCACTTACACCGCAGTATGTATTAAACCCCACCAATCTAATAATATGTTCATTTGCTGACCCCTAAACAGCACCCAATACTGCAATAGTGTAGCTCAGCCATATAGTGTGGATTATATTGCTGATTTGGAGTTAAAAATAAGAATGAGGACCCCATTTCTCTTCTCCTTTCTACCACAGTAAAGCTGCAAAGAATCCCCCCCATTACAGCAGTGGTGCTGGGTTACGTGCACCACCATAATGGAATTCAGGTTTTGGATTGCATTCTGGTCCCAGAGGAATGACAGCTCTGTCAGGTAGACTAAATGATAATTTTTAGCAGTCCAAGAAATGGATGGTGCTTCCTAACCCTTAGGGTCTACTTCCAGTCCCAATAGCTCGAAAACAGCATTTATGGGAAATTCCTATGGAGCTGAATAGGGAATGACAAGCTTTCTATAGAATGCTTAGAACAACCCAGAGAGTGCTGCCACGGGGATGTAATTCTCCATTCAAACCTATTAGTTGTTAAATTTCTATGGAATCTTACTGATTTCTTCCCCATTCAATTCAATAAGGCTTTTCCATAGAAAAAACTTGCACCTTTACTGCAGCCTACACAGATACAAGGCAGAATAAATCTGTATTGTTTAACAGGAGGTAAAATTGCTACTTTTCTCTTCTGTTATATACAAGGTGGGAAGTCTCTGCTGCTAAATTCCAAGCATTTGATACGCAACAAAAATCAGTTCATACTAAACACAGCTTGTTTCAAAAAAGTATCATTATAAGTTAGACTTAACTAACAGCAAACTAAAAGTATTCCACAGCATTCACAGAGGTCTCTCCGATAACTATCAGCCTTAGAAGAACACAGAGGGTGGCTTTATGCCTGCCATAAATTATTGCTTAGGGTAGAGTAATAGCACAGACAAATTTGGCTTCTGGTGATTAGTATTTTAAAAAAAAACAAAAAAAAAAACCACAAAAAACCTCTGAAAAACCAGTGTGAAGTTACTGTCCGAACACATAGAAAAGCTGTATTCATTTTGAGCTCCATTAGCAACACAAAGGATAGAAGAAGCTGACACCCCACCGCCACTGGCAGCAGTGTCAAGGCTCCAACTCACTTCAGAGGGGCCAGGGCTGCTGCCAGAGGGCCTGCCAGCAGGAAAACTGGTAGTGTTGTTGTGAGAACAAGAAGAGCAAATAAATATTAAAAGCAGATGCCAGGCCAAAAAGGCACATGAGATTGCCCCTGTTCTTTATGCAGCAAGAGCTCTGAGACCAATTTTCACTTCTTTGGTGTCATGAAAATGTAATTCACTCACTCTCCATCCAGATACAAGTGTTGCAGTTTCTGTGAGCAGTAATTATGTGGGGGAAGCTTTGTCTGCTGGACAGAGTCCTTTGATTGCAAATTCATAATTTATAGGCAACGCACTTGAGGAGAGAAGCAAAAATTGGTCTCAGAAAATTTCTCAGCACCATTGCTCCTTACAGACAGTTCTGCCAGCCAAAGACTGCCACATGTCAATATGGCCTAAGAGGACTTCCATCTTTCCCCTGCCTTCTCATCTCAGGACACCCAACACACACTAAGGTTTGTTTGCAGTCTTGTTTGACAGCAAAGATGAGGAAGTAAGTGCTGCAGAGCTGTCTGAGTAAGGTCAATGCCAACCACAGGTTCCCATACACAACAGAAGTCCCCAACTAGTTTCCCAAAATGGTCCAAAAGTGAGCAGTGCCTCGCAATATAATTTCCTGCACATGCATGGTAAATATGGTGAAAGTATGGGTCATCAGTATTTCAGCACCTACCAGCCTGGTAGGTGCTTCTAAATTGACTTTTAAACAGAACAGCATCCTTGTCTTCTCCTGTCCGCACATTGAAGGGAAAAGCCCTCAGATCCTATCTCTGTGTTTACCCGTATCGTATCTTCTGTCAAAATGAGTCACTGGTTCTCTTTTGTTTCTTGTTTTAATTTTGAGTTTGGTTTGTTTGTGTTTTCTGAAAACTAGTCATACAGAGGGAAGTTGCTTTGTTTGATTCAATGCCTCTTGCTATAGGCATGCTGCCTTTCTTCACTGAATTTGTAATTTGGCTATCGATGTTATTGATGTTCCCAGAGGGTTTTGTGCATGGAGCTCAGGGTATCCCACAGCAGCAGAGATCTCTTTGGCAAGTTCTATGTCAGAAACAAGGTGTGAAAAAATACATTTTAATATCATATGAAAAGCCTGCAGATATTGTAAAATAGATGATCAATATAATGAAAAAATATAATTATGCCTGGTGTAGAGCTAAAATAGTGTAAACATGAGTGGTAATTGAAATGAACATCATGTTCGAGCAGAGAAACAGCAGATGTGATTACCATAGTGCAAGCATTAGGAAAATGGGGTGGGATGAAGCCGGCAAGAATGAAGTGAAGATGTCTTGAGGGGAAACAGAAGAGAAGATATCGGGTATGGGCTAATCCTTGGCTCACCTAGCTAGTAACTCATAATTCTCATTTAAACCCTGAAGAGGGAAAGAAACTCAGAACTGGTCACTATTCCTTGTACCAGCAGCTTCTCTCCAGCAGACTCACACTGGTGATCCCAGGGGTTTGGCAGGCAATGCTGGCATGGAGCCATGCAGTATTCATCTGGCTTCTGGATTTGTTTTTGGCCTTCTGACAAAAAGCCTTACTTCTTCCTGTAGAGGGTTGATTAGCACTGCTCCTTCATTTAATGTTACTGCAGAGCTTAAACCTTTTTCATGCAGAAAATGTAGAAGATTGCCTCCCCGAGCACCCATTCACCAGCCCAAGCCACTTCAGTTCCTGAAGTGAAATGCTGCTGGCAGATTGTCTTGTAATGGCCATCAAAACCTACTTCAGTGGCTTTAAGTAAAAGTAATTGTTTTCATTAATTCTTTATCCATATGGAGTAGAAAATGGTGTGGGCCAAATCCTGACCTCAGTTACATCTTGTTAAATCTGGAGGAACTGTTTAGTATCTGTAAATGGAACGTAAACTGTAAGTGATCTGTAGAGTGAACATCAAGAACACCACAAGGATTTTTGCTGTGACTTCACACCAAGTCAGTAAAGCTAACACAAAGATATTTTATTTCATTTAGAGGAAACATCTGTGGGCCACAAACACTTATTTTTCATGCTTACAAACATTTCAGTAATAATACAAATGAATAAAATACAAGCAAAGAGGAGAAAAGTTTTATTAAAAATCTTATTTCTGCTTTTGTGATACTTTTGTATTGAACCCTATTTAAAAAGAACAAACAAAACAAAACAAAAAATCTGTTCTTTGTTGCCATAGCAATAGATTCCCAGGGTGAAATTATATCATACTGCCTTTCTTCTAGGTTTCTGCAATGTGCAATCACCACCCACTCTCCTTCATTACCATCAATAATCAGCAAAACCTCCCCACCCCCAGCCTCTATACATCTGCATGTTTTGGGGCGGAGGACATGGTAGTTATTGTTTTGACAGGTGTATAGAAGCCAAGTGAATTCTCAGCATACTGAGGAAGCATGGGGTGTGCTGTCTGAAATGTCCCCAGTCTGGTCCCCCCCGACGACGCCTGTGAGCACCCATCCCTCCGCAGTCCCGTGCCTCTTCTGCACACACACTCACTGCCGGTGTCAGCTCTACAACACCACACTGTGATCTGCTGGGAGGGGTGGGAGCAAGCACCTGCGCTAGCCTGGCATTGCCAAAGTAATGTCAAGTTTGAAGTAGAACCCTGATTTCCTAAGGTAAAATGCTATTGCATTAACTCAGTGTGCCACCTCACCCTTGCACGACAACAACTTCAAAATTAACACCTCTGTAGCAGATCGACAGGCCGAGCAGAGCTTGCAGAACGTGCACCACGGTCTGAAGGTTAGGACACCACATAATGTAATTTAGCAAGCTTGTACCAGGAAAAAATAAAATAAAAATAAAATAAAATAAAATAATCCTGGCCTCCATGTAATTATTCTGAAACAATGTACAGTTACCACTTTCTCGCTGAGGATCTAGCCCTGTTTTTAGCTGTATGGGTATTTCTCCAAGGTTGGATTCACACACACTTTTTTAATACTAAATCCCCCAAATCAAAGCAACTGGTTAAGTTAAACAGTTAATTCACGTTAAGAATTGACCTTGTTTTAAGTTATTCTGGCTCCATTACTTTAGAGGACTGAGCCAATTTATTATATTGATTTACACCAGCTGAAGAACCAGCCCTGGATAACTTTCTGACATTTAATATAACTGAACATTTTTCATTTTATTCGAAATAGAGGCCAGTGTTCTCTAGTGTTTCTTCATGTTGTCACTACTTACATAAAGCAATGCAACTGCAGATTTAACAAGAGCACTGAAGGGACATGAGCTTCCTCCTTCCTCCTCCTCCAGTCCCAGTCCTTTTTCTGTTTTTGCTCCAGAGTCAGAGGTCCTGGGCATATGGCTGAGCCACCAAACCACCCACCTCCCTCACTCGGATTCCTGGCTGCTTCTCCCCTTGAGTGATATTCACCAGGTTTTCAGTAGTAATTTCTAATTTTATCTGAATTTCTTGGTATGTCTTTGTTGTTCTTTCACCCTGACTAGACTTTTCTCTCATTGGCCAGCTTGTAAAATATTTTTGTTTTCTAAATATTGGTAATCTTTTGCAGAATAAAAATTGTTCTTCTAATTAAAAAAAAAAAAAGTTTCTACTTAGGTAAATAGAATATACTGTAAAAAAAAAAAAAAAGAAACTGCTTTGCACAGTATTATGTATTAGGTCTTTGCAACAGCGTGATAGCTGAAAGTCAAAAGGAAAAAAAGAGCTGCATGACAGAACTTTCTCCTTGCCTGTCAGTTAAATTAGCTGCTAAATGTGGTTTCAGGTACAAGACACGTCATTGTTTGTGCATGCCTTTGTTAATTCAGGAACAAGGTGTTTTGAATGCTTACTGCCCATTTAGTAATTCTTTATGGATACAATAGTATCTATTTAAGCAAATGCATGTAAATAATGTATCAATTTTGTATGTGATTATGAATTAATCATGATGCTACTTTTATGCTAAGAATACTAAAATAACATTCCATATTTTAATGGTGGACAAACCCATGCTACCTCCTATGTCTTGAAGTCAGGAGACTACTCTGGATTTGAAAACCAGTGCCTTTATTTAAGCCCATAAGTAAGAATTTCACTCTTTGTTCTGCAAGGTGCTGCATGCTTGGTTGCTACCCAGCAGAGTGATTACAAACTCTCCAGCCTGTATCTATGTGAACAGTGGTTTACTCCACCAGATTCAGAGTTCACGGTGCTATGTCTAGCATCTAGACCTCCAGATCTGCTTTGCCAGATCTCAGCTACAGATTCCTGCAAGGATTTTCCATCCTAATGGGCAACTGTGACAATCACTAATAAAAAAATATATTGTTTTTGGCAATGACAGCAGTAACACCACTTGTCACACATGTTCTGTTTGTAGCTGATGAGCCTTTAGGGTCTTTGGAGAAGGAAGGTCCCTGGCTCAGGATGTAAAATCCTCCTGGAACAGCTGAGTATGTAGGTATACGGCCGCAGCTTTTCCTTTGAAAATTGCACAGAAAGAAAATAATCACCAAAACATAGAACAAATAATCCATCTATCCTAGTAGCTGAACTCATCCATCTATCCCAGTAGCTGAACTCATTAAGTAACTTGTTCAGCTTTATCTGTGATACAATAATAAATCAATTAAAGGGATACAATACTAAATGAATTAAAGGCATGCTGGGAGGGATTAATTCAGCTGGGGAAAATGGATTCTATCCCCCTTTTAACACAGCCTGCATCATACAACACGGGAGGTGCTCACTGCTGGTCCTCCACACAATGGTTGCATCCTGCCTTGTTTTGGAAATTATTGTTTTGGCCCAGAGCCCTTCCTCCACCATGTTTGCTCCCAGCATACTCCTAGCAAAGAGGTGCCATCAGGGAAACTGTCATGACTCTCTGACCTTTGGCAGGCTATCATAGCCATCCATAGCAAGGTGGAACATACTTAGGTTGTGTTACCTTGAGCTAACAATGCAACAAGGGGAAATAAAGGGTGCGGGGAATGCCAGGGAACCAAAATTCAGCAGGCAATGGCCAGGCATCACAACCATTACTCTTTAGGCCAGGTGAAGTTAGAGATCAACCTCAGAAACTGGCATTTCATCAGGACAGATATTTTTGATAGCACAGGGAACTTCAGCTGACCGGATTACAGTACTTGAACAATATACGGTATCTCTTAATCAGCCAGCCAAGATTAAGTGTCACTTACTTACATAACAGAAGCCTCTTGTACTTTTTTCCATACCCTTTTGCTTGGTGAATCCAGCAGTCTGCAAAAGCTTAGTTATACTCCTACCTAGCATTCTGTGTGGCACACACACAAAAATGCTCTGCAGGATCAGAATGTGTCATGGTCAGTACCTGGGCAAAGGAATCACATGCAAGGGAAACTGAGCACAAACTTCAAATTTCTCTCTTCAGAAACTCCAGCACAAATGTTTCATTGCCTGCTGCACACGTAGGCAAGATAGGCAGATGGAATATATGGGCACGAAACATGCCAAACATGATTACTCTATCTATCTCCCAAACATCTAGATGACAACTCCATGCAGATGAACTTGTTGTAGATTCATGCTTAGGGATATTTTGCTTTCAGAAATGCCCAAATACACTGAGCAAATGCTGCAAAAGATTCAATCAGACATTTTTTTAATATGCTAATGATTTCACAGATAGGCATTTTACCAACAGCTGGAGAGTGCTACTCTCTTAACACTCCCCCTAGTCAGGGAGCCAGGTAGCTGATAAATTCATCCTATCCCATGATTTTCAAAGTGCTTCCCTTGGTTCCCCAGTATTTTGAGGAATCTGTATCATGTACTAATCCAACAAAAGAAATCTCCCACACTTTTACCTTTAAATATCACCTGCTGTATCTGTTCCGGTTTAACAATAGTCAAGTCTTGAGTTATGAGCTATTCTCCTACAAAAATTGTGATAGGCATTTGCAAGCACCAGTGTGAAGACAGAGTTTTGGATCAGCACATTGTACAGATTTTGAGATTCCCTTGGTAAATGTTCTTTCAGAACAGAAGACGCAATAATGCTAGCTGTAGTAACAAGATATTTAATACGGACTCCGCAGCAGTCTATCTGTCATGCCAGACCTACTGAGACAGGAGAAATCTAGGGCAGCAGTTAGGAGCATTAATGACTTTACATCCAGATTGTCCAGTGCATGCTCAAAGGAAACACCATCACGTAGGTGTCTTGGCTCATGGGAGCTGATAGACGGTCTTAGAGACTAACTGGAATAAGGAGTTAAGTGCTAGGATAGCATCTTTTTTTAGTCATCACCACTCAATTCAGGTGCAATATCGTGCAAATCAGACTGATTCTACAGACATTCTGCATGTAGAGTTTAGTCACGTTTAGCTAAAAAGGAGAAAAAAAAAATTACTTCGAGCAATTAAATACACATCCATAGTTTTGGGGTTAAACCCCATATCCAGCCTGCACTTCCAATGCTTCATCTGTAAAATGATTACATTAAATACTACTCACCATTTATTTCTAAGGATAAGGCTATGACCGCTGTATTACCGTACTATGCCAAAGGAATTTGGACCCACAAGTGGCTTTGCCAGGCAGTGAGCCAAGGCCAAGTGTCAGCAAGCACGTTTCCCTTCTAACAGCTGACATCAGCAGTAAAGTGGTGTGAGAGGTTTGGCTGACTACAGCACCAAAAGATACCGCCACAGGCACTGTCCCACCGACCTCCTCTGCCCTCCACGTGGCCTTCTCTAAAGCTGGTTCTTATCCCTGGCAAGCGCAGTGAGCCCCTGTTCGGCATCTACGAACACAAATACTTAACAACCCTCACTGCTACAGCGGTGTAGCAAAGGATAATTAAAGCAACCAATGTTTGCAAAGCATTTGGGGAGCACTGAATTAAAGTTGTTATATAAATTTAATTACCCTTATTAACCTTTTTTTCTTTTATATATATACTTTGATTTTTTTGTTTGCCTCGTGACTTGAATTGTGGAGCCCCTCTTAGAAAAAGTAAAAAGAAGAAATAGACATAAAGACAGGACAGCAAGTGCTATCTCATCCTGTCGTCCATTACCTCTGGAAGCTTACTGATCTGAGTAAATATGTTTTCATGGTCACATATCACATATTACTGATCTGCTGAACTTTTACTTTTCAAAGCTGAGCGGCTGGAATTCTAGTGCATATTGTGCTAGAAGCTGATGCAAAGCCCATTGTTTTATGATAGTAAGTGTTATAAATTATTATTATTATTATTAAACATGCATATCACGAAACTGAGATGTCAGTCAAGTTCAAGGTTTATAGCACAATATACTGTACAAATAAGGCCTTCAATTTCTCTGTAAAAATCTTGAAGTAGTTTGAGAATTACTAAGGACTTCCAGCAAGTGCTTTCTTGATTTCTTCTTTCAAATGTAGGTTTGGATTATTCTTTGGTCTGACTGATGAAAATTTACCAAACATTCTGTTACCTATTTGATTGGTTTTGTTTTCATAGGAAATCAAACTGTTTGAGCTCAGAATTAAAAAGCCAAAAATCTAAAGGATTGTCTCACGCTACTTTAGAATATATATTTTGACTTGTGGAGTATGTAATCCTATATGCAACATGAAGTTGTATTATACTATTAAAAGTAACATTTTAACTAAATATTACAAATTACACATTCACCTTACTGAAATTACACGTTAACAAAATCTTTGTCAAAATGTTTTGACTTGGAGTAAACCTTTTCAGAAAGAAACAGTTCTGCCAAAAATATAATCATTTGCAGTTTGGTTTCTGTTAAATAAATATACAATAAACACAGAGACCAAATCTACGTGGGAGAATAGCTAAAGGAAATCTAAGTCAAAGAGATGTAATTGCTGTTTAGTTCTGATTGTGGTTAGTGTTTACTTTTAGGTCATTTGTCAGATGCTTTCATAATCTTAATTCAGCTTCAGGGCAAGACCCATCCACTGTTGATGTGAGTCTTCCCTGTTCCATCGACAGCTTGACTTTTCCAGGGGAGAAGAGCTGCCCTGTGAGGGCATTGTCACAGAAGGAATGGCATACAGCTTTGTAACCCAAACTCCAAAGTGCTTTGCCCATGACTCTGGTTTTGGGCTTTGGTTCAGGGAGGTGCTGAAACATATGCATTTAAGCCTTCAAGTAGTTCTGATAATCTGCTATTCGCTGGTCCATGACAGGCATTCAATTAATTGCCTTGCCCAATAGAGGCTTCGTTGGGGGATATACATGGTATGGGTCCCTGATGAATAAACACATGAATTAGCAGAGCCTAGGTTATCTGTAACCTTCTTGGGAGATGAAACACTTTTTTTTTTTTTTTTTTTTATGAGGAACTGTCATAAATATCTAGAGAATATGAGGCACTAATCTTTCTGTGGTGCTTTCAGAAGAGCAACGCTGATTATTTTCTATGAACTTTACTTCTATGCGGCTTCCAAAACACAGCAATTAAATGAATTTTAGCAATTTTTAACAAAATAATTTAAATGCTAAGGAATGGTTTTTCCAGCCTGCAGAATTTACTCTGCACCACTTAGTTGAGTTTACTTACAGTGCTAAAAGTATTGCCTTGTGAAGCTACAGATCCTGCCTTCTTTGTCAGCAGCTTCCTTGTGAAAGGAATCGATGGATTCAGTTTACTTTCTGAGGGATGTGAGCCCTAATCACAAAAGTCACTGGCACATCTGGAGCTCCTTTTGTAGGAAAAATGCTTTGGGTTTGCCAAAACTGAGTGGCTCTGTGACACTAATGGTCACCCTCCCATTCTGGTGTCGTCCCTGGTGTCTCTGATGCATATGGAAGAGCAATCTTCACGGGCAGTAACTAGACTGCCTTGTGAGAAATCAAAACAGGTAGGAAAACCCTATGAATCAGCTCAGAGAACATCACACATGACCCAGAAAATTGCTTTTATAGTCATGACAAAAATAAATGCTGATCTCTTAAAAAGAAAACTATACACAGAAGAAATAATAGCCTGCCTAAGTAATGTATGTTCTTTGCCATAATTAGTATCTTACATTATTAGGAGAGACATCTCACCTGGATGACAGAAACAGATCAGACAGTGATCTTGAAAAGATTTATCCTGAAAAAATACACTTAATATGCTTCCTTGTCTGTTAACTTTATGTAGAAACAGCTGTGTAGATTCATTAGCAAAGGGGCTGAAGAGTGCTATAAATCACTTGACTTGCAGAAATAATGTAGCTTTCCTTTCACTTAACACTGCTTGGGGATACAGATGCTTTCTGCAAATTTGAATCCTTCGTAATATTTATTGAAAAACAGAACACTTGATTTTCTACATAGCAAAATATATATGAACCACTTGGCTTAGTAAGCTAGCAGGTACAAATCACTCCTTTGAAAACACATTTGTTGCTATTAATCTTGCTCCTGATCCTCTTTCATACTGAAATAATCTTACCGACATCAGTATCGCTCCTGATTTACAACAGCGTAAGTAAGGAGTTAATCTCACTTTATTGTTTCTGTTATATTGCAATAAACGAAAATACAGATTGGCTTGAAATCATGGAACCATGAAATCATGGAGATTTTGCTACTGAGTTTATTAGGGTTGGATTTCACCCAATGTGCTATTAAACCTGTAAGCATAAACCACAGTCACAATTGCTGAATTACATTTGACAGCAATTTAAAATTATTTTTCCCACTTACTACGTGTGCAGTATCGTTCTCGTGGAAGTCGATGAGCATTTAAAAAGCATAGCGATGGGGCTGGGTTTTCACCTAGATTAAGTGTTCCCAGACTGCAGGGCAAGTGCCACCAGGAATAGGCAAGCCCTTTCAAAGTGGACTGCGTCAAACACAACCAGCTGAGTATTTTGCTGAAGAAACAGAAACGGTGCTTCAGCTGGCAAACCTCTTCTTTTGTACCTGTGTATAGCCCAGCACTGCCGTGCCGCCGCGGCTGCCTTCACTCTGGCGGAGCTTGACTCCTCCTCATGCACACGGCATGGTGACACGTGCTGTTGCTGCTGCCACAACAGCAGTCAAACACAACTCTCAGGTCCACTGAAGGGCCTCGTCAGCAAGATTCAAGCATCCCAGATCTAGATGGACAGGCGAAAGGGACAAGGTTTCCCCCTTCAGATATGGTTATTAAATGAAAAGGAAATGAGAAACATTTTAAGCAAATCATTTTTCTGCTGATCCTATGCATCTCAGTAATTATCTCGGTTACGGTGTATCGATTCCAGCGTGCGCCTGCTCTCACTTGAATCAATAGTGAAATTTCAATTGCTGCAGTTAAAGCAGGGCTGGGTCATAAGGAGTAATACTGAATTGTGTGTCTGAGTAGTGCTTGCAATGCAATATACATACAAGCTACAACAAATGTTATTCTTGTATGAGCTCAGGACCATCATAAAAAATCCCAAAATGAAGAAGTGAAAAACATCTGAAGATCAAGCAAGGTTAGAGTGCTTCAAATTTCATGGGCTGGCTCCAGGGATTGTCCTCATTTCCAGCAAAGGAAGAATCTCTAAAACCAAAATGAACTTTTGAACCTGTATCCAGTGTTTGTTAAAAACCTTGAGCTGTGTTGAAAATCTGACAGCCTAAAGTGTGTGAGTCACGACTTTGAAAACCTGTTAGAGATAACTACGTAGAAGATAGGCTGAAGACAAGGCACAGCGTGATACTCCTGCGTGTCTGGCTATAAATCAAATAGTGAGGGGTGCATAGTTTTCAATGTAGCTCAGTCTGGGGAGACGCCACCACGCTGTCCTCTTTGAAGGTGGCTTTATGTAACTTCACATCCAGCGACCCATTCAGATGCCCTCCCTCTATGTTACCACTGACATCAGCAGAGGCAGAAAAATTTTTGACACTTGCCCAAGGTCAGGCCTTGAAAATTTATTTCAGCCCAGAAAATTTCAGGGCTTCTGTACTGGTTGCCCTGCACCTGAAGGCGGCCAGGCTCTCTCAAGTGCTAAACCAAGTTAAGTGTAAAATCGTATGACTGCATTGAACTTTTCCTCACCTTTGATGAGCAATTCTGAGGGGTCTCAAGAGTTCAGAGGGAAGTTAAAAGCTGTTCAGTTACTTGACATTACATACTCCCTCGAGGCTGAGCAGCACGGATGGGAGGAAAAAAACTCGCTTCCAAAACGTAAGCAGTAGCCCAAGTTCCGAGTTGGCGTGGGACCAACACGCTGCAGGAAAACACCATGCGCTGGGAAAGCTGAACCTGAGCCGCAGCAGCAGCACGGGCCAAGCCGGGCAACCTTAGCAAGCGCCACATGCAAGGTGCAATGCTCGGCGGGGACAACTCGGTCCGCTCGGCATTAAAAAAACGCTCCCCGTTGTCGCCTGGTGGTGGGAGAACATCTGCGGTCTGCGCCCGAACGCTGACTTTGCGAAGGGCCTAGGAGCGCCCAGGGGGCCGGGGGCTCCCCGCCGCCGGGCAGGCTCTCCGCGGGGCCGGGACCACCCGGCGCGACCGGCCTCAGCCGCCCCCCCCCCCATAGCGAGGCTGCGGCGGGCCCCCCGCCCTGTCCCGCGGGGGCCGCTTTTTTTGGCGGAGCGGGCTGCCAGCGGCGGGAGGACGGAGGCCGCCGGCCCCGCGGCTGCCCCCCCCCCCCTCCCCCCCCGCCCGGCTTCAGCCTGCCCGGGGCGGGGGCGCGGCCGCCGAGCGGGGCGGGGGGGGAGGCCGGCGGCAGCGCACACAATGGCCGCGCCGGCAGCCGCCCGCAGGCCCGCGCCGGGCGGGGGGGCACGCCGCCGTGGGCTCCCCCCGCCGCCGGAGCGGGGCGGGGCGCACCTGGCCGCGGCGCTCGGCGGGGCACGGCACGGCACGGCACGGCACGGCAGAGCAGGGCAGGGCAGGGCAGAGCACAGCACAGCAGAGGCGGGCAGGCCGCGGCGTGGGGCGGGGGGGCGGCGGGCGGCTTCCCATTGGCCGGGCGGCGGAGCCCCGCGCGGCGGCGTCGGCGGTGGCTGCGCGCCGGGCGGGAGCGGCCGCGGCGCTGTCGCCGCCTCACGGGTCGCCGAGCGGCCGGGGCGCCGGCGGCGGCAACAGCAGCGGGTGAGGGGCGAGCGGGCGGGCGGGCGAGGGAGGAGGGAGGGAGGGAGCGAGCGGGCGGGCGCCGCCGCGGCCGCGGGGACCGGCCCCGCGAGCCCCTGCCCAGCGGCGGGGAGGGGATCCCCCGCCTGGCCCGCCCGCCCGCCCTCCCTCGCCCGGGGTCAGGTGCGGGGATGCCCGGGGGCTCCCGCCGCGGGCCCGGCGGCACGTCCCGGTTGACCGGGCAACGGAGCCGCGGAGGAATGCGGCGGGCGGGCGGCTGGGCGGCAGTGCGGCTGCCGGGGAAGGGGCGGGGGCGGGGGGCGCCGCTGCTTTCTTCTCCGCCGCCCGGGCAGGGGCCGGGGAGGCGCCCTCCGGCCCGCGGGTGCCGCTTCCTTCGCGGGCGGCGGCGTGGGGGGGGGGCGGGCGGCCGCCCCGGCGGCGGGAGGGACGCCGCCCGGCCGCGGGCAGGGGCGTTCACCTCCGCGCTCCTCCGCAGGGCGCGCAGCCGAGCGCGGGGCGGCCCCGGCGGCTCCGGGGCGCCGGTGATGAGGGCGGCGAGCAGGGGCTGAAGCCGGCGAGGCGGCGGCGGCGGCGACCATGACGGTGTTCAGGCAGGAGAACCTGGAGGAGCACTACGAGACGGGCGAGGACCTCGGCAGGTGGGTGCGGGCCGGCGGCGGGGCCGGGCGGCGGGAACCGTCGCCGCCGAGCGCGGCGGGGCACGGGGCGAGGGCAGGCGCAGGTCCTGCCTGCCGCTGGAGATGCCCCCGCGTTGCCTTTCCTCCCCCTCTGAGGTGCCCGGGGACGGGAAGGGCAGTTGGATTTTAAGCTGCGGCGTGTTTGCTTTTTTTAGTACGGGTCTGAGGGGGGGTTGGACTTCGGCGGTTCCCCATTACGACCTTCTGTGATTCTACGATTACTGCCTTCTCGGCGTGGTGCCCATCTGGGTGTCGTGCGGCGCGGACGGGAGTACCGGCTGCCTTCGGGCCGGAGGGGCAGCTGTGGAATCCCAAGGCTTGGTGCTGTTAGCCAGGCGGGTAAACTGACTGGAAGCGTGGTGGGTTTGCAGGACAGAAGTTTGCATTGTGTCAGTAGTGGAGGACTCCGCGTGTATGGCGTGTTGGTTTCGCTTTAATAACGCGGTTAAAGAGGCGGGAGAAACTCCATTTCATCAGTAAGTACTGCTGCGGTGCAGATCACTTTCTGGGCATCGCTGCTGGAGCTGGAAGTCGGATCAGGGGATGCTAGCAGGGCGCCGCAGATGAAGCACTGCCTGCTTGAACCGCAGTTCTTGAATGCTGTGTGGTGGTGTTCCTCCGAGCTCAAGCCAGTAGTCATGCCTTGTTTTTTCAGTGCTGTCTGTGTTTTAAAACTGTCGGTTTAACACTGAATTGTGTTACGTGCGAGTCCCTTTCATCTTCCTTCCCCCTTCTTTAAGGGGGAATCCGGTGGCATTTTAGCGCACCAGTATGGCAGAATCCTTTCCTCTTGGTGATTTCAAAGCTTAGGATCAGTGCTTAATTACCACAGGGCAGTGTCCGTGGGGCAGATGATCCCACATCTACTTGTGTATACTTTTCCAGTGAAGGGTCCAGTAGTAGCTAATGCTGTGAACAAGGTAGTGGCATAGGCAGGAACTTAGAACACTGTGTCTTAAAAAAAACAAACAAACAAAAACAACCAAAGGAACAAAAAGCCCCCACAGTATCAGAAAGTTCATTGGACTGCATTTAAAATAAACCTCACCCCATTTATGTACAAGCTTGTCGCCGTGACTTGTACGGGTACATGATGAATGTGTACTCTTATTTTCGCGTAGTGTTCTGAGTTGGCTTTTTCATACATCTAGAATGACAGGCTGTGTTGGACAGCGAAGTCTTACTAACTTGTTGGATATCGTGTTAGAAAGACATTTTATCATGCTAAGCTGTAAGTTTTGGTTATGTGGTCTAAATATTTTGTTTGGACACAAAATTGTTTGATTTCATTTCCATTCTTTTTTGGCAAGAACACATAAAGTATTCTGAAATTCAAGTTTAGGTTTCTGGACTCTTAAAAATAAAACTATGCCTGTGCATACAGACACCAATACGTGATTTACTTTATAGAAGGAAATAAAGACACAGCTCTAGAAATTGTCTATCATGTTTTCTTAAGGTTCTTCAGGGAGAAGACAATGTCAGTATGCTAGTTTAGAAAGTGTTGAAGGTTTATATAACCTCTCTTGTATTTACTTTTAAAGAGAAAGTGTCAACGCAATGTTTGGTCCCCAGTACATATTTGTGAAATAGAACAATTGGCCTTAGGCCAATTACATAAGAAATGTTTAAATATATGGGGATTTTTCCAAACAAACATACTTTGGAGGTCACATGTGAGCTCCAGAACACAGCAGTGAAGACCAAGCATTTCATTTTTACAGTACGGGGAAGTGCAAACACTGAATAATGTTATATAGGTTTTTTTTTTTTTAAAAAGAGTTTTTCAAATTGGCAGAATATTAGGTAATAGCGTTCAGTAAAAAAAAAAAAGTGTATTAATGTGATCAGTTACCGACAAGGTATTACAGTACTGAAGTTGTTTTTATTCATCTTAATGCTATATAAGCTTGGCATGCATTCCAAACCTGTAATATTTTAAGAATTTAAAACAGTGTTAAACTCTGCTCTAGTTTTTCTTTGGAAAAAAGTGAAGGAAACTAAGAAACTCATCAGTTTTATCTACTTTTGTGAGAAAATACGGGTGGATGGTAAAACATTGTGAAATATTTGACAGGGCTTTTGCTTTAAAAATGGAATGCAGTTATTTAGAAGGGCCAAAGCTTTCATTTCATCATCACTTTAAGAAACCAGGATTATTCCACTGCGAAGTGTTGCCATAAAACCATAAGAGTAAACAAATCTTAGGATAGCTGTTGTATGGTTTAGTTCAGTGGTGGTTTTAACTTCTTTTTAAATTTAAATTTCTAGGATTGCTTGAAATGTTCTCTTGTAAATCCCATTGCTTTCCATTCCTCCGTTACCTCTTCGGTAGGTTTCTCACCGTTACCTCTTCGGTAGGTTTCTCACCGTTACCTCTTCGGTAGGTTTCTCACCATTACGTTTGCGTGTAAATGTAGTTGCAGATGTCAACCCTGAGGATCAAAACTCAGAAAGCAGAGAGTATTAAAAATACCTTTGACTTTAAAATTTCTTGTGTTCATTTGGGAACCCAAATGTGATTTAATACTTGAGCCAAGCAATGATGAAAGGTTCCATTTTGCAAAATCAACCTATTTTTCCCCTTCTAAGGGAAGAATTCTTCTATTTCCTCTTACTTAGCTGCAGTCATGCAGCAAACAAGGTGAATAAATGAACAGATGAGTTTTTATTGGCAGAGGTGTGTTTGAATAAATGGATCCTGAAGTTCCTAGGCCAACCTGCCTTTTGAGAAAGCTCAGTGAAGATGCAAATCCTCAGAAATTTTAATAATCTTCACTATTTTCCCTTGTAAATTATTTAGCAGTCTTTATTACCTTATAATACTTCTGACAGTAACTAGAATAAAAAAATCATTTGAATAAGAAAGTGATCTAAGAAAGGTGTCTTGAAGAAAGTAAATGGATTATGTAAATTAAATTTTTGACTGAAACTAATAAAGGAGGTTTAAATATTGCTTAACATAAAACCTTGAGTTGTTGGAAACAAGGAGAAGGGATAATGGTGTGCCTAGGCTGAAAAAAAAATGCACTTTCTGGTTTTCTGGTATTTCACAGTGCCTTTGCAGAAAAAGTAATAAATGGTCCTTGTCCTTTTACCAAAATGTTTGAGTTTTATTCCATTTTTTTGTTTGTTTTGAATTATGCGGCAGGAGAGTAAGAAAAAAGAAACTTGGGATTGTGCATACTGACAGGATCACCCTTATTTGTCTTGCCCTGTACATGATTTCTTCCGACACATTTGTGGCTGTTCAAGTTGGTTTATCTTAAGCTTTTGTACCAAAACAGTCTTGTGAGACTTGTGGATCAAATGTTGTCTTTAGCACAGAACATATAAGAAGATTGTGCTCTTGATCATTGCGTATGTTGCATTGCATACGCTCTTCTTCCGTCTTACGAATTTGAAGTGATTGCATCGTTCAGATGCAGGCTACCTACAGATGTGTTAAGTAATCATCTGACCGTGAAATTTCAAGGGGTGGTAGAGATTATTGTGAAAGCTTTAGTAAATTTGTCGCTCTATTTTGTTCATTTTAATTCTGCCGGTAGTTGCAGGCAGTGTGACTGTGCATTTTAAATACCCTGCTGCAGTCGTTTTACTTCAGTCAGCCCAAAAGACAGAAATTCAAGTTCATCAGTATTAAAAACCTCACCACGGTGAGCACGCAAGTAAAGACCTTGAAACTAGATCAAACTAATAAAAATATTTTTTCTACCCTCCTGTGACTGGCCTTACTTGGGAGTTGCTACTGTACTGTAAGAAATGAGGCATTGCTTAAATAATTACAGGGAGAGGTACCCAAACAAAGCTATGGTATAGATACATACTGTGTCTGTTTATGTGAATTGAAGTGATTTAGTTTCTGATCTTACAAACAGCTCCCTCCTCCTTCATCCCTTACTACCCCCTTGTTTGTTTGTTGTTTTTTTTTCTTTAAACTTTCATGTGCTTCCTAAAAGAGATGCAGATTGTTGTAATAAAGTTTTGGAATTGAAGAATGGTATTTGCATTGCACTGTAGTTTGCAATTTTTAGATTCTTGTTGATTCAAAAAGTAGGAAGAGGTATCTAACAATTTTAAACTTAAAGCTTGTTTGGACCTGTTGGACTCACTAGGGAAACACTTGTTGAATAAAAGCTGTGATGAATCTCAGCAGTTTTGGAAACCAGTCTGTTTCTGCTTGATAGCTCACTAAGCAGAGGCACTAACAGTAAAAAGCAGTAAGCTAACCCTGCTATCTAAGGTATCTAATCACTTTATCATTTGTGAGATAAAAATGCATAGGATAACATGCTGAAGATGCCGATAAGGGAGAACAGGGAGCTGTGCAAATGTGTATTTACAATCTGAAAAACATTCTTTTGCCTTTGAGTGTTGAGTGAAAAGAAATTTTTAAATTTTTTTTTCCCTGGATGCTGGAAACTGATTTCTGTAGTAAGCAGGGAGTATGTAAGCAGAACACAAATATATATATCTATGTGTGTGCGTATGTGTATGTATATATGTATTTTTGGTTATTCACGTATCACTTTTCAGAAATGCTGCTTTTTAGAACTGCGAAGGCTGTACATCATCTGTCCACACACCATAACTGTAACTACGTTGCACACCAGTGTTGGGAGGAGAATAAAAACGCTGAACAAAAAATAACTTGGATGGCAACTAGAATTTGACCTTCATGGCGCTTTCAGGCTTGACAACTTAAACTAATCTTGCTAACTAGCTGATGTACTAAAATTGTGTGAGTATTGTCAAGCTCTCTTGTGAGATGTATAGGATGTGAAATTCCTTTGAGGTGATACTTCCACTGTTTCCTGTGTTATGTGTACAGGCACAACAATAAATACAGCAAATGTGGAATTCTATAACTACATGCATGCATATTCCAGTAGAACATGATAATTAATTACAGTAAATTGAGTGGACTGTATGAGTTTTTCAGGGACGAGGACCTGGGAAGAAACCTGGAAAACATTGGCCACAAAGCTGCTGTTTGAGCAGGAAACCTGGTTGGTTGGTTGGTGTATTTGTGCCTTTTTTTTTTTAAGGGTTGAAAATTGTGAAATTCAGACTACAGCAAATAACCCTTTCTGTGCTGTTTGTGAACCATGTAAACGTTGTATCAGTCTTGTCAGCTCTCAGAGAAGTCAGTTATTCCATGACTGTCTGCAAGTTCTGTCACTGGTGGTTGCGTGGGTACTGAAAAAGAAGGTCTCAATTGGAAAGCATAGTGGGAGGAATTATTCTTCTGTGTCTCAAGTCACTTTACCTCCCAGCCATGCTTCAAAATGCCTCCTTTTCACAAACGCCTGATAACCTGCGAGCTGCTGATTGCGCAGGCTGCAAGAGGCTGTCACCATACAGTGCTTCTGGTGACAATTACTGCCTTATAAAATGTGCCGAGAGGTTTGCTGCATGAAAAGCACAAGAGGTGCAGATGCTTTTTCAGTATAATTGCTTGGTCCTGCTTAGTTTATTTCTCGCTCTGGGGGAGAATAATGCCTGCTTTGTAGGTCTTTTAAAATGAAGTGTAATTAAAACTAGAGCTTGCTGATTATTCTGTGCCTTCAGTTTAAATGTACAAATCTTTGTAAATCTAAACTCATCAGGAAGCAGATAAAAATGCTTGTCTGGATTTCTCTTCTAGCCAGGCTCAGTGAGGCACAATCAGTACCGGAGCTGGTATGTTAGGGGTGTGCTGAAACTTTCGTTCCATCTTTCCAGGTTTTGGGTTTTTTGTCCTTCTATGTTTGTGGGAGTTTTTTGGTGTTTTCTTTTTTTTCTCCCCTTTACAGATGTCGAGTATATCACTTCTTCTGATGGAGCTGTGTGTACCAAACAGAAATTAGCCCCTTTAGCTTAGGAAAAGGGAGGCTGAGGCTGCATTTTTATGAGAGCTGTGCACCAAGCTCAGTCCGTGCTGTTGGTGGCTGAAAGGAGCAGTATCAGTTTCCTCTGCTCTGTGTTTCTGTGCGGGGTTTTTTGATGCAGCGATGCTGCCAAAGGGGAAAAAAAAAAACCAAACCACGTTATATCTTATTTATGGCAGCAGTGCACACTCAAATCAGCTGAAAGCACTGTGAAATCTCAGCTTGTGTGAAGTTGTGATTGCCTCCATAAATATACCTCAAGTTAAGTATGTAGGAGGGACAGAGATAGAGTCACTTTACTACAAAGGCAGAATAACATAAACCGACAACAAGGAAGTTAAGCTGGAAATTAGAAAAATGATGCGTGGCGCAGTGGTTCTGGAGTTACCTTGACAAATGGTTGTTGCAGTTGGTCAGAGGTATTCAAAGGTGTATCAGTTTTTGGAGGAAATTGCATGTTTCCTGTGAGACCCACAGATGGGCTTAATGGCCAGGTGTCCCTCTGTTTTTAACTGGCTTGGTTAGCAAACCTGTGGAACTTGTTGGTACAATTTTATATTCTGCAGTAAAGGTGCCAGTTAAAGGAGTGACTGAGTAGTTTCTGTTTCCTGGATGGTAGTGACTTGCATAGGAGCTCAGTCTCAAATAAGACTGTTGTTTCTCAAACTGTATTTTGTCCCCATTGCAGGAAGATAAGTGATGCAGAGGAAGATTATCCAACAAACCTGGAAAGTGTTCATTGACTTACCATGCAGTATAGTGGATCCTGGTTAACCATCACTAGTTCATGGCTGAGCTAGACGAAGCTGAGGGAAGTGTGGACAAAGCCTAAAGATCTTCAAGCCTAAACTATTTCATTGCATGTCTTTGTTATGCAGTGAATTTTGGAGTAACACAAATGGTGTGAAATTTAGTACAACTGGGTACAAAGGCCTGTGCCAGGCAGTCTAATATAGTTAATGTTGTTAAACTCTGGACATATCATCACCTAGGGGGTGATACAGAAAGAGTGGAACCTGCATGTTTTCGTCAGTTGTTGGGTGACGTTCCTGTTGGTTTTGGTACAGTTAAGGAACAAGCTAATACCAGAGTTGAATTGTAGGGCCGGGTATCTCTCTATATCCTTGTTCAATACCTTGCTACGTCCTCCTTTACATGGTACTCACAGCTCTTGTCGCTCTGCTTCAAACAGATTGCTGCTGTTCTGTTCTAAAGTGACGAAGAGATGCTAAGGTGGTGAAGCTGGAAGAAGCATCTTAAGAGAGGAGACTTAAGACTTTGGTACATTTAGCCTTGCACCAGGCAGCTTGGAGTGGTATGATTTCTAAATACACCGGAAGAATGAAAATGCTTGGGGAAACAAAGAAACTTTAGTAACTGGATTTACACTTACAGTGTTCACAGGTGAATCTTCAGGCTGTTAATGGAAAGGCTGCATGCCTCCAGGAAAGTGAAGTTTGGGACTTGTCTTCAAAATTAAGTCAATGTGAACAGGGAACCTAAGTTATGTCAAGACTGAGCTTGTAAAATTAAAGGAAAGGATTGCATAATACTGTCCTGGGGGAGGAGGAAGCTGATAAGGATACAGTTATTGTGGATATCTTAGATCAGTTTTAACTCTCTCTTTCAAAGCTTTCAGGCACATTGTAGTCCTTGAGGATGTTGTCCTTCTGTACTAAAGGCGTTATATTTTTAGTGTGTTGGAGTTTGGTGGGTTTTTTGGTTGTGGCACACATTGATGTTGGGGAGAATGTCTTTTAATAGGTGCTTCTCAACCAAATCCAGAATAAGGGGAAGGAAATAAAACGTCAAACCCAAGAGAATAATGTTGCAGACCATCATGTGGATTGCTGTAAAACACCACACTGAGTAATCCACGTGATGGTCTGCAACCTTATTCTCTTGGGTTTGATGTTTTACTTCCGTCCCCTTATTCCCTTCTGATTATGCAAGCAAATGTGACAGACAATTTCCGCTTCAAGAGACAATACTGTTGAGGAGGAAGCATCATTGCAAGGCTCCCCAGACTGCGTGTGTGCATTGACCACCAGGAGCAGGGACCTTGCAGCATGGTGATGTTCTACTCTTTGCTAGAGCAAGTCTTACCCAGTGTCATCTGCCTGCAGGGGCAAGTCTGTTTGTTAGCTTAAATGGTCTTGCCTGTACTTAACCCCCCCCAAAATACTTCTTACTGGGTGGTCACAAACATAAGGGGACATACCCAAAGCTTGGAAGAGTTCACAGGCAGTGTAAGTTGTAACTGTGCATACAATGTGATTGAAATGTATAGTTTAATTGAGTTTTCTGCTGAACTATGCAGAGGACTGAGCTTCTGGAAAGGAAAAAATTTGCTTTGGATGGTAGCATTCTGTCTGTGTGCTTCTTGCTTGAACAGGATGCGAAGTTAGCCTTTAACTGACCTGGTGTACTGGAAATACATTTCCACTGATTTCCACTGTATCTTTATTTGTGAGCATTTAATACTGTGTTTCTAAGTTTTCACAAGTTACTTGAAGAGCCCTACTTTCTCTCCGGTATGTAAATTGGCTTCTGGGCTCCTGTCCCTTTCCTCAGTTTTTTCTCAAGTATCAGTAAGTAGTCATTGTAAGATTGGAGGTACTGGGTGGGTGTGCCTGTAGAAGTGTTCACTTAGAGTACCTGCTCATGTGCGATGGGAACTGATAGCTGAGGGACGTTTTCTCCAGGTCACATAGTCTGTTGAAACTGTGGTGTTTGGAAGTTGTTACTCTTATGGGACAAAGAAAAGGTGTTCATTTCTGGAGTCTGTGGTGAATTTTAACTGTCTTGTGATTATAGAGAAGCAGTATGGGGCCTCTCATCTATTCTCTTCTTTCGCTGTTTTCTGAAATTTCTAGTCTCGTTAACTATTGCAGGGTTGTCTACAGCTTAAGAGGATTGGACTTCATTGCTGAGATGGTCCTTTGTAATCCTGTGTTTCTAAATGAGACTAAGAAAGCCTTTGCTTAAAACCTACATTCATATGTACTCTGTGTGGTGTGTGTTATTTGGTACTGTGCTTCCTTTGCCTAGTTATGTAGGTGTAACTAGATGGAGCTAACTTTTATGTTGATAATACTGTAAACCATGCCAGAACAGAATACAACTAAATTATTCTGCCAAGTTTAACGGAGATTGAGGTGTGGGGGTTTTGCCCTTTATTGACAAAGGAAAATAATATTAGTGGGTATTTTACTTGGGTCTAATAACTTCATGGCCAAGAACTTGGCACTTTCAACAGCTTCATCAACAAAACTGGCAGTTTATTAATTCGCAAGAAAAAAAAAATACATGCGAGTCTTGTGTGGAAATAAATTTTAGCTTTGTTTTGATACTTTTCTTCTTGCTGACTCTGATTCCTTTATTGGGACATTTGGTTCCTGCTACCTTTAATGAAGATGATGCAGATGTAATCCCAGAGATAGATATTTCACCTTGTCTCCTTCTGCTTTCTTTATCTTTAGGTTGGTTTGGTGTTGGGTTTGGGGCTGGGGGGGGTTGTTTGGTGATGTGTTTTTTTCTTTTTCCTGCAAGCATAGACTTAAGACATTTTGGTATGGGAGTTAGGACTTTTTTGGTACATTATCTGACTGTCAGTATTTTTGTATCTCCATGAGCAGGACCATCTGCGCAGAATTGTTGTTGATTCCCTAGGAAAGGAAAGCACATCAGGGAACGGCTTAGTTCCTTATGTCTCATCTTTTCTCATTGCTTTTTATTTGAAAGGGCCTTCTGATACTACTTACTTCACATTCCTGCCTAAAAGAAGGATTGCTTTTCCTGCTTTTTTTGCCAGTTATAACATGAACTGGAGAACAAATCATTCCAGATTGTATTTTACAAAGCTGGTCCACTTCTGCAGCCCCTGTTGTCCCTTTAAAAAGAAACCCTTATGTTACTGTCCCTCCTGCGGGTGTGTTAGTTTCTGGTCAGCACTGCCCTACCTGTCTGCTGGCCTGCCTTCGTGTTTTTACAGGATGGCTAAGCCAGCCTAATGAGAGGGCCAGTGAATGGGATGATCCTGTTCCTCACCCACTGAGCTGCATTCTCCTGCTGCTTCTCCTGTGCTGGCACTGGCATTGTCCCGAGCACAGCCTGGAAGCAGGAGGGGATTACAGATTGAGCTCCCTGAACTGGGTCACCGTGGGCATGCCAGGCAAGCATGAGTGCCAGCTGCCGGCACGGTGTAGGAATGCACAGCCAGAGGGATGGGGAAGCCTCCGGTTGTGACAGATGCTGGCTCAATCTACTAACCCGCACAGTAAAGCCCATGCCCCGTGTGCTCTGTGTCAGTGCCATGCAGGTGTGGCCAGCTAAGACAGCATGGAAGAGTTGCTCTGAACTGGGAAGCAAAAACTGACTGTCAATTAACCCTGGACAACAAGATTGGTGACTGCACAGTCTGAGTATGTTTTCCTGCGGCAGCAGCCGTAGGGTAGCCAGACAAGCCCTCCTTTGCACAGAGGTCAGAGTGGGTAACTTGGAATATTTTTTTTAAGTGTTCTAAATTCCTAAGTGCCCAAGCTTGTCTGCAAGAGTGAGTAGTTGTGAATAAAGGCTGAAGAGCTGGGGAAGCGGACAATTATTTGGCTATAAATAGCAGCTCATAAAACCATGATGTATATGGACAGTTAGTAAGGCACTCGGTATGAGATTTGTGTATGTGACACAAACTGTGCTTTGTTTGTAATGCCATGTCTTCTTAAAAAGCTGTCTTCAGTCAAGGGAAAGCAGTATTTTCGTCACTGGACTGAATATTTTGGCTTAAATTATGTGTTTATAGATTGTATTACTTGGTGAGTTTCTTATGTATTTAGCTAACATCAAATTAATAATTGGAGGAGAAAAAGCAGAATTTTTCCCCCACAAAAAATTATTCTGCCATCTTCTGTGGACTATAAGCTTGAGTCTGTATGTTTCTTCTTGTGAGCTGATACTGAAAGATTAGTAAGATACCTGTGAATTTTACAGTGAATCTTTGTAACTGATGGGAAGTAATGAAACATGGTGAAATCCATTCCCCACCTGTAACTATCGTTTCTTGGGAAAGCTGAGTCATAACCTGTTTGGGACTTTGCAGTCCATCCTCACTTATGCTTTCACTGATTGGATTTTTACCCTTTTTCTAGTAATGGTTTGATGAATGATCCATACCCTACCATCATTTTAAATAATTCTTCAAATATGCTGAAAAAGTAACATTTTCTTACATTAGCATTGTTTAATGTATCTAACAGGTGCAGCTGTGCTGCCGATGTCATGCATTTGTGTATTTTTATTTGTGGCCATTCAATGTAGCTATCTTCCAGAGTCAAAATCTGCATAGAAATGCTGCCTAGAGGCACATTGTTATTGCTCATTAAGATCATAGGTCATATGCTATAAAACAGGGAGGTTCTGAAAAGGGGAAAGGAAAGGAAGCTGCCCATTGTGATGAAAGAGTGGATGGCATAACTGAGATCTGACAAGTATTATCACTAGACTCTGCCTCCCCAAGCTGAAGGACAAACACCCATGTCAGGCATGCTTCAGAACCCACTGCTACAGAAGAGAAACAGGAAACTCCAAAACGTTTTATGTATGCACTAGCAGCAACAACAGTCTTTAGCGTCAACAAAATCACGTTTTTTCTGCTCATGTGTTTTAATATCCAGTCCCAGCTCCTGCTTTAAGAATTTCTGAGCAAGTGATGCCTGAGCTTTTATGTTCAGTCCTGAGTCAGATGTATGTCACGTACATCTTTCAAAATTCAGGAAGACTAACTTATGATTTAATGTTAATTGCTGTGCTGGTTTACAAATTTCATGAAAAGCCCAAATGAAGGGGAAAATGAAGTACTGAAGAACAATAGAAACATTAAGACTCAAACTCTGGTGTTAAGTACTGGCACAGTATAGTATGTTCCTTATTTATATGGGCATGTACTTAGGCATTGATCCTTTAAGTACCTGTATGTGCAAGCTTCTCTTTAATACCATAAGTGGCAGTAAGGGTAGCACTTTGCTTGAAAATCCGTGCATTTCTTTGCATTATCCCACCTTCTTTCTGGCTGTTTCCTTTCCATCATAGATGTAGTTATTACTTGAACTGTTTACAAGTGTGAGTACTCTGCTTTTTGTATTATAAGATGATTTCTGAAAAGGCTTTAGCAGATGTACGTGTATTCAGACCAAATGGGTTTCGGCAAGCTCCAGCCCCAGCATCATTAATAGGAAATGGCTGACATCCAGCTGCCTTGAAGTCTTGCAGCCATACATATTCCCCCAGCTTATACATTAAATACAATTACATCTCAGCACAGACTTCACATTGGTATTTAAACCACCGTGTCTATAAGTAGACTTCTGTCTAAAGTATTTTCTTGAGTACTTGCTTGGGCAAATAAGGTAATACCTAGTTCTTCGTGTTCTGTAGTTTGATAATCACTTAAGTGTAGGTGCTTGTGTTAAGGGACTTGAGGCATGGGACCTTCTCATGCCTTTTTTTTTGTTGTTTTTTTTACCATCTCCAAGTTTTAAAAGTATGATACATGTGTTTAGACTGAATTCACTTTCATACTGGCTGTGTACAACTTATATTTGTTGTGTGATAAAACTTGACACCATGTTTAGTGAATCCCCCCCCCCGCCCCCACCGCATATTGACAAAGGACCAGCTCCAAAGTCTTCTAGAACAGGTCAGTACTTTTTCCCTTTTGTTACAATGGTATCAATGCACTGTCAAAGATCAGTGACTTGGAAGTGTTCATTGAGAGAGAACCACAGAATACTGAGCTTCAGTCAATCTGACACTACACTTGCGTTTTGTGAACAGTAGAGTACAAATGAGAGGCAGTAAGAATGTGAAAGTGGTTTAGCACTGCTGTCGTCTGTATACTAGGAAGCTAAGAGGTCTTGAGCTTTGCAGTATGGCTTAGTCTCATATTAAAAATAAAAAAGGGACTGAACATACCATGGAGAAGACTGTTTAAAAACTTAACTCTAAAGTTTTCAAACTATATGTGTGATACCTATGCACTTAAGCCATCTTGCATTGAACTATATTAGATGAAATTTTAGGGTGAAAAGTAATTGTACAGTAAAATGAATTCTCAACAAGGAACCATGAAAAATTGTTTCTCTTGAGCAGTGAGAAGTTTTACAGCTCCTAAAGAGAGCAAATCACAGCATTTAGATATTACACTTTTGCTTATAAAGGAATAGCCAACAACTTGATATTTTTTAATTTTTTTTTTCCCCTGATAATGTTGTAATTGCTATTCCTGCCCAGGCAATAACTGGATCAGAGACCAGAAAAATAGTGTCTGGCCACTGCTCAGCCTCTTGTATAAAGTTTCAGTGATGTTGATAACTTGCATTTCTTGTCTCGTCTACTGGCACAGTGACAAGCACGCATGTCTGGTGTTACCCAGACTGTGTAAGTGAATGCTGGATAGATAATATGAAACTGAAGACAGAGCTGAATTGTTTATATACATACAGGAAGCAGCGAAGGTTTTGTCTGTGCCTGTCTGGTGTTTGCCTCTCACCCACCTATTCTAACTGTTCAAAGCGCAATAAAAAGCAGGAAGGAGAATTTAGTCTTCGTTTGACTACTTTCAGACTTCAGTAATTCAGTGAACTTCTTATAGCAATCTGTAAAGTTGTTAGTATGTCTTTGGTTTTTGTCTGCAGTAATTTATGGGTTTCCAGGAGGACAGAATCATCAAACCTTAAGTAATGCTTCCAGCTTTTTCAGTGTGCCTTCTCTTCTGAACATCTGCTGCCAGGGCAGACCCAGAGTACTTTATTCATTCAAATTTGCATTCCAAAACCCAAATGTGAATAGAAAAAAAAATCTGACATCAGAATTCCTGCTCATGGAAGAGAATCTGTTTTAAAAAAACAGGATTACAGAACTCCATAAAAGCATGTAATGTCACTTTGTTCTGGTTAACAGCAACAAAAATCTGCTCGTTTACCTGACTATTAGGCCACGTCAATCCATTGACAAAAGTGTAATTTAGAATTAACAAGACAGTAGTAAGCACATTGATGTAAAGGAGTTCCTCTTTGTTTCTGTGTACAGCTTGTAACTTGGAACAACACTTTGTATTTGTACACAGATGCCAGTTTTTCAGTGTCGAGAATTTTCCTTTCATACACTATAAAGTTCTAGCAACATTGCAACTCCTCTTTCTGGCAAGGGCTTTGTACATGCTTCAGAGTTAAAATAAATCTTTCTTCTCCTTTTCTGCCTCATCTCCTCCCCTGTGTGCTTTCATTCCTTGACCTTCAGCTGTGCTAAACTAATTTTCAAGAGCATGGTTTGACCTAATTGCTTAGCAGAGTATGATCATGGAGAGATCCCATACATTGTCTGCTAACCCTGTGGTCATAACTTCTTTAAAGTCATGTGCTCCTTTGAAAGAAGAAGACCACATTGATGGGAGGGAGGGCTGTGTGCTGGTGCTGTCTGTGGAGGATTTAGCAGCTGCAAGATCTCTCCTTTCTTTTTCTTTCATTGTCTGAGATACCATTGTCAGTGCCACCTTTTCTTCTTGAAAACCCTTATCCTTTATGCTGCATGGCACTTCAGAAAGAGACAGAAAGTCTTTAATCTGTGCCTTATTGAATCATGAATCTGTACTTTCCCCAAATGAAAAATACTTGGGCGTGTGTTCCTGCATGTTGTTCCTTAGAAGGCTTGCGTGCTGGCATAGTGTAAATTTGAAATGCTCTGATGATTTGGAAAAAGATAAATAAGAGACCGGAAGACAAAGTAAAACAGGAGATGCAGTAATAGCTATTAGCTGCCTTATTTTGAAAACTTTCAAAGCATAGCAGCAAGCAAACATGGTGGGAAGAAAGGGAGCACAACTGGCTCTTGTCCCTGTGCTCACACCGGGGAGGCTGTAGTGCCTTCCTTACCTGCACCTTGCTGCAGGCTTCAGCCTTCTTTTCAATACTGGTGATACTTTCTATCTAGCTCATCAGGACCATCTCTAAAAAAACTTGAAGCTGTACACTGCTGCAGAGTGAATCCTCCATCTGTTGAAACCTGCGTTTCCTGCTGTTGTTCGTTAGAGTGATGAATGCAGGGCTACACTGTGAAAACTCTTAACACACTTCTGGTTTAAGCTGTGCATAATGGTAACATAAATGAGAATCAAGTGAAGAGATGTTTTCTTAGACTCCTTTGTGAGGCAGATAGAAATTGAGTTCCTTGTATATGTCCATCTGTACTAAAACAAGTAGCAAATTAAGTGGGGGTGTGGAATTTTTCTAGCCTACAGAGCAGCCTAGTGACAGGAAAATCCACTTGCTAATAAGACTTCCAGTGTCAGGTGTGAAGTTCTTAAGGATTATTGAAGTTAACAGTCTGCAAAGTATAGCGCAAGGAAAAACATCAATGTTTCCTAGCTGCTATTGGATTCATTAGCTAAATAAATTAATTGTGAACTATTAATTTTTATTTTTTCCTGGAGGACTGATTGTGCCTCTGTACAAGATCTCTCTATTGTTGGGCAACTCCTGCTGAATTCAAAGCTTGTCCATTGTAGCACTTAGTATCCTTCACGCTGTTGTTATGCCGCTGTTTTTTGAGGGTAGGAAGAAAGCTGAGGTGGGAGAGCTGTTCTGACTGTCACTTCCAGTTGAAAATTAGAATGCAAACTACACTGGCTTTTTTTTGTTTGTGTTCCAGTATTAGTTATCCCATTTTCCTGTCTTTTTTTGTAACTTCTTTAAAAGAAAAGTTAGGGGGGCAAAAAAGGTGACTGCCCTTTCAAATGTCACATATGTACTGCATGCCATGTGTTGTCAAGGGTGTCTTTTCAATTATTATTATTGTTATTTTTGTGTAATTCTACTGGTCTGTAATTTGTACTGTAAAGTTTTACAGCCCAAGTTCCTTGACCATACAACCTTAAGTCCTCCTGTAGTAGGTCTTTTGGTGGTAATGAGAGGTAAAGGAAAATGAGAATGTATTTGTGAGGGAGCTTACTTGCTTTTTCTTAAAAACAAGGGTGGAGGGGAAGAGGAAAAAGACTTTGTGTGCCTGTTTGTGGGGACATACAGGATGTATGGTATTTGGGTTTCTGTGCTTGTTTTTTCTTCCATTTTTACCCCACACATAGATTGTGTTCTAACTGGCATGTTTTGAGAGGTCCTGTGTTTAGTCAGCTGCATAAAATGGCTTAATAATTCTGTTCCCTCACCCAATTTATTGCTCATTTTGAGGGATTCTGAATTTTTAAAAGCCTTTTAAGCTGTCTCATTTGAACATAGCTTTCTTAAATCTACTAAGTAATGTTATCTTTAATAGTGTTTATGTGCTGGTGGTTTTTCATAGGTTCTCAAGAATGAGAAACTCTGCTGACAGAGAGAAAAAGAGGTATCTTACAGAAACAGTTTCTCAGCTACCGTTAGAGCTGAAACACTGGAAAAAGCAAGATAGTGTAATGTGATGCTTCTTGAACTGAGGATTGAATCCATCCTTTAGGGAAAGGGGTGAGCTTTATGGATGTGGTTAGTATCACCCTGTTGGTGGTTATGAAACGTGCATGTGTGTGTTTGAGTGGCAGGTACCTGTATGGAGGTGGCAGATAATGCACATTTATCAGATGTACCATGTAGCCTTCTGCTGGAGTGAGAGCAGGTTTACTCTAGTTTGCAATAGTTTATGTAATGACTGTGTCCTTTCACAAAGTGGAACCAGGTGCTTACTCTAACAAAAGTAAAGCAGAGCTGCAAGTGTTGGGTGCTGCCTGGAGTGCTGCTGCTCACCTTATCTTTCAGTAGCTTCCCCATGTTTCAAGGTTGCACAGAGAGAGGCTGGTTAATCTTTGTAAAGCTCAGACCAGGTTGTTAAGTACATTTGACAGCTTGTTTATATGTGTAGCTTTGTTTAGATCAATTGTTTTCTATCCTATCTTCTTCTCCCTTCTCTTTCTTCTGCCTTGTACCAAAGTTAGTTGTTCTATATGCCATCAGAAACAGCACATCACTGCATTGTGGTCTGTGTCTTGGATGTTATCTTTGTTTACATTTGCTTTTTGTCCTTTGCACTTTGGCAGCTATTCAATCTCAACATGATACACTTCATGCTGCCTATTAGACTTTTTCCTTGACTTTATCTCCCTGTTTCAAAATGCACCATGCTGTCCTTAACCGCTAAACACCCAGAAGTTGGGATTTTTCAGGATGTTCATAGTCATGAAAGAATGGAAATGTTTTCAGCTTTAGTGTGAAAGCATCTCCTTCATCTGTGATGTGCTCTTAGCCTATCTTTGTCCAGCATCCTGACTGTATTGTCTACCTCAGAAACTTGTCTTGCGTGGTAACAAGCTCACCTTGATAGATGGTGAACTCTCATCGGCTGATTGGGGGGGGCGGGGGGGCAGGGCAGGGGTGCGCATTATGCAGTCATAGCTGTTTTAACTGAAAGTTACTGGAATACTCCTACTTCAGCTTAAAAATCGTTCACAAAACTACAGTGAAGCTGGGATCATTAGTATCAGAAGACATCTTACAGTGAATTCTTGTGTCCATGTTAATTAACATTGCTAATTATTAACATTTGTCTTGCTTATGCATATGTAACTGTGATGGAAAGTTTCATTTCTCACTAGCCGTTTAGAGTTTTTATTTTGAAAATTGTAACTGTGTTACACAGGGTAGGGTAGGAAGATGTTGAGAAAAGCATTTGTGTAAATTTCTTAATGTTTTTCACCTTCAAGTGCTTTTGAGAGGCCTCTAAATGTCAAATTACTGTCTCTTCTTTGCCATTTGCAGTAGCTGCATTACTTTTAAGCTCTTTTTCAGGTGTTTAGGATGTGCAGTCTTTTGCATTTTAGGTTGGAGAAGGTTACTCTGAACCTGAATTAAGAACTGTTTCAGAGATGGGGCTATAACGTGATGTTTTTATCTGCTCATAATGAAGCGACAGTTGAATTAATCACTTTTTTTCTTTGGAGACACCAAAGTTGGTCTTGCATACCACCTCACTGCTGTCCATACAAACCTTACTGCTGAAATTCCCAAGTGTCTAAACTGTACACCAATACTTTCCCACAAGAAGATTTACACAGTAAAGGAGTATCTTTATTATATTATGCATTTCTATTGGATTTTAAGTTATGGGGACAACTGTGGGTTTTAACCATTCTGCTCACTTGAAGTGGCCTCCACAACCATTGCCAGGTGGCCCTTTCCTTTGTTTTCTGTGGAATTTGAGTGTAGCTCGCCAGCAGTGAAAGCTGATGAAAATGTTTGGTGTTAACTTTGCAATTTTTAACATAGGTGGTTTGGTGCTACTGCTGTAAAGTTAGTGTAACAAAGTGTAATCTTTTCAATTTTGTCCTCTCAACTTCATAACTCAGGGAGAAAATAATCTACAGGGAAAATTTTCTGACCTGTCTTGCTTTTTTTGTCTGTATTCAAAACAGTGAGTTTATATTTCATTTTAGGTAATCCATCTCTGTAACTGCCCTATATAAAAATCAAATTTGATGTTTCTAGAGTAGTGTCCCAAATGTAGTGAACTAGCTGTAATTTATTTCAGTTTTGTTTCTTAACCCAACAATACTTCATCTTCTGTAGTTGGAAGAATCTGAGCACTGTGGAAAAGTGCTGGAGCTTTTAACTGAACCCCACATAAGTCCTAACAAATCTATCCTTCCTCACATCATATTGCATGACAAATAATCTTATCTTTGTCTTTGGTGAAGCATCTTAAAGAAATTTAAATTTCAGAAAATTATGCTGAATAGCTACTAGTTGCTGAGAAGACCAAAAAAAAAAAAAAAAAAGGCTCTCTTATGCCACCCCCAAAATTTATTTCCCCTGACTTCTCTGGCTAATGTTAATGATTGGGATGTGGCTGGCCAAGCAAAAGACTTGTGTGTAAGAGGTTTTGCTCTCACGAATGAGAACTGAGGGAGTAGAAATGAGAACTCCGTAACTATTTGGAAACAACCTTTCTTGTTCAGAAAAAGTCTAAAAGAAGTTGAAACAACCTCTGATATGTTCATGTCCTAGTCTGCCTATTTTTCTAAGGTCTCTTGTGCCTGTTTTAGAGTACTGTCTTTCCAAGTCTGGTTGCAGGATACAGGGCAACGTTGGCTTGAAGAATTTCAGCTTGTTGGCGTTTCATTCTAGGACATGTGGTAGCACTTTCCTCCACGACTTGTGTGAACCTTTTTTTAAAATTATCTTTTAAACTGGATCACTGAGTATTAATAAAATTCTGATTTTGTGAGATCAGTTGAAGAAGAGGTGTGACAACAGGAACAAGTAGCTGGGCATGCAGGAGGGGTAGGTGGGGTGTACAAAGACATATTTGAACCAGCTTCACTTTGAGACAGAGGAGGAACATGTTAGAGATGCTTTCTGCAGTGCCATATGCTGCAGAATTGCCACTGTGCTAGCAATCTCGCCCAACAAATGTGTGTAAAGTGTATGATGTTAATGTGAAAATTAGTTAAACCGAATTATCGAAAAATACTATTTGGGGAAGACTGTGAGTGGAGAAAATTATAAATTGGTAATAAATTGCATAGACAAGTCTCCTGTTGTTCTTCATAGTACTGCTTTTTAAACTACTTTTATGCACTCTCCTAATTTACTTAAGATGTTTGTTTAATGTGTGGCTTACATAGGCTTTAACTGGAGTAGAGCTTTAGAATTCAAAAAAGCTACTGCCTTCCCTGATTTCATTTTTAGAGTTCCAGTGTCGGCCTTTTTTGTTCTACCCTGGTGGTGTTGACTGAAGGTTATTTCTTCTGCTAGTCATGTGGCAGATGGGGAAAAGATTTTCAATGTTATAGCATGAAAAATCATGTGAGGCCAGAAAAAGAGTGACTGTTTCTTGGTAGCGGTCTGTTCTCCACGTGATTGTGGGTTTTCTGTAACGTCTTCGGAAGAGGGCAGTGTCCCTTGTGCTCACTGTAATTCTAGTACTCCCTGTACTTGCAGTCATGAGAAAGCTGTGTTTGCGCTTAGGTAGTTCTAGCGGTAGCATCTACAGCCCGCTCAGCAGAGATCACGTTATCTTTCATGTGGGTGCTGCTTCAAGCCATTCTGCCATCTAGTTTCATCTTATCATCACGTTCCCATCTCTGATAAACCGTCTTCTTTTAGCACTGTGGTGAAGTAATTGGGTGCAGGGTTGTTTACAGCTGCGTGGTGACTTCTTTTTCCCTGTGCAACTGCTGCTGCGTTGTGTCTTCCGAAAGGATGTGAATTTTTGAGGAACCTCTGTTGGGAGGCATTTGTACTCACTGTGATGACGGTTCATATCTGCATCCCTGACAAAGGTTGTGTCTGGCTGCTTGCAGCAATGCCTGCACTTACCATGTTCGCTACCTAGTGGAAGCCTGAACCCACGCACCTGTCAGGATTTTGGCTTGTTTACTCAAATGTTCTTTGAGACAAAGCTTGAGATAAATTCTTCAGCATCAGAGAAAGTTTTTTTTTATTTCCATGCTTTGAGAAGGCTTCCAAAAACAGCAATAAATATATTAAGTTGTACCTAGTGAGTTCATTGAGAATACCAATGAGTTTAAGCCTAAGCAGTGTTATAAAAGAGCTCACTGGTGTGTCTGTTGTTGTTGCCAAGATAATGAAAAGTAATTCAGAAGCTTTTCTGACTCTTCAAGTGTGATTGAATGGTTTCAGCTGGGAAGGTGTTTGGGGACTCCCTGTGCCATTTGACAGATTTCCATGTCAAGCCTACAAGTTGATTTTTGACTGCCAACCCCGCAGTAGTTATCGTGTGCTATGGTAGCTGAGCTCTGCTCTCTTTCTCTGTTGCCACCAACACACTATCACTTCAGTGATGTTACTGCCAGCTAGACAGTCTTACGGTTACACTTGGAGTAGCACCTCACCCGAGTGCAAGCTCATTAATTACTAGAGAAATTTCATTGTTGTCACTCTAGGAAATAGGAAGGAGCTGTCTTTATTTGGCGACCTAGTGCTTTTCCACTTCTGGCAATCCTTTTTTATTTTGTGGGTTGTTTTCTTCTTCTTTTTTTTTTTTCTTTCTTTTTTTCTTCTCTCTAAAACTCGTTTTCCTTCTGGCATGGTGTCGGTGTTCCTCTGTGATGAGTGTGTGAGGCCAAAGGGGCTCTTGCTGTGAATGAGAGAAACACCTGACCCGTGAGGGAAGGGGGACTTTGACATGCGGCTGTTGCTCTGCAGATGCAAACTCGGGTGCCACCACGTTTTCTGGACAGGCTACCAAGACCACAAGTGGCTTTCATTTAGTTTTTTTGTGAATGCTGAGGAGCGTGCCATATAACGGTTGCTCGCAGCTGGTCACAGCGGAGGTACCGTACAGGTTTCTGTAACAAAACAGTCTCTCCTGCAGTGACACTGTGGGTCCAGAATGCTGTTTGCACACCAGCACACTTGCCTTCCTGACACGTCATGAGGCACTTCGCCTCCACGTGCGAGGCAGGAGAGGACCGTGGAAGAAACCAAGACGTTCTGGGGACTCGGGCTTGCTCTCTTTGAGCGAATGGGGTTTGGGTTTTGGCCCCATACCTTCGAAGGGCATAGCGATTGAGGCGTTCCCCCTGCTCTGGGAGGTGCGTGCTGTGCTGCCCTGGCGCCGAGGCCTGTGGTCTCGTGGGGTAAGGGTGCCTGCGGAGGGCGGCCTGCCGGGCGCTCGCCTCTCGCCAGCCAAACGCTCGGTTGTGTTCTCTCTGCGGTTGCCCCAGCAGGAAGGAGTGATTTTGGAGGTGGCGCCGACCCCATCTCCGAGCGTCGTCTCCCTCCCACCGGCGGAGGGGCCTGCCTGAGGACTCCCAGCTCTGCCAGGGGTGACCAGCTCCTGGTCAGCAGGTAAAAAGGGCAACATTTTCTGGCACCCAGCATTGCGGTACTTGGTGAAACTGACTGAGCAGTCAAAATAGTTCCAGAAGCACTGTGGCATGGAGGGATAGCACAACTCTGATTTGAAAGGGGGAGTTTTGCACGCTGAGAAGCAGAAACACGAAGTGGCCTTGAGGCAGGTTACTGAGACACCATGAATAGGGAGGGAGCCATCCTACGAAATGCAGGGCTGTCCCCCCGCTTCACGGAGCCGCGCTGGAGTGCTGGCCTCCTGAGGAGCAGCCGCTGCTGCTTTTTCTGGGTGGGCGTGAGACCTTTACAGGAGGTGAAACAAGAAAATGCTGCTTGCCAGACCCTGCCTCTGGCAGCACAGGTTTTCTTACAAAGCACAGTAAGCCCCTCTTAAAAGACCTCTTTCCCCAGAATGAAAAAGGACAATTAAGATTTGTTCTTCGTCAAACTATTCTGCAAGACCCGTTGTGGGAAATGCACTACCACGCTGATCTCTTGCTCTCTTGTAGTTCCTCATTGACGGTTTTTCCCTGTGTAAAGAGCCGAGAGAAACCCCCCATCAGAGCAATTTTTCTTTGTCTGACACTTTAACATGAAAAAGAACAAAATGAAGCATGACACTGGGGGAGAGCGCATTGTGCTGGCCTCCCTGAGACAATTTGTATTGACCTGAAAAGCTGGTGGCTGGTGGTAGGAAAGGCAGGCTGCTTACCATTTCACTGGCACAGGGGGTGCATGCAGCAAGCTGTCGGGAGGCACACAGTCATCCGACATCACAGTTTTTATTAGATTCCTGCTTCTGTGAAAGAAACAGTAGCAGTCCCTGCTAAGAGAAACATTGCTCCAGGTAATGTTTCAAGTAGATGCAACTCATGCATATGAATGCTGCTTTATGACAGAAAAAGGAAGGAAATGCATAAATGGAATTTGTGTTCTTGAGGCCAAAATAAAATGCCTCTGTGAACTGGATTTGTAACAAAAAAATGCAGCAAAAATTAGTTATAGCTGTGCTGGTACTACTGGAGCTTGAGTAATTTTGTCTGTTTCCTTGGGGAATATAGCTTTGTCAAGAAGGCCATAAATATAAGAAAATTTCAGGAATTAGTGCTGTTTAATATTTGAGGTCTTTACTTGAAAAGTCTATATATCTAGAAAATCAAACATCAAAGTAGGCTGCGGCTTGTGAAGTGAAATATTTCAGGATTGTCTGTCATTTATTTCCACATGCAAAAATATGTAGCAGCTAGCACAAACATATCTTCTGTAAGCAGGCTGTCACTTGTGGGCAACTCTTTTTTATTAGAATACCATGTAATACAGAAATGTCTTGACCAAAACTTCCCAAAGAGAACTTCGATGCAGAGTTAAAATTAACCGAAAGCCCTTTGTACCCTTCCAGCATGTCAAGAGTACTCCTCCCTAAGCCTTTGAAATCTATTAGGTAAAGAGTTAACACTTTTAGGAAGTGAATTTCTTATGTTATTTTTGAGGAAGTCATGACAGTGAAGGGGGTGCAGTACAATACCTCTTGAAGGATGGAGAGGGAAGTGATGTGCAGAGAAATTTATTGGAAATACTGAAATGCCCCTGGGCGACTGGTTCTGCTTTTTTCCAGGGCCCTGCCTATCTTCAGTTGGGATGTATGGAGGTCCCATGTAGAGTCAAGAGGAGGAACTGAATCTAGGGAGTGCACTGCTGGTGGTAGCAATGGGGAAGAAGCACAAATCCCCTACTTGCTCATTTGTAACTCTCTGGAGCAGAGCACAGCTGAGGGATGGACTTGGATACTGCTCTCTGTAGGGGTACTACCCTGTCATTTGCCTGCTCTAACTGGAGAATACCAGCTTTCTGGAAGGATACTCTTGTAAAAGCTCTGTTTACAAAGTAATTTGTGAATTCAAAAATCATTACTTTATTTTGGACCTGTGTTGAGACATGCTTCATCCCTTAACCAAGTGTCCCCAAGTTACCCACCTGTTTTATCTCTGGTGTAGTATTGCATATCTATAATATATAAAGCAAGAGGGTGGAGAGCGGCAAGGCCAGGTAATACATGACAATTTCCAATTCTGCAATGCAAAAGTCTAGAGAAGTACCCCTTGATTAAGACCATAATTTCTAAAATGTTTCCTGTAGTTTGTGCACTCCTTTGCTCTCAGCCCTTGTACCAGGGGAAGAAAGGATTTCAGTTGCAGCTTGCAGTGACTGTTATGCTGATGTCCATGTGACTGCATTTTTATTCTGATGTGTAACTCTTCATCTGAGTAGAAAGAGCTGCAATGCTGAAAGCTGGAATTGATGCGTGTGAGCCTTTTGTAGACTGCTGAATTACTGTAGAAAGTGAAACTTTCCCAATGCAACGTTAGTGATTATAAATACACAACTGTTTTGAATGACAAATCTCCTGGCATCCTGTTAGTCAAAACCAAACTTAGAAAAGGCTCTCCGTTTTGGCAGAGAAGCTGAATTTTAGGAGACTACTCTTCTTAGTAATGCTGATATGGACTTCCAGCTCTTTTTTTTTTTTCCTCTTTTTTCTTTTTTTTTCTTTTTTCTTTCTTTTTTTTTTAGTCGTATTTATTCTCACTGCTGATATTCATTGAGCATACTGCTTGTGTTTATGAAAGTATATGCACTACTTACAAGAGTCTCTGACCTTTCCTTCAATGTAATAGTTTTCACAGCTTTCATAAATGTCATCAAAGTAGGCATGTGGACTTTGGACTGCTTCAAAATACTGACTGTTGAAGTAAGAAATCAAGGTGGTGTTAGGTGAAAGCTTACAGGAGAGAGTTTCTTTGTGCAACATCCACTTGCAGAAGTGCAGCTGGAGTAGAGGAGGCATTCGGTACCCACAGAAGATCACCGAGTGACAGCTGCTGCTTCAGACGGACGGCTCCCTGCGCACATGCTGCCTTGCAGCATAGCCCCAGTCATGCCATGCATAATCAAGTTGCTTTCTCTAGCAAGTTGAAGCTTAGGAGCTATGCAGTAGATTAATCTTTCATACCAAGTACAACTTGGAGTGAAAATAAGGCACAACTTGCCACTCAAGGAACTTAGCCATTAAGTAGGTTGTATTAATATAGGAAGTATGAAAGTCTGAATCCCAGATCATGGGACTCGGGTAAGTTCTGGATGCTGCAGAATGCTGCTGTCTCCAGAGATCCTTTTGTTCAAATGACCTTAAATCTGGATCACTACTACTTCCCTAATCTTTCTTAAGGCACAGTAGTTTTTCTACCTACATTCAGTAAAATGCAGATTTAGAGCGTTTGGAAAAACATGCATTTTTAACAATGAGCTGGTTTATATAAAGTATAAAGCTAGAACATGATGACATGTCTAAAAATCACTTAATCCATTTCTCTGCTTCAAAAGAAGATCAACAGCCTATAAGCACAGAAAAAATGCTTATGGTATTCTCCATAGCAGCACTAACACTGAAAAATGAAGGTTTTAATGCTCTTTTTTTAACTAAATGCATATTACTGGCTTTTTCATGATGGGTCAAAATAAGTGCTTATAGGCAGAAAGCATGTTAAAAACTGTGCAAGGAAAATTAGATGGTTTTTGAGAGGAAGTGGATACCATTAAGAATCTGGAACACAAATAAGTGGAATCCCAAAGGATGGTAGTGGTGTTACTGTTTTATTTCAGACAATTAAAGACAGCCAGTAGATTAATAAAATGATGATGCACCTATTTCTGTTATTAATTTGATACGAGCTTTTTAATTTTCAGTGCTCTGCTGTTATTTTGCATTTTTATGTTCTGAAAAAGTTAGCCAATCAGCCTTCCAAAGACTTGACGTTTTCCCCTCTTCTCAAATTCCATCTGGAAGTCTAACTGGAAACCTCATTCTTGTTCCACAAGGAGCACTCATGCGAATAAAAAGCACGCTTAACCTGAGTCCGTGTAATTATTCAGCCGTCATGCTCCAAATTTGTCGTCTCTCTAGTGCTCCACAACAGCACTTTCAAATCCTACCAAAGGAAGAAAACACTGTGTTTTTAATGAAGAGAGCAAAGTGGCTGATTTTGGCACTAGTGGTTTTCATCCATTGCTTTCACAAGTACGCTGTGATTGTTGTTGTAGCACAAAGTCCTAAAACTAAGTATTTCCATGTTAAACAAAACCAATACCAAGGTAACAAAGAGCAGTGATCTTCAATTCAGCATGTTTCAACATTTTTATGTTTCAACATAAAAGTCCATAGATTGAGTTGTTAGGTCGCAGGCTCTATTTCCCCTGGAAGGAAAGGAGTTGAAGAGTTAGTTATGTGTTATGTTAGAGAGTTAGGGGGGTTTGGATAGAAACGGTTTTAAAAAAAAAAACAAAAACCAAAAAACAACCTTGTAACTGTCTTCTCCTTCCCCTCCCTCCAGCCATTGCATCTGTACTATGCATTCATATTGGAGAGCATATGAATGCCCGCGCCCTTTCTGTCTTTGGAGTAACTTTTAAAAAATATTTAGATGCTGTAAGTTAGAGCTATCTGCAGTAAGCCAAAGAAAAATTAATTTGCTGTGGTTTTGGATAATTGTTCCCTTTAGTTCAGTTATGGTGACACTGTTGATACCAACACTTAGAATAATTGGGAGTGGGAGAGAAAGGAGGTAAAAAAACTAAAGCAAATCAGTGGAAATTATGGTTACATCTTTGGAAGAATAGTTGATTGGAATTAGAAAAGTGATGTGAAACTTCATACATAACAGAATTCCTGGAAGTGAAACATCTTGGCAAATACAGGAACTTCAGATGGTTTGTACTTTAAATGGGGCAGTACTTAAAAATGGACTGGCCTGGGTCCAAAAACAAACGGATAGGTAAATGTCCAAGAATCTCCTACTGAAATACCATTACATAAGAAACAGATTTTTTTTTTTTTTTGTGCATGTGAGATGGAGAGGAGGGGAGAATACGGCCGGGGTGGAGAGGGGGGAGGCAGATACTTTCTATATTGATGCTGGTTATGCAGCAGGATTTGTAGATTAATCCTTTTGCCAATGCTGCAGATTGATGGGTAACCACATGATGTGCCATCTGCCACTTAGCTGTTAAGTTAAATTTAGACTTTGTGCATATATGTTTTTATTTTTTATTTATTCCTTAAAAAACTTGTTACAAGTGTTATTCAGCTATCTAAATAAAATAAATAACTTTGAAAGTAGTAGAATTGTATTTTTTTAATGAGGTATGTAGAAGCTTTAAATTATTAACTTACAGTTTACCCTTTATTCCTTTATTTAGATTATAATAAAGAATTTCTTTAAGACTGTGTATTGTAACTTGAACATGCTATGAGTCCGCCTGTTTCATACATCCATAGTTGAGAACTTAATAGGTTCTGACTGATTGTTTCTCTCTATGTAATAAATAAGCTGTACTGAGTGTTAAACAGGCTGGGAAAGAGTGAATGCCACATTTCGGGTGCAGCACTCCAGAAAGGAAGCATTATTGTCAGGGTGGTTTGTTTGTTTGTTTGTTTTCCCAGGTATGTTTCTTTGGTGTGCTTTGCCATTTTATTGCGAAGGTAAGCTAGGCAAGTCGGAAGGAAACCAAATGTGCTCAGGACGTAGTATATGCAGCAAGAGGGTGATCTGGAGAAGGGCGTCTCTCCTAGGAGGCACTTTGTGGGGAGTACTGATTCATTTCTTTAATTGTGCCTCAGGAAGAGACCTGAGTACCTGGCCATCCCACTGGAGTCAGGTGAATGTGTAAGCACAGGGAAAAGCAATAAAGAAGAGAGCAGAGTTGGAAGGAGTGAGGAGGAATTTGTAATTTTTCCAAGTTTTGGACACTGTGGCTTAAATGCAGAGATTTAGCAAGGTACAGCAGAGTTGGACTCAAGAGTGCTGAGGTTGGAGGCGAAAGGTGGAGATCATAAAAACCTGGAATTAAGGGTGCTTATCAAAGAAAATTAATAGTGGGCTGACAGTTGTGAAAATAATGAGGAGGAGACCTTTCAATTATATTAAAAGAGCACAGCAGATGGGACAAAGAGGCTTGAAGGTGGTAAACAGCAGAGCTAAACAGCCTATGAAACCATGCAGCTTATTCAAAAGTCAGTGTTTCAAAAAAGGTGAAAGGCAAACAAGCGGTGTTTCATCTGTATTGCAGAATTTTCACCAAGGAAGACTACTAGCAATAGTAGCTAGCAATACAGCAGTAGAAGCAATACAGCAAAATGAGTGGTGCACGTTGCACAGTGTCTCACCATGTTTCCACAGTGGGCCACCCCGTGACAGCAAGCCTCGTTTAATGGTTGTATTGTAACCAGGAAACGAATTCACGATTGAGGGGGGAAGAAAGGAAAGGAGGGTGAGGAGTAGGAGGTGCCATGCTCCAAACTCTCTTAAATCGTGGACTTGTCAGTTTTGTTGCCCCTGCCATTGTTTCTAATCAGGAGGTGGAGTAAACTCTTGAGACGGTTGCAGCTGTATGTTTAAAGCAATAAAACATTTTATTCAAAGGTCTTTGCTGGAAAGCAGATGTAGTATTACATTTAACAGGTGGGAGTGATTTCCAGGAATGTTCAAGTGCTTCCCAAAATGATTCTGTCGTATCAGTGCTGAAAAGAAAAATATTACTCGGAGAAATAGTTTGAAGACTTCTGTGTGAATGCTTAAATCTTCTAAAGTATCCATCAGTATTAAGTCTTACACATTTACATAACGTTTTGTGTGAGGTTGTTCTGTATCGTGTCTTGATCATAAAGTAGTGATTTCATGTGTGGGTTTTTTTCACTTATTTTGCATCTGAATTTTATAAATCCCTCTTTTATTGGCTATGAAAATGAAAATTATAAGGATTATTTTTAATGCCATAAGAAATTTGAAGACAACCTGGGAAAACAGAAATTAAATTCATTCTACAAATACTAAATTGAGGGAAACTGAGTCGTAGGAAAATTTTTTTTCCCTTAAAAGATGGAAAATCAATAAAATTTTAAGCTGAACTTAAGACTCAAGTAACGTAGTGTATAGGCAACTTGGGCAACTTCAGAGGTTAAGCTTAAGGACTGTGCAGAGTCTTTAAGATTCGTCTTTCTTGCAAAGCATTTTCTTCTGAGCAGGTGGCTTTTAAAGGACTTAATGAAATCTCTGCTACACTATGGAGTTGTTATCTGCCAATTTGCGTTTATGGATGTTAACTCTTATTTAAAGTCCTAGGTAAACTTAATTGTTTTATATATTTAAACAATGATGAAATGCCTTGGTAAACCTTGACTGTGTCTCACAATTACGTGCTTTGTGTGGCAATTCAGTTTGGACAATAAATATTTGTTGAAGTGTTGTATATACAAGAGACTCTTGCTTGGTTTGTACAGAGCTTTCTATTCTTCACTATAACTCCTGTATTCTTCTTCCTTATTATTTTGAACTAAGACGAATGGTATCTTTATACAGAGACAAAGCAGTGTTCAATGCAGATAGTCTTCAGAGGTGATGTTCGTCATGTGATTTATTTTTATTAAATTTGCTATACATGTTTCTGTTTTAATGCTTGGTTATATTTTAATCTTTGCCTTTATTTTGGGTAATTAAAGTGTTCTTGAACACCATTTACCTTTTCCTATACTGTAATGTGTGACACATCTTGCCTTAGGTACTTACCTAAACATCCCTTTAAAGTGGTGAAGTAAACCATGGTTCAGTCACATCTAATGAAATATCAAGTAGGTGGCCTACAGAAGGGAAATACAAATGGCCTCTGTTTCAAACAGAACCTATGCTGCTATTTTTTTCAAGTGTTTTCATAACTGTTTTCACATTGAATCATACAATAAAGCATATCTAACTTTGTGTTTCGTAATTCCTTCCACTCTTCTCCCCACTTGGAGGTCGTATGCCAACGCTCGGGAATTGCAGAGAGAAGATGTATTTGCAGCTTTGTGGGGAGATCTGGTGTTACCCAGTCAGAACACATTTTGCATGCTGAAATCTTGTTCCGTTTAGAGCCCTGACTTGAAACAAAGCCTTCCTTAAACGGGAAAAAATGTGAAGGTGCTCTGCTTGGATAAAAGAGAGGACTGGGCTCTTACTCGGTTACATAGCAGCCATACTTGGCAAGGGCTATGCATTAGCCTTCAGGCAAAGTACATCAGCAGGATGCAAACGTTGCAGGCTTTTTAACTCTTAATTTCTTTTTCAGGGTGCTATGTTTCTAATTAAAACCCTTTCAAGAACAGTAACTCAGTTACTGCTTACAAAGATAGAATATATCAAATATCTATCTATTCAGTCCACAGTATAGTGTGTATAAAATAAACCATAAGCAAAATATGCAGTCGTATTTTACTTTTGTATCCTGTTTTTACAATGCTCTTGTGATGTATAAAGACATAATGACATATTTATATGTACACAGAGAGTGGGTGAAAGCATTTACATGTATTGCATGTAAACAGGAGGGAAAGAGCTGGATTTTTTTTAAACTCTTCCTTTGTTCCACTTCACAAAATTAAGCCTAATCATCACGAGATTACATTTCTTCTAAACTTCTTGTTTCTCGATGCGAACAATTCTTCAGTCATCTGCAGCTTAATTTTACTGTCAAATTGCTGATACGTAGGATCCACTTTCCATCATCTCTGTGTGATGGACTGTACTAGTTAATAAGCGCTTTTCAGCTCAGCAAATATATGCACAGGTGTGTGCATGCATACATGCTCCGACAGTTCAACTTGTTTGGCATTAACTATGTTGAAAAAATTTTGTCATACTTCTCTGAGTAGAATGAAAAAATCCCAAGAAGATCAGCCCCTTTTCTTTAGGTGAGGGTGTTGGGGAAGGGTCATGGGAAGGTGTACTGGTGTGCTTGGTCTTACTTTCTACATGTGGGTACAGTACACTAAAAATGTCCCAAATCTAGCTGTCTTTCTTCATCCCCTTTTCTCTGAGCCAGCCAGAGTCATCTGATTAATCTGCTCATGCTTAACAGTAATTACCATTCTGGGGAGCTGTGTTCAGTGAGATGCGATCTTGACCGGATCTGTATGTGGATAATGTCTGTGTAGTGAGCCTTGGTAATGCCAGTCACACCCTTGATCACTTGCCTTTTTAAATGCATGGTCCAGAAACTGGCATAATAATACTATGATGAACTGGTATCATGAAGACACTCTGTAGCATAGTCTTCCATTCAGTACTGAATATACATGCACACATGTACACAGACAAAAGAAGTAGTCTTCTGTATTTCTATCTCTCCCTCTTTTAGTCCATCATCCCATGTAATTATTCCTCTAAAAATTTTCATACATGACTCAGAGCAATATAAAGCACGTAAGAAATAATAATAATGAACAGTAAACAATGTGGTATCTTTCTTGTGCTCTGTCATAGGTAAAGTTCTTTATCATGTCCTGCCTTAGGACTAGTGACTCCTCTGGGCTTCTAAGAAGACAATGAAGAGACTGAAAAATCACTTTTCTGTAAGCTTAGTAAACATCTAAAGAAGTCCATTAGCAGCCTCATGAAATTGCAGAAAGCAGCAGAGCAACAGAGACCTCCAGTTTCATCAGCGTAATATACTAACAGCACAAGAGGATTTCTGCAGGAGATAGATACATAGCTGAAATGCACAATGAGTTTCTTTTAAAATAACCAAACCACAAGAATATGAGGCATGAGCTTATAAAGTGCTGGAGAAAAGAACAGGTTGGACAATTCTCTACTTCTGTGATTCTTCACTTTCTGGCCCATCCTGCAACCTGACTTCAGTTACACAGTTATGGTAGGTAGTTTAGGCTATGGATATCCTTAAAAAGGTAACTTAGTTCACTTGCTTCTTACAGTGTTTTAAACCTCAAATTCTGACTGCTTCATCTTGTGGTATCATCTGTCATAGATACTATGAGACTTTCTATTAATTTCTTTAATAAGTTTACAGTTACACTGTTTGGACTGTATTTGCATAGGTAGTACAGCAGAGGTTTCAGTTGATTTATACAGGCAAAAGATGGTATCTGATAATGCAGTGTTTTTTCTAACTGGAAGTATTTCATAGAGTAATAATACAGATTATTTTGAAAGTTGAGGGGGGTGCTTAAAATATTACATAAGGAAGGAAGTCCCTTTTATACTTTGGATGTTTTGGTAAAGTAACTTTAAATGAAATATTTGGTATATTCAAACTGAAATATAATCAAACTATTTTATCATTGCATACATTGAGTCACTATATTGGGATTAGGGTACTTCTGAAACTTGGTAATTTGACACCAAAAGATAGTCTAAATCAGAAATTAGGAAAGGGAATTTAAGAGACACTTGTGGAGTTCATGAGTGTGTAAACACATCTATGCATAACAAGGAACTCAGAAGTTAGGAAATACCAGTTGTCGGTACATTTGTTTGTCTTTGCTTTATAAATCTGATTTTTCCCTCTGCTTCCCCTTCCTTGCTGTCCTTGCTCTTTTTGGCTTTGCTGCTTTTCCAAAATATTTCTAAGGAAAGTGTATCAGCATGCATCTTACTGATGGGTATAAATTACAACTTGATTTAAACTCCATACATGTTGGCAATGCACTGCCCAATTGTATAACGTGTGTTACTCTTCTGCCCTTGTACTTGCAGTACTCTGCTATTTATAGTTTTATGATCAAGTTTGAATAAGTCCTTGTATTTGCTTTTCTATATTAGTAGTAGTTGGAAAAGACCAGTCCTACCAATGATCTCTGTGGTGCAACATCAGATTTCAGCTGGTTTATTCTCCTGCTTAGTCACTCTAGCATTTGAGTATTTTCTCTTCAGGTTAAATGCTGTATCACATTTAACTCCTCTTTCACCTCTTTTCTTTAGTACTGGGGTTTTTTTCCGCTATGGCCAGTGTGCCCTTTCCTGTAACAATGTTTATGTGCAGCTTAAATAGGTTTACAGTGATGGGTAGGCTTTAGGTGCTTGTGGCTCTTTCTCCTACTGAGTAATTAGGTGCTGTTCCTTCATGTTACAGAGTGGACAAGTACTTCGAGTGCAGCCGCTTAGACTTACTGTGGACTGTGAAAATGCATTTCTCCACCGGGGACACAAAGCAGACAACTCCACTGTCAACTGAGATGTGTGTGTCTGTGCCAGCACTTGAAGTGTAAACTTGTTACTTATGTTGAAAACTGTTTTGCCAGAGCTGTTGCAAGGGGAAGGATAAATAGCCTAATCATCTATCCAGGATCCATGTATCCTTCAGATACAGCTGTCCTGTGATGTTCCCATCTTCATGTTTGCCATTTCTTTTCGAAGCTCTCCAAGGCTTGCAGCTAAACAATACTTCTAGCATTCTCTCAGCATCTGTGCTAGAGAATTAAACATTGCAGGGCAAGGGAAGGGGCACAAAAATTGTGAGCACTGTACAAGTATTTCTGACTTTCAGAGCCTAAACAAATATGCTATGAGCTTATCAGTCAGTTCTGCATTCATTCCCCATCTGCCTGTACTCTTTGGTTGGCTGCAAAATTAAAAACGTGATTTGGGGAAAGGGCCCTTATGTTCCCTAACATGACCTCTGTGGGGAAAAGAAAATATATGCATGCACACTTAGAGAAACTCTACCTGGCAAGTCACCTTGTTTTAGAGTATCCCAGTTTCTTTATCTGTCAAGATCAATAAAGATTTTTCTTTGTGGGCATAATACTGGTAGCTAGCACTAAATCTGCTGTTCCATGAAACAGATTGTCTTTTGAGCATGGTACGCATGAAATACTACCGCTTCCCAGTCGCATCTGCTTGGAGTGCTCTATTAACCCATTAACCATGGTTTACCCCGCCCTGCTGATGCTGATAATAGCTTATCTCCTCAGTGGGGTAAGTGCAATGCTTTGTAGTAGTGACTCTCAGCTGCAGTACTGTAAGCATTACACACACAAGAGAGGCTCTCAAGGGCCTCAAAGTTTACCGTCTTTTGCAAGACTCTAAAGGAGGAGAGAGGAAAGAGGTTGCCTCCAATTTGGCATTGCAGCTGAACTGAAAACGTTGTTTTGCTTTATTTAGAAAGTGGAGAGGTACTTAATGTAGCTATAACCCTTCACAGTTTGTGGAGAAGTCTTCCTTTCCTTTGTAAAAGACTCAGTTAGGTACTGCTGCCTCACCAGAGAGTTTTGTGAGAGTTAACCTTTATTAGCAGAAGCAGCTCAGATGTCCTTGATGACAGGCAGCTGTATGTGGCAGTGGTGACTGATGGATCTGCCTGACGCTGAGAGGCAACTGGGGGTGGAAATCACCTGCTCAGTTGGCCTTCCCTGCTGCAGATCTCCAAGGAAAAACAGGTGTTCACAGTCTGCTAGTAATTGTTTTATTGGGGAAAACAAATGGCTCTGTGGTCGAGTTGCACTTTCTTTCATGGGCTAATCTAATAGTATTATGTAAGTCTCTTTCTGTTGGATTAGTATAATTTTTAAAAGAAAAGCAGTGAAATAGTAAAAGCAGTTGGATCTTAATATATCACATTTTTAGAGTTAAGTAGTGAATACCAAATTTTTAAAATAGGCACTTTTTTTTTTCTAAGTGTCAGGAATGTACTAAGACATCTTACTACTCTGATGTCAGCATAACACCTTTTCCTTATTCCTATCCGCTCCTCCTATTAAACTTTGTCTTTTGAATGCAGTCTTCCCAAGGTGGCATGGAGAATTCCCCCATGTGTGCCCTATTGTGGCAATAAATACTAGAAAATTGGTCCCTGGGTGTGAGAGACTGCAAGAGTTAATGTCTCAAACGTTGCGGTGGGGCAAGTTCTGCTTAACAACGAGCGCTGCATAACAAGGAACCCTGCACAGCAAGGAAAGGGTGCGCAGCCCCCTGTTTTGACCCGCTGAGCTGAGTGGGGCAGCTCACCGTGCATGGCCAAAGATCAAACAATGGTCATGCCTGCAGGGAGGGGGAAGCAACCCCCGAGACGACCCCCAAGCCCACCAACCCACTTCCCCAAGGTTCTGAAAGCACAAACCGCGCATGACACCTAATTAGCCCAATGAGTTCGAGTGGTTGCCTGAAGGAGGGGCGAGGAGATGATAAAAGGACACAAACTGAAGCCCCCACATGCTCGCACACCCACCAGAACTGGACCTTTAGACTGACTGGACCAACACTGGACCCAGGGCTGGTGAAATCTTTCTCTTTTCCTCTTTCTGTCTTGCTCCCTCTTTCTCTCCCCTTTTCCATAATCCCTACACCCCACTTCTTTAGACATAAATTGTTGGCCAAGTCTGGGACTAGGAGTGGATCCAGCCGCTCCTGGGCTCCTCTCTGAGAAGGAGTCTAGAAAGCAAGGGGGTCCGCTCTGAACCTCGTGACTCAACAGGAGGGAGCTCCTTATTTTCTTCCCTGAACTGATGTATGTGGCTACCACGGGTTACATGGGTTACTGAGGTAGTTCCATGGCAAGTCCTGTTGCGAGAAACCCTACAACCTACTGTTATGCCTCCCAAGTTCAGGTTGCTTCTGCCACGAATAAAGTGTTTAACTGATCATTTGGTGTCGTTTTATCTTAATTAGCCTGAGGGAGTTCTGAATTTAACAAGAATCCCTGCTCTGGCCAGCCCGTGTCGTGACACTGGGGGTTACTTGAGCATCTCTGTGTCCAGCTTGGACCTCTTTTGGAGGGCTCTTGGGGCAAGAGTTTCACACAGCTGGGAAGACCTGGTGCAGAAGGCTGGGAGTGGGGAGAAATACAAGATGTCTGTCACCCCTAATCACTGTGATCATCCTTCTGGGAAAAAATGAAAGGACTTTTTTTGGTTTTTTCCCTTTGATTCTAAAATGTCCATCTCTGTAGTTAAAACTGTCTATAATTCATGCTAATGAGTAGTTATTTTCTAGTTGTATTTAGTAGTTGTTTTGTGATCCTGCTAAGCCACGACCAATAAAGGGTGGAGTATAGGTGCTTTATTGGTGATTCCATCACCTTGCTGCATAACTTTTGCGCATATATATATATATGTGTGTATTATGAAGGGCAGTGTGTCATCTTATGACGTAAAAAAGATGGAGAAATGTAATGATTAGGTAATGGCATAAGCACTCGTTCTGAAGCGAGTCTGAAGAATCACTGGGTATGGAGATACTGTGCCAAGTGTCCCAAAAAGAGTGGATTTAGGATAGTAATTAACTGCTGGTTGCATAAGAATTACAAGATCACAAACCAAATTACTGCTATTAGCAGCAGTATTTGTTCTCATGTCAAGCTGTCATCCTGCTTCGCTGTTTAACCTAATTCTGCCACATGGTAAAAAAAATTATGTCAGATACTTTATTGAGTTTGTGATTTACTTCTGGGTTTTTTTTTTCAGTGTAATTGTGTCCTAAAATGGCAATCATTTTTTGACCCCACCCACTTTAAATCAAATCTACAAGAGCAAGGGAACTTAAAAAACTAAAGGGCTTTTCTGGCTTTGAAGATGCTGTATGAATGAAAGCTGGATCTGAAACTGTAGGATCTGTGGGAGAATATTACTGGGTATAAATATGCTAGCCCATACAGAGCTGACTTGCAACAGCTTGTCGCTGCAGTTCTAGGGTTTAAAACCCAGTAAATACCCTTTGATTTATCTCTCTCCTCTGCTTTTAAAACAGGAGTTCAGAGAGAGTTGTAAAATGGTGTGGCTTAGGGATCCCAGGCATGAAATAGCCGCTTTGATTGCAGCTTAAGTGTGATCTGCATGTACAGCATTTTAATAACAAACAACTAATTGTGGTGTTATGTGCTGAATACCACAACAGCAACAATAAGAAGGTTATTTGGTGTATAACTGGCACTTACTCTAGATACCTCTTAGTTGGTAGTTTTCTTGCAGACTTGAGCAATGTCAAAAGATTTCTGGAGCCTGACATCCTAATAAACTGTGAATGGGACCAATCTATAAAGTCATGTGGTTTTAAACAACGTATTGGTCTTCTGATAACACTTTGATATTGAATTGTGATATATCAGGACATCCTTCAAACAGGTAGTTGTAGTTGGAGAAAAAAGTAGAAGAGTGAAAAAATAAAGCTACCTAGCTCAGAAGAGGAGGAGAGAGGAGATCTACTTGTCTTACCTGGTCCCCTTTGTTTCAGTAGGTCACCTTCATGCTGTAACATCATAGTTGACACATTGCCAAAATAAGATTAAAAAGCCTTAGCTTTAAGGGCATCGGAAGCAGGAAGTGGCTTTGGGGAATGGTGTAATTCGAATATGAATAATCCTGTGGAAAAATCATCTTTCTTTAGCTTACAGGTCCACAGCCAGCACATGTTTAAAAACACTTGCAGAATGTTTTTTTATTTAGAAGGAAGCCTATAATGCATTACTCTGTTCAGTGAAGAAGTGCTAAAGAAAAAAATCTGTTAGGGCTAAAGACCAGAAATTCAAATACCAGAATTTTCCAAAAGTCAATGATATATGCTTTGTCAGTGAAACATAGATAACTCTTAATCCCAGTCAACTTTTATAATTAAATCTTTTTGAATATCAAAATACATTGTATGTCCACGTACTTCAGAGTTACTTTTCAGTCCCAGCCTCTCCAGAGCTGATGTTAACAGTAATTTTGTTTTTTAGTGTTTTGGATTTTGTTGTTGGGTTGGTTTGGTTTGCATTGTGGGGGTTTTGTTTTGTTTTGTGTTTTTAAATGAAGCAGTAGCTTTTGCCAAACTTATGAGGTAAGCACTGATAAGAAAGTGGTTAGCCACGTAGCATTCAAGCCTATGGATGAATCATAAGCAGAAATATTTTTCTTCCTCTGTCAGGCAGTTTAGGCTTCTAACCTGAAGGCCAGGCAGGTGGCCAAAAGGCAAGCAGTGGCTTTTTAATTCTTTCTGGTCTGTGAGCTTGAGTAGCTGTTCAGGGTTGTGGTGATGCCTACACCTGTCTAGTACCCGACTTGGCCGTTTCTCTGAACTGTGAATTTTCTGAAAAGCTGATTGCTTTTTGAATAAAGCTGAATATCTCTGTGGAGATGTGTGTGTTGTCGGGGAGAGAGTGAGAGAATCACCACTTTGCCCCCATGTAAGCAAGGGCCAGAAAACTCTGTTTGCACTACTCTGCAGCAGTGCAAATACCTAAGCGCGTGCTCCACTCTGTCTGTCTGTCTCACAGTGCAAAATTGCTCAGACCTTGGAGATCAAACCCAGAGCCGCTGTTGCAGGAAAAGTTGTTGCGGAGTTGAACTGAACTAAGCAGAGAAGGTTGATGTACCGTAGGGTACCTTGTCCAGCCCTCTGCTCCCAGTTTAGGATGACACAGATCTTTCAGAGGTCCTGTGCCTTATCTGCCAGTCCCATATGAACCTCTTCGGTGTCCAAGAGCTGACCAGGTCTAGGCAAGTGGAGCAGGTTTTTCAGCCTATGTGTAATGGGGAAGCGGTCTAAAGCACTGCTCTGTCCACTGTGGTTTGTAATAATAATGTGTTGGGCCCTGTCTTGTGAACCTGGTCCTTGACAACTTTGTGCGGAATTGGTGGGGCGTGGAATTTAAGGCAAGGATTTTTGTCATGCAACATAAAGTCATCTCACAAGTTCATAATCTGTTTTCTGAAATAAGGAAGAATGAAACTTGAATGGTGATCGTAACATTGAAATAAAACAACACCTCAAACTTAAAAGGCTGTTGCCTGCTTCTCTCGCAGTTTATTTCTTTCACTGCCTGTGGCTGCATTCAAAGGCCTCCCAGCTGGTGGTGGCTACTCTAGAGTCCCTTTCTAGGCATTCACAGGAGAGGATCCATCTCTGCTCTGCCTTCTGCAGGTGACAGTCATTTAGCCTCGCCCAACCGCCTATCCCAGTTCAAGACAATTTGTCACTCAGGGTTCTGTATGGGGTCAGCATAGTAATGGTGGCAGTGGTGACCCAGCAGCATAAAGTATTCTCAGCTGATCAGCCCTCTAAATTGAAAAGTCATGAGCATGGTTTTCCCTTACAGCATTTTATTATCTTCATTTATTGCATAAAACTCAGTTATCATCTTCTATTTCTGTCATGCGTTCCTTAATTGCTTAATTACTCTGTCAGTGTATGTGGCACGTTCATTCTGCTGTAATAAAGTAGTGTTGTGCATTGAGTTCATGCATGGTATGCGTAGCTCTGAGTGATTCCCACTTGGCACTTTGTCATTATGTAATGCCCTTTTTGCAGGTGATGCATCTTCCTAGAGATCTGTCAGTTGTAATTAATTAACCACTAATATAGGTTAGCTCCTTTTCCAGGTACTGGGTGGAATTATACATGCCTACATGTTGCATCACTGCATAGATAGTCAACCCTAGCAGGCTTAGCTTTTAACCGCTATTCTAAGTCCACTTTAGGGGACGCCACTTCTTCAGTTAACAGGGTAGGCTAAGTTCAGAAAATTTTCTCATTGGTATCAGTCTGTTATTCTGCAAATTCTTCATACAGTGAAGTAAACCAAGAACAGAATAGCTAGAGAATCCTCAGCAAGAGATTAAGAAAACTTAGAAGGAAAACTTCCTTTAATTCAGCATTAGATTCCTGGAGGTTTCTGATCTGAAGTAGTACATCTAGCAGCAACAGGCTCATATGTCAATGATAACATGCTGGAGTCAGCTGCTTCCTGGAGTTTCTTCTGATTTGTAACACAGTCACGGGTTTTTGTTCCCCGGTGCCTTGGTCCTTTTCTCACCTTCAAACTCTTCCTACTTAACAAGATGATACAATAACTGTAATTCTTAATATTACTGTATTTAGTCAGTGCCTTTAAAACTAAAAGCAGAAGCAGCATCCTGAAACGGAGTATTGTTTTAAAAACTTTTAAAAAACCAAACGTGAAGATAGAATAAAGTGAATATTGACAGATCATATAGATTGGAAGAAACTAAGGACTGTCTGTCTTGCAGAACCAAAAAAGAATTATCCTCAACATGCATATGGAAGGAGAAATACAGAAACTATTACTTTTCTCCAGTAATCCCCAATGCACATATTTGCCAAAAATCCAATGGTCTACATAGCTGTTACCTTTTACTTACAGATATGCTGAAACGTGTATGTATGTACATTTGTGTGATGTAAAAGCAGTACCTTAATGTACCTTTTCTGCCTCTTCTGGGTTTTTTTCAGATGTTATTCTAGACCACATAAAAAGCAGTAATGTACTTTAGTCAAGTTGGTAATTCAGAGGTACAGCTGTTTTCCCCCACCATAGTAAATAGACGCTACTCTTAACTCTAAACTTCCTTGAACCAAACACTCATCTTTGTTCTTTCTCTTTTTTTTTCTCTTTTTTTTAGTGGGCAGTTTGCTGTAGTGAAAAAATGCCGTGAGAAAAGCACTGGTCAGCAGTTTGCAGCAAAATTCATCAAAAAACGGAGAACGAAATCCAGCCGGCGTGGTGTGAGCCGGGAAGATATCGAGCGCGAAGTCGGCATACTAAAAGAGATTCAACATCCTAATGTGATCACGCTGCATGATGTTTATGAGAACAAAACAGATGTCATTCTTATTCTGGAACTGTAAGTAGCTCTAGAGACCTTGGGAGGCGTAACAGAATATTTGTTTGTTTGTTTTTAAAAAATAGACACTTTCTCTGAGAATCACAGTGATTTAAGTGGATGTTCCTTACCATCCCAAAAGAAGATACATAATAACCTGAGAATTCTTTATTTTTAAGTCAAGAGTTTTAGCTTTGTGATTTTTAAACATATTTTTCACTGTGAATGCACTACAAAGGTTTAAAAAAGAAATCCAGTCTATTTAGGAATTTTTTCTGCTTTTTACTTTAATCATTGTTGATGTTATGGATCCAGAAGAATAGCCTGGAGCTAAATAAACTGATTTGAAGACAAGAGCAGAGGGAAATAGAGATTCTAAGTGGAGGTTAGGTTAGCAAATTTTACTGTGTTTTATGTTGATGTGAAGTAAAGTATCATCACTGAATGCTTTTTCTCTTTTTTTAACCCACATGACAGAGAACAGAATTTTCCCAGTTCTGTCCTGTTGAAATGTAAACTGAAGTTTCATATCCTTATTTTAGTTCCCATTTTTCATCCAAGCTTATTGCTGATGGATTGAGGTAAATATGTCAGCAGAGAATACTTCTGCATTGTTTCAAATCTGGCTTCAAGTTCCGCAAAGATTGCAGGTTCAGAAGTTAAGCCTTACTCACCCATTACAGTTTGGCAGTGTCTGCTGGTGGGATGTGCGTGTCTTTACATAATTTGCATGCCTGACACTTTATTATTGCCATACTTGCTCTGTATCAGTTAAATGTGCTTTAGAATAAGTATTTCATGCAAGCACATTATTTGGTACCAGAATCTTGGGCAGTACTCGCGTCTTTTCCTTGGCTGTTTGTGGGGTTTTTCTTATGTAGGTTATATCTTCCTGTTTACTAGATTTGATAAATGATATTTCCACTTACCTTATAAGGGTAGTTTAGTGTTGCATGCTTTCAGTAACATACATGTAGATTTACGGTATAGATTTAAAAAGAAAACTGGGAAGTAGCTTTTGGAGCTTCATCTTTTCTATGGTATATACATACATGACACTGCTTTGTTATGTTAGAACATACTTTTACACTTCTAGCCCAGCATGTGATGGTTTTCAGTAATACTTGCAGTCTGGGTTGGTTTTTTAGTTCCAGAAGTATACATGTGCATTAGTTTGTCAACTTTGGATACTTTAAGCAAGTATTTTTTTTAAATAAGCTAAATTAACATCCTGTATGAAGTATAAGATTTCCTTATATTCTTGTTGGAATATCTGCTACTCCTGGATTTTGTTCAGAACCCTTTAAATGTGTCATGAACACACAGCAAAATTAGTATGATGATGCTTCTTCTCCCCACTTGTACTAGCTCTCACATTCTTTCCGTCTGTAACCTTACTGTCAGTGTATCGCTGCTTCTGCAGTGCTTTCTTTCTGCTCTGTAATCTGTCCAGGTAAAATCAGGCCAGTGCCTGGACTTGAAAGCTCTGAGGAAGACTCAGTCATCATAGACAGTGGTAGGGGGAATGGGGCCATTCTGCCCCTCCGGCTTTCCTACGCAGGCATAGGAGCTCTTTTGGCAGCAAAGTTTCTGTGAGTGTCTGTATGTACCCACTAACGTTCATTGAATGGAAGCAGATACAGCTTCTGACAACGTGTTGATTTTTGTAAGCTTGATAGCATGAAGCTCAGCAAACCGTTTGCATTGCAATTTATCTAATTGGTTTGCCCAGTTAACAATCCCCATATAGTTTCAGCTGGAGGCTTTTTTTTTTTTTTTTTTCAGTTTTCCAAACAGCTACGTGAGTCTTTCAAGTTGAAGCAGTGTTATTTGCGGTATCACAAAGGTAATACATTTATTTAGTTAGAGGGTCAAAGAGGAAAAGATGACACATTAGCAATCTGTTTCTAAACTGAATAACTAATTGCTCTGAAGTTTTTTAATTCTCAAAATCATGGTGATATTATGTAAAGCTATTGAAAAGGCAAAAGATTGTCGTTTTAATCATGTGCTTAGGCACTTAAATATGTAATCCTTTTCTTCTAATATTCACGTTTTGCCTAGGGACCTACTCCCCTGACATTCTTTGTTCTTACATAACAATTTCAAACAAAGAGAAGTAAAGCTGAAAGCTCATTAAATAACCTGTTTTGCTGTCCTCGGAATCCATCCTAAGTGATCATTTTCCTTTCTAATTAGAATATAGTATTTTTCCTGGGACTTGTGTTCCTTTATGACTACAGGATGAGACAGTATACCACATACAGACAGGATTTTGTGTAACTTAGTTTTTCTAGAATTTAGAAACTAAAACCCAACATTCCAGCTATGTACAAGAAATTCATAACAAAACAAAACCTGGAAGAAACACTGATTTCATATTAGTAAGCAAGTGTAGTAATGCGAGCAGTGGTGAGGAAAACTATCTCTGGTTTCTGTTCTTGATAGAAGCTGCAGCCTGCAGATGTCATGCCACTGCAGCTGCCCTTTTGGTGGCTGCCAGATGTTAACATGCACAGTCTCAGGGCAACAGTGTCTCTTGCCTATTCACTATTGATTTTTATCTCCTGGTTCAGCAAGAGGTTTGCAGTATTGCGTGCAGCCTCCTAAACAATTTTCTGCATTATCAGTCAGCTGTTTCTCAGAGGTGAGTGACTGACTATAGAAGTTCTCGCTTCATTCACTTGCAGCAAATATTATGTCAGCCAGCAAAGTATTCAAGGCGGTGATTTGTATGCAGAAATATGCGGTCAGTTAGTTAATTATTGTAGTGGCAAGGTCCTTACAATCCTGAATGCAAAACAGAGTATATCAAAAACTTTATCCACATAGGTGTTTGGAGGTTTTTCTCTCAACTACTTCACGTCAGGAAACTGACCTACAAAAAAAAAAAAAATTACAAAACATTTAATTTCTGAAACTTTTAAAATCAAATGTTTCCTTAAAAGATTCAGCAGTCACACACAAGCATGAGATAGCCTTGAAAAGGCTTACTTTATTACAGTCTTTTGGTATATTTAGAGAAATTGGGCATATTTTCGTATTTCTAGGTCTTAGTGGCAAGTGTGTCCTTGATTTGGAAATAACCTTTGAAAGTTCCACTCTGTGGACTCTTTCATCATCTTGCAAGGTTTGTTGTGCGTATTACATACGAGCTGGAAGACACTGTCTCTTCTTCATCTAACTCAAAACTGTAATAGTTTTTTTTCCTCCTATCACACAAATAATTGAATTATTCAGAATTTTATAGTACTTTTTTCCATCCAGCAGCAACAACTAGTCTCTGTTACATGTCAGCAATACTAAGCTATTTCCAGTGAGCTCTGCTGAAGCCATTATTTTATCAGACTTCACAGACTAGAAAACACAGATGTCTCTGTTGTGCAGTGATAATTATTTTCTTTGCTGAAGCATGTTTTGCACCTAGTTGGTTCCCTTTTTGCTGGCCTTAGATGCATAATCTGTCTCTTCTATTTTGTTTTTCCTTCCACTTTTTTATGTCTTCATTTAGCTGCAGACCTACAAAATATAGTCACTGTGTGGTGCTTTGTAGAGCCTCGGTTATGGTATCTTGGTGCAAGTGTAAGGAATAAATATCCTTATCCTAAATTATACAGTACTTCCTTAGAGTGCTCAAAAGTAATACAGGTGGTCTCACCTTTTAAAATAGCTTGATAGCAATAGCTGACTCTTTTCACTGGGAAGCTAAGGATGCAGTTAGGTATTCATACTTTTCTCTGCAAAAAACATACCTTCATTTCTGAATTAGAAATCTTAATTGAAGACCGTTAGCTCTTGTATGATGATCTTGATGATGTCATGAGTTGCTCACTGAAGTGTAAGTAAGAGCAAATAATGATAAACTCTTTAAATTCCACTTCTATCTTATTGGGGAGTTAATTTAACTTGTTACATTTATAGTAGCTTGGCTTCCAGAGAAGCTTGAAGTCTGCACAGAGTTTCTTTAATTTTTAGTTGTCTTTTGATAGAAATAGCTCTGAGGTTTTTGTTAATTTTACCTGTAAGTCATAAGAAAGTTGTTCTCAAGTGGCCTTGTACTGAATTTTGAGAGGAGGATTGAATCTTTGGTGCTTACTGGGATGTAACAGCAGGTAAGCAAGCTCTGCAGCACTGATTTGTAGATGTTGTGCCACCTTTTGACTTCAAAATCCTGAATTGCAGGCCCACAGATACATGCACAGGTAACAATGAAGGGCTGAAAAGAAAGGAGCTAGAGCCAGTGTGACTGTGCAATGCATTGAGCGCATCTTGGAGGGAGAGCACTTGGCTTCTGGGCTCTGCAGTCCCTGAGCAAAATGCTTGGCACTCTTGTATGCTGTATTGGCTTTGCACAGCAAGGTTTTGGTAGCGGGGGTGGGGGGTGACAGGGCTGGCTTCTGTGAGAAGCTGCTGGAAGCTTCCTCTATGTCTGACAGAGCCAATGCCAACCAGCTTCAAGACAGACCCGCCACTGGCCAAGGCCAAGCCCATCAGTGACGGTGGTAGCGCCTCTGGGAGAACAGAGTTAAGAAGGGAAAAAAGTTGCTGTGACACAGAAACGGCAGCTTGGAGAGAGGAGTGAGAACATGTGAGAGAAACAGCCCTGCAGACCCCAAGGTCAGTGAAGAAGGAGGGGAGGAGGTGCTCCAGGTGCCGGAGCAGAGATTCCCCTGCAGCCCGTGGGGAAGACCATGGTGAGGCAGGCTGTCCCCCTGCAGCCCAGGGAGGTCCACGGTGGAGCAGCTGGATGTGCCCTGAAGGAGGCCGTGACCCTGTGGGAAGCCCGTGCTGGAGCAGGCTCCTGGCAGGACCTGTGGACCTGTGGAGAGAGGAGCCCACACGAGTGGGTTTTCTGTCAGGACTTGTGACCCTGCAGGGGACCCGCGGTGGAGCAGTCTGTGCCTGAAGGACTGCACCCTGTGGAAGGGACGCACACTGGAGCAGCTCGTGAAGAACTGCAGCCCGTGGGAAGGACCCATGTTGAAGAAGTTCGTGGAGGACTGTCTCCCATGGGAGGGGACGCCACCCTGGAGCAGGGGAAGAGTGTGCGGAGGAAAGGAGCGGCAGAGACAACGTGTGATGAACTGACCCCAACCCCCATTCCCCATCCCCCTGCACTGCTGGGGGGGCTAGGTAGAGAATTCGGGTGTGACGCTGTGCCCAGGAAGAAGGGGGGGTGGCGAGAAGGTTTTTAAGATTCGGTTTTATTTCTCGTTACCCTACTCTGATTTGATTGGCAATAAATTATGTTAATTTTCCCCAAGGTGAGTCTGTTTTGCCCGTGACAGTAATTGGTGAGTGATCTCTCCCTGTCCTTACCTCAACCCACAAGCCTTTTGTTATATTTTCTCTCCCCTGTCCAGCTGAGTGGGGGGGAGTGATAGAGCATCTGCGTGGTGCTTAGTTGCTGGCTGGGGTTAAACCACAATATACACTAAACCTGAATACTCTTCATGTGTTAAATTTGAATGTCTTGGCAGGATCAAAATACTAAGGCACTCCACTGGGCCCAAGTGTCGGTAACCATGTGCGTTATCCAGATTCCGGGCACTTAGGGAACTTCAGTGATGAGAACCTAAATACCAGCTGTGTTTGGGTGCAAGGAAGATTCACAGGCATGTTCAGGTCTCCCTCTTAGTGGGACTTAACTGCTTAAATTTTGGTCCAGGTTTTGGTGCCTGTGTTCTTCTGGCTAGCCATTCTGAAGCCAATGCTTCCTGTTAAATATAATTGAAGAATTTAGGTACACTAAAGAGTGGATTTCATGACAGTTGGTGTCTCTAATAGAAGCTGGACAAATGAAAATGACAAGGCATAGTGATGCCATAACATGCCTTGACTTGTCTGGTAGCTAGCTAAAAAAACCAACTAAGTACAATATTGTTTAGCGAGTAGTTAACATGATGAGCCAGCAGCCTTGTTCTTTTCTTTCAAAATACTTGGTACACTTTGTACTTCTGAGGAGTTGGTTGGTAACTGCACAGTTCATGAAGGCTGTTGAAATGAAGTGGATGTAAAACCCCTTAACCTTAAATAAAACGGAAGTAGCAATATTTCAGTCTAGACTTGGGCTGACAACTTATGTTTTGAAATAATGCCAGGAGTCCTACAAGAGACATTTGACCACAGAATTGTTAGAGAAGATATTTCTTTTGCAAGTTGACAGAAGAAATTTTTGGATAAGAGAAGAATTGAAATAATTTAGTAAATTGAATCTGCTTTAAAAAAATGAATAAATTGGTTCTCAAATTGTTCTTTAACTTTACTAGTTTATGTTGTTTTCAAATCTAAGCAAGGTGAATTAAGCCTTGTAAGCTTCAACTTACTAGGTTAAGTTTCTTCAAACAAGGGGTTTGTGCTTAGGTTTGGGGATTTGTTTGTGGGTTTTTAACTTAATCAGGAATCCTCAGATAATCATTAATTATCATTTAAGTGCTATTACAGTATGAGCAATGTGATCAATGTGGCATGTGACTGAGTCGTTACAAGGTGACCACACTGGCTTTGAAGGTTAATTTGTTCTAAGTTCCCTGTGTAGGTTCCCATAATGACTTCATCTGAGGTCTGGTGATCAGTTCTGTTCCATAGGTAAGAAAGCCTGGCAACTTGCAAAAGCACTAACCAGAAATCCTTTTTCCACAGGTGTGATGTATTTTCTTACCCAGAGGGAGACATGTGGGTTGCAAACACGTCTGTCAGCCTTCCTTCGGGAAGGCTGGGAAATGCTTTTACCACTACTACATGTTTTAAGAAAGAATGCGGTTGATGTGAAGCTTTATTTTACTTGTATCTGTTTGGGAAAGCTAGCACCTCTGCCTAGAAATATCAGGGAAGCAACACATAGCAGCTTTGCTTAGTGAAAATATTTATACAAAATATTTCTAAAAACACATGCTCTGCTACTCAAAAACAATATAAAATGTAGTCATGTTATAACAGTGAAAATAGATTTACTCAGCCCTTACAGCTTTCTGTGTTATAACATGGTCAATAATACAACATGCCCTTTAGGATTAAGATGTGACCTGCATCAATCACAAATTCTTATTTTATTGAGCAAAATATTTGAACTACCTATTATGACTATGAAATTTGACTTACTTTAAAGGTAAACAGAAAGATTTTATACAGGAACATGAAAGAATTAATGCTTTAAAGGAAAACAGTATGTGAAAGTGAAGATAGAGGCTTTGCAGCTGTAAAGGAATTTAGCTGTGACTTGACAGTAATCAAGTTCCTATTAATCTGAAGGGGTATAGGTTGTTGCCAATCAGTTACTCGCTAGCACTTTGGAGATCAGAGTTGTGTTACGACACAGATGAACTGCTCAGAAAGCTGTCTGGTAATTCCTACGAGCAAACAGAGAAATTGAATAGAGTGAAGCTGTGCGCTTCCAGAGGATACTAGAGATACTCCAAAGTGGTCTACAGGAAGAAACACTAGTACTTGGTGAACCTCTTGCCTCTATTCCCTTCAGGAAGCCATCTTCATCCAGCCGGTGGTTGGCAACAGTCTGTTAGACGCTGGCTGCAGAGGCCCCTCTGCAAAGCCCCAGAGGCAGGCTGGGAGTGAGTTTGTGTGGCTCTGGAAACCCACGCAATGATCTGGTTTCAGCTGCATTTCAACAGCGTGTTCGTGCACCAGCAACCCCAAAGCTAAATTAGAAACAAAGGTGGGGCATTGTAATGAGGGTTGAACAAGTGTACTTCTGGGGAGAAGGTGACATTCAAAAAGATCAGTCGTAGGGGCTGATGTGTGGAGTTGTCTGCCCCTTGTCCTTTAGATTAAGACTGCCTCTGTGCATGAGATGGGATATTCACGGGTATGTTGGTGGAATGGGACTTTCTGCTTGCCTTCTGGCTTCACCCCTGAAGGTGACCATGGGATTGTAAAACGTGTGGTGTTTATTTACTGTGGGACTGTGTTATCCTGGCTGAGGCACAGGGCTAGACTTGAAAATCCAACAGCATTTTGGAAGGTTTGTGAAGATTGCAATATCTTACGTAGCCAGTGTCTTTACTAGCTTGTTCTAACCCATTTCTTAACCTGTGATATCTGGAAGTCCAGTCAAGATCAGCTAGTGATTCTGTATATATAATCTGGTTATGAAATCTGTGAAAGCAGACTCTGCTGATAGACCTGGGGCACTATAATCCAGTGAATTAATTGTGGAAGTGAAACTTACGAAGGATGTTGAGCGTGGACCTGTATTTACCCTCTATGACTTGCTTGAAGTAATTGCCTTGCAGTGATACCGTGGTTTTCTTTATACCTCTGGTGGTACAGCTTAATATCAGAGCTACCAGAGTCAGCAGGAAGGTACGGAATAAGCAGTCTTCTGATGAGCGTAAAGGGGAAGCTGAGGTACGCAACCTGCCTTACTGAGGTCCCCAAAAGGAAAAGTCACAATGGCTTGCTCTCTGAGGTGAGCCCATGTAGTATCTCACCCTAGGCATTAAGGGTGAGGTGCGTAACGTGAAGGGCACACTAAAATCCCATAGACCAGAGGTACAGCTGCTTCTGGAACAAAGCTTTGAGTGCGTTACATCCAGTCTCTCCTCACTCACCTACTTAAGCAAGGGCTGCCGAGTCACTCAGGGTAACAGTACTTCAGCATCTAAAGAAGCACACACCACTTTGGAAAGATCTACCATTTTTGCTAATTAATTTCCAATTTTAAGAAAAATAAAATGTGTGTTTTTTTAACCTGTTAGCTTCTCTGGACGTCAGTTTCAAGATTTGCAAGCACTAGGTATGTTATCTGTGAAAGACAGGTAACATTTTATTTCATGCTGTTATAAGGCCTATGATAGAAGAAATGTCACTACAACTAACCTGTGGCAAAGACAGAAAGATAGTACTCAGCAGTGCTAGAGAAGAGCTATATGCGATCTCATGCAGTTAACCATTCACAAATGTGACATCTTAGAGAGGCACAAAAACACATGTACATCAAACCTGTAATTTCATGTGGTCTAAACTTTCAGCATATGAAATTGCACAAAACAGAATGATTGCAGATAAGAAGAAGCTGGAGATGAAGAGTCTCTTCCAATTTTACACAAATACAGTTATGTTTCTTTGTTAAATATCTCAAAAAAAAGTAAACCTTGGGAATTAAATCTTTCTTTTGGATCTAAAAGGAACATGTATAATCAATGCTGCAGTTTGTAGATGACTAGTAAGTTTCACAGAGACTGTGTATCAGCCAACAGGTGTAAGAGCAAGCTGTGACAGCCATAAAACATACCGATACCTGTGTGACACTGTCACAGTCTGGTTTAGATTGCAGAGTGGGCATCACAGTGCTGCAAGTTGGCATTGCTGAAAATGCATGCTCTGGGTACTTCTGTTGCATTTGTGATGGCTTGATGAATGCTTTAAGCCTCAGCAGGCACTTCACTGTTTCACAGGGTGGGTGATCTACATGAAAAGTAGACCAGATAACCATATGTTTGGTGCAGTCTTCCAGCCTCTTCCTCAGCAAAGGGTCTGGCTCTGCCAGCTCACCTGACTGTGTGATGGTTAGCCCAGTGGCAAACCACGCTGAGTGCATAAAGGTGCTGGGGTTTGCTGTGGCTGCTGCCACCAGTGCCCATGGCTGGACAAGTAGCCACGGTGAGTCTGCCTGCTCCGGGTGGCATGGCTGTGCTCCAGTTAACAGCCGCCTGGCAACTGCAGCAAACATCCTTCGAAACACGTGGAAACAAGTTCCATGTGATGTGTAAGTCCCTTAGCTCAGTAATTGGAAATGAAGAGAAATGCCAGCACTGTGTCACCATCCAGGTTTCTGTTCATCATCACAAAGTGCTGCAGAGGTACAGACCTTAGCCTGAAAACCTCTTTCTGTTTTTTTCAGTCAGAAGCAAAGAATGAGAGAATATGCATGTGTATCCATTTGTAAGATGTTTCTGACTAGCCTCTGTATAAAAATGAAATGTACTTAATCTTTAGGAATTCTGTTTTCATGTCTCTACAACAACAACAAAAAAGATTATTAAAATGACCTCTCTTCCTTCCAGTCTATAATTCTTATATTTAATGGCACTTTGTTTCAATAATTGCTTTCATGCAGAAAATATTACAACACAAATAATACCCAAAACAATACTCTCATTATTGTCTAGGCAGCTCAGTGAAAGCTCCAAGAACTCATTAAAATACACTTTTCATGCAATTTGCATTACAATAATGCAGATTAAGTCTCTTGGAAAGTAGACATGATAAAGAAGTCAAATACATTTCCAGAAATTTGCCCAGACTGTTTAGCTATTGTTATATGTTAATCCCATTATTTTTCATAATCAGAACTTTAAATCGTGAACAGATTTTTTTTTCTCCCTACAGAAAGGCAACATAAATTAGGGTGTACTTTCTGATATTTTTTTTTTAACATCAATAAAATGCAAAATATAGGGGATGATATGACCATCTTTGCTGTCTCTAAGACATTTCTAGGTAATAATGCTGCTTTTATAAACAGGAAAAACAGTTTGCCACAGTGGACAGTTGTCTCAGTATATTTCCTTAAACTGAAAGGAGATTGGTTGTTTTTTAAGAATAATTGCAGTTTATGTTTCCTATTCACTTCACTTCAGAATCTCTTCTTCTGTTGACAATTATCATCTCTCCTGCCAGACTGTTGACAGAGCTGAGAAAAGGGTCATCTTCAGTTTATTCCTCTCTCTCAAATGCAAAAATTTAGATATGCATATGTACCCTCCTCACTTCTTACCTCTCTTCTTTCTGCCTGTGTAGCTAAAACATTTGCTGGAAGTAGTTTTAAGGGCAGTAGTGACTTTTCCTTGTAGGAAAGCTGTGGTAACGTCAGAGTACAAATAAAAACATCGGTGCTAAATGTAATACACTGTTTTGAAGAACAGAATATATTTTCAAAGAGCTGAATGCTTTGAGGAATTTAGAAACTGAATAGTAGGACAGCTACCAGTAATTATTTCAAAATAAGCTTTGAATTTTGTATTTTCAGGGAGGGGCAGGAGGTGGAAATCTAATGTTTTACTGGTAGCATGAGAAAATTCATGTTTGATTTTCTAGATGTCCCGTTACATTAGTATGTTTTGAGTATACTTCCTTCACATTCACTGTTACTCTCTTAAATGTGCATACAGAGAGTAGGTGGGTTTTGCTTCATTTAAATTTAGATCCAGCCAACCATGCTTCTTGGGTTTTTCAAACCTTTTTTGTTTGTTTGTTTGAAAATAAGACTCTTTTTATTGTATTCTTTTCAGGGGGAGGAGGGGTAGTTACTAACTATTTTGGGTATTGAATTTAAGTAATTTTCATCTTCTTTTTTGATATTGACAACCTTTAAAGCGTCTGGATCCTTTTCAAGGCTGGTTTGAGAATAGCTATGCTAAAAGGAACCTGTTGGTTCAAGCGAGCATGTCAGTAACTCTGCTTCTGCTCTCCAAGTGTTGCAGGTGGAGAGCTCTTTGACTTCTTAGCTGAGAAAGAATCTCTCACGGAGGAGGAAGCCACTGAATTTCTCAAGCAGATACTTAATGGTGTTCAGTATCTCCACTCTCTGCAAATTGCCCACTTTGATCTTAAGGTGTGTTGAGCGCATAAAAACTTCGGCAACTGTAAGCAACATCCATTAAAGTCCTTTGTTAACACCAGCCACAGCAGATCTTGGCCGTAGTTTTGTTTTGCTAGCTTATGTAGACAGGGGAAAGCTCAGCCATTGGAAAGAAATTACTGAACCGTAAATAGGTCCCATCTGTTTTTAATGTAAGATTCTTCACGAAAAATGGCAACTTCCAATGAAATTAAACCATTCTGAGGAAGCAATCTTGAAATAAAAATTATGATTATGATTTTACGGAATGTGAATGGGATCTGGATGAAACATTCTGAACAGGATGTCTTTTCTCCAACTTTTTTTTTTTTTTGCTGTTGTATACATTTTATGTTCAAATGAACATTATTTATAGGTACTAAATTGAAACAGTTCAGAGTTAAGTACAAAGATTCTTGTGGAGCAGACAGGGCAGATAATTTCATCTTTTTTTTTTTGTTTATTTTTAGAAAAACTGTTTATTGCATCCTTTTGGTAATGAAAAGAGAGCTTTTGTATCTAAACTCAGTTATTGCTTTTTTAACGTTTCAATTTCAGAATGTTTTCCTCTGTAAGATTTTTTTCAGAGGTAGGCAGCTGAACATTCCCTGAAGTCTGCTGAAGTTGGCAGCTATGTCTGTAATAGGAAAAGGAGGCATAATTGTTACATTGCAATGCAGTTTTGAAAGGGGTGCTGTGTTCTGGGGATGAGATAGGGAAGGGAATGGTTTTCAGGGTAAGCACACCTTTTCCAGTCTCATCCTCATTACCTACAGTAATATATTTGGTCTTTTTATGACAGTCAGCAGGAAAAAAGAATTGTGAATCCAGTAAGAAATGAATTTCTTACATATGAAATGTAAATTTTTGCCAACGTGCTTGTACTAAAACAAAAGCACCCTTACACCGCATACCAAGAATATGTGAATTAAAGTATGCAGCAAGAATTAAACTATGCAGAACAATAAAAGTATGCAATACAAATGTAGGAAGGGAAGGAAGACAATTACATTTGCACGTATCAATGCGAGCAGGATGGATGTAGCTCCAGGAATTCTTCAGAGCACACCAGCTTATGGACGTGACAGGATATGGAGACTAAGTAGCTGGTTCTGTATGCTAGTTAAAGTAATGGAGTGTAGAAGCAGGCTCCTTCGATGATAATCTTGACATTTTATCTTCTAACTTTGTTCTGGTTTTGTGAATCTTTTATTTCAAAATAAACCAAAGTCTATATTTTAAAATAGAGCTAGAAAAGCCGTGAGAACCTGCTATTTATCCTTTTTTGTAAGTATGTTGAGCCTTAAAATCTGGGAGCTGGACCACTCCAGAAGTTTCTCTTGGAGATCCAAAGGCAGCAAGATATACCTCCCTGAATGCTTGTGCAGTGTGAAAGAAACCTCTTTCAGGGAGTAATGTTAACCAAGCGCAAACACTAGTTTATAGGGCTTTGTTTCTTGAAAGCTCCCAGCATTGTTCAAATGGCCATAGCACAGGGGCTGTGATCTTTACTGAAGACAGTGTGTTTCACTTAGGGTCAGTCCACCCGAAAACTGCAGCTGTTGTATCTACAAGAGGTAAAATCTTGGCCCTGTGGAAATCATAGCCCCCTGTCATCAACATGAAATCCTGATTTACTGTAGTTAATTTTTAGCATATGTTAGATTGTAATAGGAAAAGACGGGATTTTTCTGCTGAAGACACAGTTCAAGAGGCTGAAGAAGGTAGAGAGAAGCATTCAGTGCTGAAGAATGCTGATATGTGTCAAGACATTTTGTACCCATGTATAATCTCTTTTCTCTCCCCTTTCTTCCTTCGCAAAGCCTGAAAACATAATGTTGTTGGACAGGAATGTACCAAAGCCTCGAATCAAGATTATTGACTTTGGTTTAGCGCACAAAATTGACTTCGGAAATGAATTCAAAAATATCTTTGGAACACCAGAGTTTGTTGGTAAGAAAACTGTTGTTTATTCAAACTATTCTTTCTCATTCTGTGAAACAGTGTATGTGGCTTAGCTTGGTTTGGATGAGTTACAGATTATGTAATTTGTGTATAATTCATAACATTTTGAAATTTAAATAAGCAATTCAGTTTCATCTTAGACTTGCATTAAGGTGTTTTTATCTAACAGCTTCTTAACTTACTATCTCTGACATGTATAGGCTCAGAGTGACATAGATCTGTTCTTTGACTAGGTACTGATCTCCCTGCTTTCTCCTTTAGCTCCCGAAATAGTAAATTATGAGCCTCTTGGTCTTGAAGCAGATATGTGGTAAGTTATTGGATCTTACTTGAAGTAAATCTCTCATGATTATTCTTATGTTCTAACCATTTTTTTTCTCTCCTCTCTCTCCCTCCATCTGTTTCTCTCCCCTCTCTCTCATCCTTTCCCCTGCCCCCCCTCCCCTCCTTCACTCCAGGAGTATTGGTGTAATAACTTATATTCTGTAAGTACCAAAATCTATGGGTGGTTCTTGCAAATGCTGGTTTTTTAATTCTGATTCTGTCCTCTGGGGTTTTGGTGGTGTTTATACAAGTCAAACCATTCTGATTGCACAACATGATTGAGGTTGAATGATCATAAGAGCAATAGTATAATTATTGAAAGAATGTCCATTAGTCAGCACTGAGCATGGGAAGCTGTCTTCAAATCTGTAGGTGATTTTCCACAGCAGCTTTATCTTAATCAATATTCTCTGAAATTACAGCAAAGGATTTTGCTCTGCTAAATCACATCTTCCTGAAAGTACATTTGCAATCTTAAAGCAGAAGAGAAAAATGTTCACTTTCTGCTGATATTTGATCTCAGAGGGTTGAAACATCAATGTTACAACATGTTAGGAGAGGAATGTTCTGTCTTTCTTGCAGTCTAAGTGGTGCATCACCATTTCTTGGAGAAACCAAACAGGAAACATTAGCAAATGTGTCTGCTGTGAATTATGAATTTGAAGAAGAGTTCTTCAGTAATACCAGTGCCCTAGCTAAAGATTTTATACGAAGACTTCTAGTGAAGGATCCAAAGTGAGTTGTTTCTCATGCGTACGCACTGTTGCAGCCTATGTCTAGTATTTCAAATTACATGATGTTTTGCGATGTTAGTTTAATAAACATATAGTAGTATGTATTGTTTACTTTCTGAAACAGTTCTCTTTTATTCTGTTAAAGGAAGAGAATGACTATTCAAGATAGTTTGCTGCATCCTTGGATCAAGGTTAGCATGTAATTCATTCTCTGTTGCCTGTTTTTAATCATTCTTCATTTCATACTTTGCCTTCACTTTTCAAGTTCCTTAACAAGGAAAATTGGCATAAGCATTTATTATAACTTACTGTTTTGGAAAGCTGTCTCTATGAAAAATAATACATCCAGAATGTAGACTTCATTAACATACCCTCTATGTAAGTTAGCAATGGGGAAGTAGGCCACTATTGAGATTAAAATCATGCTCAGGCAGAGAAACTAATCTTCAGGGAGCATTGCACAAACAAAGAAATACATTCTCTGAATCCAGTCCAGTTTCCTGTCACATTTTTCATATTCCAATCTCCTTATGTCAATTGGGCAAAAAAGGGTAATCTCTCTTCTGTCCTTCCTCTTTAGACTGAGGAAAGCAGTTAATGTGGGGTGGTGGTCCACTTCTTTCAGTGTTCCACAGTGTTTCGTTTGGATCAACCTGTTGTGGTGCTACTAGCTTGAGAGGGAGAAAATGGGACCTGTCATTCTTCTTAATGTGTGTAGTAATACCTGCCACTTAATTTTTTAAATTCCGTATTGCATTCTGATTGTAAGTAGTAAACCTCTTCAGTGCCATTGATTTCCCAGGTTTTGGGGATGCATAGTGGGTATTAGACCCCATTCCACTTCCCAGAGGACCAATTAGCAGAATATCCATGCCACAGCTGCTCCAGTTCATAGTTCCGCATCCTAGGGCAGACATTTCTACACCAATACACCAAACTACAAATTTGACTTTGTTTTGCTGACTTTTTGGTGGGGTAATCTTAAGCAGTTGAAACATGTTGAACAAGTTGAAATGATTTTTTTAAACCACTGAAGCAAGCACTGTCCAAGTTTGTCTCTCAGGGACCAAGGTCTTCACTCCTGCAGCAAGGCATGTTGTTTTGTATCCTGTTATGTTCCTTTATATCTTAACTTTCCAGGCATTCTCTCCCCACCCCACTGGTCATACCCTCTTTTCCCCCTTCCCATCACTACTTTTACCTGCATTTCTCCATAATAATGACTTAAAAGTATGGGATCATATAATGCAAAATTTGGTATACTGCACTGGTAACTGGTGCTTAGTATTAGCCTATGAGAAGGTTCAAAGTGTGCAGCCTTAGAGCTTGCTGCGCAGATAGTTGGGATGTGATTTTTCTGGGGTCCCAGCAGCATCCAGCTTATTACACTGAGACTGGAACAAAGTTTGACTGCATTTAAAATCAGCCAGGAAACCTTCCCAGAAGACAAGATGTATCTAGGAGATGATATCTGATGCCTCTGTCACAGAGGGAGGTGAAGGATAAAGCTGAATGGTCTGTTGGCTTTTTTGTTTAAAATGAAAAAGCAGATTTTAGTATTGCATGAAATATTCTTGGGTCTGGATTTCCTTCAGGGCATTTTCTCAAGAAATTTTACAACAACTTTATTTTTCTTTTGTGAATAGCCTAAAGACACCCAGCAAGCACTTAGTAGAAAAGCATCTGCAGTGAATATGGAGAAATTCAAAAAGTTTGCAGCACGACGAAAATGGAAAGTGAGTCATTCAATAAGTCTTCAAAACGTTGGTGACATACAAATACAGTAACATTACCTGCTCCAGGGAAACATCAGTGTCATTAGGAGTGGAGAAGGAAGAAGAAACCTACTCCTCTGTCAGTTGGAATAAATTAGGTGCTTGAGTATGGTGGTATGGGAGATGACTTCTTTGTTAATGATCTGCATAAAAATGCTTGTGTGTGGATTGTTTTATGCATCTAGCTGTATGCTGTCATAACCTGTCTTGGTACTTTTTTCAGAGAAAAGGCACTTCAAAGTATAGGTACATGTTTTGTGACAGTAAACCCAGTAAATCAAACATCCCTTAAGCAGGCCTCACAGAACTAATTATTCCAGTAGTTACACCAACACTTAACAGAGGAAGGAAAAACTAGTCTCTTTTGCAAAGGATTTTTGGTCTAAGATTGCCAACCTGTTTAGAAGGTTGGCATCACTTAATCTTTCCAGAAGTGGGGCAAGGTATTAGCTGAAAGCATTAATGTGTGCAAGGAGCAGTTCATCAATACAGTTATCCCTCCTCCTTCAGCATGTGCATTGGGAAGTTCACACTGATATTAGGAAACAAGTTTTATTCATTGTCACAGAGGCCAAGAAATAGGATGATTTTGCTAAGATAGGGACCAAAGGCACAAAATATTCAGCTGTGCAGTACATTTTTTTTTGCCACAGTTTAGTGTCTGTGATAGGTGAACTTCTATGGTATTTATAAAATTTAAGTACTAGTCTGCTGCCTTAGAGTGAAATGGTGGGTCTAGGAATATCATAAACTGTTCTGTAATATGACGTTTAAAGGAGTGACGTCAGCTAATTTGCACTCAGTTTAGGTTTTCTGTGTATACATACTTTAAAATATGTACATTTAAATGTTTTCAATGTGAACAAGAGGATGTAACACAGATCTGTTTTGCTTTGTATTTGAACAGCTTGGTGAAATAATAGCAATCCAAAAAAATCCCGTAGCTTTTCTTAGTGCATATGAATAGCCTATTTGGATTATAAATGTCAAAAGAAATTGAAGGTTCCAGTATGGTATAAAAAGGAGATGGGGAGTGTTGAAGTCAAACTCCAGTTTGTTTTGTTAATACAACAGTATTCCTTTAAAATCTCTGCAGTAGCATCTTATCACAAGTGTTCTGTTTTGATTTTTTTTTTACATATAGCTTTTTTCTTCTTATTTTTAAAAAGCAATCAGTGCGCTTAATATCCTTGTGCCAAAGATTATCAAGATCTTTCTTGTCCAGAAGTAACATGAGTGTCGCTAGGAGTGATGATACTCTGGTAAGTGTGTACTTAGATGTTTAGAATGCTTTATTACATCTGAAATTATTCTAACAGAAGCATTTGGCTATTTAAAATGTGCATAATTAATTAATCTCATATGTAGGAAGAAATAGATTTTAAGGCTACAGAGGTCAGTTATCCATGGTCTGATCTGCTGCGTGACACAAACATTGAAATTTAATTTATTAATTACCATGGTGGGGCTGATAGCTAGTGCCAGAAATTCATCTATCTTGGTTTTGAAGTTTGATTCAGGGGGATTTTTTGTACTGTAGCAGTTGCAATGTGAAAAAGTTGCATCTGAGTTTTTCATGGCACTGTGTAGAGTAAAATAATATTGCATTTTTTTTAACAGAATATTCAAAAACATTGAGACCCTCTTAGATCCAGTGAATGCTAGACAGTGGTATCACAACAAGCAGTTATTTAAGGAGGAAATTTTAAAGTTGGCCAGTATTCAGTTTGTGGTATTATATATGTGTACTGGAGCTAAGTATTCAGGAGCAATTGCTGTATGCTTTGTAATTACAAATGCTTGTAAATCCAAAAGCATTCTTACTTAGCTTACTCTCCAGGTTTTAATACATGCTTCACAAATTCCCTGTTATCAGCAAAGTGTGTACGTTAATATGTTTAGAGGTGGGTAACCTCATCTTTTCTGTGCATTAATGGGATCAAACTTCAAAAATTCTGCAAAGCCCTTTTTATCCATATTACTTTCCCTGTGTCCCTCCTGTGCAACTCCGTACTCTTGTTTCCACTTTTCTTCCACTTATCTTTCTGCTTCCATGCTCCTTGTTCTCTCGGTCTTGCCCTCCTTTCCCTGCCTCCCCCACCTCAGCTGTCAGTGTGCCTTTTAACACTGGATCAGCATTTCACACCTGTGTTGTAGCAGAAAGGATTGTAGCCTTATGTTAGTGTTCCAAAATATCTGAAACCTCAAGAGAGAGGAGGCAAGAGTGATCCAAATATTGGCCTCAGTGAATTTCAGTTCTTGTGACATTTTAGTGCATGGGGAAAAAATAAAGTTACACCTGCAGAGGTATCTAGGTTTATTACTTATGTTTTAGATTTTTAACTGGTCGATGTGAATAGGTGAAAGCTTGGTCCAAAGTACCTCTCCTGTGTCATATTCCTGGATGGTGCAAAACGTGATACTCCAGTTTGTATTTGTGTACCTCTTGGGTTTTTTCATGTTCACATGTATGCATGGAATTAGTTTCATTGCATGCAAGTATTGCATCTATTGAAAGTCCTAGGAGGAAAAGGAAAATACACCTAATAAAAGAAACCTGTTTGGAATCTCAATGAGTAATGGGTTCATGTGTGAAGAAGAAGGAAGCATATTGTACTAGAAAAAGTGTGGGTGTTTTTGGTGTGGGTTTTCAAATAACATGCATGCATGTTAGCCATATGCTTCATGAAGGATTACAACTTGCAGCTGAAGCACTCTAAAAGACTTTGAAAATATTACTTTTTAAATTTTTTTAGATGTCTTGGCAGCTGTTGAGGTAGGGATTTTTTCCTTGAAGCTAACAATTTTTCTTCTTACTTAATTACAAGGATGAGGAAGATTCTTTTGTGATGAAAGCTATTATTCATGCCATCAATGATGACAATGTTCCTGGATTACAGCACCTTCTGGGATCTCTGACAAATTATGATGTCAATCAACCCAACAAGGTAGTGCGGGTCTGTGTTGCGGTGCATGGGGGACTAGCTATCACCCTGTTGAATAGAGCAACGTGGTTGTAAAATAGAAATTTAACACCTGAAATGAAAAGAGAAAGACAAGTGGATGGGAAATAATTCTGTCTTTCTTTAGGAGAAATTTTAATGTGTTCTGTGTTCAGTCTTCCCAAACTACCTGAAAATGGAGCCGAAAATGTTTTTTTTTTTGCCTAGGTCTTTGAGAAAGTTTTAATCAAATCTATTGTCAAGAGCTGTGGTTTATGAGATATCAGCCTTTGCTTTTGTTTGCAGTTGTTGTTTCTTGTGGCAGATTAGGATGGCAGAATACGTAGGAATAACCAGGCTGCCAAAACTGACTTTGCAAAGCACTGTTAGAAACAAAAGTCTTATACTGCAGAGACTGGTTATGTGAACATAATGTTGGATGGTGTCATTCATTTTCAGAAATGAAATTACTTGCCAACTACAGTATTTCAGTGTGCTGCTGCTGTACTAATGGGAGTGTTGGAACTGAGACAAAGAGACCAGAGTTCTGTTGCTGGCTCTGCTGTTTAGCCTTGGATCTCTGCTCTAATTTTCACTTTTTTGAATGCTTATACTGACCTTCATTCTAAAGTACTTTGAGAAATATGCATGAAGAGCACTATAAAGTAAAGTGTCAGTTACTTTACTGTGATTGGGGCCTTGAACATTTCAAGAAGTCACTGTATTTTTTGTTTTAATGGTGCAGTCCCATTTAACTTTCCCATACATTGCTGGTGGCTTATGTCTTTGAGGTGGTGTGGCAAACACCTTAGGTAATCTAGTTTAAAATGTAGATATTAAAGAATTTGCAAGGGGGAGCATCCTTGCCAGACTCGGCTAATGAGAGCTTAACACTGATATTCCTAATTTGAAAAGCATGCCTTTAATGTGTGGTGTATCATTTAGTAAATGTGAATTCATCCAAAAAAAATAGAAGATTGCTGTGCAATAAATTTCTTTGGACAAAGGGACAAATTATTTTCTATACAGTATTCCCTGAAGACTTAATTTGAAACTGGAAATCCAGAGATACCGTTCAATGCCTGCCTTCTATTCCACTCTCTTAATCTTTCAAAAATTAAATATATCGTTCTTGCTGTGTTTTGTTGTTAGCATGGAACACCTCCACTACTGATTGCTGCTGGCTGTGGAAACATTCAGATGCTGCAGTTGCTTTTAAAGCGTGGATCCCGTATTGATGTTCAAGATAAGGTCAGGGTTCTGCTTTCTCATCGTTCTGTTTAAGTTTTTCAGTCCAGTTGGCAGAGGACAAGCAGTTCAGACCAAGTTGTATTGGAAAGGAGAAAATCTGGACTGTAGAGTCTGGTTCTGTCTTCCACAACAAAAAGATAAAAGCAAATCTGTAATAATGTCATTTGTTACTAGTGCATATCCTCTGATTTTGATCACTTTATTAGCTGAAATAATTTGAATTATACTAGTCTTAAAATGTAGTTCATGCTTACAAAATTGCCTCAATTAGTTCAAATTAGTGATTGCCCTAAAACACAGTGGTGAACTTTATTTTAATATGGCATGATAAATGCACATTTTAGCGATGGGGAATATCACAGCTAAAACTTGTATGCAATGGAGGGTGTGCTTTGCAACAAGGTTTTTTCAAAATGTGTTGTAACAATCTGGGGTTCATTAAAAGCAAACCTGAAGCATTGTCTGCTTCTTTATCTAAGGGATGGTAAAGTAAGCAGCAGAAAGGTTTTTATCTCATGACTGTTCTTTCCAAAAAACTCCCTTAGAAGGAGGAAGAGGATTATCCTTACAAATAGTGAGTGATCCTGTTAATCATCCTTGCATAGAGGGGTTTTTGTTGTCATTGGTATGTGGGGTTGTTGAACCAATTCTAAGTTGTTTTATTTTAAAGTAAATGTGTTCATATAAGCTTGAATAGCTGTTCAATGTATCTGTGTACAACTAAGTGCATGTATACCTCAGGTGAAAATCTAGAATTAGGATTTTAAATTGATCAATAACATCTGTAATCAAATATTTTTGACAGGCTGGATCTAATGCAATCTATTGGGCTTCTCGACATGGTCATGTAGAAACACTGAAATTTCTCAATGATAATAAATGTCCTTTGGATGTTAAGGATAAGGTAAGAAAAAAATTCTTCTCCTTTTTCATGCAGACAACCTTTTTTTTGTAACTTTATCCTAGCAGAGAGAGAGGTCTTTCCATTGGAAAGACTTTCAGCTGTGCCATAATTCCAAGAATGTGACAGGCTTTTTTAGTGTGGTTTTATAACCTGACATATAGGGCTGTGATAACACAGTTTTAAAGTAGCTGGATGTACTGATTATTTTCCTGACAAATGTTAACGAAGCATGCATATTAAATGTGGTGAGTACATGGTGGGTAGGTGGGGAAGTACAAACCTAAATTAATTTTTGCTTGAAGACTAGATTTCTCATTGGAACTCGGGGTAAAATCGTGATTCTGTTTTTCATTCCTCTTGATTTAAAATCACTTTTGTCTGACAAGTAAATTTGACTGTTACTAAGTTGAGCATAATGAAGTCTAACAGTTTGTAGCTGATGAGCACTTACCTTGTCTCCAGCAGTTTTACTTGAGCACATTTGCCCTAGAAAGTAGTTGCTGTTAAAATCTTACATGGTAGTGATGTTTTCATACTAGCCAAAGCTCCAGTACAGAGGCAATTATACTTGTGAAACACAGTTTGCTTTGTTGAGGGAACTAGCGCAAGACAAGGCACATTAGCAAAATTAGTGTTCAACTCCTGATGGGGCTACTAGGAAAGACGTTACTGTCTTAATAAGAATACCATTTCTTTTCCATATGACTTCAACAAAAGGTTGCAAATAATTACATGTAATGACCAAAATACACCAGGATATACCAAGGTGTTAGGCCAGTTCATTACATTTGTGTATACAGGGTGAAGGGGAGGCGTATGGAAATACTATGATTAGAAATAGGATGTCTGTTTCAACACCAGTTGCACACGCAGCTGCCTCCTCATATTGCTCAGAAAACCTATTGTGGCTGTGACCTGGAACAAATTAAGTAGGAAAATAAGTTCTGAAAAAGCAAGGCCTTTGAAGAAATAACCTGTCAGGTGGTGCTGTATCTGTCACGTACAACTGCAGTTTGTAAGCGGGAGATCTCTTCTGACCACAGCTGTGCCATTGGGTTACAGGGAGGGAGGAGTACCCCATACAGCATACAGGCATTCAGGCTGTACGTGGAGGTGTATACCTAGGAGTGACATATGAAATTACACTGGCATGTTCTTCTGTAATTGCAGTCTGGGGAGACCGCTCTCCATGTTGCAGCTCGGTATGGGCATGTGGATGTGGTTCAGTTTCTCTGTCGCATTGGATCCAATCCAAACTTTCAAGACAAGGTGAGTCATGGACACTGTCTGTTTTTCTTCAAAGAATAAGGCTTTAGTACAAGTGGTCAAAACTCTTAGTCTTGCCTTGCAGCCTCTGGCATGTTAGAATTTGAAAAAAATAACAAAATTATTAAGGTTTCAATACCTCTTAGTGAAGACTGCAAAAAACAGTGTGCATGAACCAACTACTGTTAAAAAACACAGGTTTTCTTGAAAATGAAAGCTTAAAGCTGGAGAAACCGAACATCACAAAGGTATGGGTGGTAGTGTGCGCTCTGTGAGTTCACCTAAAGCTTTTTATTAGTTTTTGCCTTGACTTCAGCTTGGTTTTCAGCCATCATGGGACTTCTCTGAAGTGTCAAGCACTCATTTTTGAAAATGAGAGAAGGGCTTAGGAGGGCTTCACTGGAGCTCTGAATTCTTGTGAGAAAACAGGAAAGAAAAGGCTTAATAGAAAAAAAACATCCATTTGACCCAAATTTAACTGGGGGGGAGGGGAGTTCCATAAGCCTCCCCAGGTGCTGCATCCTCTAGGACTACCTTTGTATTGTTTAAGCAGCAGCAGGCCAAGGAACCACAGGACATGCTGTTCGACTGTTTCTTCAGATTTTTACAGAAACCTTGAATACAGCCCAAGCCCTATACTATTATCAGCATTGATTGTCTCCTCATTGATACTTGCCAGGTACAGAAAGGATATCCTGTTTCTTAGAATTTGATAGAATGACTTTTTTGGTGGGTTTTAATCCTCCCTGCTTTTCAGTGGGCTACTTTCAATAGCGTGTTTTTGTAAAACATTTGAGTTTCTTAATGATGTTCCACATAACTGTTATGAAGTACGAAGAGACTGAAGGTGAATATTTTGAAGCTTCCTGGGTTCAAGCAAAAAGCAAATTAGAACTTCAGTCACAACTGAACTCAAAATGTCTACAGTTTCAAATGCTTGTTGTGATGCGCGTTTAAAGGATGCAGGTTTCTAAGGACCCAAGTCACTGCCTACACTCCTAAATCATTAGGATGTGCCTTTTGAACATAGTAAGCAGAGTGCTCTGCCTCAAACTACAAGTCTAGGGGAACCATCCCACTCCTACCAGTGTGATGCCAGTGTCAGCAATAGATACCCAGAATCTGGAGAGGGATCACAGGTCAGCAGGAGAGCACCTGGAGAGCAGCACAAGGAATTCCAGCCACTCCAGCCAGTAACTCAGCTTCAGCAGGGGCTCAACTTAAATGTCTCTATGCAAACGCACATAGCATGGCAAATAAACAAGAGGAGTTAAAGGCGTGCATACATATGCAGGGTTATGATCTTATCGGCATCATGGAGAAGTGGTGGGATGGCTGCTATGACTGGTGTGTTGGAATGGGAGGATACAGACTTTTTAGGAAAGACAGGCAGGGGAGACAAGGAGTGGGTGTTGCTCTTTGTCAATGACCAGCTGGAGTGCATGGAGCTCTGCCTGGGGATGGACAGGGAGGCAAGTGAGAGCTTATGGGTCAGGACTAAAGGGAGGGCAGGGTCAGGTGACATTATAGTGGGGGTCCGCTACAGGCCACCTCACCAGGAAGACTGAGCAGATGAGGCCCTCTATAGACAGATAGGAGCAGCCTCACATTCACAAGTCCTGGTCCTCATGGGGGACTTCAACCACCCTGATATCTGTTGGAGGGACAGCACAGCAGGGCTAAGGAATCCAGGAGATTCCTGGAATGTGTTGATGATAACTTCCTTCTCCAAGTGGTGGAGAAGCCAACAAGGAGAGGTGCTATGCTGGACTTTGTTCTCACTAAGAAGGGGCTGGTGGGGAATATGAAGCTCAAGGGCAGCCTTGGCTGGAGTAACCATGAAATGGTGGAGTTCAAGTTCCTTAGGACAGCGAGGAGGGTGCACAGCAAACTCTCTACCCTGGACTTCAGGAGAGCAGACTTTGGCTTCTTCAGAGGTCTGCTTGGTAGCATACTATGGGATACAGCCCTAGAGGGAAAAAAGGCCCAGGAAAGGGTTAATATTCAAGGATCACACCCTCCAAGTTCAGGAGCAATGCATCCCAACAAAGAGGAAGTCAGCCAAAAGTGCCCAGAGGCCTGCATAGATGAACAAGGAGCTCCTGGACAAACTCAAACACAAAAAGGAAGCCTACAGATGGTGGAAGCAAGGAGAGGTAGCCTGGGAGGAATACAGAGAAATTGTCCAAGCAGCCAGGGATCGGGTTAGGAAAGCTAAAGCCCTGATAGAATTAAATCTGGCTAGGGACATCAAGGGCAACAAGAAAAGTTTCTATAGGTACATCGGTGACAAAAGGAAGACCAGGGAAAATGTGGGTCCTCTCAGGAAGGAAATGGGAGACCTGGTTACCTGGGACATGGAGAAGGCTGAGGTACTCGACTTTTTTGCCTCAGTCTTCACCAGCAGGTGTTCCAGCCACACCACCCAAGTCACAAAAGGCAAAGGCAGGGACTGGGAGAATGAAGAACTGCCCACTGTAGGAGAAGATGAGGTTTGAGACTATCTAAGGAACCTGAAGGTACATAAGTCCATGGGACCTGACAAGATGCATCTGCGAGTCCTGAAGGAACTGGCAGATGAAGTGGCTAAGCCACTGTCCATCATATTTGAGAAGTTGTGGCAGTCTGGGGAAGTTCCCACTAACTGGAAAAGGGGAAACATAACCCCTGTTTTTAAAAAGGGAAAAAAGGAAGACCTGGGGAACTACAGGCCAGCCAGTCTCACCTCTGTGCCCAGCAAGATCATGGAGCAGATCTTCCTGGAAACTATGCTAAGGCACATGGAAACTAAAGAGGTGATTGGTGACAGCCAACATGGCTTCACTAAGGGCAAATTATGCCTGGCAAATCTGGTGGCCTTCTACGACAAGGTTACAGTGTTGGTGGACAAGGGAAGAGCAACTGACATCATCTACTTGGACTTGGACAAAGCATTTGCCACTGTCCCGCACAACATCCTTGTCTCTAAATTGACGAGACATGGATTTGACAGGTGGACCACTCAGTGGATAAGGAATTGGCTGGACAGTCACATGCAGAGAGTTGTGGTCAATGGCTCCATGTCCAAGTGGAGACCAGTGACAAGTGGCGTTCCTCAGCGGTCAGTTTTGGGACCGGTGCTGCTTAGCATCTTTGTCGGTGACATGGATGGTGGGATTGAGTGCACCCTCAGCAAGTTTGCCAACGACACCAAGTTGCATGGTGCGGACAACACCAAGGTGTGTGGTGCAGTTGACATGCTGGAGGGAAGGGAACCCATCCAGAGGGACCTTGACAGGCTTGAGCGATGGGCCCATGTCAACCTCATGAAGTTCAACAAAGCCAAGTGCAAGGTTCTGCACATGGTTTGGGGCAATCCCAAGCACAAATATAGTCTGGGCGATGAGTGGATTGAGACCAGCCCTGCAAAGAAGGACTTGGGGGTATTAGTGGGTGAAAAACTGAATATGAGCCAGCAATGTACACTCGCAGCCCAGAAGGCCTTGCATCCTGGGCTGCATCAAAAGAAGCGTGGCCAGCAGGTCGAGGGAGGTGATTCTCTCCATCTACTCTGCTCTCATGAGACCCCACCTGGAGTACTATGTTCAGCTCAGGGGCCCCCCGTGTAAGAAGGACATGGACCTGTTGGAGTTGGGTCCAGAGGAGGGCCACAAAGATGATCAGGGGGCTGGAGCACCTTCCCTGTGAGGACAGGCTGAGAGAGTTGGGGTTGTTCAGCCTGAAGAGAAGGCTCTGGGGAGACCTTATAGCAGCCTTCCAGTACCTAAAGGGGGCCCTACAGGAAAGATGGGGAGGGACTCTTTAACAGGGATTGTAGTGATAGGACAAGGGGTAATGGTTTTAAACTGAAAGAGGGTAGATTTAGATTAGACGTAAGGAAGAAGTTCTTCACTATGAGGGTGGTGAGGCACTGGAACAGGTTGCCTGGAGAGGCTGTGGATGCCCCATCCCTGGAAGTGTTCAAGGCCAGGTTGGATGGGGCTTTGAGCACCCTGGTCTAGTGGAAGGTGTCCCTGCCCGTGGCAGGGAGTTTGGAACTAGATGATCTTTAAGGTCCCTTCCAACCCAAACCTTTCGGTGGTTCTATGATTTTCATCTCCTTGGTGAGCCATCTGTTTTAAACACTGGATTAGTCCCTCAGCACACAGGATGTAGAAGTTGCTTACCAATGAGGATCAGTTTTCAAGTGAGAAAACCAAGATAGATAACTGCAGAAGCATGGAAACATCTAAACTAAGATTGCTGACATGCAAGGTGTTGTCAGTAGATACATACTCTCAGAATCCAGGCAATGATGACAGTCTAGTGTGTTACCATAGTCACTTTGTATGTCAGCAGGAGTTATTCTTCCTTTGAGAACGTCAGCATTAGAAATTACAACATCTTTTTACAGGGCTTACTTAGTAGACTGTCTTTTTTCTTTCATGTCACCTTCCTGTCTTTCTAAATTAAGCTGGGGTATTGTTCCTCCTGGCATTTGGTTCAGCTCTGTTGGTTTTGGTTTTTATTTCCCATGTTGACAGGAAGAAGAAACCCCACTGCATTGTGCTGCTTGGCATGGCTACTACTCTGTTGCCAAAGCACTCTGTGAAGCAGGTTGCAATGTGAACATTAAAAACAAAGAAGGGGAGACGCCACTCCTGACAGCATCTGCTAGGGGTTACCATGATATTGTGGAATGCCTGGCAGAACACAGGGCTGACCTTCGTGCAACAGACAAGGTTAGTTTGAGTTGCTTTTGGTCAGGAATTACGTCCAGAGATCACAGGTGTCAGAGCCATGTCTCTGAATTGCTTCATTTGAATGCTGCAAGCCAGCATTGTTTCAGTGATGTGGGTTTTCTGAGCAGTTCATGCAGAGACTATTGATGACAGCAATAGTCTTTAAAGTTGCCCACTGATTATTTTTCCACAATTGGGTTTTTGCTGATTCATTATCACCTTATCAGTTACTAACTTATGACTAACACTCTGTGAAAAATGGCAGGAACATTGGGTTCTGTAATTGGCAACAAACTATTAACTTAAGAGAAAAAAGATGGGTTTACTGTTTGCCTTTGATTCCTATGGGTTGGCTAAATCACACCTATTTCCAATAAGCTAAATTCTGACTATTTAAAAATATAACTGTATTGATTCAGAATTGGGTTTTGTCTTTCATGGTGTAATCCCAACAAACAAGTCTGGCATTTCATTGCTTGTAATTTTGTTATGCTTGTTCTTTTAGCTACTTTTATTGCTGATAGTTACTAAATAGTTATTAAAGCCAGTTCAGAAAAAAGCTTTTGCTTCTAAAAGAATTAAATTGTTTTTACCAGTCACATTGTCTCTTGAGGTTGTTCCGCAAGGCAAGAAAGCTCTGTCTCTGAAGTTACTGATCACTAAGCAGATTGAATGACATTTGCATCACTAACTTCTGTCAGTAAACACATGGGTGGTTTACAATATTCAGCTGGTTGTTACAGTTGGTCACTCTTCCACCTCCTAGGGAGGTCATCAGTGGAGAATGTGTGTTTGCATTTCATCCATTCTACTGCAAAGCTCAGTAGCTTAATAGAAATTTGCTTTCGTCCCATAGCTGATTTGTTCAGACAGATACTGTGCATCTCCCTGCCTCCACCCTTAAAACAAAAATTAAAACCAGCGTGATTCTTGAGGCAAGGAGATGCACCCAGTTAAGTGAAATGATTGTGACTCTGCAAAATGCTTTGTTTTTTAGCATTATTAAATCTTGCTTACGAGCTGTCTTGTGGTTTCAGGATGGTCATATAGCCCTACACCTTGCTGTCAGAAGATGTCAAATAGAAGTAGTTAAAAGTCTCATCAGTCAAGGATGTCCTGTAGATTTGCAAGACAGACATGGCAACACTCCCTTGCATGTGGCCTGCAAAGATGGGAATGTTCCTATTGTGATGGCACTCTGTGAAGCAAGTTGTAATTTGGATGTCACTAATAAGGTATGTGGAATACATAGATACTGAGCTACTTTGTTTAATAGCTCACCTATTGCATTAGATGACCCTTTCCAGTTCTTTGATATGAAAAATGTTTTTATTTTTTTATCTCTTAAAGTGGCCAAAAGCAAAGCATTAAATGACCCACCTTGCAAATTCACCTGTTTGTTTCAGTTGAATAGATGATTAAAGATCCATGAAGAGCCCAAGTGAATTATTCCAGTGTGTTTTGCCACTCAACTCTAATGTGGAAATATATGCCAACCTTCTTGCCTAGCTGCATAGCTTTGTTTTGTGCAGGTTACATCTAGGCACTGAAGAACAGATGAAATGCATTGCTGCTGACCTTGATTTGGTGTGATTTAGTAACAGTAATGTATATACAGAGTTGAAGACTGGTACGTTTTTATGAAAAATCTGCCTCAAAGTCTTCCAAGTTAAATTAAAAGATCTGCACTGTCATCTAACAAGGGATTTAACTCAACTGCAGATTATATTCCTGGTTATAAAAATAAGTGTCATATTGGCTGGTTTATGTTCTTCTGCACTGAGTTGATTTATTAAAATAAATCCTAATAAAACATTTATCTCAGAATAGAATAGCTGTATTTTATCTATTAAACAAATTGTCACTGGCAGGGTACAGGAAATCTCAGAATTAAAATGTTAAATGTAAAATTATTTTCAAGAGTTGAAGTCAGCAGTCTGTGTAAGGTGATTTCTTACTGCTCATTGTTTCACAAACACGTGACAATTGCAGAAACACTTGGTAAATGTTACAACCCTAAAAATGTTGATTCCAGTGCATATCACTGGATGACTGCCAGCTAAAAATGTGAACTGTCCATAATTGTTGTAAGCACTTTCTAAAATGAATGTTTAATAGTCTGTCCCTAAACTTTGAGATACTAGTGCCTTGTTTGCTTCTTCTGTTGTGCTAGTGCTGTAGTGTATGGGATAACTGAATGTGATGCTTTACAGGCTTAACATTCTGGCTTTCCTCCTAGAGATCTTTAAAAGAAAGAAAGCTGTTTCAGGAAACTTTACTTCGGTTAGTTTGAATAGGTTACAGTCAGCCATTGGATTCTGCTGACGGGCTGTGGGGCTTAGGGTTTGATATTTAGCTGTGAATGAACCCCTCTTTAAATGTTATATATGCTACAAGGTGTAAAAGTTACTCATAGGAGTCTTTATGTTGCTATCTGCAATTTGTTTGATTCAGGTATTCTAGCTTCTTTTTTTTTCTGGAAAAGTACATATTCTGGCAATAACATTTTCTAGTTAACACTTCCATTTATTACCAAAGCACTGACCTTCTCTGTATTAGCCAGCTGAAGAAAGTTGTGGGGCTTTTGGCTTGAGGGTTGTCTAGTGCAATCACTTTTGGTTTTAATGATTAAAATCATGAGCTGCCAAGTGAAAAAACTTAAAATAATGACCTCCCCAGTCCTGCCTCTGAGCTTAAACCTGATTGACTAGGCAATTAAATCCAGATCCACAGCTGAGAACACATTTTGGGGAAGGTGCGTTAATGCAGCGCAAGGCTGGATTAGCACCTCTTTGCCTAATGGAGAATGCTGAGCTGGGATCAGTGGCCTGGCTGCAAGCATGCTGTGGAAAAAAAAGTCGGTCTTCAAGCGTTCAGTGGGGGTGGGATCATGGCTACAGAAGCCGTGGTTATAGTTTGTGTCCTGTTATTCCTTTAGAAGTCATGTACACTAGAGTGATTTTTAGAGCGCTCTTTATGTGAAAGGGTGAGTTTGGGTCTTCTCAAATAGAGAGGCTTTATTTCTACTGGTCCTCTTCAGCAGCGAGCCCTTTAATGGGAGTGCATTAATGTAACGACCTTTTATCCTTGGTCCTCACATGTGGCATTGTCCAACATGTACGTAATACCAGCTGAAGGCACAGTTTGTTTCTTCCACAGACTATGCGCAGTAGAACATCATACACATTTATTTAGAATCATAGATTCACAGAATCATTTAGATTGGAAAAGACCCTTTAAGATCATCAAGTCCCACCATAAACCTAACACTGCCAAGTCCACCACTAAACCATGTCCCTAAGCGCCGCATCTACATGTCTTTTAAGTACCTCCAGGGATGGTGACTTAACCGCTTCCCTGGCAGCCTGTTCCAATGCTTGACAACCTTTTCAGTGAAGAAATTTTCCCTACTATCCAATCTAAACCTCCCCTGGCACAACTGGAGGCCGTCTTCTCTCATCCTATCACTTGTTACTTGGGGAAAGAGACCAACATCCACCTCGCTACAGCCTCCTTTCAGGTAGTTGTAGAGAGCAATAAGGTCTCCCCTCAGCCTCCTCTTCTCCAGACTAGACAGCTGCTCCTCATAAGACTGGTTCTCTAGACCCCTCACCAGCTTTGTTGCCTTTCTCTGGACACACTCCAGCTCCTCAATGTCTTGCAGTGAGGGGCCCAAAGCTGAACGCAGCATTTGAGCTTCAGCCTCACCATTGCTGAATACAGGGGGACGATCGCTTCCCTAGTCATGCTGGCCACACTATTTCTGATACAGGCCAGGATGCTATTTGAGTTGAGGTGTAGGGTTTTGAGGAGTCGGGCATCTTTTCAGTTTCTGGTTGTCAGGAAGTTAGCTGTGCTTTCAAATACTCTCTCGTGAAGTAATTTTGTGTGTTTGTTTCTGAATGTAAGCTTGAAACAGGGAGAACAGCATTGAAAGCATGAAAATATGTGAAGTAATAGTAAGAGGAGTTAGAAGCAGAGAGTATATGGTAGTGATATTTCTAACAGTACCTCTGAACATGAAAGACCAGAAGTGGATGTCATGCGGACCTGTTGTCAGTGGAGGGATTGATGGGGAAAAGCAAAAACTGGGGAAGCAATACTTACAGCACTTTCCCTCTGTCACTGAAAGCACAAATTCCTTCAGACTGACTTCTTGCATTGATCCCTTTTATTCCTTTGGGTGGAAGAGGGAGACTGCAGATATGTAATCTCCAGTAATACTTGGATTGAAATAGAATCCAGAGCTTTGAAGGTTAAGGATTTAGTGTTGCTTAGCTGGTTCATATCTAATTAAGCAAAATGCAATTAAATTTACTGGAAATTAGAAAGACATTCTCAATATAGCAAAAAAACTCTAAAGGATTCCTCCACAGTTGTGGGGGATTTAACTATAAAATTGTTTCCCATTTTTTAAGTATTCTGTCTAGCCTTTGTTTTTAATTGAGCTTTAAGCAGTTGTGCTTAAGCTGTAATCAAAATTACGTTTTCTTACAGTTTTTGCAAGACCTTTGCTGTGTTTCAGTGTGTATAGTATGTTTGATTATTAGTCATAAAATTTGGAGTGAAGTTCTTTGACTAACATAATGATACTTTTTTCCCCCATGTTAGTATGGAAGAACACCTTTACATCTGGCAGCAAACAATGGCATTCTTGATGTTGTCCGGTTCCTGTGTCTTACTGGTGCCAATGTAGAAGCTTTAACCTCTGTAAGTATTGAGAGATACTATTAACGCTTCTTGCTTCTTTCACGTATGATAGTAGGAAACGAATTCATCTCTTAGAGAGGAGTGGAAGAAAGGACAATGGTCTAATATAATGACATACTGAAATTTTTTCCAAAAAAAAGTTAGGCTGTTGTATGTCCACCACTTGAAAAGCATTCTCTGTTGTCCACTTGTTCACTTCTTACAACCAAACTTGAAACTGATTAAGGTACAGTACAGCTACCTCTTCATCTACACCTAAGAATTTCTTCATGTAAGAATTACTTGTAGCATTGTGTTTTCTGTAAGCACAGTGGGCCACTGTCATTACAAGGTATGTCATTTCACATCACATACCATTACCGTACAAATGTATTATATATATCTTAAATAATTTTCTTGCTTTCAGGGAATTAAAAGGTTTTATTTTCATGGTGCAAGATGTGTGGGTGCATGGATGAGTGAACTAGCATGCAAGTATCCTTGTAAAATGAATCATTTATCTCATTTATCTCATTTATGCTTTTCCACCTGTTACCTCAGTCAATAAATTAAGCTTCCAGATCTGAGTCTAAATTTTCAACAGAGATGTGAACTGAACCGCTAGCATCTGTCAATGTAAACATTTCAAAATGCTTTTTGGGGATAAATTTGACCTAGAGTTCTTCCTGCTGTACTTGGTGCTTGTTGCCAATGCTGTGGGGTGTCCTTCACCTGCTCCACAGGCCTTTCTGGTTACTGCGTGGTCTGATGACCATGAACTTAAAAAATTATGCTCGTCAGGCAGTGCCCTTGCTAAGGCATTGCTCCATAAGGGAAGGTGAGCTAGGAGCCAAGAGTAAACAGCAAGGCAAGCAGGGACAGTGTCCTCACCAACACGGGCCCAGTCCCACAGTACCCAAGCAAAGCAAGCAGAGCAGGTCCAGTGATGGCAACCAGCTTCAGCCAAAGGTCTGGGTCACCAGACAAGTCCCTAACAATGAAGTAGGTCTGAGTTAAGTCAAGGTCAGGAATTGGGCTCAGTGACCATGGTCAGCGAAGGGTCTAGTGATCACCAGGCGAGTCCATAGTGAAGAGGTAGGTTCAAGGTCAAACCCAGAAGTTAGGGACCAGGTCAGTGGGATACATGGCCACATGCAGGCATATAGCTGTAGTGCTGCTCAGGTGAGGACCAAGGGCAAAAGCCTCAGCTTAAGAGTAGCGGCTAAGCAAAAGGTAGTGCGAAATCCCCTGATGGGCCTTCTTTTCAGGTCTTCTTCCTTCACAGTCTGAACCAAGATTAGACAGCTGTATCAGATAGCTGGTATTGAGCTCAGGAACCTGTTAGGAAGTGGGGATGGAGCTCTGGGTTACAACAGTGCCATCCCATTGTTGTAAGTAGGCTTGCTCTTTGCACACATCTGCTTAGACTTCTAGCAATTTGAACCATTCCTGTTGCCATTTTTCCAGTTTTGGGAGCCGGCACCTCTATCCCATTATAACCATGCCCACTGATCAGGCTCTGGCTGAGCCACTGCCATTCAGACTCTTTGGCAAATACTCACCAGATGGTTATTTCCTTTGTGTTTGTGCCTGAATAGCTGTGACTGAGCTAAACAAATGATATATCAGAGTACAGCTGTTTAGCCAAAGCCAGGCTTGAAGCCAGAACAAACCCCCACAGAGCAATGAAACACAAGCAAGCAAGGGTGTCAAGTTACCCAAGCCATGCCAGGGCAATTGTGGTGTCCCCGTTGAGAGGTGTGGGACCTCCTCTGATTCAAAGGGACAGTGCCCATGCAGGGATCTGTCGCTGCATACGTGCTTGGTGCTGGAGTTGGCCAGGCCATCTCCCAAGCTTGTGTTGCAACAGGAGCGTACTGCGCTCTGGAAGAGCACAGGGCCAGGCTGTAGCAGTCCTGCTTTGGACTTAAGAGGAGGCCCAAGATTTGAGGATCTGGGTAAAATTCACACTTAAGGTTGGTGAAGCCTGCATCCTATTACCACAGGGCTTCTCAGGAAGGGAATTGAGGTTTCCCCTTTCTTTGAAGGTTTTGGATTCCCCTGGATGTGCCTAAGACCGGAAACTTGGGAAGCACTAGAAGTATTGAAGCAGTTCTGATGGCAGGCTAGCTGCCCAGCTGCTAGTCTGCTCTTCCTCTCATGCAGCAAGCGCTCGAGATTAGCTGGGATTTGGAGGGTAGGGTCAGCACAGACAGAGAGATTCTTCCTGTTTGATATATCTTCTCTAAGGAAAATTAATTTTAAAAAATACATTCAGGTGTTTCTTTACTAAAGTTGCAATTATATGTCAACTATGGAAGGAATTTAAGGGTAAAGTATTGGTTCAAATTTAGTCAGTTCACACCATCAATTACAATTTTGGCTGTTTCTTGGTAATGTTCTGTTCCTGTTCTGTCTGAATTATCTGACATTCTGGAGTACATAATAACTTTTATGGAAACCTGAAAATGGCTTCTGTACATGGACACTCAATTGTCAAAGATATTTATTTCATATGTAGGGATAGTAATTACAGTAACCTCAGGACTACTTAAGACAATGCAGGTTTCACATGAAAAACTAGTAAAATCAAAGATAGAAACCCAAGAAAAAGATCTTAGGTTTCCAGTACTACCTCTTAATAATTGAAAGCTCTTATCTGAGAGAGTGAAAGAAGCAAAGTGCTGATAAATTAGTTGCCTGTTACCAAAATTTAAAACAATACAATAGCATCAATGTAGTTCTAAGAGTGAAAGCAGTGAGCAATTTTCTTTCAGCCTATTTAATATTAAACACCTGACCTGTGAAGTGTGGGTGATTAATTGGCAAGACCAGAATGCTGAAGGCAGCTTTGCTTCTCCTTTTAAATTTGCTGATGCAATTTAAACCACATCCCTTACACTGTTCTTGCTTTGTGGAAGCCTCCAGTGACTGATATGCCACTGTCATTCCTTATCCATTAGTAAAGAAAATTCACCTGCTATTCATGTGAGTGAATATGCTGATGTGTCCCCTCTTGGTGAACTGCTTAAACTTTTAGATGTGTTCAGTATGTAATATCTAGAAATCACTATCATCCTCCAGTTGGTGAGAAGAGAAGAGGAATTCAGATGGGCAGTATTGGTATTGCTCTCAGGCTCTGAATTCAAAGTATCTTGTTACAGTGGCATCCAGGTGCCAACTTGTAAAAGAAAGGCCATTGTTCTGCATTGTACCTTTTTTTTTTTTGACAATTTAAAAAAAACAGGGATTCTGGTGGGGGTAATCATTACTGGTTGTTGGTTGTTGGTTTTTTTTACTTCTCTGTATTTCATTTGCATCTGACAGCAATTCTGTTAACTGCCTTGAGCTGCTGAGCTGTGTGGTGATTTTTTGTATTGTGGGCAAAAGGAAGGAACTGCTGCTAACAATCTGTGTTTTAACAGGATGGGAAAACAGCAGAAGATCTTGCCAGAGCAGAGCAGCATGAACATGTAGCCAGTCTGCTTGCAAGACTTAAAAAGGTTGGGAATGCATTAATTTTAACTGAGGTTTTCATGTTTTTAAGATACCAGGAAAAGTTTGACCATGGGAAATTATGTGATAAGATACTCATCAAAGCCATTCTAAAAGCTGCTGCAAAAATCCTTACTGGAATGCTGCCTTTTGACAGCCCTCAGTTAAAGCTATTATGTACATGTTAACAAAAATGGCTAAGCTAGTCTGCACCACTGATCTTACGCTGTCTCTGACAGTGCCTAGCAAAGCATCTAAGGTGTTTAGAAGAAACTGGAAAATAAACTATTAAGAATTTGCACATCCCACAGGAGGACTTAATTCCCCACCATCACCATTTTAGTTAGATTAGGGTTATGAAGTATGAGGGGTCTGTGCCCCTTCTGGAAACTCTAATACCATATGGAATAGTTGCATAAGTTCTCAATGTTTACTTTTAATTCTACAATTTCAGTATCTCCAAGTCGCAACTAGAATGGAAAGTTGATCTGGGCTTGTAAGGCAGTAAGTCTGACACATCTGATACGCATTGATTATTGTGAATAGCCAGCATCATTCATGCTGTGAAGGTTCAGGGACCACTTGCCTGGAGATCGCAGGCAAGAACCAGACCAATTAAAACAATCCTGGTTTAATTATGCTGATGGGTCTGTGGAACACTGAAATAAATGACCATTTCAGAGTAGCAGTAGAAGATGGTGTGTACCAGGCATTGCGAAGGTGGAAGTAGAATCATGTCCTGTAGGCCTGCCAGTAAGTCTGTACTTACTAGGATTGTAAAATATATCAGTGAAGATGTCAGAAAGTGCCAAAGTTCAGGCTTCCTTTGCAATGATAGCTTTTGTAAATGTTTGTTTTAACAGGATCGATTTTGCATAGTTGTATCCCTGCACCAAACCCTTGTCTGTGTCTGCATGCAGGTGGATAGATTTGTGTTTAGTCATGATGTAAATAGGGAACTAATAAAAGTTGACTTGGAACAAAAGGGAGAAAGTCAGATAAATCTCTTCTGAAGGAGATGTTAGTAGCTGTAACTCTCTTCTTGTTAGCAGAGTATTCTTAATTAGTAAAGGCCTGCCCATATATAGCGAAAATGTGTCATAATTACATACTTCATCAGAGTATACTTTGCAAGAGAGTCTGATCAGTTGAAATTGATAAATTACATCAAACCACTGAAAATATTCTAGTACTACTCAAAATGGTCAGTATCATCTAGTACAGAGCATACCTGATGCTTGTTTTATTTTCAGTGCCTGTGGAGGGTTTTGTCCCTAATAGCACGTACATGAAGAACCTACTGTCATAGTGGCTCTTGCAGAGATTCAGTATTAGCCATGAGGGGGTGCAGTATTTGCATTGTGACTAACTTATTTAATAAGCGCCTGTTAGCAAGGAAGGAACTAAATTATATGAGCTACTATTTCTGTCAAATTTCTCAGCTTGATTGCTGCATGTGTAGAATTTTGGGGGGCTGTAGGTGCTCGTTTAATGACTCATCCTACATGTTAAATTCAGTACAAATGCAGAACAACAGAGCCTCTCAGCTCCAAATGGGGGGAATGAAGGAAAAGAATATGAAGCTAGTTCCTTTGGCCTTCCACCTTTCTGCTATCTCTCTGTTTCCTTAAAACAGGTCTTTCTGTGGTGAGAGACACCTGATAGTTTGCTGTCCTGCACTGCATCCCTCTGTTGAGTTGATTTTTCAAGCTCAGCTTTTGTGGGGAATAGAGCATGCCATGTCTCATTGCCTCTTGCTGGGCAAAGAGAAAAGAGAGATTTGATTTGTTCATTCCCAGCTCTGTCTTTGGCAGGAACAGAAGGAGTTTTCTTCAGATACTACAAGACAGGATACAGAGGGGTAATGGGAGAGCTCAAAGTGGAAAGCTCTTCTGTAGGAGATGTGATTGGGTTTGAGGAAGGCCTGTGTAGGAAGACGAGGTTGCAGCTGTGCAAGAGACGGTGAATGCACACAGAGGGCAAACTGAGAGGAGAATTAAGCAGGGAGGCAGATCTACTGAGGCTTGGGAGTAAAGAGGGAAACCAGTCTGGAGGTTGTACACTTGCAGTAGAGGAGTAGAAAAATGGAAGGTGAATAGTATGTGAGAAGTCTTTTAAGGTAAAGAATAAGTGTGTGGGGAAAGAAGAGGTAAGAGTTGTCTGGGAAAAGCAATATTTACCTCGCAAAGAACTGAAGTGGAAATAAACAGAACTGAGCGGGCGGAGGGAGAGGGAAGATGACAATTCTCCTGAATATGAGAAGTACAGAAAAAGTTGATGTAAAGAAGAGGGGAGATGCACACCGAGTTATCAGATCACTCAGGTGGTAGCTGTCACTGCAAAATTCTTCAATGCTGCATGTGTATTATATAAGATTATGAATATTGATTATGCTACTGAGACTGACAAGTAAGGAGAATGGGTACTGAAAGAGGCTAGTTTTTTCCTCCTTTGCCCTCTCCATCAGAGGTCAAAATGATCCCATTCACTGGTACTAAGCCTGAAGTCATGTGTGATTTTCATGAAGACTCAAGGTGGCTCTGGAATCAGCTGTGCCTTGTCTACCTGTCCCTGCCTTCCTGCCAGTAACTGATCATTTGCATGATGAAGTAGATGGAGGAACTGATCCAGATGAACACCAGTCTGGCAAGAAAGCGTTATCTAAACCCAGTGGTCTGAGTTCGTTGGGAGACAGAAGTTCCCTGCCACATGTTCTGATTTCTTCTTTATGTTGAATTTTAGGATACGCACCGGGGGCTTTTTATCCAGCAGCTGCGGCACGTGCAGAATCCACAGCCCCGCATCAAACTGAAGCTGTTTGGACACTCTGGTGCTGGGAAAACAACCCTTGTGGAGTCTCTCAAGTGCGGCCTGATACGAAGCTTTTTCCGAAGACGCAGGCCTAGGCTCTCCTCCACAAACTCAACCAGATTCCCCCCATCTCCTTTGTCTTCCAAACCTTCAGGTATGGCTTTAAAGCTGTAACATTTGAATGAGAAAACATTTTCCTCTTACTCTGTGTAGCTCCCAAGGAAGAGCTGTTGGCTGCACTGCAAAAGGCAGGACAGGCTAAGCATGTAAGAGACTAAAGCAAAGCAGAGAGGGTATTGACTTCTCTGTGCACAGGCTCGTACCTGGTGTAAGAGTGAAGAGGAGCAGTGGGTGTGGAGGGTGCAAGGACTAGTTAAGGTTTTGTTTACTCACATGCTGCACAAGTGAACTTGGAGAATGCAGGACAGGACTTGTGAACACCAGCGTTTATTTTTTACAAAAAGTCCTAGGCTATGAATGCCAGTGTCGTGACTAGATTCCACTATTGTGGTTTTGGGGGATTATGCTTTGTCAGCCTTTTTAGTTGAGTAGCTTCAATAAGCTCTGTGCAAAATTGAAACAGTTGCTGCATCTTTATGTGATCTATAAGTAATAACAGAGGATTCAGAACTGCCTCTGATGACTTGGAGTGCTTTTCCTTAAGGTACAGGAGTGGATTAGCCCAGCTAGAGGTGTCTAAAATTGTCTCCAAACAAGGTGAAAATAGAGGTTTTCTGAGCTGAAGTAAATGTGTGCAAATAATAGGGAAACTTTGCCCATGTAGCACCAGTTGGCCTGTGTGAAGTGAGAAGAGCTGCAGGATGTGGAGGAACTAGCTAGTTTTACACTTCAGCATGTGCCCGGCTTTGGAAGAACACACAGTTGTGGCAGGACAGTGGAAAGAATAGTGAACTATTCATCCAGGCCCCTTTTCTAACACTGAGAGGCTGCTCAATATATACAAGCTAAGCAGGCACTTTGAGGATCTCAAGTTTAAATTGCTGTTTAGAAGTAGTCTTACTACATAAGTTTTAGATGGGGTAAGGGTTGCCTTTTTCTTTAAAAGCCTTTGGATAATACTTGCAAGTTTAGTTTCATTTATCATTTCAAGTAATGTTAGAACAGTGCTAGTAGTAGATTTCATCTCTAATTTCTCTCTAGTCACCTGAGGAAGCTACAAGGTACTCACAGCGTGGCTTAATAAGACAAGTTATTTGGCACAGAGATTCTTATTGCATTTACTGTTTACTTAACACAAGGGGCTCACATCTGTGACAACAGAATTAAAAAAAAATTGATTAAATAAATCAATCAGAAGTTCTTGATTTATTTATCTTAATTTACTGTCATGCAAGGGGAGATAAATCACTCAAGGAATATCAGTTCCTGGAGGCAGTGCAGGAAGTTTTTGACTGAAGACGGATTTTTTTGTGTTGGTTGGTACCAAAACCAGAGGATAGGTGTCATGTGCTCACACCATCGTAAAATCAAACAAGACTGCCAGTCACATTGGCAAATCATTCTAGAAATAATGGTGAATTTGAAGCATGCACTTGAAAATAGCTTACCTAGATATAAAGCCAGAAAGCTGTGCAGTGGTATGCATACTTGAAACTTGTGCAGTTCTATGCAAACAAAGCTACTATTGCATTGTTTTGATGTTTGGAGTTTTGGGTTTTGCTTGTTTAAGTATCTGTACTTTTTGGATGAAAATAATTATATAACATGTAAATAATGTTACGGGTTGAGTGACATCATCAGATAAACATCCAAGCCAGCAGGATTTGGTCTGTACTTGGATCATGTGCTTAAGTTTGTTTAAATTCTGTAAAAATAAGTGTGTGAATTCACCGTGTATTTATTTACAAGAGCCTAAAAATTTAAATATTACACTAGAAGATCAAACATGAAAGTATAGTGTTACAGCTGACAGGTAGTTTCTTTCTATGTTAAAACCCAAGTATTTGAATTCAGCATCTAGTGGAAGAAATAAATCTTTAGTTTCTCCACTAGATGGTGCAAGTAAATTAAGAAGCCCTTTCGTTTATCATTTACTCTTAGGGAATCTGAATTAAGTATGAACTAAACAAATTGCTTATTAGTAAAATAATTTTGGTTAAGGGCCTGCTTTCCTCCATCATCCCCCCAGAAACAGTTGTTACACAGTGGTATTTTTATCCTTAGTTACAGGAATCAACTGTATAAATATGTAGCATTTCCATGCTAATAAAAATAGACCATGCTATGAAATTGCAGGCCTTAGCTAAAAAAGCCATATATCTTTGCAACATAGAAGAACTTTAACTATTGATACCTTTCATTCCCAAATCAATCAATTTTTTTCTATGCTTCCCACCCAGAGGTGTATCTGCTAAAGGGCCATACGTGCTATATGGGATCATTGTAATACTTTCCTTTTCATCATTCAGAATAAGGATGTAGTTGTGTATGCTCACAGCTTAGTACTCATCTCCTTTCTTTGAAGAGCAGTTTGGGGTTTTTAATCAGCTTTTATGCCTTGCATACCTATTTTGAAGTGATCTGGTTGAGATTTTCACATGGTTTGTAATCTCATTTTCCTTTCCCTGACCCAGTTTCAGTAAGCATTACGAATCTTTATCCTGGTTGTGAGAATGTCAGTGTGAGAAGCCGTAGTATGATGTTTGAGCCGGGCCTGACCAAAGGGGTGTTAGAAGCTTTCGTTTCACCTGCTCATCACTCTCACTTCTCTGCTGATGACCAGTCCACCAAGGCCATTGACATTCAAAATGCCTATTTGCATGGTAAGCAGAGCCCTGGGCTGGCATGCCTTAATGCTGTGGGACAGTTAATGCTATATTGCTTGTTTTTTAAAATAAAAATGAAAAAAATAAATCTGATTTGGTATGGTAGTGACTGTGGTTGAGAATCCAGCACTGGTGGGGTTTAGTTTTTTAAGCAGAAGGTAAATCTGCATGAAGTTCTGTACCTGTAATACACATAGTAATCACTAGGGATTTGGTTTAATAGGAATGGGTTGGCAAACCGGAAGGCTCCTTCACCTGTACTGTATGTCCTTTGGAGATTTTATCAGATTCAGTCTGGTCCCATAGACCCAAGTGTCCTTACCACATAAGTGGTTCCCAGCTGTATGAAGGACCTACCTTTCTCACCCATGACAGGGCTGGAGCATGTTTGGTGAGCCCTGGAGCTCACCAAACACAGTGAGTAGAGCTTCTGATTTCATTTTTTTTGAAAGGAAGCTAACTGCTCTGCAATTGAAATTGATTAGCAGTAAGAGTAGTCAGTCAGAGAAGTTGTCATAAGTATATATATGGCTTTTCACTGTGAAGACCATACAAATGGTGCATATACACCACCAGCCATACTAATCATTATGGAAGTGGTATAATCTCTCCCAGTGGTATCTCTTCTTCATAAGGAAAATGTTTTGCATGCCTTAGCAGCTGAAATTTTGAGGCTGAGTTAGGATTAATAAAGATTTTACTGTGGAGAGAGAAAGTTATTTATGAATTGAGTATACGCAGACTAACACATGCAGTGACAAAACGTTTGTTCTACAAGCTGAAGAGTTTGCCATGTAGCTAAAGCTTATTCTTTGTCCAGTCTTAACTTCCTCTTTCAGTGTCATTTGAAACCAAGTCAGAGTCTGCAGTGAAACAGAATTATGCAACAGACTGTCAAAAGGGGTTTCTTTTCTTTCTCTGTGCTGCCTTGATATAGGATGGAAGTGTGCACATGGGTGAACTCTGAATAACTGTACTCATAACAGTAGACTTGAGGTTTCTGGCTTCTTTTTTTCCAGAAGTTTAAGGTGCATCTTAATGAGCATTTATTTAAATAGAGGTAGTACAACTGCTGCAGACTTCACCCTAATCAGATGGTATGTCTGGGAAGTGTCATACAGTGCAACGCACTAATACTTTTTTCACTTGAAGCTAAAAGAGATGGCAAAAAGAAGCACAGTGCTGTTGGGATCCTTAACATGGTGATTCTTCAGTCCCAATTTATCAACGCGATGTGAATAGTCCAATTCTGTAAAGCAAAGTGGCTTCTTTGAGAATGTCCTTTGGCTCTTTTTAATACCAGCAGTGGCATGTTAAGAAGAAAAATTAATTAAAATGTTGAGCTTTTTGGGGTGAGCAGGAAAAGAATAGGAGCCTTTATTCTAGTTTTTCAAGGGCATTACAAGATCGTTGCAGTTGTGCAAGGCAAAGGCCAATTTAATATGTAAGGCTGCATGCGTTCTAACACACAGGTGCTTCCATGTGGCATCCAGCTGAATGTCCTAGAGAAGTGAATGTGAGAGAGGAACAGATTGTGAGGACCCAACTTCTCAGCTTCTGAGTGACTGAAACCCATTCCCTTTGTTCATCATTGCATTTGCAGCCTTGCTTTTTCACATGCATACGGTTTTTCTTTGTGAAAGTTTAAATCAGATTAACTCTTTTGTTTGTGTTTCCCTGGCTGAAAGATGCTTTGTGCTTACTGACAAAGTGTGATCTCTTCCTCTGTCTGTTTTTCAGGAGTCGGTGATTTCAGCATCTGGGAATTCTCTGGGAATCCTGTGTATTTCTGCTGTTACGATTATTTTGCTGCAAATGATCCCACTGCAATTCACATAGTGCTTTTTAGTCTCGAAGAGCCTTATGAAATCCAGTTAAACCAAGTGACCTTTTGGCTCAGTTTCCTGAAATCATTGGTCCCAGTTGAGGAGCCAATAGGTATGCCTGTTAATGAAATATTAGGGGACTGTAGGATAAAGCTTCTTGTGTTTCCCTGCAACTATGTACGTCCTCTATGTTGAGTGCTGTTATGTGTCTTCATCCCCATGTATTCAAACAAACTTTACACACAGTTTCTTAGAGAAAGGGAATTTTATTTGTTGGACAAGCCTGAAGAGTTGTACACACCACATAGTCCAACTAAAAAGGGTCATGAGGTACAGTGCAGCCTCTTGTGGCACTGGGTTTTACATCTGTAAATGGCAGATGAAGTTTTATGTCAGATAAGCTGAGTGGAAAAGTGTTTCAGAGGGTTGGAACCATTTAAAACCAATTTTAGATGCATTGATTAAATTCTACTTATATCTAGCCTCAATTAACAGTGTTTCCAGCATAAATTAGTCTTGTCAGTGAGAACAGGACAGAATGACACTGTGGAGTGGCGTTACCTCTCAGTACATGCAACTTTAACATGTTTAACTACGGTTGTATTTGGACTTCAAATTTCTTAAACTTTTGGTGCATCAGAGCATACAGAAATAGGTGCTTGTTGTAAATTTCACTTCACATGTTCTCAGACTTTGCACAGGTCTTAAGTTAAGTTTACTTGCTTTATATTCAGGCTTTCTAACAAACTGGAGGTTACTTGGGTGGTAAACAAATTACCTTAAATAACTTTTTTTTTTTTTCTCTTAAAAGGTCTGCAGGTCTAGAGAGATATATATATACACCATATAACTTGTTTGTGTTGGTAGCTGAGCCTTGGTCTGCAGACTGTGACAGTTTCATGGATGAACCAAGCTCTGACATGTGTCTTGGTTCTATGAACCAAAATGTTATTCCAGCCAGTGGATCTAACTCAGCACTCATGGACATTTGTAACACTGCTAGCAACTCACCAGACAAGCATATCAAATACTTACATAGTGCAAAGAGTGTTTCCCCTTTCCTTGTGTTCTGCTAGATTCTGTATGCATTTTCTCAGTCAGATAATAATGATGAGCCAAGGCAGACCTTCAGTCTGCAGTTCAGCCATCTGCATATCTTTCATTTTCCATTTTAGATCAAATCACAAGGTTAACAGTATGAGCATTTGGATCTAATGATATGAAATTACTTCTGGAAGTAAAAAGTCAGAAATTAGCAGAAAAGTATCAATGCTGAAAATACAGTTAATTTGTAATTGCTGAAAGCTTTTCACAGCTCCTCAGTCTAGCAAGGAAATTTAGTTCTACCAAGTTAGCATTTCAGTTAATCGTTTCTTCTTGCTGATCTAATTATCAGCATTATTTAGATACTTTGCTTAAATCAGTGTTTATACTGGTCTGCTCAATTTGGGTACCCATGCATTTGTACTATTACAAATCTTTCAAGTAATATGTAGGAACTGATGTTAGCAGAAAACTTAAACTTCTGGAATTACTTTCTAGTTACTTTGTCCAAGTCCTTCAGCTGTCAAAAAAAAAGTACAATTACAAAGTACTTATCTCAAAGTGCTACACAGAGATTTGTGAAAATGTGGCTTTTTTATGAACTAATCAAGATTCTGTAGCTCTTAGTTGATGAAAACTGAGCAGTGATGTAAGCATATTTCTCCCATGTGAAGTTTTTTTGAGACTAAAACAGCAGGATTGGATGTACTGTCTTTTTAAAAAATAGTCTAATGATGTCTCCTCTTTTCTGGAAGATCAGTTTGAGAAAAGATTGAAAACTGTGTTCTGTACTGTCATCTCATTCATGCCATTTGTATCTTTCTTTCTTTCTTTCTCATTGTTTTCCATGGTTTCTGCCAGGCTTTCCTACTTAACTCTCACCTAAGTGAGAGGTCATTGTTTGTGTAAGTACTGCAAAATAGCATTCGTACCAATGTATGAATGTTGTAGACTTTTTGTGTTCTACTTATAATCCTCTACTCTGCACCTGTAGTAGTAAGGACCATCCAAAGATTGTGAGAAACCTTTTCAAGAAGCTGTTATTTTAAATTATTTTTCCCTACACTATCATAGTTTGTAGTTAATAGATATATCATTAGTGTTATTGAGTAATGCTTTTGTTAAAACAATAGTGTCATGTAATACCAACATATCTGATGTTATTCCAAGAGTCTAGCTATTCAAATTGGACATTATATAGATAATCCTATAGGCAGATAACAGCCAAAGCACCAGTGGTGTAAGCACCGTATGGCTATGCTTTGCGTTGGGAAATCCACTGCAAAAGTGATTGGTAGGAAGAATGTAAAATGTATTGCTACTTTCCCAGCTCAGTAAGACAGCCATCTCCGCAGGTATGTCTCATAGTGAGGGAGTGCTTTTGTTTCTCTTCTAGCATTTGGTGGAAAGCTGAAAAGTCCCCTGCATGTTGTTTTGGTCGCCACACATGCTGACATAGTGAATCTTCCTCGGCCTGTTGGAGGAGAGTTTTGGTATGACAAAGACATGTCATTGTTGAAAGAAATCAGAAACAGGTAAGTGGGGAGTGTTATTATATGTAGTGTTTAAACATGTCAATTGGAAAGAAAAAATACTAAAATGCATAGGAATATATAAAAGGTTTTTACGTGGCTTAAGCTTCATGGTGGTATGATATTTTGAGTATGTTCAGGAAGCTTATATTGTGCAAAAATTGAAACATTTACCAATATTACAGTGAGCAAACTGCCTTCAGTGAGCTAAAAGGAGCCCAGTGGTGCAAAAATAAGTTGAGTCTTAGGAAATCTCACCCTGTAAACACTGAGATGCATCCAAAGGCCCAAATCAGCCATCAGTCTAACATCTTGGTGCTCAGGTTTTGCACCAGTCTCAGGAAAGTGTGCAGTTCTCAGCTACAAACTCTGGGTGCAAAAAAGGAAGCTTTATAGGAGAGCCAGCCTTTGCTCTGAATTGATTTAGGATGGGTAGGAAAAAAACTTAAACCAGGCCTGGAGGTACGCCCTATACAGTTTGTGAAGAACTGGACATTGTGGAGTCACAGCAGATCTTCAGCAGGTGTTTGGAGAGCATGCTAATTGTAGATGGAAATAGGGAATTTTTCACAAACATGCTATTGTGTAAAGTAAAAATAATTTATATCCAAAGTGAGCACATAAGTGGGTACATACCTGTGAGCGTAGACACTTGTCTGGACTGTACAAAAAACAGATGTAGGAATTCCAGCACAATAGTGGTAGGGCAGTATCTTAATTGAAATAAACCAACAGAAAATACCTGTGTGTAATATTTGGTGTTGGAATCCTTTTAAATGCAAATCAGTCCAGAGCTAGGAAAACAAGTATGTGAGGTTGAAAAGTCAAAAGGAAGTGAGAAAGAGAGCTGGTGTCAATAGCAATGACAACTGAACTATTTAAAGAAGAAAGAAAACAAATACAAAGACCTTAAAAAGAATTAATTCCTACTATCCTTTCTCTAGTAAAATGTCTGGTTTTGTAATTACAAGTCCTGTGATGCAATTTTAATTTTCTTACGCATCGTCAGCCTTCTTCCTTAGGAAATACAACAATTTTCTCTCAATATCTCTGATGTTTTTCAAGAAAAGTAGAGAGCAGCTATACTGTCTGTGCTTATAAAATATCTTGGCATAATCAGTACTTAAACTTTTTCATCATTCCTCGAAGAAAAATAACTCTTGTGTAATTTAAGACTGAAGTACTATTGGATTAAGAAAATAAAACTGGATTTGGGACTCAGTAAATAATTGCTCTCTTTTTCTTTTTTAGATTTGGAAATGATCTGCAAATTTCAGACAAGTTGTTTGTCTTGGATGCTGGAGCATCTGGGTCTAAAGACATGAAGCTTCTCCGAAATCACTTGCAAGAAATAAGAAGCCAGATAATTTCTGTAAGTAATGTCTAATGGTCTGGGTTGGGCCAGCCAAAATGTGAAAATCTTGTGTAATAATTTACTGTAAATCTAGTACTTACGTTATGAAACTTAAAGAAATGAGTGCTGTTCCAATTTTTTAGCAGCATGCAAGACAGACCTGATGATAAACAAACTCCTGACATCAAAGATTCAGTCAGCATTTTCAAAATTGTAGGTGTTTTATACAGGTCACCAGAATGATCTCTCTTGAAAGCAAATGATCTGAGATTTTCAGTTCAAAGTTACAGATTCGTATTTTGAATTGACAGTGATTGGATTCCAGCATTGGCCCTTCATTTTGGGTTGGTTTTTTTAATCTTTTTTTTTTAATCAGCATAGTATTACAGGGAAACAGAATGTATTTCAGGCAAATAAGTTTTTCGTAGGAAAAAAAAAAAACAACCCCAGAGTAGAACAGTTTCATCAACTGTTAGAAAGATAATTCCCAATATAGATGTGTGAATTGCATATGCATTAACTTTTTACCGCACTTTTTTACTGAAAATATGTGCTTAGAGTTGTATATGTATGTGTAGGTGTATGTATATGAGACTAAAGGTAAAATAGCCATGGTTTGATGTTATCACCATGAATCTACAGACACTTCCATACTGAGGGTGACCAAGTCAAGTTGTTATGTAGCCTGTGCTAAATAGATTTAAATTTCTTCATACCAAAGGCCCTCTTACTTCTGTGACACACCAAGACTTTCTGCAGCTACTTCTGATAGGTATTTTAAAAAAAAATAAATTAAGTGTGAATGTATTACTGGTGTCATTCTGTAGGTCGAGGAAAATGTTTGGGTTTATGCAAGATTCAGCCTATTTTACATTCCCAATGGTCTCTTGATTTAATGAGCCTTTCTTCGACAAAACTTTATCATAGCTGTGGACACTAATGTGAAAACTGGGGGCTTTGCTGCATAAGAAGTGTGTGCTGTGGCTTGAGAGTGTGGGATGAAGTCATCAGTGATGTCCAAGACAATCAATAGATAAAAGTACCATCTTTACTTCTTATCTGGTACCCTGCTGCCTCACCTGTTGAAGTAAATTGCTCCTGTACAGATATTGATGAGATTAAATGTTTAATCATTAAATGATTTTAATTAAATGTAGACAGTTTCTGAAATAATTATTAACTTCTAGACACATGTAGACAATTGATACATTCTGAAGTTACTGTTTCAGGTGGTCAGCACATTTGACCAGGCAAGACTATATAAACGAAACTTTATTCTGTGTCAGGATTCCCTTTGTAATCATGGTGGCATTTGGAAAGTTTGCTTATTTCAGTGAAAAGGTTGTTTCTGGAATTCACTTTGTTAAGATAAGGTAGATCTTAACAGCAACTGAAAGCCAGATGGAAGAATCCATCACAAGGGGAACTCTTTAGACATGAATATATGTCAAGAATGCATTAGACCTCGTAACCTCTATTTAAAAAAAAACAAAAAAAAAAACAAAAAAGCCCCAACAACAATAGTACTGTTGTTCTCAGCAGAGCAGAATTACAAATGGATGTTTTCTGTGTTTTTCTAAGACTTGCCCACCTATGACTCACCTTTGTGAAAAAATAATCTCCACACTGCCTTCATGGAGAAAAATGAATGGACCCAACCAGCTGATGTCCTTGCAGCAGTTTGTATATGATGTACAGGAACAGCTTAACCCCTTAGCAAGTGAAGATGACCTACGGCATATTGCACAGCAGTTGCATAGCATAGGAGAAGTAAGTGGTTTTATCTAAATTGCATCTCTTTATTAGCAAGGTACTGCTCTGGTAGAATATTGCTTAGTGAGATTTAAGCAAATGTCTGTAGTTTGTTGTTTTTTTCTTTTCCCTGTTAAGACATCGTAAGGAGTAGAGACTGATTAATAAGGTTTTTTGTTATCGTAATTGTCTTGTGGCTCCTATTTCAGTCCACATTATTTCTTTGAGACAGGAAGAATTACAGTTTATTGATATAGTTGTAAGAATATAAAATACCCAGAAAGGGTAAGTATGCTATCATCTTAAGTGAGGTAGTGCCTAATGCGTTCACTGCATATGAGAAATTTATGTGTGTCCATTAGAAATTGAATCATGGGATAACACCTTTGCATAAATAGCTTGCAGGCCATGGTTAGGCTTTACAGCTATTGGACTCTAATGGCTTCTAATGGTTACTAGTGGAAATCAAGAATAATGCATTTTGTTCTGAATACTTGCAAGAAATTAAAATGCACTGTTTGTTTTTCTCCTGTCAGCAATGTTAATTGAATGATTGGGACAGTAAGTTAGGAAGGAGAGAACGTGGGGTATCATCTTGTACTTCACAAGATGTAAATAGTAACTTTCATATTTATAAACAGATTAACATTATGCAGAGTGAAACTGTCCAAGATGTTGTGCTTCTGGATCCTCGCTGGCTCTGTTCAAATGTCCTTGGAAAAATCCTGTCAGTGGAGAACCCAAAAGCTCTCCATCACTATAGAGGTCGGTACACTATAGAGGACATCCAGCGTCTGGTGACAGATAGTGATGTGGAAGAACTGATACAGATTTTGGATGCCATGGATATTTGTGCAAGGGACCTTAGCAGTGGAGCAATGGTGGATATTCCTGCTCTCATAAAGACTGACAATCTCCACAGGTCTTGGACAGATGAGGAAGATGAGGTGCTGATTTATGGTGGTGTTAGAATCGTTCCTGTGGAACATCTTACCCCATTTCCTTGTGGAATTTTTCATAAAGTTCAGGTGAATCTCTGCAGGTGGATTCATCAGCAAAGCACAGAGGTAGATGCTGATATACGTCTGTGGGTAAATGGATCAAAGATTATGAATCGCGGAGCTGAGCTTTTAGTGCTGCTGGTCAACCATGGTCAGGGTATAGAGGTTCAAGTTAGAGGACTGGAAACAGAGAAGATCAAGTGCTGTTTACTTCTGGATTCTGTATGCAGCACCATTGATAACTTAATGGCCACAACCTTACCAGGCCTTCTGACTGGGAAATACTATCTTAGTCCTCAGCAGCTGAGGGAACATCATGAACCAGTAATGGTCTACCAGCCTAGAGACTTTTTCCGTGCACAGAGTCAAAAGGAGACATCACTAACTAACACTATGGGGGGATATAAAGAGAGCTTTAGCAGTATACTGTGTTTTGGGTGTCTTGATGTCTACTCCCAGGGAAGCCTAGGAATGGACATTCATGTTTCCGATCTGAATCTACTTACCAGGAGAAAACTAAGTCGACTTTTGGATCCTCCTGATCCTATGGGCAAAGACTGGTGCCTTCTGGCCATGAACCTGGGCCTCCCTGATCTTGTTGCAAAGTACAATACAAATAATGGAACACAAAATGACTTTCTCTCAAGCCCAGTCCATGCCCTTCTGCAGGAGTGGAGTAATGCTCCTGAGAGCACTGTAGGTATCCTAATGTCTAAGCTGAGGGAATTAGGTCGCAGAGATGCAGCAGACTTTTTACTGAAGGCATCTTCTGTATTCAAAATAAATTTAGATGCTAATGGTCAAGAGGCTTATGCTTCCAGTTGCAACAGTGGCACCTCTTACAACTCAATTAGCTCTGTAGTGTCACGGTAAGAGCAGGTAGGTGTTCTTCATGGACATCTTTTAAAACTGCAGAAAGGATAAAAGATACAGTAGAAGAGTTTCTGTGCATTTTCATTACGAGGTTTTACATCAAAGGATCTCTATCTTTTCCCTAGCACCACCTTTTTGTGCATAAACTTTCTACTTCTAACTGTGAATTGTTGCTCTTTATCTATTAAAAAGGCTGGTGTACTTCTGGTGTTTTGAAATTATTCCTGATACATAATGTGCTGCTTGATACTGCCATTTTAACTGGAAAGTTTTAACTTTTGGATTATGTACTGCAACTGTTTTCTAAAATATTTCTATTCTCCCCATAAAAGGTAGGGGGAGAGGAATAGCACATATTACCTGAAATGTGTATTTCTTACGCCCATATTTTTTAGTTTTCATTGTGTCTTCTGCTTAACATTTTTTTATATTTGTAAGGAGAGAAATCCACCATTTGTGGTCAACCTGACTGAATTTAAAACCACATTGTTTATAGCTGAAAAAGGAGTGCCTTTTGCAGAAGGGAGGGTGCAGTTGATTTGAATGACCCTGCTGGAGTTACAAGAACATGCTACCTCTGTTTCACTTAAATTGTCTGCATGCTTATCATTGCAAGTGGTGCTTGCCTTTTAATTTTTCCTGCACTTCTAAGACATTGGTGATGACTCACGCAGAGCATTCTTGTGCCAGTACTATGGGTGTAGACATGTGATACCTGATCAACTTCAGTTACAGTCAAATCATAATGTGAAAATCTCTTAAACTTGCCAATTATCATCCTTCATTGTTTCCACACACCTCAGGTAAAAGTTCATACCATTATAGAGTTCAAAAAACACAAGTGTTGGATACTGCAGAATAATGTTGTATAGCTGTCAGTTGTAATTTGTGTATAACAAAGATTTTCTACTATTAGATCCTGCATTACTTACTTCCTGTACTTGAAAACTTTGATGGGGATAAAAACAAAAAGGAAGCAAGGTTTCTTGCAGTGATAACTTTAAAATTGTTATGAGGGAATATGACCCATTCTCTGTTCTAAAAAGCATGTAATTTCAATGGTGCGATGTGTGTCTGTTTATATATATTGTATGTATATATATTAATACTATTTTTTCCTTAATCTTACAATGTAGTAAAATTTTAAAGGATTTTTCTACAAATAAACTGTTGCTTGTTGCATCCTTGTTGTTCACATTCTGTAGCTGAAAGGGACTGAAACTTCTCTTTTCCTTACAGTCACAATCCTGGAGAGGCAATGCCTGACTTCTGAAGTTCTGGGAACCTCCTGTTTCACTTCAGGGGGATTTCTCAGTACACTGGAAGAATATTTATTTATTTGTTTACCGCAGAGGTGGTCCCTCTGCAGCAGAGGGATTTGCATTCGTTTTGACAAATGGCAAGCCAAAGCGGTTTGCTACATAGCTTTTCCTTTGTGTTTTTTTACAATGGAAACCAAAACAGCAGATGCACATCTGTCATGAGGAATCCTCCAGATTATCCTGTGTTGCAAAGGGGGAGAACACTGCGTTAGAGCCTGTGCTGTGGTAATGGTCCTCTACATTAAGCATCCCCTCACTGCATGAGGGACTGTGCTGCTGCTGCTTGTTTAAACTCTCAGCTTCACTCATGGATAGCTGCAGTCTCTGTGTGGCACTCTATACAGGCAGCTCTGCACAATACCTCCTCCCTGCGTATGCTGCAAAGGAATTAAACGGGCTCTTCTTAACAGGCTGGTTGCTGTTTCCCACTGCCTTTCTTTGCATATTTTACCCTTGCTTCATTAAATCCTTCCCTGGGCATCGCTGGGCTCCTTTGTTAAACATTTTTTAAAAGTCTGGTCCTCAGTGAGAAGTATGGTTAATGAGCAGTCCTACCCTGAGGTGTCTGTGCTCTGATATTCTGCCCCTGACGAACCGAGTCCAGCATCTCCCACCGCTGCTCAAAGTTGCTCAGTGAAGAGCCCAGCTTTCCACAGCCCGTATTTACCTGTATGGCTTCACCTTCAGCTGTGGACATGTTCAGCACTCCTGTCAGACTCTGGTTTGTGAGGGGTCTTTCTCATCTGGTAAGACTCCCTGATTTTCTAGCGAGTTTCTTTCAGCCTGTTCCTCAGGCATCAGACTTAGAGTTACCTTCACTGAGTCTGTGTGACTGCAGAGGAGTGGGACTTGGAATCACCAGTCCCATGAGAGCAGAGACTACTGTGAGATGCTTTTCCAATGGAGGGCTGTCAGTGGTAGTGGTGTCTGTCAGTTTGGGATTTAATTCACCCCTCTACTGCTTGTGGTGGAGTGGCAAGATTTTGAAATACCAGGTAGCTCCTCCCCTGCCTGCCTCCCCAGATGCTTTATGCCCACTCAAGATGCATGGTCAATTTACCAACGTTGATGTCAGTAGTCTTTTTCCTTTTCTTTCCTTTTTCTTTTTTTTTCCCCTTTTTTGCTTCTTTTTCTTCTTTTTTTTTGTTTTTTTTCCCCTCCCAACAGCATGTTCCTGGCAATTCTCTACTTCCATTTACTGTAAAATGCAGCCCTGGGAGTATAAATTACTTAACAGATGCTATGATGGATCTTTGAATGGCAGTCACAGCCTATTGCATCATTTACAGTCTCCATGGTAATAGGTTCAAGAAAGTGAATCACAGTCATAGTATAGCTTTGGATCATTTTCCTATAAGTCATGTGCCACTGACAAAAAAAAAAAAAAAGTTGTCCTAATTGGCACTTTTGACCAAAAAAAGGTTAGCAAAGTGATAGAAGCAGGCATCTCTTCAGTTGCTTCACTTTTATTGATTTTCTGTTTTGTTTTGTGAATGGAACTAGGAGCAGAGCTTCATTCCATAATTTTTAGAACTGTGTTTAAAATGCACTGATCCTGCCTGACTCACTTCAGAAATGGAGGAAATGCAAGTCTTTGCAAGATCAAAAAGGGCTAGCCATAAACATAAATTATGTATCATTTGTGCAAGTAACATGCTAAGCTCAGCTCCTGCTGGTGAAAGAAGTGAAGCTGGATACTAACCATTAGGAGACTCTCTTCTTTGCGCTTCTTTGTAGCTTCAGAGCAGAGCTTCTGAAACACCCTTCTGAGGATAAAGCAGATTAGCCCCAACGTTCATTTTGTCTTCAAAACCCATGATACAGGCAAACTCTCAGGCTTGCAACAGAGTTGCTCAAGGCCAAGATGCATTACAAATGATCTTGCAGTTTAGAAATGCGTGTTACGGACATCTGGACTCAAATTCTGAAGAAAATTTCTGAAGAAGACAGGGAGGAAGCGAGCATTTTGGTACAAACCATTTTTCCAAGTAGAGTCTTTTCTCCCTGGCATGCAGCAGCATGCATAGGACAGGAAAGTGCTTCATATTGCTATTTGTATTAGGCTTTACTGTGCTTACTCTCTGTGGGAGTTTTGTTGCTGACCTGACTGGTGAGTTTGGAAAGCCACAAGAGATCACTGGCTACATGCAACTGATTTTGAGGGTGGGACAAGAAGGGCATCCAGAGGTGACCCTGGGTGGAGGTGGATGTATATGATTCTTCTCACCTTGAGAGGATGTAAACTGGAGACAGCCACAGGTTTCAGGATCCTTGTGATTCAAGTGATTGAGAAAGAGATATGAAACTACAGGGGCTTAGCAACTCCCAAGTGTCAAGAGATTGACAGAGCCAGGAGACTTGGAAAGGAGCCAGAGCTCAGTTTCCTAAATGGTCAGGACTCTAGCAAGAGCAATGGTGAAACTGTTAGAGCTGGCTGTGGTGGAGCCAATTCCAGATCCTAAACCTGTGGTGGCTGCATTGCCCACTCCAAGAAGTTACCTGTTAGTTCATTGCAACCTTTGTATTCCAAAGATGCTGTGTTGCAGCATCATTGTTTAGAACAGGTGACTCTATTTGAATTGCACCACTGTTTCAACTTTGCCAGTGAAATGGAGGCGTAATGCCCAAGTTGTAACTCCAAACAAAGTAAATGAAGCATGCTGTTGGCTGAAACCTCTCTTTAGCTTAGAGGAGATGGAGCAGTGCAGTATATTCTTCGAAGGTGGCCTGAAAGCACTATATACAATACTAAAATTTATTTCTGTTTGACTTTTTGTTCATTAAACTCAGTCCAGCGGGTCACAAAAATCATTGAATGGGACCACAGATTCACTCCCATATCTCTTCAGTCTTTGTCTGACTTGGAAGGCAAGGTGGTGGGAAGAAAATCAGTTTTTAACAATGCCTGAGGTACTTGGGTTTCCAAAAGGGTTACAGCCAAGCCACAGACTTTGCAGGGGTCTCCAAATGTCAGATGAGCTGTATATAGAAGAGGACTGATGGTATTCCTCTGTGTGGCTGCACCATTTATCATAACAAGCTTTACAGGAACAGTGGGGCCAGCAGCTAATGCTGCGTCAAAGCCAGACGAAGATCTAGGTGGACCTGGTTCAGGTTTGTATTAAACAAATTGACCTAGCATTCCTGCACCAACCAGACTACCCTGGGTGAGGTCCAAATCCAAAACTGCATATTTAAAGATCATTTTTCAGAATGCAACCATGTTGCTGAGTCACTTGAATGTACCTTAAAAATCACAGCCCTGCCCTGAGATGGGCAAACCTGGACTGCCTTGCCCAAACTCTGGGTCCTGCTGTCGCCAAGCCTAGGACACCTACACAACTAGAATGCACTCAGATCTCCTAGGCAGAGAGGAAGACTGGGAAGAATCCTGTTAGGGTGATAAGGGGTCTTGAACAGGAGTAAATGCTTAGGCATGCTGCATCTTATTGGCATGGGTTTGCTGGCAAAGAGATGTTGACAGCCTGGGCCCATACTTCCTCCTCCTGCTGAAACATCGTATGACCTGCTGCGATAGTTCAGGTGTTTCTAGTGGCTCTGTGTCCAGGATCAGAAATATGCGCTGTCTTCTACCTGCACAGGACCCAAAGAGTGCAGCTGGGTGAGGCATCTTCCCCCTGGACTCAGGCACTGTCACCACTGAGTGTAACTGACCTCAAGAAGCTTCGGGCCATATGTGTTGGAAGTATAGTCGGGATGCTTCTATTGCATCTCGCAGCTGAGGCTGGGGGGGGGGGGTGTTACCTGGCAAAGGGGGTGAAATTTGCATGAGTGAGTAAGGGCTGGGTGAGGCATTAGCATGTGGTGCACTAGGAGGGGAGGATAAAGCTGTGCTTTTCAAAACTTATCTGGGAAACATGGGAGAGAAGGGGGGGCTCTTGCATTAGGGGGTTAGACTGCTGATGCTGTTAGATTGTGTGTGTATGACACTCTGAGTCACTGTGTGCTTCACTTTTTGAGCTGCTCATTGCATTACAAAATCTGCTATTTTAGCCTGGCCACAAAGAAGTATACTTTGATCATTACAGTCTGTTTCCCCTTAGAGATGAATCAGTCTCACTTGCACACCCCCTACACAGGACAACTTACAAGCCAAAATGTATGGAGCAGAGTTAATCAGCTAAGCAAAGGAAGTGTGGAGAGAAGGGTCATCTGCTGGGAACATTGGGATAACATCAGCAAATCCTGCTATCATTAAATATACCTACAAAGCACTACAATCTTGTAGCGTTGGCATCTTTCTTTAGTTCTATTGGTTGTGAATGTGAAAAAAAAAATTATTCTGCTGAGTGCGATCAACTACTTCTAAGCCAAAGCTTTTATTCCTGTGGAAAACAGAGAGTACAAGTCTTGAATTTTGTGCTGAAGGCAATGTGTCAGTGCACAGGAAAGCCAGTGCCAAACCCAGGTGAGTTGCAGGACAGAAGCAGATCCTACTTTCCTAAGCCTATAGTGTGGATTATTTCATCATTCCTAAGGTACATATCTGCAGAAGAAGCAGGAAAGAGATTATTCTGGAGGCGTTTCCACCCATTAAAGGCTTTGACAGCTAGGATTAGATTCATTGATTTGATTATACACAAGGAGTTAAACCACGATCCTCTACAACTAGAACACTTTGAATCAAAATTTTGTACAGACCCCTGGGGATTGTGTTGGCAGCTGGAGAATGTTGTAGCAATTAGTCTGGAAATCGTGGAAGGGGTGAGTCACTGTAACCAAATTAGCATCAGATAGGACGGGCTATATTTCCTCGTTGCTCACAGTCAGAAGGAAGTATCACTTGCAGCTGTTAGACCTGGCAGTCAAGTGCCAGTAAAGGTTTCAAAGGAAGCTTGAGGCCATGATTTGCAGTATCAATCTGCTTATAGAAGTTCAGAAAGGAGTTGCGTGAATCAAGGCCCAGAGCTTGGAATTGCTACTGGGAAGAAAGGATTTCCAGACCTTTTTATCCCAAGTAGTACTACCTGGCTGAGAAGTGCTTTGCAAAGCAGTTTTTGCTGCCTTCTCAGGAAAATATGAAAAGGAACCTAACCTACTGGTGTCAGTTTGGGTGTACAGGACAAGTGTAAAGAATGAATGCAAGGCCACCAAGTGACTTCCCTATTTCGGATTCATTCTCCAAGGCCCAGGGTTTGTTTGTACTTAACAAAACAGGAAGAGTATCTTTCATTGAAAGGTCAAGGAGTTTTATGGGAAGAACCACTTCCCAGCTGTGACTTCGCACCATGCAGCTATCCTATTTATTTCTATCATGGCTAGGAAAGCTCTGTAGGAACTCCCATAGCCACGAAAGAAAAGCCTAAGTGTCAGGGAGAAATTCTGGCTTGTTTTATGCATTCTTCTTCAGTGATGATATTCAGTTATTTAAACGTTCCAGTCTTCCATGCTAGCGCAGTAGTTTCACAATTCCCCTACCAGATCCGCCTTTCTGCTTTAAATTACCACAGGAAAGAGTCCTAAGTCACTCATGTGAAATGCCACCTGCAGTACCAGGTGAGTCAGGTGTTGCACAGAGTAAGAGCACAGGTCAAAGCAAATGGACGTGGTGGTTCCTGTCGCTGGCCAGATAAGCACGGTGGTCCCAGGGCCTCTCTCTACTCTTAGTCTACCCATGCTTCTGACTCCAGCGCAATTCAGCCATGTGGTATGGATGTGACCTCTCTGAATTTCCTGTAGCTTTTGCTGCAAATACAAAATACCGTATCCGTTGAGGAGAATAGTGTGGCAACTGTCTTATGCTTTTCTTTATGGTGTGATTAACTTGAAGAATTTTTCACATTCCACCAGTGAGCTCAGGAACAAGCTTTGAAGGCACGAAGGGATCTGACTAAACTCGGGTTTGACATTCATGTGTATTTTTATAAAGCCCAGTACCACTGCATTAAGCAGTAAGGGGAACTTTCCTGCCTCATTCCAGTGTTCATTGGGCTCCACTTTTGCATTCCCAGAAGTGAAGTCAATTTCTCTGCAAGTTCTGGAAACCTCTTGTTTTCAGCAAGTGTTTATCATCTCCATCTCTGGTCTGCATTGTTTTTAGGATGTGGTCTCAATGAAATCTCTAAAAGAAAAGTTTTCCCCAACAGAGAATCATAACCTTTGGCAACAAGTTTCTACTCATATGAGCTACTAATAGAGACTGCCGCCGACTGTTACTTTGACTGGTTAGTGAAGTAACATGCAAATTGTTTCTGTCATTAGAAGAATTAGTTTCAAAACCTGATAGAAAAACCTCCTTTAATCCACTATCAATCTGAAGCCACAAGTCTGTTATGCATCTACATAGTAACTACCACAGCAGAGTCATGACTTCTGTATGCCTCTGCATAATAGATAAAAATCAGGGCTACCCTCCCTAACGGGTCTTTAGAGTCGTGAAGATCCATGTATATGCAGTAAGCATGAAGCTTGCAGTTCCTTCTACGGGTGGTCAGACCTACAAGGACTGCTTATGCCACTGCAACCTTATTCTTAATATCCACCAAGCCCAGAGCCACGTTTTGCGTAAGCTGAAGCCAAGATTTCCATTTGTAGCTTGGAGGAACTGACCTGCAGACCTGGTCTCAGTCCTACTCAAGGGCTTATGTTTCTCTGCCTCTCCTTTTACTCCTGTTATCTGCCCACAACTCCAGGTTTATCCAGCTGAGGTGAGCCTCAAAAAGTGTGCAAACAGTGCTAATGATGATTTTGAGAAGCTGTAAGATCAGGTGCAAGTTAGGTCATTTCAGTTGCAACACAAGCTGTTTTTGTTCTCTTTTCTGCAACTTCCAGTTTTAAAAAAAATCTGCCAAGTAAAGTCATTTGTCTTTTTCAAATCTAGGAAACAAAATTAAGTCTGGAAAGCTTGTAGTGTAAGTGATTGGGGCTATATACTGAAATAGGACTATTAAGAAATTGGGCTGGAATTGCGCATTGGAAACATTGTCCAAGAGCACTGTCTCGCGCGCCAAATGAGAATCGGACTTCTCTCTCCTCTGCTCGGTAGAAATGTTTCCTGTCTTTGCCCAGCAGAATACTTTATGCCGTGGTCCAGAGGGTGCTTCCCAACACTTAAAAATCCTAGCTGGAGCTGTACTGTGTAGGTGCACGTTTCTGTAATTCAGACAAGGCCTCCATTAGCACTGCCAACAACAGCAACTTCTTGACATGCTCTGATGCCATCAGGCAGGGTGTGGAGCTAGGTTATTAAACTGCCTCTGCCACTTAGTTTTCATCTGACACATGCTTAATTGTGAGGATGTCCTTCCTCTTGTTAGTGTTTGAATCAGTCCAACTGTTGATGAGAGGTGTTGTCCAAATCGTGTCACGGTAAAAATTATTTACAGCCACAATACTGTAGTATTATGGTAGAGCCAAGTTCAGACTCTCAATATGTTGTCTCCTCACGTTTCCCAGCATTAGCCAGGAATGGCACCATCTTATTCCTGATGGGCAGAGATGCGGTAGTTGGTGTGGCCAAGGGACTGTCCTGGACTCCCCAGTGGAGAGACAAGGACTGCAGTATAAGCCATAAGGGGGGGGGGGGGGGGGGGCAGGGGAGGGGAGAGAGACTTTATTCAATGTTCTCTGTCGTCTCCAGGTATTTCTATTAATTATGTGGAAAGGGGGCTGATGATTAAAGTAGAATGGGAATGTGAAAAATAAGGCAATGTGTGAAATCAGTGGCTTCTCAACCTTGCGAAATGGTTGGGGATGTTACATACTAGTAGCTGTTGATCAAAGGTGCAGTGTTCAGATGCCGAGGACTGAAATTAGAGTGTAGGGTCAAAAAAAGGTTGGTGTTCTTGCATGAAGAACAAATTTCACAAGCTATCTGGTTTTGCTATAAGACAAATAGTTACAGTCCTTCCTTCTGACTTTAAGTCCATTGGGGCACCAAATTTCAGGGACAGTTTCAAATCTAGGGCACCAGATATGCTCCTCCTAACCTCTGCTATCTGAAGCCTAACTGTGATTGCCAGCTCCAAGGATCCAAGTAAATAAAACATTTTGGGGAATAATTAAGTGTTGAAATAGCCAGACTAGAAAACATATCTATGGCATTCACCTTTGCAAAACATCTACACTGCTTTCTGTAGGGAGCAGAGACAGTTTTAAATGGCAGCAGGAGGCAGTGACAAATCCTCTGCATTACTCCCCATGATGCAGGCAGGGTCTTGGGAGAGGGAGACCCTGGTTCATCCATAGTCCTGGTAAACAAGGCACCTGGGAAATAAGATTAACCACTCTTTCTAAAGCCAGCCAATGTTCCTGTAAGGGTTCCTGGAGAGCCCTGTACATCCAGTTCTGGCAGAGCCCCTTCACAGAGATTGCAAGAGGGAGTCCAGTTCTACCAGCTTAGTAAGTGCTGTCTTCAGCTTTATCTAACCTCTCTTAGAAAAGAAGTATGATAGAGGTTAGTGGGAAACAGTAAACAAAACTAAGCATGCAGCAGCTAACGTAACTATGTGTTTGGGGCAGAGAGAGAGGAACAGGTGCTCTTTTGGCCGACAGCCACAGTTCAAAGCCTTAGTACATATATTTTGGTCAGGAGACTGCTGGCAGCTGATCAGCAAATCTGTCCAAGGCTGACATCTCTTATTTGCAGGGTAGTTGGTGTGTGCGGGTACATGTGTGTTTATAACTACACTCAGGACAGCTGAGAGGGGTTAGATACCCTGTTGCAGCAACTTCTGTGTTTCTGACATTTTGCTCTTTCTTGTTCTTACCTTTAATCCAGAATATTTTTTGCAACAATGGAGAGAGATAAACAGAGAGTTTGTATGTATGTGTTAGGGTAGGTGAATTTGATGCTGGCTGGCCTGAATCCCTGCTCAGCTTGACACAGAAGAGACTTTAACCAAGTTCTGCAATATCTCAGGCCAGCACTCTAATCTTGACACTGTAAGATTTGATGGTCCATTTTCCCAAGTATCTTGAGCTAATCTAAAGCTATGTTGTGCTGAAAGGGGAAAAGCTGTCCTCTCCACTGTTGCTTTGCAGTCTTTTGGGCTTGCACTAGTACCTGGCATGCTCAGCCAGTTCGTCTCACTGATCCAGCAGGAAGCTATCACTTTGTTTTGAAGGCTCTGTCTGCAGCCCAGTGAGCTTGCTGCTACAGCTTAGAGAAGGAATGAGAATTCACAGGAGAGGGAAGGGCCAGAATGCCTTTTTTCAGCAGTAATGCTGGTTCAAATCAACCTAAACTGCTTGGTAAACCACACCCATAAATAGTTTCAAACCCTGTAAAGATTTGACTTCAGTATTTGTTTTAGCTAAAAGCATTTCCACAAGCTCTGGTAAAACTCTGTTCAGATGTCAGTGGCCCTTGGCAGAAAAGACACTTAAAAAAGATCAAGGTAAACTAAAACAGTCCTTCACCCGCTTCTAGGGAACCAGCATCTATCCCAAATCCAGAAACACTGGCAAATACGAGATGGTAGAGCTTGTACCCTGGGGGATGTTTAACCAGGAAAGCCAGCCCTGAGCACCAGTTACATCTGCTCTGCTGTGGAGGAGAGGGCAGCACGGCAAATGCATTACTGTGGGATTGAGCCCTCCTGACTCATGGCCATCCCTGAAGTACTAGGAATTGCAAATTGGTTTACTCCTGTTAGAAAATGAACAGCGACAGCCATAGCCCTTTCCTTCTCTCCTCAAGCTCTTTCTGGGTACAGCTTATTCTGGTCCAGCTGGTGATGAAGGCAAGGTTAGTACTGAAGCAAAAAAAAGGGAGTTTGCTTTACTCTCTGCCTGCGCCACAGGATTCCTGTGGCATTGCTGAAGTCAGGATTCCATCCTTGACTCAGCCCTCTGCGGTGTGGAAGCAGATAATAGTACTGCCCTGGCTGCAGGGGCTGGGCTGAGGCTCAGCACAGGGAATGTTTCTGAAACTGATTGAAGTCTTAGTGCCACAAGAGCTCTACACCTTCAGATGACTGTTGTTTTTGCTAAACTCCTTAGAGCTGTACAGGGCATGCTGTGGTCCTACAGCACTGTCACAGAGGTGTAGACACGTGCCATACCACCCTAGCTGAATAGGACCTGGGCATTACATGCTGCAACAAAACAAACACTAGGAGGAGACAGGCTAGCTGGAGATACGGATGGAAAGACACAGAACGTGAAGAAGAAATGCGGTACTACTTGCCATTAAACATTTCTGAGTAGAACTCATCTGTGTGTCATCTGACCCCTTTCATCTCTTTCATTATACCTAGCAGATATTTTTAGTCTATTGGCATTTGGATATGTTGCTTTCCTTTCAGTAAGAAAAGAAGGGGAAAAAAACTCTGATTTTACAGATATGCAGCAGCTGCTGTAAATGCTGCTTCTTAAACTAACATAATGAGCAAATTGAATTAAAAATCAAAATGTTGTTAAAAAGCAAGGCTCAATCTTCTGTTTCTTGCACACTAAATATTACTGGTGGTTTCAAGACCTGAGTCTAAGTCATTCTACCTGGGGAAGCATTAAAAAATCAAACCAACAAACCATGCTGATTCTGTAAGTGAATCAGAAAGCACTTTCCCTAGTATTTTAACAAATGCTGATGGGTTTAAAGGATGCTCTGTGATCCTGCTTCTGGAGAATGGTGTTCATTTAACCTGTTCATTCTTCACCCTCAAAGCAAACAGGGATTGCCATGCTGTGGCTCACACATGGCCCTGGTCATCTGCAGGGGCCATGCTCCAGGACCAGCCTTCCCAGGAAGGCACCACCCAGAGAGCTAGAGGAGAGGACAACTTGGTCCCCAGCCCCAGGTCAGGTGTGACCAAGGATCACAGTATTGCTTTTGGACGGCGGGTTTCCCAGGTGTTGCAGCTGGATACCAGACTCTGGAGTATAACAGCTAAGCTGTAACCGTAGATTAGGATGAACTTTTCTCTGAGTGGTCCATGTTTCCCCACTACAGAAGTTGCAGCACCTCTCCTCTGGCCCCTCGACCCTGCTTGCAGGGTCTTGTGTAACAGCATCAGCTACAGACATACCAATGATGCAGCCTCCTCCCGGCTCTCCCTGCCTCGTGATGTTTTCTGCATTGGGTCTAGCTGATAGGGAAGATTTGCAGATTGGGGAGGTCACGCTGCATGTGAATGGAAGAGGATGTCCCTTTGTGCAATTTCCAGAATGTCTGTGTCTCTAATTAGTCTGGATATGCAATAAAAGGGAGTACAGAAAGGTATTGGTAATTCTATTTACCTGTAAGTTTTGTCTTTTGTTTACTAGGTATGGAAAAACTAATTAATTTAGCAGGGCTTTGGGAATCTGTATTTGTGAATTATTTCCCTCTTCATGTACAAAGCAAATGTAAGGCCCCATCAAAATAAATAAGTAGGAAGGACTGGGCTGTGCTGTGGTGAAAAGCTGTTAAGTTTAGGACAGGGAACGGATCTGTCATTTCTTCAGGTGTGGATAACACCGGCTTTCATGCACCCGCTTCTGAAGTGCAGAGGTACAACTTTTACCTTTCCAGTGGTAAAAAAAAAATGCACTGGCTAGGATTTGAGATACATTTGCATTGACTCTGAAGATACAAAGTCATCCTCCTTGTCTGAAAAGAAAATTAAAATAAACAGAAATTCCTTCAAGTGAAAAAATAAAGACAGGTGAGAAGGGAAAAATGTCAGCAAGGAGGTTTCCCACAGGAAGCAGTTCTTCCAGGCTTTTGGATAGGCATTTGTCTATTTGAACAAACTGCTTTTTTCTTTCTTTTTTTTTTCCCCCTAAGTGTTTAAGGGTGTTTTGTTTAAACTGTTCAAAACTAGCCCCAGTGGCTGAGTACAGGGAAAAACCAACAAAAGAACATATGTAGAGCTAAGCAGAGGAGTCATCCAACCAGTCTGTGTGAAGATTCTTTCAAGTATTTACTGCACTTTCAAGTACTTTAAGCACCTGTAGGAAAAAAACACTGAACAGCCTTCAAGACTGAACTGAGAAATCCTTATGTTGAAGATTTTGTTGGAAGCAAAGATCTTCTTGGAGGAAATAATCTGTGGACACGTCATTTCCTGATCTCATTTTCCCCTGGTAATATAGGCAGTAAGCCAGTTATTTTCACTAACCAGACAGTTAGCAATAGTCTTAGGGCAGGAGTAGGAGCACAGTCCCATATTCTGAAGCCTCCGTGCTGTGTTTCTGTAAAGAAACAGGAGCCTGACTTTTTGGTTCCCCCAGAAGGGCTGTTTTTCTAGTCTTATCACATGCAGCTCCTACAGGTGCCCACTGGAATTTGATGAGTTTTTAAAAGCAGATACCCAAGCTGCCTTCCGACAGCATCAGCAACCAGGCATACAAAGCAGTGACCATCTCTGACCTCATCCTGGCTGTAGCAGTTCACTTATCAGCAGCACTGAGAGAATAACACACATGTCTCTCTGTAAGGAGGCTGCCAGTAGGTGCCTGGAGCCTACGGACAGAGAGGCAGGCACCATTGCTGGCAATCTAGCACAGAGACAGATAAGAAAGTTCAGATTTGACATCAGGGAGGAGTGGGAGGTGGTGTAGGGAACTTTCTGAGGCCATCCTCAAAGAGCTCTGATGTAGTATGATACATGCCAGCTAAGAGTTCCTTGTAATTGCAATTACCACATAAAAGAGAAGAGACACTGCAAGTGAATACAGAGCGATATGCAACTGTACGAACCCCTGTTTGTTGTGAGTCAGTTATAAGCAAGCTGCACCTTGCAGTGGGAAGATGCTCCAGCCACCACTTACACAAGCGCTACTCTAAGTTAGCGCAGTCCCAGAGCCAAGAACAGCTTTGATGCTTGCTTTCTCATTCTCAAATGTCAGAACAGTATTTACTGCTGCTTCTATCCCAAAAGTCACCCAGACTAAAACTGCAGGTGCTGCACTTCAGTATGAATCATAGCGTAAATATCACCACAGTCACTGCTTGTCACAAACAGGTTTATTTCAAAATGCCCATTGCAACATTCCTCCTTTGTTTGGCTGTTTTACAATCCTTCCTCAACTCCTGTCAGCACACTTGCTGTTGGGAGGTGAGAGAGATGGTCTTGTTTTGCCCCCCATCACCCTTGGAAGCACAATCTATTCAATTCACCTGTGAAAGGAGGTGAGGGGTCTCTCATCTGACCATTCTGTAAGACAAACAAATGTGGTCATTTCACATGGTCAGGGTTTTTTGCAACATAACCACATATCTATGACATCTCATTTCCTGCATAGCCTGTATGCGATGCATTCTGGTAAAGTAAGGGGAGGTGTCTGGTGCAGGGAGACACTCGAATGCACTGCTGCACTGGCTTACGTCTCTGCATGGTGACACTGGATTGCACAACCCCCAAACCACAGAGCACAACATGCCCTGACCCCATCTCCTCCCCACGCTCACCTCCTGTCTGTCTGTGCAGAGGCTCTGTAGAGGTACAGAGGCCATGGCAGCGGTAGCTCTGTGCCTGAATAGGAGGGACGTATCTCTCATCAGAGGATCTATAGCCCTTCCACTGCCCCTTTGCAACCTTGTGCCTTCAGACTGTTGGCTAGCACAAGAATCTGGTAAACAAGAGCACAAATCAAAGAGCAAAGTTGTGACCTATTTAATGGGAAAAAGACTACGTCGACCCAAGATACTGGCAAAACTTGTTTAATTGCTATAGCTGCTAGCCAAGTAAGCCATGTGTGGACACACGTGTTTGAAGTCACCATGCTAGCAGGGCTGCGGTGCAACACGCTTAAACATCTCTGTAAATGCTTGGCTGGACGAGAATGTATCTAGGCACATGCTACTTCTGCAGCAGCAAAAAGAGTCTGGGAGTTGTTTCATCTTTCAAAGGGAAAGCATAATGCCTGCCTTTGCCCAGCGCTCTGGGTGCTGCATCCATCTGTGTTAGTGGGTGTGAATTTACCCCATTCTGCTCAGGCTCCATACTGAAGAAGGCCCTATAGAGGAGACAGTGCTCCGCTGCCTCATGCTGTCCTTTCAGTTACCGTCTCCAAGTGGATAGATAGCTGCGCTTTTCTGTCAGGGGAAACAACTTGACAAGAAGGAAAGCAAGAGTTTGCAGGGATGTTTACAGCACAGGGGATGGCTTCTTTAGCCAAAGACGGGAAAAAAAACAACCCAAACCAACACATCTAGTCCAGCCTAAGGAAGCTCAGAAGAAATCAAGTTCTTCAAGTGACAAAAGAAAGCTCTACAGAGGCTGTAGGACAAGAAAGCATATAAAGCAAGGCTCAAAGACAAGTGAAAAAAAAGGCTCTAACAAGGTCTGTATAAAACAGGAGCCTTGATCTGCGCTCACCCCGCCGGTTTCCATGTACAACTAATGTGACTGCTAATCTCATCTGTGAGTGGTACTGCTTCATCAACTCTGCCTAAAGAAAATCCTCAGCTCATGATACTCAAAGCCTTCTCCTCCCCACATGTAAGTGCAAATAATCTCTGAGGGAAGAACACCAGGAGGGTTTGGAAGAGAATGAGAAGCATCCCTCTAGCATGAAACACATTGTGCACAAACAGCAACACCACCACCATTAACTCACCATGTTCAAGCCCTAAGTTTGGATTCTTTGGACACTGGATGTATATAGCTATGAAATACTGCTGTAACTTCCACAGGTTAGAACAAAACACTAATGATCCTTATACTCTGCATTGCAGAGTAGCACCCACAAAAACTGCTGCATGAACTTCACAGCAGCTTTGGGGCAGGGAGAAAATTTCTTCTCACCAGCTCCACTTGGCCTCAATAGTGTACAATTTGCTTACACAACTCTTAGAAACTTGCTAATTTCTCAAGTTATGTGTCAAAAATGTCAGGTTACTTTCCACTGAGTCCTCTGAGAAATACCATCTTAAATTATACACTCTTCAAAACACACTTTCTTCAGTAAGACCGCATATGTGTGCCCTATAATTATTTTTTATTTTATAGTCTTCATGAAATTTAGTGCTACAGTGCTGAAAAAAACCTGAGGCACTGCATTACAAGTGGATAAAAGACTTGGTGTTATCAGCTATTCCCTGAGCAAAAAGTATTAATTCTGCCATCCCACTGAAACAGACAATTTAGCTGTTTAGGCCTCCACCCAGCAAACATTTAAAAGTGTGTGTGTAGTTTATTCATGTGAGCAAATTCACAGAGTTACATTAAATCACCTCTGTGGATAATATTACAGGACATGGTTTTTCACTGTCTTCAGAACTGTGATGGCTGGAGGTTCATGCCAAGTGTTTTAGAAGTGGCATCTATAGAAACAGGAAAGTGTTCTATTTTTAAAATTCATATTAAATAATGGATTCCTCATGCAAAATTAGTGCTTTTAGTGCTGATCCTTTCAATCTAACTGCTTTTCTAAGATGTTTGCTTAGAAAAATTATTGATGTTTATTATCATTGTTGGTTTCTGCTACTGATGAGAAATACATTGTCACATCATACTTGGCAGTCTCAGGGTGTTCAATCTTTACAGGGATTTCACTTACCCAGAAGACTTTACATAATCAAAACCAGTCAAACAGAAAAGCAAAACTCATCCTGCCTTTGCGTCCTCCTTTGTCTGCAGTCTGCCTGCTTGCAGTGCAAAGGCTTGATCTTCCTAGCCAAGGACACTGCACTGCCCTTTTGCTTCAACACACTTCAGTTTTTTTAGAAAAGAAGTGCAGGCAGGAATGTGTTCCCTCTTGCTCTTCATAGCTATGATTCATCATTTCAAAAATTTGTCTGTCTTCAGTACAGAGGTAGCTATAGGATCTTCTGCAAGTAAATGAGAGAACCAGCTGTGGAGACAGCTGGGCAACATGGATGGCAAAAAAAAGTGGTGGGAGGGCAGAACCAATGAGTTGTCATTATCGTTGCATCCCTCTTTTGTCTCCTGTTCCTCCTTTCCTCTCTGTACCTCTTCCCATCCCCACTGAGCAAGAGAGAGCTGTGTTACTGATAGTCTGGAGCTGTACATGCTCAGACGGGGGAGCACCAGCAGCTGCTGAGCACTGTTTTGTGGCAGCTGTGGTCTACCTGGCTTTCCCCAGCGGACGCTCTGGTTTGGTTTTCGTCTCTCCTACCAAACTGCTGCCTTCCAGGCAACTTGAAGATTTCTCCTCCCTTTCACACCTGACTTGCAATGGCTGATGTGCTCAAAAGATACAGGAGAAGGGAAATAGAGATATGGATGATATGATGCCCTAGATCTCTTATTCTTAGGGGAAAAAACCCAGAAGGTACTGATGGTCTGACCAAGGGAGCAGGAGCAGGGCAAGCATGAATCTCACCATTTATTCTGCCTTGCTTACCTAGCAAAACTCTTACTGCCACTCTTTGAGCTCAGCCTACTTAAGGAGGCAGGGTAAGGCGCTGTGTGCTTCAGTATGATTCACATGAAACTGAGTATTTTCTTGTCTTTCTAAAACAGGAAAACGGAAAAAGCTAGTTGTGCTGTATTTCTGCTTGCACTCCCTGTTGATAAGAAGCCCCTGCTTCATGGCACACTCAGCAATTTAGTAAGAAAAACACTAGGGTCAGTAACTTCAAAAAGCTATTTGAGAAATGTGACATAACCCTGGCTGTTCCCAGAACCCGTGGGAGGGAGGTACAAAACGGAAACGCAGGGGAAAACAACAGGCAACAGGCAGGTGAATTACGCAGGTACACAACTGCAAGTACATAACTGAAGGTGGGGATAAGATTGTCCAGGGTCTTGAGGATAAAATTGTTTTCTTATGATATATCTCACCTACTTAGCATTCATAAAGAACCACCCACAGGGCCACTATCTGCAGTCTTATCAGAAAAAAAAACCACTGCACACTGCAGCTTGGTTTCTATGAATGTACCTTTGCCGTAGTATGTGAGAACAAGTAGCGAGCATCCTCCACAATTCCTCTGCTTGAGGAGGAGAACAGCAACAATTCAGCCAAGACCTTACTGGACCATGGTATTTCCAGTCTGTTGTTTTCCCCTCCAGGCCTGTAGTGAATTCAGCATGTAGAATTACGTCTAAGCTGATGAATTACACACCCAGTTGATGAATTCTTGTAGTCTTTCCAGTGTTTTGCAAGAAACAAACGGTTCTGGGACTTTTTCAAAGAAAATACTAACATTTTTATCTTAAAAAAAAAAAAAAAGAAAAGAAAAAGGAAAAATCAGCTTGAGAATTGGCTTTCGTCTTCTGCCCCCAAAGTTTAGGCAGCCCTGCAGTGACACATATGCTGCTTTGTCAGCCTAAGGAATTTGTCTCTGCAGCCAGGCTTTAGCCGAAAACATACAATGTGCATTAACAGAGTATCTATGGTGGCTACTGCCCTCCACTTCTCTCAAAGAATAGCAATAAGGTAAGGCTGACACTTAATGAAAATTAATTTTACAGAGTGAATGGTCTTGCTGATAAAGGTTGGGGGCAGGAGGGAAGAAGAGCTTATTTTTGCTCTTTTTTGTTTTGAAGAAGTTGAGGCATAAATGTGCACTATAAAGGACTATGAACTGACCTGATGGGTGGAAGAGAAAAAGCCAGGGAAAACGTTAAGAAATCCCATGTATTCTACTTAAGCCAACTATCAGCCGCTTCTGGCAACTCTGTCCTTTTGTTTGTCTTCCTTTTCACTCTGCATGAGGAGCTGTCAGCACACAACCTTTGTCACATGAGGAAAGGTTGAGAGAAAGACCACTGGTGGCAGAGGGGCCCGCAGCTGAGGAAGTGGACTTCTACCTGGCCGAGGTTACCACAGGAGGAGCAAACAACCTCAGTGGCACTGGGTTTGTACAAAATCATCTGCAAGGCACAAAATTCTCCCCGAGCCCAGGTGAAAAGGGCACGTTACGGCCAGAGCTAAAACATGCAGACATACCCATCCTAGCCATTCTGGCATCATTTAAAAACATGTGCGTACTGATTCCTGTTTAAAAGCAAACCTGGAAAGTCAGCCAGTTATCTGAGTCTGATTTTTCCAAACTATCTTTTAAAGAAAATCTGTACCTACCAGCCTTTGTTTGATAGTTCTTTAGGTGTTGATTTAATGTTTTCAGTCCCCTTCAGGCAAAGCAGGCAACTGAAGACTAGAATACCTGGAAATGGACAACGTTTTATACATAGTTTTTAAATGTAGCCAAATACAAAAAGAAGCATGAGCTAGTCTCAGCTGGATTTTGCCACTTCTGCTTGGCTTGCCTTTTAGCGAGAAGTAAAGAAGAGAAGGGGAAAACAGCTTCCTATGTGGAATTAGAAATCTTTCTAGCCAGCTCAACCAAGTTTAATCCAGTATTTGATTAGAGAATTCTGTAGTTTTAATTTCAACTACTGCTTCAGGGGAGAAATTTTGTATACTATTATGAAGGAGCATTTTAATTTAAATGATCGTAGTATACTAAATGCAGAACAACACTAAAGCATGATTTTCCATTAATAGTTTACCCTTCTTTCTAGGCATTTTCATGTACATTCCGTGAATGGTTTAGGACAGAACAAATTCAGCCCATTGAACAATACATGAAACAATGTGTGTGATGTTATATTTGAGTTACAGATATATTATTTCATGAAACAATTATTGGTAATGCAAAAAAAACCCCCAACAAACCCACCCCAAACCGATTCCAAAAATACTCTTCTTGCCAGGAAAAAAGAATAATTAGAAAAATATTTTAACACTTACATTTATATTTACCACTGTACATACAGTCAAAATAGTCACAAAATAAGGTTTTATAGGTAAACTCTAGACTGCTAGTGTGGAGAATCTTCTGTAGGTTTCTTCCTTTCTTTCCCCCTTCCTTCCTTTCTGTCTGTCTCCATTGGAGTGTTTGGGGATTAAGCTTTTGCAGCCAGATTGGGAATGTACCTAGTCCTAGATCCAAGTGTCAGGACTGAGGGCCTGTGTAAATTTGCCTTGAAACCTGCAGCAAAGAAAGCCTCTGTCAGCAGAGATGGTAGCTGGAGCAGCCTGTGTTCACCCAGGCAAACTCTTTCCCACGGTGGGGAGGAGGGACACATCAGCCAGTGGCTCCTGTGCCCCCCCCGCAGCGTGGCTGCCCCAGCCTTTGCCAACTAAAGGAAGCGGAAGGGAGCCCAGACTGTTCTCCCTTAAACACAGCCTGTGTTTTGAACAGTTATTCGTCTAGTCAAACACAAAATCCTTAAAAAAAAGTTAACTGGGGGAGAGGAAACAGCCAGCGCTGTGTTTGGATTGCAGTGTGTGCTCAGCTGTCTGCCTTTCATGCTAATGGGAGGCATTTGGGACCACTATCAGGGGGCAGGGGAGCAGAAGGCAGCCCAGGCATGCAGCATCAGAGCAGCCCCTGGGCAAAGGGGTTCCATCACCACCTTACCAGCGATGGGCAAAGGTCAAATTTTTGCATTAAATCATGAGTAATGAGTTGGTTGTGAGCCAGGGTGTAAAACAGCTCATTTGGCTGATACCTGAGTCTCTGACTTCCAGCAGTACTGCTCGGGGAGGGAAGAATCCACGAGTAAAGGACACTGCCGTGTGAACGATGAGGCTTGGACTTGAGCAGGCCCAAATATTAGGCAGCTGGGCCGCAGTCCAGCATGGCTGTATGCTACCATAGGCACCACAGTGATCACCCCATGACAGCCCACTTTCCTAGCACTGTGTGACCACACACCAAGAGATCACCTACTATAAGAGCAGAGGAAGACTCGGGATGAGAAGTGATCATATGAATGTTGTGTCAGTCATGAACTGTGCTCTTCTGCAAGCCTAAGGGTAAGGTCCAGTGAAATCCTTGTGGATGTTCCCATATGGAGCAAGAGGAAATTGCATAAGCTTATAGCTACTCATGAGACAAGTCAGAGAAGCAGCGTTCAGCCCTCAGCTCTGCTGCTGCTGCACTATGTACGGCCTTGTCATGGAGTCATCAAGACACCACTGCAATGTGAAACAGCATCCCAAAATACCTTGTTTCATGCTGGCCACTAACTAAACCAGCTTCATCTTGCATCTAGATGAACGTCGCTTTGCACACTCTCACCTTCAGTGCCCCCTGAGGAACCAGCACAGAAGTCCTTTTCCTTCTGCTGTGCTATCCTGAAGCTTCAGGGTGTACTTTTCAGATGCTCCACGGGTTGAGGGTGATCAAAGAGGGAGAGATCAAAAGAAACTCTGCTCTACTGATAGTGAGAAGATTCCAATCAAGCCGGTCCTTGGTGGCCAGAAAGGCCCTATAAAAGACCTGGTGTAGTGTGTGTCTGCCACAGTGATTAAACAATTATTAAAGTATTTGAAAGGATTATGTAAATCGGACAGCAATTATCAGCATCCTGGCAACTGGGCTGAGTATGCTTCAACTGGCTCTCAGAGCCAGGCAAGGCAATGCGTATTGCACTGATCTATATCACGTCTGTTCACGTTCCCAAAATGAGCTAACCCTTGCATTTATTTTGCTTAGCAGAAGAGGGAAAAAAGACGCATTATGATTTACCACGGCCAACCTCTGCATTGAAGAGCCTAGAGTGATCTATCCACGGCTCGCTCATTTGATTCCAGTGGCCGCAATGGTGTGGTACTGCTTCTTTTTGCTTCAGTCTTCCCATTTGTAAAGTGGGAATAACAGGAATTTTAAGTCACCACTGCTCTTACCCAAAAAGCACATGCATGAGTCTCTTTTTCCTCTTAACCTGATTTTCAGGAAAACAAACTTTAAACCAGTATTTGATTGTTTCAGTTGCCTCTCTCCTCTTCTGCAAGCAGCTTTTGTTTAACCATTCCTCACATGATCTGTTAATGAAGCCCAGCCTGTAACTTCCAAGTTTAAAAATAATTCCTCACATCACTCACAGTCTCTAACCTTATCATGGGAAATGCTTTCCAGCATGTCAGCTTGCCCTTTAGACGCCACTGCTCCAAGAACAACAACGGACAGACAAACAGGTTTTTCTTTCATGCTCTGCAACTGTTTACAACAGCTTGCAGAAGCACAAGCATTGCACTTGAGCACTTAAAGATTTGTACTTCTCTGAGCTTTATTACTGCTTCCGTTTCAAAACAGAAATGTTGGATCATTGTTTTTTTAAATTAAAATGTGATTTCAAATATTAAATAGTATATGAAATATGCCCCAAAGCCGCCTTTGAATTCTGTTAAAATGCCTTTACTGTGATCTCTAGAGTAGAGATGGGCAGTAAAAAATTCATCTCGGTCAGAGGAACTTTACAATACAGACAGGATTTGCAACTTCCAAGTTATTACAATAAAATTTTAAATTAAGGGAGTCAGGAAATAGTAACTACTTTTGTATAAAAATTGAAAAAAAATATCCTTTTAGTATGAGGGAAAAAAACCCACCAAAGTCCTTTAAATTTTAGAGAAGTGTCAATATAATGTGGAAATTATTCTATATTTGTGAACTTCTGCATCACCAGTTTAATATGATGCTTCCCCACATCCTCCCACTATTTCCCCAGGTAAGCCTTTAAAATCACAAATCTCCCCAGACTCAGAAATTACTCTCTGACAGAACTCAGGAGGAGACACTGAGTAAAGAATGAGGAATCAATCAAATTGAGGTTCGAAATCAAATCAATCAAGTTGAGATACGTGAGTTACACCGTGGTCGTATGACTCAGGACTCAGTATTTAGCCTCCCTAAAAAAAATACAAGTCAAGGTAAAAGAAAAAAGAAACCAAAACAACTCATTTTTTCCACGCATACAAAAATAACTTCATCAGGAAACCTCACAGGAAAATAATACTGCTTTTTGGGAAACCCTAACCCTGAATCAGTGTCAATACTTAGGACCCCCACCCAGTCTTTCTTGCAAAGCAAGCAGTCCCTTGCATCATTTCCCAACTCCTGTGACCAGGTAAGACATTGAGATGCAAACGAAGTCGCCTTTGCCTCGTGGGCCAGCAGAGAAGCTGGAATGCAGTTTCTTATCTGGCCCTTGGGTGAGGAAATGATGGCTCTGGGCGATCACAAGACCGCTGAAAACAATGAGGTGTTTCAGAAGGGTTGTGTCACTGCTCCCCAGCCATCTCCCAGGTCTTCAGAAAACTCTCAGAACCCTATCTATGTTCCCTTGAAGCAGATGCTGCTTCCTTTTCTAACCTAATAATGATGCAACTAACTTCATTACGGGTGCTCCAGCTGAAGCACAGTTTGAACCTTTTTTTTTTCTTACCACGGAGAATCCAAAACAAAGATTCTTAAGTGGGTACTTATGAACGTCGTTAACGCTAGAGGGACATTATAAACTCCAGAGCCACCTCAGATCTTCGGTGAGGAATGCCCAGGTTGGGGAGGAAGGCTGGTTACTTTTCATGGAGCTGCAAGGAAGAAGGGAAACTGCTCATGCTTTTTTGGTAGCCTTTTTACCAGCCATGTTCAAATCAAGTTAGGTAAAAAAGTATCTGCAGTTCCTAAAACTTTTATGTAACTGGCACTAAAAATAAGTCTTAAAGTGAGTAGCATTTCTTAAGATGGCATGGGGATATCTGTTCTGCAATTGTCTTCTCACAACCTCCTAGCTTTCTGAAACAGTCACTCTGGTGTTGGAAGTTCACTGTGCTTTTTTTCCGTAAGCAGAATCTTTACCGCAAAATAGAAGAAAAACATGATTATGTTTCTGAAAAGAAAGTCGACCTGTTTCTTTTAAGTTTCATTTTCCTAAACACAAATATGACCCTGGCATTTCTTACACATAAACCAGATTCTGGCACGTAAAATCAGCACAGTGCTCACTGCAATATACCTGTGCTTTTCTAAACGGGATCAATGTTTGGCTAAACAGAAGCACATGAGATTGGATTTTTTTTATTTTTTTTTTGGTAAATCTGATAAAGATTGGTCGGTGAAAGCTTGCTATGAAATACAGTAATTTGCATTTGAGAGCAGAGAACACTCTAAGATATACCTTGACTAAGACCATGCTGCTGTAGAAGTCCATTCTTAAGTCATGGTGCAGTAAGCTAAAATGATAGAAACCAGATTTAAGCCAGAGGACTTTAAGCTGGTATAAACAAACATGTTCACAGTCATAGCTTTTTAAGTAAGCCAGTCCAGCTTTTTTTTATTCCAAGAATGAAGATCCTGAATTTAGTCTTCATAGTAATAATGCAAAAATCGATGTTTACCTAAATAAAATGTCCTTCCTTTGCTGTTTGGATAAATGGCATCCAAACAAACCACTTACTTTTACTTCAGTAAGGATCATGGCACTTGGGTTACCTTGAGATAGCTGGTCTGTGGGAGCTGCTGGTGTGCACACTCTTGTCACAGTTAAGTGTGACATAGCTTATTCTGTTTACATTGCACAGATATTTTTGATACACTGTCAGCCTGCTGTAGCTTTGCAACTCAACTACCATTACAAAGGAGCTTTGCTTTTCTGATTTCTGGGTCTTTTCTTGGCAGATACAGGTTGGCCCTTTCCTCTGCACATTTGTACTAGTAGAACAAAGAAGAAAAAGCGTTTAAAAGTACAAAACAAGTTTCGGAAATCCTGGGTTCAAATAAGTAGAGCGGTTCCAGAGGGGGAGGATTGTGCTGGACACCTGGGATGTGCAGTGGCAGCTGAGTTCATGTTGATGAGATGCTTCCCTGGAGATCAATGCAGAGTTCACCCCTCCAACTGGAAAGGCAACACACCGCTATGCGTGTTCTTGAGACTATTGAGAAATGCATGGCCTCTGTCATCTGGTAACTTGTAGGGCCAGATAAGCTACAGGGTGGCTGGCAATCTTTTGGCTGTTGCAATGAAAACATGACCAGTTATTAAAAGGTGTTGTTCCTGCATCTTGGAAGAGTGGTATGCCTTTGGCAAAATAGTTGGAGTTTCACATATATAGAGCTCCTCAAAAGCTGGGGTTTTTTTCAAAGCAATTTGGAAAGTTACCCTCCAAAAAGGAGAGATTCAATTTAATGGACGAGGGTCTTCTTCCTTCAAAGTTTTGATCTTTAGGTTATTGCAGAAAGGACTGTGACTACTGCGATTAGCGTGGCTATCTAGGTCTCCTCTGGACCAGATGGCATGACTTCAGTTGAGCTTTTAAGCAGAGGGACTGAAGGAGCTCTTGACTTCACCCCTTCTCTCTGCTCACCTGGAAGGAGTGCTTTGCACACAAGACCCCCACGCAGCTGCTAGTCCCCACAGAGATGTTTTCAATAGAGCAAAGACTGCTGTGGCTGGTGTGACTGCAGCAGAGTGTCACAAGGTTGCACAGTTTGATGGAAAGCGATTTCTAGCAGTACCTGCCCAGTTACTACCTCTAACTGCTGCCACTGACCCTCTGTTCACTTCAACAGACCACTACCATGCTGGGCTTGCAGTTTGGCACGTGAACACATCATGGTGCACAGACAGTAGCAGTAGGAACAGTGCTGGGACAGAGGGATGTCTAGTAGCTGTGCACTATGGCATTTTTAACTTGGCTGAAATCGTGAACAGTCTCTGCAGCATGGCTGGCAGTCTTCACATTGATGACAAGATAATACAACTCTCGGAGAGGAAATGTTTGTCCAGGAGTTGGGAGGTAGTCCTAGGCCAGCTTCCTATCACAGGTTTCTAAATGGCACTCTTGCGATGACCAGGTTCTGACCATAGCTGTTGCCGTGCTGACTTCCCTTGCATATGCTTATGTTTCTGCACCTGGGCTCCCAGGTTTCCTTCCCAAAATACCTGGGGAACTGATATGTCCATGCAACAGTTATGACTCAGTGCAAGCTGAAGTCAATGTGCTGAAAGTATTCCTGTCTCCTTCAAGAATTTCAACAAATTCTCAGTTAAGATTTCCTTGTGTATGGTATGTATGGTAGTTAAATAAACTTGTAGGGTGAACTTACCTTCTTAGTAAAAATGGTGTCTGGCCATTGTGTGTGGGTACACGCACTAAGAGCATTCACAAGAAGAGGCAATGCACTGGTATCACATGTTAGCTGACTACACGGTAACTTCCCCAAAGAGACAGGACCTCATACCATCTGGAAAAGCATTGGTTTCTCTTGGCGCATCTCAGGGCACATTACAGAGCAGTAGACATGTGATTTATGGTGCAAGACCTTCTGTAATTTTGACCTTACCTCCTGTCATGCCAGCTAGACATCTTGCCCTTCTTGAAAATAAGTCCTTGTCCATAGTTCATTGAGAACTTAACTGTAGCCTTTAAATGATTAGTTGATACCAGATACAATTGCAGAAACAAAGCTAACCTAAACAGGACTAAGAAGTCCCATTGCACAGAAAAATATCAGCAAAAAGCTGTTGAGTAAAAACTTTTCAAATCTTGCACAACTCAAAAAAACCCAACCAAAAAACCCAACTATGAGTTAGTCAAACTATACGAAGTTCATCTAACTCTCCCGAGGTATTTACTTGTGAATTGGTTAGGTAGTGAAAAGTTTCATGCTGGAAAGATACAGACACATAGTCTTACTCAGTGCATGCATTTTAATTTTCCTTTACAAATAAGGAAATGGGTCATTTTTCTTAGAAAAGGCTGGTCTTGAAACTGTTGTTTGACAACTGGAAATACGAATGGTTGAACAGAACACACAAGGATATCTAGCTTAATTTTTCAACACCCCCCCCCCCAATTATTCAAACTTGTGCAATGTTGATTGTTGCTGTGTATGTCACACTCTTTTTCTTCCTTTCAGAAGATGTTTCCATGATGACTGGTCAGTCAGCCACTAGCCATGTAACACCTTAAGGCAAAACAATAACTTTCAGAAATTTCAGCCACAAACACCACTAGAAATTTGATAACACAGCTTTGCTAAACAAGTAAATATTAAACCGATGAGCAAGTAATTCCTAAAAATTGTAATGCATCCAGTGTGCCTTTGTTGCAGTCCTGTTTTGAAGGGAGTCCTTTCCATGTTTTACATTCCTGCTCAAAGTGGCATGGCTGCATGTGTATAAACCATGCTGATAGATCAGTCCTGAGTGTTTACGTGCAAGCTTTCACTTAAGTAAGTAGTTTAGCGTTAAAATACCTTCTTTTCTCAGAGGTTTTACGAGGCTCGGCTCGCTTATGATTACTTAACTAACCAAGAAGCACCATTGTGGGGTGTATTTACACATTTTTTGTGGAATCAGGACACTAGTTCGGTGGCAGAAGACTCGCACGGGTGCTTTGAAAAGACAGGACAACCCCTCCAAGTTCTTTTTATGTATTTGGCCCTGTGGCGCTTCCTTGGGCCAAAGACCGCTCTGGGATAATCTGGGTAAGGAAACATGCATCGCTTGTTGTAACAACACACTGCGTGTCTTAAGGCATCAAAAAAGGGAGAAGCACGTATCATATGATTTCTTCCTTTTTGCTGTTGTGCAACAGTCTACAAACCCTGTTTTTCACTCTAAATACATGCTTTCAAGTTCGCAAGCTAAAGCCTTCGGCAACGCCAGCTTCACAACAGTTTAAGGGGGAACCTTGCACAGGTCTTGCAGTTATCCTACTACTAGAGGCACGTTCCCTCTAAAAAACCAAAGCCTGCCTGCGGCTGGTTAGATGCGGGCCAAATCCACGTGTAAACCTTTTAGTGTCTCACCAGCGCTGCAGCTCTCGGTGTCACAAGCAGTGTTTTCCAGTAGACGGTGCGGGGTGCTGCGCACATGAACACTAGCCACGCTGGCGGTGAAAACACCAGAGACTCACTCTCACCAGGCTCGGGTCCGAAGGCAGGGAAAAGCAGTTTGGGGGCATTAAATCAGGAGGGAGTACAAAGGGCTTCCCTGGAAACCTTCCTCGTACCGGCGCAACCGCCGCGCCGCTGGGGCCCTGCCCGGGGGAGGGAGATGCCGCCTCGCACCTGCCCGGTGCCAGCCTGAGGGAAGTTTCCCTTCCAGCCGTGCCTAACAAAACCCGCGGCAGCGGCTCTCCCGGCGGGCAGCTGGCTTGCGGCACGGCCTGCCGCCCCCCGCCGAGCGGGCACGGGGTGCCCAGGCACGCACTCCCGCCCGGCCGGCCGCTGGGCGCCCGGGGGCGGACGGCACGGCACGGCACGGCAGCCGCCTCACCGAGCCGGCCCCAGCGACAGCCACCGGTGGGGCGGCAACACGGGGACGGGGCTGGGTCGGCTACCGCGAGCGCCTCGCCATTTTTTCTCCAGACTTCGGTTTTCTTTAGTCTGGCAGCTGCCAGCCCCCCCGCCCCCCGCCCCGAGGCCTCTCGCCCCGGCGCAGACCCCCGGCCTCGGCCGCGGCCCGGGCCCCCGCGGGCGGGGCGGCGCGGCGCGGCGCGGCGGGGCGAGGCGAGGCCCGGCGCGGCCGCCAATCGGCGCGGCGGGGCGGGCACGGCGGCGGCGGGTATAAGGAGGGCCGCGGGGCCCGAGGGCGGCCGGGCCGGGGGACGCGCTGCGGGGGCCGAGCGAGGTGAGCGGGGCAGGGCAGGGCGCGGGCTGCGAGGCAGCGCGTCGAGGCAGCGCGTCCCGCGGGCCTCGGCTCTGTCCTCGTCCCGCGGCGGGGCGGCTCCCGGCGGGAAGGGGTCGCCGTTCCGGCCGCTGCCCCGCGAGGCTCCTGGCCTCGCCGCCCCAGCTTGTTTACAGCCGCGGCCGAGGGCCCCGCTCCCCGGATGGGGGCGGGCAGAGGCCGGGTCAGTTCGTGGGGCCTGCGGGAAACGCTCGGCGGGGGTGGGGGGGCGGCCGGCCGGCCTCCCTCCCTCCCTCCCTGCGCGTCCGCCCGGAGGACTTCGTTCGGGGTCCGCGGCTTAGCTTTTTCCCCTCCCGTGACCGGCTTGCGAAGCAGCCGGGGGACACGCGGTGCGTCGGCGAACGGGCTCGTTTCGGGCCCGGCATCGCCCTCCGCGCTCAGGGCTGTGAGGCAGAGGGCGGCCGGCCTGCCGGCGCGCTGCTCTGCCTGACGGCCGCTCCTCCGTTCCCGGCAGATCCGCCAGCATGAGCCTGCGTCTGACCGCCCTCAGCCTCTGCCTGGGACTGGCCTTCGGTGCTCCGAGAGTGGACCCCGAGCTGGACGGCCACTGGCAGCTGTGGAAGTCGTGGCACAGCAAGGACTACCATGAGGTGAGCGCCCGGCGATGCGCCCTCAGCGCGGCGAGCCCCCGGTGCGCTCCGCCGGGCCCTGCCCGCTGAGTCACCTCTGCTTTGTCTTACGGCGGGCCGTGCTCCGCGCTGGGGAGGGATCACGACCCCCCTCTTCCCCGGTCCCCTTGCCGCGTCGGTGCGTCGACACAGCTGGTCTGTGCTCTTCGGTTTTGTTACGGGGGTGGCGGCGAGAAGACCTTCTCCTGCACGGCGTTCGGGCTTCCCGTTCGAGTAGTCTGCGCTTGCCCGAGTAGGCAGGCCGTAACAAAGCGCATTTTCGTGCCAGTGAACTTTTGTGTGAACAGCCTCCTTGAAGCATGTTGTTTTCTGGCCCCTCAGAGAGAGGAAAGCTGGAGGAGAGTGGTGTGGGAGAAGAATCTGAAAATGATTGAGCTCCATAATCTGGATCACACGCTAGGAAAACACAGCTACAAGTTGGGAATGAATCAGTTTGGTGACATGGTATGTCTAGTATTGAGGCGTGAAACGCAGTTCTAAACAGCGGTGCGTAATAGATGGTGACTACGTGTCTTGAATTTTTCTTCAGACAACCGAGGAGTTCAGACAGCTGATGAATGGCTATGCACACAAGAAGTCAGAAAGGAAGTACAGGGGATCCCAGTTTCTTGAGCCCAGCTTCCTGGAAGCGCCGCGATCAGTAGACTGGAGAGAGAAGGGATATGTAACTCCAGTTAAAGACCAGGTATTCTCTGATGGTGGATATTTACCCAGTTACAGGTCCAGTTTCCTGAATGCTACCTCAGCTTCCATAGAGGAAAAACACTTTGGACTTCTTTAACGAAGCCTAGTCCAAGCTTACTAAATTAAGTGCCATTTTGATAAAACTGCTGTACCCCTTTAGGACCTTTCAGGAGTTCTGTACTAAATGTCCAAGAACTCAAAAGGTTTGTAGTATCTTCATCTGTATGTGCTAGAATTCTGAAACTGAAGTTGGTCTTGCGGCCTTTGCATTTTTCATGTTTAGATCAGTGGTAAGGGAACTGTAATTGCCTAATCTGTCCGCATTTGTAACTTGTAATTTCGTTTCTTGCTTCAGGGTCAGTGTGGCTCTTGCTGGGCATTCAGCACAACAGGAGCTCTTGAAGGGCAGCACTTCAGAAAAACGGGCAGACTTGTTTCGCTGAGTGAACAGAATCTGGTGGACTGTTCTCGCCCTGAAGGGAATCAAGGCTGCAATGGTGGTCTCATGGACCAGGCTTTCCAGTATGTGCAGGATAATGGGGGAATTGATTCAGAGGAATCATACCCGTATACTGCAAAGGTAAGTCTAATAGCTGAACTTGTATTGCAGGTGTTACGTCTTTTGTGTCGACAAACTGTGTTGGGGAAGCTCATACCTGGAAAGGAAGATGTCTAAGTAGTAATCAGTACATCAGTTCTTCCTGTTGCATCTTTCCTAAGAAAACTAGAATGACTGCTAGCCCCAGTAGGCATCACATACTGCACTGGTCTCTGAGGTCAAAATCTTACCAGACCAGTTGGAAAAACTAGAGCAAATATTATTTTTATTCCTCCCTGTCATTGCTGCCCTCCTGTTGGACATCATGCCTTATCTTGGTCGAAACACCAAACCAGGACCCAGCCCTTGTCAACGGTGCTGCTTAATCGTGGGGGTGCAATTTGGCTTCCCATAACTGAGATATTATGAAGTTGCTACCCATAGACCAGCTAGTTCTTGCAGCTAACACGATTTGGTTTTTAACAATAGTGGTTGGCAGTGCTTTATTTAAGTTCTGCTTCTGGACAACATGCGCAAAAATGCAGATAATGAGCAGACTTTTAAAATAACTCTAATGATCTACCAAAAGTTAAACAGACAGGAGAGGACAAAAGAGCAGTAGTAAATTGTGGTATTACTTGAGAGCCCATGGTTTGGGCTTTTCACCACTTGTGAGTTCTGCTCACTATAGAGCATCTTTCCTTGCAGCTTATTTTGTGTTGACTGAATGTGCAATAGCACTGCCATTTGTTGTGAGCAACATGGAAGCCTTTGGATTTGAGTTTCTGTTCACCTGTATCCCTGTAATCTCAATTTTTTCCTGATCTTGGCTCTTCCAGAGATCCCAGTTGGTTATAGGAAGTGCTGAACTTGCTGAGTACAGTAAACAACTGAGGTGTACTCTGTGTTCCTTTAGTTGAGAGGAGGCAACTTAAGCACTAACCTTACCACACAGGTAAGGGTGGGATGTGCTTACTTCAATCTGTTTCAATTTTACATGGCCTGACTTCCAAACTAGGCCTGCCTCCTGATGTAAATGCCTGTGGCACTAACAGCTCAGGCTTTATTGTAAAAAAAAAAAAGTGAAGAAGCACAAAATACATGAAAGCTGTATGTAAGGTCATGTAATACAAATGACTAACTTTCAAATCATTCTGTACAGTTTTTCAAACTATGACAGACTAAAATTTGTGAATTTTAAGTGCTTGCTCAATGAGCGGTTTCTGGATTGCTTTGTAATTAATGAATACTTGGTGGTCTTCCAGTGCCCATTAATGCACTCTGGGCTTCTTTCCTCCCTGAAAAGAGATTTGTCCTCCCCACCAAAGAAGGCAGGGTTCCAGGATGTGATGGTGCTTTGCATCCCAGTAAAACTTTCCTTTTGGGCTCCACTGTCCTTTGGTTTTTCTGTACCTTTGAGAAACTCAAAAGCAGCTTCTGTGTTCTCCCTCTGCTCTTCTCCTTTCAATGCACTGCTGAGGCAATTGGATCCTCTTCAGTCCCTTGTTTTCAAGGCAGCAAAGTCACAGAATGTCTGGTAGTTCCTGTGCTCACCTGTGTGTTAAGTGGAGAACTATGTAATAACTAGGGCTTTCTTTATTTAGGATGATGAAGACTGTCGCTACAAGGCAGAGTACAATGCTGCTAATGACACTGGCTTTGTTGACATCCCTCAAGGACATGAAAGAGCTCTCATGAAAGCAGTAGCAGCTGTGGGTCCAGTGTCTGTTGCTATTGATGCAGGCCACTCTTCATTCCAGTTCTATCAGTCAGGTGGGGATTTGTTAGCAACTTGCATGCAGAGAACTCTTTTTTTTTTTTTTTGGATACTCGGTATTCATTACCATTCAGTTTAATAGGTGAAAAAACTCCAACTATGGTCTTGTGACATAGGGCTCAATCAGGAGTCCTTTTAATTCTAGTCCAGGTTCTCCATGCTTTGTATTTCTCTTGCATATGTGTGTACTTGTCCTCCAGTTTCTGCCATGATACACTTAAGACTCCTTTCTCTGACTCTCAAGAGGCTGTGCAACATTTAATTTGAAATACACAAAGCTTCTGGTGAGGGAGAAGGGTTTCCTGCAGATGAACTTGTTCATGTGTGAACTTATGCCTCTGCAGGTATCTACTATGAACCAGAGTGTAGCAGTGAAGACCTGGACCATGGTGTTCTGGTTGTAGGTTATGGCTTTGAGGGGGAAGATGTAGATGGGAAGAAATATTGGATTGTTAAGAACAGGTAAGATCTCTCTCTGTGCCTTGTACCCTTTGGGGGTAGGGGAGAAGGGAAGGTAGTTTGTCACTTGCAGTAGGAGATGGGAAGACAGCAGTGATGAAAATCTGCGTGTGGAAAATCTGGAGACTGTTCTCAGATTGTATTGTATGACAAAAGTTAAACCTGACTCATGCTGCTGGCAGCCTAATAAAGTAGGCCCAAAGCAGCAAACTCATCCTCCTGCTTTTTCAGCTAATTCAAGGAAGCTCAGCACTGGAACAGCCCATGAAGATACTAGATGTTAAAGTGGTAGAGAAGAGGGAAGCAGGAGGAAACCAGGTTGTGGGGGTGTAATGGATTTTTTTGGAACCAGAGCACTGCTCACTTGTGTGAAATGGGGTAACACGAACTTTAAAGATGGAGTTACCTCCTAGGTTGGAGGGAAAACAATAAATGCCAAAGGGCATGTCACATGAGCTTGTCTCATGTTCTCGGCATTACTGGGGCACCACCCTCATGCTGCTTGCAGTCTTGGTCTTCCTCTAAAGTTGGCTGGGAGCAGTGTCTGAGCTTCAGGCATTTGTAATCGAGGATTGCACATCAAGGTCTCCACCTAGTGAGAGGATGACTGCACCCTTTATTTCTATGAGCTTGGGGTACCTCTCCTGTAACATGCACTTAATTGCTGGAAAGCACTTTAGTTTGGCTGCAGCTATCTTGGTTTTTCTCCACAAATGTGGAAGGCAGCAGTTTACCTGGGAAGGGGAGGTAAATAAGTCTTTTCTGAACATGAAAACAAACCCTTTACTTCTGTTTTCAGCTGGGGTGAGAAGTGGGGTGACAAAGGATATATCTACATGGCCAAGGACAGGAAGAACCACTGTGGAATAGCAACAGCTGCTAGCTATCCACTTGTATAATTTGAAGACTGAACATTTCAGTGAATGAGGGGTTTTAAACTGGATGACCAAACCCATGCTCACACATGTGGTAGACTTGTATCCTTCAAAAGTCAACTTGATTTTTTTAAAGCTTTTGAAGTATGTTTTACATGTTGGCAACATGCCACTTGTTTTAAATTAATGTAAATGTTGGTATGTAAACAGCTTGTAATATTGCTGGCTTTTAACTCTTAATCTAATAGATTCTTCTTTGTATTTTTTTCCTTTTTTTAAATTGCAATGTGCCCAAAGGTTTACTTTTTAAATAAACACTTGAATTCCAGTGTGTACAGATGACTTGGCTTTTTGGTCTGCATTTTTTCCACTTGGGACTTTTATCAAACAGGCATTTATAAACTGAAGCCTGTATGCATGCCTCTTCATCAGTTACTAAAATGCAGTCCTAGCTGGGAATGGCTAACAGCTGTTATAAAATGGAGTGTAGTATTTGTAACAACTTATTTAAAAAGGGGAGTGGAAAAATATCTTAACTAAAAAAGAAGTGACTGAAGATCTGACCCTTATTCTTTGAAACTACTTGCCCCCCGGAATGTGTCTGTAAATGAATTTTGGCTTAGTATTGCCTCTGGGTCGCGGGACTGTCTCTGGTTCTTTGTATTTCAAAACAAAGGTCTTCAATCTTGTCATGTCCTGCATGCAGCATCTGATCTTCACTTAGCTTTAATACCATCAGTGTTTTCTTAATGGCATCTCAAAGTACCACAGTTCTGTAGTTAGAGCAGTTGTCCCCTTTTGAGCACTATAGGGTATAGGAACACCCCAAGCACCTGGGCTGTTAAAAGAGACAGCTTGTTTCTTGAGATATGTAGGACACTTAATACTGTCTTCTCCCTACATGAGCTTTGGCTGGGGTAAGAAGGGGGTGGGGGGAAGGAATGCTGTTCCTCTGGAAAGTGAAGTTGGGCCACTGTGTTCATCCCTGTATACTTGATGGCTGACTGGACTGTGGTGACTTATACTGTGCCCTATACCACCTCCTCTGAGAGGACTTTTCTCCTCTGCAGGTGTCTGTGCTGCTGAAACATGATTAGTAGCTGTTACATACTGTTGTTTAGATGTGGTTTGGGTACCAGTAGTTTCTGCAGACTAGGATGGATTGGTAATACCAAAAAGGGGGGGGGGGGGAAAGACTTGCCTTGTTTTTTTGGATGCTGACTGATCCCCTCTTGTGTTTGGGCTGGAGGGGAAGGAGGCTAGTTCTGCAGCTTAACCAGCACCAATTCAGCATCTACAGACCCACAGGTTTTTATGCATAGTATCTTTAATGAATCTGATGGTTATGCACACAAGGGAACACTTGGACTAAAAGTTATGGAAACAGAGTTTCATTATTGCAGGTAAAACAAGTTTTAAGCTTGCATTTCATAAACACTTTGGAAGGAAAAATGGGCTGAGGTATCTAGAATAATCAAAATGTTAACTACTGTTCATTTGTGAGTCTGTACATGTGCTGGTTGCAGGTTAATTCTTTCAACCTGAATCTCCCTACAAGCTGGGTTTTTTTGTTGGTTTTTTTTTTTTTTTTTTTTAAAGGAAGAGCCTCCCTCAGCCCAGTGGCTATTTAACAAGCCACAGCAGAAATACTGGTTAGAATTTAGCTATTAAGTTGACTTGCTAAGCCTGTTATGGAGAGCATCCACACTGCTTGGTGGAAGCTATGGAGGAAATGAATATGGAGCTCAACTAGTGGTCCTCCAAAGCAAGATCAAAATGCTGCTGGGGAATTGACTGCATAAACTCCTTAGACAGTAGCTGCTTTTCATTCTTGCTGCCCCAGAATTAGGGGTGGACAGAGACCTGTCTCTCTGAATGCTCTTTAATCCTGGAAGCTGACATTACTGTGAGCTTAATAGCACTTAAGGTGCTTGATTAAAACAAGACAGTGAGAACATCCAGTGGAGGGTGAGACCAGTACAAAGCCTGCTACGATTTGAACTGCTGCAAAAAAATGGGCAGCAGGGAAAGGTGTTTGCTTACAAAGGCTAAGGTTAATAAAAGTTGCTAAGAAAATGATATTTTTTTTTTAAGAACAGATGGGGAAGTGAAAAGGAAGTAACTTTCCAAAGCATATGCACATGAATGAGAATGTGGCTCACAAAAGAGGCATAAGCCTCTGACTTTTTTAGAAATATGTGATAATACAGCTATTTGTCTGCATTAAAACTTTCTGACTTCTGGCTGAACATCCGCTCTTCTGAGTGGAATAATCAGGAAGGGGACAGGGTAAGTCAGGTCATGCAGATAACTCAATATTTACACTCTTCTTAAGTAACAGCTTTACCCAGAATTGCCTTACATGACACTATAAACATTAAAATTTTGTGTAAGTTGCAGTTAGGTGCACTGGTAGAAATATAAAACCTGTTACATTTCAAGAATTACATTAAATCTGGATTTGTGATTCCACTGCTGTGGCCCTATCTTCTATAGACCTGTTTCGTTTACTTTAGAAGTACTATTATAAAGTAGCAAGTTATTCCATAATGGTATATGTCCTATTGGGGAAAGCGTCATCTCTCTTCAAAGTTGTTCCTTTCTGAAGATACAGCAAATGCACATTATGCATGCACACAGAAAGCTCCTGAGTTGCTCCCAGAAAATCTGTGGGTAGTTAAAGCTCGTGATGACTGTGTTCCAATATTTTTTTTCCAGGCTTTCTTTGGTTTTATATGCCTGCTGACAGATGAAGTTGCATTTATTACAAGATGTATTATTTTTAAAGGTACTAGTGCACATGTGTTATCAGTAAAACATCCTATCTAGGCTGCCCTGTTTAGGGCCTGTCTAAATTAGAGCTACTGTTGTTGTTAATGGGGTCTTGATGCGTATCTAAATATGGGATTTGGTCACTGTGTTACATGCATGGTAGATGGCAGTTCTATACAGCAATAAAGCTCTGCAGTCATTGCTTGCTTTCATCTTCACTGTGAAAATTAACTTTTATTGAAATCTGGTAACAAAAAAGATTTTGCATTTGGTTTCTCTGTGCTGGTGGTTCTTGGATAGACTTGTCCTTGTGCTTGTCCTAAAGGTCTCATAAGAGTAACAGTTCCTCCGACCTGCCTGGTGAATGTATTTATCAGTAGTTGGTCATGAGTTTCTAAAGACAAGTACTCTTGAGGCAAGGAAAACCATGAAAAGAAATGATTCCACTTACACATGAGGTGCTTATTCTTTAAACTCCAGTGAGAAATGAATGTAACTGTCATGTAGGAAACTATTTTCCCTTTAAAAACAGTAATTTTCTCATCCTATCTGTGACTGCTAAGTAGAATGGAAATTTGGGTTTTTCTAATGTGCGTTGTTTTTCATCTTTGCTAATGTTAAATCTATTTCCAAATATTAACAGTGGAATAAATCAGCTTATTATGCCCCTACACAATCCATTCAGGAAAGTAATTTTTAAAATATTTTGTAGGACTACACTGACAAAATATTTGTGGTCTCACCCTGTTGAAATGTTACTGGGAAGCCAAACGTGATGAGTTGTATCAGTAAATGTACATAGTGAGTGATTAACTGGTGATCTGCATACGGGCACTCAGCAAACAACATTCTGAGACAACCGGAGGTATAGGAAAATGGGAATATCCACTTAAAAAAACAAGACGACAAAAACTCTAGCTTCTGAACATCACTGATGTAGTGTTTGCTCTTTAACTAGTCTCCTTGATGAAATAAATGATCCTGCCATGTATCTCTTAAGCTTAATACCAGTTAATCAGTTTTTACATATTAGAGATTATCTGCAGTTTCTGGCTATTAACCAAGGAATTGAGCATACCCTGATGGCTGTGGTAATGTAAGCTGATAACTCTGCTTTCTAGCTCCATTTGCGCTTTATTAAGGTATACGACAGATTGAGAGCCTGTTTTTAATTGCAGTCTGTCCCCATACCCTTCACTTTTTTTGCTGGGAAGCTGTAGCAGGAAATGCTAAGACTTAACTAATAATGCTGTTTTGAAGAAGGAATGTTTAAGATGAAATCACTAATGGGGATGTTTTCTCTCGGGGGTTTATCAAATCATTCATGAAAATTCAGGTAAGTTCAGGGGCACCTAAAGCATTTGTAAGAAAGGATATAATCAGACACAAAATTTCATTTGCAAAGACTAAGTTCACAAAACCAAACCTAGATGACATTCAGTAAGGCTCATCTGAAAACAGACAAGGAGCCCAACCTGAAACTTCGCTTTGGGGAGGAGAAGGGTTGGCCACATGGTGGAGACCTGATCCGTAGATTGATTAGTTCAGATATATTGGGGGCCTCAGAAGAAGCCACCTTCATGTGTGTTCACAGAGAACTTGACTGCTTTTTTTCATGGGAAGTTGCATGGAGATTTATTTTCCGGTGGTCTTAAAATTTGGTTGCTGCAGCAGTTTTTGTTTCCATCAGACTAGTGTCTGTTGAAGAGCTACCGCCAACCTTTGTGAGTAAAGGGGCAAAGAAACCATGAAGACAGGCATTTATAGAATACACACTGGTTCTTTTTAAAATGCTTCTTCCTTGTTTTGTTCACTTAACAGTTCTCACCACCTCCAGGAGATCCAAAACCTACTTCTGAGTGAAACAGAATAGCCTTTCCCAATAAAGTGATGCTGGGAAACACATGTTTTAGAAATACGAACGTGTGTTGTCAGGTGTGGTGCTGCAGCTCTGATACCTGCTACCTTACCTTCTGCAGTCCTTCTGGTTTGGGAAGAAGGTGGTCAAAGATGGAGCAAAGTCAGAGAGTGAGCTATTCCCCTCCCCAGCCACCTTCAGAGGACGGTTCTCGGTAAGGCTGGATTTGTGAGGGCCTCCAGGGAAAGGTTGTGGTTGGTCTGAGATCTGAGCAAGGAAGAGATGATTTTCCAGCCTAGTAGGGGTTGTCCATATGCTTAGTGACATCTGATCCACTTCGGACATACATCTGGAATTAACTTTGTGTTTCAAAGTTCTTTGTCTATGTTAATGAGTGTTCCTCCAGGGCAAGGGTGGTTTAGGTGTGCTCTCCTGGGGTGCCACTGGGGGCCCTCTGCAGCTATTACAGCTACTACTTTGTGCATCTGCTAGGGAAAATTGCAATCTCAGGAACCACTGTGGAAATATTCTAAGCTCTGGTTTTAATGATTAAGTTGATTTTTTTTTTTTAATTACTAGTGAAAGCTTCCTGCACAGCAGTGAGTGACATAAAACTGTTCAAAATAAATGCTGGCCTGTTAGACACTCAAACTGGCTTAGGGTGTCTGGGAAGTTGATGCTGAAATGGGATGTTGAGGACTCCTTGAGGCTGTAGCACGTGTCTTGGAACACATTTGATTTTGCTTAAAATCCAAAGTCAAATGAAATAAAGGTGGCTTCAGAGCTGCCGAGTCACAGGTGGTTTTTCCCACTTATAAAGGAAGTATATCTCTAAATATATCTCTGTAATATATCAGTTTATGAGGCTGGTAACAAGTCACAGGAAAAACCTAGATAGGGCTGCCCACAGAACTCTCAAAACAGTTCATTGCTGTGTCTGCAGGTGCCCAGTTTTGCTAGATATGTGTATAGCCAAGCGCATTACCACAGTCTTTTACCGTAGTGGCACAGCAATGCAAGAATTGTGAATGCAAGTTCTTCTCAATAGCCCTCTTAACATTCCTTCTGCTCAGCCATGTTTACTAGTATTGAAGTTTGCTTTCCTCATTCAAGCATGAAGCACTGGCTGACAGCAGGGGTTTTTTGGAACAGGAGATATATACTGAAAACATCAGCTGTGATGTGAAATTGCATTGGCTTTTGGAGATTTATGATAATACTCTCCTGCAGTTGAAAGAAACCTCTGTGTTTCTATAGAAATTAGTGCCTTGTGCAAAGGTTAAGAATAAATACTGCTGCTGTTTTGCTGTTAGTTGCTTGCTAGTCACAGGAAAAATTGGAGGGGACCTGTGTTTTCTGATTCAGTGCTGTTAAGAGGTTTGATCACGTTTGTCTCACAATATAATAGAGCATTTCAGAAGCAAACTGGTGGTCACAGGAAGTCCGTTAGGAATTGTTATGAAGGGTTATCTCAGTTGCAGTATTTCCAGACATTTCAACAAACTTTATAGTCCCAATTTGTTAGGTGTTCTGTAAACTGAAAAGCAAGAGAACCTCCCTCCCCACCAAGTTTCTAGTCTAAACTGCCACACAGCTGGGGAGCGGGAGAGGAAAAAGGCTGAAAGCAGTGAGGCTGCCGGCCAGGGGCTGTGCAGCTGATGAGCAGCTGTGCACGTACATCTGAGAGAAGGCTGGCCTCCTCCTCCGGCCTTGTTTTCTCCCAGTGTAGCTTCAACAGGGCTAAAAGGTAAACATCTCCGTTCTTTTTCTGAGCTTAAATTTCAGATCTATATTTGCCTGCATGGCCCTTTCCCTTCCATTTATGCTCCCTGCTTTCTTTTCATTCAAGCAGTCTCCTTTTTCTCTTCCTGTGCTGGAATAATAAATCATGCTGAGTTGTTAAAAAGAGGGAGAAAATTGTCCATGCGCGAGCAAAACAGGAAACCAGGCAATCAAAAGGGCAAAACACAGATAGTGCGTCACCTGGTAAGTAAGCGCTGGGCACGCTGGTGTCTCAGAGTTTGGACTTTTTGCAGCACACGATCACGAGGCCGGTGCTGCAGCAGCTGGGCGTGGGGAGAAGTTGACTTCTTTCTTTCCCCGGCATGTGCTGACAGTGCATTTGAGCGTAATGGTGAAATGATGAGACATCGCAAACGGTCATGCCCCGGGCTGGGATTGGGCTGGCCTCGCACATTCAGCCCGAGCACAGATGACCGGGTAATGAAGCCGGTGTATTATCTCCTCCATGGAGGCACCTCTTCAAAAGTGATAAAATATTCACTGGGTGATCTGCTCAGCAGCTGACAAAAATGCTTAGGCCAAGCTCCATTTATCGACATGAGAGTACACAGCTGTCCTGGCCAACACCCTCTGCAAGCTGGGTCACCAAACTCCCTTCATCGATCGTCGTGGCCAGAACTGCAAAAGCTAGTACCAGAAGCCTGCTCAGCTCCTGATGAACAGGATCCTGCAAAACTATGATGCAAGTCATTGCCTCGAGTGAGAGCAACCCCCCCCAGGGCAGATCTCAGTGGGAAAACCTATCTGTCACCTATCTCCATAAAGTATTAAAATCGATTCAGTGGAATCAGATCACATGCTTGGTTTGTGGTTTTTATTTTTCTGTTTTCTGAAACCACATCTGTATTTGCAGAAAGCTAGGAACAAAACCTGAAAGTGTTTTCAGTAGCAATGCATGGGGTTTGTGAGCATTGTCCATGATGATATGAAGCCTGAATGGCAGGGACTGTCTCCTCAAAGCTTCTGGGGTTCCGTACCTCTGGGTAACTGTGTGCAGATCTGCTACCTCTGTGTTCGTTTTGTTCCCCGCTTTACTCACATGTGGGCCTTGGATGTCTCTGGAAAATAGATACTTTTATCTTTGCAGTCTTGCAGGAGTTAATGATTTTATCATCATTCCTCTTGTTAATCCCTCTCTCCTCTCCCATAGGTACCAACCACCCTTTTCTCACAATGAGCCTAAGTGGGTAGTATAATTTATGTAAACTAAGAGCTCCTTCTTGTTCTCTGTCTGTAATTAGCCTGAAGCATACTGCTTCCATTTTATAAATGAAGAAAGGTCTTGCCTGATTTTTTCCAGAAATATCAGTTGGCTTTATTAAAAAACCAACAAAACTCCCTGCGTGTACGTTTTGTGGAAAACGGAATAAAGTACCGACTTTTGATACAAATGCTCAAAGACGCATTTCAGCCAGTGTTTCAAACAGCATCTGCGTTTCAGCTGCCTCGCTTTCTCAGGGAAAGGTGAGCTCCCGCTGCAGGGGGTCCAGGATCAGGTCCCTGCGGCGCTGGGCTGGCAGGGCAGCAGCACAGGCAGGCTGGGCGCCGGGAGGCTGGCGGGAAGCCTGCCAGCCCCAACCTGTTCTCTGATCCCCCATCTTGTGATTGCAGTCACAAGGCCAGCTCTCTGCGGCTGGCGGCAGCTCAGACTAACTTAATTTCCAGTCAAAGTAATTAGCGAACAACTGCTCATTTATTAGAGACTGGTGGGGTTTCTGTGTTTTCTTGTGTTACTGGATACCACCAGGTTTAGGTAGTTTGCGTTTATTTTGCTTCTGAAATAGGCGCAAAGGTACCCTGATTTGGAAATAAGAGTTAGGTTTGGCAACAAGTCTGAAACCAGTGCTTTAAGAACAGTCACGTTTGCTGGTATATACCTGGTACAATACAACTGGAATACTTTCCTTTCCACGTCCTCCTCCAAAAGTAATAGGAAATCAAGCTGGCCCTGGTTTATATAAAATTTTATGTCAAGAAACAATTAAATACTCATACAAAGGCACACGTGTGAACTAATACTTAAACCCATGTCTGTTCCTTCATGTACTTGATGCTTCCATGTATTTTCAATTTTGTATCAAGCTGATGAGTATCTGAGGAATAATATCAGGCGTCGCCTTCTTCTGTAAGCAGAGGCCGAGTCATGACTGCTGGTCCATGCCAGCTTCCCTGCTCCTCCCGGCGGCGTTGATGGCAGCTCATGGTGCATCCCCTTTCTCACTGCTCCAACCACTAAATAAAGTCTCTGTATTCTTAAAAAAATGTAAAAATGCTATGTGTTGTTTTCTCAGCTGTCTGAATGCGCTCAGACACCCTGGCAGCTGACCATGAAGGGAAGTTGTTGCCCAGTATCACAAGGGCTTCATAGGTGGTGACCCTCCGCCACAGACACCCTGCAGTTTGTGTTAGACAGCTCTGGAGAAATGGTCTGAACTGGTGTCGCACTGGGAAGGGAAACTTTAAACTTTGACCTGAGGGTTTAAGAAGGCCTTCTACAATGGGGTTACAGCGCTGGTGGATAAGGGTAGAGCAACTGATGTCATCTACCTGGACTTGGACAAAGCAGTTGCCACTGTCCCGCACGACATCCTTGTCTCTAAATTGGCAAGACATGGGTTTGACAGATGGACCACTCAGTGGATAAGGAATTGGCTGGATGGTCACACTCAGAGAGTTGTGGTCAATGGCTCCATGTCCAAGTGGAGACCAGTGATGAGTGGCGTTCCTCAGGGGTCGGTATTGGGACCGGCTCTGTTTAACATCTTTGTCAGCGACATGGACAGCGGGGTTGTGTGCGTCCTCAGCAAGTTTGCCAACCACACCAAGGTGTGTGGTGCGGTTGACGTGCTGGAGGGAAGGGATGCCATCCAGAGGGACCTTGACAGGCTTGAGAGGTGGGCCCACGCGAACGTCATGAAGTTCAACAAGGCCAAGAGCAAGGTCCTACACGTGGGTTGGGGCAATCCCAAGTATATAAATACAGGCTGAGTGATAAGTGGATTGAGAGCAGCCCTGTGGAGAAGGACTTGGGGGTGTTGGTTGACAAGAAGCCCAGCATGACCCAGCAATGAGTGTACACTCGCAGCCCAGAAAGCCAATTGCATCCTGGGCTGCACCAAAAGAAGGATGGCCAGCAGGTCAAGGGAGGTGATTCTCCCCCTCTACTCTGCTCTCGTGAGACCCCACCTGGAGTACTGTGTTCAGCTCAGGGACCCCCTGTGAAAGAAGGACTTGGACCTGTTGGAGCGGGTCCAGAGGAGGGCCACGAAGACGATCAGAGGGCTGGAGCACCTTCCCTGTGAGGACAGGCTGAGAGAGTTGGGATTGTTCAGCCTGGAGAAGAGAAGGCTCCGGGGACACCTTATAGAGGACTTCTAGTACCTAAAGGGGGCCTGCAAGAAAGCAGGAGAGGGACTTTTTACATGGGGCATACAGTGATAGGACAATGGTTAATGGCTTTAAACTGAAAGAGGGTAGATTTGTATTAGATGTAAGGAGGAAATTCTTCACTATGAGGGTGGTGAGGCACTGGAACAGGTTGCCCAGAGAGGTTGTGGATGCCCCATCCCTGGAAGTGTTCAAGGCCAGGTTGGATGGGGCTTTGAGCACCCTGGTCTAGTGGAAGGTGTCCCTGCCCATGGCAGGGGGGTTGGAACTAGATGATCTTTAAGGTCCCTTCCAACCCAAACCTTTCTATGATTCTATAACTCTGTAGAGCAGTCCATTTGCAGGGTTGTGCTAGATGTGGCAGAGAACATAGTACTTAGGAAAAGAGTGTAGGTGCAGTAGGTCAAAGTGGGACTCCGGTGACGGAAATCCACATTTCACACTAAAGAAAGTCACTGCTTTCTTAATCTGCATTTGGGGTTTGCATGGGTTGTTTATACAGGGAAGATACTGATCTCTTTGTAGATACCAGCCACCCAGCGGTCCACAAACAGTGAGTGTTATCGTTTAAGAATCAACAGCCACCCAAGCTGCAGTTACTTGTCAGATCAGTGACCCACTGCTATCTCATCCACTAACAGGTGCTTCTGGTGCAAACTCAGGAAAAAAAAAAAATCATGGAAAGTCTAACAGCTGGGATTATATGCACGTTTTGCTGTGAAATTATACTTAAATGAAAGCAACTCAGGTGCTGTTATGCTGGCACTAGGGCACTGAATGACTGACACGTTGCAATACGCAGATACATAGCTTAACTGGCAGCACAGTAACACAGATCTTAGTCACTAGAGCATGTATACCCACTGCAATACGAAACTTAAGTATTTTCCTAAAAAATGGTTGTTTTTAGAGGCACTGGGGAGTACCTAGTCCCTGTTCCTGCTCTGTCCTTAATCATATCTCATGGCCCCTTGGAAACAGGACCAGGTTACAAGTGATCTTTCTTCTGCTGCAGTAGTGGTATTGTTAGCTTACTAGACTAGCCTTGAATTATGCTTGGGTTTAGGTTACCAATTTAAAAAATGCAGTAGTTTCTCAATAAATTGGTGACAACAATAGCTATTTGTTTTCTTATATGGATATTATGAGGGAGAGAGAGAGAGCACATGACTATATATGTATAAAATATATGTATAAACATATATATATTTATATGCACACATGCACTGTGTGCCTATTTTGTTTGCAGGAAAACTGATTTACTAGCTTTCATAGACAGAGTGCAAAATTGCATTCTCCAGTATAAAGTTGGCTATTACCTAAACCCTCACAGTTTTCCCTGCTTCCTCTTCATTCTCCAGGATTTAAGTGTTGCTTGTTTTTTGCTGTCGATAGCAGAGATTTGGGAAGCACATGACGAGGAACAGAATAAACAAGTACATGCTGTACTTGCTGATCCTGGGCAGTTGTCACTGTTACAGCTTTAAAGACTGTCAGATAAAGACCTGCAGAAAGAGTGCTCTGATACCTGAAGCAGTACTGAAATCACATCCTCGCCCCTGGGATAACAATACCTAAGGGTCAATACCCGTCCTGTATAATTTTCTGTCTGCCTTTATTCAGCCTGCCTCTTCTTTACAAATAATAGAACACAGTTGTAAGTTTAAAGTAACCATTGGATTTTTTTGGCAGGAGTGTTTTTAACTCCTATCTATGTCCTAATGTAATTCACAGAGTGTTCTTAATGAAGTCTTGTACCAGCATGGCTGGGGGTGTGGAGTGGGGGTGAAGATGAGCAGATGGGGCAGAAGTTGCTTAGGACAAGATGGTTGCCAAAAGAAATGTCCATATAATGAGACAGGAGGGTTATAAAGGTATCAGGATGCCTAATATTTAAAGTGACCTAAAGCCCAGGTTTCACACCTTTATCACTTAACATAATCACACATTTCTTTTAATTAATAATTTTTGCTCTCGTTAGTCAATGAATGTCTGCTAGTTTCAGAGCTGATTCCTGATCTCCTTAGGCAGTGTCAACTCTGAGACGTGGCACTAAGGCACCAACAGGATGAGTGTGCTGGAAGTGGCTAGGAACAGCAGTATAATGTATATAAAAGGGCAAGCTTCAATCTGAAATGAGAACCTTTCTAAGTAGAAAAAAAAAAGGAGGTGTAGCAGTCACATTGCAGCAATAGCTCATCTTCTGTTGCAGAGGGCAAGGGATAAACAGGGAATAGGCATGATTTGAGTGTCACATCCATAGCAATGGCTTATTGTAATTTGTGCCATTAAAGCTTACCTGTCTAAATAGCACAAGGCATTTTCCTGTTCTTATAAGAATTGAAATACCCTGGCAACATTGCAGCCTTTTTATCTTTATTAATTACTGAAGACATATATAATTTGGAGCTTAAAAACACTGTTTCAGACAGCATGAGACTTTTGGTCTTCTCAGGGCTGTCAAGATAAAAAGCGACTGCAACAACACCTCTGACAGAAAATCCAGATAATGGCATTGCGAATATTGATGTGACAATCCTGTGTCAAACAATGCCAACCATGTAATATCAGATGTAAAGCTTCAGATCAAATGGGGGTACTGACACAATCCACTTCCTTTTGTTAATATTATATAAAATAAGTCACTTCTGTTTAATAATCAGGCCTCTGTCTCTACTTTTGCACTGCATAAATCAGAGTTAAAGGATTTTTACGTTTGTCTGCAAATGAAATTTTTGGTTTTCCCATCAACCATTCTCACTGTTTTTCTAGTTCTCATAAAGTAGGATTTTCACTGAGAGATGGGTGCTAATTGCTAGAATCCACCATCTTGAAAGGTACAGCTTTTCCTGTAGATTGAAGACAAACGAGCAAGGTCTGATGTGGAGAAGCCTTTAGCTGCTCTTCTGGTGTTTCTGTACACAAGCAAGGTATTCTTGCACGTCGTCTGGAGAACCAAGGATAAGAGGGACTCTCTGGTGAATACTCTCAGGTTTCACGTCCAACACCGCCTCAGTCCCTGTAGTTGCTACCCCACCTGCCTGCTCAATGATGAAAGCCATAGGGTTGCACTCGTAGAGAAGTCGGAGCTAAAAAGAAAGAGGGAACACATGATTGCCTTTGGGGGAAATTACACCAAAGGACTTACAGGAACCTAACCTTCCTTTTGTGATTTTGGAAAATTTTTACCAAACATCAATTGACCTAGATAGCAATGTCTCTCAGTCTGCCCTTCCTTCTTCCCTCTCCCCCTCTCACCTCCCTTTACACCTTCTGTTTTGAGGAAGAGTGTACTGACCCTGCATCCAAGCATCACCACCGTTGTTCCCAAGCTGACATACTGATGTGCAGCACCAGTGAAGCTGTATTTTGTCAAAAAAGTCAAAAGTAGCTGTTGGGCCCACAGACATCAGCAAAACAGTTAAGACAGCTCAGTTAACAGTACCGGGAAAGAAAAGCCCAAATCTCTTCTCATGTACAGGCTTTATGTGTTACCTCAAAGCTTGGGGTAATCACATTGTGTTTGGTCAGGATATTTTGGAGTTTGAAACTTGATGCTCCCAGTTTCAAATTTCAGGATTTGATTGCTGCTCTTCAGAAACGTGAATAGATATTAGTGGCCTGAACTCCTCCGGATAGTGACTGTTTTCAGAAGTAACTGCAGTAACTATTAAAAGCAAATTTTCCCTTTTGGTATGGAGGCAGTTTTGGTTTGGACCTGATATCTGTTCACATCTTCAAAAATGTTTTCTCTGGGGTGCCTATGGTCCGGTGGAATGCAGACTTATCTGGCACATGCCAAAAGTTTCTACATTTAAAAGCACATAGATGATAGCTGGTTATTTTTTAACAGACATTGTTTCTGTACGTTTAGTTGAATCTTTGATAGTCTTTGAAGCACTCATGTGCGACAATGTTAGTACATACTATGTTTAAAGGGCTTTTCACAGGTGCAAAAGAGAGCCTGTTTTCTGGGGAAAAGGAAACGTGACGGAATGCAACTGTATATAGACAAAGAAATGGGTCGGTGTCCTGGTTTCGGCTGGGATAGACCTAATTGTCTTCCTAGTAGCTGGTATAGTGCTATGTTTTGGGTTCAGTATGAGAAGAATGCTGATAACACACTGTTGTTTTCAGTTGTTGCTAAGTAGTGTTTAGACTAAAAGTCAAGGATTTTTCAGCTTCTCATGCCTGGCCAGCAAGAAGGCTGGAGGGGCACAAGAAGTTGGGAAGGGACACAGCCAGGGCAGCTGACCCAAACTGGCCAAAGGGGTATTCCATACCATGTGATGCCATGCCCAGTATATAAACTGGGGGGAGTTGGCCTGGGAGGAATTGCCACTTGGGAACTGACTGGGCACAGGTCAGCAGGTGGTGAGCAATTGCATTGTACATCACTTGTATATTCCAACCCTTTTGTTATCATTATTATTATTATTGTCATTTTAAAATTGTTTTTTTATTGCTATTATTATCATTATTAGTTTCTTCCTTTCTGTTCTATTAAACTGTTCTTATCTCAACACAGGAGTTTCACTTTTTTTTCATAATTCTCTCCCCCATCCCACTGGGCGGGAGGGAATTGAGTGAGTGGCTGCGTGGTGCTTAGTTGCTGGCTGGGGTTAAACTACAACAGTCGGACACAGGACTTTACTACCCATCATTCCTTTATCACACTGTTTATAATAAAACCATGATGTATCACAAACTTAAATAGTGCATATTACCTTCATTCTTATCTTTAAAGCCCACTGAAGTGCTACTTCAGGTACAAGGACTCCATCTGGCAGGCAACATAGGACCAATAACCTTCATTGCTCCCCTCTAGTGCCTGGCCAACTTTTGCATCATGAGCCAGAAAACAGCAGTGGTACCACTGTGGAACCATGTGCTGAGTTTCTTCTTGCTTAACTGTGACTACATGGCTTAAGGAAAACAGTTTTCCTTCAGCTAGTGGTGCAATTGCACTCAGGGGTCTTCAGATGGTCTCTGTCTTCAGATAGTTTTTAACATTCTTCACCTAATAGAGAACTATAAGCCTTAAGTTCATAAAAAAATATTATTTAACATATCTGATTTGAAAAGAGGATCTGTTTGGCTGGTTCTGCATTGCTTATTAAGCATTTTGTTCTCTTTCTTTAACTTAAAGAAGGAGCACTGTATGCTGGGGCCTACATGCATGTCATTTACATTTGCCTGAAAGCCTTTGAATCAATTCCAGTGACATTTGGTTCCTCTCAGCTCTCTATCCAAGTGCATAGACTGTCTTTCAAGGGAATGATGATCAGGGCACCTGCCGCAAAGGCATTATCTCTCCAACAAGAAGAGTTTTGTGTGAGAAGAACTACATACACATGCACTCTGAGAAGGAAAGAAGAAAACTTTTATTTGTAACGATAATACAGTTTTGCTTCTTTCATTGCTTTCTCTACTATGGGAGTGCAAGATAGATGAATCCAGCAGTCAATGTAGGCTAACTCTTGCAGAAATCTTGATTTCTATAAAATTATATAAGTGCTTTGTACATTTGTTCTTTTGTCCTATTTCTCATCTTTTCTCTTCAACAATGGTTTAACACAGATTTCAAAACAAAAAGTTTAATTTGAAGAGGCCAGTCAGCAAACCCACTTCTCTCACACACAGCAAATTCCTTTTTTGTCTCTTGCTCTGCTACACAAACAGATCAACACTATTTAATGGCGGTTTGGTTGGTTGGGTTTTTTGGTTGGGTTTTTTTGGGGGGGGGGGCGGAGTGTTTTCTGGGATGATGTATCAAATATTTAAATCAAATTTGCCTGGACAAACATGTAGATATTTTCTGTTGTGTATTCTGAAGAGAGTTCTTTTCCTGTTCTCCTTGTTTCACAGACCACTTGGATCTGCTGTGTTTATGATAAATACGTGCTCACCAGGATGGAATCAGTAGTCCTCTGTCCCTAGACATCAGGATGTTCTGATACCAGTGTGGGAGATAGGGCAAGTAGTTTTATGAGGGCAGATTCCTGTACATACCAGCCAAGGATACAAAAACATTTGAGTAGAAGGTTTTAAGTATGGTATTGACCAGGAAAGAAGAAGGTCTTGAAGTCAGAACAACATGACTAATATATTATGCATTGAGCCATTTCCTAAGGATGACCTGCAGGTTACTGGTGGTCCATATATTCCATAGATCAGCTGTATAACCAGATCTCTTTTAAAATATATTTGTTAAGAAGTTTGATAATCAGGGTATATGGTGTTACAGGAGAAAAGTTGAGGCTGACTGTGGTCCATGGCCCAGCAGATTCAGGGATTCACTGCATTGCATTGCATTAAGTCACAGTCTGTTTTGTACAGGCATCCAAATGGGAGTGATCTTTTCCCAGAATACTGATCTCAGCATGCATGAAACTCACCATCCACTGACAGAGTTTTTCAGATCAGTTAGTAGAAGCTTGTGTTTGCAGGGCTTGTGATAGCAAGCTCAGTACATTTTGGAAACGTTACATAGGCAAACTTGGTTGTCTAACATTGGACAAAACCCTGTCTGGAGTTCAGCATATCCCACCTGGACTCTAGTTGCCAGTATAAAGTGTAGAGGTCTTCCATAGGCCTGTGTTGTATCTGCCAGTTGTGGTTAGGTATCTGGATGGGTTTCTATGGTACTGGAATGTTTCTCTTTAGATAAATGAATAAAGCCCTTGCAGTGAAAACCATTTTAGTAGTTTGTAATATAAAAGCACACAGGAAAATTTCTGGCCTAAATTGGCAATTGCCCGAATTTCTTGCCAATTCGATTGCTGACGATCACGTCCATTAATAATTTTCTCCAGGGGTGGAAAATTGTTATCTGTTTATATATCTAAACTATTCCTCTACATCTCCAGGAAAACCAGAGGTATTAGGTTGACTAAGTTCACTAGAGAGTAAGTAAAATGATTTACCTTTCCTTTAGGACTCTTCTGATTAGCAGGGTACATGAAGATCCCACCATACATCAATGTACGGTGAACATCAGCTACCATGGAGCCCACGTACCTGGCACCATATGGGGAACTGCCATCCTGAAAAACATAAAGCATTATATCTACCAGGCTAGACAGCTAGTAGCATGGCAAAATGTAATTTTGTTATAAAACAGGAATCAAAGCTGCTTAAATCAATGGCTGCTTATGGACACTGTACTGCCTAAACCAGCCTGAAGATTAGCCTTTTGTAAGATGTAGTGATTGTCTATGGGGTTCTAAAATAAGCACTTTAAAGAGCTGCACTCACAGTATGGAAACCAGGGTGCCTGTAATTTAAGTGGACAATTTGGTATCAACCCCCAGCCTGTGAAAAAAGGAAGGCCTGCAAACAGTGTGTGAAAACTTCTTCACATTATCAGAACAATGTACCCATTTGATTGCTGATCCTTCACTGGTTCCTAAACCAAGTCATGAGGAGAGGTGTCACTTTTTGCTACACATCCCAGAGGACATTCCCAGAGGACTCCAGCTTTTTCCTTCTAGCTTATTTGTCAAGTTGTAAGATTGGTCATAGCATTCATTCTGCAGCTTAGTTTGGGAGATAGCAATTCATTAATGAATGTGGTTTTCCTTGCTTGCAGCTTAGAAATTAATTTTGTTGAAGGAGAGGTCATTTTAGTGAGAGCAATCAGGGAAGTATTCATATCAGTCTCAGGTTTGCTGATCATAAAAATGGTAAGGTAGGAAACATAGAAGACAAGCAAGGTGTCTTGCAAAAATAGAAGTTATATACACCAAATAAGTTCCACCTGAGAAAAGCAACGTGTCACCGTACCTTTGTGAAAGAGAGATACACAATACAAATGTAAACTGAAGGAAAGCTTTCTGAAGCTACTATGCCAAGAAGTCTGTTGGTCATTTAATATCTCTCACTCTGTCTTCAATGAAGTAGAGGAGGAATTTGCACCTTCCCAGAAAATTAATAGAGGATGGGACTTCATGCACATTTAGTACACATATATATTTGTGTATTGCAATGCTACAAGTTTGAAAAGATCTCTGCATGTTTTTTCTGCCTGGATCAGTTGTCTAATAAAAGATCTTAGTGCTTTCTATAAAGCTCTCCTTGTGCTGATACTAGATTGAGAGAAATAGATAGAAAACTTGTTCAGCAATGCTAGCTCCAAGACCTTCAGACATCACAAGTTAGTCACCCTTCCCAGCAAAATCATGAGATTAGCTGGGAGAAAAAAAACCACAAGTGGGAGGAAAAAACACAGATAGAGAAAAACATCATTATATTTTGAAATCACTTTTTCAAACTCTTCCATGCAACTGTGAGGTTTTGATGTTTACTCTCTTTTAAAATGGGAAAAGATTCTTTACACAGTATAATGCAACACAACAGTAGGAAGTTGAGTCCTAAGCCACTAAATGTAAGACTTGGATATTTGATACAGCCGGTAGTAAAATTGGAACAGAGAACTGTTCCAGCTAAGGTAACAACCCTTGTTCAACTGTAGTTGTGCTGTTTTCCATGCTTCTTTCTTCTTGTACACATTAGGAGAACTGTTGAAAATTCAGAGGAAAACAATACAAAGTATGAAAGACTCAATGGGTAAGACACAGCCTGGAGCTTTTATAATTAGTTTTGTTTAAACCTGGCCCTATTATTTCCAGGGACAACTGAACAATACTTTTAAGTATTTAATCCCTTATTTTTCACGGCTTACCATCAAATAATTACATATTTAGACTTCAAATGATAGCTTTTGCATCTCACAGCTGTTTGCACTTGTGACTTTGCAACTGTGAAAATCTGAGTTCAGAACAAAACACCTTATGAGGTGTTAAAGAGAGACCAAAGCAAGTTTGCAGTTTAAGAAAAGACAATTTTCAGGGAAAGATGTGATTATAGTCTAAAATTACCTTCAAAAATACAGTCAAAGGAAGAGGTCTCTTTCATGGTTTCAGAAGGTGATGAAGCAAGTCTTAAGAAAAGTTTGTTAAACATTAAGAAAAGTCATAGCATATTGACCGTAAGCAGGCCCTGAAACAGACTGCTAAGGACTGCTTCTATTATCAAATAAGGAGTCTAGAACCCACATGTATAAAATTTACTGACCATGAGCTGCACAGCTGAGCTACCTGTGTACAAGTCATCAGATACATTTGGGACATGCTAGATTTCCTATTCACATGCAGGTCTTTTACACAATTATGTGTACATGGACAGTGTTATGTGAAGCTGATGAGATGCCACTGACAGTTTTAGTTGCTTCTTACCCTAATAGAAATTCACCTGCTAGAAATACAATGCTGAGACTGTGCTGAGAAAAATACAGAAGAGAAAGTCCTCCATTCTGGTACAAATATCACTTGAACCACAGACTGAAATAAAGTTTTCACTTCCCTTCTTAGCATCCAGCTACCTCCATGGGAGGAATAAATAGTCCTTTCAGTTACTAGAAATGTTACTTCTTGTTTCTCTAGTTTGGTCACTCATGTATTTTTCTTACAGATGAGAAAGTTAATAGGTGTTGCATGTGTGTTGCCAAATTGCCCAGGCTTTCTTCTCAGACAAAATAACAGAGCATGAATGCTAGGGAGATTCATCCTGAGTTCTGAGTAATGATAATCTGTGTGTTTGCCTAGTGAGCACTTTGCACTGGTTCAGCTGATGCTAATGAAACAGTTGGAGAACCTTGATGTTCCCTTGGTCGGTGTCCATGGTGTTTGCGTAAACTTGTGATTGCTCTTATTTTCACCCTTTCTGCTGCTTTTCTTGCTTAACCCAAAGGAACAAAAATGTCTTAGATAGGTCCTGTGATTTTTTTCTTCACAATGTGATAGAAGTCACTTTTTTACTTCTTTATTCTACTCATTTCTGACAGTTATGTTCCTCCACAGCAGAACAGGACCATGTTTTTCTTGCATAACTATGATGACTAGGAGAGTGGGGGGAAAAAAGTCTTTACTACAGACTACAGCAGCAACACCCCGCATCCCTCACTCCACATACAGATACAGTGACAAAAACAGTGGGTTTATTAGCTTTTTTTATGTCACTTGGGCACAGCCAGGCCGGCTGGCAGAACAATGCTTCATGCTGAAATGTGCTGTTGATGATAAGTTTTTGATGGCATTGCTAATACAAATCCTTAACCAGGGAGTCTCCATTGCATGACTCTCAATCAACAAGCTGTGATGAGACTCAACTTCTCTTGTGGCTGTAGGAAGCAAAGATAAAAATAAGTAGAAAAGCAAAGTATGACAATGCCCACAGCATGTTTCTGAGTTCTACCAACAGTAAGCCAGTGCCAGCTAAAGGCTAGGGCCCTGCAAGCATTACTGGAAGAAAAACCCACTTTGGGAAGGAGTTAGAGTCAAATTTGTGCAGAAACAATTTCTGGCCCAGCAGTGCCCATTATATAGTGCAGACTGGAGTAAATGTGTTGCATTACAGGCAGCCTTGCAAACAGCAGCTTGCTCTTCAAGACAGTTAAGCAGTAGGATATTTTGTGATGCTTAACAAAAAATCAGCTTTACTCTGGACTCTCATTCCAGAAAAGACGTGTCTAGACAAACATTTCCCACTAAGATCTGTATAACAATGGTAGGAGATTTACAGCTGACCGGCAGAACAGCAACAATTTTCTGGTGTTTTTAGTTTGGAATTGATGCCTTAGGTGAATGATGGTCCACAAGAAACTTTGATGGTCAACATGGCTTTGTAGTCTAAACTGCCTGATCTAGGATGCTGTTGTTAGATAGTAAGGGAAAAATCTCTCCTCTCCACATAAACGGTTGATCTGTAATATTTGGTTGCCAATGACAGAGATACAGTACTTGGGACATGTTGTGGAGAACATCCTACTTTGTTTGCCTGTTTTATTTTTAACTTTTCAGTTTTCTGTGGCAATGTTAGAGAGTCATCTGAACAGTCTGTTGACCAAGAACCACAGGAAGGAGGAAATAGAAGTAGGATCAAAGGAAAAAAGGGATAAGAAAGTGGCAAGTAGCTGAGATTAATGCTGAGTCTCTTGGCTTCTAGTGGCCAGAAGGCCATAGGGTGAGAGTGGCCTGCCTGAGTAAGAAGGCACATGTCAGTTCCTCCTGAAGTCACAGGCAGAGGGTGTCCAGCAGATACCCCCCACTGCCCTTCTGTGTGCTGAAGAGAGAAAGGCAAAAGACCAAAGCTGTGTAATGGTCCACCTGGGCACTGCAGGGAAGGAGGGTGGGAGCATCACCAGTGTAGCTGTAGCTGGCAAGGCTTACAGATGATGCCAGGAAGCAGGTTTCATGCTATAGAAAAGTGGCAACACCTTCTTTCTCATGTCCTCTCACAATGCAAATATAATGTCCTTTTTAAATCAAGGAACTGAGTTATGCTGTTTCCAAAACTCGGGTTCATAACAAGCTTTCAGATGGGTAGGGCACTTCCTTGTGCTTTGTGGCCATAACATTGGTGCCTTGTCTCTTCTCACGCAGACAACCCTACGTCTCAGAGCAGCAAAGCAATGTGCTTGCTCAGCATCCCTGAGGAGGCTTCCCCTGCCCCAAATAACCAATGCACTACTGTGCTGCTTGCTTTACAGTAACAAAAACACGTTCTGCCAACTTCTGTTGCGTTAGTGCAACAATACTTTCAATAGGTTCTCTTCAAATGAAGCACAGATTTGAGATAAAATAGTGTTTGCAAATGAGGTTTCTCCTGTATGCCCTAACCTACAGGATTTAGTGAATCACATGATAGAGCTGTCCTCACCGAGCCTGTAGTGAAATAACTCTGGTCTTTCCCCTGAGTTTGAAATCTCTACAGTTTTTTTATAGTTGCCTGGGGTTAACTATTTGTTTAACAGTTTTACTTTAAACAACACTTTGGTGGTTTGCAAAAACACAAATTAATAAATCCGGTGTTAGTGCATTATAATGAACACATAGCTCAGCAGCATAACGTGAGCAGAGTGAGAAGCACAGATCTCCTTCTCTTTCCCAGCTGGAGGAGTTTTCTGCTTCTCTCACAGCTGGACTGAAAGCAGACTTCGAAGTTGCAGAATAACTTCAAATATTCAGAATTAATATATTTAAAATGCTGTGATATGACACCCTCTGTAGCTACAATCTTGATAATGTGGAAAAGAGGTTTTGATAAGAGGTCAGGATTGTAGGTATATCCAATGTAGTAAATTCAGATTTTCAGCTCAGAAGGAGCTTCTCACAGGACTATGGTTTAAACTCTTACTTGGTACAGCACCCTGAAGTTTTCTGCTGGATACACTGATTTGTACATGAGCCCTGTGTAAGTATTCTCGACAATTTACAGCTTAAAAAATAATCCTATGGCTTTTTTTTAACAGGAAGAGCATTACAACGAGTTTCCTGGACAAATTCAGTCCTGAGCTATTCTAAATCATGACATTTTGTTATGACTTACTGGTCACATAACCACCACACTTTCTAGAGAGCTTTTGGCTTTCCACATTGAGAGCTTGTGTTGTGTCCTCCTAGCACTGACTAGAGGTCATCCAGAGCTGTATGTCCACATGAGAAAGTTCATCAGACATGGGATGTTCTCAGCTTTACGTCTCTGAGAGATACAGTATAATCCCCTTAACAACAGAATGTAGTGAAATTGTGCCTCAGACCATTGGCTTTTGTCAGTCTATGGGTTGGTTTGTGCTCCATGTGATGCAAATAGACAGTGTAAGAGTGATACTGCATTTCTCAGATGCAAGCATGTACAGGAAGGAGAAGGTGATGCCACCCAGATCCCTGCAAGCACCTTCTGGGCAGTATGTGGAATCGAGCCCCAAATGCCTAGCTGCACATATGACTGAGCTGCATATTCAGATAAGCTAGAAAACAAGGGTACCCCCACATGTTGCTAGCACAGTTTCAGAGCTTTGTTGAAGAACCTGGTTCTTCATATACAGCACATTTTCCTCCACACAGTGACAAACAAGCTATGAATTTACTTACTGAAGTCTTAAGTCATAAAAGACATCAGGGCACTAGAAAAAACCAGACATATACCCGAAATGGACCTGATGGCATGAAAGGCTTAGATGGGGCTGAACTCAGTGAGGCCTTCAAATCCTTTTCCATCGGTCAGGACTGCGTGCTTGCTAGCGCGCCAGCGCACAGTACATTGGGTACAGTGCTAATATTTTCTTACCTCAGGGAATTTCTTCTTTTGTAAATATTCTGTCATTGCAGGATCAAAATACTTTGCATAACCTTCATTGAGACTATATACTTTCCCTTTCTTCTTGATTTTAACATCTCTGTCCACCAAAATAAATTCACCGAGAGCCTACAGAAGAACAGGATAGACCGGCTATTAGCAAGCAGCAGAAAATTTTGTTGATTTTCCGTAACAGTTGTCACACTAGACAAGGCAGAAACACTAGCACAGCTTGGTCCTTTCAGAACTAGTCTTGTGTATGACTTCACAGTATTTCAAAGAGAGCAGCAAGCACAGAATCTGCATTAAGTTCATGAAAACTTGTCATATTAGTACTATAAACAAAACCCAATTTGACTCTATTAGCATACCAAAAGAACACTAGTCAGCCCTGAAAGCAGATGGATTGTGAATCTCTGTCCACAAATCATAAGGTTACAAATTAAGAATGGCCGTCTGATCTTTGAACTTTTCTTGCCTGTCTTGCCTAAATATCTTAAAGTGAATGTGGTCGGCCACCCCCAGGTGTTGATGTCGGCAGGTTGAGTGCAATTTCCACCTTCTCTTCCTCCGTCTCTAATCAGAGCAGTTCAGCTCCCAGTTCCTCCCACTTGGAATGAGACTATTTATAAAGGTTAAAAGGAGTTTTGATAATAATGTATCCTCTCATCACCACCCCACCCCACCGCATCCCCACCCCCCTCAGCCCCCCCCTCCATGTTTTGCCCACATCTAATGCTGGTTTCTCAAATGAGCAGTGTTCTTCCTGCATTCCTCCAGCAACACTTGTTGGGCTCCTGGTCTGGGCACTGAAGGGTGGCACATGTCTGATTGTATGGGTATGGCTGTGCTTTTGCAAATTGTTGGGTATGCAACTTAGAGGACGTAGACATAAAACTAAATTGCACTCAGGAAAGAAGACATCACTTTGCATGAACTGTATCAAAAAATGGTCCTTACCCCAGGCTAAACACTTAACATGCTGAGGGTCTTCTACAGACAGAAAATGGAAGAACAAGAAAAAAGCAGAGTCTTTTAAGTGGAGGCAAAGACACTGTTCAGGGTAAATTTTTTAAGTGTTTGTAAACACCAGCAGTCTGGTTTGAATGAACAGGGTTTCAAACACTGTTTAACTCTCACCGAGTGGAAAAATCAGAGGTATTGCAACCCACATACTCGTGTATTATTAAATACTTGTAAGGTGGAGGTGGGATGCTCCAGGATGTGGGTGAAAAAATGAATTGTGTATACTGCCTAGATTACAGAGACAAGGAGTAAAGAAATGAGTAAACCCACGCATGGAAAGGTCTAAAAGATAGTGGGAATGTGATTAACACCACGACTGTACCGGATCGAGCATGAAGCAGTCCACTCCTTGCCCCGTGGAGAGGGCTACCAGTGTAGCACTGCCGTACAAGGCATAGCCTGCAGCAACAATATTGCGTCCGGGCTGCAAAGCATCTTTTTCAGAGGGCTCGTTGTCTGTTTCCTGAGGAAAAATTATCGTTGGACTGAAGGTTAAATTCTTATGAGAAACAATAAAAACAACACTTCAATAGTAATGTGGGGCAGATTTCCTTTTTGTATCTATGCAGGCCTTTGAAACCACTAGTTCAGGGCAAGTTTGGTACAAGTATGTACTCGTGCTGGGACAGGACATTGAGAGTTTGTTATTTTATACATGTCATGCAATCAATATGATACCTGCAACAAAGCTGATACCTTAGCATTACAGCCCAGTCTATTAATTCAAGATCATCAGAAATCTGAGACAGAACAGAGGTACTAATTTTCTGTCAATGTAAACATAAGCTATCATACTGACACCCCTCAGAGGGAATAACTGTGAGGTGAATGCAGTTATTAACATTACAGAAAAGTTGCTTCCAGTAATGCAGAATAAAAGGGTAGATGGTGCAACACAATGGAACCAAGACTGTGCATTTGTCTTGCTGGTGAACAGATGGGTAATTGAAGTGATATAAATGTTCATATTATATATAAAAGAACAACTGCATTTGCATGTGTAGTGTGTGAGTATGTGCAGGTATGTGTATATAACTACACAGAACATTCACACGGCATTTTACTTCATGCTTTTAATCAATTTCTGGCTTGTGTTTTGATTTGGCACTTTGGTTATCACTGAACAACAATAGCCCAAGGAGACCTGATGCAAATATTTCCAGCCAGCTCTGGGGGTGTGCCTCAGCCACGGCTTACAAGAGTTTGACTGATGGGGTAAGAAAGGAGAACAGCCAAGAGTATTTGGGAGGACTGGCTCCAGCCTTCACCTCCTGGGACTACAAAGGAGGTAGGGAATGCTTGATACTAACGTTTCTTTAAAAGCTTGTCTGTTGTGGGGGGTCTTCTGTGGATGTTTTGTTGGTTGTTCACAAGGAATTAAAATGAGAACCCCCTCAGATCCTTTCTTCAGAACGTGGCTTAGCATTTTGTTGTTCCAAACTCAGACAATTCCTCAGTGACTGCATGGGCTTAATTAGATTGAGTAGCAGCTAAATAGAAATATCAGGTCTAGCCAAAAATATCTGGTTAAAAAAATAAAAATCAGTGGAGACTCTTTTGTGTAGGAAATAAAATTTTTGACGAATATTGAGTAAATTCCTTAAAAAATCAAGAATGCTTTCCACAGATATTTTCCAAAGGAAAACACTCCTCCTCCAACAAACAGAGAAATTCTCTGCTGTGCTGTGTGGCAAGGCACTTTCCAGGTGCCCATCAGGGTCCTAGCAAGGTGGAAAGCTAAGGGTAACCTGAGGATCCTGTTCTTTGATGTATGCCAACATCTAGACAAAACTGAGATGTGGGACACCAAAACTACATCTTTCTTGGCATATGAAGACAGTAATTCCACATCAAAATGTTTTCATTTTCAGCTGGAAGATTTTATTACTTTTATTACTTTCGCTTACAGTTTTTAGCTGTATTTTGCTCAGAATTTTTTATTATTATTATTCTGCAAAGTTATTCTGTGGAAAAAAATCCAGTTGCCAACCAGCTTTTCATGGGAGCTGAAATATAGCATGTACAAATATATTTGGTATGCAGTCTTTTGGAATTATTCTATGTCAAGCTTCTTATTCAGAGAGGTTATAATGCACATAATGAAGGAAGACTAGTTAAAACCCCTGTTTGTATATTCCAGAGCTTTGAATACTGACTGCTAGTGGCTAACCCTTTGCTAAACAATCTTTTACAGAACCAACTGTTATGCTGTACATAGCATCTCCTCTTTCAAAAATGTATTGCCATGGTACATACATCTCAACATCAAAAGCAATGGTTGCCTACAGTAGACTAATTATTTGCAACATTAAATGCAGAATTAAACATACATTCACACAACTATTTGCAAACATATTATAATTCTCCTAGCTTTTTGTATGCTTTCCTCATTAAATAAAGAATAATTTTGTATAAATACAGTGAAGAGGTTTGTTTTATAGAACATGGTGTATATACAGTATACGTAACTGCTGGTTACATATGTTATTGATTTAAAATACATTTTTCTGAGATGAGCTTTTCAGTCCTACCTCTTAAAAGCATTTTCTATGTTTATATGTCTGAGAAACCACATATTTATTGACTATTCTGAAAAAAATAGGGGAATTCCTCCCTCGGGAGACGGACAGTTGGGCAGAATTCACTTGTTTTTCCATCTGTGTTTCCAAGAGCCAGCTTCCAAAAGGAAGGAAAAAAGCTCAGCCTCAAACAAACATTTTGCAGAGCTTGTCAGAATGCAAAAAAGCTAGAGATCAGCTGATAATTCTTTGTTAGGACTGCAGGAGTTTTGTCCTGCCAAGTACCATGTACTGTGAAACAAACCAGGGAATTAAGCTGGCCAGTAGACTCTGATAGCTGCTGAATATTTTCACTTCTTTCTGGTGCACAGATGGATTTCCTTTCTATTATATTTTGACTAGGAGATGGCGGTAGTGAAATCTTTTTAGAAGTCCTTATGCAAGGTCCTGAAATAGGCAGAGGAACTGCAGAAAAGCTCTGACAAGCATTGACACAGTCACTTTGGCTCATTGTTGGTGTGAAGCAGATGAAACAAGGTCTACAGAGTCTGGCTATAGGGGTGGCCTCAGGTGATAGCTGAGTGTGAAGATTTTTGCATGTATGATTTGCCCACATCACATGAAGGAGTTCTAATCAGCACTGGGAGCAGCTCTGGAAGGACTTGGTTTCCAGGTCTCCATTTGTATCACATATTTCATGAGTATCTTTTGCATTTGCCCTGAATTCTTACAGCTTCTCCACAAGGGACTACGTGGAGGGGAGGACATTGTCCTCATGACAGTGCAGGGGAGGAAGTAAAATAAACCTGAGGCATTGGGCAAAGTTACAAATTAAAACCAGAATGAAACAAAGCAGCAGAGTTTCATAGCGTATATGTGCAGTATGAATTGAGAGCTGTAGATTCAGCTCAGTGGCATGAAAAACTGGGAAGAATCGAAGCAAAAAATATTTATTGCCACGACATCCTGACACACCAGCAGCTGAGAGCCCCTCAGCTGCAGTGACTGTCAAGGTCTTATCCCTTGCTCTGACTTCTGTTGATTCAGCAAAGCTCATCCCTCAGCCCCACTTTTCTGACGTTTCTTGTCTTTTTAACTACACCCCCCATGCTTCAGAAAGCAAAAGCCAGGTGGAAAATTTAATAAACCTAATACGGTATTTATTTCCCGGTCATTTTTGCTAAGAAACTGATGCAGTGCTTTTCTGGCAGGAGGCAATGGTACCTGCCACCGTTTTAATGGAAAGAATTATACAAGTGAAAGTCTGTAAATTCAGCATTGTTTCTAACTTACCAGGGAAAACTGGCAAGTTGCTCTTGTAATTGACAAACTGTGCTTCATCCTAGCAGCAGGGTTTTCACTTGGATATGAAGCATTGGTACAAAGTAATATAATTTTCTTTTTATTAGCACTGAAGGGTATCCACCCACATGAAATCCAGTCACTTAGAAACAGTATTTACAACAAATATGTTAATATATATTAGAACAACAAGAAGTATGAGAAGATCAGAAAATGAACTGAAAACTTGAGGTTTTGGGAATGACAATTGTTATTTGGGAAATGTTTCTATTCTGAAGCAGAATCCTAGGGGAGACTGGGCAGTCTATGGTCTCTACACACATTAGCAGGTGAGTTAAAGATGGTAGAGAAATCTAACCTGTATTTCAACCTGCTAAGCTATGTTAGTCACGGTGAGCACTTGCCTTTACAGCCAGGCAGAGTAACTTAACACAACATTTCTAAAGAGAAAGCTAATGTTTAGTATTTGTAAGATGGTGCTTGCCACCTTTAAGAACAGTGGACAATGCAGCTATTGCCTACTGTAACTGTTGGGAGGTGCTGTAGTCTTTTAGGCTATCTTTAGAGAGATAAATGAAAAGGGTAGGGGCCCCTTTGCTTACCATAAGGGCATGTGGCATGGATTGCATCCATACAGCTAAGCTCTCATCCCTGCAAAAACCAAGGCGGTAGATGGTACTGGAGGTAGTCCCTGGGCTGCTCTTTCCACAAGCCGTACCCAGGCATCGTCTCAATGTTGTCTGGCCTGGGCTGCATCTGTGACGTGAGTTTGCACTAACCATTAACAGTGTGGACAGCCATACGCCAGCACTTGGCTTGTGCCATGACCCTGTTGAGATTGTGCCATAACTATGTGGTTTGCTAGTAGATGAATATTCTCAACAGTGATGATTAGTGTATAGCCTACCAGAAATCTAAAAAAAGAGGACTAGCCAGTTGAAAATGATGAGTTAAAAGATGAGAGCATACTTTAAAAACGTATCTTCATATGTTTGAATTGTAGCGCCTGAATCTGCAAAGACTTCTTTGCAGTCACAAGAACGGTAAATGTTGCTTCACAACAGTAATGGCTGAGGGTCTCCCGTAGTCATATGACTGTGAGCTCAGGCTTTAGGAAAAACACCAACTGCTGGGAGATTAGCAGTCGAATCACAAGACTTGGCATGACTCTCACTATTAATGTTTGTTAGTCGGCTGCGCAGTTGCTGTTCTGTGCAGCCCCACGGGAGCAGACGTGCTGGCAGGGCCCCGGCGGCTGCAGGTGACTGCTTCCTTCAGCCTCAGGTGGCCTCCATCGGCTTAGACACTCCCCTCCATAACAGGCATAGCAACTCGCACCAGGAGGCCACCACACTGCTAACCATGACACAGTCCAGGCAGTGACTGTCAGCCCTCCCCAGTCTGTACCCAGGAAGACAAATTGCTGTCATTCGCAGGCACCGCGACACCCCTCAGCTTTCCTGCAGCAAGTAAAGCACCACTTGAAGGAGCTAACCGGCTGCCTGATGGTGAGAGGGTTTTATTTAAGCCCCTCTGTGTCTGGAGAGGGGGGGAGTGCTGCCACCTAACAATTTCATGGGGCTAAGTGTCCCCTTTCTGGGAATTTAGGCAGCATTTTAGCACTTGTGAATCTCAAGTGTTACCTCTTCTACTGTTTCGAAAGCTCTGTTGATCCCAAAGACACTCAAAGGACCTAGGAAAGAAACTGAGCAAGCTGATATACCCAAGACATTTTGCTTTCACCAAGTGAATCATGCCATGTGCATTTTGTTCATCCTCTTACCTTTTTGTAGATAGCAAATATTGTTCCTATTGGTGCCAAGCAGTCTATGTTGGATGAGCCATCGAGGGGATCAAAGCACACCACATATTTACCCTAAAACAGAATTGGCAAGGGAAGCATTAAACGATATGTAGTCTTGCACTATTATTTCTTTTTGCTTGACAAAACCCATGTTTTATGACTGCGTTTATCCCTTCAGGCATGCCTGACACGGCTTGTCAGAGAAGGCTGCACTGTTGGCCCAGCTGGCCCTGCAGCACAACACCCGCTCCCTGCAGGACCTGCCAGAGAAATGGGAGAGGGCACGTTTCTGCTCAGACAGCACAAAATCTGATGATAGAGAGGAACAGCCATCTGCTGCCAAGCAATGCAAGAAATCGCTCAAAAGAAAAAGAAGTCACTCATTCTGGAAGCCAGCATCTTCCTCAAGTTAATATGTTTTGTTTTGTTCAGAATGAAAGGATTTGCCTGTGATGTGAGATTTGATGATAAGAAGGTGGAAAGAAGATATCTTGGGGAAAGGGTAGGTTACGTCAGCATGAGCAATATCTTGCTGCAACAGGATCTCTCCTGGGGCAAGCCTGATGAAGCAGTCAGGTGTTTCCTCTGGACGTGTAACATAAACCCCAGTTCGGCCAGCCTCTTATCTCATTTTATCTTGCCTAAATATTAATGTAATCCAAGACCGTTACACGGGCAGGCAGGGAATGTAATAGTACACTTACACCTGGGATCTGGGGTGTGTTAACAAGCTCCAAAATAATTATTTCCCCTCACCTTTACAAAACTTTAATAGTAATTTTACCCTCCCCATCTCCTTTAGCTGCTGAAACCACTCCATCCACCACAGTTACTACTCAAAACAATGCAGTAATGGTGCAAATTTCCTGAATTCCCCCGGGAAGGGTTGGGTTTGGGGCCAGCCCCAGGTTTCATACTTGAAACAAGAGTGCCACCTGCTGCTGCCTGAGCCGATAACCCCCTGAAGGCAGGAGCTGCACAGACCCGCTTCTCTTTCGGGGTGATGATGGCCTCCTTGTTCTCCTCCGTGACCAGGACGCAGGTGCTGTAGGAGGACTGGAGCATATTAATCACCAGGGAGTTGGATAATACGTCCAGCTTCTTCACTTCATCACCAGTCACGTTCACAGTGCCAGCTATACCAAACCTACAGAAAAGTAAAAATGTCAAGAAACCTGAGGGAGGCCAATGTTACAGGTTTTTAGGAAAAAAAAAAAAAAAAGTCAGGGCGGCTCCTTCCTCTCATCTTCCCACACCTCTAACCTTTGGATTAAACTGCTAAGATGCATTAGGAGACAGTTCCTGCTGCTGCTGGAACATAAAAGCGTGCATGAGAAAGAGAAAGGGTGATGGCATTCTTTTTTGGGCTTTACCAGCATCCTTTTGCTCCTGCTTGGATGGTCTCCAGGACAGGACCAGGGCCCACAGCCCGGCTGGTGGGTGCCAGGCTTCCCTAGCAGCCCCACAAAGCAGCTGGCATCAGCTTTGAGGAAGGAGAAGGGACAGTTAACATCTGCATTGTTTTCTGCCACTGGCTGCTCAGAGCTTTGTGACGGTCCTTCAACCCACGTCCACTCAGTCCCCAGCCACGCCAAAATCAGAAGTTTTAAAGACACCCACAGATAATTCCCCATGCTGAACTGTATCTCAGGATCAAGGTCTGTTTTATTTGGTGATCCTCAGCTGAATTAGAATGATGCTTCCATTCCCTATACTGATTTTAGCAATATACTAATGATGTACTATATCATAATGCATAGTACTATATATAGTAGTACACGTATTTCTGAGATTGCTAGTTGAGGAAGCACTGTTTAGACCTAATGTACATGGTCTGGGCATCTTAGAAGTATAAGGGATCATACAGGGAATAGATACATCATTTTTATTCATTATGGGGGGGAGGCAGAAAGAAGGGGAAAGGGGTAACTAATTAGTCCCTAGGATACTGGTCAGCAGCAGGCCTTAGTTGGGGGCAGGGTAGGTTTTTTTTGTCTTACTCAAAGCTCAAAGCTGCCTGAGCTTTTCAGAATTACTGAGTGGTTTGAGCACTCTCTTTTGGAGTGCCAAGTCTGAGATACTGGAAAGGACCATGATTTTCAGGGAGTGCTAAACACCCATTCTCCAGTTAGTGCATTTTCAGGCACATTCCCAGCTTAAGTCTATGGCTTGGGAAAAGGTCCTCCTTTACTTTTGAATGGCAAATTTGTTAAAAATATATGCTGAGCTCTTTAACGTTAAACAAGTCACTTCACAGTCTCCTGTTTAGAAGGGCTAGAAAAATCAGAGCTCTCTAACTTCACAGATGCAGATGTAGGCAAGCCAGTCACCGTGATTGAAAGTTTACCACGGGCATTTCTGAAATTTCACGGTTAGTTGCAGTAATTTGAATGGCGCAAGTTACTCACTTCTGTGTATGGATACTTTAGATATTTCTCGTTCATCACCTGAAGCTTTTGTTTGTAGAAAGAGACATTTGCTCCTTAATGGATGTTTTCTTTCTGAAGGGAAGATTCATCAAGCACAGTAGGCGCGTGTTCTGGCGACTAGGTGGCTATTCCACCTCTAGTCTATCAAACAGAGGTTCTCCCCACTTACTAAGTACTTCTGATGTTGCATACTGAAAGATTAAAATGAGATAAAAGCAACTGTTTCTCTAAAAGTCAGGGAGGCAAAACAGCTCAGCTTCACCTAGTAAGTACGAAGTATAGTTTAACAGTTAGGGCATAGGAGCCTGATGCTGCTGTTAACTTTGAGTATGTATCATGTCCTCTCTACATATGATGGTCCCTGCCTGTAAAGTGAGGGTGATAGTACTGAGACATTGAATTCATGATTTACAAAGATCATTGAGAACCTCAACCAAATAGTCGACAGAAGCACAAAAAGAACCAGAGTGTCATACATTTTGGTGTTTCCATGGCAAAAAAAATTTAAAAAATTTACACTTACACAAATATATTTCCTGTCTTTTTTATGCATGTATACATACGTACATACACAGGTATGTACAGAAACAAATATTTCAATACATAACAAAACCTGTATATTTTAAATGCATAGTTTTATTAGGATGTTCCAGCTCTCTGAACAGTTTCAGATAGATCACCATTAAAAGAATGACACTGATGTCCATTTCACCTTGCTGTGTGAGGAACATCTCGGTTCATACCAGGCTTTGCTAACGCAATTCTTTATTCCATTTGCTAAACCACTAGATGTCAAATTTTTATGTTTGTTTTTCATATAGGGCTTTTTAAAACTCCCCACCTGTAACTCTGCTACTACTTGAGGAAGGAAGGGGAAATGCACTCATGCATGGTAACGCATGTAATTTCTCCCAGGGCTGTTGCTTTAGACCATTACTTACACTGCAGTCAGGCAGAACATCAGCTTCCCAAGATAAGTCAAGCCCTGAGTTGCACAGCTCAGCACCAGGCTTGGATGTTAGCAGAAAATATCATGGTGTGATACTCTGCATTAAAAATACCATGTTGTGATATTTTGCAAATTCACAGTAGATTTAAGAATACATCAGTATCAACATTTACAAGGGATAACAAGGTGAGCAGTGCATTGAAGTTCTGACTTACGTTTTTAGATTAAAATATTACAGAACAGCAGTTAGTTTAAATGCCTATCTTGCACCCAATATCAAAATGCTCCAGAAAGAGAGATCTCCCGCTTCCCACTCTTGATAATCCAGGCTCTGACCTCACGCCTACAGTCACTTGGCTTAAAAAAGACATTTTGAATGTATTTATGAATCCCTGCCCACTCCCCAGCCTTGCTGTGCAAGCAGCTGTCTCTCTACCTCCTCTTCCTCCCCGTATCGCTAGGTAGGACTCACATGTGGGCAAGGCCTGCCTTTCTGACTGCGGAGGAAATGGCCTTTATGGCAGTCAGCATGGAGTTGAGCAGCTGTGTCAGCTCCCCTGTCGCTCCTTTAACGCGGCGTCCCTTCTCCATAACAAATCGCGTGAGCGTCAGCATATCCGTTTCGAAGGGGGTTTTGTCGGACATTTTTGCTGGGTACCAGAGTTCCTATATTCTCGGCTGGACGAGAGGCTTTCTTGCCACGCTGAGATCCTGGGTGGCTGTTTTATTTTGAGGCGAAGCTGTTGGCTGCGTTGCTGGGCAGAGTTTAAGATGTTTCTGAGACCATGTGATTGAGTGCTCAGAATAACTGCACCCCAGGCTGGCTCCACCGCCCCGCTGGGATGCAGGGAAGGAGCCTGAGACGGGACTACAGCTGAGCAGCCCCTGCTCCGCTGTCCTCCCCACGCACTGAAATTAGTGATGTGCAGATCTAGTAACATATTCTAATTGTGCGTTACCCTGCTTATAATGCAAAGCTCGCGCTGGCCACCTAGCTGGAAACTGCTTTCCTGTAGTTGCCACTCAGCAACGAGCTCAGCGTAGCCAAGGGAAAGCGCGCAGTTTGCAAGGCACCAGAAATGAAGGCATGGGGCATCAGTAACCACGCGTGCCATCGTGCCCCGTGGCAGAGCACCCACCACGCTGTGACGCCGGGCGTTGAAGTTCCCTTCCCATATCACCTTAGTCCCTGCTTGCTCACCCTCTTTTGGCCTCTTCCATGGAGGAGGGTTTTGAAAGTGTATGGCACATCCCAGGGGAATCAACAGGAGACGCAGGGTGCATCTAGACATGCATTTATTTAAGATGTTTTATGCTGCTAGTTAGTCTGCTGCAATCCCATTTTAATGACTTCATTCCTAGTCTGGGCTACTTGTAATATTACAGGGCTTGCATGAATGAGAAGTAGTGGTGAGCTGTGGCTTGATTGGTTACAAAGTAATTGTGTCTTCAGTAATTTACAAATGAAGCTTATCTGATTTAAGCATATCTATGTCATGACTCACAAAATGAAAATTTACATCAGCTTTGGTATTGTAGTGCACCATGTAAATAAAGGCATGTCCAAGTTTGCAATTATACTGCCAGTAACTCCTTACAAGCAGTATACTTGGATCATAATGGTGCTAATGTGAAGGTAGATGGGAATGTCAGTAAACTAGGTACCTGCTATCTGGAACACTGGAATTACAGATTTTAATTACAGCACTATCTTCCCACTCAGATAAGGCAGTAAGAACAATTATATGTTGTAGCCTTCATTTTACTTATTAGCAGCACTGTCTTGTTTTTAAGCAGAAGATCTGGAAAGCCCACAAGCAAAACAAGAAAATCTGGAGTTAAAGAAGAAAAGTTTCATTGAATTTCATTGTTATCATTCACTTAACCCAAATTACTGCACTAAAATCATGCCAGGAAGACAGAAACAATATTCAATAACAAAACATACACCTAGCTTTGTTTTTGTTAATAGGAACTGCAGCTGTAGGCAGACATTTTTTTTCCCTCTGCATTCCCTTTTTAATCTTTAGCATTTCTTTGGATTTTCCTAAAAGCATCTTTTCACCTATGAACAATACGTTACTTGGAGAGTTGTAAAGGGATTTGAATGCTAAGGTTTTCTACTTTGAAACTAGCCTCAAACAACAGTCGTAGAAACTGACAGCACTGAACAAGTACAAAGCAACAAGTACAAAGACACAGTTCAGTGCTGCTTGCATCCCATGTGTTTAGCTTTGGGGATATATCTCAAGTCTCATTCTAGGGAGGAGGAGGGACTGGCGAGCAGAACTCCTCGGGTGGAGCAACAGGGAGATTTTGCACTGCGTCCTCTAAGTGAATGGTGGAAGAAGAAAGTGAGCTTGAAGATTTCTTTTCCTCTTTTCTACCACTGTGATCTAGCTGAAAGTATACAATACCATCCATGTCACGGGACAAATATTCCAGAGCACTTTTTGCCAGGTTAGGAGACTTTCTTTCTTTGAACAGAGTTTGTACAAAACCAAAATATAACATATTTAGGGAGCTGTGGGATAGCACATGGTGCTATTAATAAAAGAAGGGCACAGGTTTCACATTATACATGCAAACAGATCTGCTGGCTTAAAGTACAGCCATTACATTCTGCACATTATTTTGTCATCATGGCAGTTGTCAGCCTGGCTGGTACCAAAATGCTTTCAATGCAAAATCTCTCTGCTGTGTAGCTAGAATACCATCAGGATACCCAATCAATTTAGCAAATAAGAAATGGGGTGGGGGTGGGCCTATCGCTTCTAACATTTATCAAGGCATCACATGCAGATCTTCTTTACTGTTGATTCCAAGTGATCTTTTACACTGGTCAAAAAGACAAAGTTCAGATCATCTTCTAACAGAAAGCTAGTTTGTTTTGGAGTTAGTGGTTCAAAGGGTGTTCTTAGAGCTAATAAGTTCATTATTTGCCTCCTTTTTTTTTTTTTTCCTAAACTGAAAAATCCCCATATGCTATTTACAGCTACTGGATACTTTTTAGTATGTATAAAGCACAATGCTTTGAGCTGCAGCTCAAATAACACTCCTTCAGTAAGAACTTAACTTACACTAATATGTAAAGAACACAGACTCTACACCCAAGCTTTCCATAAATATTGCAACCAACAGTGGAGCAAGAAGAGAAATAAAAGAATAAAACTTGGGTAAAGGCACAAGACTGGGTTGCATGAAAACTTTACCCTGTTTTGATAAATACTGTGATCCCAATGTATCATAAAAACCTGAATGATTAAACTGAATGATTAAGCTATAGAAATAATTACCATTTAAGGGGGGAGGGAGAAACCAGATTGTTTCAAAAATGTGTGATGATTCTTTGTAAGTCTGAGAACTGCTCAGTAATAGGGGTTGGAACAGCATAGAAAGGTTAAAAAAATAAACAAACACCTCAATTTGACACATCCGTGGGAAATTTGCCCTCTCATATAAAGATTACACAAGAGCTCTCAGGGATGGTTCACACTTCCACTGGCATGTAGGTTAGCCCTGTGCCTTAAAGGTGACACCTTGTCTAACTGATTTGAAATGTTAGTTGCTTGGACGGTGCTGGCTGAAATTGGAGCCAGCGACCTTTCACCAAATGCCACAGTTCAGCCTCTGAATGGGGCAGTGGGTAGTACCGCAACGGGGACTGAAGGCAGACGCTGCAACAAACCAACCCTGGTGCAGGGCAAGCTCTGGAAAGGGGGCTGTGGAAGGAGACGACTGAACAGTTCTCCCCTGCTGGTGGCTACACAGGGATGCCATTCAAATGTGGGCTTACATATTACAGATAGAAAGCTAAAAACCCAGCTCAGAATGTGAAAAATGTTAACTATAAAATGTCAGCCTACAGGCAAAACCAAAACACTGGAAACTGACCTAGCAAACATGGGTGGTATTGCCTTTCCTTCTATAACCTTTACCTACTGCCAGTATGGTGTCTTAAAAATAGATATATGCAGCCCCAGGATTCCTGAAGAGGTTGAGGGCAGAATACAGCCGAGAACTTACTATAACTAGACAAAAGTGGCTGCTGTGGATACCGTCTGTCAAGTTGTGCCAACAGACTACTGAGGCACTGCAATCCAAGCTGATACACAAAAAGCCAGAAAAAAGCTGTAAGTGCTTCTGACTATTCTCTGCTCAGTGTATTAAATAAAAAATTGCATCCAGCTATAGCTCTGGGGACAGGTGAAATTAAAAACTTAAGATCTAAAAGAGTTGTGCATGACAACAACTGTCATGCACTTTCCTCTAGGAGTAGCATTCAGAACCTCAGAGAGGCTTAGAGTCCTTCTCAGCATGCTGCCTGCTATAGCTGATTTAGTGAGCTTGGAGCCTTTTAAAGTGTGATGGGGTATGTGCCAGAGCCAGCAAGAAAGGAAATGCTCCAGATAGGAATATGCAATTCCTTTGGGAAGTGTTTCAGTGTGTGAGGTAGGAACTTCAGCTGCTCTTAGCACCTTCACTTGTCAAAACAGACAGACTTGCTGTTTCTTTTGAAATCACAACAAAAAGACAAAACAGCTGCAAGGATTTTTTTTTTTTTTTTTCTTTTACAAAAGCAAGAGCATGACCATATCCAAGTGGCTGGCTGCTCACATGAAGAGGCACAGAAAGCAGCATTGGCCCTAGCCCAAGAAAGAGCAGCCCATGAAGAAAAGCCTGGTCCACAGGAGTCCCCCAGCACACGGCTGTCTGGTCACATGAAGTCTTCTCCCATGTCACAGCACAAGACTCACAGGTCGAGGTAGTAAACCCTCTTTTTCCAGGCTGGCACCCAGACTAGCAACAAGGGCATCTCACTGGGAGATGTGGTCTGAGCCTTCTCCCAGAGGGGAATTAATCAGAAATTAGACAGCATACCACATGGTCGCTGTTTGTGGGTGCCTGATTTTGCTGGTGCGTATCAGGCAAAGTACATAAGCCATGGTCTGCTTGTTTCCCAGAGTAGAGTTTGGCCTACAGAGGAGCCAGATCCTGCGCAGGGATAGACTTAGGCCCTCACAAGCGTGAAAAGCAAGTGCACAAACAGAACGAGAGCTCAGTGGAGATTTCCAGGATTGTCCCAATCCTTTAAGGGCTCAGGTCCCTGAAAGCCCTGCCTTCACTAACAAAGCCTCATCAGAAACAGCATTTTCAGCAGAAACTAGGCCATTCAGTCCCTACCAGAAACACCTTGTCCTCTGTTGCTTTGGAGAACAGATGCATGTATATATATATACACCCATCTAAGGTTTGTCAGTATGCCTCCAACTGCCCCAAACACAACCTCTGTCAGAACAAGGCCCCCCAGGTTTTTTTGTGTGTGAGCCCTCACAGAGCATGCCTTCACACCACGGCCTCTAGGTTCCGCCCCCCCCCCCCCCTTTTCTTCTTGTTTTACAAGAAGAACCAAGCTTAGGCAGGCTATCCCCACTGGTGTGTGCAAAATTCTCAGACAGGCAGGTTTATAGCTCATTGCACCCATAGACAGGGTCTCCCAGACCATGGCTTGAGCGAATGTTCAGTGGCAGTCTACCCAACAGCAACATCCACATATCCCATAGTTTGAGTTTGGTGAAGGCAAGTGGGCAGTGAGAAATGTCAGATTTGGACTGATTCAAAAAGTTTGTGAGCCACATCCATAAACTGTACCCAGACAGGTGGACAGCCCATCTAGCTTCCAAGCACTAACATCATGTTCCCAGCAGCATGCTCTGAATCAGCATATTAAATGTCAGTATGCTTTGTGGGGATCTTCACAACCTACTTCTGCTTGCGCAGCAGAATCCTTTTCCGTGGTAATGCACACTCCCAAAATAACACAAAGAACATCTGGTGGGGGTTGCTAGCACCACACATGTTCATTTTTTTCATCAAGAAAGCAGGTTAATTTCTGGCAAAGATAGCCAGCTCATCACAGCAGTATGGCACCAAGCTGTCTACACATGCTCCTTATCCGATTCAAAATCCACCTCCAAAATGTCATTTTCCACCCTTGTGTAACTGGATCTCATACAGTGCCAACTGGCAATATTAACAGTACGTGTCAGAATTAACATGCACTAAGGTACATGTTTCACAAACGTTTAATTCTCAGTCAGAATAAGCCCACACTGAAGTACAGTCAGTAACTTCTGGGGCCTAAAAACAACATGTGACGGTGTCCACATTAGCATTTATATTTATTGCCAAAGAGCTAGAGACTGGTCTAGGAAAGGTCACTCACAGTAAGAGGCTGCAGAGTCTTCCCCCCAAGATTTCTGGGAGAGGACAGAGTCAGATACTCTGGTGATAGTCTGTAGCTTGTCTGAGGAAGTTGAATCTTCCCCTAGTTACTGAATGTAACACAGTATTTCCTTGTAGCACAGTGGCTTTAGTGTAATCACAAATGATAAAAGAAAAGGCAAACATACTTTTCCCTTGCTTTTACTTTTATTGCTTCCTTTAATGCAATCTTTTAGTGCCTTTCATTGACCAATGCAATTGCACAAGATTTCACTTAAAAAAATCTCATGAAAATATGGCTCATTTGCTCTCTTGCTACGGAGGTCAGACAGTTCAATCTTGCAGTGCTGCAGTGTGTTCTTTGGTTCAGCTGTAAGGCATGTCTTCCCATCTGCACAGTGACTCCAGCAAGCTTTCTTTACTTAGCCGAATGCTTCTTGACTATCTCAAGGTACTCCTTCACATCATCAGGAGATCCCAAGACAATGGGAACTCTTTGGTGGATATCCTCAGGCACTATATCTAGTATTGCTTGATGCCCAGTTGTTGCTATTCCCCCAGCCTTCTCAATAACAAAAGCCATAGGATTGCATTCATAGAGCAGTCTCAGCTAGAAGACAAAACCCAAAATGGCAATGGTCAGCCCAGGCAATGCTGACAATCATGAAATGTAAACATATTTGGCATTTGATTTAAAACCAATCAACTCTCCAAGCACTCCATAGTTCATACAAACTTTGACTCAGGAATGAAACTGTGCAGATTTTTCTTTTAAACAAAACAGCGAATGCTGGATTTGCCCAATTTGAGTGGTTTCTCCATAGCTCATGTTTGCGTTGTGCTCTTTACACAAAGATAAAGCTCACATTTAAGACACAACCTTTAACAAGGCAGCAGACCACGTAGGCCTGTGTGAAGAGAAAGAAAAACACTGGCCCCGAGTGTGCCATTAGGTTTCTCTAATGAGTAACTGCATCTTATCTGCAACCTGAAGCAATAATTTACGGACAATTACAAAACAGATGAAAGGTCTTTGTTGAATAAACAGTCCCCTTGTCAGCCTGTAAGTGTGTGATCTCCCCTGACTGACTGTCATCCTGGCAGAGGCAGCCATGCATAGTTCCTCCCAATGAGGCAGTGTCACCAAGTACAAGCTGCAGACGGTTTTCTCTTTGGCAGAGCTTCTCCTAAGGGGCACGCTACATTTAGGCTTCTTACATACTGCCTTGTAATAGGAAACTCAGGGTAATGTGGATTTTTTACTGTGCTTTGTAATGTTTCACTTGGTTGAGGCCAGCACAGTGTGGGCTGAGTTGGTACAGAGAAGCCTCTTTGAACAGCACGTCCCCTGGTACGTTCCATAATCTGGATATGTTTGAGGATAAAGAAGAGTCAGTTGAAACAGGTTAGCACCAGCCCCAAAATTGGTGTCTGACAACAGGCCGCTGTCACTCATAACAGAGTGTGGGGGGTGGCTGTACTCACATACCAGAGGTGCAAGCTACCAAGTCATAAAACACATGTTCTGCAATCAAAATACTGATCTCTGATAGTGAAATATCTGGATAATGTAACATTTTCTATAATTGGGCTTATTCAGGTTTACCTTTCCTTTGGGACTTTTGGAGTTAGCAGGATACAAAAAGATTCCTCCATACACCAGTGTGCGATGCACATCAGCCACCATGGATCCTATGTACCTCCCACCATATGGTGAACTGCCATCCTACAGAAAGACATTTAAATAACTGTAACTTTCAAGAACATCAGGTTAATCTTTTTTTTTATTTCCCCTCTTTTAGTGGTCCTAACATCTAACTCCTCCAAATTGTGCTCCATTGACAATATTCAAGGTAGTGGGAGAATTTTCTCAAGTAGGAGAAAATTCCAGTTTCCTCCTCATTTTCTAACTGGAAAAATCCAAGGAAAAGAACTGACAGAAGATTTCAGGACAGATGAGTGGTAGCGCCAACAACAGAAAATACAACCCAGCTCTCCATCAGTGCTCTAACCCTTGGAAAATACTGCATTTCTAGTAGCAAAAAGATGAAGTGTTAGGAATTGATGTTGGTTTTTTTTCTGTTGTAGCAGAAAAAATTATCAAGGAATAAAAGACGTGATCTTTCCTACACATTTTTGCCAGCTTCTGCAACTTTTTTGGTAAGAAAAAGTTAATAGTTGACTACTGATATTATTTCTTTATTATAGTTCAGAGAGTATATTTTAATATCTAAATAAACAACACCTTAAGCCTGGCAAGATGCCAGATGAAAATGCCAGTCTTTGTTCAAAGCAAGATCAGGAAGTCAAGAAGGAACACTTAACAATAGTAAATGTGTATGCTTCATTGTCGACGTAATAACTCCAGTGATGACAGTTGTAAGGCACAAGAACAGACATGATTTTTATGGGCACTTCTTAGAGCTTCAGGCCTCCTCCAGGAAGCTGCATGACCACAAAGTAGACCCTGAAACTACACTAGCTTTTCAATGAGAGGCCCCCTCAGGACCCAGCTTGTGTTACCACTAAGCAATGACCCACTGCCATCCCCAATCACCTCTCCTTCTACTCAGATACTGCAGTGAGGAAGTAGCAATCTAACACACAGGTCGATCTAATTTCTTCATCACCAGATGAGATTTCTTCTCTACTTGACTACCAAATGCCTAGTTTTGCCTCCAGAACTGTTACTCAGGCTCCCAGCGAGGAAGGAAAATTAACAAAAAAAAAAGAAGAAGAAGAGGAAAAAAGAAAGAAAGGAAAAAAAAATAATAGAGGTGCAGTGCAGTACTGAAGGATGGTGAAATATCTGGCACATCAACTGCTGCTCTAATTATCCCTCCTACATGAAGATACATTTTAAATAGACAGGAAAGGAAAACAAGCTCTGAACAGTGCATTAGACAGCAACTGATCATGAAGTTGGAATTCATGAGTGTTGCTTGTCATCAGAAAGTTTCTCTGAAATAGGACCTTTTACCTCAGGGAATTTTTTCTTTTTGAGATACTCTGTGACTGCAGGATCGAAGTATTTAGCATAGCCTTCATTGAGACTGTAGATATTTCCCTTCTTTTTGATTTTCACATCCCTATCCACCAAAATGAATTCCCCAATTGCCTAACAATAAGAAAGAAAAACAATTTGTTAATGTTAATTGTCTTGGTTTGTAAATAAACGAGCAAAAACAAATCATACACACAATTTAGGAAAAATTTACTACTTCTGCCACTTTCTTGAATAATTCAGTACCTATGAAAAAGTGGTATTTGCAGTCTAGATAAGGAGTGTTCTGTTTATCTGTAAAACACAGAGCATGAATCCTGGGGCCATGCAAGCTTCTTCATACTACCATTCCCAGGTCTCTATCACTCTGCTATGCCAAAAAATGCTGTTGCCTGTAGATTTATTTAGCTCTCCACTCTTTTGCTGGACTTGCAATAAAAGTACAGTTCTGAGGAGTTTGGAAACTGAGAGTGCTGGTTGAAGCAATGAATAAACATCTTCAAATATCTGTAATATTAATAAATTCCAGTTCATCTTAGCTTGGGCTAACTGGAAGCCTGGAGTCAAGAGAGCAAACCTCTGTAACCAAGGGCTGGTCTGTTTAGTTTTCACTAAAGTAAATTTCCAAGTTAGTACCAAAAATAAACAAAATAACATGCATGCATGCTCAAAGTTAAATCTGCTATCTGAATATGGACAAAAATACATGCAGATACTTAAGCTGTTACTTAACAGGGAGTTCCAAGTTATATTTACTTGACCACGGCAGGTTCTAAAAATTTAATACTGGCAGGTGGCACAGGCTGACTAACTGATTAAAAAAAAATGGGTCACTAAAGCAAACTGCTTTCTGCTATGATCAATATGACTTTTATTTTAAAACTCGTCTGGTCAAAGCATGCTAGAACATCAAATGCACCCACACGCATCACTTACTCATTTACACATCATGGTGGGATCTGAAAACACAGAAGAAGGTTAAATATTTCTGCTTCTCTGGTTTACTAAGGTCCTAACATTAAGGAAAAGACAAACAAGTCTTAAAGGGCATTCTGCATTGCAGAAACCAGCTCATTTTAAATATCACATGATTTGGCACGTGCTGCATCTTTGCTTCACTGACTCGGCTGTCTTCCCGTTGTTGAATCACACATTGCACCGCTGCAGCGGGCAGGCAGAACGCAAAAATCTCTTGACATTATTGCTGATGGGTTATTAAGCATACTTCATTTCTCCCTGTTAGCTTGAAAATTGCTCCTTTGTTTGATTTTGAGGGGGACAAACAGTTCTTATAAACAGTACCTTGTTATCCGTAATAAAGAAACAAAGAAACAGAAAACTTTCTCACCGGATCCAGCATGAAACAGTTGACACCTCCAGCAGAAGTGGCCAGTACCAGCATTGTGGCACTGCCATAGAGAGCATAACCAGCTGCCACAAGATTACGCCCGGGTTGTAAAGCATCTTTCCCAGAAGGTTCATCAAGGGACACCTAGAATAAGAAGCATAGTCAACTTTATTTCATTTCTATAGCTGGTACGTAACTGGACTCTCCGGGACAGGGACGATCTTCTACTTCATATCCATGCACAAGGTGGCACAAATGCTTCCATGATCCACAACTGAGATTCCTACTGGATGTGCTAATACAAATTATATGTCGAGACAAACACATTGATCTAGAAATGCTCTTGTATAAGCCTAGTTGGAATGCAGGAAGCAGGAAAGGATTAGGAGGTAATATAGAGCTGTGTGCCTTGTTGTAGGTGATGATGAACACAGCTCGGAGGAAGACTCCGAGGCACAGTTAACAACCAAGCAATGAAACATGACCCACAGAGTCCACAGCTGATAAAAAGTACTTGAGATTTTTTTTGTTTTCTTCTGCTTCATACAAAAAATGAAGTTGAAAATAATTACTTTGGGATGTATGACAACATACAAAAGATCATTAAAATGGACAGTCAGGTGTGTTTTATGGGACTTACCTTTTCCCCCATCTTGTGACATGTAAATCCAGTATTTCAAGCTCCTTCAGACAAGGTTTCTGCCTTTCAGAGTGAATTAGACACTTCAAATGCACATGCCATGTTTCAGCTCTGGTTTATGTTTGAAGCCTGTCCTCAGGCTAACAGGACTATTAGTACAGAGAACAAGAAAACCTGAAACCACATTCCCCAAGTAGATGACAACCACGTGGTATTTTGTCTCAACACAAATATTCATGAAATCTAAGACCTGATTTGTTTGTGAGGGGTAATTCCTTTAGCTGGCTAATAAAATACCAGGCAGGCTTCCACGTACATATAGGTACCTGTCCTGGTTTCAGCTGGGATAGAGTTAATTGTCTTCCTAGTAGCCGGTACAGTGCTATGTTTTGAGTTCAGTATGTGAAGAATGTTGATAACACTGATGTTTTCAGTTGTTGCTCAGTAGTGTTTAGACTAAAGTCAAGGATTTTTCAGCTTCTCATGCCCAGCCAGCGAGAAAGCTGGAGGGGCACAAGAAGTTGGCACAGAACACAACCAGGGCAGCTGACCCGAAGCGGCCAACGGTGTATTCTATACCATGGGATGTCCCATTAAGTATAGGAACCGGGGGGGGTGGGGGCGGGGAATCGCCGCTCGGGGACTGGCTGGGTGTCGGTCGGCGGGTGGTGAGCAATTGCACTGCGCATCATTTGTACATTCCAATCCTTTTATTACTACTGCTGTCATTTTATTAGTGTTATCATTATAAGTTTCTTCTTTTCTGTTCTATTAAACTGTTCTTATCTCAACCCACGGGTTTTGCTTCTTTTCCTGATTTTCTCCCCCATCCCACTGGGGGGAGCTGCGTGGTGCTCAGTTGCTGGCTGGGGTTAAACCACGACGGTACCTCATCTTCTAAGAGACTAATGAAAATCCCTCATAAATGTTTTATACAAGTATCTGTGAAATAGCAGATTTAACTTAAAGCTGGTCCTGAAAATCTCTTTCACAAACAAGTTTAGTTAGATTTTATTAAGTCTTCACGTGCAATTATATTTCATCAAAAGGTGCACAATAATAGTGTTTCCTATCCTACATGAAAGCATTTTACCTTTCTATAGATGGCAAAGATGGTCCCAATGGAAACAAGACAGTCTATGTTCGATGAGCCATCTAGAGGGTCTATGCAGACTATGTATTTACCCTAGAAAATAGAAAAGAGGGAACAACTAGATTAGTGACATTATTTACCCAATTCCCCTAAATAAAAATACTTTAGTAGGTAAATTTTCTCAGAGACTTTCAAAGAAATATAAACTAAAAGGTTTTTATAGATTATGAAGGAACTGGATTCATATGTTAGAAATTCTTTAGCCCAGATTTTGATCTTGATTACAACTGTGTGGTTTGTGCCAGAGCAGAAGCTGGGAAATCTTTGAAGTAAGTAATAGATGATGACACTGGAAAGGTGAAGTTTTCCTACAATTGTTTTTATATATATATATATATATATATACACACACACATATATATATATATAAAGAATACTTTTTAATTATTAGTTTAGCTTCATCTCTTTAAATAATGCCAATCCATTTTGATAGACATCCTGTAATATCTACCATTTAGGCTACATTTTCTCATCTCTAGCAAAATGGCTTTCTGAATTATAAGGAAAAAGACAAATGAAGAAGATCAGCCTTTTTCATGTAGACATAAAATTAGAGACGTTAAAAAGGCTGTTAACACCTGACATTCATAAACTATACATTTCAATTTATCTGTGCTCCGAATGGACAGATGCTCAGAAATTACTTTAGCCAGTCTGTGGTCTTATCCTGGTTTGGGGTATTTTTCCCCCCAAAGAAAAGAATGGTATCTGCCTATTAAGGATTCCTGTAGGTACAGAAAATTGCCAGTACAGGAGAAACAGCTGAATCAACTGTACCTTTTAAATAACTTGTTTTCCCCTTATTTTATCCACAGTCATTTTAATAATTATGTGTAAGAACAATAAGCATTTATTCGCTTTTCATTTGATTTCACCCTGCGTGCCAGCAACTTAAGTCCAGCAATGCTCTACTCTGCAGGTAGGAATTCTGATAAAAACACCGTATTAGCTCACATTACGTTTAGAAAAACTTTAACACTGAGCCTCCTTCAGTGATCTTTGAGGATGTAAAATCATGTTTGTTCAGATCTAAAGAAATCTTTGTTCATCCAATGCCTATCAAATCAATTTTGAAGATTTCTCAACAGGGAGAGAAAAAGACAAGTGCTTTGACAAAGCAAACATTATTATACTATATAAATTGTGTTTTAGTTGTTTGTTTTCACTAAATTTTTACTCAGATTTTTACATGATCACACCAAAATATTAGCTAGGAAAAAGGAACTGTTACTGAACAAGTGCATGCAGGCTTGTGAATATAAGTAATAATAAATAGTAAATAAGTAAAAATTATTTTTGTTTCATTTTTGCTAAGTCTTTCATGGGCTTCAAGGAAAATTCGCATGAATTAAAGAACTCGAGGTTTGACCCGAACAGAACAGTTCCTCAGTGTGCTAATGACAAAGCTACCTTACAAAAGGGCTTGACTGAGTCAGAGAAAAGTTCCAGAGATCAGATGGGATAAACAAGAAATAAGTTTTCTCCACAATTAGGAAAAAGGGGGGGGGGGGGGGAGGTGGGAGGGAACAACAGAGAAAAAAAATAAAACAACAAACATCAGTCTCGAGAACAGAAATAACAGAGAGGACAAATGTTGACTGACTGACACTCTCTCCACCCAGCCACCCCCACCCCCCCCCCGCCCCCCTTCCCCATTTTCCAGCATGGAAAAGTACTTATTTTCTGAAATTTTTAGCTCAGTTTCAGTTTCTCAAATCTGAAACAATACACCTGTAAAGGCTGATTTGAAATCAAGCAGGGAGAACTTTTAAGGCTACTAACCCGTTTTTCAGCTTCCACTATCACAGCATCTTTGTTTTCTTCTGACACGATAACACATGTACTGAAGGATGACTTGAGCATGTTAATCACCAGGTCATTGGAAAGGATGTCCAACTTCTTTACCTGATCTCCTGTCACATTGGTAGACCCAGCAATTCCATAGCTAAAGCAATGGCAAGAGAGAGCATTTTGTGAGAACGGGGCACTACATCTTCCAAAGCACCCTGTTTGTGGCAACCTTACGCTTGTGAAGTGTCTTGTAAAACAAATAGCACTTTTGGATGATATGTCAGTTCTCTAAGCCTGTTTTTTACTTACTGTCCGGTGGATTCTTGCTGAGACCTGCTAACATTAGCTGTGGTGGCAAATCTAGAAGACACTAAACGGTGAGGAACACAAAACAAGGAATCACCTTTCAATAGCCTGTAAACTATAGGCAAACATAGCCAGAGCAGGCTGTGAAGGCTTAATTACAATAATTATGTTGTTTAATGAGCTCTTAACTTTAAGACCTAAATATTGCCCCTGAATCCTAGCCTCCAATAATATAGCTGCATAGCCTAAAAGCTAAGACTTATTAGAAAACTTAGACTTAAAAAGTTAACAATGAATCTGACGATACTAGTTACACCATAACTTCTGTATGTAATTTGCTCCTGGCTAGCAATATGATCTACAAATAGCAGTAGAAACACTTTGCTCACAGATAAATCAACACTTTTATGGTTCAATGTTTTCAGTTTTGATTTTAAGTAGTAAACATTTCATTGGGAATAAAACTGAGAAATACAAATACGAAACACAAATAAAACTCTGCGAGCTAATCAGAATCAAACCATCTGGCATCAGGAAGTACCGGGAGACCTTGTGATAGGTGATTTCGAAAGTATGCAAAACAGACAGAGGGGAAGTTCAGCCCTTAGAGGAGAAAAACAATAGCCAGCTCTGCACACATTCTGATGACTCTTACGTACTTCAGCTACGATTCATTGATTAGGCTGAATACTGGTATTTCAGGTTTTTTGTAATAATGCTGAACACACTACTTTAGGAATGTACCGCATTTCTTCAGTGTAATGCATGAGACAAAGAAAAAGACCTGGCATAATTCTCTTTATTTCTCTCTCTACTACACTGGCTTGAACATTCTTCTGCAAGTGTGAAAGTGCTTTTAGAAAACAATGTACTTTGAACACCACGCTTGCAAGCAGAGACACAAGTCCTCATCCTCAGAGCAAAAACTCCATACAGCCAGCAGCTACAGCTCTCACACATTGTCTGTCGGGGACTCCTGGGAGGGGATGGCAGGGTGTCCTGCGAGGAGCCTGCAGCTGGGAAGGGACTGTGGCTTCCCCAGCTGTTCTGCACCTCCGCTGCATCTCAGCTGTCAACAGACACGCATGTAGGACAGACAAGGAATGGGACCTTAGACTGTCATAAATCAGGTCACAGATGGGAAACATTGGTCTTTACTGATAGACATAGGAGGCAAATAAAAGGGCTAGCACACAGTGATTAAAAAACTGCCACAGTTATATCAAGTCTAAAGTCAAAACAGAGAAAAATAGTTCAATCATACATAAAGTGGAGGATTTTCATTCTCTCTTGCAGTTGCTTCTATTTTATTAACTTCTGTCACCCAAATTTTTCAGCTCTTTGATACATTTTGTAATAAATGTTACTCTGTATTGCCAGAGGCCTTTTGCTTATTATTTTTTCCACTACATGGTTTGTAGCGGCAAGTTAATTTTCTCTCTACTACATTTTCCATTCAGTGATGAAGCAGCCCATGTCTAAAGCCCTGATCAGCGTACAATTTGGCTTATCAACAATATGTAAAATTCTTAGGGGATTAGTTACCTACAACCAGTTTCAGTTATTTAACACTTCACGAGCTCTAATTTCCTTCTGACGCATGTCCAGAGCAACTCCCCTCCGGCTGACTACAGACACTACTGTTCCTCACCAGTGCTCTTTCTAAAAGCTTTAGACATCCAAAGCTTCATAGAGGAGCTCAAGCTGCTATGATGCCATATGAAAAAACCCCACTGAATTTGATTAAATGCCTCATAGCATAAAAAGGTGCTTTGATACTAAGCTACTGACTACAATGAGCAATAATCCAGCCGTATTTTAACAGGCTTTGTCTTTCGGTCTGTTCGTTTGGTCTTCTGGTTCAAAGCACCCAAACCTGCTGAAAGCTTGCATGACGGTCTATCAGCAGCAGACATCTGTCAAAGACTGCATGCCTCGTATTATGGAAAAGTCAGGGGACCCATTCCACTTGAGAAAATCAGAAGTCCAAGACGCTAAAGGAGTTACTGACGGCTCCGCGCGAGGGGGGCTGGGGGGGGGACGCAACCCCCCTCACACGCCTTTCGGGTGACGCTCCCCATCCCCACCACTCCGGAGGGGGCAGGACCCCCCGGGCCGGCGGGGATGCGGGGAGGTGCGGCATGCTACCGGCGCTCCCACCACCCCCCCGCCCCCCCTTTCCCGGGCATCCCGGGACTCACAGGTTGGCGATGCCCGCTTTACGGACGGCGGTGGAGATGGCTTTGATGGCCGTGCAGAGGGAATTGAGGAGCTGCGTGAACTCCCCGGTGCCTTTCGCCCGCCTGCCTTCCTCCATCACGAAGCGGGTCATGGTGATGACATTGGTGTCGAAGGCGGAGCGGTCCGTCATGGTGGCGGCGAGGGGAGAGTGGAGCCGCAGCCGTCCACGCCGCCGCTAGCTTCGGTGGGGCGTGGCGCGGGTGGGGCGCGGCGCGGCGCGGCGCGGCGCGGGGGGGGCGTGGCGTGGGGGGGCGTGGCGTGGGGGAGGCGGGGAGAGCCCGGGGCGGGGGGGTACCCCCCCGCCCCGGGCTCTCCCCGCCTCCCCCACGCCACGACCCCCCGCATCCCTCCGGGCTGGAGGAAGACAGGGATGCGGATGAGGATGAGGATGAGGATGAGGATGCGGATGAGGATGAGGGTGAGGATGTGGATGAGGATGAGGATGAGGATGAGGGCGAGGATGGAGGGGCCCCACCCCACCTTCCCCCCGCCTCCCCCCCCCGAAAATAACGGCAGCGGGGAAACCCCGCCAGCATATTTTCTCCCCCCCCCCAAGCGTGTCTCATTCCCATGCATTATGGGGGAACCGAAGCTTGAGGCCATCCGGTCTGTGAATGGCACAGAAAGTGAATGCAACTTCAATGCTCACGCTCCTGAAGAAGCACGCCCGAAAATTCAGAAGTCTGCTGTGTTTTCAGCGCTTGACTGCAAAACTCTGAGCGTGGCATGTGGGTTATGGTGAACTGCACATAACCCGCAGACCAAGGTTAGCACCTTCTGCCTCACAGGAATGCTCTTAGCCTGACACAGCGGTACAGGAAAAACACACATTTAGTAACCGATTCCATCAAGTATTAACTTCTGTTTAAAGAGATCATGCTAACCCCACATGCACCAATATCTTCAACACCATAAAAAAGCTGCAAGGAAACAGCCACTGGCAGCTGGACCCAACGAGATTTTTGTAACAAACTCTCCCAACTTCAGGAGAAAGATATAGGCCAAGTCTCACTCCAAAAGCTAGAAATTAATGCACCTCATACAAATACTACTGCAAAACACACCTAGGAACATAGACCCTCCTGAATCTCACTCCTTTGACTCCAGCCTTCCTGACTGTGCAGCAAAATCAAGAAATATGTTTTGCTGCTAATGTTTGATCAGAAAAATCCAGGCGCTAGTAAGTTAAACCAAGTTCACCCAACACCTGACCCTAGGTACACCCTTTCTTCACACAATAATTTGACAACTACAAATCTGGATATGGAGGATCTATTCTATACAGTGTAGATTTGTTGCACCCGTTGTTTTATGATTGCGTTATCTAAGAAGATAAATCCAATAAATTTTCAGTAGAATACATCCATGAGTTCGATAAGCACTGTCTCAAATCCTAAAATTGAAACCGCAGACTGAAATCATTCCAGGTGGTAGCACATGGAGGGCAAAAATCTTTCACAATGTGCACCTCTTTGCATATATATGTTCTTTCTTCATGCAAAGTACATTGCATATCTATACATTACATACTTCAAAGGTATGTGTAAATGTCTTCTCCTGCAAGTGCACACAACTTTGGTCTAATTTAGCCATTTCCAGAATTATGGACAGTCCTGATGATATTAAATATAAGTAGCCGTAATGCTCTTCTGAATGGGATATTTCAGTCTTTGGCAAGTGGTTACCAGCCCAGCATCATAAAAATGTTCTTGGAGCAGCAGATGGATTTTGGAAAATTTACAAAACATTGACATTACCTCTTTCTTTAAGCGTAAACAATACTTTACAACCACCTATAGCAGCTACTTCAGTCTGAATAGTTGAGAACAATTAATAGCAAAGATCCCATAAAATTTTGGATGAGTGCACTTAAACTGGGTAGAAGCAAGTAGGCTAGAACAGCATGGGAATATATGACTTGTGGTGACAAACCCCAGAGCTGCTGATTTGGGACAATTTACCTTAATTGTGAAGACCCTAACAAATACATCAGTAACCTGCAGGAAGAACTGTACTTCAGTGTAAAATAGCCAAGATCAGGTCAAAATGGTTGCAATCTAAGGTTTTGGTATCCATGCCTGAGGATAACTTAACCTCTTTCACCTTACTCACAGGGCTATGCATACTGTCCTCAAGTTCTGAGCTGAAACCCATGCCCTTTTGGAGTCAGTGAGATGAGTGGGACAAGAGTTTTACTCCTCCATTCCTACTGTGGAAGCCAGGTAGAAATAAGCAAGCTGTGAACTGAAATAGCAGTCATCTGAAAGGATGCTGGTTTCACACTGGTCCTTTCAGAGGTGCATTTTCCACTGCAGGGAAGTAGCGTAATTATTTTTAGCAGATACAATCTTCTGCAGTCAAGCCAACTCAATATACTATAGATTAACCCATTTCTACACCCCTGGCCTTAGAATATGTGCATACATTGGTCATTTCTGGGATTCCACTATAGTATAGAAAGTTGTCTTGACCTTAAATAATTAAGATCTAATGGTTGAGGGTAGACAAGTTGTGAGAATGTAAAGCTTAGTGCCATAAACTGCCTGATACTTACCCAAATTTTTGGGCAGAATCTGCAACCTGCAGCGAGTTTTGTGCTGTGACAACTGGCTATCTAGTCAAGCTATCTAGCTAGGTTTGTCTATATTAGCCAGAGACTGCAGTATAGGTATATCCTGGGATTCTGATCAATTCTCAAACATGCATTTGTTAAGAGAAAAGGTCACCAGCTTAGACAGTGTTATACTATGGGCTTAATTTTTTTCCTCTTTGTCAGTATTTTCACATATCTTAGGACAATACAGAAAGATGTCATAAGCAAAACGAAAAAGGAGATAACACAAGTTTCATAAGATGTTTGGAATACAGATGAAAAATTTTCACCTTCTAAAACACATATGCAGCCCTACAGCAACCATGCTGTGTGGTAACTACAAAATCAGTGTAAGGTTAAAAGTAGGTTTTACATGTTGTGAACCTTTACCTTTAGAAATAAGTAGTTAAACATTTATGGAAAACAAATTTGTGGCATTTGAGAAGAAAGGTCAGTGCTGGTTGATTAAACATTGCTGAAACAGCTCACTTCTATATAAAAGAAAACACAGTCTTGTTTGCGAACAGATGACGTTCAACTAGGCATGGTTCACAGCTGTTTTAGAACTGCAAGCACCCAAAACCATCTAACTTCTTTGGAACAAACTTTCCCCTCAGCGCAGAAAATCCCAAATGTATAATTATTTTGAAAATAAGACACATGCTGGTGAGAAATGCCCAGGTATTTTATTATGAAGGTTGCCTCTCGTAGGTTCAAATGATGGCCAAAAAGACAATGGGAGTGAAACCCCTTCACAAAGGCCTTTTTTTCATGTACTAAGAGTGCCCGTGTGGGAAAGGCAGCCTTAGATGCCAACTTGTGCTGAGAAAAAATTTTCTTTGCTCAAAAGTCTTACAGCTGCAGAAGTTTCGTGCTGCCTGGGTGGACAGAGGGTAAGGTCCAGCAAGTCACACTGCAGAGATGACTCGCAAGGCTGTGTCACTCCACCAGTGCAGATGCTCTCTACCTTGCTATGCCATGATGTTTAGGGTTGAAGCAGTGTGAAGGGGGTGACTGAGGCTGGTCCTGGCTGCCGCAGGAGATGGATCAGGAGGAACTGCAGTAACGTGCAGAGCTTCAGGCAGGGAAGGGTACTACATGGGAGATTACCAGGCTGATTTCTAGCTAGACAATCAATCTTTTGTCTTCTTTGCTTCAGAAAGTGCTTCATTTCACCTACACGAATTTCCTATGCTGGGACAGCATCCCAGAATATTTATTTACAACTGTGATAGCAAAGCACCTCACATCTTGGGACACAGGTGAAAGATACCAGAAGGCATAAACTTATGTTTAAACTTATGTAATTATGAGCACAAATTAGCTAAAAAGTAATTTCTCAGTATAGTAGCTGTAAAATGGGATTCATTTCATATTATGCATTAAATTACTCTGACAGGTTGTGCGGATTTCCCTATGATTAATAAGCAGAATGAACTATAAGGTTGATATTAAATAAAATCCAGTGCAAAGGGGTTTTCCTGTACCGTGCTTGCCTACTGCCCTCTTGTGGGAGTATGAACGTTGTCAGCGTTTTAGTGTGAGACTGGCTCTGGTGAGAGTACCTTTGCAGTTTTCTGTAGTGGGACAAGGCACTTAACATGCAGACTGTAGATCCTGGAAGGGAAGTTTACATGCCTCTGAAATAGAAATATCAACTGTAATTTTTAAATCTCCGTATTTGTTGCTTATCCACAAGATTCCACCAATCAAATAGAGCAAAGTATATGCCACCTGAATATTACATTTGCTATCACTTCTCATCTTGTAAAATGTATGAACTAGAAGTCTTTTAAGTAATCATTCCAAATCTACATTAACAAAATAAAAAAAAAAAAACTGCTAAAAACATGTAGACATTTCACTGCACCCAAAACTAAGCTAAGAAGGTAATTAAAGTGTAGTTATAATTTTTAACAGTTCACTTTGTAGAAATAAATAATTTTTGTCATCACTGAGTGACATATGTCATGATTATATGATACAATTTGTCACTGTAACAACCAAATGGTAAAAAGATTTAAACCAGGAGCCTGCAAAATTCAAGATTGCTGGAGGAAGAACACTTGGTATAAAAGGCCAAACTCTGTTCTCAGACCCCGCTCCTAGATAGATTAGGTTAGGTTAGATTAGATTAGATTAAATTAGATTAGATTAGATTAGACAGATGTCCCATTAACATCCTTGCAGATTTCGTTGCTGGCTCAAATACATAGTTATATTGCTGTATTTCAAAGTACAGTCTGCTCAGGTTTTTCAGATCCTGTTGTTTGGGACGAGTTACATGGACAATGTCACAGAAGTTCAGCTGTGAAGGTCTAACAGGCATTTTTTCAGCTTTGGTAATTTGAACTTTACATGATTCAATTCAGAATTTCTAGATAATCTCAAATGTTTATAATCACAATTAAAAGTATTTTCTTCCATAAAGGTACAGAAGAAGAGTCATTAACTTTTCCAGCTTTATTGGCAGTGTGAGGAAGGTCTGATCAGAAACTCTGCTGTTAGTGAGATACGTACTATAGAGCATGATGCAGAAATGCGGCATATCTACAAAAGACTCCTTTTGTGTAAGCCTCTGAAAAATATGGCCAACAAATGAGTCTGCGTGACTGTTTATACAGTTATTCCCTGTTGTTCTTTACCATATGAATTCTGTTCCATGCCAAAAGTACAGGCAATAAAACAATGTAAAATGACTGATAACTATTACATTTTAAAAATTAATTTTATCCATAGTTTGCATAGTTTGCCACAGTTTCTAAATTCTGAATAAGTATTAGCTAATCAATATAATTGCTTTGTGATGTAAGTAAGCAAGTAAAGAAAAAACTTTACCCTGAGCCACAGAGGGAATTTGTGCCAGAATGAAAAGCTGGTTGATTACTTTGGGAATTCTCACAGTTTGAGACAGAGTGAAAGAAAATGGGAAAAGGAAGCACTTAGCAATACAAGAATTGCATTTCTGTGTATTTCCTTTTGCTCTGCTAACTTGATATTTCTTCCGTGATACAACTACAGACAGTACAGAAGAAAGTACAGAAGGGACATGCCAAGCACATACTGGGTCAGCTCTGGAGAGCTAGCAAGAAAGTTCAACTCAGACAGCTAGGACACCACTGCAAGATGGTATGACTTTAAAAATGGGAGTGAGAGGTGGGTAAAAAGAAACCTATACTTTAGATTGTTATAGAGTCCATTTGATTGTGATAGGATTAAGAAGCAGTAGCTCAAAATCCTTTTTCATTAACTAGTTATTAGAAAGCTATAAAATCCTGCTCTAAAGTCAGCTTTTATCTTACAACTTCCCATCACTGCTCCAAGTAAGCTCACTTTACTGATGGCAGTGGTAGCAAAAACATTTCCTTTGATAATAACAGTATCACACATGTATGGCCATTTAGTCCTTTCTTTGTACAGTCTCCAGCATGCAAAGGAACTAGTTTGCAACTGGATCTTGCAGGCTGTAAGAAAAGGCACTATCAGTCTTGCTTGAGATGCATGCTGAGCAACTTTGTCTTGATCTTATATGCTTTTGTTCTGCTCAAACAATCTGTTGTAAAAGTAAATTCACCTATGCATGAGTATGCATGTAGGGTTAAAATGAAAAGGATGATTTTTAAGACTGCTTGAGAATTTAGTTTCATGACTCATGCAGGTATGAATGGGTTGTTTAGGCTAAACCCCAGCCCTCACTTTGCAAATGTGCTAGTACAGTTCCCAGTGCGAGTTCATCACATAACACAAGGCTGATATCCAAAACACAGTATCTGTCAAGACAGGGAGAAACCAGTGTAGGTGGCAATGTCAGAATCAGGCTTTTGATCACTGGGAAATATATTTCAGTTTGCTGAAAATATCCAGGCATACTGGCTCCCAGTTGATTTCAGAACATAGGTAAGAGACCTGAGATCCACCTCCTGCAGTAGCAGCCAGAGGTGCTGTTTAGGAGAGCATGTGAGCCTGGCCACTCCTGCACTCCTTTCTCCTCCTACTCCCTCCATACATAACTGGACTAGGGATGCTAGAAGGTGCATCCCTGTCTGTTTCTTTAGCGTCCACTGTCCAGGTATTTTACTAACAGATAACCTAATAGGAAGTTATAACCCTAACCCTAGCATGTTGCGAGGTATGGCCCTGCCACTCTAGGAGCCTCATAACAAAGGCAGGGTTGCTGGTTAAACTAATTTCTGTGAGTCTGAGGAAAGTAGCATGAACACACAGAGAAGGCCACAAGGACACCAAGGATCCAGCTGGAGAAGCACTTCTTTACTGTGACTCCGAGGAAATAGTAACAGAGGTTTTCACATGCGTGCTGGCTGACAGAGATCTGAACAACAAGCAAAGAAACTGTCCCACAGTGTCTTTCCTGTTCTTGAAGGAGACAAAGTGTTACTGTATGCTTTTTATAAGGAAACAGAATAGTAATCAGTGCTTGAAGAAGCAAAAAAAATGTGTGGATGTATCTCAAGCTGTAGGCCCCCGTTTCTCTGAGCGTATCAGAGGTATCTTGACTGGCTCGCAGACCCTGTGGCACCCAGCAAGACCCACAGAGAGCCAAGATCTAACCTCCACTTGAGGTGCTGTCTCCAGCTGAGCTGGGGACTCAGCACTGGTGCTTAACCAGGATCTCTTCCTTTTTAAGGATATGGTATCTTCCCACAGCGAGTACCAGTGTTTCCCTGCTCTTTCTAAGCTCCAGACTTAGTGAGAGGTGTGAGTTAGTTGCCCTTACCCCCTGAGACAAGACGCTGCTGATTGGGGAGGGGCAGTGGCTCCCAAGACACACTGCTTTATGGTACAGCAGGACCTTGGCACTGCATGTGTTGGCCGTTGTCACTGTGACACGCTTATTTTCTAGATGAAAAGTGTTGGTACAAACATAACATCATGGCCTTGTAGGTATCACAGAAACACTTGGTTGCCCCCAGTTCTTCTGCCCCTAGAAACTACTTACAAAAATTAGCCAGCTGTCTATCTGAAGTAATGATGGAGTGAGGCTTGTAGACCCCATAGCAGTGGATAGAAATTTTTTGGTGGAGGAGGTATTCAGGACTGCTCAGTGCTGCCCAGGGGAGATTCAGCATTGACTGGAGAGAACAAAAAGGGATGCCAGCCCATTACCTCGGAACTCAGACATGTCGTCATTTTTCCAGTGCACGCTAATTCCACAGGGGATATTTGGCTGTTACATCATCCACCTCAGCAAAATATATCACTTTTGATGACAGGTTTGCAAAGGTTTATCCAACCATTTTCTTGAAAAAGCAAATAAGAGTGATTAGAGGGAGAGACTAGGAAAGATCAGAAGTGCTGCGGTGCTGAAGGAAGCCCTCCACCAGGGCCAGATGCTGCCACTGTGTGAGTGGGGCCAGGGCAGTGCAACTGCAGAGCTGACGCTTAAGTATGGGAGAAGCATGCATGTGCACCTGCACACACACACACTTCTAGCAGGGCTGGTACAGCTGGCAGCCTATTCATTTTTCTGAGTTGATGAGAAACAGACCTGTTGAGGCAACAAGCTGTGATGCCTGCCCAGCCACAGAGCATCTGGAAGCTCGTGAAAAGTGTATTATATTGCAAGAAAGGTGAAGGAAGCTGGATCTCTGATCTCAAATGAGAGACAGAAGGTGATAGAGCAGAAAGTGGCTCAGAAGGCCAAAGTCTGAGAAGGCGCTGCCAGATGATGGCCCCTGTCAGCTGGGTCAGTGGGAAATCTGGAAAGGAGTGTAAGTGAAAACAGCCAGCATGATGAACTACCCTCATGCACACCGAGAGAGAAAAAGTCCCTTTGGGATAAAGACACCTCGACAGAGTAACATAGATAACAATATCTGTGTTCAGTATTGAGGCAGGTGATTGCTGCCTTCATGCAATTGCCAGGAAGAATATCCTTTTAATATGGGAAGAATTGAGACTCCAACACAGAACACCAAGATGGTCAGAGTAGGGATATAGTACAGCACCATGTCTGCAGATGCAAACTAGCAGAGAGATTTGGAACTGCTTTCACCATGGCAAGCTGACTTGAGGAACAACCTTTCATGTTAATCTAATCTGCTCTTCTTTACCACGCAAAACACACAGCTGCTTAAGCCATCCTTGTAGACCAGAAGTTACTGTTTCCCTGCAGAAAGTGGTATTTCTTGTCTTTATTTCATCCTGTTCAACAACTGATCATCTCACACATATGAAGTGCCTGCAGCTAGGGCTGGTCTAAGGTCTAGGGCACATCAAGATGCCCCAATTCATAAACCATTGTTTATTCCTTTTTAGAATAGCACTAGCTGAGAAAACTCACTGCAAACTGCAGTTAGGTGACCATTTTCTGGGCATGTTAGAGACGACACTGTTCTTTATTTTCCCACAGGCCGAGACCAAGATAAAAAATGGGGGGGAGGGGGGAGGGAGAAAAATGTCACACTCACAGCTTCCAACAAATGGGATAATGATGCTGGGATGGATAAAGATACCAGTACGAGCAGGTAACTCATACACATCTGTATCATTTGAGACTCTGCTTCACTCACAGACATTCTACTAGTGACAGAAAGAGTAACAGCAATTAAATCATTCAGTATGGTGGAAAAGATATATTCTCTACTTTTTTCTCTTTCTTCTGTAATACTGCTTGAGGTTAAACTATGAGGTATAGTTTCCTTGACTGAAACCTCTGTTGGAAGGCTACAAAATAATAAATGAAAATTAACTGTATTCTTGACAGGGAGTCTTTTCTGCAGTGTTGTTAGGAGACCGTAACTACTTATCAGTAGGGCTAAGAACTTGAAGCTCAAATTCCTAGTGCTTTCTGAGACAAAGCAGCATGTGGAAGTTCAAATCACTAAATGGCTCTGAAATGTCATTAATTTTACTGGCAGAGTTCTTTGTTATTAATTACGACTAAGAATTTATAAGTGAGATTGCTCATAAACTCAGCTAACTGATTCCCTGTTTTGTACCCATCTTCACGTGATACGCTGTGTATGACCTCTGGTAAGAGGAAGGTTCAGTTTGCAGCATGCTGCAACAGGTACGTTACAGCATAATGGTAGATGAAAACTTTGGTGGTTTAAGTACAGGCCATAATGAAGATGCATTTTTTTTGTATGCAAGTCTGGAGTGGATGTATTGAAACACAGTATTCAAAGCTCTGTCTTGCCAGTAGATGCCCAGTCTGTTTTCCCTGACTTGCATTATTTCAGTTGCACTGCTCATTGCCTATGACGATGATTGCAGTCTGGTCTCCATGAAAGAGAAACACCTCAAAAAACCTGGAGGAGAAGTCATGCATTCCACTAATGAAATGAGATAAATAGTGGGGAGCAACTTACAAAACCAAGCAAGAGAATAGCCATGATCTAGTAGAGCTGTTGTGCTTTAGAGAAAATATTTAGATGTGATACTTCAGAGTAGGCTGGAGTAGGCTGAGGCAAAAGGTTTGTTGAACAGATTTGAATCATATCTCTACTTAAGTCTCATGTTTGTGCATATGAATGAGCACAGAAATGCTACGCCTCTATTTGCACTCCTGGAAAGCCATTAGTACAGAATACAGTACAGCATGCTAGGTAAGACATGAGCAGATATCCAGCACTTACAGATAGCACTGTTCCCATCTAAATGTAGTATCTTTTTACAAAGGTGAGACGGTACTGTCCAGGTGACAAATTAAAACAGTGAGAAGTCTTATAACAGTAAGTCTATGCATGACAAAGGATAGTAAACCCAAGGGTCAAAAGGGTCAAGTGACTGAGGTATGTTCCAATTTTCAAAGGACTGTGGGTTTTGCATGTGTGCATCTGCACTACGATACAGAAATATATAGGCGTTGGTTTTAGACTTGCTTGGTTAATCTTGCTAGCAGCATGGAGGTCTGCATGAGCTAATTAACAGTGTTTTCCAGGCTACTGGATAAATAATCTCAATACCTCATTTCTTCCCAGAAGGAAATTGGCAAGGTACAAAGTTGTGAGCACCATCTTCCAAATCAAGGAAGTGAAAAGCTATGTGCTACAAAAGTTGAATTATTTGCCTAGTCTTTGCTGTTGCTTTCAGAGAAATGCAATACATCAGAGCAGCCTCACCCATAGGATAGGCTGTGAAGATGATCAGCTAGTAAAACACTTTGATATCCAAGCACAGAATATGATGCAGAATTGCAAGCAACTTATTTTTCTCTTCCAAAAATGAATTAGAAGTAATAAATCTTTCCTCCTTTCCAAGTCCCCAATCCCATGCTATTTCAATCTGTCTCTGTTTAGCAGTAGCACCAAGATCATCAGTATGCCTCCTTTGACAATAATTGACTTGTAAGTGGGAGCAGAGTTCTGAATGGAAGGGCAGGCTTCCCGTGCCAAGCAGTAAGCCTGGCAGCATTGGAAAATCAAGTTTACAGTGGTGAGGCTGAGACACAGTTATACAAACCGCTGTCAGAATTGCATAGCGGAAAATGAAAACACCACTCTTGAGAGCTGAAATACACTACTAAAGTCTTTATAAGAAGTGTCTGTCCCAGCACAAGACACACTGCCACCTGAAACAATAGCATGGCACAATGCCAACCATCCAAAATCACAGTACGTGCACTCAGAGAGGTTTCACTGCCTACCACCCTGTGCTTGTCTGAATGGCTGTGAGTGACACCACAGAAGGACCAGAGAAGGAAAAAGCAAAAGCAGAGCAAAAGTTTCCAGCATCCTGTCTCTAAGGAAAAGCTAGAAACACAGTGATCAGGGATGAAAAGGGTTTCTAATGTTGCAAACATTAAAGCAATCTCTTTCCTGCTGCTTAAACCCTGCTTAGTTCAGGAAAATAGGATTTTCACCATGAGAAAATCATCATTAAATGGTGTCGGAAGAAATGAAATCTGGTGTTTAGTCATAGACACTTCCTTTGAGAAAAAGCCACTTGCTTTAATGTCAACTTTCCACTGGTAGGGAACTGCTCTGCAGTACCAAGGTTCCGCCATCAGATGGCAATGCTTAATTACGCCAAACTACTGCAGAGCTAGAGCCTGGCAGCCCTCCGGAGTCGGAGGCTGGTCAGGGCAGCCTCATGTGTCTCTCCCTTCAAAAGAGGTTGTGAAGCTTTTAGCGCTACTGGTGACTAAGGAAACGGAGGGGAACAGAAAGGCTGGCTCTCTTCTATACCTGCAGAGAAGAGATTGACACTGTACTTCGAACCTACTGCTAATAGAAAGTTATCATTTAAAGCTACTGGGAATGGTGTATTCGCTACCCTGAGGCCTCTGCTCCTGCTCACCCAATACTTCTCACACTCCCACAGCTGTCCCCGTCTGGCCCCTTCCAGGCAGTTTCCAGTGGTGAGCGAAGCTGTTTTAGCAGTACAGGATTAGACCTTCTGCATTCGACATCCCTTCGTACTGCTGTTGTGATGGCTGTGATTATTATTCTTAGTACAGTTGTTGTTTATTATGAAGGGCATAATTTTGTAGCAATGGAAGTAACTATTGGCACCATACAGACAGAGGAGAAAACCACAGCCATTGCCCTACACAGTCCACAGCCTGAGAATGAGAAAACAGGCAAAACCAGGCATATAAGGATGTGCCTAGTTTTACAGATGAGCTGCTGTGATGCCTGTATGGACAAAACTTCCACTGCCATTAAAAACTTCACTATCAATTATTCGCTTTTTCCTCTTTGCATTCTGCAGTCTATATGTCATTCTGCGAGTGGTATTTTGCTAGTGCGTGATGAATATATGACCTTCAGAAGAAAAAAATTTTGAGAATTGAAAAAAACAACAAAAAAGTAACCTGTAGGAATAACATATATTGAGTTGGAGAAGATAATTTTCAATGCTCAAATTGGGTGAGGTTGCCAAGTAACACATCCCTAACTCTTCCAGCTTACATAAAGAAAAAATGGCAAACTGTCCTCACATATTCAGTGCCCCCTTCTGTTTGTAAGCCCAGATCACAGGTTCAGCCATTTATAGGCTGAATACCAAAACCAATTAAATAGGCCCCAGGTATGTTTTGTGACATGAAATCCTTATGAGACAGCAGGAGTCAAAACATCCTGCCCTCAGCTTCCACTGTGTCTTAATTGCAAAGGATGAGCAAGTACTGCACAACCAGGCACAGCTGGAAGTTGATTTAGCCCATTTTTATAGCAGAAAGAAGATACTTGCTTTTATAATGGCTAACAGGATTTCTCTTTCATGCCACAGATACAGGCCTAAGTAGAGGATTATACATGTATTTTATTCATTACAGATGTAATAGCTACATAGTGCTCAAGGTGAATTAGATGCTCTAGAGCAGCTGTCTCTAAACTTTTTTTCATCGTGCATCCCTGTGAGTAAAAATTTGAGTATGCACTCCAATATATATATTTATTTATTTATAAATTATATACATGTACTACCATACTAATGTTATGTACATAATAGAATATACACAAAATAGAAATGTAAAAAGGATGACATAAAGATAAAATAAACACTACTTTTTTTTTTTTTTTAATGGTAAAAACTACTTTCTTCCTGCTCGCCAGTGGATTGTCTTGTGTACCCCCTGGGGTGCAGGAACCCCCAATTTGGAGACCACTGCTCTCCAGACAAAAGCTGTGAGGTCTGATATCCATTGTCCTAAATCCGGCCTAAAGGATGCTTCTCTTCTGATTTACACAACGTATGAGGTATCTCCCTGTTCCAAAGGACAGGAACCTGCAGCATCCATTTAACCTGCTTTATGTATGTGGATGGTTGCAAGCAAAAGGTGTTCATAGCTGAAGGGGATTTAAAGAGTTATTGCAAGACTGGCACCTAAAGATTAATAAGCTTTTGGGATCTCACACAGCAAACAGTATAGATTTTGAGGGACAAAAAGATGTAGAGTGTGTGGCCACTTGTTTATGAGGTATTTATGCATTGCAGAAGTTTCATGCAAGTGTTTTTTAATGGCATTTTGAGGAATGCTTCAAACTGAAATTTAATGGGGAAGTGCTTTTAGAAACAAAAGAATGAGATTAAATGAAAAAAAAAATAGATACTGAGAAGGGAAAAAGAGAAAAGGGAAGGGATGAGGACAGGCAAATGGAAGAGCAAGAAAGGAAAAATATTATGCCAGCACCATAGAACAGGTACTGGTGCTGCTTTTTGAAAGCAGATGTTCACAATAACTGTGAAAATCTCATGGCAGAAATATACAGATAGTTTCTCAAATGCTAAGACTGTCCTTTAAAATATTTTATGCAACCCTGCATGAGAACCGTACTTTTCCTAATTTTTAAATAGTATTTGTATATAATAAAATCTTCAGCTCCTAAACTTGAAAACATTCATATTTAACCACAATTTACCTAATTATACCATATTGTTACCTTATTAATACCTTGTTAATATCAAGGTATTCCCAAGGTAATAATATAGGATAATTAGAATGAAAAAATATTCTTTCCAATAAACTGCTGAGACATTCTCACTGTTTGACTTCCTGAAAATGAGAAATGATTGATTAAGTTCATTTAAGATGTTCCTGCTGCTCTTTCTGTTTTTTGTCATGCAGAAAGAACTTTCCATAGAAAATGTCTCCCTGGGCTCAAATTCTAATTGACCCATGAAAATTGTAGGTGGAGTTTTTAATCAGGAGTTTGAGCATTCAGGGTGAAAGACTATGAGTTTCCAGCACTACTTTGACTCAGCCTAATTCTCATATTAAAATTTATGCACTGAGTCCTGCAAACCCCATGTCTAAAACTAGCTGTGAGACACCTGCTAGCATCTGCCATGGCATCTCATGGGAAGCATTTTGGTCCAGCCACATAAGCCTAGCTGAACAGTTAGAACTGGTATGAGGCATAACACTACTCTCATTTCAGGTTTTAACAGCCTTAAGGCTTTTCAACTACAAACCTAAGGCTACTCAAGCAGCCCTTCACTTTCTAGGAATAACCCAGTTTATCAGCAATTGTCTGAATCTTTTTGGATGCCAGTTCCAAAAGTAACTTGAAGACTGCAGTGAGCACCAAATCTTAACCCAAATCTTAGCCCAGCCAATAGCCTCTGCATTGCCTAGATCATATCATAGTTGTTTGGCTCGTAACCCAAATCTGACATTTATGCAGTGTTAAGTGATCCCTTTATACAGAAGCATAAAGGATTGACATCTGGGCCCTATTATCACCAGTCTTACATTAGCCTTGGGACCCCCTTCCAGACCCAGCACTATTCATAGTTAATAATTCCCCTTGGGCCCCAAATTCAGATTAAAAGTTAAATTTAGCCAGCTCCTTATTTACCCCAGCAGCCACTTCTGTCTCTACCTAGTTTGTCAGCCTTCTTTATGACAAATCTTAATCTCAGACCTACTCCCAATTTTAGTCACAGCCCAGTAATGACTTGAAGCCCTAGACCCACTAACCACATGGAAGGTCTTACCACAGTTATGTCCCCAACAGCACTAAGCCTTAAACCTAGCTCCTCGCAAGGCCAAATCCTAAACCAAATATTAATCATAGTCTCAGGCATCCAATGACTGCTGCCAGGTGAAATCCAAATATAGTTACACCTAAACCAGGATGAAGTGGTCCTTCGTTTACTAAGCTATGATTGAGGTTTGCAGGTCACCTACTAGCCCTGTTCCAAATCCCAGACTTTGCCTAGTGATCACTGCCATCCCCCAAACTATTTTAAGCACTGCATCCCCTGCAAAACTCAGAGCTCATCTTAGCTACCTGGATCACTCCTGTGCAATCCTAAATGCAACCCACTTTCTAGCACTCTCCTGAAACTTGGACCAGTGCTGTTTCCACTCCAGACTGCAATCCAGCCCAGCAGTCCCTACCACTGTCAGAAGCAATTACAGCCCTGTGGCCAAAGATAGACTATGCATACCCTAACCCCAACCACACTTCTAACTTCAGAGGTTGAGCATACCCGTTTTGCAGCCTCTCCTTCACAGAGGATGGCAGTTTCAACGTTCATACGTTGAGGTGTGTATTTGGGCTGTCATTACACTGTGGCAGAAGCACTTAGGTCTGTTGACCTACCATGATGCTCCTCCCGACTGCTGCACACACACTGCGTGGGCATGCAGTACATTCTCGGCTGCTTGTCTCAATCCTTGAGCAGAACCAGAAGGGCTTTCACCCTTTTGCATGGCCTGTATATGTTTTTAAAACACGCGGCCATCTTACTCTATATACTTTCTGAATTTGCAGAAGCTGTGCGCTGCTGCAGAAATTCAGACTTTCAAAGGAATGAAAAAAATAGTTAGAAGAGTTGCAAAAAAATTTGAAAACATGATCTGAACATACGGAGTCACTTCCCTGAAGTCCGCACAAAGCTTAAAACAATGATAGTTTGAGGCTTGGAATAGGCTTAAAAGGTATTTTTAAATATTGCACTAATCAACATGTGTTAGCTGAAGGGATGTAAACAGCATTACGGTATGTGACAGATGGACTCCAGCAAACCCGGCCATGGCAGTTTATAGGGTCACTGGCCCTTGCTGTTTCCCTTCCCCTTCTGCCTGAGGTTACAGTCCCCCAGGCAGCCTGAGCAGTAGTTGACACGTAGCTGCACCTCTGTGTGGCTCCAGCTCACTTTGTCATCTTTCAAAGGCCTGAATTCAACTCCCTCAGAGGTCAGCAGGTCACATTAAACCCCAGGTTTTATGGTGGAAAGCAAGGCATAAACCTGAATAAAGAACTGTCCGCTACAGAAACTTCATAGGCAAGTCTTACATGCATTTATATAGTAGGTTAGTAGGAGTTTAGCCAAGTTATTTAAGACCATACAGGCTAAGCCAGAGCAATTTTTTTGGTATATGATTGGATGAATCACACTTGAAGCTGAAAAGGAAAACCGCGTTAAGTGACAGATAAACTTCTTGACCTACTGCATTCTTCTAAGGACAAAAGCAGCAAACAAGCTATAGACTGTGGTGGCAATAGAAAACTCCACTGAGCACTTTTTTGGCAACTTGCCATTCTATGAATGCTTAATCATATATTTAAAGTAAAAAAAAAAAAAAAAAAAGTTCTCACATTTAGCCCAATTTTTCTTTAGCCTTTTCTTGTTTACAATCCAAAGCAAGTAGTTTTGGACCTGGAAAAGGCCTGTGCTGTTCCCCATTGTTTTTCACCAATAATATCTTCATTTTCAACTAATAACATGCATTTAATTCACTTTTAAATATTAACATTAGTGCCAGAGGATGCAAGTTCAGTACACAAAGGCCTGTCTGAATAAGTACAAAATTTCTGAGTGGCTTTGAGCTATCGTTATTTTGCTTCACATAAATGAATTTTGCTGCAGGTATACCCTGTTGGTAGAGATTATATCCTCTACTGGATGTTAAATCAGCTTGTCAGCAAATTTGGGTGTCCTGATTTTACATTAATTACACAAATACTTGACAAGTGTATTCTTGCTTCCCACTGAATTCCTTCTGTTTGAATGCTTTTTATAATTTTATAAAAGCTTTGCTATCTAAAATGGCTTGGGGAATGTATGCATTATGGAGCTCCTTTTAATGAAAAGATAGATCAGGGATTCTAAAGGGAGAACCAAAACTCCTGTGTTTCAAACTCTAATGCCACCTTTGACGCTGGTCTCGTGGAGACAAAACAAAAACAGTCTTACAAAGTTGACTGGTGCTTGATGGACAAAGCTGCGGCGGGAGAATGCAGGGTTTCTGCACAACACCACACACACTTCTTTAGCCTGTGTTCCCTGGGCTGCTGATCTTGAGACCCTGGTCACAACTGCCCTTTCCTTCTTGAAACTGTGCAGGGAATGGTTCATAGATGCAGAAAGAATTTGAATAACAAAGTACTGACATGCTGGCACAGCACCACAACAGGGAAAAGGCAAAGGGTTTTGTTGCCTGATGGTCTGAAGAAAAAGAGCTCTGAAGAGATGTGAAGTAAAAAGAAGGAGCCATGAATAGAAGAAAAATAACATGTTTCTCTAAAATAAGGACAGTGTTTGAATCGAGAACATAATTCAGTGGAACATCGGGAATCTCACTCTCACTGAATGTCAGGCCATCTCTGTACTAGAATGAATGTAAAAATCTGATTTTGGAAATGTAACTCTCTGTTTTCTAGATCTGAGTTTTGACAGCAGGCAAACATGCACTGCAACCGTTGGGATGATTCTTACTGATTTTTTGAACGAGTTTCAGTGTGTTGCTGGCGGAATAGCACTTGTGTGATATATACTCTCTCCTTCTTCTCTGCCACAACAATCTGGTAGGCTACTGTCTTTGCCTTCGGCACACAAATTTTGTATGGTCAGTGAAGTGCTTGCTGTTAAATTTGCCTCAGATGACAACTTTTTTAGAAACTGTCACCATCATTCAGTTTTTACTTTGGGTTCTGTTTCAAACGTTTTTTTGGTTTTTTGTTTACACTGTCAGCCCTGTAAGCTCAGTCTGCTGCCTAAGTTGGGTTCTTACTGCATGTGCATTACTACTAATAAGGAAGACTCCACAGCTCAGGCTTTGTTAACATCTCTTTAAGCTGGGGAAGCAAGATAGGATGCTTGGTCTTCCCCTTAGGTCTCAACCTGCTCTGTAGGTTTAAGAGTAAAAAGCTGGGAAAGGTAATTTTACCTACAAAAGTAAGCAGGTGGTCTCTTATAGGAAAAAGAAAAGTAAAAGCTTGGACAAATGAGTGGTTACTGCTTTCACATTTTCCTTTTTTTGAATTTGTAATTCTGTTTTTAGTCTGTTAATTTCAGTCTGCGGAACAAAATAAAAGCAGAAGACTGCTGGAAACACTGGTTGCTTTGAAGAAACAGAGTAGAGTTACAGTCAAGATAAATGTACTTCACTGAACAAGCAGAGTAAGGGCTACCTGGTGGCTACAATCAACACGTGGACTAAGGTAAATAGTGGCACATTTTAAGTTCTACCACTCTATAGAAATTTCAGGATTTTTTATGTATGAACATGAAATAAAAAATAATAAGGTTTTATGTAAAGTCAAGGGCTTTGAAATGAGATATTATAATGCTTCACAAATCAGGGACTCATGGTTACTATGAATAGTAGTGGCCAGGTATCTGTAAATGTTATACTGTTTCTCTGTATGCAGTGAAAGTCAAAACAGTAAATTATCAGCAGAAAGCTCCACACTGTACAATAACTGAAAAGCCAAAGGCCACTGCATGATTGACTGCTAGGAATACCCCCTGAGCAGTCAGTTTCACCTTTAATCTTTAAGTGGAATTTAAAAAGAATAATAATGGAAGCAACACTTATGCAAAACATGGCAATCTGCTATGTTGTTACAATTTTTCTTTATTCTTACACAACTATAACAGTCAAAAGGTCAGGTTACAAAATGCCAAGAACATCCCTGTTGCTGATCCGTTAATCCTGTGAATGCGTAACAAGGTCTGCATGGGAAGTCATAAAATTTTAAAGAGCTATGGTAAACCTCTCTGCAAATACTGCCTTCATTTTTACAGTAAAGCAGTTAAGTGAAATAGAAACAGGTCACCCATCTCCAGTGAGGAACCCATTTAGGCCATAATAGTACGCCTTATTTTAATCCCCTTCTCCCAATGCCTTTTGCCTTCCCACTGGTATTTCTGAAAGAAGAAACATGAGGGTTAAGAATTGATATTGTCAACGATTAACCAAGTTTTGTTCACATCAGCCTTGTCCATTGCAGGAGTAATTTAACTGTTTTCTTGTCAAAAGGCTTACCTGCAGTGTTCTGGCATGGCTGCTTAACATGCTAGTTTGACATTGTTCAGAGGCCTCTTGCTAAAACTCAGCTCCATCTCTTCTGCAGTTGATCAAAACCAATACCTATGTGCTAAGCAAGAAGGGTAGTTCCTATATGACATGAAACAGAGAAATGAAAACTAAGAGAAAACATTTCATCATTTTCTCTCTGAATTATAACTAACAGCCATCTCACATGCAAACTAACAATTACATTTACAAGAATAGGCAAAGGATTGAGTGATGTTTGCCCACTGAAAAAGTGCTTTTAAACTCCACTCTCTTTTTGGTTAAACTTTCAAGAACAAATCTTTATGAAAAAAATCCCACAAAATTCCTGTCTGCTTTTACGTTTTCTTTCCTATTATAAAAATACAAATGCATAACAAGAAGGTTTCTTCTTGGCCTTTCTTTGACTTCTCAGATTATTTGGGAGTTCCAGCTCCCTCCCCAGCATTAGTGATATTTATTTATGCAGGTACATGACAGAACTGAGACAAAGTGGCTCCCTTTTCCTTAGTGTTTACAGTCTGTGCCACTTGTCCTGCAGTCAGATCCATAGGAACCGATTTTTATACAGAAGTGTAATTCAAATTCTGACAGCATGGCTGTGCACTGATCTAAAAAAACCAACCATTTTTGTATCAGATTATGGGCCCCAGATGTAAATGAAAACCCAAGGTAAAGTAGTTCCTCAGCTAGAATTTAATACTAGAAAGGACTCTGCCTGAGTGATCAAATCCATTTTCCTCTGATAATAGTTATCAGATGCAAAACTATCTACAAATACCTGCTCTGACACCAACCTACACCACATGCTCATTTCTAGCCTACACCACACACTTATTTCTAGCTTTGAGTGTTCAAGAGAAAGATGATGTTGGCAATTGGCACAGATGATGTGCTAGCTGCATGCAACAGCAAAGGTCTGCATAGGCAAAAACTCTCACCTGGCCTTGCAATGCAGACCCTGTGCTGTGGAGGGGGACAAGGCAGCCCACCTACTCCCACTGAGAGACATGGACAGCAGAGAAAGGAGTGGGTGAGAGAAAGATAAAAAATCTAAACATGTCACAGGCCTGAACAAGGAAAATCCATGAGCCTAAATATAACAGAGATGTCAGTCTCACTAATTCCCCCATGTATCAAAGCATGTATCTCAAGAAGTACACTAAGCAGTGGAAAAACAGAGGGGCAGGAACTGGCGTAATGTGCCGAGGTTGTGTTTGAATCCAACCCATTAACTTCTTGTGTTCATGACTCCCTACCAACAACGGCCATACAGAGGGCTGCAGGAGAAGGAACGGCCCTGTTAGAGTTCAGAGAAGAGGAACCATATGGTGCTTTATACATCACGCCCTGTGTATGCATCTGCTGTCCCACAGCAGGGAGAGTCTAGCAGAGGGCAGACCCATACCCACCTCCCTTTCACAGCATTGCTTCGCTCTGGAAAGGAGACAGCGATCTGCAGAGCCAGTGTGGGGATGTGACAGAGGTATAGCAAGAGTATTTGGAAACTGTTTACTACCTGAGAGAACATCATAGTAACACCCCATTTTGAAGCAAGCATTCGATTCCCTAGGCTTAGTGAAAAAATAGACTTCAGCTCATGAATCACAATAGGAATTTTACTGGCTGAAGAATATGAACATGATTGCTCAGTAACTCCAAATAATTATCCTGTTCAGCCTCAGCTGCTTCTGTTGGATGGCCAGTTAGTCCTCAGGGGACAAGGAGTACAGAGTATCCTTCTTCTCAGTCCAAGTCTAAAATCCACAGTCTCTACTCACTCTTTAGTCCAATTAGAGCAGAAAATTTGGCTGACCTTGCAAATATCTTCTTCCATCCCTTGGAGTAGCTTCCCAGTCAGTAACTCCTGTCATCCGCTCTGTTCCAATGCTGCTTGGAAAACATCAGCGTCGTTCTCTCTACCTTCCTTCAAGTTCCCTCCCATTAAAACCAAGAGAAAGCTATGAGAGGAAACACATCAGGAAAGCTCTTTATACATTTTCCATCGACTTTCCCTTCTTTCCATAGGGGAGAAAAGACCAGGCCTCCAAAAGCTCGCTTCTGAATTCAAAGTGTTGCCCAGTTCTAGAAGGGACAGATCCTTTTTGCGCTAGAGAAACATGGGGTTGCTCATCAGAGAGATGTGAACTCAAAACACAGAAGGAAATCCATGAAATGTTATGGGGGACTTTGTAAAACTCAGTCTTGAATTTTGTCTGCAAGCAGCAAGTTTTGAAATCTTTTTTTGTAACATCCTTTATTCAATTTGCATCCATTAATTAAACAATTGTCCCAGACACATCTGTGATGCTTATTTTATAAAAATATCCAAAGTACAGGAAAGATAAAGGGAAGGAGGAAATTAAGAGATTATCAAAGTGTCATTGTTTATGGAAAGACAAGAGATGAAAAAGTGAATATATATTATGGCAATAAAGCACCAGCAAACACTTCAGTTTTGAGTTATTATGACAAGCATTTATTTTGTGGATATGTCTGTGTTATGGCGGACATGGGTGACCCCATGCTGAACTAATGGTACGATGGTAAATTCTCAGGGTCCGACAGTCGTTATTTGCTAAGATAATATAAGAGCAACAGAACAAATTCACCACAGATGTAAGCAGACATTCAGAGCTGTAAATCTTAGTTTTCCAGAGCTGTGCCTTACTATATTAGAACTTAATTTTGATACAACCAAGTGATTATAACTCTTGCTGGAATAAGTATGTAGAAACTTTGCATAAGCTAAACCTGATTTTGAAGCCTTGCTCTCTTATCTTCTTAAAATACCTGCAGTACACTAATACTGCTGTAGTGCACAATATATTTTATTTTAATCTATTTGTTTATATCTTTACTCTCATAGCAAGTAAAATTCAATTCAATACTGGCATTATATTCACACAGCATTTGTGCACCTTCTGTCCCCTTGGAAGGTAAACACCTAGAGACATCTGGAAAGGCAGTGTCTTTCCATTGTCTGAGTCTCTGTATGCCACTGCAATATAAATATTTAATAATCTATTAGAAGTTCCAGAGTTGCTATGACAGCTATTGCTTATTTCCAGCAGCTAGCATGGGATCTGTAGCTATTAATATCTACGCGGGACACAGTACTGCCTGTAGCTTTGTGCAGATTGTTATTCAAGTTAGCACTGAACTAAAGCATTACAGATCAAGGTAATTTGCTCTCTCAGTGGTAGTCTTTTAGAGTATGTTAGTTAGCTCATGATTAGTTACCATGATCTTTACTATATGGTTCTAATAGTTTAAGGCAACGTTGTAAAACAGCTTGAGTTATTTTAGGATTTATAAGTCTTAAGTTTTATTTGATTACATATACTATAAATACACATGCTATATATTTAAAAGAGCGATGAATTGTGTGTGTGTATGTAATATAAACATGGTTTCTATAGATAGGGGATTAACTTTAAAATAGAGAAGGACGGGAAATTAATTTAGCAGATATTATGATATAATAATGAGAGACACAGAGGCAATGCCAGTGAATTTATGATTAGTATGTGAAAAATAAACCATGAATGACCTACACAGTGGTCCTCAGTAAATTAAATTATCAGCATTGCTTTACTTCATTGTGTATTTTATTCATATCAAATAAAATCTTACCTTCTGTGCCTTTTGCCTTTTTATTAGATTTTTTTTCTAGATCCTGGGGCAGCTCAGCTTAATAGAATAAAACCTACTTGATTACTCTGCCAGCTTCAAGTCAAAATGCTAGTCCTTACTTTTGTATCAGGGTAGATTTGCATCATGTTAACATTTGCTATGGTTAACTACAGGAGGAAAAAGTGCTATAAACTTTGAGGTCAGGCAGCTGCACAAACCATTATACCAGTGTAAGCTTTTACTTGGAAGGTTGTGCACTTTTGTCTTTAGTCCTGTATTTTATCTGTGACTGTTTAATGCAAAACACAGTAACAGCCTTGAATGGAGGAGAGGGAACCAAGGACTCCCTCTTACAAAGCAAATATCCTCCTTGTAAGCAGACACGCAGCTTGGGAGCTTTCAAGTAAGCCTGCAAGGGGCCTTTGGGATTTAAGCAGCACCTGAGCAAGAATCTTCAGGTTCACTGTTTTGAAGCTGCATACTGAAACTCTGCCTGACCTCCCTTTCCAGTCTGTTGACTCTGCACGATACTGTGCAAAGATCCTCAAGCTAGTGACACATGACCTAATGTCTATCTATCTATACAATCTCGAGTATATGGCAAGCTCAGCATCTCTAACCTCGTGCAGTGCATTGCGCTGTAAACACATAGCCTAAAATATTAATTGAATTTTGCTTGCATTTCCTGAACAGCAAAACCTGAAGGACTTATCAAGATTAACTTTCTCAAAGATTTAACATCCCCACAGAGAATACATATGCAAAAATAGTCCCTTTCTTTCCCACTGAAGGTTTTTCACCAGTTGCTATCGATTGTGGGTGCCAACCTGAACATATTTGACTGCGTATTTGGCTGTAATCTAGAAATATTGTCTGTGATGTCATTTCCTAGAACCAAACATTAAAATCAACCCATCATTGCCACATAGTAAGCTAAGCCACTTCTTCCCTCGAAAATCCTGATTCCAGAAGGATCCAATTGCACAAACTGGCAGCAACAAACCACTACTCAGGGAAGATGAGCCTGTCTTCCCAACACTTCCTCACTCACATCATACCCACAAGCAGCAAGCTCTCTTATGAGCTCTGACAAGTGAAACAACATGTCTTTAAGTAAAATGCCTATGAAAAATATGAAATTCTCACGGACCATATTCACATGTACTCAGATCATAAAAAAAGCCAAAAAAACCCTCTTACATGCAGCTGCATCTACTGCATTCCATTCAAATATGACTGCAACAATTTGCTTAAGGCAAGCAGAGGTGTTCCAGGGATTTCTCAAAGCATCCCAGATTACTTACAAAATATACTTGTGTAGCCTACTTTGTTGACCGAATCCTTAAAATGGAGCTTGCAGGAATAACAGAAAACTTCCCCCAAGCTAAAATTGTATCACTGGCACTGCTCACCTATTCAAAAACCTGGGGGCACTGGGTCTTATCTACCACCTATAAAGCCAGTCCCTACCCTACGCAAGCAATGAAGTCCAACAGGAAATATCTACTGTCCTTGAGACCTGAGTTAACCAGATCCTCTACCAAAAAGGCAAATTGTCAAATATTGTTGAAAGAATATCACAGACTAAAAAAAGCCTGTGTGTCAAGCAGACTTACCAAATGACACCCACTTACCAGTTTTCTTCCTTTTGGTAAGCCTGTTGAAATCTCAAACTATTGTGATGTCACCATAATCATACATATCCCCCAGTCATGCTTTTCACCCATGCATACACCAAAATAGTCTTAGGAATGCTACCAGGAGTCCCATGACTAAAGAACTTTTTTCTTCTGATCCTCAGAAATAAACAGGCTTCTTTGGTGATACTTCTAGTTATCTTTGCAACTATTACCATAAGGTATTGGTGGCAAAAAAATATATTTCACCTACAGAATAAATGAGACGACACACAGAATTCTTTCATTGTTAACGTACAGGTTTCTTCTCAGTACAGTCTCTTCTCAGCTGTGAACACCGGAGAGGCTGTGAATTGCAAATTAGTTTTGGGACAGAGAGCCAGGTTTTTTGTCTGCCTCATCCAACTTAGCCACAAAGAAGCACAAGGCTTGTAAACTAAGAAAAACATGAGCCAGGCAGTGATAATTCCAATTATACTTACTGTTCTCAAAGATAAAACAAAGATTCATAAAGAAGCTGATAAATCATACAACAATGAATTAAATTTTATTAGCAAGGGCTGAAATACTTGAGTTAGTCTTAATACTATTCCCAAAGCATGTTTATTAAGGATATTGTAATTTTCTTTCTTTCTTCCAAATATTCAGGCACTTCATATTGTCACTGAAGATGGTGAATCAGGTTTAGAATTCAAACAGTTCCTCCTAACTGATATTCTTCTTATAATTTTAGTGTAATTCCAGAAAATCTCTCCAAACTTGCAACATACAAAAATTACATGCTATATGTTTTATATATATTATATGCTTGTTATAACATTATAAACAAATGCATTTGTTTTCTGTGTACTTCTTTGTAAATTATGAATACATCATAAGAGTCTAACTCATGAGAATAAAACCTATAATTCATTGATAAATTGAGGAAAATTATCATTCAACATTTACAGCTGTTAGTAGTAAGAGGTAGAATCAGTGAGGCCATTTCAGGCATGTAATGCGTATATTATGGAATTATGTGTTGAGCAGTATGTCCTCTTCTGGAAGCTGCAATGTACATTTTTTGGAGAAAGTATCATTTTATTGCTCTTGTGAACCCAGTGATTAGTACATAATCTGAACATCTTTTCACAAAATTGTTTTTCACATTATATACTTCCACACAGCATAATTTTTTGTTTTGAAATTCTTTAGCTTGTGTCATGCAGAAGATTCAGTTTAAATGTTAATTAACCCTCCTTGCATTCAAGTCTGTAACTTATTAGAGACATATTACATTAGGACAAAACTTACTCTTGAGTCCTACGAAAGCAATGCTGAATTTTGCTCCTTAATCTAGGTGCTTTGGGGTTTCCAACACACACTGGTGCCGATGTGATGGACTGATTGCCCTGAATAGGCACAGATTGTAATGGAGATCCAGCGCATGCTCCGTCAGCCTCTCCAGATGCAGACCTCCAAGTGCTAATGAAAGGATTTTCACAAACAATTGATCCAAAATGCCACTTTGAGTTAAAAAAGGCAACAGCTTTAGATTGGTAAAAATATATGTGTATTTCCCTCATTATGGCAGTGGTTTTTATATGCCACCCATCACCCAGATATCTCAACATCTCTGAAATGTTTTGAAACAGAAATTCTCTCTCCACCTCATCTACTCTCCTCCCTCCCAAAACATGGAATAAGTAACTTGACCAGTGATATTAAATATCTTGACTAGTTCACAGCTCAGTTCCCAAGCGTGGGAAATGCAGCGAACATGCTGAAGAAAGCTGAGACAAAGAATTATGCTTGTTTTTTTAAATTAATTCTGAATGCAATCATCACCTTGATTTTGAAATTAAATTACATTTTATGATATTCTCAGTCCAGTTCTGAGTTCTTGGTTCCCAGATTCAGTAACTGGAGGCCAGTAAAAAACAGGGGAGATGACTTTGTCACATTTCCGTGCTGTTTCTTTACATTCAGTTTCAGTCTGTGCCTTCTCAGGCAGGTGTGTCTGTCACCTAAATACTGAGATAGTGCTTACTGGCCTGAAAGAAACAGAGAGTTTCACATAAATCTTTCTGGCAGGCTCCCCCACTTATGTCCTCACCATCCCTGCATAAGGTTTCTCCTGGATTTTTAATGAAATGATGGAGGGAGCTGAACCTCATGCAGCTGCAGATGTGAACCCTCTGTCACATTTATTTTTGGTGTTGTCTGGAAAAATTGCACAGGCCGTGGCAAAAGATTTCCATGTATTCCTGTGGCTTGTGGAAGTGATGGATACAGCTGGTGACATGCAGGGGTGCAGGTGGCAGGAGGGTGAATGCTGCCAGCAGAGCTGAAGGGTCAGCAGCCGTGTCTCAGACACCCTCTGTGCCCAGGTGGCCCCAGAGGCTGACAGCTGGCTCTGAAAAAGGGACTTTGCCAGCTTTCTTCATCTTCTTGCTTAGAAAAGGGAAGATACATACTGTGTGCTCAAGAACTCTCCAGGTAATGAGTGAAGCTCATTTTAGCACTGAGCAACCCATATACTTCAGGACTGCAACTGTATTTCTTTCTGACACACATGGAGCTGGGGAAGCTACAGCATCACAGGCCATTTCGTGCAGCTGTTCTCCTCCAGTTATGCGTCAGAAGCTCTTCAGCTTGTCTGTCAGATTATAAAATATTCTCTAGACTCTCATGTGCTTATATTTAGTCCTATCCTGCAGCACTTGTGTTCCTGAACCTTTTCTTTCAGTTTGCTAGTGGCGAGCCACTTCATATTATTAACAATCATAGGCCTGCAGGAAAATATTAAATTATGCATATGTTTACTTACATTCCTTGTTTACATTACATTTGGAGATCAGAGACTGAATAGGAGTTTTTTATGATGATTCACTGCATTCAACTTCCCTTTGGTGTACTAGTTGGAAGGGTTCACAATGAGCTGATCTCTCCACCAAGCATAATGAAACCCACACTCTAAGGGGCAACAAATAGTTTTCTTGGGCCAGTTGAGAAAGGTTTCCTGAAAGCGAGACTTTTCAGTCCTTTAACCCATATGACTACTGAATGACTATATTAGGGTTTTATCATGCCAAATTAGTATCAAAGCATGAGGCCAAATTAAGACAACCATTGCTGTTCATGTGGAGGGGGTATTTTTCTGCACCAGATGACAAGAATCACTACAGCTGAAATAATAGACTGGATAAAAGAAAGAATCCTTTGGGGAAAATACAGGTTAAATTAAATCACAACACTCCTGATGCGAGAGTAAAGCCATAGAATAACTTTCATATATAGCAACCATATCAATGACTAATTATTACAAGTGACGAGCTGGTAGCAATAGCCACTGAATGCACATAAAATTTGATCCTAAGATCAGGTGTCTGTTTTTATCTTTACATTTGCTCCCAAAAGGTAACTTCACGTGAGAGATATCTTTGGAAAGCCAAAAGTGGAAATGCTATATATGTCTAGCTAAGGTAAAACATAGCATCTGAGGTTCATTTTTATCTTCTTTGTTATCTTTTAATATTTGTTTGTACTATTTTAAAATATGCAACCAAGGAAAGATTACCAGGCAAGGTATAATGTTTTTTCTACCTCTCCTGGAGCTTCAGGGACGTCTCCACAGCCAACTTGCTTTACAGGCTTCCACATATGGTATACTTAACACATTGATTTTGAAGGTTTCAGAAACCATTTGCAGATGAGTCTCCCTTTATATTAATCAAAATACTGACAAAGTAGGACAGTGGCTCCAGCCATCAGCTGCAGAAGCAACTAAAGCAGAAAGGACTTCCTTGAAAAAGGATAAAAGTTAACTGCAGCAGGGCCGCTCCATTACTCTGAACTGTGCAGGAAAAAGCCCTAGTTTTAGTGTCAAGCAGCATACCAGGTGGTACTTCTGTCAACTCTTTTTCCTAAACAATGTGTGGCATTGGGAAAAAAACAGCAAGCCAAGAATTTGGTGGTAAGAGCACCTATGGCAGCCAACAAAATAAATAAAAAAAAGGCTGAGGTATTCCAGCTTCCTAGGCTTTTAAATTCAATTTCACGTATACCTGCTTCTATACCATCTCCTCCACCGTGCTTCCTTACTCGCCCTCAATTTTGTTTCCTGTTAAAGCATTTATAAACATTTATAACATTTATTACTTACATACCACCGCTACTAGACTGGAGGTGTGTGGGAGACCATCACAGCGTTCATGCTGCCTCTCTGTTAAACCCTCTTCCCCTATCCTGCGTGTCTCTTGTTTCTTTAGATGGTATCTCTCTGGAATACAGGATGCTCCTTCCTCTGTGTTGGCACAGCTTTTAGCTCAACTGGTTTTTAGGCACTATTGTCACAACATAATAACTAACAGTGCAAGGCAAGCCATATGTTCAACAGAGTCCGAAAGGAGCCAACATCCAGTCTCAAACTATGCTCAAAATTGTGCACAGCCTCAATCAACTGCATCTTCAATCGTCAAATATGATCTCCAACTAACATTTAACAGCTTAATTTGCTGTGCCAACAAAGTGCCATACTCACATGTAGTGTTGCTTTTTGTGGATCTAAAGAAGAGGTCATTTTTTAACATGGGCTCATACTGTTCTTGTGCAGTGCAACCTTGTAATGTACCTGAAAAAGAGAATCTATGCTCAAGCTTTAATCTGCTTAGACTCTGCAGGATGGAGAAAATACTAGTTACCAGATAATACTAGTTACTAGATAACTGGCATAGTAATTAGTATATTAACTATGTTAGTTATGGCAATACCAGTCACTCCAGAACGCAATCTACACATCTTTTATTTCTTGGTGGTCAGCATCTTGTGAGCAGTTGAAAGGTGATTGGTAATTATAGTTTCTGAATTTTGAGTAATCTAGACTCAACGTGTTGGACTGAGTTTTGCCCTCTTGTCCATGTTTCAAACACTCCTATAGAGCAACTGCTCCAAATAATTGCCACTGCTGTCATGTTTGGCACCAAAATAAAGTCAATGTGGTACTAGTGACAAATTTTTTTAAAAAGTATTTAGCAGTTACTTTCAGTATTTTTGACTTTTAGAACTTGCCTTAAGCCTGATTGTTAAAGGTGTAAAATGTTAATACTACTGAAATATTGCCCAAATAAGATGTTACAAAAATACCCCTTTATGTAATCTTTAGATTTTTTTGTGAAAGTTACAGCAATATCTTTACACTAAGCTTTTCTTTTTAATGGCAAATAAACGTCACTACTGGAATCACAAGCAGGTAGCTACTTTGCTCATGTTTAAGGCCAAATAAAGCAAGCCTCCAATATTCATGTACATCAGGCTATCCACTGTTCACTTGCCAACAGCAATCCAGACTGTTTTATTGTAAATGGGAAGGATGATGATGATGATGATGATGGTGATGATGATGTGCCATGCCGTATGCATTTGGACAGCAACAGGAAATGGTATTTGTCAGAGAACAGCTCTTCTTTCAAGAAATAAATAGGTTCTGAGGTAAATACGGAGAAAGAGGTTGATTTATGCTCATGATGACGTTCTGGTTTAGCTTTTTTAGGCTAGAAGAATGCATTCCCTCACTCACTGGAAAAGGCTGCCACGTACACAAGTAAAAGCACGAACCCTCCACAATGTTGACAATCCACTGATGCAATGCACAGTTATTTCAAGAGCTCTGTACATCCATATTGCATCGGTAGGAAACTTGACCTGTATTGTGAACTGAAAACAAAAAAAGCACTAAGGCTGCTGTAGTGCAGTTTTGCTTAAGCTACAGCATTCTTGATCAGAAAAAAATGCATTGCTTTTCCAGTATTTGCAAAGTAAAGTGTACTTTCATGGTAATTCACTCTTGTTTATATATGTCAGACCTTCTCAAACAGAACTCTTAAAAATACCAGTTTCATCTGGATTCAGAACACATACTTAAGCCTATCCAAAGTAGTACACTGATTTCAGACTCAACCTTTCCTTGTTTACTGCAGATAGCACTAGCCAGAAAGTCCTTCCTAAGTATGGGTAGTGTGGCTGTAATCCTCAGAGAGAGGACCCTGTACTGGATCTGACTAGGTCAAGGATATTTTCTATTGTCTTCCTACAAGTGCTAGTATGTGCGAATTATTTTGGAAAGACTGAGATTTCTAGTAGTTCTTGACACTTTAAAACCCACCTCCGTCAGGCCTGCTCTGAGTAAGTTTGCATTTCACAATGGCAAGCAGGTATCCAAATGTCATCAGGCTCCCGAGTCCAATGTTTGTGAGCCTCCAAAACCTCAACATTTCTGTTCAATTGTGATTTGAGCTCCTAGCTACCTAAATTTCTGCAAGGCAGTCTTTAAGACATCTTTGAGTAGGTTTATACTGCAACTGATGCAGAGTTCCTTAACCATGAAAACACACAGGCTAGGTCTGGAACCAGAACTTTACAGCTGACTGTGAGGTGGAGACCAAGCTACTTCACCCTGGCACGGAAGCAATGTAAGGCAGATATATCGCTTTCAGGGTCTGAAATTCATTGCTGCACTGCTTTGTGGAGATATGCCTACATTTTCTGCTAGCAGGGATTCATAACACTAAACCAAATCCTTCTCAGAAGGATTCTCAAACTACATTCCCAAATTCCCTGCCTCGCATACCCTGTCCAGTAAGGACAGGAGGTTTGCACAACAGATGATCTCTGTGTTTCTTTCCCCATAATCCAAGGATAACAGCACCTGCTTGAGTGGAGGGAGCTTTGTTTGCAAATTTCCCTGGTTAGCAAGGATCTGAATCCAAATTTCCCACCTCCCTTGAAAATGCAATAGGGAGTTCTGGGAGAGATTCACCCAATTTCCCCTCTCGCTTTTCGTAAATAATTAAATATTCATGGTGCTAAGGAGAAGGAAAAAGTGACTTTGCCAAGCTGTGGTTAAGGCACTTGTATTGGAAAGCCAAGTTTGAATCCCTATTCTAATGAATATTTAATTAGCCCTCTGATACCAGACAAGCTGCGGAGGCATTTCCATTCCCTCCTCCCCCACTCGTTTCGCTAGCCTCCTCAAGGAGCCTGGGCACCTGTGCACCGAGAACCGAATAAACGGCAAGACTCAAAAAACGGAACACCGCAAAGCTGAACTCGGTGTTTCAGAGACCTTTCATGGTCCCGATTTTAACAGCCAGCGGCCTGCCTACCATTCCTAGACAGCTGCAGAGCTGATTCAGTGCTAGCAACCGTCGGATGCTTTCAGCGGCTACTCCTTTTGCTGACAGGAGGTACCAGAACCATTTGCCAGTGAGAAGGCTCCTGGGCTGGCCCGGGAGCCAGCCGGCAGCTCCAGCACCCAGCCAGCTCTGAGACACAGAAGCAGCTAACCAGCGATCAACCGCTCCAAGAGCTTAACCGTTCCCTGCCAACCTAAACGACAGCATGAAGTATCTAATTAAGCCTGTGACGTAAAACTAAATGCTTTTACTTATACCCTAAGCTGCCTGGCACACCGACGGCAGGGCCCCACCTCAGCCCGCAAAAAAAAAAAAAAGTGTGCTCCTCCACCTGTGATCTTATCGTGCCTGCAGAGGCCGGTACGAGCAGCCAGGCAGCTCTGACGCCGCAGACTCCCGCCAGTCACCTCAGCGGCCCGGCTCCCGCTCTGCCCCCTCCCGCCTCCCGCCGCCGCCGCCTCACGGGTGTGGGCGGAGCCTGCGGGGCCCGGGGGCGGGGCGGGGCAAGGCAAGTGGGGGCGGTGCCGGGCGGGTGAGGTCATCAAAAAGCGCCGCGGCCGTTCCGGAGGGCGGCGGGGGTTCGGCGTGAGCCCGGCAGGTAACGCCGCGGCTGTGGCGGGCGGTTGGTCGCGGCAGCTCAGCGCGCCCGGCGGGGCCGGCAGGGGAGCGGGCCGGTAGCGGCCGTTTGTCGCGCTCACCCCCTCTCCCGTCAGACGGCTCCACACGCGCCGTGCCGTGCCGCGCCGCGCCGCGCCGCGCCGTGCCGTGTGGCCTCGGGAGCCGGCGGGTTGGCGGTGTCAGCGGCCGCCGTTGTAAGCATTCCCTCTCTGTTCACCCGCCAGCCCCGTGCCTCCGGCCTGGCGAGGCGCCCCGGGCGAAGGAGGCGTGAGGGGGGAGCCGGGCGCCCCGTAAGGGGCCGGGGCGCGCTGGCTTCCCTTGAGCCGCCGCCTTTCCCACCGGGGGCGTCGGGCCGATCCGTGCGAGGCGCTGCTGGAAGTTCGAACGTTGCCGTCCCTGCCTTGCCGTAACGATCGGAACTGCTGCGGCGGGAGAGTAGTCAGCAGTAGGGCCATCAGCGTGCCGAGTAGTAGGGGATGTGCAGCCAGCAGTACCCGTCGTCTTCTCTCAGGCTACTTAGGCAGCTTGAATCGGTGCTCTTCTTGTAGGGCTCTAGTTTTAAGTATAGTTTCCTGAGAGAACTTTAAATGCAATTCTGCCCAAGCTTCTCGAGGCTGGTTAACAATCTTTTCTGCTCATTGGCTTCTTCAGCGCTTTGAAACATGCAGGTGAAACTCATGTCTTAATATGTGACGGTTTGTAATTCATCTGAGGATTTCAGCTTAGTTGTGTGCTAGCTCCTTTACTCAGGATAATGCTTAGTTTTGCAAAAGTCAAGCCAAGTGACAGGCGGCCTGCCAATGACAACATTGGAAAGAGAAGACACTTCTGATTCCAGCCTTAAGGAAATAGTTCTTTCACACTGTAGGTGGTATTTAATAAATGACAGCTGCATTGAGTTAAAAACAGTCACTCTATTTCAGCACGGGTTTGATTTGGACACTTCCTATGTATGAATATCTTCTCAACTGCATGCTCCACTTCCTGAAAATCAGACACGCACCCCCCCCTTTCATGTGTGTGTTGAGTTGAAATAAAATCCAAGGTAATTTTTCACCTCTTTAATGCTGTTCATCATTTCCACAGAGTCACTGAGGTTGAAGGGGAGCGCTAAAAATGACCTAGTCCAGTACCTCTGCTCAGGCAGAGTTAGGTATAGCAGGTTGCGTGGGACAATGTCCACCTTGAAATCATGTTGTAAAATAAAAAAATTTAAAACTCTGTCCTTACACAAATGGGTTTTCTATAAACATGGTAATTGTAGATTTGTGGGCAGGGACTTGGAAAATATTTAGCTGCATATATTTGGGCTGTTTTAATGATTTTTAGGTGTTTGGTCACTACTGTAATACAAAGAACTGCTGATAGATTAAAGAGAGTTTATGGGGAATATCAGGATGATCTTGCTAGCTCATTTACCAATAGCAAGTTATCTTCTGTCTCAATCTGTGGTTAATTATGGGTTTTTCTTCAGGAATGGATGGTTTAGGGGCAGAAGGGGACTTGGATTTTTTGGTGTTTCCCTTCTCATTTCATCTGAAAGAAAGAAGGAGTTTTCTGTCTTGACTTGTAATTTCAACTAATAGGAGGCAAATTCCACTGCTGCTAACTTGTAGTTGGTAAAGAAGGTCTTCCATTATGCTCATTGTTTCTATAGTTTCCAGACTTAAAAGGAGGCTTCTGGAAAGGCACCAGCTGCTTTGTCAAGGAATATTACTAAGTGAATTAATTTTCACATCAAAGCATCATTACGATGTGCACTGGGCTTCTTGTGACGCAGAGTGAGGTCTGCAACCTCTTTTGTATGGATTGGTTGTAGTAGTTGAACAGTAGCAAATGTTTCTGTTTGTTTAAGTGTTACTTTAATCTAAAGAACTCATTCCGGCTTTAAAAAGGCTTAAGATGGCTCAGCTATTTGTGTTAAGTGTGTGGAATAAAAATAAGTTTGTAATTACTGAAAATAATGTATAGATATTACTTGATATTTAAAGAGTAAAATTACTGTTGACGCTGATGTTCAAAACTGACTCTTGGTAAGATCTTAGTGTCTTACATTGTATGAAAAATTTATAAAACTGGATTTGGAAGAAGCTTCCTTGAAAGCATTTTAAAAGGAATTAGTTATAAACATCTTATAATTATTAAAGAGAGTGTTTATCCAAAAGACACCCTCTCCCCCCCCCCCCCCCCCCCCCCGCCCCAGTTTTCACTTTCTTTAAATGCTAAGTGGGTGTTGTGGTTATTGTGGGTTATCATTCTAACACCTGCATGTTGAAAGCAACTGAGTTAGCTTTTATGTACGGACAAAGCAAATCATGCGTAACTGAAGGTGAAGAGAAACCAAACATGGCTTTATTTTGCACTGTCTTTTACATGGGGATAAAAAGCTGGTGGTGTTTATATGTGTAGTATCTGGATATTGGCCAGTGGCATGTGGGGAAAGTCTGTGGTACTGAAATACTTCTATACCTTTTGAAGAAGTACTTTCATAATTTAATGTTGGTAGTAAGTATATTGCCAGGGTAGTTCAGATGCCCATTTTTTTTCTTCTTCACTTTCCTCTGCAGGACAGGATTATGTTTCCAAGTTCTTCCTTCTCCTGGCTCTCTATTTCATTTTCCTTTTAACTATAATAACAAAGTGTGCATTACTGTGTATTTCTTACCACAAAAAAAAATGGTTTTTGCTATAGTATTTTTAGGAATTTTATTCTCTAATCTTGTCTACTTTGCAACCATGTTTTATTTTGCCTGGAAGCTCTTTTCTTGGGTTTTCTTTCAGAGGTGTATGATTCTAATTCAGGCTGATGCTTTCTGTATTAAGTGGAGAAGCAATGTTATACAAATATCATTCCATGAAGGATCGCTTCTCCCCTTTTTCCCATTCTTTGTGCCTTTTATGCAACTCCATTATGCACAGATAATCAAGACTGAGTCTATTCATGTTGGCCACCATCTGCTATTATTGTGTTTACTCTTTTGCAAACATCTATCTTCTAAAATATTAAAACATGTAACCAAACAATTAGCTTGCCTTATATTTTTATGACTCATGCAGTACATTTGATAAGGAAGGTGCATTGAATGTGAGGTCTGTTTTAAAAATGTATTAGTAATTTGTTGCATCTTTGTGTGTAGAAGTAGTATCACACAAAGCAGTGTTTGTAAAATGATCATCAAGAGTTTGTGGTAGCATTACAGTTCCTAATTTGTTTTCATGCTTAGAACCTAGCTAGCAAACCTCCTTTTCTAAAGGTGAAATGCATTACTTTCAAAAAAAATGAACACCAGATACTTGTATTATGGATGGAATATAGCAAAAAATATTATAGAAGACAATGTTGTGTAAGAGAAGTATCTCAAAAAAGATGTCAGAAGTAATGGCTCTAGTATCTTCTCTATGATGACGGTACCTTGATATGTGCATAAAGTAGTGAGGAACTTGTCATATCAAATTCAAGCAGTACTGACTCAGAACAGCGTATTGAGGAAGCAGTAGTAAAAGATGTACTATTTGCATATACAAAGCTCAGATATGTACAGAGAACTTCCAAGGTGTAGAGCAAGGATATTGCTTCAGCCGTTGAGGTAGTATGTTTCTCGTATTATGTGAACACCATGATTACAATTCATTCTCAACCTTTTAAGGAAGAATGAAAGGAAATGCAGAATGAATAGAAGTTCAGTTATAAGGGTGTATTAGATAGCTGGACCACAAAATAAACCAAATGATACCTGCATGCTTTGACATTTGCATGACAGAATGCATACCAATGGCTTTTGCTTGTCTGGAAAACACTTTAGAGGTATTTGAACCATGTTAGCAACAACGTAGGGAAAGTTGCTAAAAAGTAGGGAAGAATCCTGCCTTTGTATACCTAGATTTGACTTGCAAATTTGCATAACATTGCAGCTCCTGTTGATTTTGCTTGGGATTTTGATAAGCTGTGTTTAGTACTTGTGGTAGAAAGCATGTTGGTGGGATAATTATATTATGGGTTTTGTACATTTTTGGGAAGACTTGGTTGAAGAAAATATAGAAGTTGCATTTAATCAAATGCAGTTGGAATGAAATGGTAAATTAAATCATCATTTACAGCCTCTTCTGTTGAACTCCCCAAGTTATCACATATTTATGAAAAGACATCACAGTTCAAATAAGAGGAGAGCATGGGGTTTACAAGCATGTTTGATTGTTGCACAGCTACACTTTTTTTTCTTTTTTTCTCCTCACCTATCTCTTATACCTGTCATTATAACTTTTGGCTTCTGTGAGTGCACACATACTTTGTCTCACCTGACTGATTTAGTCATGTTGGACCAATGAGGGACAGTCTATTTGTAGATGCTAAACGTCAAACAAAATATCAGCATGTGCTTTACAATATTGTTGAAATAGCAGTACTGACTGAAAGCAAAGATATAGATGCCTAGCATGTAAATAAATGCAACAATATATATAAATGTGTATCTTTTTGCCCTGTTCAGTAATGGGTTTTCACAATGGTCCTTTCCAGAAATTAAAAAACCCCACGTTTTAGTTCTGATATTACATTCTGCAGTAATTTTTATCTTCCTTTTCTATTGAAGTGCATCCTTTGTTTATCAATTTTTGCTTGGGTTTTTTTTTTTTTTCACTTGGTTTGATTTCTGGTTTGCTTTAATGTGATTCCTATGTCATCAGTTTCATTGCTACAGAAGTTGGGTGTATAGTCAGTAATTGCCTTGATCTTTTATTTTTCTTCTTGATACTAAAAGGCTGTCTATTTAAGTGACCAAATAAACAGTTCATTCCTGTCTTTTCTTCTTGGATAAAACTGAGACATTCTCCCAGGGTGGTTGAGATCCAGTGTTGGATAAGCCAAGCACAGCCTGAAGGAGGAGTAGATATCCATCTTGTCTGGAACAAAACCATTTATCCATGTATTTTAATGTCATAAAATTAGCAGTGCTGTGGAAGACAATGCATCCGTTCATCTCATGTCAAGTTAATTCTTATGTAACATGGCTTTGGGCCCAGATGAAACATTTAAATCATCTTTCTAGCTCTTGATCAGGTGACTATCATATACATGCCTTAAAATACTGCTAGATTCTTTGAAAATCTGCATAGTCTTATACGTTTTTTCTGTACTGCAAATACATCATTTTACCATTAAATTTCTTGTTAATAAAGCAAGTACAAGTAAAATAGGATTAAAAAGCACAACTATTTTGCAGCTCTATTAGTATTTGCTCCTTCTAAAAAATCTGGAAAATACATTGTGTTAGCACTGATTATACCTATCTTCTATAAATTTTGGTGTGACGTAAGTCTGAAGTTGCAAGAAGAATAGTTTAAAGGCAGTGTGTGTTGTTTGTATTTTGTAATCACTTATAAAGTGAGAATTTTATTGCATATGTATCCAACTGATGTAATGCGTAGTGGTGTAACATTACCCCCACACAAGAGGGCACACCAAGTCCTCTGGAATATAATTACGGAAAACCTTTTCAGTTAGGGTAAATTAATATCTGCAAAGAAAATAATAAAAGCACACCTTGAATGTGGTGCTACGTATAATTTTTAACAAATGTTTTGTATGAAAATTTTATGTATGTGCCAGAAAACTTAACTAATCTTGCATTAAAGTCCTTTAGGTTTAGTTCGGTGAATGTTGTGAAGTTCTGTGACTGAAGATTAGCACTGTTGTTTAGGCTGGCTTGAAGAAAAGTAGAAATTAATCTAACACTCATGTCATCATTTATTTCTTACCATAGTGTGTTATAGTCAAAAGATTATAAATACAAGAGTTCCCATAGTGAAGTGAAGTGAAGTTCCAGGATTCAAATACAAACATTTAATGATCTGAAGAGTTTTTAAAAGTTATTGTTAACTTTTGGTAAAGTTCTTTTGTGTTCACATTGAAGGTTTTATTTTGTATTCTCTCTCAGAAACAAGCACAATGCTTCCCAATTTTCCATCCCTAAAATTTATGTATGGAATGAACTTTTTTACAGGTACATTAGTGTTACTTGAAGATTTTTTGTCTTTGGGTTCATCTTAATTTATTACTGAAGTACCAGTTGATTTAAGTTTTAAGGACCTTTTCCCCTCAGTCTTTTCTGTACTAGTTTTAGCTTTGTAATTCTGTTTTAGAGCTTTTTAGAGTCAGTGGAGGGAATAAATAATTAGACTTCACTATGCTTTGGGGCTTCTGTTCATCTCTTCCCTTTTCCTATCCTTCCCTTCCTAAGACATTTAGTGGCCCAATCTCTATTAAAAGCACTAGGTACTATCTCTCTAGGTCTGTATACTTCCTGCAAATCTCTCATATAGTTTGCAGATGTCTTAAGATGCCTTTATAAAGACTCTTAAGGAATTTTCTTTCCAAACACACAATGCAGACAATATTGTTTAGGCATCTTCATTGTTACAAACAATTAACATTTTTAAGTAGCTACTCTGAACACTGTGTGGAAGATCACCCTAATAATACAGCAATGAAATACATATTAAAGCTAAATTCTATGTGGAAAATAAACCACCAACTTCAGAAACAGTGATGTAGTCTGACTATTTCTAAACATATAATCTATCTTGGAAATTTCTGGTTAATTAACCTTGGAGCAGAAGAGTAATATTTTGTTTGTCCTCTTGTTATTTCAGCTACATTCTAGACTTCTATTGAAAATGTAAAGACACTGTTTCCTGGGGGTATATTTTGGTATACTCGTTCTTAAAATGATGTATTTCTGTTCTTTATTTGCTCCTTACCTTTTGTTACAAAATGGAGTGGTTTAGACTGCTTAAAGAATCACTTCTAATGGTATCAGCAAAAGAAAAATGATTTAGTAGGAATTTATATAACAGCGCAACTTCACAGAATTTGATGGCAAGGTTCACTGTATTACTTAATACATGGATGAAATGCACAGAAGAAAATTGAGTTAAAAAATTAAGTAGTATCAGCCCAAGTCTTGTCGGCTTTCGTCGACAGAACTCCGAGCTTTGCAAACAGAAAAGTTTGTGATCTCTGACAGGCGTCCCACTCAGAGGGGGATGCTGGTTGCAGCCTGCTGTGGTCCAGGAGAGCTCAAAAGGTCTCACTTAGTACCACTGTTTATAGGTTCAGGAGATGATTGACTTTAGTGATAAGCAAATTACTGGGATTCCAGCTGCACTGGTACCATTTCAGGTGAGTTACAATTCTGATAAGGAAGACTCCGGGGCTGTTGGAGAATGACTTAAGATTCAGATATGGGATGCTCCAAGGCGGTTAGGGAAGGAGTGGGATATGTCTCAAGGTTGTTACAAGAGAACTAGTTATCTCTATTTCTGTTTTTTGTGGGGTTTTTTTGCTGGACAGCAGGAGTCCTTGAGACGGTCTGCATGGCTTCGTCTTAGCCGTGTGAGAGTTCCAGGTACAGTCAAGGAATGCTTAACCACCCGACTCATTTCAGTTATGCTAAGGCCAAGCGAGACTTCCCGAGTTCATAAATCAGACCAAAGAAGGGGAAAGAAATGCACCACCGCGTTCCACCCCGTGACTTAAGTCAATCCATATTTCTCCCACAGAGTGGCGGTATGGTCGCATCTTGCCTCTGAGAGTATAAACAGCTCACTTTCTTCATCACTCGAACTATTTATCTCTGAATTGTTAGGAGGCTATCCTAGTAATTGTACATCCTCTTCATTTCCTCCAGTCTCAGTTTTTCCACCTCCACATGCAGTACAACAAGATTTAGTTCCTTTTCCCCTTTTTTTCTTTCAATACCTATATGCCAACTGGGTGTTCAGAATCTCTTAAACCACACTTTTTTCAAACATCCCAATCATTTCTCAAAGTAAAGAATAAATCAACACAAGTTACCTCATCCCATTTTTCAGTCTTACGACAAAACAGCATTAACTGTAATAATGTATTATATTTCCAAGGTCCATTTTCTGGCCTCTTCTCACCATCCTCTAATCAGTATTGTGGCCACCCCTGATTACAGTAACATTTTAACTGATCTTTTGTCAGGGGCCCCCCACCAAATTTATTCCAGTTCTTTAGGATGCATCCTAAGGGAGAGCAGGAGGGTACTTCCTGAGAAGCAATAGCACTCATTTTGGTACTGAAAATAATTTACGAGGGACGTCTCCCTTCGTCTTCTGCGGCGTATCCTCCTTGATACGTCTTACGTAGGATCCAAATGCTCACTGCTTTTCAGTAGTCTTCCTCTCCCCCCTTTTTTTGAAAAATTACCTCTTTTAAATAGCATTGCACTTTTGTGTCACTTACTGCCCAGCTGCACGAGAGGAGCTGATGGAATCCCTGAGCAACACGTTGGTGTGCGCTGGAGTCCACTCAGTTCTTTTCTCCCCGTTGGGTGCGGCAAGATGATCCGGGCAAGGCTGTCAGTGAGGTCCCATCTGGGTCGCCAAAACTTGTTGTCCTAAAAGCGGATTCATTTACCCGGCATGCAAGCCAATAACACACAGAGTCGAGGTATTTTCAAATTAATTTCAGTGATGCGTGTGATCACATGCCTGTCTTAAGATAGCATACCCTTGTCTCAAAAGTCCTCACATTTATACACTTCACTAATGCATATTCATTTTTATTTTCCTTAATGATTCCTTACTTATTTTTTACCCTTTATGTAAATTAGTGCACGCACTCTGTCTTCTTCCTTTGTTACCTTCCTTAGAGTAGGTAGTATCATTTGAGTAGGTGGTCAATGAGTCAGTGGTCGCAATCTCACCCTGTAGGAATTACCTTTTGCCTACTTCTTCCCTGATCTTGGCCATTCCAAGTTGTTCTTCAAGGTTTATTGACCAGACCACAATCCATTACCTTTCCTGACATAAAGCCCCATTGTCTAGTAGTTAGTTCCTAAACACTAAATCATGTCTAGTTATTGTTTCCCTATTTTAAATATTAACTTAATGGAATTGTACACAGGACTTTAGCAGCTCCCTGGGTATTTCAGTCATATTATACATATTAATTGATAACAGATTTAGGTCATCATGTTGTAACAGTTTTCTCACCTATGTAAGAATCATTCTGCTGGGGGTAGGTAGTACGTCGTGATATGACTGTAGTTTGTGGCAATTGGTAAGTTTTGACAGGAGCTGAATAGTTAAAATCGTATCCCACAATTTTGGTAAAGTTACAAACACAGGTCTTTGAGTGGTTGTATATCTCCACAGTGGTATTGTTGCTATTGTTGTTGTTGCCGCCATCAATACAGATTCATTTGTTCCTGTAAAAGAAAAGAAAGAGAAGTCTTGGTGGAGAGGGCTGAACGGCTTATCCCTTTTGTGATGCAGGATAAACCCACCTAGCACTGATTCTGTGTTTTGTACCACTGCTATCAGTAGCTTCCCAAGCAAGTGAGTTACAAGGTTTAGAGTCATAGGCATAGTTCCAATTTGCGGCAGATTCACCATAACAGGTTGTCCAGGTGTATTTTCTCAGCTTGTTTAATTGCTCAGGTTAGAGACAAAAGTCCTCCCCACTCCAAGTATCTCTGCTCTGTTTCTTTAAGTACAGTTGAGCTAAACAGTAAAGGTCTCTTTGGTCTGTTAGGGCCAGTTTGGAACAGATTACAGTAAGTACCATGTTCTGCAAAACCCTATTCTGCTATAATAGGATCGCGGGGGTGAATTGGTCCCAGTGATTGATATGTTTTTAATTCCTGTATTAAGGTTTTAACTGCCTTGTCTTGTTCAGAGTTCCATTTCCATGGTTTTCCCTTCAGTAAAAGTGAGTAAAGTGGGCAAGCAATGATAGAAAATTCAGGTACATGCATTCTCCAGTATAAAGTACCCATGAGTTGTTGTAGTTCTTTCCTAGATTGGGGCATTTCTAATTGGTCTATTGTACTTAGGGCGTCTGGTGGAATCACTGTACTACCTGCAATCCACCAAGTACCTAAAAATTTTACCTCTCTGTCTGGCCCTTGATATTTCTCAGGTGGGATCTCAACTTCTGCTCTGTGTAGTGCCTGTCGCATTGCTGCTGCTGCTTCCCCCACTGTCTCAGGGGAAGTGCCCCTGATTAGAATATTGTCTATATATTGGTATAGTTTCACATCCTGGGGGAGTGAGACTGTAAATGTTCTGCAAGCACAGCATAAGCAACTGTGGGAGAACATTTATATCCCTGTGGGAGTCTGTTAAAGTGAATTGTACACCTTCCCAAGTGAAAGCAAATTTCTCTTTATTTTTCTCTTGTAAGGGGATCATGAAGAACATGTCTTTCACATCTAATGTTGCCATCCATGGTTGTGCAGCTGCTTGCAAAGTAGTTGTTAAGTTTGCGATGTTTGGTATAGCAGCTGTTAGCGGGGCTGTATTGGCATTCGAGTGCCCCCAATCAATTCTTAAACGCCACCTCCCATCCAGTTTACGGACTGGCCAGATGGGTGAATTATATGGGGAATGAGTTCTGGAGATGATTTTTGTTTTCTCTATATCTGCTATTGCCTCTGAAATTCCATTTCATGCTGTAGCAGAAGTCGGATATTGTGGCACATTAGTAATCTGTGAATCAGGAACTGCAAGGGCTGCACGGCATACATGCATTCTAGCCTCTTGATTTTTGTCAGGGTTGGGGTTTGAACCAAATGACCACACATTACCATCCAGCAGGCACCAGGCTCAGCCCTTCAAAACATCAAAACCCCAAATATTTTCATTGTGATCCTTGATAGCAAACTGAGTACAGCCCATACGTTTCTCATCCGGGAGCCATAAATTAACTTTCAAGGTTGAGCATAGAACAGTTGCTCCATTTACTCCAGTGATTTTAACTCTTTGCTGTCCGTGTCATACACCCAGCTTCTCAGCATCTTGTTTTGTTAAGATTTAAATTTGTGCTCCTCTATCTATTAGGAGTTTCACTAACTGTTGTCGAAGGCCAACTGGAATCAAAGTGTATGGGCCATTGTTATCTATCCATTGATAGGATTTCATTTGCCAGACCGACAGACCAAATCATTGTCTGGGCGCTACTAGGTTTTTTTTTTCCGAATCTTTGGGAGAAAAAATGTTATTATTCCCTCTCAGAGGAGGAATCAGTGTCTGAGTGTTTGGAGCATTTATTGTCTGATTGTCGCCATCATTATGTTTCTGAAATGCGTGAATTAGACTCTGGATAAGCCTGGCATTTTGTCTTTGAATTGCAGTTCTAGGGATACCTAGTGACAGTGCTTGGTTGTATAATTCTCTCCACCTCTGAACCCTGGATTTATGATCGATCAGTGGCTTCCTGTTCTTGGGGGTTATTTTGGGTTGATTGTTTAAGTTGCCTAACATTATGACCTATCTTTTTGGTTTCATCAGATTATCCCATCCCATTTCTTGTCCATGATTTATGATGTCATGCATCAGTGTTGCCCGGGCGGGGAGATTCCCTTGCACTAGGGCTTCTTCTTTGTCGTGACTGACTTCCCTCATGGCCAAAAGGTCTGCGGCTTTCCTGATTTCATCTTTTTTGCAATGAGGAAGAGTTTAAGCATAGCAGGGGCTCCCTTAATTAGAGGCTTTATCATGTCAGGATCCACAATGGCTGGCTGATACAGGAACATTAAGAGAGGTGTGTTCATGCATGGCCTGGTTACAGGCAGCTTTTGTAATACCTGTAGAGAGCTCGTTTAAGGATTTAATAGGTATTAACAGAGGTTCTCCTTTCTCTAAAATATCTATTCCACCAGCCCAGTATGCCACTCGTTTTCGAGTGGAGATCATCTGGGGGTACAGGTCCAGCATTTAAAAAGACACCAGGGCCCCCAAATCCATTGGCTTCATCACCATTGAGTAAAATTCTATCTCCCCCAGTTAGACACACTCACCATAGGTATTCAGTTCCAGTTTCGCCTGGCTTACGGCTGTAGCATTCTTGTAAATTGGCCATCTGAATTGGATCGAATGTTGTTTTTCGGGTACAATCTCCTGCTCCACCTGGAGGTCCAGTGGTCTCTTCTGTTTTTATAACGGGCCTGGCCTCATGTTCAGGGGGATTTAAAGAAAACAGAGGATTATTTCTCCTTGGATAGTTATCATCGGGGTCACCCCATATGTTTCCATCCCATTCTTTAGGGGATACAATTGGTTTCCTAATTTGCACAATGTCAGGGGGATAGGGAGCTTGCGTAAGCATCATTTCAACCCTTTCCTCGAACTTTTGTTTTTTTCTCTTTTTCTTCCTGTAACTGTTTCTGCAGCTGCTCAATTTTCAAGGACAGTATTAATTCAGCTGCTTTTCTGCCTTCTGTTTCTTCCTTTAAGTCCAATTCCCTTTTAGCGCTATTCTTCCTAAACTGCAGAGCAGCTTCTAAGTAGGTGCCTAACATTTTGCAAATAATTCCCATTTCTTTTCCATCTTTTACATTGCTCTGGCTAACTTTAGCTGTTTTTCCACAGATTTCCAATCATGCTAGTTGTCACGAGCCCATTCATCAGAAAATTTGGGACTTGAACTAATTTCATGTTCTTATAAGTAATCAGTGATACTACTTGCCATCTGCCGATATGCCAATTTGTCATAAAATGGAGTGGTTTGGACTGCTTAAAGAATCTCTTCTAATGGTATCAGCAAAAGAAAAATGATTTAATAGGAATTTACATAAAAGTGCGACTTCACAGAATTTGATGGCAAGGTTCACTGTATTACTTAATACATGGATGAAATGCACAGAAGAAAATTAAGTTAGAATCACATGAAAATTAGGTATACAGAGACCAAAACACAGTAGGTTAAAAAAAGAGACATATACAAAGAAAAACTGAGTTAGAGTTGATTTCTTGTGATTTGTACAGAGATCAGGAGTGTGAAAAGGGTAAGGAAGACCCTCCCATTGAGTCACGAGGTTCAGAGAAGACCCCCTTGCTTTCTAAACTCCTGTCGGAGTCTAGGTGTGGCTGGATCAACTCCCAGTCCCAGACATGGTCAACAGTTTATATCTAAAGGGATTATGAGTATAATAACAGCCTGGGATTCATTCACAGTCCAGTAAAGTTCACGACAGTAATTTAAGTATAGATTTGAAAAGCAATAACTTGTAATATACTTGCTGTAGAATATTCAGATTAGTACACACACACATGCATAAAGGCACTGAGAGATATACATAAGCAAGTAAAAGAAGTATACCTGTTAAAAATTCGCCTCGAGTTCAGTGGAAATGTTCACGTTGAATGCTTTGGCACCATTCTCAACAGGCAAAGTGTTGAGCCTCAAGGAACGGAGAGTATCAGCCCAAGTCTTGTCGGCTTTCGTCGACAGAACTCCGAGCTTTGCAAACAGAAAAGCTTGTGATCTCTGACAGGCGTCCCACTCAGAGGGGGATGCTGGTTGCAGCCTGCTGTGGTCCAGGAGAGCTCAAAAGGTCTCACTTAGTACCACTGTTTATAGGTTCAGGAGATGATTGACTTTAGTGATAAGCAAATTACTGGGATTCCAGCTGCACTGGTACCATTTCAGGTGAGTTACAATTCCGATAAGGAAGACTCCGGGGCTGTTGGAGAATGACTTAAGATTCAGATATGGGATGCTCCAAGGCGGTTAGGGAAGGAGTGGGATATGTCTCAAGGTTGTTACAAGAGAACTAGTTATCTCTATTTCTGTTTTTTGTGGGTTTTTTTTTGCTGGACAGCAGGAGTCCTTGAGATGGTCTGCATGGCTTCATCTTAGCCGTGTGAGAGTTCCAGGTACAGTCAAGGAATGCTTAACCACCCGACTCATTTCAGTTATGCTAAGGCCAAGCGAGACTTCCCGAGTTCATAAATCAGACCAAAGAAGGGGAAAGAAATGCACCACTACACCTTTTCATTTAGTGTTTCAGTTAAACAACAACAAGAAAGCAACTCTGCAGAATATAAAAATGAACATTTTTTTTAATTTTTAGAAATGTTAGCTCTATGTAATGCAGTATAATATGGAATGTAGTTGTATTTGCAAGACAGCTTATTATCTTTTTGCTTGTCTTTTCTCTGTGCCCCTCTAAGAAGAGTCTGGCTGCATCTTCTGTACACACCCCTTTAGGTACTGGGATATAGCAGGTAATCTTCTCTAACTGCCTCATCCCAAAGCTGACCAGACACAGTGCCATCAGCATTTCGTCCTGTATTTGTGTGTTTCAGTCCTCTAGCCATGTTAGTAGCTCTCAGCTAAGCCTATTCTGTCAATGAAATTGCAATTTTTCAGTACACTTACTATAGTTTCTTTCCAGAGGATTAAATTAAGCTAAGTGAATTGTTAGGGAATCAGCTTCTGAATATTTAGTGGAAAAAAACCCATGCAGGAGAGACTTGTCAAATGTTTAAGTTGTTAAAATAATCTGATTGATTTCTTTTACTAACCAGTTGAGCTATTAGATAATGAAGAAATAATAGAACTCTTGCTTTGCTTTGGAAGGACTGTTGTATCTTATATTAACTTGCTTTAATTTGCCCTTGAATTTAATTTTTAATTATCTTTTGTGTGTTTGTAATTTAAAAACCCACCAAAAACAATCTCAAGACCATCTTCAGCATTCACCACTGATGTAATTTTTAACTCTGAGAGCATTTAAAATTTATTTCAACATAGTTAAATGTAGTTGAGCCTGTCCTGGGTTTTGCTCAGATTTTGTTACATATGGATATGGTTTCATGCTGGGTTTAAGTCTATTCCAATCTGAACTGCCTCCTGAAGGGCGATCATGTTCTGGCCCCAGCTGCATGTTCCTGCCTCTTCCCTTGAGTTGCCCCCTGCACTTGTGTAGCTTCATAGGAAGGAAGGCTGTGCAGAAATCTGAGGAAGAAAGACTCATTTCCTGTTGTGGCATCTCAGGCTAACATGGGCTTAGTTTTGTTGTGAATACACACCCTCACGTGTTTTATGCTTGCATTAGTCAAATGATTGGATGGGGTCAATCTGGAGAGGTTACAAGCACTTTGGAGTTCAGGATGTAAGTGTTTTTTAAAAATGACTTGAAATCATTAAGTTAAAATTAAATAGCAGTTAAGTAGAAAGTATTACAGAAAGGGAAATTCGGTGTGCAAATAAAAAAATGGGAAAAGCTCAGAGAATTGTTTTGTGGTTATAGCGATATTGGCTCAGGTTTTGTAGAGCAAACAGTGAGATTTAAAGGCTGAGATTACAAAGAAACATCACTACTAGCTTTAGCAACACAAGTATTTATTCTATTTCTCACTGGGTCTCTGCTGCCCCTGTGGATCTGTTGAATGACGAAGCTATGTAAATGGTCTTAATTTATTACAGGCAAAATGAACTATTTTGACTGAGAGCACAATTTAAACTTTATTTTAATAATCTGTCTATTCTGAACTGGTGTATTGAGTGATTGGAGAGGTGGAAGAGTGATCTCTTGAGTGGAAGTGGGGAACAGAAGTGAGAAGCAAATGAATGCATCCACAGTATAACTAGGTCCTCTTTATCCAAAGCTTCAGGAAACAAGAACTTAGCGAAGCTCAGATGTTAAGAAAAATGTTTACAGGAAAGAATATTTAATTAAATATTATGAAAAAATGGATCATGCTAACTAGTGAAACTGAACAATTCCCTTCGGCAGAGGTATTTAAAAACAATAGAGACTGTTTCACGTACTTCTGTCTCATCTCAAGGGAAAGAATGAGATTCTTCCACTGAGGACTCTTCCAGACAATATAATTAATCTATCAGATACATGAAGTATGTATGCAATAGTGGAGGCACAAAAAAATAGAGCAAAGAAACAAAGAAAAAAGATATACTTGGAGAATATTTTTAATAAATCTAGAGTTTGGATGACATGGGTAAGAAAGGCCAAATGTGGTAGAAGTGACACAGTTGGCTGATGAAAATACATTTTGATGTGAATGAAGGGTAACCTGCCAAAATTCTAGTTCACATATGTGGGGCACATTTTAAATAGGTCCCTGCACGTATTTGAATTACTGCTTTTAATGAGTATTAGGTGTGTATTTCAAGCAGTGCAAATATTTAGTCAGGTTATGAACTTTCTAAACATTTTAAATGAAGCAAACTAGACAAGTGTGCACAGTTAATTTGGGCAAATATGAATAGGAGTGGGCAAGAGCTGAGAGTCCCATGTCTTATCAATACTGTGGAACCCCAGAGAGTGATGTAGCAGGAGTGTTCTACTAACATCTAGCATTATTTTGTACAGCTAAATGTTTCCGTATACAGACCTCTGTCTTTAGTCTCTATGTTTCTGTAAAAATAGATATAAAAGAACATTTTTAAATGTCTCATTGCTTGCCCATAAAGCAGAGAATGCTGTGGTAGTAAGAGTATGCTAACCGCATACTCTTTTGCAAATGCATCATGGTAGCTTCTAATGAAATGATCAAACCATTCCTCAGAAATACTTGATTTTTTACTTTTACAACCTGAGATGCATATTCATATTTTCTGAAACTTCTAATCTGATAGATTTTATTGAAGTTTTAATGTTAAGAAGTGTCAGCAATTTAAAAAGTTAATAGGGATCTAGGCAACAAACATCCCATTACCGTTATAAAGCCAGTATTATAAGTGTTTGTTTCTTTACAGGACTATAGTGCTAGACAGAGTTGCAACTAAACATTTTTATAGGACTTTTTTCTTCTAAAATCTCAACTTGGATACAGTCTTAAGAAATGTTTTTACCAATTTTGTCTTATTTTGCTATTTTATACAATTTTGTATTGTTGCAGGGAGTTAGGCTTCTGCTTTTCAGCACGTAGAAGAAAATGTCTGGTTCTGTTAACAAGCCTTGCTAATGAATTATTATATACTTCTCAGTAAGGGGCTTTATCTCTGCAGTTCTACACACATACTCCCAGTGGGTTTTTGAATTTCTAGAAGAGTGCTTCATTATCACAGTGATAAGGAAATCATGGCAATAATGAACATAGAGTTCCTGCCTCCAGGGAATGGTAGTATATAATGGAGGTACAAAATCAAGGAGAGGGCTTATGTAATAGATGATCAAAGCAATTATACTAATAGCAGCTTCTTTCAAATTTGTCTTAAATGTGGTGGTTTTTTATATGCTATGTATGGACTATTGCTGCTGGCAGAAAGGTGCTGAATTGTGCTCTAGCAAAACTTCTGTGGATGAGTTCCTCACTAAGTTAAGAACTGTCCAGTGCAAGAATGTTAGCGGACAATTTCTTTACATCAGAATTAACAGACAATTAACAGCATGTGCAGCATCCCTGATGGTTATTTAGAGTTCCAAGGTTGGACTTAAAGGTTCTTTTACTGCATTTAACATTTACTTTTGGCTACTTGTTTATGTAATAGAAATAGATATGTCTAAGTTACTGGAATTGAAATTATACAGATAGGACCAAAAATAATTTTAAGCTAACCTCTAAAATTGAGGTTTTTTAAATAGGTTTTTTGTTTTATAGTATGTTTCTGATATTTCTTAATCTGTACAACTATACAGCAGTACAAAACTGCCTAAAACAAACATTGCTGCTGTGCATGACCATGAAACACTAGAGGACAGGGAAAGGAAGTAATTTTGTTTATAATTTCTGTTCTGTTAACAGTGCATTTTTGGCATGTTATTTAGTAAGCAGTAACTCTTTGGAGGCTCCAGGCATAGACCAAATAGTATAGAAATGACATTTAAAAAAAAAAAAATCAGACTTTTTATTTGTGTACATTTTTTTCCTCCTCTGAATTCAGTGTATGTATGTGTGTAGTTGGATATTGAAAAACCAATGGTGAAGCTCTTAGTCACTATGTTTGGTTTAGGTAGAAGAAGGTACACTATGAAGTATCAGAACTTCAATTAACATCATGTAGACAAAAATTCACACTGAGGATGTATATCCCAAGACTGACAAAGAAGTTCATGGTCATATATTTCCTTGGACTTCTTCAGTGTTCTTTTTAATATAATTTTCCATCTATTGTTGCAGATTATACTATCTGAAGTCTTTATATTTAGAAACTCCACAGCTGATTAGTGGAGTTTGCTGTACCTTTGTAATGTAACCCCTACTTTTAAAAAGCTAAAATTGGTGAAATTATTACAAACACTTAAATTAAAAGTGTGCATGATTACCCTGTCTTAAAACTGTAGTGCTTAAATTCAGTTTCTTTTCCACTTAGGAGAGCTCTAAATAGGACTATCTCAAATTATGTGAGACACCACCTCACTTCATAGGATGCAACTTCCAGTGTAAGGCTTTAGTGAAGAAGTAAAATTATTATTTGTACAGGAGCATGCTTTGCAGAGAAGACAGAGCTTTTTGCTAATTCAGTATCAATATGAAATTATCAAAATACAGCATAAAAATACAAAGATATTCGAATGAGTCCCCAATACCATCAGAACAGAATAGCATATCAGCTTCTTTGTTGCACAGTTCTAATATTCTGTAGACTCCTTAAAAATATTTCGTTAAAAAATTCTTCAGAGGTTCAGAAGCTGAGACACCTGAAAAAACAGCCATTTAAATTCACTTACTAGTGCTTGGAGATAGGCTACCTACAATTTTTGAAAGCTGAGATATCTAAAGTTAAGGGGATTTGAGATAGGATTAAACAGACAGTGTTACATCTGAATTAAAATTCAGTGTCAGAGTGTATGCAGTAATACTTGTTACTTGCCCACAAGTGTGTCCCTCTGATCTGTTGCTCTGTTTGTAAACATGATCAGATGTGTCATCTCCTCTAAACAGAAGTGTTGATCTGAAGCCTTAAACTGTAGAAGATGAACATCCACTCTGCATGTTTTTTAGCCTCATTGGCCTTTGTTTTCAGTTGTCTCTTGAATCTCATGGATTTAATGTTTTTGTATTAATAGTTTTGAATGGGATTTATATTTATAGAATTTAATTTTTTGATAATGCTTGAATTCATTGGTTTTTTTTAATTTGGATTGAGTTTCCTTGTATGGCACTATTTGTCACCTTTTAATCTTCCCTGTTAATTAATGTTAAACAAATCTGGCAGTCCTCTAAATGCAAAATAAATGTGGTTTTGTAGAGATTCAGCTGCAGCTTTACTTTTTACTATGAAAGCAGCCCTGTGGAGAAGGACTTGGGGGTATTAGTGGGTGAAGAACTGAATATGAGCCAGCAATGTACACTTGCAGTCCAGAAAGCCAACTGTATCCTGGGCTGCATCAAAAGAAGTGTGGCCAGCAGGTCGAGGGAGGTGATTCTGCCCCTCTGCTCTGCTCTCATGAGACCCCACCTGGAGTACTGCATCCAGTTCTGGTGTCCCCAGTACAAGAAGGAGAAGGATGTGTTAGACCAGGTCCGGAGGAGGGCCACAAAAATGGTCAGAGGGATGGAACACCTCTCCTATGAAGAAAGGCTGAGAGAGTTGGGGTTGTTCAGCCTGAAGAGAAGGCTCCGCGAGACCTTATAGCAGCCTTCCAGTACCTAAAGGGGGCCCTACAGGAAAGATGGGGAGGGACTCTTTAATAGGGATTGTAGTGATAGGACAAGGGGTAATGGTTTTAAACTGAAAGAGGGTAGATTTAGATTAGACCTAAGGAAGAAGTTCTTCACTATGAGGGTGGTGAGGCACTGGCACAGGTTGCCCAGAGAGGCTGTGGATGTCCCATCCCTGGAAGTGTTCAAGGCCAGGTTGGATGGGGCTTTGAGCAACCTGGTCTTTGTGCAACCTGATCCCCCCCTGTGGCAGGGAAGTTGGAACTAGATGATCTTTAAGGTCTCTTCCAACCCAAACCATCCTATGATTCTGTGATTTATTTTAAGGTGTTCAGAGGTGCTTCTTACCATGGTAGCTGAGAATTTAATGTAAGTTAGTGTAATTATCTTAGTACTTTTGACGTAAGAAATTGATCACATCTTCCAAATGGAGAACAGAAAAACAGCGATATAAACACCTGTAAATAGTATAGCACAAATACTTACTGTTAGTATAGTACTCTCATTTTATAAAATGTATCAGTATTATATAATATAATATTATATTATATTATACCTGGTTTTCAAATGAGAAAATCTAAGTATTTGTGCAAAACAGGGATTCTTGAATGCCAGTTCAGTGTTGGTTTTTTTCCCCACCAAGTCACTTTCTTTCTTTTCTCTACCACCGATACTTAGCTAACCTGTCAGAAGTCATAAGGTTTTGGTAGACAGAAGAAAATGCAGATAACATCAATTCCAGTCCACAGCGTTACGCACAGACATCATAGATGCATTGCTTATGTTGCAGCATTTAGAACGTTTGGTTGCTCTAGTGATATTCCCAGTTAGGTCTCAAGGCCAGGACATGACTGTAATGGCCATATGCTGTTTATAGACATTGCTCATTCACGAAGCTGAGGTTTGCTGAATCTTCCCTCAGCCTTTCTTAAAGGTCTTCTTCAATACTTTAGTTCCACTTATGTACTATTTTCTGGACTTCCTTAAATTAAGTAGAAAGCAATCACTATGATGATATTAGGGTCCAATATGCATTCAGGCTATTTAATTCTGCACCTTCCTCTATTTTTTTTTTTTTTTACAGTCAAGCTGGCAAAACACAGATCTACATTGCACATATATCTGCAAAGGTAAGTAATCTTTGGAAACCATACCAAAATCACTGGGACTCTGCAGGAGCTCATGAATCTGTTTTTGGATCCTGATACAAGGTTGAATTCTGAAAGTACACAGATGTACACATCACTTAAGGCAGTGCAAGATGCCAAGTGTTTTCGTGCAAATACGTGAAGTTTGAAAGCACTCAAAATAGAAAACTTATGATGAACAAGATGATGAATAAATTTAGAGAAAATGTTTGGGAAATCTTTCAAACAGAATAGAGAAGTATCTACTGGAAACCGTTCAAAAGATGCAGTGACTGCCGCTTGCAGGCAATCTTCAAATTATTTTGAATTTACTGGGATGTTTCAGTGAAAGAAGGCCTTCTGAAGTGAGCTTGGTGCCCTGGTATGTTTGCAAAAGTGCAGGAGGATTGATACAAAAGTGAAAGATTTTTCTCAGCTTGTCTTCAAAAACATCCCTGTAAAAGCTGTTTCTGGCTGGTAGAAAGCTATCAAAGAAGGGAGATATTTGCTATGTGCTTTATGTGAAGCTCGTTCAGGGAATGGTATAGGTAATTGTTTGGCCTGAGTCTTTCACTTACTGGTGCTAGCTTGATAGCATGCCCTGGATTCCTACAAAAGAGAGAGCAAGTCTTAGGGGAGTCTGGGTTCTCCTCTGTCCTGACTTTGAGAGCTCAACAAAAACTGATTTCGGACACTGAAGTCTATGAAGAGGATATAGAACTGTGAAACAATGTCACAAGGGAGTATCCATTCACTTAAGGCACTTAAAAACAGATTTGGCTGCCGATCCTGAAAGTGTCACTGAACTGGAAGGGAGAGAACTGCACGTCTTAACAGTTGCTTCTTCCTCTGATTTCTATTTCTAGTCTAGAAAGTAGACAAAAAGGACTTAAGTGAGCTAAAAGTGCATAACTTTAGCTCAATGCTCATAGCAAAACAGAGAATGCATGACAGTTAAACTTCTGTGATAAACTTCTGCCTGTTGTTGCAACAAATGCTGATGCATTTTAATATTTTCTTGCATTTATAGGTATTTGCATATATTCCAGGGAGACGACCTTTTGTTTTCTATAAGATGGTATTATCCCAAGTGTTAATGGGTTTCCAGCTATTAAGATGTAATCATATACCTTAAGTATTTAACTATAAATTTGAAAAATCTTCATGAGCAATCTCAAAGGAATATTTGGAATGCACTCATAGTCAATTGGCTCATTTTCTTGTAATTTAGTAGAAGTGCTGATATGGGAGCAGTTGTAATGTGGAAAGTATATTAGTCCATGGAGATGCATTGTATACATGAAATTACTACTTTAAAACTTTAAGACATATGGGGAGAGTTAGGCTTACTCTTGTTACTTAGAATCACAGTAGAAAAATGATCACTATCATTTGAGGCAATGCATTTGAAATTAATACAGCAACCTTAAAAACAAACAGTGCAGTAATAAATTAAAGTAGATGATGCATAACCATGTATCTTTTCTATAGGATTATTGCGAGTGCTGAGAGTCAACAGGCCTATAGTGAAGTTTGTTTATTTCAGTTTATAAAAGCTGTCTAGAAATATTTTCACTTGAGATCTCTCAAAAATAAAGCCAGTGGTTCTTGACAGCAAATCCTGAAGCAACTAGCTTGATGCCATTCTGTGGCAACACAATCACCCTTTGGCTGTACTATTTTTAATAAAGGCAACTAGACTTTAAATAACTTTTAGATTTAGTGCATTTCAGAAATGGTTGTGAAACAATTATCTGATTTATTTTTGTTTTGTTTTGTTTTAATAGAATGTGAGAAGTGGAAGAACTGCAATTAATTTCAATACCGTAATATTAATCAAAATTATTTTTGGCACTGGGAGGCTGAATATCCTTGCTCTTTATGGAGACGTCATATATAAGAAAAGTCTAAGACTTTGTAAAACTGTTGCCCAATAGACTGGAACATGGAGACACAGCTAGACCCCATGAAGGATGACTTGCCCTTAATGGCCAACACTAGCTACATGCTTGTAAAGCACTATATATTGGACTTGGATGTGGATTTTAAAAGTAAAGTTATTGAAGGTGTCATAGTTTTATTCTTCGAGACTGGGAGCCGGTACAGGAAAACCAGCAGTACTGGCAAAGATGACTGCCAGTCACAGTTTGATGAAACCTGTAAAATGAGGGCATCTGAACCCTGCCACATTCCTGTGACAAATGTGAGTGCCTGTTCATTTAAAACGGAATGTAATGATTTTGCTGTCTGTGGTAAAGGTGAAGAAGATACTTCTGATAAAAATGGTAACTATAGCAACGAGGAACAGGCTTCTGGGATTTCTAGTTCAAAGGACTGCTGTGACATAGAGAATCATGGGAACAAAGATTTTCTGCTGGTATTGGACTGCTGTGATTTATCTGTGCTAAAGGTTGAGGAGGTAGATGTTGCCGCTGTGTCAGGCATTGAAAAATTCACAAGGTCTCCCAAGCTAACTGATGTTTCAAAGGAGCTGGAAAATCTCAGGAATCAGATTATACATGAACTTGTGACTTTACCTGCAGATCGCTGGAAGGAACAGCTATACTATTTTACTCGGTGCAGCCAGGCACCTGGCTGTGGAGAGCTTCTGTTTACTACTGGCACTTGGAGCTTGGAGATAAAGAAATCAGGAATTCAGAGTCCAACAGACTTTCCTCATGCAATAAGAATATGGTACAAAACCAAACCGGAGGGAAGATCTGTTACATGGACTACAGACCAGAGTGGCAGGTATGTAACTGTTAGCTGAAAGCTTTGCACACATTAATTTTAAACATAGGTGCAAGAATGTAGAATTGTGTAATGCTGAGCAACTTGGAAGATGATGAGCATTCTCTTCCATTGTTTTCATTTCATCCTTCGTCTGAATCCTGTTGCTGTCCTGGAGGAGAACAGACAAACTCTGCTCAAGAAACCCTAATGGACTTTCAGACCTCAGGCCTGTCTAAGTGATTGTGTTTGCTCATTCTGAGCGGGAGTAAATAATTGTTGTGTATTGGAATAAGTGTGTTCTGGGAATAGGGAATTATCACTTAGGGGAAGAGAAGGTATGCATGACAGGCTATTTTCACTTTAATACTTTGTGCTCTTTTTTCTTCCTGGCTTATACAACTGATCATACAGCATAAAGATCAGTATACATAATACTTAATAGAATTGCTTCACAACTAGCCTTTTATCAATATTGTAATGTTTAGAGATGCAGTCTTTTACTGTTTAGTCTCTCATAATCAACTTTCAAAGTATCATTCATCTGTTATGTAAAGTACATTCATGATAGCAAATGAACTGCAAACTGAAACTGCAAGAAGAATTGGCATTTTATCTAGTGTTTGTGAAAGTACACAGTGCTGCACAGAAATCTTCAAGATAAGCTCTTTACAGGAGAGAAACTACAATTCATTCGACTTCTACAACTGTAATTGTTTTACTGTAATGTTCAAAGCTGGATTTTAATGGCTGATAGCTCTTTCTGATACCTGAAAAATAGGAACAAAGTTGGAAGATGAGAAAGAAATTCGGTCTAATTGAATAGTTGCTTTTCATTCCCAAACAAGAGATGTATGATTACCTTTCATTTCAGTTATGCTAATAGAAGTTAAGAGTCTTCCCACTGGCATCCATGTTAGGGAGGAAACTGACACCTTTTACTTGTACATCTGGTAGTTAGGTAATTCTGTTCTAAACCAGGAGCAGCATCAAGTCTAGGAATGTCTCAGTCACGTTCATTACCTCTTCCCCTTCCTTCTCCCTTCCTTACCCCCCAAGGAGTTATTTTTGGTATGAGTTTAGGAAATTTAATTCAATATAGAATCTTCAGTTATGAAAATTCTAAATTTTGACTGCATGCTAAGGTAAGGCAATTGCCTGTGATCATACATGTCCGTGTCTATCTGCCCCTTACTAAAGTCTTCCAGACTAACGTTAGCAACACTTAGCTGGTATAGGACTCCTCCTCTGTGTGTTGTCTGTGTGTTTTGAGCATTTGAAGGCTTTTTTAAAATGTCTAAATCACTAACATCTTTTAGTTTTGACTCTTTTTCCCTTGCACTGCAAAGCATTATTCTTACTTTAGAGACATTTCATGGCAGTTGTACACAAACATGGAATTTTCTGAATCAATAATGAAGCAGGAAAAGATGGCTTCACATGTGTCAGGCAGTCTGATGGTAGAAAATAGGCTCAAGCTGGTTTATTTTCAGTCTTTTGTAGGGTATTCCAGAAACTAATGCCTCTCAGAAAATAAGTTTTCATATCACAGTCATTAGAATCTTTCTTGCTACATTTTAAAAATCAAATTCTGTATGTGATGAACCTATAAATATAGTGGTAAAGCTCATTGTACAAAATGCTGTCATATTTTTCCTTCCCTTTCTAAAAATAAAGCCCATTTATAATGTATGGGGAAAGTACTTTTACATTATATTCTCATAGCATAATTCTTTAAATTGTTCCAAATTTTGCATGTGATGCTTTTTTAGGCAGATGTCAAATCCTTTCCCAGAGTCTATGATCTATGGTTCTAACCCCAAAGAGCAGTGAAGCAAATAACAGAAGTACAAGCATTGTGTGGCCACTTCCAATATGTTTCCTCTAATTTAACATTAGTACAATGTTTTGAAATTTAACCTATGCACTATTTTATAAGCAATTCCATTTTATTTGTTTTAAACAATGATGTATTATAATACACAAAAAAATGCGTTAAAGCTTTGTGGGATGAGTTTAGGCAAGTTGAGATAGGTGTATGCAAACCTGATGTTAGCACAGCAGGGCACACTTTTGTTTTCAGTAGAGGAACTGAACACGTGGAATATGATACCAGAAAATACATTAATGATCAAGAAGGAAGGTTTTCTTTTGCCTTAGAACATGTTTTTTGTAGTAACATGCTTTTGGGGGCCTTTATGTGGAAGTACTAAAAAGGGGGCAAAATAGAGAAGTGGAGTATGTGTGTGAGTATATGTGGTTATGCACCTATATATACATATATGTATAAATATACACACTTTTTTGTCTCTTCAGAAGTTACACTTACAAAGACTATATCACTTCTTAAAATTGGCAGGTAACTTTTAACAGTGAGCAATAACATAATTACTAAAATAGAAAAAAAGTGTTGATTATAATGTTTATAATGAGAACAGTTATAATTTATTTATCATGAACAAACAGCAGTTCTGTTTCAAAGTTTTTCAATTGTTTACTAGCACAATACAGCACCAGGGTTTCAAACTAAGAAGGTAATGTTGCAATTTTAACAAAATTATGCTTTTGTTTGAAGTAGTCTTACTAATACTAAGTATTATAAAAAGATTTAAAATAAAAACTTATTTTAGACACCATAATAACTGCTTTGTGGAGGGGATAATGTGTATAAAACATCTTTCATTACTGTGAAGGAGAAACTTTTTGCCAGCTTATCAAGGTGTTCAAGCAGTTTTGCCTAACTCTTAGGAGTATATAGCAGCGTTGAGTCAGCATGACTACCAGTGTATTTTAAATTAAATGCTTTCTCATGATCATTGTTAAGAATCCTTGTTTGTTAACATATCCTGGGATCCCATCTCTTTATTGTTTAAGAAAAGGTTTTAAACACATTTGGGTTAAAATTAAAGAGGTAATTTTCCTAGCAGACAGCCTTGCGAATTCACATCTAATGGGAGATTCCTCCACCTTTTTTTCTGCCCTACTTACTGCCACTTCTAGTGCTGTCATAAATTAGTTAATGGTTTTGTCAATAGTAATGAGCAACTGGAATGGACCTCATTTCCTCATTGTGGCATTACCATGAAAAAGTATCCTTGATATGAATGATGTCACTGAAGGACATTCCATGACACTGAAACCTTTCAGTACTGGGTCCTAATCCAGTAAACTACCTGTGCGTTATTTACCTTAGCATACGTGAATCCATACATGAATCAGTCAGGCACATGCATTTATTTTTTCAGGTTGAGTCCTAGATACCAGATATACAGAAAAGGAGAAATTCTGGGAAGTAAAAGAGATGGGTTGAATTACTCCATGTGTATGATTTTCATGAGAATGCTATAGAAAAAGTATATTTTTAGAAGCTATTAATAGATGATTGAGGAGTTTTGAGGAAACACTCTAGATAGAGTTAACCTTGGGCTAATTGTCCAAAGTGGGAAGTGTTGGAAAACATTAAATGTTCTCCTTAAATATCAAGACACCGTATAATTTTTTTATTTGACCAATTTAAATGTCTCACCTTTTAAAAACATTTTGTACCTGTCTAGTTGCTTATCTTTATGATATTTTATTATTAGATTAAAATATCAATGTATTTTTAAAGAATTCAGGAAATATTTTTGGCTTTATGAAAGCTATGAAGGTGAATACAGCAAGCATAAATGTACAATTTGGTAGAAGTGCTAATGCTAGCATATGTTCTGTAATTAAATGCTTCTTTTCAGATGCAGTGTTCAACTGTATCACAGACATTACTGAACTGCATGGTTCCTCATTTGTTATAAATAATCTTGCATTTCTGTAATGTGCAGCTGAAGCACCTGAGGTAGTGATTAGGAGAATATCCAAAGAAGTGGTACCTAACGTAGCAATAAAACAGACCTTGGTTTCCTGTTTAAATAACTTGATGTTACTGATTCTGCTGAAACAGCAAAGAACTAATAGAAAAGTTCTGCCAAACCTATTGTGATCTGTTTGTGGACCTGTGTCAGGAGTCCATGTCAGGCTGCATCTAACTGGCATGGAGACTGGCACAATTCTTCTTTTTGTATGCAGATAAAAAAGAGAAATTTTACCTTTTTGGAAACTGGTTGTTTCAAGCCTGCCTCTGCTTAAGACACCTAAGTTTTGAAATGCAAATCATGTTCAAAGAGAGTAGTTGCAGTTGTTCAGATGCATTGGTGACAAGAGCTGTTCATAAGTTTGGGTACTTCTGAAGATAAGTTCTTAAAAAGTCATACTCTTCTTTGGCAATGTAGTCAATAAGACTGTGCTATGTAGTGTGTTGCATTCAGTAAGGACTAAATAAAAACTATATAGAAATATGCATAGCAACATTGAAATTTTTCATTTTTAACTATTTTAACATTTAGTTCAGAGTTTATATTCCCTTTTGAAAGAGACTGAAATTTTCATAAATGTTCTAAACTTGAGATTTTTTATAAATATTCAGGGTAGTGGAAACATGCTAAACATCTTTCTTGAATATTTAGCTAAAGCTTGAAGTTGGAAGTGAATTTGTGAGCAGTGATCTCTAATTTTCAGGAAGTTACACATAGAAGTCCATGTTTATGAGCTTTCTGTGTATGGAAATACGTATATTTCCATATACTGAAAAAATGTTTTGTGTAGTTGTGAGCACCATTATTTCCCCAGTCAGTCACAACAATGATATTTACGAAAAATCAAATGGAGTTTAATACATTTTAGTATATGTAAGTTCCTTAAGGTTCAGAACAGTTCACAAGAATTATGAAGTTATTTTATCTAGAGACTGCTGGAGAAGCAAGGTGTCACCATTTCGCATGTGGAAGGATTGCTTCCCAAACATAAGTCTTCAAGTTTTGATTTAGAATTGTTTAAGTCCATCATCTTTCATGTCCTACAGAGGTCAAATGACCATCTAAAGATTGCAGAATTGTTCTTTGTGTCTTTAGTGATAGGTACTGTCATGGTTTAACCCCAGCCAGCAACTGAGCACCACGCAGCTGCTCACTCACTTCCCCCCCCCCCCCCAGTGGGTTGGGGGAGAGAATTGGGAAAACCAGTAAAACTCATGAGGTGAGATAAAGACAGTTTAATAGGACAGAAAGGAAGAAACTAATAATGATAATGATAACAATAATAAAATGACAATAATAATAAGGAAAGGATTGGAATATACAAGTGATGCACAATGCAATTGCTCACCACCCACCAACCAATGCCCAGTTCGTTCCCGAGCGGCGATCCCCCCAGCCCCGCTCTCCCCAGTTTATATATCAGACATGGTATCCCATGGCATGGAATACCCCTTTGGGCAGTCTGTGTCCCCTCCCAACTTCTTGTGCCCCTCCAGCCTTCTCGCTGGCTGGGCATCAGAAGCTGAAAAATCATTGACTTAGTCTAACCATTACCTAGCAACAACTGAAAACATCAGTGTGTTATCAACATTCTTCTCGTACTGAACCCAAAACATAGCACTGTACCAGCTACTAGGAAGACAATTAACTCTATCCTAGCTGAAAGTTAAGAGTGAAGAATTGCGTTTGCCTATGGAGAGCTACCAATTTGTAGTGGATATTGTCTGGGTACTGGCTACAAGTCATTCTTTAATCATAGTCTCATGCCTGGGCATTTTAGGCCATACTTAGAACATGTTTGCAGTAGGCCTGCAAAAAAAGAGGGTAATTGCACTGATTCCCAGGCTGGATCACACAGTTTCTCCCTACTTAGTCCAAAGTCTTTCTGATTACCCTTGAAGTTCAGCACAATGTTTTGTGTTTGTATTTTCTGCCTCCAAAGTGTATTAACAATACAGAGTCAACCATGGGGCTTTTTTGTACTAATGAAAAGAGGGAAGGAGGGAGAGCTAAAAAGGAATGAGGAAGAAGCCTACCAAAATACACTTGCTGAAAGACACACTTGACCTCTTTCAACCTGGATGCTGGTTCCCTCCACCACTGGTATGATGACATAGTGTGTGTACAGCTGGGTGATAAGGCATATTAGGGAGCTAATCTAACTGAAAATAAGCAGTGCAGGGGGGAAGGGAATGCCTTACAGGAGTTGTTTGGAATATACTGCTGAGGTTAGTTTGGAAGATAGAGGTATTTGTTTCACTGGTAATACAGATTTGTGCCACTGTAACCCTCTATCTATAGCCTTTAAAGAGTCTGAGGCATCCATTGAATTTTTCTAATATATTTGATATTTTCAAAGCAATTTTTTCCAGGGGAGAAATTAGAAAAATGAGTCAGATTTTCACAGTTTCAAAGTGCAAATTAGAAAATGTGTCATGAAAATAGATGTTTATTTTTCAGTGGCATGAGTCAGCATCAGTCTCTGCTCTTGGATGCTGGAAGGGAATAAAGAGCTTGTTTTTCTTGATGGGCAAGGCTTGGGAGAATAAAATGCTCCAGCATCCAGCCAAGTCACAGACTAAATCCTAAGTGGCTACTATCAGCTGTGGGGAATTCTCTCCTGTTATTTTGTGTAATTTTGTTCCCAGTGATGAATATTTATAATGGAGTAATTAATGAAGCAGTCTGAAGTTTGTTGGATTACTCATGTCTGATGCAGTGATTCCTAAGGAAGAACAAATTGTATCAGGAATAGAATGGAGGAGTAAAATAAAAATACACACACAAAAAAGTAGGCAATGGAGGAGTAAAATAAAAATACACACAAAAAAAAGTAGGCAGACCTTGAGTAGGAAAGTATGTGATATTTCTGGAAATATGGATGGCAACAAACAAATATTTCTAAAAAAATTAAAATAGCTCCTCTGAATTAGTTGTCCTAACTAAAAATGAAGAACATGAGAAACGAGGGGGTTTTAGTGGTATAGTTTTAGTTATTTAGTTTTATTTTTTTCAGAGTTATAGCAAGTTTCATGGCCTGGCAGGACAAATGATACTCAGATGTAGGTGGAGTAGGTGGATACCTATGGCACAGGACAGAGGAGGGAAGTGCTGGGCACACACAGAGGCACTGCATACCAGAGTACAAGGGGCAAGGCAGGCGGTCCTCCTTTGGGAAGAAGCAATACAAAAGACAAGTCACTTCACTAAAATGTGCCTATGAGAGGACCATACTAGATCATAGGAGGCTGAGAATGAAACAGTATTATGAAAATACCATTATCAATATAAACAATAGAAGTCTAAGTGTTTTAATTTTCAAATCTAAAAGGGAGGTGAAAACACAGAAGGTTAAAGAGCCAGTGATATGGAGGATGAAGAGTCAGACCAGCATTTGTGTGTTTGTGAATTGGCTGGCCAAGAAACAAGATCAACCTTTGATTTCAGGAAAGAGCTGAGAAAGTCCAGCTAATCACAGTTTATATCCATAGGAAAACTGTCTTCTGTTTTTGAATACATTTTGCTTTGAAATAATGAAGTTAATAAGTATACCTGGATAAAAAAGGTATTAAAACAGTTAAGGAGTGGAAAGAAGGCTTAGTTTTGAAGAAAAGATTATGTACTTGACCAGTCTTTCTCCACTTTTCTGTTATTCTACTTGGGCCTTAATTTTAGAGACTTATGACTTGCCTGTGTAAGTATTTCAGCATTAAATTGTTTTAGGGAAAAAAGTTAGTTACATAATATGTATTATTTCTCATAATGAGAGCCTTCGTAGTCCAATGTGAAAGCTATTGGACTGGGAAGCTTGAAACTAAGCCTGCAGGCACAGCTTGAACACTAGCACTTAGCCAATCTGTTCACTGTGTTTCATTTTCCCCATCTGCAAAATGGTATTGAAATTATTTGTAAAACACTTTATGGTGTGCAGGTAGAAAGCGCTCTCCAAGAGCGAGATAACTTTAACGGTCTCAGTAGTGTCTGTTCTGTGTTATGTTTGTATTGTATTTGACACAGCATTGCAACAATCTGCTTACTGCTGTTCTGCCAGCTCATTTTCTCAGTCATTGTGGCATTTCCCTCTAAAATTTCTTCAGGGTATGAAAATCCCCTATATTATTCTTAAGACTGGGTTGTACCAATGGCACCCAGCAAAACAGCCTTCACATATGCATGGTAAATCATTGGTAAAACGTCTATCAGCAGTCATTAACCCCTCCTTTCCTCTGATTCCTATAAACTCTGCTAGGATCTCTTTTTATAATCCTGTGTATTTTGATAAAGTTTTCATGAATGAGGAACCATCTTTTCCTCCCCATCCCCTCCCAGCACATATATGTTTTAGGACAAAAAGTATGTTGTTGTGGTTTAAGCCCCGCCAGTAACAAAGCACTATGAAGCTGCTCGCTCACTCCTCCCCCTTGGCCCTGGTGGGATGATGAGGAGAAAATGCACAGAAACCCTCATGGGTCAAGACAAGGACTGGGAGGGATCACTCACCACTTATGGTCATGGGCAAAGGACAGGCTCAACTCGGGGAAAACATAAAATCAATTTAATTTACTACAGGTCAAATCAAAACAAAACAGGATATTAGGAAGTAAACCCAAACCTTAGAACACCTTCCCCCCACCCCTCCCTCCTTCCTGGCTCAGCTCCACTCCCAGTTTTCTCTCCCTCCTCCCCTCGGCTGTGCTGGGGAACAGGGGCTGGGGTTGGGGTCAGCTTGACACACCTTGTCTCTGCTGCTCCTTCCTCCTCAGGGGGAGGAGGACTCCTCACTCATCCCCTGCTCCAGTGTGGGGTCCCTCCCACAGGAGACAGTCCTCCATGAACTTCTCCAACGTGAGTCATTCCCACAGGCTGCAGTCCTTCGCAAAATTCTCTGGCGTGGGTCCTTTCCATGGGCTTAAGTTCATCCCAAACTTCCCTGGCGTGGGTCCTTTCTGCGGGCCGATCTTCAGTCACAGATGGCTCCAGCGTGGGCTTTCCCGTGGAGTCACGGCCATCCTGGGGGGCCTCCGCTTCCCCGCTCCCCCCCGTGGGCTGGGGGGCACAGCCTGCCATCTCACCACGGGCTGCAGGGGCATCCCCTCCTCCCCCGCTCCTCCTCCCCTCCTTCCGCACTGACCTCGGTGTCTGCAGAGGGGTTCCTTCCTCTCACATCCCGATCCCCCTACTCACTGCAGGTTCCCTGTCTGAAACCTGTTCTCCCACAGGCGCTACCACCGTCGCTGATGGGCTTGGCCTGGGCCAGCGGGGGGTCTGACTTGGAGCCAGGGAAGCTTCCAGCAGCTTCTCACAGGAGCCGTCCCTGCAGCCCTCTCCCCCACTACCAAAACCTGCCACACAAACCCAAACCATATGTCCAGTATCTCTTGGCTATCATTATAAGGAGGAAGCAGAACCTCCTCAGAGGTGAAAAAGCAAGCTATTCCTTTTTCTTGTGAACTCACTGCCATGCACTGTTTTTTTTTTTCTGGGAGAAAATCCAATTATTTTATGTATATCAAAGTTTGTTACAGATTCAGTTTTAGGAGATTAATTCCAAAGAAATTAAAGCTAATTAAAGACTTTCATAGATTAGTGGTCTTTTACAGTTAGCTGTGCGTTGTGTTTTACTGGGTAAAGGATAATTGGTTGACTTTCTCGCCACTGCAGTTACCTATTGAGATTCATCGAGTACCTATGTCCTACTCTGATACATGGCAGGGGGAGCCAGATTATTTTTTTCAGTTTGTGTGCATTAACAATAAGCCTACTTAAAACTGCAGTTTCCCTCCCTGTTTTACTGAAATATCAGCTGGCCTGTATTAGTTAAGCCACAGTAACTTGATTGTGCCATGGACAGTTCTGGATCCAATAGCATAGATAGCACTTTTGACGAGAGGATAAAAATAGCTTCAAAATATTTTTCATCCATGGCCATCAGTATCTCCAAGTTTTTTCCCTCTGTGTAGTTTAGAGTTGGCTTTAGGGGAGGAATGATTTGAAAACAGTAGCTATTTGGAGGGGAGTAAACAAGATGGTCAGATCTTAGCCATTGCAAAATAGGTTTTGCCCTAACAACTTGTCTCCTATTTTCCAAAGTGTTTTTAAAACAACTTTTTTGAACTCAAGTTATGAAGGATACGGATCAGAATATTTTTAGCCCCAAGCATTCACAAAATAATGTGTTGTGGTCCCAGAATACTGTCTTTAAATATCATAGGCTTTTAAAAACTCAGTGCAGTGAAGTGATGCTTTCAAGATTTTCTTTCTTCAGTTGGAGAAACCTACTGACTCTGTTTGTTTTATACAATTTATATTTGAAAACTTAGCTTTTTTAAGCTAAGTTATGCAAGTACTAGGAATTAAGATAAAACTGCAAAATGCAACAAAAGAAGTATAACAAGATTTATGACATCTGTGCATTAGCAATAGCAAGCCAGAAGGAGTTAACGAAAGGCCTTGTTACCTTCCCAGCTGTGGCTAAGCTGCTAATAAGAAATTGGCTGGCATGAAATATTGCAGCTGAAATTGGAAGGGCGCAGTAGATGAAGAGGCTGCGTAGGAGAGGGTCAGAGAAAGTGCAAAAAGAGCAATACTACAAGGAAGATTGCTGTGTGAAAAGTGAGAAGGAGGCTGAGGCTGATAGGGAAAACATGCTTTCTTCTCATTATATGCCCTGTGTTTGAAGTTCTGAAAGGCAGGTGAGCTAGCATGCATTGCCTTACTGCAAGAAGAAATGTAGAAATGTCAAGATTTATTGAGGCTTGGACTAAGGAAGGCTCAAGGCTAGATCTACTGCTTTGAGTTTAGATGAGCCTCCAGGTTGTACGGAGAGATGGGATTAATGATAATGAAAGGACTACTGTAAGGACAACAGGGAGGTGTCACAGGTGTTGGTAAAGCTCTGCAATGGCATCTTCAGAAGATATTCAGAAGCCTTCTTTGGCCTGATAGGGTCAGCTGAGAGCTATTGTATGAGGCTGGAAGGCTCGTGCAGAAGCAGGAGAGGGGAAAGACTGGGGTTACTCATTTCTAGTTTATGTAAAAATTACTGTGGTAATCTTGCTTTTCTTCATTCCGTCTTAAATTACTTAGTACTTTGGTTCATGTTACACAGGTTTGAAACCAACCTAGCTGAGGTTAAAAAAAACACCTCAGTACAACAACAGGTTTGATTTTTGACAGAAAACTTAATTCAGTCTTTCTTAATGTAACTCCAACTTCAATCTCTTTTCCTTCCATCTAGGCCATGTGTTTATACTATGGGATCACCAATAAACAACAGAGCCCTTTTCCCATGCCAAGAACCACCCGTTGCCTTGTCAACATGGCAAGCCTCAGTCCGAACAGCTGCCGGCTTTGTTGTGTTAATGAGTGGTGAAAACTCAGCAGAACCAGTCCAGCTTCAAGAAGGTGAAATATATTTTCTATAAAATTATTTTCAGTAATTTTCTAATTAGAAATATAGCTTGGTAAAAACATGATTTTTGAAAGAATGAAGTTCCTAACCTTAGAAGCACTTACATGTCTATCTGTAATCTCCATGTCTTTCTATGGAAAAGTTACCTGCTCAAGGCCTTAGGATAACTTAGTAAGAATTCAAGGCATCTACATTTCACTGTGTTACTTTTACTTACTTTTTTCTGTGTTTTTATTCCTTTTACTTTTTTTCAAACCTAGACTTCACTTGTCACAAATTGGCTTTGTTTTAATCACTCCACTGTTGAACATTTCGTAGATAAAGTACCTTATCAGGCTCTTGACAGCTTCAGGTCTTGGTAGATAATTAACTTTCTGTTTTAGAACTCCAGTCCAAGTGTAGGTCAGCATGCCAATGATTAGAAGTGGTCATTGTGTCATATCTGGTTCCTGAAATATATGGAATAGATTAAGAATACCAGGTCACTGCCCTGAAAATCTGGTCTTTGGGGTTTTTTTGGCATTGGTAGATCATACCTTGTGCAGCAGTAAGCAAGCAAGCATTTTTGTTCTGTGTTGGTTATACTTTATACTCTAAACCTCTGTCTGCACAGAGAAGGAAGTTTTTAAGGCAGTTCTACAAATAATAATACAAAGTATGTCTTGCTCCCGCTAGTTTTGAGATAATCTGTCAAACAGGGTCAGTATTTTCTAGCATAAGTAGTTCTGATGAAAAGTGGTGTATAGGAAAAGGTTAGAATTAGGTGTTTCTGGAAAAAAAAAAATCTTCTGTTCCCCTTTAAAGAGGCAAGTTTATTTTTGAGGGAAAAAAAAGAATGAAAGTCTCCTTGATTTGAGAACCACCAGTTAATCCATTTGCATGGAATTGTCTTGTTATTTTTGGCCATATGTGAAGCCTGTTTCAAGCCTTGTCTCTGCTATTGAAATATGGAAAACTGCCATGATGAGCGGCTCAGCCTGCATGGACAGTAATACTTTCCTGTCTCGGCATCAAGAAAGCAAGAGTGCTCTTAACTTCAGACTAGGGGAACAGCTCTGCCATCTTTGTTTAATCAGTTTAATTCATACTTACACCTCACTAATGAGTTGTTGCCTGTTGTTCCCTCAGTGATGGCTATGTGATCTGAAATATTAAGAGGAAGAAGAATGCTTATCTGAATTTCTAGAAATAGAAACCTTGGAAAAAATTTCAGACAGTATAAATTGGCATAGGTCAGTTAAAATTGATACTTTCTTAGACCAATTAGCTAGTTGAAAAGGCTGTATTGTGAAATAATTATTTCCTCATTAACACTGTTTTGTCATTCTAGTTTAAAAACCTCATTAAAAATTCATTCTTGAATAAAGAAAAAAACTAGTTGTGGGGAAAACCGTTTTTCAAATGCAGTTGACGGAGCATTGAGAATTTCAGGGTACCATATTGTTGATGATAGCACTGGGGCTTAGTCACCCAAACTCAGCGTTGTCACCCCGTGGAGGACAGAAGGGGCTTTTGTTTAAATTCTTGGGTCAGTTTATGTTAATGGTAATGTTAATGTTATGGTAATTCATGTGTCACCGAAAGCTTTGTTTGTTTTGGGTTTGTTTGGTTTGGTTTTTTTAATTGTCCAAAGGCTAACCCAGTATATTTGCTTTCCTAAGAACTCTGTGAAAGCAAGAAATACTGTAAGAAGTCTTTAATGGAAGGGCCAGTAGGGAGGAAATGACTCCTTTTAGGTTCAGTGTGCTAATTAAGTGCTGAATGAAAAGTGTGAAGAGAACTGGGAAGAACCAAACGTGCCATTAAAGCTGGCTCTTTTAGGAGCTGTGTGACAATGGCAAAGTTTTGTGCTGAACTCTGCTGAACTGAAGAGAAGCAGCAGGAGCACCTACTGCACTTCTGTCCTTACAGTTTTCCTTCAGCCTCACCTCAAGATGGAACTCCCAAGAGTGTGGAAGGTTCTGCTTATGGATCTATGCAGCACACACAATTATTTATACTAATTTTGATGTCATGATGCAAGGTTTGCTGGGTTTCTTTAAAGGTAGTAGGCATTGTGCTCAGTAGCTCTCAAAAAGTCAATCATGGATGAGACCCTCGTTATCTTGGTGCTTATATACAGTTGGAAATGACAAATCAGTGTTAGCTGTTTGGAACTGTAAAAATTTACAAAACAGATACAGAGGAAAGAAGGAAAAGGAGCAACATTGTAAGGAATGTTTTAAAAAACAAACAAACCCAAGGCTCAAGTACTAATCTGAAGCCTTGAATAAATTCTTAATGAATTTAGGAATACAAATTCATTAGTTTAATTAGTAGGACTTTTAAAAATTAAAAAGTTCAAAATGGTCTGTAGTGTTAAGTAAACTGTCCCACATACATCTTGTAGTTAGGCAATTACGCCGGGCATATGAAATCTATCCAGCTTAAAATTTTGTCTTTACATTTAGAAAACACACCTAAAGGCCTTTAAGGGTGGCTTCAGTTAAAATAACTTTGCCAAATTATTTAGATTCAGTATGTTATTGCTGTGCTGCATATTTATAAAATCATACATAACTGGCAGAACACGAAAATATCTTTTAAAAATGCAATTTCTCAGAAAGAATAAGAATTTTGTCAAGCAGTTGTGAATGAATTTATTCTGCGTAACAATTTAGCTGAATATTTTTTCCTTTAAAAGTCATATTTATAACAAGTGTGCAGGCAGACAATAAGAGAATAGCAAGCAAGGATGGTACCTTCATGCTTTTAAACAGAGATCTGCATTCTCCTTCACAGACCTACATCTCTAGATGCATGGATGCTATGATCCAGTGCATAGCGAGACTAGGTGTACTCACCTGCACAGATTCCTCATTTGCCACTTGTATTTGCAGGTTTTGATAATAGTGTACTTCCTCCTGTATGTGCCATTTTTGCATTCTGTCTCCTACAAAACTATGGCTCACCCTGTCATTTGAAATAAAGTGAGGCCACATTTTGTTTGAAAATACTCATACGTCACTTACTTAAGTACAAATGGTAACTATTCAATTATGACCTAAAAGTGCTTAAAAATACCATGCATTCTTTATGGAGTACTTAGAAGAAAAATTTATCAGAAAAATGCAATTGACAGTGCCCTTTGAGAGAAAGCTTTACAGGGAGCATGATGTGTGTGTGTGTGTAATGTGAACCATTTAACCATTAGATTTATTTTTCAACACTTGTCAGTTTTACTTTAGCATATTACTGTAACACATAGAAGGTGCAAATATATTTAGTCACAAACACCTTTACATTTGTTTTGATTCATGTTCAAGAAGTAGATATTCAACCATTTGCTGCGAAATCGACTGGCTTGCTTTTTGTGCAGTAACTGTACCATTATGTAGTCCTTGATCTTGTTTTGCCATCTCTCATTCCAGCGAGAAGGTGTATTCTGTTATCGAAAGGAAATATGGTGCTAGAGAAGCCACTGCTACTGTTCTGTAGCTAGTAGCAACAACAGTTGCTTTTGTTTGTGCACCTCTCACTTTTCACAAGGCCAAACAGAATAGTTCAGTGCTTGTGTTGATTAATCTCCAACATATATCAGGAACTACACATGCTACTCATCCCTCTGAGCCAGTGTTCAACGAATGCTCTGGCATGAATGTGAGGGTGCTCTGTGGGAAATTCTGGCTTTCAGATGAGATCAAAGATCTTTGCATGTTAACAAAGAGTTTCAGAAAGCTGGAGGGTTCTTAATCCTGATGTTCCAGCCAAATAATAGTTTTGGCATAGCTACTTATTTAGCTGCAGGTTTATGTATTAGCACTAGCTTTTACTTTGTATATCAAATGCTGTGCAGGGCTATTTCTTTTTCCCTAGAGGTAGCTGAGTTTTGTGGTTTCTAGGAAATCATGGACATTTTCTGTGTTTTGTGGTGTTTATATTTGTGTTAGTGCAAACTAATTGAGGGAAACTATACTAATAAGTAAAAATACTCTTCATTTTCTTTCATCTGGCATTAACACATACTGACTCTCAGGTGTTTCTTCAGTTATAATGGACTCCACAGGACTCAAACAATTTTAATGGTTTCAAAGAAAACTAAATGCATTAAGAATTCTAGGAAGTAATTACATCATTCATCATTATTATTTCAAGTAGAAGACATAAACAGCCTTTAAGTTGTTCTTTTGCACAATTATAAATAGATTATAATTTTCTACCCTTGTTAAAAGTAGTCCTAAATTTTGCATGGGATGTTTTCCAGTTATACCTCACAGAATAGGTGATTGTTGTTGCGTGGTTTGTGCAGTTATGACATGATAGATTTGCTTTGCAGAACTGGAAAAAAAAAATCTTTTTGAAAATTATTTTCAAAATTACCTGTAGAGAAAATATTTAGAAAGTATTATAATTGCCTAAAATAATTATGTGTAGGAATCAAGTTGCTTTTAAATTAAGTCTGGTTGTAAGGAGAGGGTATAAGCATTACAAATAAAACAACTGGGGTGCTCCTCCTCTATTTTTCCCATGGACTAACCCCAGTCTAATCTCTTACTCTTCCCAAGGTGTCCTCGCTTAGTCTGAAAATGGTTTTGTGGTACAAAATCCTAGTTCTGGTAAAGCAAGCCATCTCCCCGTTTCAGCTGCACTGTTTTCTCTATCCTACAGGTGGTGCTGTCTCCAAGGCGGCCACCGGAAAGCAGAGGGCAGCCAGGGGAAGGGGAGAGAAGAGGAGTAGGGTGGAGCTTGTGATCCCAGTCTGTGCCTTGGGATAGATCTGAGGTTACAGATGAAGGAAAACAAAACAAAGTCCATTGACCTGAAGAAAGTTAAAGAATGGAAGTGAAGTTATGGGAGAAAAGGGCAGGCTGGAAGACAGTCTTACCGGTAGTGAGAGGAGAAGACAGAAGATAAATGAGGGTTAGACTCTGTTTGAAACTATGCATCATGGTGCTTGCTGTAGAGAGGTGTTGCCAACATAAAGACCATTTCAGTCACCGATCAGTGAATGCACTGTAGAGAGAACTCACTTGTCATGCCAGTGCATGTGATTTCAGTTGTTCAAGACAAAACAACTGTAGGATAATTGCGTAGTTATTTTACACAGTTCTAGAGCATGAATGCAGAAGGCATCTAAAAGCCCTGCAGGAAATGGACTGAGTCCCAGTTAGGTGTGTAAAGACAGTATAAATCTTGGATCTTGTTCTGAGAGTATCCAGAGTTCGCATGGTCTCTATAATGCCTGCAAAATATAAGGGGCTTGGAAAAAAGACAAGGATCTGTTTGTTAGTTGCTTCTCTTTTCTTTGGGAAATCCTAATTTAGATAAGTCTGAAAACATATACCAAGAAAATGGTCTTTGGTACCTTCACCCTTTTGCAAGGTTTGCTCCAACTCTGAATAGCATATGTTTATTGCTAATTCATGGAAATTTCTGAATGTAGTACATGCTCTTTTCTCTGGACTGCTAAACTGATTCCCCATTCATTTTGACATTGTGTTCAAATTACCCTTGTTTTTTAAAACAGGTGTTGCTTGGTGTTGCTTGCTCTAGCCTGTCTTGCTAAACTTGTTTCTCACTGTAACCTCCAGCTCCTTCTGTTTGCATAGCACAGGCCAACACCCTTTCCTTTTAGACAATCTCCTTACTGTTGTGAGAGCTTTCTCCTTTACACCTCCTGCTGTCTGGAACAGTTTTCTGTGGCTGCCTTTTGACTTTCACACTTGTTTCAGAACTCAGTTGAAAACACATTACTGTTTTTCCATTATGATTCCTCAAATTTTCACTCTTCCTCTGTTATTATTTAACTCTTAAGGTTTTACAATTAACATAACTGCATGGAGCATTTTTGTAATGCTTTGTATATAACAGATACAACACAAAGTGAAGTATTGTAGACTACCTCTGGGCCTTCTCTTCTGCACATTTAAGTCAATGGTAAAGCCACTCTTAACTTCAGTGTGTGCAGGCTTGGGCCTCTAGCACATTTTATATCAATGAAGCTTTCTATATCAGGAGTTTTGTGTTTCAAAATAATAAATTGTTGCTGTCCTGGGTGACCTCTTTCTTTCAAGGTGGCATTTGCTTGCCTTGGCTCATTTGTAACTTTGGGAAGTTAATTAAAAAAATGGGGGAGGGGTAGAGAGGGAAAATTTGGCAAAACAGTTATCCTCTTTGTTCCTAATGTGTTTGGAGCAAATAAGTTCCTTCTGCTCACATACTGACAGGAGGTTAGGAAAATTACAGGAGTAATATATGATCACCTGACAATACAGACAAAAGGGTTTCAATGGTAGTGGTGAATGTTGCCAAAAGTGGAATGGAGTGAGGGAGTGTAAATGGTTGCTAGTGCATGTAAGAGGTAGAGGCTTTACCTGCCTTTTACAACACTTCACAAACTGTAGTGTTTTGCCATACTGAATAGTAGCTGGAAAATTTGTTGAGGCTAAGCAAAAAGATTTTTTGCTTGTCCTTCCTTTGGGCAACTTGACCTTCTGTGGTCATTAAGGTAGGAAACCCAGAGGTGCTTTGCTGCAGTTGTTTATTTCCTTTCCTCTACACCTTGTGGCCTCCACTGGATGTTTTTTTTTTCCTTTTGATAGCGTTCCATAGCCCTGGTCAGAATATTATTGCAAAAGAACAGGTATTAATGTTCTCTGAAAATAACTGAAGTTTGTATGTTTCCATAATTGCCACAGCTACAGTTATTTGCAGATGATTCAGCAGGTTGTAACTCAAGCTAGGCTCTTTCTAAGAGTAATTAACCTACTAGTATGGTGTAGTAACTATTTGTGACCATAAATGAGTACTTGAATGTGACCCTTAAGTTATAACCTTTTTAAAGGGGCAAATGGAAAACCTAAGCAACATTTAGATTAATGAAAAGTATGCTGTTCTAAAACATCCTCCAGTTTATCCAAACGTGATCATAGATACATTCATCCAATACCATACTCCATGTCTTCCAGCACTGTGTTCCCATAATGATTGGATTTACCATCTTTTTACCTCCTAATAGACTCTCTAACCTTGTTTTAGCAGCTTCTGGATTATCATGACCAAATCATTGATTTAGGCAATATCCCATCTGATTCTAAGCTTTGATTTCTCACTGCCTGGTTGGCACATCGTGTATCTCAGATTGCCAGGTCCAATTCACAAGCACTAGTGTTGTTTGTTAGAACTTGCCTCTCAGTTTGGTGTTGTCCAGAACACAAAGAAATGATTCTGTTCTGTGTGAGGTAATGCAGTTAAGACAAAACCATAAGGTGGTTGAAGGAGTTAAATTTTAATCTTTTTGTGTCTGTGGATCTAGAGGTGCTATTAGATTTCACGTCCAGTGTCATTCTTGGTCAGTAACAGTACAATCATGTTAAGTTGCATTAATAACATCCCATTTATAGATGATTTATTTATAGATAAAGACCTCAGCAGATAGGGGAAAGTTGCAGGTATAAGTAAAAAGTACTGAATCCATGGTGGTTACATATGACTGGTCTTACATGTCTCAGTGAAATTATTTTTCTTTCCTCAACAAAAATACCAGGATGTAAGGTGGGAGGTTTGGCCCAAAATCTCAAGTACATAAAAATGCCAAGTACTGAATGTGTGCTGTGACTGATGAGTCTGTACAAATGTTCTTTTTATTTACAGGTATATTGAGCTGGTACTACTATGTGACTATGCCAATGCCAGCATCCACCTTCACTATTGCTGTGGGGTGCTGGCAGGAAGTTAAAAAGCAGTCCTTCACAGCTGCTATCCAGACAAACACTGATTTTTCCTTGCCATCTTCACAAGCCAGCTTCAGGTTCGTGTTTAGAATACTGTTGAAAAATGGGATATATGGGTAGCATTTGCATTTACTCTGGAATGTGAAAGTGAGTCATATTAGTACAGGAATCAAAATAGAACTTGTTTAATCTGAACAGAAAAATCTTGACAGGAAAATAATTCCAAAGGCATTATTTCATGGGTAAGGGTGTGGTTCTTTTTATGCGAAAACAAGCTGCTTAGTGAGCAATAGGGTTAATAAATCCCAGTGTCCTCTGGACTGGCATGCTACACACTGTATCTCCTTAATGCCCTGCTGAAGCAGCATCAGGTCCTCCCTTGTTCCTTACAATGACTGGCTGTAAGATATTCTGTGTTACTAGACTCGGTCCATTCTCGGTACCTAATGCCCCCTACTATCATATTGCCTACCCACTCGCTTTTTTCTTCCTGTCCAGTCCCATCCCAGAGTTAGAGCTGGCCTGTGCAGTGGTTTGCTTGGAGTGATGTGTACTGACTGGGTACATGAAAGACCTGTTGCAGTGGTCCCATAAAGTAAAGTTGGACCAATGATTCTTTTCAATAAAAAAATACCCTGTTGCCTCGTACATGCAGTGGCTCCTTAGCTGTCTTTTACCAAACCTGTACAAATGTAATTATTTTGGATACATCTATTCCTCCTTCCAATCTTGTCAAAACTGCTCATTGAGTGTAAATTATTACAGAGTGATGGATGAACAGAACAATACTATACAGGCCTGCAAATGAGATTTGAAGCTAAAAATTAAGGCTGTGGAGAAATACCACTTGTTTCCACTTGTATTCACCATAGTTAGCAGAAGTCTCAGATGAGGCACTTGATTTCCTCACGTATTACTCTCAGCTTTTCAAAGTCGCGGAGTCATAGAATCACAGAACAGCCCAGGTTGGAAGGGTCCTTGAAAGATCATCTGGTCCAATCTTTCATGGGAACGGGAGCTTAGATGAGGTTATCTAGCACCCATTCTAAAAATTAGTGCAGGTTTTAATCAGTGATGGTCATTGTTATGAGTCAATCTGTGTGATGGTCATTGGATGAGTTAATTGGCACAGGTGGTGTGATGTATATGCAGCAGTTGAGTTAGTGACAGTGGAAGAAACAGGACAAATGTGTTTCGGAAGAAAAACCTGACCAAAAAAAATCAAAAAATCCTCTGCAAATGTGGTGTCTATTATGCATAGACAAAAAAGGAGAGCCTAAGTGTACAAGGTTGTTTTGCAGTTAATTGGGACATAAAAATCTATGGCCTTGAAAAATCTGCTTTTAGAGTTATACCCACTTAATCTCTATTTGGGAGTTAGCACAACAGACACTTGTTACTTATTTTAGTCATTAAGACTAGGTAACCAAACCCAACATTATGCACAGTAGCAGGCATTTCTAGAAAGAGTGTGAAATGCATAGACAAGCAAATGTTAAGGTAGTGTCTCAGATAAGATAATAGAGATAAATTCTTGGGCAGCAGGAAAAGGAAGGATTTCTGAAAGAAGTTGTTGAAATATGTAATATAATTTATGTCCAGGTGCCGGTTAGTTTGACATAAGGAGACTGTATGAAAGAAAATGTTAAATGGAGCTAGGGCATTAAGTAAGTTTCCTATCTCCTTGTGGTCATTAAGGACTTGGCAACTTTTATAAGAGATAGGTTGCTAGCTTTCATGCTTTTGCCTAATCTCAACTCTGATAATTAACATTGTTTTAGAGCAGAAATATACTGGGTTAAACCACCCTTGGAAAAAAATTGCATGATGATGGATGTAATTTCTTTGCATATATAATCAATAATCTTTCTCTTTCACAGAAGGAGTTATGTAAGGTGTTAAAGTGTTGCCACTTCAGCAAAATGTAGTCCTTTTCTACGTGTTATCATTTTGTTTTGTGTGTCAGCACTCACCTGAAGCATGATATTCGAAATATAAAGGCTTTGTGCCATGCCAGGTGCAATAACAAAAAGTCCTTTGCCTGTCCAGGCATAGTAGAACCAGCTTCCTTAAGCTGAAATCTCCACAACCAAGGAGAGGCTCTGAGCTGTGCAGAAGACAGGCTAGCAGGTGGAAACATGAAGCTGATTTCTGCTTAGATATGAGTCTATTTGGGCAGATAAATTACTGTGAAGGTATATGACTCAGTGTTTAGGAAGGATTTGATTTACCCCTCCTTCCTTCCAGCTACAGCTCTGAATATCCTTTAATCTTAATGTAAAGTAAGCTTGATCCAATTGTGATATTTTCAAATATCTACAGTGATAAGCCTGAATTGATAGCTACTGTTGTGTTTTACTTAAGAAAAAAAGAAGAGTTCCTGGGGAATTTTAGTAATAACAACAGAAAAAAAGCCCCCTTGGAATTTCACTCTATTTGCACTTAATATGTTTGTGTTAATATGTACAAAATTTTATTGTCATAGTCAAGTTTGAATAGGAATTCTCCAAATAAATAAATATTTTTGTATTGTTACTTAGTTTTCTTTATGTACATTTTGAGCACTTGTTCTTTTGACACATATCTATTATAAAAACAAGGTTTGACTAATCTCTTTTTTAGTTACGAGTGACTGTATCAGTGCTACTCAGACATGAAGTAATGAGTATTTTCACAGTGCTGCACAGGTATGAACAGTGTGAGAATACAAATGAGTTGGTTTTATGTGACCTAACTCTGTCATTCTGATGTCGAGAGAATATCCTTGTCTTAGCATACTCAGTCGTGCACATTTCTGGTATCACATTAAACTATTTTTTCTTTTTTTTTTTTTTTTTTTGTTATTGTCAGATGGCATGAAGAAATCTGTGGTCATGTGGAATATCCCTGCCGTTTCCAAAATCCTGCTGCCAGGTTGCAGGCAGTCATTCCTTATAGAGTCTTTGCTCCCTGGTGCCTTATGGAACACTGCAAAAAACATTTACTTCACTTAATTCCACAGTGCCTCTCAGCTGCTTACACCACACTGGGTACCCACCCCTTTTCCAGGCTTGATGTTTTGATAGTTCCTTCCAACTTTTCCAGCTTAGGAATGGCTAGGTAAGGAAACTTCTTAGTATCTCATCTCCTGTATTTTGTTAGATCCTTTTTATCAGCTAGTTAACACTGTCAAATTACTATCAATATAAAGTTGCTGTGCTATTTTTCTTAAACCAAACTTAAAACTCTAGTTCTGGCTTCATGTGGGTAGGTTTGTTTGCATCCTCTGTGCTATGATCTTCTAATTTTAGTTTTAACAGTGTTTAGGGAAGGAAAATAAAAGCTCATTAGACAGAATTTCCTCATTTGCCAAACTGAAGTTCTTTTATTGGTTCTATTGATTTAAATATTTGATGCTGCTATCATATTGTTGTGTTTTCGTTTGGCATTGATTTTACCATTATGTCTTGACAGAACAAGAGCATGTTAAAATCCAGATCTAGAGTTTATTCATAAGCCTTTTGTGATTTTTTTAATTTCTAGTCAAATACCGGTCTTTGGAAGCTAAGGCAAATTGTAAGGTTTATATTATCAAGTTTTCATGGAATTGTGGAGAATAAAAAGCTTAATTAAAAATTTTTGTGTTTATGGTATAATTGCCAGTTGTGCAATGACAGTAGAATTGTAGCTCTATTAGTTGTGAGGCAATGCCTAGCAATTGAAATTTCCCATTTGCTTTTTATTTTTCTTAAAAATATATGTATTTTTAAGTTGGTAATGATATAGTGTTTGTTAATAGCAGAGAATGAAACACTGCTCGCTGTTTGCCTAGTGCCAACAATAGAGTGGATTCATTTAGGCAGATGGACAAAACATCCAAGGGAGGAATTAAAGGCAAAGCTTTGTTAGAAAAAGGAGTACTGAAAGGAAAGGTGTATTCCCAGACTGTTGGTTTTGTATTTTGGAGTTCTTGGGGCAGTTGTCCAGTAGGTTTGATATCTGAAGTAACTTCAACGAATTGCACAAATTGCCAGTCCAGTACAAACTGTATAATTAATTAAATAGGAAACATTTTGTTTCATGCTACATGTTTTGTTTCTTATTTTACGTAGACTTTTTTCTACAGCTTTCCTCTTGCGATCCTCCTTAGGCATAAAAGTAGAAAATTATGCTGGCATGTAATAATATTTTACAAGTTTTGCTGTAAGTTTACTTTCTCTTTTTTTTTAATGAAGACCTATAAACTTTAAAACTTAAGCATTCAGTGACCCTTCTCTGTCATATAAGCCTCAGTGCTCTGTAGATACCTTGTACTGGTTACTGAGTTTTCAGTGATAGCTCTTTGCTCAATGAACTCCTAGATGAAAGCATCAAGAAACTTACATGAGGCCTGGTTGCTTTGAGCACCTACCACACACTATATTCTCTGATGCTTTGCATAGTGGTTTGATTTAGAGGTAAGTGCGATGCTGTGTACCATGTTCTTGAAGCCATGTGAAATTGGTAGAGCTGCTTAGCTATTTCCTCTGACTTCAAAGGCATGGTACTAAAAGGTTGACACAGGTCCTTATGGATCATCACTGTAACTGGGGAAGAAGCTGGCCATTTTACTTAGCTGTGTGATAAGACCAGTGATCAATGGAACCAGGAAGGACAAGATGTGCAAATAGTACAAAATGAAAGAGAAAGGGGAGAGAGATGTCTAGGCCAAAATGACAGCATGCAGTAGGAGAAATCTTCAGGATTCAGTTGTTGATATGCTACTGCTCTTTGGGAAGTTGTCAGAGCTTCCTATGCATCACCTTTCCCACAATTTATAGGGAAAAGATGCCTGCAGGGTATTCTGTCGCAAAACCATCTGTGGTTATCTGAGTCCAGATTGCGTGCTCAGAATATTGTAATTGTGCCTTCTTTGTGAAGGGGTTGAGTAAAACCTATGCTTTTATTTCCCTGTGCTTCTTCTAACCACTGTCAGTTCCAAGTGATCCATATCATTGAGTGTAAGTAAAGGATGAAAGAAAGGGCATGCATACTTCCTGATGCTTTTCATTCAACAGTTCATCAAGCCAAGCACATTGAAATTTTTCAAAGTTGAAATAAAGGAATAATTTAAGCTGTTTAAATGTCAAGCTGTATTTGGACAGCAAAGGAAATTATTAAGTGACTCACAATAGCTTGTTTGTTCTTGTTTCGTGTGATTTTTCAAATAGAGGTTTCTATGTATATAGTAAGCTACCTTACATGGTTAATTCCCGTGCATGCAATGATAATTACCTAAGTGACCTCAGTGGAGAATAAGCTGTGTGCAAAACCACGTCCAAACCCACATTAAAAAAAAGTTAGTTATTATCTTGGGTTAAAGTGTTTATTTTTTTTATCTTCTAGTCTATCTGTAGCAATATAAACATAACATGGCATGCGAGCACAAAGGTGCTGCTGTTCTGAGAATTCTAATTGTACTCCTGTCTGCCAGGGAAGGAAGCAGTCATAAATTTTAGGCATTATCGGTAGTGTCATGGCTTTACAGTGTTTGGCACTTTTCTTTGTCTGTTCCATATTAGCTGATAGTTGCAGTATTTTTTTATATCCCAAAATACTTCCCTTTACTTAAGGGGGATGTTTCCCCAACGCTTTACACTGGTATGAAATGATGATAGTTCTTGCATAGAGTGACCTAATTAGGTGTTTTAAGCTGTCTGTTCCAGTAGCCGCTACTGTGGGTCAGCTGCATTTCTTTTAAGTCTGACAGATGTTTTATGAGAAAAATTCTAGTGAAAGCATAGTCATTTTACTTGTGTTTTCTGTACATCTCTTCCTGTGTTTTTTAATTTGCTATGGACTTCTGTATGGAAACGGGATCTTGACTGTATATAATAATTGCAGTCATCCCCTCTTGCTTCCTGCAGATCTTTGAAGCTGGAGGATTTAATTTTGCACTATCTTTTGGTTTTACACTATTTTAGTTCAAGTGATTCGGTATACCTTCTCCCAAATTTATGGGAGAATGTGGCCTATATGTCTTTGTTGGTGATGCTGTGTTAAACTCTACATAAATTAAATTAATAAAGTATTGTGGACCAAATTTAAATAGCTTAAAAGACAGAGATTCAGTGCTTTATGTAGAATTTTGAGTGCTTCATGAACACCTAACAGCACTTAATTATCTGATTTTAAGTTCTCTCACAAGCAGAAGAGAGTGAATTGGAGGAAAAGGAGTAGGGAAGTGTGTCAGAATGCAAAGACTCTAGAGCTCTTAATTAGATTGTTCAGGGAAGAGATCCCTGACCTCATGCTACACTGAAAGGTGCGCATCCTTCATGTACTCAAGAGAGCTAGGAGGTTAAAAGCAGGAGATTAAAAGTAACACCATTTTTTGGTGCTGTTGATGATGACATGCTACTTCCTGAAGAACTGTCAACCACATTGGCATTTAAATAGCAGAGTTATTTCATGGTTTCAAATGCTTTCATGTGAGCCAGTAGTTACTGGTGTGAACAAAGCTGGCTGAAAGACTTGAAATGAAAAATAGGGTCTGTGTGTTTCCTGGTCGTTTGCGCTCTTCAAATCAGTTCACTCCCAGTCCAGTTTTGTTGATCACATTTGAAACCCTAGTGTTTCAAAATCTCTTCCCACTAACCTACAATTTGATTTCCTTTCCTCTTGGCAACACCTGAAAAGACTCTGCATTCTTTGTTCTTTTTCATTCCCGGAGGAAAAACATTCTTTTCAATACAGAGACCCTAAATTTTTGTATCACCTGAGCCTGTGCTTGAGACCTTGACTTCTCTTGCAGTGTTTCATTGTGTAAGTACTCTTTTTTTTTTTTTTTTAATTTTCCCCATGGAAGTAATTTTTTCCTTGATAACCACTGAGGGCCTTTCACAGTCACACCAATCTCTGTGTTTCTATGGCTTTAGAAACTGCTTACCATCTTTCTACTTCTTCACAGCAAACGTGCTGTCATTTGTTTTTCTCCCCGGGGGTTGTAAGCCTTTGTTTGCATTGAGTTGAAGTACTTTTTTTGAAACAAAATCTTCAAAGTTTTTTGTTGCCAGCTCACATATTTTAAATAACATAAGTTTACTACTTTGTCTGTTTGAATTGATGTACTTTAGATGTACTAGTTTTGTAGTAAGTGCTAGCACAAGGAAAAATTCTTAGCCAAGCACTATGTGTCAATAACTTGACTAGTCGCTTCACATGTTGCTGGGAGCTTGAAGAGTATGATGAAAAAAGTGCCCCTTGGTATGTACCATGCTCTTATTTTTTTCCTTAAACACTTACTAACTGCCAAAAACAGAATAATGGGAGAGATGGACTTCTGGTCTTACCTAGTTTGGCTGTTCTTAGAGCAATTTTGCCCAGCAGAGCAAGCAAATCAGTGGAACCAAATAACATCTGAGCAAGATACTGACATTTTCAAGACAAGATCCCAATGTTAGGTTATTTGAATCCTATTTAGGCTCTAAAATTAGTGGCCTCATTTTCAAGGATGCTGGACTCCCTCGAAACCCCAAATAGTGTTTGATGAAAGAAACATAGAGGATGCTTGGCATATTTGTAAATCAGGTCAACTTATATAGCTGGCTAAATATTGTTTAGCAACCCAGCTTTCAATTCCTATTTATAAAGATCTTAGTCACTCTTCTTCTCCCATGTAATGGTCTTCGGTATTTTAAGAGGAAAGAATATCTCTTTCTTCAAAACACAGTACCTCAGCAGAAGTCTTGAATCTTTCCAGGCCATGTCACTAAGGTTGTTAACTTTTTAAATTGAAAAGGGAGAAGGGGGAAAAAAAAAAAAAAAGCAGGGGTGGGGAGTGGGAATCAAGCCCAAGCAGCCTTTTGATCTGTGCGTCTGTAGTCACCATTTTTCCAATCTGTATGTCTGCAGTGTTCTGATGACAACTGCTAAGTCTATAGTAAAATCAGCCAGGACTATTGGAAAATATCCAAGTGTCAAACCTAAATGTGAGGCTTTAGTATTGTTCAGTCTCAAAGAACTGTGATTGACTGTTTGTCTCGGCTTAGAAGCCTTTTGTGAGTGTATAAATGTGTATAAACTTTTTTGCACAACATTTTCAGTTGTGTTAATTTGACAAAATACTTGCAAGAGTAATCCTTAAACATGAACTCTCCTTAGTCTATTTTTCACATATCATTAATTGGTTATCCAGGCAGAAATAACCATGTACAAAAATTAAAGTGAAAAGTAGAAATATGATGGCTGGAGAAAGAAAAACTGCTTTTTTAACTTATTTTTGATTCATTATGTAGTGGAGAATCTTAACTTGAATCTTGCATACTTGCTTGCTTGTGTGTGTGGTGGTTTTTTCTTTTGATTTTTTTTTTTATATGAGAGACTGCAAGTTGCCTGAGATTTTAATTCCTGATCCTGCAAATGGTTTTGCATGCCCTCAAATTTACATACAAAAGTCCTTTTCTTTTTATTCAAAAGCCATACTTACTTCGTATATTTGTTGGCAGGATCATGACTTTGTTATACATAAGTGAAATTTGACTTATAATGATGCAAGTGACTTTAATGTGATTTGAATTTATAGACTGAAAAGCCATTCAGCTTAGACTTTCTGAAAATATTTGCAAGTAGTGGTGCTTTGGTATTGTTGTGGTTTAACCCCAGCGAGCAACTATGCACCATGCAGCTGCTCACTTGCTTCCCCCGCACCCAGTGGGATGGGGGAGGGAATTGGAAGGAAAAAGGTAAAACTCATGGGTTGAGATAAGAACAGTTTAATAGAACAGAAAGGAAGAAACTAATAATGATAATAATAACAATAATAAAGTGACAGCAATAATAATAAAAGAATTGGAACATACAAAACAAGTGATACACAATGCAATTGCTCACCACTCACTGACAAATGCCCATTTAGGTCCCAAGCAGTGATCTGCCCCCCCAGGCCCAACTCCCCCCAGTTTATATACTGGGCATGATGTCACATGGCATGGAATACCCCTTTGGCCACTTTGGGTCAGCGGTCCTGGCTGTGTCCCCTCCCAACTTCTTGTGCCCCTCCAGCCTTCTTGCTGGCTGGGCATCAGAAGCTGAAAAATCATTGACTTAGTATAGCAACAACTGAAAAACATTAGTGTGTTATCAACATTCTTCTCGTACTGAATCCAAGACTTAACACTATACCAGCTAACAGAAAGAAAATTAGCTCTATCCCAGCCAAAACCAGGACAGGTATACATCCAGTGGTTTTTTTAAATAGAATTTGGAGCTTGAAATCCATAGTGAAGTCCACCTAGGAGGATTTCGTATCTGTCCTTTTTGTGCTTCTAAGATGAAGAATCAAGCAGGATATTTGGCTGAAAATACCGTTAAATCCATTCATCAATGCAAATGGAAGTGCTAAAACAGGATTGAGCATAAACCATTTTTTAACCCTAGGTTCTGTTTTTCTACCCTGTTTCAGATGACTGCCTGTGCTGAGTTATTTGAGAAAGGATGCAAATTACCAATTTTTTTTTCTCCAGTTGGCATTTTTTCATTTGGAAAATTATGTATTTTGTAAATCACACACAAATAAGTAAACATTGTTTATTTTATTATTGTGGAAATCACCTATGAAATCCATGTTGTCTCTGCTACAAAGACTACCATAGAGAGTTATAAATACAGAGATTCACTTTGATGTACATGGAGTGCCTTTTGAATAGTAACTGTTCTGGTAGATATTTGGTGTGTTTGCTAGCCTCACATGCTCTGTTGCAAGGCTGCTGTAAATAATAATTCAGTATACCCATATTTAGCAAAGGGACTCCAGAGATTCACCTTGAGGAATGGAGAGGAGAAAATGTTATACTCATTGGGGAGATTTTTTTAAAGAGAGAAGTTGTTGGGTATCTATTTAAAATGTTGTTTGGGTTTTTTTTAATACCAGAAAGGTGGTCAGTCCTGAGTGACATAATATTGAAAATTCACTGTAGGCTATATGGGCTATAACATACAGTCAGTTTTGAATTCAAGCAGATCTTGGATCTGTCCTCCAGCCGTCTAAACATTCAGCTCATTTTATTTCGCTTTAGTCTTTCCTTCTTCATGGATCTACCGTCCCAGGGATTTGGATTCAGTTTTTAGCGCTATAGAATTTAATTAGAATTTTGATGAAACTAATATTAATCTATTGACAAGGTAGCAATTTAGTAATTTTTACTTTTGCTCAAGCACTGCTTTACTATTTCAAGAAAATAAAGCTATTCAAAATTCATCCTGACTGGAGTCTTAGCTGCGATAGCAGTAATTCAGAGTATGTGACTGTACAACACATGCATATGAACTTAGTGGTATTTAGACGTTGAGAACATTTCTGATTCTTAGCTGGAGCCTGAAGTGTAATTTGCTACCACTGCAATCACAGTCCTTCATCCAGTTGTCATTTTGGTATCAAAAGAGGATTTGGAGTATGTCAGGCACAATATATTCCCTTCCTAATGTGCTGAGTTGCCTTGTTTGTCTATTAACTCTTAACAGATGTTATTTTGAATGCAAGCCTGCAAAGAGAATAAAACAAGTTCCTTTCTTGATGGAAAGCAAAATTTGTATTTCATCATTTTATAAAATTGCTACAGCCAGAGAAATATTATTACTTTAAAAAAATACCAGAAATAAGACTGATTATTCCTAAGAGCATGTCCTTTTTCCCCTTCAGAATGATTGTTAAAAGATTCATAAAGCAAAGTGATTTCTTGCCTTAAATACCTCTTTTTTTTCTCTTCAGTTTCTTGAAAAGAAGTACTTACAAAATAGGCAGTTCTTTAACTGAGTATAACTCATAAGATGTCTCATTACTTTGAACTGAGGCCTTAACTTGGAACATGAAGCAATTCCCTCTTCTTTCCCTCCCTCTCCCTTGGCTTTAGCTACAAAAGATGTCATTTTTTCTTGTAGTTACTGGAAAGTTAATGAGGCTTTTTTGATGCTACTGTAGAATAGTACAGCATGTTATTAAATTCTAGGATTGGAATTATTGCAGAGCGTACTAGCATCATTATAGTTAAGGGTGCCTAAGCATTTCCAATATAAACTTGTATTTCAGTGGTTTGTAACTGGCTGTAAAGACTTGTTCCCAGCTTAAAGCTGGCATAAAATGGTTTGGCTCAGGAAAAGTGTGTGTGTATTGTACACATATATGAGAGGCAGGCATATGTTTACACATATTATATTTGTTATATATTACACAGATTATATGTGTGCCTAATCATACATATCCATGCCTGCCCTTCATGTATGTGCATATATATGTGTGTAGGTAATACTAATGAATTTTTTTTGTTGTACGAGTTGTGTGGCATTTAGAAAGTAGAAGTACTCTTTTCACTCAAAAGTGACCTATGTATAGAGAGATAGAATATGCAGAGATGAAAACAGTAATTGATTGTCATTATTGAACACTGTTTGTGAGGTTTTGAAAGTAATTTTCAGAAGAAGTTCTCCTCTCTATCCTACTTTATCTCTCTACCCCTCAACTTTTTTCTCCTACCAACAGAGCTGCATAAGATGATGGAAGAAGATTTTTCTTGTTGCAGATCAGTAGTAACATAGTCCATCTGCTGCTTAATATTGTACTATTACAAAATTTCATTTCAGTTTCTGAGTCATATAAATTGTAGAGTGCTTATAAATGTAGAGATTTTGCATTGTATATGCTGTAAGTGATAAGATACTTAATACTGTGGCCAATTGTTTTGAAGCCCTAAGCTTGACTTGGAAAGGGCCAAAAGAAAGGCAGTGTTCAAAGCAGCCACAGACTTCTGTCATGCTATTATCTCTGATCTGAATTGCCATAGTAGCTATGTGAAGCTTTCTTAGTCTCTGTCTATCATAATCCCTAGTAGTCTGCAATTTACCAGCCCCACCTGGGAAGAACCTGAATCAGGGAGTAGATTTTAGATTTTAAATGCAGACTGCAAGACCAACGATGCTCAAAGCAAAAGGAAGTGCATAGAAACCATTAAATCCATGCATACTGCTTTACCTCTGGCACCAGTTGCTAGGTGCTAATGTCAGTCTTTTTTGCTGCAGCTTTGCTTTCAAGTTTAAACAAAACCCACCCAAACTATGCAAACAAACTGATGGCCCTGTTTTCTTTTTTTTTTTTTTTTTTTTTTTTTTTGCTAAAGAGAGAGAAAAATGAAAGGTAGTCTTAAAGACAGGGATTTGAGATAGGAAGGAATGGGTCAGAAAAGCTGTAGACTGGAAGAGAATGAAGATAACATAGAATTTTAGTAGGTAGTCGCAGTACTGATGGGCTACATCATGTTCCTCTGCATGGAAGTTTTCACAGGAGACTGGTTTAAGGATCCCTAACCCTTTTCTCATATGAGTAGTAGTTTGAGTACTTGCTGGTGACTGCCTCAGAGAAGGCTAAGAGAATTCATGTTCCTACAAAACAATGATGTTACTGAGCAAAAACTCTGCCAAATCTAGTCCTTGTGAGTAAAGCAATCCATCGTGAGCTCCATCTTTTGCTTCTGGCCAGGGAACCTTTTTGGATAGTCATAGAAAGTTGGGTAGACAATTTTGGTTTGCTTCTGCTCCACTCACCCACCCCTAGCCTAGGGCAATTGTCTTCTCTACACTTGTGACACTACACTGTGGCCAGTTTTGGGCTGCCTATTATTATGACAGAGATACTCACAAACTGGGTAGAGTCCATCAGGCAGCCACTAAGATTATTAGCAGGTAAGAGTGTGTATTGTATGAGAAGAGGCTGATAGAGCTAGATTTGCTTAGCCTGGGAAAAGGCAAGACTAACTGAGACTCTTAATTGATATCTTCTACTACCTGAAGGAGTGGTCACAGAAAAGACAAAGCCGTGGTACTCTCAGAGATTCACTTGGAGAACATATGAGGCAACATTTGCAAGTTGCAGTGAGGAAGTTCAGACTATATGTAAGGAAGAGGGTTTTCACAATGATCGTGGTTAAGCACTGAAACAGGTATTCCAGGGAGCTTGTAGAACCTCCATCCCAGGAGATGGTGAAAAGAGGTCCCTTCAAACTTGACTTTTTTTCTGAGATTCCAAGCTTTCATTGCTTTTACCTGTGCTATTGCTTTGATTTTTATGTTCAGTGGCAAATGACACCTCCCACTCCATGTTACCTGTATGACTCATTCATGTTGCCACGGTATTTTGAGAGTCTTTCAACAATTAAAATATTTTTTTCTCAGAAAATCCTGGAAAGTAGTAGGAATGTATTCTTATTTTACAGGTAGCTAATTGGCATCTGTAGATGTTACAGGAGAATCTTCCAAAGACACATACAATTTCCTAATTCCGTTTTCTCCCATCCCATGCCAAGGTCAAGTAACGAACTGAGTCCATGTTGTTTGAACCCAAACCCAGTGTTCTAACATTGCACCAGCCTGTCTAACTTTTCTTGTTTGTAATAGTAAGTACTAGGTATCTGCCAAGTTTGAAATGCATACTCCAAAATTCTGGCCTGCTAGTACTAACAAAAAACAGTCTTTAATGGGTATAATGTATAGTGCTTCCTTTTGTTACTCTTTGTTTTTAAAAACACTGGAAGCATTTTCATTATTACCTCTAATCCTGGAAAATGCAAATTTCACATGTAGAAGTTTCAGTACATTAAAAAGAATGAAAGCTATTGAAATTGGGGGTAAGGGATAGGATCTTTAGTGACAGAGGATTCTAATGTAGTCTTATTGCCTGTGGTGTCATCTTATATGGAATGTTTTTGCAGTATGGCAATAGACTGATTTTATTCACTTGTTTAGAAATTGTTTCAGAATGTGGTTAAGCTTTTGGAAATGCCTTATTTGGTGCCAACAAGGTCTTCCTGCAGCATGATTAGTTCAAGAAAAAATTGCATATCAGCTATTGTGAATGCGGGTGGTGGTTGTTTTTTTTCTAGGTTAAGTGGTGCTAGTTTTTCTCATCTAATGTTGATCTTACTGGTTGGTTTGGTTGAATGAAGAGATGTGTTTCTTAACTTCTTTTTTGGTTTCGTTTTCCACTGAGAAATCATTTTAGGTGCAGTAGAATTATGAAATGGGATGTTTCATTATTGGCTAGGTGTAAAGGTATCTATGATGACTATCTTACTAAGGCTTTTTATCTTTCTGATGATATAAGGTGAGCTCAGACTGAACCAGCAGTATAGTCTTAGACAAGAAAAATGGCTTCAATTTCTTCCCTTCTGCCTCTCCGAATCCCTCTGAAAAAAATCCAAACAACCAACCAGCCAAACCCTCCTCCAGTCCTACAATGAGTGTTCATGTGTAGCTCTGGAAAAAAAATGGAGCCATGAGCCAAAGACTGGTTATCTATTTTAGAAACATGCAATTATTTGGCAATAATGTAAAAGTAGTCTAACACACCAGTATTTTACAACTCCTTGTTGCTAAACAAGTGAAAATTCTATTCCTTCCCTATACCCATGACACATGGTTTATGATTTAATCTGTTTCAAATTTGTGCCAATATTTTTGATTCAGTTTTCCAAATAATGTGTCCAAGGAAGCAGGTTGCTTTTGCCCATACAATTACAACTTCAGCAACCAGGTAATATATGCAGCTGATGATTTTTCTTGTTTAGAATATACTACAATGAGTGTTATGGTCCCTATAATGCTGGTGTAAATCATGAGTAATTCCATGAAGTTCTATGTAGATCTGTCCCATGTGCATGAGAAGATAATTTGTCTATGAAACTTAAAATTTTACGGCTAAATCCTAAAAAATAGAGGTGGGTACTCTTGTAAGTATTTGGGCTTTTTAGCTGTTAATGGAGATGAGGTATTAAATATTGTTCCTAATTCTTATGAGGTATATTGTGATATTGTTGAAAATAGGAGATCTTGTGCAAATCAAGATTATTCACCTGAGAGTTTAGAGCTTGGTACACAAAAAGCAGATTCTGATGATGGCTTTCTCATCTAATTTATCTAAAACATCTGGGATGCTGGAGGAGGAAGTGCTTTAGACAGATTTAGTCTTTGTTGGGCCACTAGTCAGTTGTGCACAAAGTCATTTTCTGTGAACACAGCAATTAAACATCTTTTCCTTGAGCCCTTTTTGTCTATCAAATAAAAAAAGGGAACAGAGATGGGATTTTCTGCTACATCTGTCAGTTACAGGCATCTTTGGCAGGGGGTGGGGGAGTGAAAGGCTGCAGGGTTATAGAAACTGCCAGGAGGCATAGACATAGTTGTGAAATAGATAAATACATTGTGAAGAACAACAGATAGAGGATTAGCTGAGCAGTGATAATATGAAGGAAAATAAATAGAAATTAGTAATGACATAGGAACCCGTGAGGGAACAAACTACAAAATGTAGCTTGTGAACATGCTCCAAGCACAACCAGATCAGTAGGTGTGTTTTCCACGGCTTATTTATTAAGTTGCTGCAGTACTACTTTGAGAATATTATTTCTGTCTGTTATTATTTTAATTTTGCGTAGTGACCAAAAGCCACAGTAAAGGAGTAGGTCTTCCAAAAGTACCTAATTAGGGCAGGGACCACATAGCCCTGTCAAACAATTCCTGTGGAGTGCTTTTCCTTTTGGTCTTACAAAGTCAAGACCAAAGCAATACTTGTTTTCTGAAACCTGCCAAACTTCAAACTTAATATTTTTTTCCTTGTGTAAGTGTATAATTTCTGTAGGTGTCAAGGTCAGGTTAGCACCCTGTTGAAGGCTCCTTTTGGCCTTTATTGGGAAACGTTTGCATGTTAGGATTGCTCTTCAGGGATCTGAGAGTCCTTGATGGCATTCTGAAGTGACAGAAGTAAATTGTGGACAAGAGAAATGAGCATGTTCAGAGCCCATTGCAGGGATTCCAGTACTGTGTTAATTGCTTTTACTATTTGTTGGAGTCTTTTATTATTGTTATTAGTAATAGTTTGTTTCCTGTTTTGCGGGTCTTTTTAAACAAATGGCCCTAAAAGTTCTTTTAATTAAGAACAAACCAAAAATCCTGCCCAAAACTGCGAAACAGGGTTTTCAAAGTCCCTATATGTGGTTTTGCACTGATTTGATATTTGTTCTCACTTCTGTTGGAAGGGCTTGTTTGAATGGATTTCTATGAACTGGTGCTAAAAGAGCCTATTTTTAATTTTGTTCCTTTTCCTTCTCAAAAGTAAAATTCAGAATAGAAGCTTTGACACAAGAAAATTCAAGTCTAACTTGATTGTGACGCAAATGGAAGGACCACAGAATGTTTACAAATAGAAAGAGAATTCCATATAAGATTTATGTTTCTCCTAGTCTGTGAATTGAACTCTGTCTGCTGGTTTTGATGTTTTTCCAGAAGTGTGATTGTCAGGTAATTTGAAGTGAGCAACACGCAGGGGCTTTTAGATCTTTTGAAATACACAATTAGTGAATTATTTACTCTGGGGCTGAGATTCAAGGGGTTTTTTTTCCTTCCAGAAAGCTTGGGAAGAAAGACAAATTAAAAGAAAAAATAGCATAAACTCAAAATAATCCAGACAGAACATTTAGAACATAGACTATGAAGTGATGAAGATTACGTCTTTCTCTGCAATGAATATTTTTTCTTGTAACCTTGTGTTTCTTCCCCATTTCACCACAAGCCTTCCCAAATATATACTTTGGCTTGTTTGTAGTACCAGCATTCATACTGACACATTCTTTGGCAGGAAAAAAAACAACTTATCACAGCCATCTTCTATAATTAGTGGAATCATTTATTGGTTATTAAGAATAATTCCTCTTCCATGGCCACCAGCAAAACTTGTAAGATCATTGTTACGATCTTACTAATTTTTTCTCATTGATTATTAAGTGGTTGGATATGGGTTGGTTGAGACCTTCAGCACTACAGTCCTTTGCAGTGAGGATTTGGATCTCATGGTTTTACATTGCATTAGTGGGGCTAGTTGGGCTAGTTTCTGTTCCCAGAAATATGCAATTTCTCCAGTAAATTCTTACATAAACAAAATCTGGTGATAAAAGCTCTGACTTTATATAAATCAGGAGGCAGGAATGCCTTTCTCATCACAGTTGGGGTTTTATTTATATTTGTTTGGTTTTTTGAGACCTTCTGCAAGTACTTTATGATATGCTCATTGCCTCTGACCAAGGTAACTTTATCTTCCTAGACCTCAGTTTAGCTTTTGGTCTTATTTATCCTTGTCCTCTTTGAAAACTTACCTCAAGGTGTCTTTTTTAGTAGCATTGGTACTTGGGATTTTTTTCCCCACTTCTTTCCGTTGCTGCAAGTCTATTTTTTCACGTTCATAACATTTACCCACTCTAATTCTATACTATTGTATAGTTAAGTCTCTTTTCCTCATATATGTTGTAATTCAGTACTGGCTTTGATCATGACCACTCAGTTAAGTCTTCCTCTGCTTAATGGCTTGGATCCTATACTTCCTGTATTTGCTATTCTTCTTACTTCTTTGCTCTCTTAACATTCTGTCAGTTGGGAGACTTGACAGTTTTATCAAATTCATAGTGTTCAGCAGCTTATTTGACCTTAGAGCGATCCATTTCACTTTGACATTTTGTTAATCCATTTCTCCCTTTGCTCAGTCCCCGCAACTGCTAGCGTGGGGCTTCACAAGGGCGTAGGTCAAATTTCAGTTACTCCCAATGAGACAGTATAGCCAAAACTTTCTTTAGTGTCTCATGATCCTTTGTTAGTTTTCTAAGCAAAGCTCTGACATTCCCTTGCTATGTGAGGTCTGAGGTCTGCCCGTAACTTCAGCAGCAATGGGCTGCAAGCTGGTCTAGAGGGCCTTCGCAATTCTGAGTTTGGACAATAATCTTTGGGAGACTACAGCATGCGTCAAAAGGCATCATCATCTTCTGTCACATGCTCTGTGCTTTTAGAATAGTTAATACAGTCTGTTTGGCTAGTGTTACTGTTCTGACATTTGAATGCTGGTTAGTTAAATTTGCCGCTGAACCCACTGCAGAGCTGTGATTATGACCTTCAGTAAGCCGCTGCTGCTGTTTGGCTAAGAATGAAAAACTTTTTTTCAACACTGCCACCATCAGACACTGGCAGCTTTGGACCCATTTTGCCAAGGAACATAATTTCCTCTTTCCTTCTGGCTTCCTTCCACTGTGTAGCATTTCCAGCTATTTTACATAGCACTGTAGTACCATATAATGTTTCTTTCTTTAAAATTAAATAGCCTTCTGCTTCTTTGGTTTGGGCAAGAATATTTGGAGGTGAGCATTCAGGAGGTTTACCGCACCTTCCACAAGTGTTCTATTTTTAGACGAAAACTTCTGGTTGTTTAAAAGATCTGATGGATGGCAGAACTGCTAAGAACAGCTTGGACAGTGTTACATTCTCAGCAAAGTACACATTTTTGGTAGATACTATAGGAAACACTGGGTCCAGCAACTGTGGAAAGATCTTATGATCCTTCACTGTTATTTTTGGAATGTGTGTGTTGAGGGGATTGGCTGGCCTTCTCTTTTGATTTTTTGCCTGTAATAAGGCAGGAAGGGATGTAGTTAGTAGTGCCTTGGACGTTTTGGTTTCTTTAAGTCAGTCCAGTTATTAGGTAGTAAGTACATTATGTCTCTGTTTTGCACTGAAATCAGACTCAAAAGCTAAATGTAATGACACAGTGCTGAGCTAATTTCTAGTTTAGAGATCAGCAAGACAATAACTTTACAAATGCTTCCGGATATGTCTTTGTATTTCTGCTTGAAAGAAAAAAATCAAGCAAAATAAAAGTTAGACAAAAAGTAGTCTTAAAAAGCCCACGCTGTTACTGGCATTGACTGTGTTAACAAGTAATATAGTGCCGTTATAGTGGATGAATAAGTTGAAGTAGTCAGTGCGGAGACCCCTACGTCTAGAGTCCGTACAGTCGGACAGATGTACTTTGTACTTGATTTAGTCTGGTCCCTTGAGCTAAATATCCCTTCCCAAGCGTTGAAACTGCTCAGAGGAGTGCTTATTTTTTCACACCCTTATGTTCCTGTTGGGGTGAAATGGTGCACAACTGCAACAAATATTCCTCTCTAGCTTCCTCTAGAAATAATACAGGTTGCCTGCACCAAAATCTCCCAGCGAGCTGAACTGGTTTGGAAATGTGAATGTGAATGACTGGAGCATTTGCTTTAAAAATATGCTGTTAGTCCAAACTAAAACGCAAATGTGGGTATAGCCATTAACTCCCTGCAGCAATAAACTCTCCAAACTGTGGAATAGTGTTTAACTGTACTATGGTACATAGTAACAATGTAGCAAATACCCACGGGGGGGGGGGGGGGGGGGGGGGGAGATTTTGTAGGTGGAAAAGGTGATTTTATCTAAAATACAGCCTGAAACGAAGTAGGTTTCACTCGTTCACTGTCACACTCAAGTGCCAGAATGTGCATGGTGTCCGAGAAGTCTGTCCAACAGTCTGGCACGACAATATTTCCGTCCAGATGTTCGGCTCTGGATCAGTTACCGTGACATGAAGGACATGTTTCAAGTTCTTATGTCTCCTGGGTTCTTCTTAGCGTGGCAACCACATGCAGGTTTTGGTTATGCCCTTTTGGAGCTAACAGTGTTTTCATTCTTTTCCACTTTGTGCATGGTCAGGCTTTGGTCACGGCCCTTTTTCTCCAGAGCTGGATGTCTTTTCGAAGCTTAGGTGAGCTGGGGTCTTGATGACCTGCTTATCTGTGTGCCATTAACTCAGGACATTCTGACAGCCTTGAACTTGCTGTGTGTTCCTCTGGATGCCACCACACCCAGGCCTTCCCATTCATTCTCAGTTCGTGCATATTGTTGCAGCTCTCTGCAATACTCCTGCCAAAAATCAGACACTGATGAGGTTTAAATTTGGACTAGGCTATGACTGGAAACCAGGAGAGTTTTCAGCAGGACATGTGTGCCAGTATCGACCCTGTAAGTTACAGTTATGTAAGGCATGTGTCCTAGATGCGGAGGAGGTACTGAGCCATTCTGACTCCTGTGCCGTTGTGTCTGCAAGATAAAGATGCTGATCAACAGAGTCCACAGACTTCCTGCCTGGGGAATATACCAGTAAGTCAAACAGGCCTACTCAGGAGCCTGTGTGGCCTAAGAAGCTCCAGACAATCCAGAAAGAACCATAATGGAACCTGTGACTAAATACAAGCAGAACAACCCGGATATGATGAGCCTCTTGCTGGACAGCAATCATGTCAGTGTTGGTGGCCACAAGAAGTAACTACATTTACCTCCAACTAACTGGAACTCTTCCGGAGGTCAGTGTGTAGATGTAGCACCATGGGCAAAAGGTGTTGAACTGGAAACATAACAAAAACCTACATGTTGATATCATCCCCATGTCTAAGAAGTGTGGAATGATTATACTAAGAAAGGCTTTTGCCATGATAGCGGGAAGTAGCAGAATTAGGTTTGTACAACTCCGGAGCAGTGTCTGTTCACTGAGAGCAGCTTGATACGCTAGAACTTCCTTTGAGTTCGGATCAGCAGCTTAGAATGAGCTAGATACTTCACATATATCTGGACCATTGTTTGAGCCAACTTACCTTGATCTGAGAAACTGGTAACTTAGATTTTTGCCCTAGTATCAGTTAGAGGATATAAATGCTGGGAAAATGAGCTCCAAGAAGCTGGTAAACCAGAGCTGCTGAGTTTTCCTTGCTCAAGTCCAGCATGCGCAAAGTAATGTCTCCGTTTCTTCGCAACTCCCCCTTTCCTTGTATCTTTGTGCTTACTAATAGGGTCTGCCAAATCAGTCATGCGTACCATATCGTAACCGTCATTAATTGGTTTTTGGATGAGAGTGGCTGCTGCTCTGAGAACAGCTGATAGAAGCAGCTTTAAGCTATGTGTGGCAGAGGGAGATTTTGGAAAGACTGGAGTAGGACAGCCATTCCTTTTTGTACATGTTCTGTCTGTCACTTTGTTCTTTAGCTCCTCATTCCTTGCTGATGCTATGTTGGCCGCTGGAAAGCATTTTCCATTGAGGGTGGAATAATTTCTTGGCTGGCCTGGAGACACCATTCTATCCTGACAGGCGACGGCTGGGTTTCAGGTTTTGACATCTATGTGACCTCCTGGCTGGACAGTGCAATCCACCTGCATACCAAATGTTCAGTATGTAGGAAATTGTGTAAAACAGGGAGCTTAGTGCATTTCCTTGAGCAAGAGAGTCTGTTCTGGGAATGTATCAAACTTTTGCTTTTCAGATTGGCTTTCCACAGAATTTAGATTGAATTTCAAGTTTTGAGTATCTTAAAAACACTCTGTCATATGGGCACAAAAACCTAAAAGACCATGTAAGGTTTCACCATGGTGAAACCTGTGGTGATCTGCAACAAGGAGAAAACTGAAGAAAACTGAGGTTTGTCCGGGGGGTTAAATGTCAGTGGGTTTGGTGTAATTTTGCCAAGTGAATTCTTCAGGAAGTAGGAGACAAGACATGCTGTACCACCTTACTGTCAGCAGCAGGAGGAATGTTGTTGCCTATGCTTGCTTAGCATAAATATTCAATACTGCATATATTCATATATATATATAAAAAAAAAATGTATATATATAACGCCAAACCCTATCAAAACAAGAAACATCTTCTGCTTTTCACCTGGAGGAAGTATAAAAGAAGAAACAATGTGCAACAGATGTTAGTCACATGGCTTAATGCAGTGTGATTTAAAAAAATGTGCAGAATACAAATTTGCTTCTAGTTACATTGTTGTTAGTAGATTAGCTCAACTGAAATCTAGTCAGATTAGTCCCAAATTATGCAAGTATAAGAGAACAGAATTAGTCTTGCCCACACAAAAGGCTTATTTAGGTTGTAAAGCTTGAACAATACTTTCCAAACCTTTCTGTTGTTGTTTATTTATGTTAATTAAACCAATTCCGTTCAGTCATGAGCTTTTCTTTATACACAGTGTGTATTTTCAGGAACTACTTACTCAAACATGTAAAGACTGTTAAAAGATTCTGAGATGTCAAGTCGTATAGGAGTCTGGTTTTGTTTTATGAATTATATTTCTTCATTAGTGTTGCTTTAAAGCTTAAGGAAAGTAAGAGTTTTTATATTCTATAATCTTACATATACTTTTTTTTAGTTATCAAAACCGTGGAAAAAAAGCACGTTTTACCAGTGCAAGTGTTTGCACTGTATCTTAATCACTATTCCAGCAATAGTAAGTTGAAAATTATGTATATTTTATTAGTTTTTCTTTTCCAATGGCATAGTATTTTCATTCTGATAGCATTGTCTTTTTAGTGCTTCATTAATATTCACTTGGGAAGTGCTGCAAAAGCTAGTCAAAACTATTAGGACACACAATACAAATCTTACTCCTTGTGTAGCAGAGTGTAAAATAGCCACCAATAATTTCATAGGTAACTCAGCAGTAGAACAGGAGGAACTCTAGAAAGTGACTTTAATGGTAAATTGTTGTTTTTATTGTTTAGTTGCACAACGTAAGTTAATGAAACTAAATCAACAAGGAGTGTCCTAAGGTAACTCTGTATTGTACTTTTGTTTTTATACAAGATGCATGCAGTACATTAGTAATAGGTATAACCTATTGAATACATTGCATATTTGGTGTGAAACTGTACTGTTGTAGTGGTTTCAGCCCAGCCGGTAACAAAGGACCACGCGGCCGCTCGCTCACTCCTCCCGCCCCCCTCCGGTGGGATGGGGGGAAAACGGAGGAGAGAAAAAAAAACCAAACCTGGAACCTCGAGGGTTGAGATAAAGGCAGTTTACTGGAACAACACAAAGAAATTGCAACAACAACAACGGTACTAATGAAAAAGTATACAAAAAGAGTGATGCACAGTGCAACTGCTCACCACCCGGGACCCGACGCTCTGCCACTTCCCCCACCGAAAAGAAGAGCCCACCCCCCGGCCCGCTCCCCCTTTATATACTGAGCATGATGTCACATGGTATGGAATAGCTCCTTGGCCAGTTCAGGTCAGCTGCCCCGGCTATGCCCCCCACCTCCCAGGTTCCTGTAAAAAAAAAAATTAACTCTATCCCAGCTGAACCCAGGACATTATCCACCCCTTATTCTATACCATCTACATCATGCCCAGATCTTACATTTTCCAATCGACCACTACCACTTCCTTGTCTTATACATATAAGTATATGGACTTGCGTCCGTCCCCGTCGTCCCCCCGCACACACACACACACGCGAATGGTATTCCTTTAGCGTATGGGCTATTCCTCTAATGTGTCCATTGATTTTATTTAGTCCATGACTTTGGGGCTCCATCTGTTGTAACAGTTCTTCAGGATAAGAGAGATGGTGTGAGATGGTGGGTTGTTGTATGCTGCCTCTGGAACTTGTGGCTAGTACATTTGGTGCAACTCACGCCCTTGTTCTGCAGGTCGAGGATGTTGATCTTGAGGAAATTGCTGGGTGTCAGTTCAAGTTCTGTCGCTGTTGTACTTGGCTTAGTTTCAAAGTCCATCCCGCAGTCATTTGGGTAATTCTTACAGTAATACCCTTGATATGGCATATAGACACTATAGATACAATGACATGCATTGGCAGGGTATTTAGCAGTTAGGTATCATACAGCCCAATTCACTGGCTATTCTCTCCCAAAATCAAATCTCCCTGAGGTACACATCGAACTTCCCCATCCTTCTGCATCACCCACCAGGTGTACCCAGGTCCCTGAGCAAAAACAACCCCTTGAATGGGTTTGCCTCTGCTTGAGGGAGGACTAACCCAGACTGTCTTTCCTAACATACTCCTCATGCGCACTACAGGGACTTTATCGCCTTCTACAGTATGTGGAAGTCTTGGTTGGGCGGGGCCAGCCCGATTGGCGGATCCTCTAGTATTAACTAACCAGGTGGCTTTTGTTAAATGTGTATCCCAATGTTTGAAAGTCCCACCCCCCATCGCTCTCAATGTAGTTTTCAGCAGTCCGTTGTATCGTTCGATTTTTCCGGAGGCCGGTGCGTGATAAGGGATGTGATATACCCACTCAATGCCGTGTTCTTTGGCCCAGGTATCTACGAGGTTGTTTCGGAAGTGAGTCCCGTTGTCCGACTCGATTCTTTCTGGGGTGCCGTGTTGCCATAAAATTTTCTCTTCAAGGCCCAGAATAGTGTTCTGGGCAGTGGCATGGGACACAGGGTATGTTTCCAGCCATCCAGTGGTTGCTTCCACCATTGTAAGCACATGGCACTTGCCTTGGCGTGTTCGTGGGAGTGTGATATAGTCAATCTGCCAGGCCTCCCACTGTTTATATTTCAGCCATCGCCCCCCATGTGACAGGGGTTTTTGCCGCTTGGCTTGCTTAATTGCGGCACATGTTTCACATTCGTGGATGACCTGTGCGATAGTGTCCATGGTCAAGTCCACCCCTCGATCTCGAGCCCATCTATATGTTGCATCTCTCCCCTGATGGCCTGAGGTATCGTGGGCCCACCGAGCCATAAATAGCTCACCCCTACGTTGCCAGTCCAGGTCCACCTGAGACACTTCAATCTTGGCGGCCTGATCTGCCTGCTGATTGTTTTGATGTTCTTCAGTGGCCCGACTCCTGGGTACATGAGCATCTACATGACGTACTTTTACCACTAGCTTCTCTATCCGAACAGCGATATCTTGCCACAGTGCGGCAGCCCAAATGGGTTTACCTCTGCGTTGCCAGTTGCCCTTCTTCCATTGCTGTAGCCACCCCCATAGGGCATTTGCCACCATCCATGAGTCAGTATAGAGATAGAGCACTGGCCACTTTTCTCTTTCAGCAATATCTAATGCTAGCTGGATGGCTTTCACCTCCGCAAACTGACTCGATTCACCTTCTCCTTCAGCAGTTTCTGCAACTAGTCGTGTAGGACTCCATACAGCAGCCTTCCACCTCCGATGTTTTCCCACGATGCGACAGGACCCATCAGTGAACAGGGCATATTGCCTCTCATTTTCTGGCAGTTTATTATACAGCGGGGCCTCTTCAGCCCGTGTCACCTCCTCCTCTGGCAACATTCCAAAGTCTTTGTCTTCTGGCCAGTCCGTGATCACTTCTAAAATTCCTGGGCGACTGGGGTTTCCTATGCGAGCCCGTTGTGTGATCAGTGCAATCCACTTACTCCACGTGGCATCAGTCGCGTGATGTGTAGAGGAAACTTTCCCTTTGAACATCCAGCCCAGCACTGGCAGTCGGGGTGCTAAGAAGAGCTGTGTTTCAGTACCAACCACTTCTGAAGCGGCTCGAACTCCTTCATATGCTGCCAATATCTCTTTTTCAGTTGGAGTATAGCGAGCCTCGGATCCTCGATATCCCCGACTCCAAAACCCCAGGGGTCGGCCTCGGGTCTCTCCAGGTGCTTTCTGCCAAAGGCTCCAGGTAGGGCCATTCTCCCCAGCTGCAGTGTAGAGCACATTTTTAACATCTGGTCCTGTCCGGACTGGCCCAAGAGCTACTGCATGAACAATCTCCCGCTTAATTTGTTCAAAGGCTTGTCGTTGCTCAGGCCCCCATTTAAAATCGTTCTTCTTCCGGGTAACTTGGTAGAGAGGACTTACAATTTGACTGTAATTTGGAATATGCATTCTCCAAAAGCCCACAACACCTAAGAAAGCCTGTGTTTCCTTTTTATTAGTCGGTGAGGACATAGCTGCTATTTTGTTGATCACGTCCGCAGGGATCTGACGACGCCCGTCTTGCCATTTTACTCCTAAGAACTGGATTTCCTGCGCAGGTCCCTTGACCTTACTTTCTTTTATGGCAAAGCCAGCCTTCAAAAGGATTTGGATTATTTTCTTCCCTTTCTCAAAAACTTCTTCTGCCGTGCTGCCCCATATGATGATGTCATCAATATATTGCAGGTGCTCTGGAGCTTCACCTTTTTCTAGTGCAGTCTGGATCAGTCCATGGCAAATAGTGGGGCTGTGTTTCCACCCCTGGGGCAGTCGATTCCAGGTGTACTGGACACCCCTCCAAGTGAAAGCAAACTGTGGCCTGCACTCCGCTGCCAAAGGAATGGAGAAAAATGCATTAGCAATGTCAATTGTGGCATACCACTTAGCTGTCTTTGATTCCAGTTCATATTGAAGCTCTAACATATCTGGCACAGCAGCGCTCAGCGGTGGCGTGACTTCATTCAGCCCACGATAATCTACTGTTAGTCTCCAATCCCCATTAGATTTCCGCACGGGCCATATGGGACTATTAAAGGGTGAGTGAGTCTTGCTGATCACTCCTTGGCTCTCCAATTGGCAAATCAGCTTATGGATGGGGATCAGGGAGTCTCGGTTGGTGCGATATTGCCGCCGGTGCACCGTCGTGGTAGCAATTGGCACCTGTTGTTCTTCAACCTTCAGCAACCCCACAACCGAAGGGTCCTGGGAGAGACCAGGCAGGGTAGACAGCTGTTCAATCTCCTCCGTCTCCAATGCAGCTATACCAAAGGCCCAACGGTACCCTTTTGGGTCCTTGAAATACCCCCTTCTGAGATAATCTATACCAAGGATGCACGGGGCCTCTGGGCCAGTTGCAATGGGGTGTTTATGCCACTCATTCCCGGTTAGACTCATTTCGGCTTCCAATACGGTTAGCTCTTGGGATCCCCCTGTCACACCAGAGATACAGATGGGTTCTGCCCCTTTATAACTTGATGGCATTAGGGTACATTGTGCACCAGTGTCTACTAGAGCCTTATATTCCTGTGGGTCTGACGTGCCAGGCCATCGAATCCACACTGTCCAGTAGACTCGGTTGTCCCTCTCCTCCACCTGGCTGGAGGCAGGGCCCCTCTAATCCTGGTTAGAATATCTGTTACCCACTTTTTGCACATGTGAATCAGAAGTCCCTTCAAGAGGATCAGAAATGAGATCGGCCCATCTACTGCGCCCGGGGGACTGCTCACGGGAAACTGGAGCAGCAGTTTTCCAAGAAGAATCTTCTTTTCTGGTTGCTTTTTCTCGCAACTCCCGTACCCGTGAATCCAAGACTGAGGTAGGTTTTCCATCCCACTTCCTCATGTCCTCTCCATGGTCACGCAGGTAAAACCACAGGTTAGCCCGTCGTGTGTACTTTCTCTCTCCTCTCTCTTGGGCAGAGGAACGCTTACTCCCAATAACTGCAATGCGGGCCTGTACAGGTGAGGAGGAGGACATATCTACTTTGAATTGCTGGAACTCTCGGGACAATTCCTCTACAGCTGAGACACAGGCCCGTAGGGAGGAAGAGAGACTTCCTTCATATTGCCGGAGTTGGACAGCCAATTCATCCACCGTTTGTCCATAGCCTTCTTTCCAGGACATTACTGCCAATGAGTTGGCATAGGTTGGTGGTGCACTTCGTAGAAACTTCCGCCACATCGGTTGTGTGCATTGGACTTCATCTGGATCTGTGGGTGACTGCGCATTTTCTGGATCATTATAAATCACCTCCAGCACGGCTAATTCCCTCAGGTACTGGATACCTCTCTCCATGGTGGTCCACTTGCCTTGGTGACATGTAACTTCATCCCTGAAAGGGTATCTTTCCTTTACACCTAACAGAAGTCGCCTCCAGAGGCTGAGGACTTGTGTTTTTCTCCCAATCGCCTTGTCGATACCCCCTTCTCTAGACAGAGATCCCAACTGCTTGGCTTCCTTACCCTCTAATTCCACACTACTAGCCCATTATCCCAGCATCGGAGCAGCCAGGTAACAATGTGCTCACCTGGGTGGCGGCTAAAATCTTTTCGCATGTCACGCAACTCACTCAGGGATAGAGATCGGGTAATTATTTCAGGTTCTGCCTCTTCCTCCTGTTCTCGCGATGACCCTGGTTCATCTTCATCTCTCACTGAGCGAACTGATTTCTTTGTGTGTTTCTTTTTCTGTACAGGGGCAACTGATACTGGCACAGGTTGGTTCTCTGGTTTAGTGGCAGTATCTGTCACCGGGGTAGGGGCAGCCATGGTGCCTGTTGTCGTGGTAGGGGCGGCCACGGTGCATGTTGTCGGGGTTGGGGCAGCCACGGTGCATGTTGTCTTGTTTTCCATCTTTTCCCCCTTTTCCCCCTGGGGGTGCTGCATAGTATCAAGCAGGGTTTGGTAGATACCGGCCAGGGCCCAGCACAGTGTAGTGAGTTGTGTGTCTCTGGGATAGCCACAGCATTTTCCTTTCAAAAATTCTATCACTTCATGAGGGTTCTGCAGTTGTTCGGGAGTGAACTTCCAAGTCACTGGAGGTGAGAAGTTCTCTAGATACCTGCCCACATCCTCCCACACGCCGTGCCACCCATGAATATCCAGCTTTGGGACAGATCTCTGGGTGGTACTCTTAAAGAGCCTCTTTGTAGCCCTAGACAAGACCTGAAACATAGTCAGGAGGCATAGCACTAACAGCACACAGGCTTGCGCATCCCAAGGATATTCAAAATTCTCGAAAACTGTTGTAATTAGTTGGAAAGAGAAAAGGGAGGGGAACGGATGGGGGGAAGTATCCCCCCCTGACTTCCCCATGGGTTGGGTGTAATTACCAATAAAATCCGACAGAAGGTGCCCAAAGTCTGGAAATGATATCACTGCCTCATACAGATAACAGCTTAACCTCATGACCAGTGATGTAATCATTTCACAAGTCGACATTGCCCAGTACAGCAAAATGATAATCCCAATCACTCTCCCAGAGATGAGATACGCAACTACAGGCAATACATAAAGCATATAAGAACTTACAAAACGCCACCATGTAAACAGCTGAATCAACATTGTGACTAACATCTATTTATCTAGTATAAGAAATGCGTATGACAAATTTGTTTCAACACGCTCTGGCCAGATCTGTCGTTATCTCAACCCTTCGTGCCCCACGTTGGGCGCCAAAAAGGACTGTAGTGGTTTCAGCCCAGCCGGTAACAAAGGACCACGCGGCCGCTCGCTCACTCCTCCCGCCCCCCTCCGGTGGGATGGGGGGAAAACGGAGGAGAGAAAAAAAAACCAAACCTGGAACCTCGAGGGTTGAGATAAAGGCAGTTTACTGGAACAACACAAAGAAATTGCAACAACAACAACGGTACTAATGAAAAAGTATACAAAAAGAGTGATGCACAGTGCAACTGCTCACCACCCGGGACCCGACGCTCTGCCACTTCCCCCACCGAAAAGAAGAGCCCACCCCCCGGCCCGCTCCCCCTTTATATACTGAGCATGATGTCACATGGTATGGAATAGCTCCTTGGCCAGTTCAGGTCAGCTGCCCCGGCTATGGCCCCCACCTCCCAGGTTCCTGTAAAAAAAAAAATTAACTCTATCCCAGCTGAACCCAGGACAACTGTGCAAGCCTGTGCAATACGTTCTGTACGCCCTGAAATTATTCTTTTAATGAAAAGTAGTTGTGTGTTCAGTTAAAATCTGGGAAGGTACGTGGCAACATTTTATAGGAAGGAGGGTAGAAATGTACAGAGAACTTTTCCAGTGATTAATAGCAGTGATAACATTTTACTTAACACAAAAGACAGAATTCCTTTTTCTGAGGTATTTTCCAGTTGTTTGACACTAGGGGCAGAGTATGGGTGCTATTTTTAAAGACAATTCAGCAAGTAAATACTTTATGCTTAAAAACGTCTGGCATCTCATGGCATAAGAACTTTTAATAAACACCTGCATAACAAGACTGAAATATGCTACTAAGTTTGTTATATTTGCATTATAAATTGCTGATTAATGCAGTGTTTAAGGAAAGTAAAGCAGGAATTACTAGTATTTTTCTCCATCTCAAAGTGAATTTTTTTTATTTGTGTCTTTAGTCTTATACTCTCTTAAATATGATCCTTTGTGAAGGCAAAGAAGGGAGTTTGTTCTTATTTTGTGACAGCTGTGTTTGTTTATGAGCTTTTACTTGTGGATTTAATAATTTGACATAAAATGGACAGATGTTTGAACTCCTATATAAAACCATATTCTAAACAGTGTAGCTTACTGCTCAACAAGAGTACTGACTGTGTCAAAACAGAAATACCTTTCCAGTAATAACCACCCTGAAAGCAGAAAAGAACAGAGCTGCCAGTTCTGTCAGGTGATCCAGATAAAGATGTCAAACTTCCATCATTACATTTTCTCCATACTTACAATTAATGTCTCATGTAAATCACATTATTGTGATAGCAGACCATTAAAAACTGTGCAAACCAAAAGATTAGGAGAGTTCCACTTCTCATTTTTTTTCTATGTGATTTATTGCTACTTAGAATGAATTTTAACATAGAATAATTTTAAGTGACATGGACACTGTAGACACTAAAGGTGACACAAAAATGGTATAGCTGCATTATAGTAAAGAGAACTACTGGCATTGCTAGAGGTCAGAACATCTGTATGGTGCACGGCCTTTTCTCTGTCTACTCACATTTAGTCATCATGATTTCTGCTCCCACAGGTTTTCGCAGAGTTGCCATAACTTCTCAGTCTCATGAAAAAGTCAACATTCTCCACAGTTCTCATTTCTTCACACAATGAGCAATATATTTGGTAGTTTTTGAAAGTATTACTACCTGAACATCCGGCTGAGGCCTGACTACTGTTCTGTTGTGTGCCCTCATGTGTTCATGAGTTTTTCAGAAAGTGCTCAGCCCTCTTCAGGTCACTGCCCTTGCTTTGTAGCCAGGTAGGAAATTTCATAACCATAACTGGCCTAAAAACCTTTGATTTGATATAATATACCCTGCTTTTTTGAAACACTTGCATAAATCTTATTAATCCTAATAGGCATCACATGTTCACAAAGATGGGGAAGGATAACCATTTTTTCAAGATTCATATAGTTTTAGTGATGTTATTTTTAATGATTTCTGGGTTGTATTCAGGCATACAATTTTCTTCCTACCTGACGTCAGTAGGAGGTATGCTTTCATATCTGGAGAGTGTACTTGTTTGTTTTTAACTACATAACATATGGATCAGTGCTTAGATACCAATCTTACAGGAGCCAGAGAAATACCTAAATAGAGAGTCAGGGGTGGAATGGCTAAAAATATACACATAGTTTTAGATATTCTAATCTACTATAGCATATCTGAAAATGCAAGGCATTCTTAAGATGTTGATCTTGGAACTTAAAAAAATCCAAAAGATTAATCTGTGTTCATTCCCAATCAGTTTCTAAATTTAACTTTCCTTTGGATAAAAAAAAACTAAAATCAAACCTTGAATTAAACTAGTCTCAGTTGATGGACAGATGTACTAGAAAGCTTACCCTCTACTTTATATCTTTTGCATAGCCATATGTCATCAAGCACAAATTATTCACATCTGAATGTAATATTGTCGTGCTGTAATCTTGTTGTTAAGGTAATGATACAATATCACATTAAAAAATGGCTGTTACTACAGTCAGGCTTTTTGTTTGTTTGTTTGCCAGTTTGTTCCTTTTCCTTCAGATTAGGTTTTGCTTTTACCATTCCAAATTGATAAAAGAATAAATCCTTCCTGTTTATAAACTGTTATCACACTGTTTTTTTCTTTTTCTGTTATTGACTTGACTGAAAATGTGAGATGTATTATAAATCATAGCTAGCCACTTTCTCACATCATTTTTGCCTTCTGTTTTCCATGTGTGTATGGTACTTTGCTGTGTGATTTTTTGAATAGTCAATTTTATGCCTTTTTATGTTGATTGAAAATGAGCTTATGTTTTGGAATATGCAGTGTGTCTACTTGTGTGTATCTTTTTGCATTTAGTATCAGTATGTTGCCATTAATACTGCATGTACAGTGAAAAGAGTACATTATGTGTGCAGTGTGTTTTTAAGTTGGGGCTAAAATAGTTGATCGCTTTCTTCCTCCAAAGGTATCAGTGCTTCTGGTACCTGGACATTTGGAGTAAGTTAAAACTCTAAAAGATTCGTTGTTGTTTGGTTTGACATAATTTTTAAAGTATTTTTTCTACATATGGCCATTGTGCTCCAAATTACCTGCTTGTGGTAGGTAATAGGTATGAGATTGTATTACTGATAACCTAGGTGAAGAAATTGGGTGGCTAAATTCAAATCTGATATGTTTACCTACAGAGATTCTTATTTCTGAATGAGTCAAGAAAAGTGTGGATGAGAGAATTTAGTTGTGTTCTTTGTGTTTGTTACCAGGTGTAGGACCAAGATTTTTCACCCTGTGTGCAAGTTCTTGTCATGAGACTAGCAATTTTTGCTGTTGCAATTGCTTCCTAGCACTCCAGGCTTTTCACCTGAGTTAGTAAGTAGTAGTCTGACAGTACAGGAGTTACTTAAGGTGTTTGCCTTGGATGACTACGGTATCGATGCTGCTGTCATCTGTAAATAACCTTAGGATCTCCTAGACACTATGAAAACTGTGGGTCTCAATACTTTTGCCACAACAGTTATCTGTCTTTGGACTCCTAAATGGGAGACTGGAAAGGAGGTGGTAACACCCATGCTTTTGTTATGGTAGTATCTGCCTAAGAAGGGTTCAGGTCAGAGGCCATACAGGTTTGAAATAGGTTACATGGAGTACCTCCTGTGAGTGACTGTCAATATACACGTTCCACTTCACGGTGTACTTGCACATGCGCATCTGAGCTGTTACAGCTTTTTCTAGACAAAAGAATTTGTACCTTGTACACCTAGCTTTTCTTTGTGCTCTGCACTGAGTGCATGGAGGGCAATGCATGTCATCCATTCTTTAGTGCCTTCCAGTTCTGGCTTTTGCTTAGGTAAAGCATTCTGTGGCTTCTAGTCCATAGTCTCTTTTAAGCTTCTGAAGTAAACTAAAAAAAAATTACAAGTTTGTAAAAACTTGCAAACTACAAATAACTAGTCCTTCTTATTTTGTGTGGCACTTTTAAATAAACTGGGTTTGCAAAAACTGTAAATATGAATAGTATACGAAGGCATATTAAAATCTAAGTGATTGTGCTCCTGGAAACAATTTTTTTTTGTTTGGTTTATGGTTCTCTCTCACTCTTTACACAGTTATTAGACAAACAGAAAGTTGTGTTATATGCAGTGTTTTAAAACCCAACTGCCTTTTTCCAAGTGCATAATCTGTAGGAAGAATTAGCCAGCATTCAGATAGAAAGAATTATGCTAATATAGACTGCTGTTACAGTTCCCCAGTTATGCCATAGAGAGACAAGGAGCCTCAAGATAATTTCCTTTCCTTGGTCATGGATTTGCCAAGAGAGTTGCTACCTGTGAACTGAGATTAATCTGTTGCCACTTATGGCTAGGAGAAATTAATGTAGAAGATATGGATCTGACACTGACAGGCTCATTGGAACTTTCCAGTTGATTGAAGAGTGCCGTGTATTCTCTTTTACAAATAGGCTGGGTTTTTTCTGTTTACATTGTCGGTGCTCACAACTTATTTAAAAATATCTGCTCTGCTGTTTTGTGTACAGAAGTCAGAAAGACACAGTGAAGCAGCTCTGGCAATGACCAGCACCTGATTACTTCCTACTACATGATGTTTAAACTGAATGTGACCTGGAACATTCGTTGGACAAAGAACTTGCAAATAAAGAGTTTGGGGTTTTCTTTTCACGGTAATACAGACTGCAAAGAGCAGTTTGCTGCTCCAGAAGCCTTTGATGAAGCTCTGTGCAGTAGTTGCACATACTCCTTTAGGAGATGCCAGAGAATGAGCTTGTTGTGTGCTCATTACTCCTGGGGTCTGTTTTGTAATGTGTTTTGCGAAGATCTCTTCTGGCAATTTCTTTTGTGTAATGTTCATGCGAGGCCAGCGAGGGAGTTTTTGAGATGGTCTGTTCTTCTGTGCTGTCAGTATACTGAAGATACCCACCTCCCTGTCGTCACACCCAGATGGTGCAGGCTCTGCTTTCCCACTGTTTGATTCATAAACTTACATAAGGAGGAGTTGGCCGAATTTCAGCTAGAGGTAATGCTCATAGGAAAAAAGGAAAAAAATAGTGTGCTTCGTCTGATTCTGCTGTTGATAAAGACATCTCATCTTCTACTGATTTATTAGATTCTGCTGATTCTGTGGAATCATTGTTGGATACAGCTTTTTTTTGTAAGAGGCAGGTTTTTATCAGATAACGAATTTGTGGTGAGAATTACTGGTCAATGAGCGGATCGTCTTTATTTTGCTCAATTTAGACCCTCCTGTTTTAGTTCAAGGTGTAGATAGTCTTCTTGAGTGGGTATTGGAGGCCTGCTGTCAGTCATTGCCAGTCAAATTTTTTTTTTTTAAACTTCAATTATAGTTTTGCCCAAAGCTTTATGTGTTGAAATGTATTATACATATGAATATTAGAATAAAATTCTAGTCTGAGATACACATATATGTCTCTCCCATTGAAATAATGTCATATGCATACATCTGAAGAACTGAACTTGACTTTAAGCATTTTCTCAAATAGATATAAACTATGAATATAACTTGCTTTCATTTCTCTCTATGGGGATCCCTAAAAGGGCTCAGAACAATCAACACAGAGAAACACTGTGATTCTTGCGTTTGCCTTCTACGTTTCATTTCTTGCTTTATTTTTTTTTTCTTTTTCAGCAGTCTTTTAATTTACCTTTTTCTGATTTGTGTGCAGCATATGCTTTAGGATTGCGAGGGACCCAAAGCTGATGAACCGTTTTGTGTCTGATCAGAATCTTGTCCCTGCACAATAACATAAGCATCGCACCTCTGATGCAGCCAGTCCTTGTACCTCTAGGGAGCAACAGTCTGTTAGCAGCTTTGCTTATGTTTCCTGCATTTGCGGCACATTTGTACTGCTGTTTCTGCTTTGGTAATATGACCAGCTCAAATTTCATTCTAACTATGTCAAATTATCAAATAAAGCTACAGCATTGCAGTCGCCAGGAAAATGAGAGACTGGACAGTGACATATTTATGATCTATATTCTTCCTGTTTTTCAATTCTAAGGCTGCTGTCATTTTTCCATTTTAGCAGTCCAATGTACGTGTCCAAGACTTGCCTGCAGATGTCTACTTTAACTGAAGAACTATTTCTTTACATATTTTTTTCTTTAATTGAAGGAAAATTCCTCTGAACAAATAAACAAAGCTGATAGAAGTTTGGGACTTGGTAAGCTGAGTGATTCTTTACATTTTCTGCTTATCACTACCTGATCTTTACATGGGAAAGAAGATACACATCTTTGGAAATTTTCAGCTTAAAAATAGTACAGTATTGGAATTCCTTGAAGAAAAGTGTATTCTGCATATTCTGAGTAAATCAGCATTGTAGGTTGGGGATTTTCCTTTACTGGTCTATTTTATGCCTAAATCCAGATTTCTCATACCTATATGACTCAGTGATGCAGGCATCATATATAGAAGATGTGGGGGAGCATTATAGCCATACAGAAACATTATTTTGCCAGTTCTTGACCCAACTTTTGTGTCTGCTCCTGTGTGCATATACTTAAATAGTATGTTTAGTTTTGGTGTAGAATAGCACTGGACCTTTCTGAGAGGATTTTAACTGGCAGATGAGAGTTGATTGGCGCAGAAGCTTGTCATCTTTCTGAAGTGTGATTTAAGGCTCCATAAAGAAATCTAAGATGTTGATCTGTCTCCTAAGAGCTTTATGTTAGCAGTGTAAACACAAACACAGACACGTCCAGAGCTTAACAATGTCTTGGATTAGTTCCTGCTTGTTAATGTAGCAGAATTAAACTGCAGTGACAATGTTAATAGGAGCTTGAAGGAAGCAGCTGGTAGTTAAGGATCTTACTGAGGGTAAAGAGCTTGTTTGTGGTTGTGTGTATTACTTCTGGCTCCCAGCTGATCCTTGTAACATAGGTGAAAAAGGAATTACAGGGGATCTGTAAGATGCTTCAAGACCTGCCTCTTCTGGAAAAGAGGATGGGACCACGTAATCTATTATTAACTTCACATAGTTAGATGTTTTAGCCCTTTTGTCATAAAGTTGGGATTTGAAAAGAAAAAGGTTTTAACACTGTTTGCAGATGCTAAGCTTTCTAGCAGATTCAGTTTGAATATAAACGTGAAATGTGGTTGGAAAGTCCTGTGCTGCCCCTTGCCACAATTGTTACACACTGGCAACTTTTAATTTTTGTTTTCATAGAGCACTTTTTACTGTTTTAAAAAAAGGCAGAAAAGTGTTGGTGCACCAAAATACCATGGTACAAAAGGATTCCCCTTCCCCTCACTCTGATGCTCAGGGAAATTGCTTAGTCCTTACTCATTAGGCTTGAAAGCACTTTGAGAACATAAAGACACCCATGCTGACACCATAATTCTTACAGAGTGCCTGTGAGCTGGTTCATTTCTGTTAATTTGGTAGTTTCAAATGACCTTGTTTCATCTTGCTATCTAGCTTTATTATCTTAAGCCATGGGAAAAGGTGTTCTTACTATTATTGGGACTGCTTTGAGCATAGTCCTGTGCCTGTTGATCACAATGGGAATGACAGGAAGGGTCTGCTCCTTTAAATGTAATTCTTTGGATGTTTTTCAACCTTTTTATTTTAAACTTGTCCTTCATTTATTATCTGCCTAGAAGCCACTCTCTTGATCACATAATTTTTAGAATTTTGACATCCGAATGGGATGCATACATACATTTCTTAATGGTGGGTGATTTTAATCTTCACAGTGACAATAAATCTGGCAAATCCCTGGAGCAATGGTGTGGATTTCTTGATGTTTTTATCCCTTTCTAATTATTGCAGAGGTTGCTTGATTTAAAAATGTATGGCTGGTGTCTGTTGTCATTACTAATGCTCAAAGGTCAAAGCAGGTATTCCAACAAACTTTACTTTCAGCTAATCATTATAATCTGCTTATTCTAGGCTTTAATTAGTGTACGTTAGGTCTCTTTGACAGTTAATTATTTCCCTTTTGTAAGGTGTAGGAAATTGTTCTAATTTTTGTTGTTTTCCTCCTTGACATGTAAGTACAAGTAGAGAAGACTGTTTGAATAGAACTGACTTGATATACTGTTCTGCCAAAACATTAATATCCACATGCTCATTTTGGAAATGTTCAATGGTATACGTAAGCACATTCATTAAATAACAGTGAAAAATGTGTTGGAAGGAGAGGGGACAGTATAGGACGCATTTCAGGGAATCTGGGCAGTAGTGGTATTAATGCCTTGGTTTATTCCTGTTCCTAGGACATGTGCAGTGAAAGCACTGACAAAGCTAATAAAATGAGGGATGGTTATTATAATTCTTTTATACCAAACATCTGAATAAATTCTTTGCTAGCTTTTGTACTTTCTCTGCCACTGCCAAATTTTTAAGGTTTTTATGTTGCACACAGAGCAGATTCCTCTGATGTATTGGTCATCTCCAAATTAATCTGCATCCTTGTGTTTACTCATTGATGTGTGAGGGAAGGAATGAAAAACAGACTTTGGTATCCTGAGAAAAATCATGTAGCCCTTGTGTCTGTTCCACTATATTTAAAGCAAAAATGATAATTCTTCTCTTCAAAAGTGGATTAACATGTATAGTTGAAAGAATTTTGGAAACATTTCTTATAGCAAAGAATATTCTTTGGAAGGTACAAGCAGATTTTCCTACCTGCATGAGTAAAGTAACTTTATTTAGAACTCTTAATATATATCAAACTATATCAGTTGCCCTCTCAAAACAATTTCATCTGAAAGCTCCTTCCATCTGTTCCATCCAAATAGCTGCAATATTGTTTAATTTTTAGAAGAAAAATATTAATTAAAAACCATCATACTTTCCAAAGTGTGTTGATACTACCATCAAACCCTAGACCTTTAACGGGGTTAAAAAAGGGTTTGCTGCCTTATTTTACATTTCAGTGATTGAATTTCTGACAGATCTCTTCTGATCATGCTTACTAAGGAAAAGTTGGGGCTTTCTGAGAAAAGTTGAACTGTGGAACTACAGAATTTTTCAGAGTACTGTTAAAATATTATAGCTTGTCCTATAAAAGTTAACACCTGTTGGGTTGTGGATCATTATATTTGACTGGAAATTTGAAATATGATTTTTCATTTTTCCAAGGGTTGATAATGTGATACATTGCAGTCTGAGTGTTGTCATACAAATTTTCTCTGCACATACACATGCTTCCCACCAGTTTGTTGCTGTTGGAGATTTGCTTTGGGACTAGCAGGAATCTCATGATATAGACTGAGAGTTAAACTGTTGAAATTGGTGGAGGAACGCATGTAAGAACGTTTTGTGCTTAAGAAGATCAGAACAAGTAGACTGCTGAGAGTGCTTCCAAGGAGGAGAGAAGGGTGCTGTGTGTTTCCTTTTTCTGTGAGGGAATTTGGTCTGTGATGGATTTGGGGGAAGTGAATGGAGATGTGTGGGTTTGAGAATATGAAAAATTTGCTTGGAGATTGTGGTTTGTGAATAAAATACCACCTCTGTTTTCTGGGATGGTTTTTGGATTTCCTTTGTCTGTGGTAGCATGAAGGAAATAGATGGTTTCATTCCTTTCAATTTAAAGGCCAGTCCGTTTTCTTGCCGGGTGGCAAGCATCTAGTTTGTGGTGACTGCCTGCTTTTTCCACAATATTGCATAAATTATGTCTTTGCTTAACAAAGGAGGTTACTATGTGCTTTGGTATTACAAGTTTATAATAATTTTGACTTCTAAGTCTAGTTTTAAATGTTGAAATCAAACAGTGAAGTCGTATTCATTTGATAATCTGTCTCATTCATGCTATGATGCTGCACTGATATTTATGAAGGTACATTTCCCTTTAATTATAGCATAATTTTACAATTTCAAGCATCTTTAAGATTACTTGGAAAATTGTTATTTTCTGCTTAAATTGTTTGAAGGTGAAATTTAAGGTAGCATTTTGAACTGTAAAGAGCCAGTACAGTGAATTTGCTGGAATATTCTTTCTCATTTGTTGCATACAGAGCTATTTTGTCAAATAAACTTCAGGGAGTTCACTGTCAGGAATACATTTTTTGTATGATCACCAGCTTGGTAGTGATAGATACTGAGTTAAAGCTATGATGTAATTCTGAATAGCCTTGCTAGTCTTCCTGAAGATAAATAACTCACAGACCACCAAAAGAAAGGTGCTTATGGCTTGGTCACCGAGCAAATTTTTCAGAGGCCTAAATTAGACTTTAGCATGATGAAGTGAGGAAGTGCTTGTCAGTTATTGAAATGGCTTTGCTACTATCTTGTATATCTTGCATATGTGTCTTACACTATTTCAAAGGTTTCTGTCTTCGCACATAAAATTTTGTGCACTTCTCAATGCTAGCTGAAGCACCATTGTATTTTACTTACAGTACAGTGCTCCAGACAAAAATGCAGCATATCAGAGACAAGATAGTTTGGAGAGAACATAAAGCTATTTCTAAGTTACTGTAGAACATGATTTTGAGCTGTTTGGGGAAATGTTTCTCTTCCCCACCGCCTTTAGTAGCATAATAAGGTAAAATCTTTAGGGTCAGTGCTGCTTTTCTGATTTTGATTTTGTGTGATGTATTTGTAATGCTAAACATTACATATTGATATTATGTACTATATATGTAAGAGCAGTATGTGCAAGTTATGCCTTGGAAAAAACAGATTTACAGATGAATTCCTCTTTCTGAATCCCATGACTTAAGTCTGGGTTATCACGTTTCCTCTGCAACAATTTGATAGGCTAGAGATGTGTTAAAACAGTGCAGAGAGAACTGCTTTTATTCACTCGCTTTTCCAGAGCAATTGGAATACTACACTAATTTAGTGGCACGAGGATGCCTGATTTAAAAAAACTACCTGCCTTTTCTGCAAGGAAGGAGAAAAGGGTAAAATGAAGCTGTACTGTAGGTTTACAGTCTATGTAAAGTCTTAGCTTCACATAATTTTCTGAAAAGAAAGCTACTGGCAGAGAAGGTAGGATTCACCAAATCCTCTTTACGGACTAAGCAACTTCTTTTTCTTAAAAACCACATTGGGCACATCCTTGTAAATTCAAACCATTCTGCCATTATGGCCAGTATAAACCAACAGTCTCTACTTACTGCTGTTTACTTTTTCCTTATAATATCTGAGGAACAGGCCTGTGATTTTGAACAGATCATGGTATTATTGTGCTGCCTGGTAGTGCCAGATTAGATATGTTATTTGTCGCTTGAAGCTTGATTTCTGTTTTTGCTTGGCCACTCGATCTGAGTTAATACAACAGTGCATATGTATAAATGCAAATTCTTTAAGTCCCCAGAAAAAAAAAAATACACTGGAGTCACAGAGGTATTTCTGGTGCTTTCTGAGAAGAAACAGCTACATCAAATTTGCATGTGTCAGTATAACTAATATTTGCGGTGAATTCTCGGTTAACTAAATTTAAACCTGTTGGAGGTATAGCTATACAGTGATAGCTGTTGGCAGGGGTGAGGTATGTATTTGCTGTCACTGAAGAGCTTTTCTCTCCAGAACTTGGAACTGAGCCCAGCAGAAACACGCTGGCAGACACTGTGCCATCCCTTCTAGTGTCAGGCCACGGAGAGGGTAACAGTTTCTTGTTCCTTCCTGTGACTTTGCTAACAAACAGGTGGTAAGGACAATAGGATAGGCCTAGAGGTTTGAATCCAGGATATGACTTCCATGTAGAATTTATCTTTTTAAGTGTTTTCTGCTCTAAAACCACCATGAAACTGCTATACTAAAGTTTAAGTTGCAGTCAAGCAAGTATGTACAGTATGTCATAGGCACACGGATAGTTGAAGCAACTCTCAAAGAGCGATCTCCCACTTGACATCAAATTCTGCTAAAACTAAAAATTTAAAGTCATTACACTGTCTGTGGAGATTTAACTAGATTTACAGCAGAGTGACTGGATTTGGCTGTAAAACTGTTAGCTATTTGGAAACTTCAATCAGTACTTTCTGAAAAATTACACAATTTACACAACTTTTTGGTCATCAGGTTCATAAACCTAAACTGATATGAATGCCAAATACCATCTGAGGTTTTAAAAAAATTAATGTGATCAATGCTGACAATACAGAATATACAGAAACAAAATTTAACCATTTGACAAGATATAGACCCAACTGAGTCTGCAAGGAAGTATCCAACAGTAACTACCTGTTATCCAACTAGCATTAACTGGATTTTAACTGGAAACCTGATTCTGTTTGGTCTTGGTAAAAATTTTGTAATATGTTCACTTCCTGTGAGTGGTCAATATCCACATGCAAATATGACTGTATGATCTGACAAACAGAGAGAGGTTTTAGTGTATTGGCAGAACTGTTGTCAGGAGAGTACATGGGGAGCAATCAAAGATTTTCTACCTAAAAAAAAAAAATAATTAAAATCCTTGGTGATTTAAAAAAAAAACCAAAAAAAACAAAACAAAACAAAACCCAAAACCGCCTCAAAGTGGATCTTCTGACCCAAGGTAGTTTATTTGCTGCAGTCTTGCAAGGCAGGAAACCACCTCACTCTCTCCTTTTGGACTTGGAAAAATACTAATATAATCTGTATTAACCTTAGCATTTTGCCAAATACAGAATTTGGCGTTCTTAATTTAACAACTTCAAAAGTTCCTTTCTATTTTCAAGGTTTATTTGATGAATTTACAGAGCACAAGTTATCAGGCCACTGTTGGAAATCTCCATAAGAAATGTTGGATGCAATAGATGCTTCTAGAATATAAAGGTGTTTGCTTCTTTTTGGCATCTTTGAAAAGAATAGGTAAATGTATTCTGCGGCAGTGTCCTGGACAACAGGAAAAATATTTATTTAGTCCTTATGATGGACTGAAACAAATTTGGAGATGTATGAAAAGGTAAATCGATACAAGATGCAACAGAATAAAAGTTCATTAGTAGGTGATACTTAATATTATAAGACATTAGTACAGTTCTCAGTTATGCTAGCTATTTCCAGTTAAACTGTCACTTGCTATGTGATTCAATAATAATAGCTGGATGTCTTTATATGTTGAATAAAGTAATTCACCTGCACACTAGCTGCTTCCATCTAAACTGTCCCTTTGCTATATGATTCAGCAATAACAGCCTGGATGTCCTATATAATGGATAAAGTAATTCTTAAGCACACTGAAGCTCTTCTCTCACTGGATATGATGTAATTTAATCTTATTTTTCCACCAGCATAATAAATGTGACTGTGTGTGAAAGAGAATCTGTGTTTGTGTGTAAGATTTTAGTTGGAAATAATCTTCCAAAAAGGAGGAAAATGAATGCATTGGAAAGAGTTTGATGTTCCCAAAAGATTTTGTTTACAGTTTTGGTGAACTATTAAGCATTTATTGTAAGGAGAATAGATTGTTCTAGTTTTTATAATTACAATGCTGTTCTGTTTTAATATTGCATGATCTGTGGGCTGCCATAAAGTTGTTACAAATTGAAGGGCTGATATAACATGAAATGAGGCACCTCTTCTGAATGTTGCTTTTGTTCTGTATTTAACAAATTAGTATGTTGACATTTGTCACTGATGGATTTCATTATTTGCTGAAAGGGTTTTAGGGGGTTTGACAGCATGAATGGTTTGTCCTACAGACGTTTGAGAATTGATAAAGGCATCTTTGTTCTTTGTGCAAAAGCACAACAGATATCTTATTGACTGACGCACACAAAAAAGAAGGCTTGTATAGCTGCTGCACAGAATAAACTAAGAAAATAATTTTGAAGCCATTACATATTCTTCTATGTTGTTCTCTCATTTTTTGCTAACAACGTATCTCATTAATCAATGTAACAAGAAGCATTGGATCCTCATTCAGTAAAATGAAAGCATGCATTTTATACCAGTTTACATACTATTTATAGATGACAAAAATAAGAAAAACAGGTAATGGATGATAGTAGGACTAGTTAGTTAAATTTCTATTGCCCAAACCATTTTTAAGACGAGTGTGTAGAGTGTTACAGGATTTGTATATACAGAGGATAAAGGCATAGTAGAAATAATGCATTTTAGCAGGGACATTGAAAATCAGGATAGACTTGACAGTGTTGGATTTGCACTAATTCTTTTAAGTAAAATGAAAGGCTTCAGAAAATGGATTTCTAGGTACCAGTTCTTAAAAGCAAGAATTGTGGGTGATACTGCATATGGGCAAAAATTAGATCACATGCAAATTGGATAATTCTCTTAATCTCATTGTACACTCCCACATTTGTAGTTGGCACAAGAAGCAAGAGTGTATTAGATATGAACTGAAAATTTAAAAGAATTGGATCTGTGCCTCTTTTATGATTTGAGAAGTTCTGATTTTTTTTTTTAAACTCTAAGCTTTACATTTTAATTTATTTTTTTCTTAGAAATAGCAGGGATTTGTAGCACTCCCTCCTCCAGTAAAGTTTGGGATTTCCTGAATGATTCAGGAATATATCTGGAGTTTTCTCGGTCTGCAAGTGAAGTACTTGCGATAGGAATCCTTAAAAAACAGGAGCATTCCTTAGGTTTGGTTTGGTTTGTGATTCTACGCTAACTGTTGCTTGTAGAAATTTAATAAGAACCACTTCTGCCTTCAAGCAGATTTCACTTCCTTGCTGCTTTTAGAACTGTGATACCACAAGGCTTTACATTGAGAAAAGAATCCCAAAAAACTTGAAGAACAAGCAATCTCTTTTCCTTTTTTCTTGTTGGTTTGGCTTTTTTGTTGTTATTTGTTGTTTGTTCTGGTATGTGTGGATAAAAGCTTTCTTCTGTATATTAAATGAGAAAAAAATGACCCATTCTTTATTTTATTTTGTCTTGTCCATGCCAGCTTTTGAAACCACTAATGTATAGGCCCTTAACTTGAGTGAATTTTCACTGAATATGGAGAAGCAGATACATTTTGGTGTTTCTATCTGACTATTTATCATAGTTGGTTATTTCCCCTTCAGCTCTCAGCTGTGTTGTTATCTGCCAGAAACTTCATGATGTAGTAAAAGGAAATCCAGGTCTTCCAGTAATAACAATAATGGAAAGCTACATATAATGAAATCCATCCATGATCAAATAATATCCATCAGTGACAAATGTCATCATTTAGACTGGAACTGAGGAATGTTGTTAGAGACTGTTCATCATACGAATCATTTCAGCAAGAATAGAAAGAATAGTTTGAAAAGGCTCTGAAACAAATGCTATGTGCATTTTTAATATAAAACAAGAGAGTCTTTTTTTTTTAGTCTTCCCTTTGGTATATGAGAAGGAAATCTAAAAAAAAATTATCACAAAAATCCATTTTATATTTATAAAATGAGAGGTGTAAGTACATCTATCTACATCTGTTTCCATTACCCTCTTCTTGATAAAATAATATGATCAATTAAAATGATTAATTACAATGATCAATGTCCGTTAGTTGCTATTTTCTGTTCACTTTTTTTATTTCAGCAAGTGCTTAAGGTTAATTTTGTAGTTCTAATCTTATAAATCAGTTTTAAATGAGAGAGAATTAATGTAAATATGTGGTTCTAATAGAGATTTTCCACACTATTATTTGTTATTAACCATTTTAACATGGTTTATAGCATAGCTTTTTTTTTTTTCCCCTCTTCATTTGGCCATTTTCTAATATTTGGAAGCACTAAGAGAAATGTGGTAAAAGTTTCATATGAAATCTGGAATTTAGCAAATCCAGAATGTAAACCAAATATTGCATTTATATGTGTATATAAAGTTCTTACTGAAATCAGTGAGAACGTGATATTTTCTCTGTCTCCTCAGACATGAACAAAATTTTCCCTTCAGCCTCTGAACCTCTTTTGTGATGCTACCTATGTCAGCAAGAGTAGAGATGTTTTATCATTGTTGTAATCTTGCATCAGCTGTCTTATGTCAAACTGTCATGGTTTAACCCCAGCCAACAACTAAGCACCACGCAGCCGCTCACTCACTTCCCCCCAGTCCAGTGTGATGGGGGAGAGAATCAGAAGGAAAAAGGTAAAACTCATGGGTTGAGATAAGAACAGTTTAATAGAACAGAAAGGAAGAAACTAATAATGGTAATAATAACAATAATAAGATGACAATACTAATAAAAGGATTGGAACGTACAAAACAAGTGATACACAATGCAATTGCTCACCACTTGCTGACAAATGCCCATTTAGGTCCCAAGCAGTGATCTGCCCCCCCAGGCCAACTCCCCCCAGTTTAGATACTGGGCATGAAGTCACATGGCATGGAATACCCCTTTGGCCACTTTGGGTCAGCGGTCCTGGCTGTGTCCCCTCCCAACTTCTTGTGCCCCTCCAGCCTTCTTGCTGGCTGGGCATCAGAAGCTGAAAAACCCTTGACTTCAGTCTAAACACTACTTGGCAACAACTGAAAACATCAGTGTGTTATCAACATTCTTCCCTTACCTGAATTTCTTATTCTACCCTAGATAATTAACCTTTTTAAAATATGCTTACATAAGCCATTAGGAAACAAAATCTGGAGAACTCCAAAAAAGGTTCATGCCCTGCAAGTTCCTTTTTGTGATACAGAATGTGTAAGATGAAGTGAGCTAGAGCTGCTGTTAAGCATTCTGGGTGCATCAGAGGTCCACTGACACATAGCTCCTCAACTCCACAGTTCTTACTTGGGTTGACTGCTGGTTGATCTTGTCAGCTCTAGTTCCTGATGAGCTTATTACAAAGTTCGGTTAGCTCATTGGCAATACTTGGATCCCACACATCAGACTGCAGTCCACATGTAAAATACAATGTTCTTTCCTTCCTTCTTGGTTTACATCCCGAGTCAGAACATTTGAAGCAGGTAGGATTTATTACCATCCTATGACTGCAGCAGGATATCAACCACAGATAAGTTGTTTCCTGAATTTGTTTTTTTAATTAAAGGACTTTTTTTGACTTAGCACTGTCAATGTGGGAAATTCTTGTAACCCTTCTGTGGGAAGTGATAGTTTCAGTCTATCATTTTAACATTGTATGTTTTGGTTGGGTGATGGAGGACAGAAGAGCCTAGCCCCAGAAGAAAACTGGAACTTCAAAACAGAGCATAGTTTAGAAAAAATTAGAAAGAATAAGGCACATTTTTGGCAAAACTGGTGCAAAAATTGAAACCTCCAAAATGGTTCCTGTCTGCTAGATGTCCATTTTGTTAGGCAACTAAATAAATATCTTGTTTTAAAAGGTACAGCTCTGCATTTTATACTTTAAGTCCTTTAAGATAGAATTATGAAATATGAATCCTACTTTTAGGATTGACTGTCCTATGGTATTCAAAGAAGAAGTTACTAGATGGTATCACCCTGTATGTGGTTAGTTCCCATCAATCTAGTTTTAAAAGAAAAAAGAAATTCTTCAGTAGTTTGGTTTGTTTCTTGACTTTTATTATTTTTTTTTAATTGTTAAAAAAATAAAAAATACTGGCGATTCTTTTTTTAATACTTTGACCTTTTACTTGTGTAAAAGTTTCAGAGCAAGTTATGATTGAAATTTTGAGGAAATTTATGCAAATATATACATGATATAGCATGAAACAATATAGCATATTTTTTCATTTGTGAACATAAAGTTAAGAGAATTGAATTATGGGGAATGAGTTGGGTTTGGGTTGATACAGTTTTCCTTTAGGCTGATCTTATATTAGCTTGGAGTGCATCAAATTCTTTTGTTTATTTTTTGAACCACATCAAACCTATATCCTTTTTGTTCAGGCCAGTATGATCGGTCCTTTTGCAGTAGCAAAGTAAGGTCTCCTGGCATATAAAAATTACATATCAACTCTTGTAAGTATTTTCAATGTGGTTGAGTTTATTTTTGTTATTCATAAAGTTCCAGAGCAAATTTGGTATCTGAAGAAAATTTACAAAATTTCCTCTGTGAATAATGTCTCGACAAATCAAATAAATAGTTGACTTGTAAATCCAAGGACATTGGAAGGTGGTGTATGTCACAGTTATATGTGATAAATACATACTTTCTTTTTATTAAGGTTTTTACTTAAAGGCTTTTCATTTGGTGTAATATGGGATTGGAGATAATGAGAAATATCAAGAGTTGTTAACAAACCCAGTTGTCTGTGTAGCAGCTGTTTGAGTGTGTAGTCTTTTTCCTTTCACGGTATAATTTCTTCAGTTTTATGCCAAGTACCGGTTTTGCTGTTGAACAGTAATAGAGTTTCTCCTGAGAGGATTTCACCCTTGTTAATACACATCCTGACTAATTGGGTTAGTACAGCAAAATAAGAGTGAAGTGATTGTCTGCCAGTTCATGGAGCAGCTGCTGCTCAGGTGTTCAGATCATTAATTAGGTGCTTGACTGAAATTTGAATGTTGAATTGCTGTACTGAGTTGGCTGATACCATCCTCCTTCCAACACAGAGGGGTTGGTCTTTCCCTATTGCCTACCCATGTATTATTGCATGATTTATGGAGTAAAAAGTTAGTCATCTGCTCTAGAATGACTTTGAGCAGTAACTTCTAGTCACTTGTTGGTTTCCCATTATGGTGCTAGGAAGGGAAAACTTTACAAAGTTTCCATTATTTCTGGACCAGAGTATTCTAACTACTGGTTCCTTGTCTCTGCAACTGCATCTGCATGTATATTTGAGTTTCTGGTACGCTATAAACCTAGGAGATTAAAAAGGAAGATTGTCTCTGTAGCTCTCTCAGTACTGGATTGTAACATACACCGGAGTGCTGGAGATTATAGAGGTAAGTAGGTGGATGTTGCATGTTCTTGTGTCTGCATTCCAATGGCACAAGTGTCCTCGAAGGTAAATTAAGCTATCATTTGAAGATACCGCAGACAATACGCTAATACTGTTCTTTGTATCACCAGAATAATGTAGGCTGAAGGCAACTGATGAGAGATTTCACAAACTGTATGTAAAGAGCTGTCATTTAATTGTCTAACTTTCTCAAATTCCAGTATGTTGAAAGATATATCTTAATTTTAATGTGTTCCTATGGAAATATTTTAAGAGAGATTTCCCATGCTCATTCTACATGTTTAAGGGATTTTCTAAAAGTACAATAACCATCTAACCCATTTACTATCTGACTACCTTTTTCTAAATAGGAAAAGGTAAGCAATATGCGGAATACTATCAAAACATGAAAAATAATTTTTTTTTACTATGTAACTTCCATCTGTAATAGTGATCTTGACTCCAGAAGCATAATTTTCCAGCTGATACTGTCTTGGCTCTGTTATTTCAAAAAATACATAAGAAAATGTATCTGCAAATCCCTGTGTGTTAAGTGGGAAAGACTCCTGCTTCAAAAGGAATGGAACAAGTCTGTTAGAAATGAGCTTCATGTTCCTAGCTTAAATGTGTACTTAAGTTCTTGCATGTACCTTTGGCTAGAGTTGTGCCATGTGTCTCATCTGGTTTTGTGTCAAAACACAAAGACAGCCAAAGATAGCACACTGCTGCAGCCTGCGTGCAAAGCAGCATCTGCATCTAAGTTGTAAGTCTGGAGAGAAAGTTTTGCAAAACTGCTTTCAGAGATCTGGCCTCTGAACTGGTCAGGCCACTGTTCAGAGCTCTAAGACTCATTGGAAATCTTTTATTTGTTAAAGAGACCATTTATTAAGAACATCTACATGGGTGGATTTGGATGACTGGAACATCAGGATGCTTTGGCCTTTCACACCAAAAATTTCTTTCCCATTGGAGCTCAGTTTTCCCTTCATATGCATTCATACCATAGTTACAGTGTTGAGATTACCCTTGACTGCAGTTTAACTGGGATAGGGAACTTGCTCCTTCTTTCAGTCAAATGGTACAAAGATCTAAGTTATGAGGGTGGTCAGAATAATAACTTTTTGCTTTAAAAGTGTAACAAAGTGTATACTTCTTGAAAACAAGTCATTAACTTCTTTTTCTGTAAGAGCCATTGGGAACTTGTCCAGCTTGCTGGGAAGGGCTGGTGGGGTTTTTGTTTTTTCTGCTGACTGGGAGAGGTTTCCCATCTTCCTTACCATATCCAGCTAGCCTGTTCTGGCCTGCTTTAGAAACTTGGGCCAGACTTGAAAAGTCATTAGCTAGAGGCATTTATAAGCTGCACATACCTTGTCAGTTCTTCATGTAATTGCTGAGGTGAATAATTTTTGTCCATTCCTAGTGTATTAATGGATTTCTTTTCTTTTCAATTCCAATGAAAGCAACTGATATCAAGCCTTATAATTTTTTCCTAGTAAATCAAATGGATGGTAGGAGGACCGAATTCCTATTCTGGTTAAAAAGAAAAGTTTTTGGCTATTGCAATTTAATCATCATTCTGATTATCTTATTTTTCACATAGGCACTTGCTTGAATTATTGAGTGTTTCAGGAACAACAGTGATAGGAACAGTGTGCAATGAATAACATTGCACATCCTAGATGATGTAAAAAAATGTAGATTAGTTGGTATCAGTAGGGGTGGAGCAGAGTTTCTGGAAGTCAAGCATGTACTGGAAATAATACATAGACTCAAACTTCTCCCCAAACTAATAGGTGCTGGACATATTACAGAAACATGTTCAGTCTTTGATAAAATTACTCTTAAGATAAATGGGAGCTTTGCACTGCTCTGTAGTGGTATCTGTTGCTATATGAGGCTCTGAATTGTAGATATAGCTGCTTGTTAAGGGCAAACAAAAGGAATTATTTAAGGTGTTCTCAGGTGAGGAAGTTGCTGGCTGTACTTAGACTCTAAAATTCTACTGCAGCACATAATCTTATTTTTGGCCTCTTAGGAAGTTGTATTCTTATTCTTTGGCCAAAATTTAACTCATACACATTTTTCTCACTGAAGTGATTTGTAGTCCTTCTATAGAGGAGAAGATTGTCCAAATGTGGCATTTCTATTATTTAAGTGATTGGAAAAAGCAGGAAATACAATCTTTACTTTTATTGTGTATTTACCTATGGTAGACTTAAAATGCAAACCATTCTGTGAGCCTGTTTATAAGGCATGGAGTTACTTTTGTTTTGGTTAACCAAGTGGCCGACAGGCTGCCAGCAGTATGTCTGGAATGTTATTTATTTGGTCCATTTCTGCAGTTTTTCTTTGTAGCAGTGTACACATGCCACAGTTAGGGGTCATTTCCTTACAACTGACCAAAGTAATACCACCAAAGCTGCGGTTATTCTTCTCATCAGGGGCTTTATAATAAAAGGTTCATCATGTTCTGCAGCTTCTGCGCTCGCACTTTTCCCCCCATCTCTTCCTCTCTCACTTCTCTTAATTGGAATTGCTTTTGGCAAAGATTTGGAGAGCTGCTGTTTTTTCTTGCTTTATTCTCTGTGACTTGATTCCTCTACTAGTGCTTGAATTTCTTACATTGTTTCTTACAATGCCAACTGATTAAAATGTATTCACTTGCTTTGCTGGATGACTATTATTTTTTTATAAGGAGATGGTTATTGAGTATGTTTTTCTATTTAAGCGTATATCATATTTTATGGCCTGTGTTCCAGACATTCAACTGGTTGCAAGAAAACTGTGGGTGTTTTAACATTTCAATCGGAAGGGTAGGGCGGGTGGGGAAGCTCTTTGGAATGCTGACTAATAATATTTGACTCTTGGAAATGTCTTGAGGCCATGCGCTCCCCTCCCGTGCTTGGAAGGCTAGACTTAGTTTTAAAGACCTGTGGACTTGAAGGTATTACCGTTGTGCCTTGTTTCCTTTCTGACTGGCTGGAGTTGAGAAAACAGTTGACATGCAGATTATGGATGCTGAGTGTTAATGCAGGAATACTCTGCAGATGGTGGTCTTGGTTTGTGCCCTTGCTACTCCTGCCTGTGGTATGGTGCCCTGTTAATCCCTTGCATGTTAGTCAGAGGGCTTCATTCTGCTACTTTTCTTTCCTAGATGTACTTTCAAAAATTATGTAACTTTTGAGATGTTAGCATCTGTAATGTCTATAAGCACAGCCGAAGTTGCCTTCCAGCAGAACATAAGTTGGTAACTGCAGTAACTTGCAATTCAGTGTAAATGTTTTTAATAGCAGAGCAATAATTCCTAACAGGTTTCTTTGCCCCCAATTTCTTTTTACAATACTTGAGTCCAGAGCAGAGTAGGTACAGATTAGGCTGTTCTCTCCCCTGTTGTGAAAAGTGGGTATTTAGTAAATATCGAGTCTCCTTCTCACTGCTGTGCTTGTGGTAAAGGATGTTCTCCTTCCTCTGCATTTGCAGAAATTATTAACTCTTATTGTCAGATGGTATCTTTTTAGCTTGTTTTAAGTTTTAACAAGCACTTGTGCTTTACTATACATGGCTCTTGTTGCTTTTGGATAGTGATTTGTTTTCTGTATAAAATGTTTCTGCTTTATTTATTTCCAGCTTTGATCATTTAACTGATAAATACTTGCTGCCTATATACGCACCTGCTCATCTTTTATTATCCTGGCTTATATATAAATGCTTCTATTGAAATAAATAAGTCTTGTAATTTGAAAAATATAAAACTTTGGTTTAAGTTACTTCTTACAGGTAATAGCTGTTTGACGGTTGAATACAAAACAACTACTTGGCAGAATTTTAGTTTGATTTTCTGCCAACCAACAATAAAGTATAACCTAATTCCTAAAAATGCCTGAGCTATAAACTATCAGTCATGACCTAGCATGCATATAGTAATAAGAGGCTGACAAGGCTAATAAAGCCTATATATTATTATGGCAATACAGTGCATGTTTTAACAGGTCAATAATGTATTTGTCACTCATTCCTATTGTGCAGCCCACACATCATCTTCCTGTCACAGAGTGTACTACCAGGAGGGAGCCATCTCTGTGGAACACGTCTGTGCCATGAAATTGCTCATGCTTGGTTTGGACTAGCCATTGGTGCTCGTGATTGGACTGAAGAGTGGATAAGTGAAGGGTTTGCCACTTTTTTAGAAGATATATTTTGGGCTAGGGCACAACAGGTAAGGTGATGATACATCACTTCTCAATTGAATTATGTGGAAATCAAAATTATATATCCCGCTGTGAATTAGGTATAAATTATAACTCCTGTGTTATGAAGATAAGTCTTTTAAAATAATACTGGAATTTGCATGCTAATTTGATTTTTAAAAAAAATAAATTAAAATAAAAGTCCTTCCTGATCCACAAGGAACACTAATCTTTACAGAGGTAGAGGTCAGTGCAAATAAGAATGGAAACATCTGTTTGTCAATGATTACCTTTCCACAAACGTACTACTCAGTTATTAAAATTCAGCTGTCAAACAGCTGCTCTGCATTCCTTCCACTTGTATTGTGTTCCTGAAACTGGAGCAATCAGCAGAGTCTTACTGAATATTGTAATATGCAGGTACCTAATGAAAATGGTCTGGTTTTGTCCAGTGGACAGCCAAGAAGCGTACTCAAAACAAAATGGAAGCTGATGAAATGGCCATCAGCACTTAAACTTTTTTTCCTCTTATACTGCCTAGCAAGAGTTACTGTCATATCAGAGGCTTAGAAATCATTGTCTGCCTTAAAGTGGAAAGCTCATAAGCTGCATATCAGCTAGTAAAGTGGTTTTGTGATCCAATTTGTATTTTTGTTGTACCTCTGCTACCACAAGCATTTTGTGCGTTAGTGATTTTTTTTCCTGTGCTTTTGTCAGGCCATGGTTCTACCCCTTAAGTCTGCAGAGCTTCATCTGTGGAAGAGCAGATGGCTATGGGAACTGACATCATATACTCTTCTGAACCTCCATTTTATTAAGTATCAGGCATATTTATAGCACCAAACAAAACAGAATTCCTTGTCACTTACCATGTTTCTGGAACAAGAAAGAGAGGAAGGCTGTCCAAACAATTTGCTTTTCCCTTCTGGTCCTAAAACTCACTGCCGCCCTTACACTGAGCTTCACTCCTCTGCTGTGAGCTGTTCACATTAATTCTATGCTTTTGTGAGTCACTTGAAAGCATTTTCATTATAGTAGACACCCTTCCATGTAGCTGAATGGAAAGGAGGAAACAACAGAACAGGGTGATTAGTGCCCTTGTTAATTTATAAGGTCAGAAAATTGCTTTTTCTTTTCCTTTTTAGACCTATTGAGTAGTTTTGGTGCTGTGCAATTGTACAGTTGTAGGATTATGAGTATATTCCATAGTGCCTGACAATAATTTCAGTTGTGACTGAAATATTGGTGTAATGCACGATATTAGCTGCTTTTGCTTTCTCCCATGTTCCATCTTTTCTTATAATAGAGAAGCATAAATTAGTAGTCATTTGTAAGCTGACAACCTGACATTTATTTCTGTTAATATTATGTAAATGGGGGGAAATACAACAGGGAGCTTTCACGAGTGTGGCAGTAGTAGTAGGGAAGAGCAGTGAAGTCTGGACACAAAGCAGCTCTTTGCTTCCAAGCTGGGAAGAGTAAAGATGTAACCAAAGCCGCTATGCCAGGTATCTGTACTGTATGTTCAGTTCACTCATTGCCAGTCACTAAAGGGAAAACATGCCCATCTCTCTCCTCAGGCAGAACTATTTAACTGACTATTGATTTGATGTGCACAGTGAGGCTTCTGTTTTGCTTAGTGCCGCTATTAACTCTCATAGCGGCAACTGATATTTTTTGGTTATGGGTTGTTTATGGTTTGGGTTTGTTTTTTTTTAAATCGTGGATACTGGTACTGTTTCCTGCATGTTCTCCACATTAAAGGGAAACAAAACAAGTTTTTCTTTCTGAAAATTATTCTCTGTTGGGAAACAGCGATCAGTGATCTGTGGTTTTTGTATACTAAGCAGCTGTCACATGATGAAGTAAAAGGGCAGCAGGAATTGAAAGCTTTACTTCGCTGGCGCCGACTCAGAGATGAGGTGCAGAACTCTGAAGAAGAGCTGCAAGTTTTAAGGTAACAATATGACAGTGTAATCTTCGCTTTTGCATGTTCTCTGTCTCCTGTTTTCCACCATTTTCTCTCTTCAAAGGATATACACCCAAATCATCTGATTAAATCCACTGCATTTCCTTATTTCCTTCTGAAGAAAAAAGAAAAGTCAAATTAAATTGACTAGGTTATTCATCTTCTGTATAATGCAATTGCTTTTCTCTTTGTTATAGAAAGCTTTCAAAAATCATGGGATTTAGTTTGATATAAAATGTCTCTAAGGACTTTACAAGAGCCTCTATTCAGGGAAAAAGAAAAGGCCGTTTCCTGAGCAAAGTTCAGTGTTTGAAGCCGTAACAGATTCATTTTCTGTGGCTGAAGACAAGCACATACAGGAGTATGGTATCTAATGGCCAAGCTGAATGAAACTTTAAAAAACAAAGGAAAAAGCATAATGAACTATATAAATCTACTTTCTCTTTAGAAATGACTAACAATGATAATATTTAAATAAGATTTGGGACTTTAGGTACCAGATGCTGAGCTGAAGGCTTCTTCTTATGTAGCTAAAGACATTAGATCAAAAAAAGATTCTTGCTTTGCTAATGATTAATAATCTACGCTGTTCTGATTGTGTGTTGGGAATTTGCCATAGTCCTTTATCTTGAATGACTGCCTAACACCACTGCTGCTTGTCTCCCCACAGTATTTGACCAAGAAAAACACGTTTACTAATCCTAGCTCAAATTAGGCCTACACTGACCAAATCATGGAATTGCAGGGACGGATTTCAAGAAATTATGTAGACCACTCTCCTACCCTGAAATACAGGCAGTATACACAGACCATCTTAAGCAAGTTTTTACTAACACGCTCTTAGAAACCTCCAGTAAAAAAGTTTCCACAGTACCTAGCTAAGCTGTTTTAGGGTTAACAGTTAAAAATTGCTTCCTAATGCACAGTTGAAATATTGTTTATTTCAAATACTGGAGGTTTCTTCTTTTCTTTTACCAAGGGGAAGTGAAGAACAAATTGATCCCCTTCTTCTAAATAATCAACTTTTAAATGTTTTTGGAAGACTGTTGCCATTTCATTCATTTTGAGGTCTTCCCTTCTTTTTGTGCTTTCCCAGTAAGCCTAAAAGCCTTTTACATTTGGGCATTAGAGACTGTTCACCAACACATAAATTCCTCTCTGGCCTCATGTCATCTGAAAACATGTCATCAACTGCATAACTGTTTTACTTCATGTTTATCGATGAATTGTATATCCTACATGTAAGCAGTCAGTGAAGTTACACATTTGCAAGTATGCGTTTTGATGATAGGTGTAAATACAAAAGCAAGCTTTATCACTAGCTGTCATACAGCTGTTCCCAGCACAACTACTGATTGACAGATGCTGGGAGTTTTGTTTGTTTGCTTTAAAATAAATTATTTTTAGGAACATTGGTTCATGTGATATGAAGCTTATCTGGATGTGTGTTTTCCGTTTTCAACATTATGGAATCAGGTTTGTTGTCTTTTGCATTAATTATGTAGTTGTTACTTTTAATAAAATGTGTATATGTAAATTTTTAAAATCATTTGTCTAGGGCCCTAAATATCCTTTGTAGTTTGAAACTCAGGAAAGATTGATTTATTCTGAAATTGAAACTTAAGCTTTCTATTGACTTCCACTGTTGGTGGACATAAGTGTCCGTAATAAGCATGCTGCTTATGTTTTACATAGTGGTATTCTCAATGCTAATACAAAAGAATGACAAATCATTTACTCATTTGAAAAAATATGCCTCTAATATACATTTCAGGAGAGGAACATGTTGCCAGCTTGGGATTCTGGCAATCTCTTCCTCTCTGATGTCTCTAGTTTCCTATGGTTGCATTTAAGGACTCTCCACTGGTTTCAGTCAGATGTAAATATTCTCTACTATTTTTGTGGCATGGACTTGAATAGGTTCTCTCTTTGCATGTTTACTGTGGGTTTTTTTTAATTTTCTTCTTCCTTCTGAAAGTATGTCCATGTGCTTTCTAGAGTCAATACACAAGAGAGAAAATTTCAGTCTTGGCATTGCACTGGGTTTTGAGTCTGTACTGAGGCTTGCACTAGTTCAAGCTTGTGTTTTTATACAAGGACATTAAAAGTAAATAACTGTCTGTTACTTCTTACCAATTAAATCAGGAAGAAAAAAAATCAGCCAATGCACTCTTCCTAAGCATAAGCTTATTCCTCAAATACTTTTTTTGTTCCCTGCTGGATGATCATATGATTTTCTGTGCTTTCTCCTGACAGCAGGAAAACCCTGCCCAAACCTTGTCAGCTGATCCTATTAACTTTTGATCCCGCAGACGAATACCTCTTCAGACTAGGTGAAAGCCACTTGTCAAACTGGTCATCAGCATGATGTTTCTTGTTATTATGGATATTTGAGGTTATGTTATAGTAGCATCCCATAAGCTACCTGTGAAAAGAACTGAAAGAAATGTGAAATGAAATGAAATTAAATGAAAGAGATAAGTGTCTTTTCAGCAGGCAGCAGCTCTGAAAGGCAGCACCAGCAAATCTTAGTATTGAAGAAGGAATCTGTGGCACTGTAGTGCTCATACAGGATAATTCAGACAGAATCCTATGTATTTTCTCACAGAGTTTGAAGCAAACCTGCAGGGATAAAAGCACCTGTGAAATATATCCTGGCACTCATTTTGCTGGCAAGCATCAACACTGGCACTCTCATCCAGTCTCTCATGTTACGAAAGCAAAGAAGCTTAGAGAAGTCCATTTTGTTCTGTGGAATAAAGCTGGTGTTGAGATTGTTTCATGTCCTAGCCCTTATGACTGAACCTCAGCTTGTGATTCTTCATTAAGACAAACCAGTGTTCATATCTAAACTCTTGAGTTCCACTTGAGTCAAAGTCCATTTCCCTCCTGAAGCAACGGTCTCTCACTGCTCTGTACATTTTTAAAGAGTTTTGTTCTATCACACTGATAGGATACATGCCTTTCAGATGGTCTCTTATAGAGGTTTTCAGGACTACCTAGGGCATCAGAGCATTTAATTACCAAGGATTTCCTGGTGAGTTGTACTTTCACTTTGTACAATGTACTTTGCCACCCAGCAAACAAAGCAGCATCTTTTACTTTGTTCAGAAATTTGCCAGTATCTAAAATGTGCCACATAGCAGTTTGAATACCTTGAATCAGCTTGCCTTTAGCATTATGCCTAGTTTCATCTACTAGGTTAGATGCCAGGTTTTGTAGGTCAGTGTAACAAACTTTCAGTCTCTGTACTTTCAATGTGTTGTAAATATAGTAAGCATTGCTTTAAAATAGTGTGCTGAAGTACTGACAGCAGAGAACAGGGTAACTTTATGAATATTTACACTCTTTTGTAGAAAGTATCAGGGGTACATATACATCCTTTGCAGAAGGAAGTTCTTCAGTACCATCATCCAGATGGGATATTGCTTTCTAGTCACCTACTAGGATCTACACAGGCACAAAGTTGGAAGAGGAAGGAAGGAAGTATGGTTGTGTAATTTAGAATAATTGTGATTATGGGAGGTATTTCAGTTTACTGTGGATCCTGTAGCCTGTGCTTGCACTCCATTTTTCAAAATCTATAGACTGGGCTATTTATTATGAGAGAAATGAAGCAGTTTTGGCTTTTTATATATGCAGATAACAATGAAAAGTCGCAAATGAAATGCCAGCAGGCCTTCCTTCCAGGAGGCTGACTCAGAATGGAAATAGGTGGACCTCTTCTCTCGTGTAGTGGGTCTGCAATGATTACATGGTCTTGAAGAACTGGAGTTAACATAGGTTAAGAAATCAGTTATTGGCACAGGATAAGAAATCAGTCATGGATCTCCTCCTTTCAATGTTGAAGGAATATCTTCCTTGAAAGAAAATATGGACTATAGCACGATAAAGGACTGTGTTAGGAACAGTGTGAAATTGAATCTGCATTTTTTCCCTGTTTTATTTTAAATAGTTATATTTTATCAAGATTTTACTATGAAGTGGATTTCATGTGCACAGGCCCTAAATACAGTGACTAAAGGGGGCGGGGGGAACAGCTTAACACTCTGGACAAAACTCTGATAGGAAACTATTACACAGATACAAAAAAGGAAGAGTGTTTTCCTCAAAGCAGACATAGATATGCAAGAAATTTGATCACAGGGATTAGCTCATGAGAAGTGTATGAGTGATGTGGTTTGAAGAATCCTGCACTGCTGTGGCCTCTGTTGCCCCTATTCTGTAGAAGTGAGGGAAAAGATGTTTGGTTTCCAAAACTGCCCATTTCAAAATCCACACTTAGAATTGGAGAGGTTGTTTCAGTCACAGTGTTAGGCTCCTAAGACAGACATCTTTTCTCAGACCACTGTTAGCTGGGATGTTTTCTGGAGGGAAGAAAAAAAAGCTAGAGGGCTCTTCAGTACTATGCCTGTGAAGGCACTGCTTCCAAATGAAGAAAAAATATTCGCATAGCTTCTCTTTAGTTTCACTCTGTGCTCATAAGAGCCTAGAAGTCCTCCACACTTTACTGCTGTGGATTAGTGGCACATCAGATGCTGTATTACATTTTAAAATCAGACAGTGAAGTAGAAGGTTTGTTCTAGACATTATTTTCTGTAAAACCCAAACCTCTGTGTGTGTGTGAAAGGCTTCCTCTTTTAAAACTTCAACTACTTCTCTTCCAACCCCAAGCAGCAAAATGAAAAGCAGAACATTATTTCTTCTGTAGTGTATTGCATGCAGATGAAGGATGTTATTGCAAGTACATTCATGTAAGCTGTTAAGCCAATGTTCAGGTATAAGAAGAGAAATCTCTAGTTGAACATAATGACCCATTCCCCTTCCCTTTTTCTTTACTTGCTTATTCAAGACTTAATTAGTGTGTTACCGTTTCAGGCCCAAAAAGGAGAGCACAGGAGAATTGAGTGAGTCTGGAGCATCTGTTGTCAAACATGGTCTTAAAGCAGAAAAAATCTTCATGCAGGTTCACTATTTGAAGGTGAGTGTTGTCAGCTGATTTTTATTGAAATTGCTTTACTAATATGGTAAAGACTTCTTTCTTCTAGACATCAGCAAATTCATAGCATCCTATTTGTTTCTGGCTTAATTTCTTGCAGGGTTATTTCCTTTTGCGGTCTCTGGCAAGGACAATAGGAGAGGCTTCATACCTTGCATCTTTACGAAAATTTGTCCATAAGTTCCATGGGCAGCTTGTCCTTTCTCAGGTACTGTTCTTGGGGTTGTTCCTCACTTTCTGAAAAAACAAATTACCTAAACTTTGGGTTTCACTATGTAAGTCACCACTTCTGGTTGTGGTGAAAAGACAGAGGCAGTTGTAACTTGGCAATATTGGTGAAATTCCTACCTGCTAGAAGGCTGACTTTTCCTTTCAGGGTGATATATAAATTGGACACCCTGCTGGTATCTGATAATGTAAACAATAGGTGTTGGGGGTTTGTTGTTGTTGTTATTGTGGTTTTTTTAACTTGATGCTTTGGAAGGTCAATGTTCATAGGTGCTGATGTTCTCAAAGATAGGGTCATTTACCATGCTGGAATTGTTTCCTGTAGTTTTTTAGCTCATGGGTTTTGGTTGTGATCAATCAGTCTTTTCCCTGATACCTCTCTGTTTCTGATAGAGAAAAAACACAGAGTAGGAATGTAACTGAAAATTTCTATAAATTGTAACAGTGCATGTACATGACATTTCTGACTTTGTTTCCTTCGCCTCTGCATGCTGCTTCATTCAATGCTTATAATTTCATAGTCTTTCTTATGAGGACGGTTTCTTTCTCACCAAGTCAGAGAGTGATGTCCCCATCACTCTGTGATATTGCACCCACCTGTATTACAGTCTTGTCACAGCCTCCGTATAGGTTTCCTCGTCATGGTCCGTACTTCCATGCTTTCTAAAGCGTTCTGTAACTGAATTATTAATCTGCAAGGGATGTTGAAGATGTGCTGCTTCTTTCTTTCAGTAGACTTTCTCTGACAGTGGTATCATGCAGTGGCAGCCCACTCTGAAGAGCAGTTGTTCTCATAGAACAGTACTTCTTCCTGGACTGGTGGAGGCTTGGTTGTAAAAAGTAATGTTGAATTGGGAATCAGAATCTGCCCTCTCTAAGTCCAACTGCATGTATTAATCACTTGAACTACAGACTTAGCTTGTTCTCTTCCTGTCAGAAATGGTGTATAATTATTCCATGCAAAGTAGAACAGCTTCAGAAGGAAAGACTGATCAAGTCACACCACAGTGTATTCTACCATCTGTTACACAGAGAACCCAGCTGAGGTTATAAATAGAAATTTACCTCCCCCTAGGTCTTTCTGAAAAAGTCCTGTAACCACTGGCTGTAGCATTAAAAGGGAGACTGTCTTGTCCTCCAGTGTCTTGTTTTGAGAAGGGAATGACATAGCTCTCCAAACCCAAAGTTCTAGGAAATCCTGTCATTGGTGATGAATCCAGATTATGCTGTGGCACTGCAGCTTGTTGCTTCGGTAATGCTGTGAAAAAACTGTTTATGCAGGTGTCTGTGAACCAGGTGACTGAACTCACAGTTAAAAACAGGCCTGGAACAATATGACAAGTATCTGGCATCGCTAGAAGAACACTGTGATGAGAGTGAGGGGCAGGGAAAAAGAGAGAACAGGTATAACTGAATTTCTGAAACAAGTTTTTTTGCTGAACTCTGTCTTTTCTTGAGTTATGGTTGAAATCGTTGAGGGGATTCAGTATGGTGATAAATGTCTCCTTGCAACACAGAGTAAGGGCTTCTGATTTTGAGGGAATGGGCTCTAACACTTTCCTGTTTCTTCCAGCCACAGTGATTCTTTGCTCGTGTGCTTGCTGTTTTGAATCTCAGTCTTACAGGGTGAGATGTATGCCCATGTATTTTACAAATAGCTCACAGACTTGTGGATTCTTCTGTATGTCAAGTCACCCAGGCGTTAGGCATAGTAGGTCTACTGCAGCAGCTCTGCCCTGTGGAGGAACTTTTGGGGTGTTAAGGGAGTTAATGTTTCCACTGCTGCAGCTGTTTCCTGTACCGTGGTTCTGAGACTCTGACCAGTTATGTTTGGCATAGTGTGGAAAATGCCAGTGACTATATGAGTCTTGTCTACATTATGGTGTCCAAGATCATAAATATGACACTTTACTATTACACAGCTGGAAACTTTTTGAAAATCACAGAAATCATGAAACTGCTAAAACCAAGAAGCAGCCCAATATTTTAATCTGGTGGTAGGAAAGGTGCTTGCATTTTGGTGAGAAGTAGTCAGGTTGTTGCTCCTGGTTGATGTGAGATGAGTTGAGCCAGTAGACCGCAAAATGTCTTAGCACATTATACTATTAGTCATGATAGCTAGATTGCATTGCAAATGAACTACCCATCTACTACAGACTTCTGCCTTTGTCCAGCACTCTGCTATGAAATGTCAGTTTGCAACTTAACCTAACTCCAGTCTCATAAGATGAAATACTATATGTTGTTTCTGCACCCAGAAACAACCATTTTGGTTATTGGATAAAAAAATTGTTCAGTTTTTAACTATTCAAGCAAGAGTAAGTGATGCTTTTATTTCAGCTTTCTTAGGCTACTTTCTATTTGAATATGTGCAATATATCCATAGCTATGTTCTTAAAGTAGGTCAAAAAAGATACTTTCCTTCAGTTGAAGATACTTGATTTGGTGGAGAAAGAGCTATGTACTATGTAACTTTTACTGTGTGCTTTTTGTGCTTTTACCTTGTTTCACAGCAGCCTAAATCCAGCTCCCATCAAAGTTTCTGGGAAGAGAATTTTACCATCATCCTGTTGTTTGGTCGCTATGTTAAAAATGCAAAGGGGATAGGACTATATCCAGTTGTAAATGCATTTACTTTCTTTGTAAGAAATCTTAAAGATTGTATTTATGTCGGTGTCTGGTATAGGTAGATAAGCAATCACAGCAGGACTTGCAAATGCAGAAGCAATGAAGTCAAGTTAGCACAAAGTTTATTATTCAAGTTCTTTCTTCAACAAACGTGCTGTCAGTGTTTAAATTAGTAAAAAATTTAAAATAAATGGAGGTGCAAATGGTACATTTAAATATCATAGTGTTGTACTTTCACCTTGTCCAAAATAATTGTAAAAGTTCCCAGCTTTAGGAGTTGTGGGGACGAGGGAAGGTAAAAACAGTGAAAATAATTGCCCATGTTCTGAATACTAGTCTTGTTTTCAGTGGTGTTTGTAGTATTTTTCCTATATGGGAGCTGCAGGTGCAAGGAAATGACTTCAGATGTGAAACATTAATCAGTTTGCCTTTTTCCTTCATTTTGATTGCATGCTCAGTATGTTTTTAATAGTAGGTTTTGTTTATTTTAGTTGAGTTAGCAACAGACAAGTAAAGCAAGTCTGGAATCTCTGAGAAGGATTTTAAAAAATCTTGCATTTTTCTTTCTGTGAGAGAATTCATTTACTAACTGCTCTGAATGAACTCTTAAAATAATGAATGGAGTGCTACTGACTATAAATAAACAGAAAGGCGTGCAAGTTGCTGATATTCCTAACACAGTTAAAGCTGTTGTTCGGTTTGATATTGAAATAAGAACACCTTGGGAATTGAATTGTTTGCAGACTTTAATTTTCATGTAGTTCTGTCTGCTGTAATAGTAACCCAAGGTCTATAGTGTTCCTCCATCTGATAGAGTTATAATTTGCTACAGTAAAATGACAGTCAAGGAGGCAGTGCTTCAAAAAAATCATAATTTATGCTATTAAAAGTTTTAAAGGCAGACGTATGGATCCAAGCCCACTGTGAATGTACCTATATCAACATGTTCCTGCACACCAATTTGCATGGGCACATACCATTGTCATAATTTTATAAAATTGGTATCGGCACACACAAATCACCATTCAACTATCTTGTTGAACTTCTAAGTTGTAGAACTCTTGTAACTAGAATTGAAAGTCTAAGCATGCAGTGTGCATATATTTTGATGTTTCAACCTATAGAATCTATTATTTAGATAAAAGATTTAACTAAAAATTTGTCTTTGCGGTTTAGCCCCATCTGTTCCATGGTTACTGACCTGTGAGCTTGAGCAAAGAACTATTGACATCAGTGAGGCATGGTATGGACCCTGGCGCTGTCCCATCCACAGCAGCCTCTAGGACAGGGGTCTTTGCTTTCTACACTCTCATGTGCTTGGAAAACAGAAATAGATGGGTCAGTTTTACTCAGATTGCGTTAGTTTCCTGTTCCAATTCTTGCATAAATGCACATATTCCTACTTTTTTGTTAGCTGTGCACAACGCAGCCTTCATTCACTTTCCTTATAGGTATGCATTATGAAACAACCTTTAATTACTACATGATCACCATCCTTTTATTTTTTTTTTTTCCAAAGACCTTTGCCTCATTTATGTAGAATAGGTATTGCTCTCATATGAAGCAGCTGCGTGGTATTTTGTTCTCTGTTCATTGTTCATAAGCACAGTATGCTTTTCCTTCTGTTCAACTTTTTAAGTTTTAACAAGTGTAAGGCATTAAAAAAGACTGCTTCACTAGGTCAGATATTTTAACCTGAGATTAACTGTGTTTAAAACACTTATGTATGTGACAATTGATTAATGTATGGATCAGTTAATTACATTGCATATTTTGACAACCCATTGTGTTCATATATAAAAATCTCACAAGCTTTAGGCTATATCTCTATTTCACTACAAGTATCTTGAAAGAAGGAACATTTGAAATATTGTGCTTGGATTATAATTAAGACTAGGTTAGTAGAAGTTATTAACATGGTATAAGGCAAGATTTTGGGGGGTGAGAAAACTTTTTTCTGATATACTTTTTTCATAATTGTATAAGAAACTGCGTATCATAAAGGACAGAGATCAGAATGAAGTAGTGCTAGAAATGGAATTGGAGAAGAAAGCAGAGTAGTGAAGCTAAAAGGAGCCCAGGTGTTTCATAGTCATGTATAATACAGCTGATAATGTGTCACACATTTTAATGTCCCAATAGTATAGTTGCATAAAAAAAAGGCAAATATCTTTTGGTATCATCTCAAGTGTAAAGATCTTAAAAGAATCAGTAAGTTTTACACATATAATTGTCTTCTACTGGGGAAGTGACACATATAATTGTCTTCTATCAGGGAAGTGACCCATATATCTGAAAATGTCTTGGAACTTTCTGATAAAGTACACAGATCCTTCCCATAGCTGCTGAACTTAATAAGTCTTGAGCTTCAGTCTTCAGCTGTGGAGTACCTTTTTGCATTTCCACTTCTGTTACAGTAGTCTCTCACTCCTCTGCTGACCTAAAGTTATTGTATTTGCTTAGCTTCCATTTAGCATCTTTCAAGCTTAAAATTATATGGTAGCTTGTTATGCAATATCATTTGATAACAAAAAAGATGAAGTCCTTAATTCTGACCAGAGCAAACTGACAAGGGAGCACTCCCAAAGTATATGGGTTTTATCAGTGCCAAATCACAGCTCCAGCTTTTGTTTTATTTAGTGAGATGTATTTTAAAATAATCAGAGTCAAATGCATCTTACATGATTTTCTGCTGGATAGTCTTAAACAGAAGTCCAAAGAATGATTGAGAGCTCTATGTAGAACCATTGATACATAACAAATCTAGTTCCTCATCTTTTTCTTAGGTATATATGTGTGTTCTTACAGTTTTATACATGTAAAATAGAATGAGTCTGTGTTTAAATCAAATTTTAGGTGGTGGTATATTTAGCATTTTTAGTGGGCAGGGAGAATTTGTGTAACTTCTGAAGAAATTAAAACATTTCAAGTGAGTTTGAGACAACATAGGCTCTGGGGTCAAAGCATTAGGAGAAGGTGTGTTCAAGCTACATGCCTTCAATTACCTGCCTGGGATCTAGTTTGAACCTTCCCATCAATAAGGTAAGGAGGAATGCCAACACTTTGTTCAGTGAATTAAGTGACAAGTCAATATACTTTTTCCAACTTACATGGTCCCTGAATGGACTTACCTCCTCAGAGGTGTTTATACATGTACAAAGATTATTTCTGTGAAAGCTGGGGCTCTGACAGAAGCCCTTTTGCTAATACAGCTGGGGTGATTTAAGACTTGCTTCCCTTAGTTATTCACACAGTAACTAAGAGGACAAATTCAGTCTTGTTAGTATGGACAGTTTACAAAGTTCTGTGAAAGCACTGGACTGTGAATTTGCGCGGCTCAGGCAGGGAGACCTTCTGCTGCTGTGCTACACAGGGACAATAACCCCGGCCCCGGGGAAGGGCCATCCAGGGGACTGATATCACCCTGAATATCCATAAGAAGATTTACCAGAAAATCTTGTTAGATCCTCCTATGTGTTACGTTTTCTTGTTTGTCAGAATAGCTGGTCATTTTTCTTTAGGGAATTGCTAGTGATCTGAATGCAGTTCATTGGCATATGGGGTAAATGGGCAACAAATTCTGCTTTTGACTGGAGCTAGTCAGAGGCTCTGTCACCTGGGGCTTAAACTGTTAAAGCTGTCTGGCTAATGATTGCTGCCTGATAATAGAACATATAGCTGGGGAGTCTTGCTTACTCTTGATAGGAAGTTGTCATCTTTGAAGGGGCGTTCCAGGCTTGTTACCAAAACCCCAAGAGAAGGATTTCAACATGTTGCTGATTTTGTTAAATAAAAGCCAGGAAGATGAACAAGGACGGAATTTCAAATAAACAGGATCCTAGCAAGGGTGTTCATTATTTATTTTTCCACCCAAAAGGGACAAAGTAATGTTTACCATTTAGTTATGTCATTTACAAACTGCATAATTGATATGAATAGTTTAACTTTCAGTGGGTAATTTCTGTAAGGAATTGGATGTAAGTGCATTTGTTTATTTGTTGCCAACTGAATGTCCTTTCAGATGTATCACTTTTAGTCATGAAATCTCCATTGGTTTTATGGACCCTATTTATATTTGAGTTAGAGAATTTAACTGAAAGTATCTGGTGGTTGTAGAGTACTTGAAATATCTAGATTTGATTTTTTCGTAAAGAGGATATAATTTGCCTTTTAATATTCAGTGTTCTTTATTTAATACCAACACGTGTGGTCAGAGAGAAGTACCTGTCTGGTGCCCTAAAACAGTTCAAGAGTAGAAACATGCTGCTCATTGCTTCAGACAAGAACTGAAGTAATAATATAGCATCTTTAGTCATGAAATAAAAGGTCTTCTAAACCCAGGTCTGTCTAGTTACTGCTTCAAGTAGCCTTCATTCCTAGGGTTCTTAAAATTACTTCCTTCAACCTACTTCTCAGTCATTGGGTCCCCACTTTTCTTTGCCTTTGACTCAGACATGCTACATGCATTAACAGTGCAAAGAAAACTTCTTCTTGATCTCAATTCACAGTCTGTATCCAGATTTGATCTGGCTCAGCAGCAGCCCAGAGTTGCAGTTGTGATTAAAATTGTTGGCTTCAGTCTGGACTATGGTGAGAGCAGACAAGAGTCTTTAGGAAATTTAATTATAAGGGTCTCGCAAATCCTTAGCGAATGTGTGTGAACTCATTTTTCAAAGGCTTTTTCAGTTTGGCCAAATGTCAATAAAATTCCACAAACTGCAGAATAACAGTTTCTTTATATAGTGAAAAGTTGTTTTCTAGCCTCTGGGTTGCTAGCCATGGAAGAACAACAAGAGTATGTAGGGAAGTAAGATTATTTAATCATATGAATATAAGCCAGTTTGTTAATAATGCAGCACTGCGGTGGCATGTGATTTCTAACTCATATTTTCATTCTGGCTTCATTGAATTACTTGCAACAAAGACAAAAACCAAACTATAATTTGTTTTCTGATCTGGCTCAGCATTTATTTATGATTACCCTGGTCATCCACAAGTCTTTGCTTCAAAGTGTAAGGTCACTAGAACCTCTGAAAGAAATGACATCAAAGCTTAAAAAACCCCGCATTATCCCCTAAATTTTCTCTTGAACACTTCTGAACCATTTCATCTGAGGAAGAAGAAAAAATAGCCTGAGGATAAAATTTCACTCCAGATGGTTAAAGTTTGGCGAAATTATAAGCAACTGAAAAGTCAGACCTATAATGGGATGTGTCATGCAGACTTGATAATAGGCAAATGTTAAAAGCCATGCAAATATGAGGTAAGTGGTAATTTGTTTTCCTGCTCTGTTTTGGAGCATCAAAATAGAAGCATTTAAGATAGAATAGATTAATCCTAATTGTAAGAAAGTGTGTAGAACGATGCTTACTGCCTTATTCTTAATCTGTATTTGGAAAAATGAAGACAGCTTTAATCACAAAGGAGATGTTTAATTTCATAGTATAATATACAGAATATAAAAACACTTGTAATACCAGAAGTATCTTCAAGTGCACTGTGGTATTGATTATAAAAAGTTGATGCAGTCCAATCAGGGAATCTAGCTGCATTAATGTATACAGAGACAGTGCAAATAGTGTCAAGGATGACCACTTCAGTATTACTTTTCACACACTCTTGAAACAACTCTAATGATGATCTTTTCATAGTGTTTATTTCTATGTAAGCTTACTTTGTACCTCCAGAAAAGCTTCTACAGGTGGAAGGAGATGGTAGTTCTCTGTTTACATATAGAATAATGGTACAGAACTGCAAGCAGTAGTATGAAATAAGGGGATTTCACGCTTTGTCATGATGTCAGCAGTACACTGTAGTTAGGACAGAACAACTCCTGGTATAGTTAATGATGGCATTCTTGCCACAGCAACACTGAGCCCAGCACTGTGTAATTTACCTTTTGTGGTAAGCAAATTTTGCAGCCACTGCAACATAGCCTGAATCTCACTTGTAATCTAAAGGAGGAAGGCTTAAACATGTTACCAGGAATTTCAGCTGCCATCACTCTTTCTTTGATTCCCTAACAATGCCATAATCAGTCAGAGAAATAGCATCTCTCATTGAATGCCATGGTGGAGTCCCTAATTAAAACTTTTCTGCCTTTTAGGAAACTTTCTTTAAGACCTTAGGGAGCAAGTACTTGCAATCAGAAATCAGCCTGCCCTCATATATTGCAGTGAGGATCATCATTAGCCTATGAAACTTGTCTCCACAAAGACTAGTATTAATAAAGTGGATGTATTGCTTTATGAAATAGCATATAAATGAGTAATCCATATTAATAAATCCTCTTCTTATGAGATTGTTCAGAGGAGTGCATTGTGTCAAAGTGGTTGTCATTAAAATTGGGTCATGTATAGTGTGTGGTACCAGAGAACCTTCAAGTAATGTCAGATGTAACTTTCTCAAGAGGGTTTATCATGCTGTTATAAGTGAGGATGATAGTAATGGTGTTCCATTAGCATTGCACCTTTGTAAATCCATGTAAGAAATTCTAGCTACCTTTTCTTTGAAGAATTTACTCCTTAGTTGGTGTGGTTGGCAGCAACATTGTGAATTTTGTCACAGAATGAGGAGTAGGTGGGATCTTCCAATCAGATATGTGCATTAAGGAAAAAAAAAAGCCTTATGTTGTTATATAATTAAAGACAGCGTGGTAACATAAGCACAGTAGAGAGAGTGTAAACACCCTTAATTCTGGTGTTTCTTAGCCTTTGAGTATGTGAATCTGCAGTCTTTAACAGTTTTAAATATAGTTTGTGTGTGTATATTATAGATTAAATAAAAGTGGGAATGTGGGATTGTGTTAAAATAGTCAGCAGGCTTTTCAAGCCCATTTTCTTTCAATATTGACACTTTTTACTTGAGTGGGTTGGAAAACTGACAAACATAACGTATGTTGTATAAATAACTGAGCAGAAAATCACCATAGTGGATATATAAACTTCTTTCTTATCATTCTGTTATCTGCAGTCTTTAAAAATCCATTGCTCACTAGCAATGCAGACACAGAGTTATGTCTTCGTAAACACACTAATTGTGGCGCTTTGTTCATTTTCTAGGATTTTCTTTGCATGCTGTTGGAAGACATCCCTGAACAAAAAGAGTAAGTGAGAACCAGGCTAGAAAAGTCAAATAAGAAAGTAGAAATCAGATTTAAATATCAGCTGTGCTAGCCAGAAATAGTAGGATTTCATTTAGTATTGTTCTACTTGTTTTTTTTCAAGTGTGCATGTGTATCATTCTCTGAAAATTCTCATACATATATGCACAAATAATCTGACACTTGCTGTGTTATTGCTATCCCTTGTTCCCTGCAAGCAGTCCCTTTAACTTGTTAGGGCAGCAGTGAGGTCCTGTGTTCACTATACAACCTGAAGTGCCAGTCACAGCTGCCTTCTCAAACTAATTTGTGATCCTCCTGCCAGCTGCTTTTGGCACATGGCTCCCTACAGCAAGGAGGCCAGAGCTTTGCCGTGGATCTGGGAAACAAGAGAAGATGGATTTTTCTCAAGCAGTAGTGTGGTACCATCCCCTCCCTGTCATACAGTGTGCCAAATGGGGAAGGATGGAAAACGCTGATGGAAATCCAGTGTTAATTGCCTGACATGTCCTTCAAAATCCTCCTACATGTGACTGTGATTGGCTGAAGGTGATAGAGCTTTGTATCCCTCCCTGCTTATCCATTGGTTTGTTCTGTGCTACTACAGACTGTGCTACAAATACAGGTTCTTTTGTAGTGCAGCTTTACATATTATAGTTTTTAAAAATAATGTATTTACTTGAAAAATGCAGTTTTGGGGAGCAGGATTCCGAAAGTCTTCATAAATCTGGGTGAGTAGTTTGGAAAAAAAAAAAAGGAGATAAGATATTCATAGAAGTTCAATGCACTGAGTTTTTTAGTGAAACCCTTTTGCTCTTAGAGACTGAGGGACGGAGAAGCTAGTTATCATCGAGACAATGTGTTTTGTGGCATCATGAGTTTAGTTTGGGTGGCGTTACATTTTCCAGCAAGATACCATAGGATGATATTTTGTTTATATCATTGGATATGGGTTTCCAGCCCAAATATAATCAGGAATATTAAATGGAATATATGGGAAAGTGGGTTATTTAATGGCATGATTATACATTGATTTGTTAATAAAATCTCTGTTTTCCTTCCTTTTCTCACTTGTGTTTCTCTGAAGTCCAAACCCAGTGCAAAATGTTATTTGAGTAAGCATCCAATTTTCCACTTAGAAGCATGCCAAAATATTTAAACTTTCAGTGACACTTATGCAAAAGAATTATATCTCCCATTTGCATTGCATCATACTCCAGAATGTATGAACAAAATTTCAGATCTGTGGTAATTCACTTTACAATCAGACATAGTGTATATCTGAATTTACCTACTGCCAAGATTACCTTGGGTGCAGGTATCAACAGCAATGCCAAGAATAATAGAGCATCTGGATATACAGAAGGCCTTTATTTCTTATCTGCTACAAGGATGTTTTTTCATTCTTAAATGTATTCTGTTGTTAGTACACAAATACTAGCTTGAAGTAAACGCAAAGGGAGGAAAGAGAAAAATGAAATACTTTTAGAGATCATCTGCTGATGAGTGCTTTTTTGCACAAAGTTTCAGTCGTAAGAATGAAATGTATTTCAAGATTAGAGCAACAAAATTCTTTGTAGCATGCAAAACCTCCCAGACTTGTGTAATTCTACCAAGTAAAATTTTAATGTTTAAACTAAATGCTTCTTTGTAATGGAGGCTGGACTTAATAATTAAAAAAAAAAAAAAGAAGAAGAAGAGAGAAATTAGTAGTAGAGAATCAAGCCAAATCCTGCCTTCAGCTGTGGCAACAGAGGCAAACTAGTGTAGCTAGGAGTAGAATTTGGCTTATGGGAGATTTTTGTAATGAGAACAGGATTAACATTGGCAGAAAGCAATCATACAACAGTGTGGAAATTTTCTGTAATTATTATGTTGGAGTAATGCAATATTTCTGCTATTGGATTCAGCACGCTGTATCTAAAAGATTCTCACTCTTCCAGTACTTAGTTCCTTTAGTTTTTACGTACAGGAAATTTTTTAGTACATTCCCAGTGATGAGCAGTTCCAAGATAACAGACGTAACTTCTTAAGTGGCAGTCATTGATTTTTGCTGCCTTTTGTACTCAGAGGAGGAGGATTATATGCCTAGTTTATAGGGCTACTTCACTTCGTGCTCTGACTCAATATTAATGGCATGTTAGCTGTAGAAATCCATTCTGCAAGGCAGGATCCTCCTGTTTCTGGACTGTGGCTGAATACTGACAATCAGATAGGCCTAGCACTACCTTCTGGTCCTTTAGAATTTCTTAACTTGCCCTTGAGGCAGATTATTTCTATGTGTGAATACTAATGGCAAGAAGGACAAACCAATACCTATCATTATCCTTCTCTGTTTTCAAAGCCTTTTAAAATATAACATGTGCTGGCTATAGTCTCACATTATCTTGGCTTTTCTGTAGAAAATCTACAATACTTCCCACGTGTAACTGAGGCATCCTATTTCCTTATATATAACTTGAAACTTCACTACATTTAAAAAAAAGCCAATCTAAACCAAACAACAACAAAACCCCCTCTTATGTGTCTGTATATCACAGTGCACTAGATTTGATAAAACTCCCAGTGGCTCTGTTCTCCCAAGGCTTACACCCATAGTCTTTGCTGTAAATTGATCCTCTCCACATCTGTGCAACATGTGAGCTGTGCAAAGACTCAGTGTTTTTAAGACCCTGTAACAGAGGGTGAGTTTCACCAGCCTCAGATAAATCAGAGTCGCAGCTGCTTGTCCTCTTTATAACTGCAGATTTTTTTTTGAGGAGGTCAATTCTGTTCTTTGGGCTTTTCTGGTGGTATTTTTTATTTAATTTCATTCAATAAAATAAATAAGTGTACTAATAAAGCTGTGGTTTTAATAATACATTATACACAAAGGAAGGCTTGTGTTACAGCTCAGCTATTTGTACTGTTAATAACTCAGGCTTACTAACCACATTCCTTGGATGTCTTCATAAATTGTCAATTAAGTACTAAATCAACATTAGAATAATGCTGCAATTTCAAACTACTCAGCTCTACAGGTATGTCTTTCTTTCATACTTGCTTTCTTTGTTACTCACATTATCATGAATGTGGTGATTTTGACTGAAACAAACAGCTGGTAGGCACCTAACTCCCAAAGCAAATCATTGGGAAAGAATTTTCCCAGTGTTTTTGATTCCTCCATTTTTTTGGTAAGCCAAAATATATATGCTGGACAAAACCCAAAGGAAATCTTATCTGCAGAAAGCTATGGCTAGTTGACAGAATCACTAATCAGTCACTAGTCTTTGATCTGCTCTAACTATGCCTCCATATTTAGCTGGAATGGCTTACTTTGAAAATGATTGATGTATATGAAGGTATATATCCGGATGAAGCAAATATGCTTGTTGAAGTATTTTCAGTTGGATATGGCAGACTTTTTAGCTTCCTTTAAAAAAAAAAAAAAAAAAAATCGCACACTTTCATGTGCACTGTTCATTTGCTGCAGTATCTTATTCTAAAAGTGGTTTCTTCTCCTCGATTGAGGAATTAAGTGGGTTTATCTTAAAGTTGGTAGAGTGCCTTGGGGCCTTGTGCAATGAAAACTTGATATATTTTATCATCTTTTATATTGCTAATTTTCAAATTATGATTAATGTTAGTATTTTACAGAGCTTGCTGTGAAGCATTGACTTGGGCCATGAACAGTATGTATGCATGTTAGGAGATCATTCCTAGGCTTATCGTCTAAACAAAGAGACAAGGGATGAGATAATGGATGTAATTGCATTCTCATTTTAAAGTAGGGAACCATAGTACAAAGCAATTGAAGAACCTGCCCAGCCTCATAATAGCTGTTACAGTGCTAATCAACTGAACCCAGACCCCACAGTCCAGTATAGTACCTTAACCAGAAGGCCATTCAGAAAATCGCAGACGCATCAGATTTAAGTCCTTACAGATGCTTAACTGCAACAGAAGCAGATGGTAAGTGCCCTTTTTGAATATGGATGCTTTACTGAACTGCAGACTCTACAAATATCAGGCCCTGTGTCCTTTCTCCAGGACATTTGTTTTGAAATAGCAGTTTGTTTGTGATCTATTTTTTGGGCTTGATGTGAAGCCCACCAAGTTAGTGGAGACCTTTCCAAGGACTTCACAGTTCTTCAGTATTGACTCGCAACACATTCAGAGTACATCTTTGCAATAGTCTGCAAATTACTAATATATTGGGGGGAAAATAGTGAATGCCTGTAAACTGCTAAAACAAATTGCTTTTTTGGATGGGTGCCAACAAGAATGCCCTAAGTTGGAAAAAAAAAAAGGTGTGTGCAAGTACAAAGGAGATGGCATATGGTCATGTGACAGGTGTTTAGCTGAAACTGAGGGTGTTGCAAGCAGAGAAATAGCAGCATTGTTGTCTTTGCCCTTGAGAAAAATGTCGAAGTTTCAGGAGCAGCTGAGCAACTTACTAGTGGTGTTTCTGACTGGATTAGTGTGGTGTCAGAACAGTGCAATTCCCCTCAGTGTCATAAGCTCATTTCAAAGCCAGTGTTTTGAAATGAGCTGTTGTTGGCTTTAAAAGAAATAGAGGGTATATTAAGCAAAGACGCTACATAGCAAATGTAGCATAGATTATTTTGCATAGTTGGTTTTGGTTTTGGTTTTGGTTTTTTTTTCCTGAGGAAATTTTGCACTTTAACTTTAGTTTCGGGGGGGGGCAGACAGACTGGCATTGTGAGGCTGTGTTTCTTACCCTGGGTAAGACAAATTAAATGCATTAATAAGGGTATTTTTCCCTAGCTGCTAGCTCTGCTTCAGCATTGGAACACTAAGCTGTATTAGTTTTGATTCATGCAATAACAAATAAAAAGTTGTTATTCTGATTATGCTGCTTGAGACAGAATAAATGGTATGATACACCTGATCTACCTTTGACTATATAAAATCTGGGTGTCCAGTTTTAAGCTAGTCCTGTATGTGGTCTCTAGTAACCAGACAGAAGTAAGAACTCAAGAAAAAACATCAAATTATCCCAAAGAAGGTGAGTTGACTGACTATTTGGAAATACTTCTCTTTCTCTCCATTCCCTGTGGAAGAGACTCAGCTAACTAACTTAGACTAGAAAACAATTTTTAGAGCACTGTAGTGAGGTGAAGGTTAATTATGGCCTGAAGGATATAGCAGTCAAATGCTCTAAATTTCATAAATTTGCACAAATAACAAGGTACTACTAAAAGCTGACCAAATCTGGATGTTTAGTAATTCATTTGAATGTAGAACACTACCCAATTTCAAGCATGGCATTTATGTCCACTTATATGTAGAAAACTGATTTCCATAGTGATCAGACATGCAGAATGGTAATTTCCTGAAAATTCAGAATCCTGGCCGTGTAGAAATGCTTCTGCTTGACTGCTGCAATTATCTGAACCACATGATCAGAGAGAAATTTTTGTTTGTCTGTGACAGTCTACAATCTCCTGATGTTACAAGAGATATTTTGACATTTCAGATTTAGTGATTGGGAAGATTACTTTGTTTCTGTGGGAATTACTCTCTCTTTTGGGGATTCACCTCAGCTAGGCTGATGTGTCATCTCTTACTTGTAAAGACACTGTTGAAGTGAAGTTTGGACCTAAATTACATGAACTATCAAAATGTATTACCAGCAGCAAATAGACTAGTGCTCTTTCCACATTAAGCCTTCTTGGCCTTCACCATAAGATATGACTGATCAAAAACTGAAGAAGACTGTTAGTAGAAGATGAAAGCATGTATGAATGGCTTTATTGTCATTGTAATCTGAATGCTCTTTTTCTTTAACCTGTAGCTTCTTCTGATTTTCAGTATGATGCTGTAGCCCATGTATGCAAGCGTATCTTAGTAGCCGAATGACACAGGGTAGCATTTGTGAGGCAAGACTTTCTTATGTTTAAGGCACTTGGTGTCCACTTTTTGCCTCTGTTACAAAATTGCTGTGTATGTTGGAGAAGCTTATTAAGAATGGATTGCTTATTTTTTGCATATACTGTTGAACAATTATTCAATGAGAAGCTAGCTGACTCTCTATTTTGATCAGATTCTCCCACCCTTAATTCACATTAGGAGAATTTTATTCTTTTAAGTAGACTTGCTCATTCATTCAGAATACTGCTTAGTGTGAGTAAGGATGGCAGGGCTTCTACCACAATAGTGTAGAGTGGAGGTTGTAGCCATTAATTCTACCTCAAAGGAATGGTAACACATAGGTCTGCTTGGAGACGGAGGATAAATTTTTCATCTTGGGTTCAACAAGGATAAGAATATCTAACTCAGGATATAAGCCATGTCTCGAAAAGTGCTGTTGTTACACCTTTTAATACCAGTAATTTAAATCTTTGGTCATTCCAAATAAAACTAGCCAAGTTAAAAAAATGTAGTAACGATGATCAGCAAACACACAGAAATTTTTACTCTCTGAATGTGTTCCAGGTTCATCCACTAACATATTGCTTGAATGCTTTTGAGACTCCATAAGCTCTCTAAGCCTTAGTTTTCCCATTTGCATGTCAGGCATAACAGTGATTGATCTCTCTCCCATTGGCATAGCGAAAGTTAATATTTAAAGATGTTTAAAAATCGTTCAGTAAAAGTGACTGATGTATTCATTACAAATCCTTCTTAGTCACTGATACAGTCCATAAATAAACCTCCTTTAGGGTCAGAATTTTGAGCACAGCTTTGTCAGGGGTTGGGGGGTGGTGGTGGGGAAAGACTTCTTTGTCATGTATTTCAAATAAAAATTGTATTGGGTTGCTTGCCTTCCTACTTCAGAGCTTCAAAATGGCTGTTCTTTTCATGAATGCTTTATTGGTTATGGTACACATTACATACATGAAGGTAGCTGCAAGTATTAGAATGAGTCTTGCCAAGGCATTACCATGCACATGTATTCTGCTTCTCATAATACTTACATTCATTGAGGGCTTACTCAGGTTCCTTTTTTCAGTACTGGCATACTGCATGGACATGACATACTGCATGGACAGGGGGGTTGGTTTTGTTTTTGTTTTTGTTTTTAAATTGGCTTCCCTGCAGGTTGGGAAGTCTTCAACCAGAGTTGAAGTAAATGCAACAGAAGTTGCTAACCAAAGTAAAAGGGGAAATACAATTTCTGAATTTGCAAATGCTTATGCATGTGGTTATTTCAGTCCCACACAGCTTGATCATGACAAACTATTTCCTTCTGTTGGGGTTCCAGACTATTCTGTGACTTCACTGTGAATGTTACCAGGATATAAAAAAAGTGCAGAAAAAATGAAACTAAAATATATTAGATACTTGGTAACTTTGAGGATTAATATCCTCAGTGCCTTTTAAAACCCCAAAATTTAAGGAAGTTTGTATTTAATTTCATTTTCTTTAGTATTTTATCTTTACATGTAGGCTGCTTCTGTAACAAAATACTGGTTTTGAATGTCTCTGGTTAAATTTACTTGCCTGTGATTTTTTTTTTTTTTTTCTGTAAAAGAAACAAAAATCCACTCAACAAGAAGTAGAGCACCTGCTCATACTTTACATGTTTCATAAATGCAGTTTACCATCTCACACTTTCTCTGTCAATCCTCATAAGCACTGACTTTATCATTTGAGTTTTAAGCACACAGAACCTGATCTGTCTTTAATTTGCTCATATCACCTCTGATGATATTATTCATTAAAAACCCAAGAATGTAGTACCATTGCAGCACAACCAATACTTGGAATTCAGGGGTTTTCTCAGCTTCTAAAGCGTTAATTTTCATGTGGAAAAATTGATATTTTTATGTGTGTCTTCTAATTTTTTTTTTTTTTTTTTTTTTTTTTTAAGATCTGGGTTAACTGTAGAAAGTATCTTCCAGAATTGGCTTGACACTTCCGGAATACCAAAGGTAAATACAAAATACCAGTTCTCAGTTCTTTCTGGAGTCTTGCATTTCTCATTACCTTATACATTATTTAAATCATTGCCTGAACTTATAACAAATATGGTTTTAAATAAACAATTTTGATGATGACTGCTTTCCACATCTTTATAAGGGTTTAGGTTTTATCAGTTGCAGGTTTTTGCTTCTACCATCATCTCAACAACCTGCCAAAGGGCAAATCTTAGAAAACTTAGCCTATAGCTTAATATTGTAGTCACATGGAAATACGCTTTACCGTATAGTGGTGGACTCTACTAAATGTAAGGAGCATTGTTCACAGTTGTCAATATATGAATTACTTGAAAGCCATACTGACAGCAGTAACTAAATGTTAAATTATTTGTACTTTGAAATTTTGTGAATATTGCGACTTGCTGGTGAATCTGCTGCATGGGTAACATATTTCATTGGTGTTCCAGCCCTGAGACTGAGCATTATTTTCTGCTTTTAATACTAAAAGCTTTTAATATTAATGTTTTAAATTCTGTGAACTGAAAATGCTTATTTGTGTCTGTGCTATGTGAAGGCTCTCATTATTTGTTTTTGTCCAAAACTGGGATTAGACGATGAAAGATATCCCTGTATAAATCTTCCTAAAAACCAGTTTTACACTAAGTTTTTACTATACACCTGGGGCTCAATTTCTAACTCATTTCCCCTAAGCTGGCATCCCCTAGGTTGCTTGGGATTTATCTTATCTAATGCTTGCATTTGTTTCCACTTTGCATTAGCATTTAAAAAGAAAAAAAAACTTTTTAAGAGTTAGAATGGTAAGTCCTGGTTTGTATGTGCACAAGTGAAGTTACTTAGGCAGCATGACTGAGGCTCTGAGGAGCAAGCATGTTTGCAAGTAGAATTGTCCAAGTATCTGGAGAGCACAATATGATAAGCAGTGATCCCTGAACATGAGCTGTACCGAAACACTGTGGTTGAGCTCTTCCCTTGACAGCTTTAGAGGTGTGCATGTCCACATGGGAGGTTTTACCCTGAGATCAAAATGTTCAAAGACTAATATTTGAAGATGCTATAAAATCAAGGTGGAGTTTGTTTTTTCCTGTAAAATTACTGAAAATAAAATTAGCTTTAATTGGAAGGGAAGAAAGGAAAGGACGGTAAGTATCACCATGCATCTTGATGTTCAGTCATTTTGTGAAAAAGGACCTTGATTTTAATGCTATGTTTTGATCAAGGTTTTGTTCCTGATAAAAAGTTGAATACATTGTAGAACAGCTGCTTCAAGTATAGGGGAGAAATTGATGTTGCACAGCTGTAGCTCTAAGATGCTGAACTGGCCGTCTGAAATGAAAGAGTTTTCTGGCATTTTACTTACATGTGTATCTTTGAGGATGTGCCTTATTTGTGTCCCACAATCAACTCTAAAATCACAAATGAGGAAGACAGGAGCAGACTAAAGAATTTAAAATGGTTTTGATTAACGTGAAAACTGAACTCTGTTTTCCTGAGTACTGTAAGTTGTTCAGAATGAATAGTGGGTAGTTTCATTATACCATGCAAGTATCTATTGGTTGTGTAAGCAAAACATGTAGCAAAAATATTTCCACACCCAGCAGGCTTCTAAATAGTTGTAAATTTTCTTTAAAGACTTAAGAGATTTCCCTGGTAGTTTGGCTGTTCTGTAAAAAAAACCACCACCAACAGGAACGGTGCTGATTTAGTATTCTGCTGCTTCTGAGCATCAGCATGCTGACCTCTTCCCTCTGTCTCTCTCTTCCCTCAATAACTTTTTTGATGATTTAACCCTGTAGTCCTCAGTATTTCTCAGGCTCTTATGGGAACTAGTTTCCACTTTATTGAAAGAACTGGAGTTGTTGTCATTCAGTGAATAGGAAACCTTCTTTCCTTTGTGCTTTATTAAATCATTTGGGGAGCCCTTATTCCTGAAATAAAGACTGTAGAGGTTGCTTAGTAGGTCTCAATGTTAGCATCTATAATCTAAATAAGACTGTATTTACCAACGACAGAAGTATAAATCTACTTGTGTGCTGTACAGGAGCTGCTACTGAAACCCCCCTTAAAAAGTATTTAGATTATATTTATTTCAGCAAACTATTAACTTGCCTTCACATAGATTCATCATATTAGCCATGTAGACCACCTTCTTACATGCAGGTCAACTACCAGCATCATAAATAGCAGCCCAGGAATGCCACAGAACTGACTTATTCGACAACTTATGGGTTGCCAGGTGAGTGGACTGGGGTGTATGCAGAGGAAGGTTTCTGTCAGCTCTTTTGGGTGAAGTCACACCGCTGAGCCAGCCAGTCAGACAGTGTGAATAGTATGAGGTATAGAGCATCCATTGCAGTTAACTACCTTTCTTCAGTACTGGAGCAACTGAAAAGCAGCAGGTGAATCTCTGCTCCAAAGATGTCCCAAAGGCAGAGAAGCAGCATCCTGCACTCTACAGAGCATTCAGCAACTTTATGCTTATCACCCTTATTTTACTGACTGCACTGTAGAGTCCTATAGCATGATAGTTAAAGTCACTCTTAATCCTGCAGCACCTGCTCTTAGAGGGACAAAATGTACTTCTTAGTGGCTTAGTAGATACCCATGAGAAATAACTTGACTAAGAATGTAAACATTTTACATCTATAAATACTGTCTAAGACTTCACTGCATTTGGAGAGGAAACTCCCTTACTGGAGAGACTATCCTCTGTAATGGGATTGGGATATATGCATCATGCTGTCCATTCTGAAAATTAAGTCAGAACATGGTTCCTTTATATCTTTACCATATGAGAATTCTTCTGTTTTATAGTGGCTGTGGTTGTCTCTGTGACATCTTTTATTTCTATGTTTTGGTGGGGTTTGCTCAGGAAATTCATGTCATCCATGGACTATAAAGAAAATTCACCACTTGCGGTTCATTTACAGCATTAGCTACCAAAGTGTTTATAAGAATTTTCTTCTGTGATCATAATCCAAATCTATCAACTGTACCGTACTGGTGCTCTCTAAAATTTGATAACAACAGGGCCACCTGAAGACAGAGTTGTTAGGCCACCCCTCAATTCGCTGTCTTCACAACAGTCTAGCTTAAGGACACTGGAAGGGTACTTGTACAAAAGATGGATAAGGGTAAATACTTGCCAGTCCTCAGACTGCTGAAGCAATGTTACTTATCATCTTCATTCTGGTAGAGGAATTAGCATTTTGTATTCCTCACAGCCGTATGTCATGGCATCTGTCTAACTGAAGATCCTGTACTTCTTTACCTGTGCTTTGTTACATTTGCCATTCCAAATGCTGTCTCCAACTCTGTCCAGGAAGCCACATATATATATATATCCCTTTATACTTGAAACTTAGAACTACTGAAACTTTAATATTTGTCAATTTCTATTGCCGTTTCACTCTTGGAAAAGTCATTTGGTCTTTTCTAATTATTGAGCTAGTTTCCAGGCTCATGTATATACCAGCAGTAATCAAGAATAACAACGTAAGGGAGTCATACTGATAAATAAAAACAGAATTTGGCCTGTTGCCTTGAAAAATAATTCTGCATGCCTAGTTACACTTCCAAATTTGGTATTTTCTAAAGCATTAAAGGTTAATGTTTTAGTGAAGGGTGTGTGGTAATGTGTGGCCAATACTTTCTTACATGGAAGAGTGCCACAGCACAGTGGTTGTCTTCAGGCTTGCTGTGCAGGAAGGTTTTCTCACACACAAAACAATAAGGAACATAAGAGTTGAAAAGCAAGCATTTCTGAAATACAAGATTTCATGAGGATTTTTTTCTGGGAACACATCGTAGTGGTGTTAAATACAGTGAAGCATATTGCGTTGTTGAAAATAGTTTTATCAAATTGAGCAACCTTCAGCATGTACTTGTCTCAGAGGTGACTCACGGGGGGATTATGGCAACTTTTCATCATGTGCAACTAGTAATGACTTAACACTGCTAACTTTAGTCAATGAGTTAAGCTGACAAGGAGTAGAATCAGAAGAACAAACCAGCGTTTAGAGCTGGAAGACACCTATGAAATCACTTAAGTCCACTTCATCCCTGCTGCTGCTGCTTTGTTCTCTTAACTACAGTTTCTATTGTGTCTTTCAGTCTATGTAATGTTTAATTAGAGTTTAAGACTAAAAGACCATATGTTTCCTGAGGAAGGTTTTCTCAGTTCTCCACAGACTTGTCTGTGTGTTATATTGCGCAGTTACTCTTACCTCAATTTTTTATTCTACCTTAGATAATTAACCTTTTTAAAATATGCTTAAAATCTTTCCCCATTTTGAACTCTGTTGTACACTGTTTAATTGAGAAGTAGACAAATAAACATTAGGTAGTCTCTGCATCTCATAAACTCCTACGTGTATTTTTTTAACTCATTCCAGTTTCACCATCTTTTCTTTTGCCTCTGAAACTGCATTGTTTGATAACATACTATTATTTACTGGTAAACTTGCTATCTTGAATGTTCCTTGGGTGTGTATTTCATTTGGTACCTTGTGTTATGAAAATAATCTCCAGATTCATTCTTCAGTTAAAAGGGGGGAAAAGAAAAAAGAGAAAAAAAAAAAAAAAAGAGTGGTTGGCATGCTCCTCCATGATTTTCGGTTTCCAACATATCCTACAATGTAATCTATAAGTCTTATGTGATCACATAGCTGCAGGCACTAGGATAAATACACCAAATATCCCCTCAAAATTATGGAAAAAATGCAAGAGGTGATTGCAATGCTCTGTCCTTCTCCTAGTTCCCTTTGCTACTTTATCCTCCTGTTAAAGCTTAATTCTTATCCACTGTTCTACCTTAAACAGCGTTCCCTGGTTAAAGTAGGTACTGCAAACAGGTATTTCAGACTATGTACAGCTCATAGTGTGTATTGCAAGAATATGTCCTAGTTTCGGCTGGGATACACAGACAAAAGAAATCTTCCAGTGGCTAATATTCATTTATTCATAGTATTTCTGGTTTTGTTTGTATATGACTGGCTCTTGGATTGTCCTGCTTGAAGAAAAAATGGATTGGAAAAGAAACTCATAGCAAAACTATTAAAAAATTTGAACCAAAATATCATTTGTAAAGGGTTCTAAACCAATGCAAGCAATGTATTTCTGTGGTTTCATAAATTTTAGGAGGATGTTACAGCAGCAGCTCAAGTACTTAATATGATTTCTGATAAAGCAGTTTGTTGTTAAGAAGGTTCCTGGCTTTTGCCCCAGTTACAAGCTTTATAGATTTCCTGTTTCCTTTTACTAAGACAAAAATACAGATGAAGGGATAGCTCTACAAGAGAATGCCTCGCAGGGTAGTGGTTATGGTCAATTACTAACAAATGAAGCACTTTCAAATATTTTTTTAAAAGAATGCTCTTACTAAACTGTTGAATGAGCTTTAGCAGTTGTTCACCCAAGTTTTACAGAGGGTACTAGAAAATTTTTCCAGCAGAAAAATCACTCTCATTGGATCAGAGTGTAACTTAAGGCTTGGGTTTGTTAGCACTTGATATTACTTGTCATTGCTAGTTATGCCTTATCTTGCAATTTTTCTGTCTGGATGTACATAATAACTGCATATTGGCAGATGGCAACACTGAGGCAGTAAACAAGTGAAATCCTTACTGTTTGTTGAGATACAGTAAGTTTGTAGGCACTGGCAGTAAGAATGACCTGTTAAGTGGGAAAATCTCATTCAAGCCTGTGATTTGGGGAAAAAATTGGGAAGGGGCTATGAAGAGGTATAATTTTCTTACTTACGTAATAAAGTTTAACAGGGACTCTTAGATTAATTTCAAAGTTGGTATTAAGTATTAGTCACAAGAATAACATGCTGCTGCTTAAATACTGAAGTTTGCTACTTAACCTGTGATATTTTTCTTTATCTGAACATGGAAACTTTTGTGTCCATGCAGAGAGTGCAGAGAATATAACTGATACGATAGTTGAATGCTAATGAGTTGATATTTGACAAATAATCTGAAGAAAGCGTAACTGTTACTTTAAGTACTTATTCTTGTATGTGGAAAGCATACTTTGAAGAATAGGCACTTCCCCTCAAGAAAAATGGTATTGTTTTGATATTAGCAAGCTTGCAGATTGGAAGATGAAAAGAACTTTCCAAAGTCCTTACAAATTTAAATGAGCATAGGTCAACAATATATATTGATTAATGTCTTCTCTAATGATAACAAGCACAGTAGGAAAAAAGTATTTTAATACGAATCAGTTTTTCTGAAATTAGCAGTTGTACTGTCAACATTGCATCTTATTTTCTTAGAAGAGAAGATGGGATTTTGGAAAATAGAAAAATGTAATCAAGCAGTGTGTATAGTATTGTAGTGTGCATAAATGTCAGATGAATCATGAAGAGAAACAAATTGAGACATATTGCACAGACAGACTTTCTATGTTGTTAACTCTTTGAAAGATGTTTTAGATAAAGACTATCCAACTGAAAGTCTTTCTAGATAGACCACACTATATGGAGAATTTGATATTTTGTTTGTAGCAAACTATCAAATAACTTGTAAGGTCTGTTACTATTTAAATAGATCCTGTGTTGATCTAAAGAAGGTTATTGGCATAAAATGGCCCTGTAATTTATTTAGCCGCTCCTGTAAATTGTACTTAAGATACTGCTAAACAAGACACAACAGTGGTATATTTTTGTTTGTTGAATAGTTAAAAAATTCAAGAAAATGGCTTATATAAAATCATACATCATTAAATGTCAGTAAAGACCCAGATTTATTTCAGAGCTCTTCAAGTTCAGGCACAGCTTAGAGTATTGTTACAGTTTTGAAGGGTTTGGGGTAAGTTTCTTCTGCATTGCATGTGACTGCTGATTTTAGGAGGAAAACCACAGACACTCAAGATCAGAATAGCATTGTTACGGATTATTGCGTGACCACATTCTAAAATTGGAAAACATGCTGCCTCAGGTTAGACACCCGCTTAGTGCTGAGCAACTTTGTGTCTAGGCTGAATGTAGATGTTAATTTTTAAATGTTAAATTTGAAAGTATTGGCCATAATATTTCAGTGCCTCTGGTGTTCTAATATCTAAAAGTTTAAAACAGAGTTTTAGGAGTCTTAATTTAGTCATTAATTGAATAATTCAGGAGAAAAATATTTTGAGATTCTCAGCTGGAACTGTGAGTCTGCGTGAAGGCTGAGGAGCATACTTCACTGGATTCGGTTTAATGACCTGCTGAAACAGTGGCTTTCCTCTCCAGTCGAAAGCCAGGTTTTCACAAATGTCTTTCTGTTTTTCTTCAGGCTACCTTTCAGTATTGTATGTGTTCAGCTCAGAGGTACAGTAGTAGTAGTATAGTAAATCTGCACAAGTAATAGCTTGTTCAAGAAGTTGAACTGCATTTGAAACAAATGTTCAATTTCTCAAATAATTGTGGGCTGGATTCCACACGTTTGTTCATTAGAATCTCTTTTAAGTTTAATAAATCTCAAGCAGTCTTTCTCGTTCCCTTTTCCTATTAATTGCATTACTGAACACAAAAGCTGTGTTATGTGCAGAATGACTGAGCTTATCCCTACTAGAAAGGAGTTATGTTTGGTATCTAAAGAACAATAACAGTTTGCTGCCTGGCTGATCAATGCTGGATCAAGTTCACATTCCCAAGCTCCCACTCTCCCACCTACATGTGTAGGGGGTGGAAACATAGCAAAGAGAGGGAGGACAGGTCCTCTTTTACACAGAAATGCTGAACTGAGACTTGCCTAATAAGGGCACAGCTGGGCTTGCATAGCAATAAACCTGGATTTTAATCTATTGCTTGTAAAAACATCCGAGGAGTAGCACAGAAGTTAGCAACTAATTAATTTTTAGCCTGCCCATTGTTTTCTCTACCCAATGGAAACAATCCATAAAGGTTTAAAATAATTTTTTTGCTACCTTGCAAGAGAACAGCTTTTCTATATTAATTAGGAAAGAGTAGCCTTTGAAATGGCTGAAATCTCTCCAGTTTGGAGTCCCTTATAAGTAGTTTTAGTGCACTGGACACAGAATATGAAGTAATGAGAAGTCAAATGCTACTTTAGGAAATAAAAATCTTTTTAGTGCAGGAGGATAGAGAGTTGGGCATGAAGCTGAGGTAAAAATTTTGTGACAGGAACAAGTTGTCACCTTCCCTTCCCAGTGGTCTAGGGTTTTTAAAAGAAACGTGTTTTACTTCCTGGAAATTTTCCCTGTTTTCTAGGCTTTTAGAAAGACATATTTGTGATTGGAAGGAATGAATATGTGAGGAAGATGTATTTCATGCATGGGTGTAAACACTTACCATGTATCTGAAGTCCATGTAGCCCTCTGTAATGCTGACCCAAAAACCTGTGACCTGCTGATTCATGCAATGGTCCAGTCAGAAACTCCAAGTGATCCTCAGGGTTCACTGCTGTTGCGTGCTCAACTGGCTAGAATTGGGGACGGAAGCTCTTGCTTTTGAGCCCAATGCTTTTTTCACACACTCTTCAAAAACACTGAGCTGCTGAAGTATTTCTAGAGAGCAGATGGTAACAAAATTTGTGTAATGGTCTTCATTCCATCTCCATCCAGCCAGTTTGCTGGCTTCCACAAAAGTTGATACGAGCAATGTCAAGATCTTTCCTGTTTTTTATTACCTTCGGTCATCCCCTTTTCATTTAGCAGTGCTTCATAAGTCAGACTGCAGATATAGATGATGCTCACCTTCTGTTTAATCATAGAGGAAATAAGTGATTCTTCTAAAACTCATTCCATCTCCGTAAGAAAGGGATTTTTTCCAGGATGCTTTAACTATTCTGTCTACTCCCTTCTAAGCCCACAGTGAAATTTAAATGCTGAAATGAAGATGTCTGGAGAAAGATAGGTTTGAATAGTCTATTGGCTGACAAAGCTATTGGCCGATACAAAAATGAGTGGTAAAGGTCATAGCTGAGCTTATGGTTCTTACCCTTAGCATATAGGCTAACAGTATTTCATGACCAGAGGGCTGATGGACTTTTGCCTTGGACATGTTTCTTTACTAGAGCTGTTGGAAGGATTTTGGTAGCCTCAAGGGATCAGTAAGACTCAGGGGTCAGTACCTCTGAAAGATGCATTTCCTTTCTTAAACAAGAAATAAAGTCTGCCTCATTTTCTTTGAGTCCCTTTGTACTGGAAAAGGAAGAAAAACACTACTTGTCACATCAGTGGTGCAGGACTGTCCAGTATCCATGTTCAGACATGTTTTTCTTTGTTTTTCTCTGTAATTTAAACAACAACAACAAAACACAACAAAGGGCTTTCAAAGACCTGTGTAGTTTGGCCAGCCAGCAGCTATCCACTGCCTACCAAGATCTTGGTGTTAGATGGAGCCAAAGTGAATTTTATAGAGGATTCTCTTATGTTAAAGAAACTTGAGTCCTAATCTTTGTCCTCTGGGTTCAAAATGTCTGGATTCAAATTACTTTTAAATTGACAGAGTGCAGGGCCAACCTAAAATCTGAGGTCTTATTTCCATACATGATTGTACTGAAAAGTGTTAAATCTTCTAAATATTATCTTGCTACTTGTAGAGGAAGGTGATGCTGTAATTTGCAGTCTGGATGGTGTTGAAATTTTGCAGCACATTGGAATGCTTCACAAGCAGAAAGGCCTAAATATAAAAACAATAATCTACTTTTCCAGTTGCTCCAGAGAGGCACCTGTACAGTAGTGAGAGCACCTGGTGAAATCAGGAGAGAAAAAAAATGAGCATTTTAGCATACTCTAAAAATATTATTATAGTATAGATAATATAATGCAATATGATACAAAAATTATGTATCATTGTATGTTACACACTATTATTTAGTAATAAGTAATAAGCATATTATTTAGAGATCCTGTGGTCATGTGGTCAGAGATACTTTCTTTATCAGATTATGAATCTGTTCTTCAACTAAATTGGTGGGTACATCTTTACCTGGGAACTTTCTCCCCAAAGCAGAGTTGCTAATATGGATATGAAGGATGTATCTGCATTTCCCCATTTGAAAAAAATATTCCTGCCACAGCATGTGAAAGTCACGTTGCAGTGTACTAGAAGTACATCCTGAAAGTTATTGTTTCAACAGGTTTTTGTCTCTTGGAGGTAGAGATATTTTCAGGAGGGGAAAGTTTGACTTGAACATAATGTCTCTGTAGGGGTGTTACATTGAAGAATATCAGACACAACACACTGATCTTAAAAGCGTGTGTTTACACCACCACAGACACTTTTGGAGGAATTAGAACATTTTGGTTCATGGTATCAATATAAATGACCATCTTTCCTAAGATATGGATAATGTCAGAACAACTTTATTTTCCATTTCGGTGAATAAAGCTGTCCCCATGAAAACTGCATAAAATCAGCTGGAGGACTTGCTGTTCTTACAGGAGCATATTCTGGGCTGGATTTCTTTTTCAGTCATTTTGATCTGCTGCTGATATACTGCTTCTTGCAGTGTGGATGCACCAGCCATCTTGCTATTTTCAGTTGTAGCCCACTGCTTCCTTAGTCTGTCTGCCAAATTCCGATAACAGTAGTGTTTTAAAATCCTTCCAGTTGTTGCCCTTGGGGAATACAGTCAAATGCTGCAAGCCGTTATTAATCATCTAGTGAGCTACTGAATAAAATACTTTCCTGTATTTTCATTTTCTGAACTTTTTTACAAAAGATTGGAAGCCAGGTCTCTTCTGCTGAAGCAGTTTTCAGGTCATACAGACTGTTCTGAGGGCACATCATATTCTGTTTCCAAGTAAGTTAATTTTCCAACTTAAATTACTCTTCTTTTTTTTCCTATAAATATTCTGTGTGGTAGGAAAACAGTTATGTATCTTGCATTTTATTGTAGTTCCTTTAAACTGTCCTTTACTGATATCAGAGAGGTGATGGCATCACCCTTCAAAAGTAGACAGTACCATAGAACGAAACTAGGGGGAGTCCATTTTTTGTTTTATGTTACATGGGAAGGTATAGAAAGGTACAAAATTGCAATTGTAGACTGGTGAAATTAGCTACATTCTCTAGGAGAAAATGACTTGACAGTAACATCTTTAGACTTTTCTGGGTGCTTGCTGGTGTCCACATAGATCTGAATATATAAATGTGGGTGTGTATACATGGTGTAAAATTCAGTAATTGAGAGGAAAATAAAATCTCTAGAAATGAGAGGTTGGAAAATGACTCGACTGCATTAGTTATTGATTTCCTCTGCTTTGCAGAAGCTCTTCTGAAATTCTTTTGCAGTAAATACTTTTATTCCTCCATTTTGAATTTTTTCTTTTTGCCTTCCAGTATCTGAGGAATGCTGGCAAGCCAAAACAAAATGGCACTGATTCAGTGTTAACCTTAGATAAAACAACCTTCTTAGTTTATCAGTATTGAATGGTTTAGCATTAGAGTAGCACAGACCAGCTGAAGTTGTAAACGACTTCTGCAAAGGAAAAGTGCATGATTATAATTTTTATTGAGTTATGAAATACCAATGGTAGCCATCACAGCCTGAACAATTTAAAGCCAGTTTCTGTTTCAATTTAAAATGAAACAGTTGTCTGTTGCACAAATATCCTATTGTTTTCTAGGCTATGTGCAATCCTGAAAGTTACTTATATGTTTGGGATCTGGTTTGACTTGAAGAATAGCTGGTGTACATCATTGCCTAAGTTATTTACCAGGATATTGGGCCTGTCTTCACCCAATTGGTAGAAAGTGCTACTCCTCCACCCCATTTCAAAAGTCAGTTATATTTAATCCTGCTGCAGCAAGAATGAAGGATCCTAGCATGCTTTGGCATGTAGAAATGCTCATTCCCAATCTGAGTTTTGCATAGGACAGGTCCATTAGCAGTCTCTGAAAGTATTCCCAAGTAAAGAAGGACATGGAGGATGGACTGATCTTAATTTCTTTTGTGAGGGGATGCAGGTACGGCAGTTAGTGTCACGAGGACAGCAAATGGGACAGTTGATGGAGGGTGATGCAGCCCTTCTCCCTTCAAGTTGGGTGTGCCGTCACCCTTTTATTTAGTGTATGTAAGCTCCTTCCATTTGGAGTATGGAAGAATACAGCAGGAGGAAAACTGTTCTTAAAAACTTCCCTTCTCCCCTCCCTCTCTCCCTTTCCCCACTCCCCTCCTCTTTTCCTCTTCCCTGCTCTCTCTCCTGTTCCCAATTTTCCCAGCAAAATTTCCTAGTCCGGTCATGAGCTAAATCTTATTGAAGCATCAGTAAGTAGAGTTCACAGTTGACTGCACAGCCGGTGTGCAGTGACCACTGCTTGTTAGGCCCACCCTGTTTCGCTGCTTTCTTTCCTCTGCAGGCTGGCTGTATGGGCATGTTGGCTCGTATCTTATGCTGCAGTGCAATCATTTTACAGTAGACTAGTGTTCAAGGTATGATGTGCACAGCAGCCAGCACCAGGGAACCCCAGGTGTTGGTTCCACAAGGTTATATCAGCATTATAAAAAGTTGGTAACAACTCCTGTTGAGTTCCCTTCAGTGCCATGCAGCTACTAACGGGAAAACAGGAGCTACCTCTAAGTTTTAACATGCAGTGTGTTTGTGAGTTAGGGATTTTCATCCCAAATCAGCCTCAGGGTCTGCAGGTCTGAAAATCAATGTCTCAGGTAACTTTTTTTCCTTGGTTTTCTCTGAACATTTGACAGGAGAGGAAGTGTAATTTAAAGGATTTAAAGTCTAGATCTGTTTCATTGTTTCTATTACCCAGTGTTTCCCATAACTTCTTCTGTGGGAATGCACGATCTGATCTGTTAACTGATCCAAGGGAATATTGTTTAGGTAGTTGCATTAATTTGTGTTTGCCATTAACAATTTTTTTGTTCATCTTCTTGTTCATTCTCTTTGAACTATGCTCTGTTCTTCTTCCTTCTTTCAAACGCACACAGTTCAAGAATCAATTTATAGGAGCTTTTGGAATTAGCATTTAGTAGAAAATCTGTTGTGGCTTTACAAAATAAAAGTACGTTGTTGACACCAGTTTCAAGTAGACCTGTTGTGAGTGTGAAATAAAAATCTGTAGGAAGATTTTCTGCTGTGGTATCTCTATTAAAAAAGTTCTTCGTTGTGTAATGCCTCATAGTGAAGTTGCTTCTATTTAAAGCACTGAGTTTGTTCTTGGCTTTGATCTACAGCTTTTGATCTTGAAAGAAGGATGTTGTGGCAGTAAAACAAAAAGGGCAGGAGAGAGGTTTTTTTCTTTTTTTAAGTGATAAAGGGATGCTGCCAAGATTTAGTATGCACTAATTGGACCTATCTTTATTTACTTAAATCTGTTTGCGAAGTCCATCTAATTTTGTATATGGAAGGGTTTGCTCAAATGCATGCTTTAATGAGCCTTATTCTTTTACAAGAGCACAGGTTTTCTTTTGAAGCTTTCAGGGAATTGTCGTAAGTAGCACAGAGTATAAATGATTTTTAAAATACTGAAAATACCTTACTAGCATCATTTTAACTATATCAAGTGTAATGCAGTCTATCCTTCGTTGTCTCTCATCTTAAATGCTAAACACAAAGCACTTAACGTTAAGTCCTAACTTAAGAATAGTGCTCAGATTTTGCATGGCTGACATTACTTGGGTCTCTCCCATCACGGGGAGTTTGAATATCCCCTTCAAAGGGCACAGAAACATCTGTTGAAGTCCCATGCCTAAATTTAATCACCGGCTTGCAGTCTCTTGTCGAAGCCAGCATTTAGCTGAGGCCTCAATGAAGGGCTTGCTGTGCTATAATACGAATGCTGCTTTGGTTCTTGCTTTTAAGGTGCATTTCAGACCCTCCAAGGTAATTTAAGAGTTGGATTCTTTAGATGTCAAGCAAGTACTGGGGGAAATCTTGAAGCGCTTAACGGCGATGATACTTTCCCTCTTGAACTAGCCCCATTAGGCCATTCCTCTGTCTGTGACGACCCGTGCCGGAGGGTGTTTATAGGAAGGCTAACAGGAAAGCGTCTTTTCCATAGTAAGGACGGGACTCAACGGGAGAGCGTCTCTCTTAAAAATTCGACTTGTAAGCCGGTGACGAGCGTGCATGCAGAGGTTTGGAAGGGCCGTCCCGTCGGGGAGGGGGTCGGAGGAGCGCGGCCGGCGGGACCCCCGCGCCTGGGCTGGGCTGGGCTCCGCTCCGTTCCCCCCCGTTCCCCCGGGGCGCGGAAAGCCGCGCCGCGCCGCGCCGGCAGCCCGTGCCCGCCGCCGGGGGGGCACCGCTGTCGGTACGTCCGGCGCGCCGCTCCGCCCGGGCCGGGCCGGGCCGGGCCGGGCCGGGGGAGGCGCGGACAGCCCGTCGGGGCCGCCCCGCAGCCGGCCGGCCCTTACGTCTTTAAGGCAGGCTCCTCCTCTCCGCGGGGCTCCGGGGGCCGGAGCACGGGGGCGGGGGACCCCGCGGAGGTGTTTCATTTCCTACCGAGGACTGCGGCGTGCCGCCACCGAGGCCGGGAAGGGCGGGATGAGACGGGACGGGACGGGGCGGGCGCGGCCCCGGCCCCGGCCCCGGCCCCGGCCCCGGCCCCGGCTGCGGATGGTGGCGGGGCCGGGCCGGGAGGTGGCGGCGGCGGCGGCGGCGCGGGCGGAGCGGGCTGCCCGCGGCGCCTCCCGTCCCGGGGGAGCGCAGCCCAGCGCATCGGGGGTACTCCGCGGGCCAGCCCGCCTCACCGTGCGCTTTCTCCCCCGTGTAGCCTTTGCTGGAGGAGGGTGAGACTTGGAAGGAGTGTCATCTCGTCCGGCAAGTGAGCGGCGAGGTGAGGAGAAAGCCTTTTCGCAGCTGCTACCTTGCCCCCCGCTTCTTTCCCTTGCAAATCGGCGCCTTCGGTTTTCCACCTGACACCTCTTCCCCACCCCCGCCACGCTTTTCCTTTAAAAAAAAAAGAAAAAATTGCTTTCGTATTAGCAATAAAAATACTTGTGTGGGGGGAAAAAACAGCCAAGTGTTACTACTTTATTAAATAATAACCCCCACCATCTAAATTTGACGTTGGTAGTCTGGAACAACATTCGAGTGGGTGGCTGGAAATAAATCTCTTACTTGAAATAGAAGGTGTAAGGGATAAAGCACAGAGATTTTCCCCAGGATTTTTGCACACTGCAATGATAACTTTCCATTTAGCAACCAGGTCTGGCATCAGACATGTTCTTTGTGCAAAAAAAAGCCTTAAACTGAAAGCTCTGAGATGAAGAACACCACCTCACGCTTTGACCGTGTACAAGTAACTAACCAGATTACCTAAAAACCATGTCATTCTAGATGGGAAAAGTGCTTTTCCTCCTTCTAGTGAAGCAATGGAAAAAATTGTCTTGAGTCTGTTTATAGCTTCTTACTAATGCTGAATAGCTGCACTCAGGTCGCATCTTCTTCCTAAAAAAGCACTATGGTTTTGAACTCCAGGTCACAAAATGGATTCAGACAAACCAGAGGATCAGAAAAAGCGGCAAAAAGAAAAGAAAGCGGGATGAAGTCGTTTTCCAAAAGGTAAGGGTTCATGATGTGTGTTTGTGTAATGGGACAAAGGACAGCAGATCCAAAATGCTTTCTGATGACGCCTTCTTAAACTCTATACAGACTTCATTTAGTGCCTTCAATGAGGTGATAGTAAAAGGGTGTTACTGATAAAGTTGCAGTGTCACCATGTAATTACAATGGAAATAAATTAATAATCTTTTCAGATGTCTATAAGTTAGGAGACAAAATTTCCCTATGTTTGTATTTAACTGGAACATTCTGAGGAAGAAAGAGTGCTTTCATCAGAGAAATCAATAGCACTTGAGACCTTTTGACAGGACCTGCACCACTATTTGCAAATTATCAGATACTGGTAGCTGAGAAACAGTTTTCACGGTGGATATTGGGACAATAATAGATGTGTTATGTACATTGAAACAAATGTTCTGACTATCCTATTGACTCTTCATTCAGAGGGTGAGTTTGAAAATGATCTATTTGCAATATAGATTTCAATTAATGAAAATGTGTCTAGATGGTTATTTTTTAAATTACTACAGAGGATTTAAAAAACTGAATACAACCTAAATTAAACTATTTTTAAATAAGTGATTTTTGATTTAGCTGTTGTGAAACATTTGTTCTAGAATGTTGAGTTGACCATTTAAATCACAATGTAGAGAGGTAAGTAATTAGCTGACACTTTTTACCAAATAGCTGGTTTCTGGCCTCTGGAGGAAAAAAACGTGAATAAAGATGCACTTCCAAATGCATTATTACAACTATGGGGGTTTTGCTTGCTTTGGTTTTACAAGCAAATTTATAATTATTTTTTAAAACCCTTGTTACCTTTAAAGGATTAAAATAGCACTGTGTTGTTTTGCTGTTTCGACAGTGCTTCTAGAATGCATGATGAATCATTGCTGTTTCTGTAGCCAAATTCTTGCTGATAGCATGGCTGCCAACTCCTGAGATGAGTTGCCTTAGTATGGGCATTGCAGTATATGACAAATGTCTACAAAGTGCATTGTTGTGTGTGGGTGATTTACCAGCTCCATGGTGAGTTAAAAAACGACCAAATAGCGTCCTTTAATTCACTACTACTTTTATTTTGTAACTGGAGTACATCGTTCAGGAAAGATGTTCTGTGGCGGTGTACTTTAGAATGACATGATCTAAACAGAGATAGCATATACTGTTCCAACAAATAATTCAATTTCTGCTTATGTGTGTTTGTTTGTTTGCATGTATGTGTAGCATTTGTATTTACAATCATTTTATTTTAAGCTGAAGATGAATTTTTTAAGTTAAAAAATGTATCATCCTGTGAATTTGTGAGCAAAATGCATTGACAGTACAAATAGCCCCAGTACAAGCTACAGTCTGCATACATTTTGAAGTAATTTTTAAACGGTACAAAGCAGGTCCCCTGCTACATCTCAACTGTAGACTTAAAGGTACCTTATGCTGTTATACCTCTCCTCATCTCTTTTTATAGGAGAAAGCTTCCTCAGTGCAAAACCCCTTTGTACTGATAAAACTCCATTTCTGTTGTTTTCCTCCTACTGCTCCAAGGTTTGAGAGTGAGAACTTCCGCATCTAGGCTTGCCGTGTTAGAAATGCAAAACCTGTAAGATGTGTAAACCTAAGATATACTCACTGTTTTCTTAAACAATAATTCTTGAGTAAGGTCTGTGAGCAGAAATGTGATTTAAAATTGAAGGCAAGAATCTGCATTGTCTTCTAATATCCGTAAGTATTAATAATTCTTGGAGATTCAGTGCAGATTCACAGCATTGCATCAGCAGGGTATTTAACCCCACGGGAAGGAAAAGGCGTAACAATAACCTTATGTTTGGTAGTGAAAGCATTGACTAGGCACTGAGGGTGGGATTCTTCATGTTCCGTAGAAGTTTGGTCATTGCAATGGTGACTTTTCCAATACCATTAGGGACAAGAGAAGAGAAAAAGGACAAGGGACTTCCCTGGTGCTGGCAGAGCTTTACTGTGTTGTCTGGCTTCAGAGTTGGTTACAGCTAGGTTTCCACTGTGGACTTACCAGTTGTCGTGGTGCCCAGTCATATGGATGTTGCTAACCTCTGTTCCACTCGAATTCTCCATTGTTAGCTGTCTCTGTATTGGTTTGTAGCAGAAATGGCATCATACAGCAGTTTAAGTACTTCTTTGGAGATAAACAGGAGAACAAGAAAGAAAAAGGCATGTAATGGAAAAGTAAGGCACCCTTGAAGAAAGTAGCAGAGGTAGGAATAAAACCATGGAGTGAGAAGAGGGAGGTGAGAAGCAGAGCAGTAAGTAAACAGACAAGTCATAAAGCTGGTACCAGCTCATATCACAAGTGTAATTAAAATAAGGATACTGACATATTTTGCTACATCTAGAAAACTGAGCTTTGTGTTGATCTTGCTTATCCTTTCAAAACAAGCACTAACTTATTAAATGTAGCTTCTAAACTTTCATGTGCCTGTGCTGTCCGATTTTCCTCTATCATTTTTTTTCTTTGTGATAGGAAGTCCTATTTCTAATACAAGATGGATGACTTTGCTATACTGAGACACCGCCAAATCAAAGCAACTGCTTCCGCGTCCAAGTACAAAATCTAGGACAGAGAGATAACTCTGTATGGAATAAGTGAAACAGAATTGTGGAGGAAAGGTTGCTGACAACTGCCGGGGAATTGCTTCTTGAAAAAGTTGCCTTCCAAACAGTTAAGTTTGTAGGAGCTGACTTTACATACTCATATATGTATTTAAAGAACATTTAAAGATACCATGTGCTGGATAAGAACTGTGTAACTGGTAGTGTTAACTGCGCTCAAGGGGCATATGAACCAGTGGGGCAGCTTGTGTAGAAAGGTGTGGTGCTGCTCTCCAGTGTGGACCCACACACGATGGGTTATAGCAGTGTAACAGATTCCGTGGGTGAGAAGGACTTTCTAGACGAGTAACTAAGGGTTCTGGTTCTTTTGTGCTTCTGATCTCTCTTTTTTTTTCTTTTTTTTTGAGCTTTGTTTTCCTTTCAAACCTTTTTGCTGCTCTGCTTCTGAAATACTTTATTTTTTCTTAGCAGCTTTTATTACAATCTTTCCTTTTCTGCTTCTTTTTCACCCCTCTTTTCTTTCTCTGTTCTCCATTGTCTGCTTCAGTCACCTTCAGTACTGTTCATTACTTTCTATTTACTTTCAGTCATTTTTTGTTTTGTACATTATCTTTTGCTCACCTTGTTTTCTGTTTATGGTTCTCTGTAGATACTCTTCTTATGACGTGTGCATGCACATACGCAGCTTTAAACACACTCACCCCTCACATTTCTGCTTTTGTCATCCTCCCTATTCTTGTACGTTCTTTACTCCTCATTTAATCTTAACGCTGTCTCTTGTCATTTAGCTGGTCAGCACTTCTAGCAATCAGTATGTGTATCAATACAGAATGTTGTTTATGTGAGAAAATTAGAGAAGGTAGAACAGAGCTGGGAAAGAAGTGGTTAAAATTAGTGTTGTTTTATTATGAAGAGTGTGATAGAAATGCTAAGTGTTACTATTATTTTTGTTGTTATACTGGACTGTGCCTGCCTGAAAAAAGATTCTGTTATCCATGCCAGTGCTGAGTGTTAGGCAGAAGAAAATGATCTTTCCATCAGACTAGTGGAATTGTAGCACCCAGTCTGCATCCACTCTGGAATTTGAGGGGAAACATATCTTTTTATTAGGACACTAACTCACTTTTACATGAAGTTCAGTGTTAAAACATAAAAGCTGCTTTGAAAGTATTCCAGTGGTAGAAAAAGTGTCATAGGATGAGATACGAAGGACACACAGTAGTTAAGGAGAGCACTGAAATACATGTGTGTGTATATATATCTACTAGGTAAGGAAGATGATTTGTAAAAATTACCAAAATTGCATTTGTCAGTTTCAGTTTTAGTTTGATTCTATACTGAGACTTTGAGGAATAATTCAGCTTTTCCAGAATAATTTCTGCTGCTTTCTCAGAAATACTGTTTTCATGTGTTTAAAGTTTGTTTGCTAGTTTACTAAAAATGTGATTGTCTTTGATGTTTTCCTATTGGTTGTTGCTATTGATCATTCTTCTCACTCCAGAAATTTACAATTGTGAGTACATAAGCTCTGTTAAGAACCTGAGCAAAAATGGTTTTGTTGAAATAGCTGTTAAGTTTCTAATAAAAAAAATTAAAAAACAAACCAGTTGTGATATGTATGACTAATGCTAAATGCTATAACTCTTTCATCCTTTAACAATGAATTACCAGTGTAATTGAAACACAAGAAACACATCTTGTAATGCATTAAAATGAGTTGTGGTGTTATACTTCAAGTAGAAAATGTCTTGAAGTCTCAGCAAAAAATAGGTAGGGAGGAGAAAATACAATGTAGTAAAAGAGAGCTTTTATTTAACTAGGGAAGTTATTCAGGATGATGTGCTTCTGCTAATTCAGGTAAAGCAATTTTAACATATAATGCATTAAAATTACTCTAAAACTTTAATTACCATGTATTTTTTATTTCTCAAAATGAACTTTTTTAGTTGAATCCACCGAACTGAGAATCAAAGCAAGGATCAAATCTGAAATACATCTTTTGAGCTTGTGCACTGTATAGTGCTTAACAGCTAAAAGAAACATGGTAAGAAGTACTAAAGCATTCTTCAGAGTCTTCAGTGGAGTTGTTTGCTGTACCTTAGCTTTCCAAACTCTATTAATCTCACAGAACTTTCTAGGAACCCTGTAAATGTATGTGCTGGCCTTCACTGATTGCAGATAACATTCAGTTCCTTTGGCAATCGGAGATTCGGATGGAAAATTCTGTACCCACCTCATGCACAAGAACTGAATTGCAGTAAATGTTGTTAAGCTATCTGAGAAGTAGAGCCTCTAATTTTAAAAACTTTTCCCCTGAATACACGTGAATATAATTTCAAGCCATTAAAACTAAACATTTTCAGCATTTTGTTTTGCATCCCTGTAAAAAATATCAGTATTTATGGATTGTTTGGAAAATGTAATTACACAGCTCAAAAAACCTGTTATTTTTTAGGGTAGTGGTACTTCTTAAGTGAACTTTGAAACATTTAATAGAAAAGAAAATACTATGTCTATGTGTAAAAAATGTACGAATTTGAGTGGAATTTTTGGGTTAGCCATAATAATAATAATTTTTAAGAAATTAGTCCAGTTCTGATGCCAGTATCAGCTGTATCTTACTTGCAGTAGTGTTGTGTCAGGATCTTAGTTTCCTTATTAATAGCACCCATCTCTCTTAGCAAGGAAGTGTTGTTGCATAGCTTATTTCACATTGAGTCTCCCAGATGGATATTATTATGTTGTCAAAGGGTGAATGTTCCTATTAGGCCACATTCAGACCACATTTTTAAATCAATGAACCAACTTATCACCATGCATATGATGATGTACATGCTCCCTTTCAGACTCTGAGATGACCATTTCTAAATTAGGAGAACTCGGGCCAGCATGGCCATGTGTTGAAATAGCTTAAAGTTTACAGAAAATTACATCACTGTTAATTATAGCAGTCCAAGCCAGCAGCCATCCTGCGCAGCGAAAGATTAAGGTCACTTTAAAATACAAGAAAAAGGCATTTTTAATGGAGAGGTTTTTTCTTTTTGATTTGTAGGAGGAATTAGTTAGATGCCTGTGATGGAACACTATTTGGCAATCTGTCTCACTGGAGGCATTTTAATGAGGCGATGTTTGTGCATGTTATCATATGATACTAACAAGATGAATTACATTACTGGGATCTACTAATGCCACTAATTTTTCAGTGTGCTGTTGTTTCTAGTTATAAAGCCCTATTTTGGGTGGTTGAAATGTGCTTCTTTGTACCTTAGCTTACAACTACCTTTTGTCTTTAAAAAAACAGGAAATGGAAAATGTGAGAACAGTTTTTTTCTTTCCAAAATAACAGAAAACCAAAAAGCATTTGATCGTTTTTAATACTTCTCAAATGTCTGCCCCCACCAGTGTTTACGCAGTGAATTCTGAGTGGTGATGTAGTGAGTTTTGGGAGCAGAAAGAAGGCTGTCCCTTTCAGGGCATTTGCAACTGGAGCGACTTACTACATTTGGAAAAAAGTAGTACGCTGCATTCAAACGCTCCATAACTGTTCTTCTACAGAATTTCCTATGGATTTTTTACTAGTTGAGAATATACACTTGTGCATGGCAGCTGAATAATCCACTTGATTTAGATGTCCCCAAGTTCTTCTTCATGTGATTGACTGTAAGGACTCCAAAGGAGGTTTAATGGTCTGCTGGCTCAAATGTGTACTTTATTTCAGTCTTATATGTGTTTTATTTCAGTCTTATATTTATTATGCCTTGTCAGAAATAGGCTTAACAATTTTTTGATGACCAGCCTTAGTTATTGTCCTCATGCTATGTCTTTTTTGAGTTTAGATTATGTTCACATACTGTATAGCAAAAGCACATGTATAGGAGTCTGTAAGTATGGACGTCATTATTTAAAGAAATATATGAGCACAGAAGCTTTTACAAAACCAGTTAAAAAGGTTTTGGTAGTTCTTAATCTGTTTTTTGATGGCCATAGTACTTAAAGCAGTCATGGGTACAATTTACGATACTGTTATCCTCTCCTCCCCTTCCAGCCTCCCAAGAAGCTCTTTTCGAGCAGGAAGGTAGCTCACTGTTAAAAGCAAATACATTCTTTGTTGCTTTAATTAAACAGACAGGATTGGATTCTTAAAGATGTGTAAATTGTACTCATTTGGTCTGCGCAGCATATATTTTATGTAACTTTTCTTGTGGGCACAAATTAAGTGACTACTCATAATTATCTAGTTCATCTCATCAGATGCTTCGCTCACAGGTTTTGTGAAACCTATACCTATACAACCTATAGTTGTGAAACCAACATTTGAAACTAGACTACAGTATCTCAACAGTAGCATATGATATATAGCATAGGATATTTATGCTATATATCTCTCTATATTTATGCTATATACATATAGAAAATATTTTTGATCTGATGAGATACAAGGCACAAACTGTCCAATATCTGTCGGTTTATTAGGACTGCAGTCTCACTATGGATGAGTGAACAGAAAATATTTTCCTTTTCTATTTGTACTCTTAAGCTAAGTTCCTGTCCTACATTGAGCTCCACCCAGGCAGTCTCCATATCTCAACAGCATTCTTGAAGCACAGGGCATTGATCCTTTAATTTTCCATAGTTTTGATTCACAAATGATTGCCAGTGACAATTTGCTTAACACAGTAAGTACAAGAAATTTATTGTTCTCCTGTGCTCCTGTTCTAGTTAACAGTAATTTTTCAAGAAAAGCTTTTATCTAGAAAAATTGTTGATGGAAAAGAAGCTTAGGCAATCATTTTTTTTTCTGTATGTGTCTTCTTCCCTTTTCTGCCTTTAATTTAGGCATCCATTGGGCATTTTCAGTGAAACTTGTTAGTGCTCTAAATCTGCCATTTTCCTCTAAGAGATGCTCTGGGGAAAGTCCACATAAATGCAAGGCAGAAGTGTAAGCTTCATCATTTCTGGGAATCCTAACAGATGCATGAGGGGGAAGATGTTACAACTGTCCCACCCACAGGAAACATTCTTCTTGACACTTTAAGCCTATGAGGCAGATTGGTCATGAGACACAAGTTCCTAAGAAATTGGATTTCATTACTTTTGCTTCTTACAGAATTTAATGTTTTGGCTTTATGAACTATATCCTATGTACTGTTCAGGTTACATGCTCCAAATGTGGTGAACACCCACATAATGAATTTGCCTTGCCTTGCAGTTGGTTTCCTTCTTCACTCCTAACACAAATACCTGAGAAAAAAGGGGCTTAGGACTTAGCTTGGAAGACTGATGAGTGTCTTGCTTATGTTCTCTCACCCATATTGCAAAAGGAAATTAAATAAAGCTAGAGAGTATTAAATGTTTCCATGCTCAAATGTTTCCATCCTGTTTATTTCAAAGAAAAGATGACCAGCTCAGTGCCAGCTCTGCAGTAACTATGGATGTCTTGTTTTTGTTTAAGTTAAAGAGATTTCTCTGTTCTGGCTGTACTTCTGACGAATTTGGTGAAGCTACTCACGTATTTAAATGCTTTGCTGAACCAGGCCCTAGTCATTCATCCTCAAGATCTTTCCAAGTGACCACTTTCTGACTGAAAAGGGGATTTGACTTCTCCTAATTGCCCAGAGTGCTTTTTACTGTGACATGTGGTGTGAATTTTTTTATATATATATTTTACAGCATAGATGAAACCGTTGTGGGGGGCAGATAATATTTGAGAGAGGATAACTGTAGAATTAATTTGTCTTAGGCTCAATTTCCTTCTGCATCCTGCAATTTCCTCTCCCCTATTTTGCTTGTTAAAGCAAAAGTAGGTGCCCTTCTGAGTGCACGCAAGTTTATAGTGTGAGAAACCCATGAGATGGAATTTTAAGTTTATCACCCAAAGTTACCTTCATTGTGGCTTGATATATATGGCCTGTTTTTTTGACAACTCTGGGTGCTACCCAGAGTAAGCCTCTTAGGTTTTCAAATGCTTATTAAGAAATAGAAGGAAGTAAAAAGTTTTGAATTCTGTCTTTTGTGGAGCACAAGCAACACAGGCATTCATATTTAGGAGAAGTGGTTGCTTGAAGAGACTAGGAAGCCAGGGGAAGTGATTTCAGCTTACCTGGTTTTATAGATGTGGATATGTGAACAGAAGGTGCATTTAAAAACTTCTTCCAGTCAAAGTAATTAATATACCATACGTTTGTTCTAATACACCCTCTTATTTTGTAACATCTGTAATATTTTTCAAGGAATTAATCATTTGCTCTTCTTTGTAAAACTACCATGCTTGTTTATCAGCACAGGAGGGGAAACATACGTGACAACAGAATGCTTTTCTGTATTCCATGCATTGCTCATAATTTTACAGCAGCTCAAAGTTGCAGGATTGAGTTGTGTAAAAGTAGCTGAGAGATTCTAGACATCTCAGAACATACTACCTGTAGTGTGAAGACAGTTTTAATGCAACTGTGTGTTTACAAAGAGGCTTCTACCAAACAATTGCAAAGTGCTTTTTTTTAATGTAAAGACCTCACTAGCATTCTATGAGATACTTCAAAAACATGTAACATCTCTCTTAAAATCCTCTGTCCTTCAGAATTGAAATTAGAATGTTTATCTGATTTTATAGATCATAAAGCAAGGCATGGAGATGCTAGGTAGCTTGTCCAAAGATATCTAAGAAAGTTGGGCAGGGCAAGGAAATGGACTGCAGTCTTCAAGCTTGGCGTCATAACACAAACCTTCACCTGAGGGCTCTCTGTGTCATAAATACTAAAGAATTAAGCCACACAATTTTCCATGAAGCAGTCAGTGGTCTATGCGCCCAAGTATGGACAACTTGGTGATATTTTACCCTGTAGTAGAGGTGGTAACAGAAGCTAGTGCTGTGACTTCAGTCTCCCCGGTAATACTATAAAAGGCCCAGTGCATATAGCAGTGTAACTGAAAAGTTGAACTTGAGCATGGGAGGTTCCGTTTTATCTCTCTATATATTGTAATATAACAGACTTTCTAGTTATGAATTAAGGCTACGATTAGTGGTTTCTGATTATAAGTATCAAATGTAAGTGTTGGCTTTGAGTGTATTTTAAAGGATAAGTTTTAAAGGATGAGTATATGCAGTCCTGTAACTTTTCACACAAAGGGAGAGTAGAATAAGTAATAGAAGCTTGCTAAATCATGGTTTTTTAGTGCAAATAGTTTCAATTGTAAAACTTTCTGACACGGTATGATAGGACGTCGGAGGCATGATACTTAGTTTAGCAGCCAGAAATGTGCCTGTGTGTTGTGTCTGCACAGCATAGAAAGAGGTATGACGGACAAGTCTGCTCCTGTCTTATTAGGCTGGAGGTAGTGCAGAGCTGGAACCTATGATAAAGAACAATTGCATGCAGAATTCTTTGCTATAGAGGTATGCTTATCCTAATGGAGTGTGTTGCTTTGCAACCATGTAAGACAAGAAATGCAGAGTTAAGTATCTTGTGTGAATGTCCTGTGTAGTGAGCTAGCCTTTTGGTATGAAGTGGCATGTAAGTAAATATTTAACGAGCTCTATTTAATTAAAAGTATCTGGTCAGACTATCAGATTCTCTTATGGTTTGTCAGGGACACAGGGACTTTTTCCGAAAACAAGCCATTTTGTACTTCCAGGCTATATTTCATATCTTGCACTTGTTTTTAATCAGTTAAAGCCTGTGAATGTCCTGTATAGGAATTTGTTTGAAGTGTTTTTAAAAAGGGAGGTTGTGTAATACCAATGACCTAGATGGCGTGTAGACACTAAGTCTTTTCATTTGTTTTCTCTTGTCCAGAGCATTGAGACAGGAAGCATTCTTAGAATTATTTTTAGATTTTTAAAAGTCAACCTTGATTTCCTCATGTAACAGTAATCCCTTGGCTAGGCCTGAAAGCAATATTGTTTGTTCTTCCATAGTGCCATCTGCTTGCGATTTTTTGCTTTCTTTTGGGTGCCTGTGCTTTTTTTGAAGAAAGTGCTCAGAAACTTCAATTTCTATTGGATTGTCATAGTTGAACTGTTTGGGTGTAGAAGAAAGTGCTCCCCAATGTATCCATGATTCTTCTCATTGTGGGTCTAAATCACAGTAAGTGGTTTGATTTATTGCAGTCTAGTGAGATGATCATGTCTAAAAGATCACTGTCTTGCTCCATAATCATGTTGTCTTTATGACATCACATTTGTGACAGAAAGATGGCTGAGCAATTGGGAGTCAGGAATTCTGGTTTCCTTCTTAGCCTACATCCCGCTTATTTCCGATCTAAGCATTCAGCTGAGAAGTGAGCTCTAGGTCCCAATGCAGCCTTACACCTAGGTCATGGCACTGCTGCTGCCACTTTAATTGGTCTGTCCCTCTTTTTAAACTAAAGAGAAATTGAGTGCATTGGTGTGTTTCTGTAACCCCTACCATTGCTCCTTATTCCATTTCCAGCATCAAAATCTGTGAAACTTCTACAGAGGTGTTGTCTTAAACATGCGTAGGCTTGCAGAATTACTGAAACTTACTGTCTTTTCTTCTACCACACACGTAAGCTGTGCTATGTAGAGAAGGTAAGCGGTTTCAAGTTCTGCATCTTTGTAATGTAAAAATATACTTAGCTAAGTGTTTTGTTGCTTGTGATGCCATGTTAATATTTGTAAAACATACTGAGATTGGTAGATGTAGTGACTGTTAGGTTGCACGAGTTCCTGTTTGTTGTTGCTGGTGTCAGAGCAATGACTGATGGTTTCAAGTAAGGCAATTGAAATGTTAATTGTTCTTTGTGCTAGACATCAGCTTTTCAGTATCTTACCCATATTTGTCTTGCAATACAACTTGATGTTTCCAAAGCATATGCTAGCCAGTGTTTGACTGTATTCCTTTCATCAATAAAAAGCTAGTGTTTTTCAGCTTATCTCCTCCTGAGTCATCTTCATATGAATGTTTTTATTACCCTTAAACCTTAGAATAAGCCAAATGATTAAAATGTTGTAAAAATGTCTTTTCATGACAGAATAAAAATCCCCTGTGACTCAACAAATCTGCTATGGAAAAGAGTTACTTTTGAAGACCTTTATGTGAATTTTAGTTGGCCATAACACTGTGAGTATCCGTTAAAGTTTATGGAAACCTGATTATGGACACAGAAACATAAACTCTGGATTACTCACCTACAGATTTTAAAAAAACCCAAATAGCTCAGTATTAATTACACAGAGGAAAAACTGGAAAGTGAGAGAAGTTGGATCAATATACCATCACTTTCATTATTGAGATTCTAATTATATTTACAATTTTTATAAATTTGTAAGTCACAAAATGGGAAGTGACCAAGCCATGAAGTGTTATCAACACAAATAATATCCTTGAGATTTTGTAATGCTCATTTCTACTCGTATGTTGGCTGAGGAGAGCTAAGTAGGCATAGGAAAGGAATTGTAGAAGCAAAGTCAAAGCTCAAGGTTTTCTGTTTGTCTTCCCTCTCCCCGTCCGGTACCTGCATTTTCCACTGGGGAGCCTTCTGTTTTCCTGTGGGAATATTACAAATAGCCCCACCATTGGCCCATAAAACACTCCAAAACTGGACATAGAAGTAAAGTTGCTTTAAGTTACAGGTAAGGAGAATTCGGCTACTTAATTATGTTGCATTTGATTTTAATGTTAGGAGATGGGGAATGGGAATGAAAAGACATATGGAGGGAATGTCAAGTTAAGGATGCCCTTACAAGGATATCCGTCATATTCTGGAAACTAGTATATAGTGCAAGTGGTTTTTTTTCCATTTTATTGAATTTATTGCCATCTTGGCTTAGTTAAGCGTGGACTGGGTGGGTGTTTTGCAATGCGGACTCTTTCCAAAGCACTGGCAAAGATTTAACAGTAAATCCAGCTGAGTTCCCCTGAGGGTTTGAGCTGAAATTCTGACTTTCATATTAAATTAGGCATGGTTACAAGACAAGAATTATTTGAAGTTTTTATGAAGCATGTGACTGACAGAACAGGCAACTGGGATGCAAATTGTTTTCATGTATGTTTTCTTTGTTGGGTCAAAAATATATTCAGGATACAAAAGGTTCTTATTTATGGGACTTGAAGGGACATAGATAAAAAGATAGTCTTTTAATCTTAAAAATAAAAAACAAGCCCCTCAAGCTTCTTTGCCCGAGTTTCCTTTGTTTGAGGATTCCCCCCTCCCCGCCCCACAAGGGCTTTCCCCTTTTTTCTAAATACCTGAAGCTTCATACAACTATCCTGTGTATTTCAACTAGACGGATGTTCTGGGGTTTGGGGCGGGGGTAGGGAGGATGTATGTTTAGACTTCAGTTGTATTTTTGAAATACATTAGCCAATATCTTCTGTGATGCGGCAATGGCCAAATGGACTTCCCCTTTGTTTCCCTGGCCTGCTTTATATCTGTATTGCTGTGATTCTTAATGGCAGGGTGCTGCAGCTATTCCTGCCAGTATTTCAGGTTATATTATGAATGAGAACCACGCAATACACATTGTCTTCTGCCACTTCAGGCAGAAATTTCTATTAAACTTTTAAATGACCCATCACCATACCACAGGGTTTTTTTCTTTCAACTCTGAATTGTGCTATGCTTTGGAAATAACCATATACTTGACAAGTTCGTGTGATTAGAGAAAAAAATGTTAAAAATTCTGGAAGTCAGTCACCCATCTACACTTGAGTTTTCTCCACGGTTCCTGCTGGATTATTCCGTTGCTGGTGCCAGGGTTAGCAGCACAGGGTGCTTAGAGGGAAGTGAAAGGCAGAGTGACACCATTGTTAAGTCAGTCACTCCAGAGTACCACATAGCGAATGCAGTCCTTTTTTTTTTTTTTTTTTCCTTTTGTCCATATCCTGTCTTGCATCACATCCCATCAGCCTGCATTTTCACATTGGTTTCTTACCATGTTCCCTACCCTCATTTTCCTCATTACTTTCTAGGGAAGACTTGCATTTCAGCAACCTCTTGTTTTTCTCCCTTTGCAAAAAAAGGCTATCATGAGGTTGAAAATCCATTTCTAACCAGATAATGTTTATAGATACAGTACTCTAATGAATACCTGTCCATTACCTGATTTAAACCTCTACTATGCTCTTTTTTTTTTTCTGGTTTGCCTATGAAAAAAGGGAGACGATAAAAGGTTAATGTCTGCTTGTTTTGTTCTTTTTAATTGAATAAATGGGAAGTGAATACATCTTTCTGGATGGAGCAAGTCTGTGCTACTAGTGATACACTTGTCCTTCTTTCTTTTGTTTTTGTACTGTTGTTCATCTGTTCTTGTAGAAGATAATGTTGTCAAGTAATGTAAACTGCAGAGAACCAATTCTCCATGAATGTGCCTGTGTTAATTTTATGAAGGATTTTAAGCATTTTTGGATGCACAGAAAAAGCTATAACATAAAAACTGAAATTATGTTACGAATGTGATGGTTTCATTTTAGCTCAAATATGAATGACACCTCATGAATGTATCTTCAATTAATCTGCAATAAAAACTGGCTCATAATTTGGAAGTGGGAATTACATGTGGCCAAAAAAAACAGTACATACTTTGGCTCCATCCAATAGCTTGGCCCGTCATTTTGGACACTAAAGGAAGGTGCAGTCATCTTCTGAGGACTAGTGCTTTTGAAGTAGGCCTTTCTGTAACAAAGTAGGCTGCTGCAGAATAGTTTGGGGGTTTTTCACCCAAATGGAAATAGAGCAACTCTTAATTGTTTACCCAGATTAAATGTTTTTACCTTATGCTGACCGTTTTAATAACTGGACTGGGTTTCTGGGGAGAACAGTGGCTAAATAGAGCCTTTCTTCTCTTGATTTAAGTATGGACAAGATTGGCAATGGCTAAAAATTAGCTGTATCTAAAGCTTGCTGAGTGCTTTGGGTGAGGTAAGCCATTCCTTATTCCTTCTCAGTAGGAATGGCTGCTAAAACAGCTAACAAGAGTTGGTATTGCTTAAAATCTTTTTTTGTTTCAGCAAAAGCCAAGGATAGGATAGATTTGAAGATGCATACCAACATCTGAGGCTCTGAGTTGATGCTAGTTCTCTCAGCCTTATATCTTTTGCAGGCTTTAAAGGCATTTCCCCAGAAAGAAAAAAGGTCAAGTTTTCCACTATTTACTCTGGGGTTTTGTTTTAGTTAGTTATTTCATTTTTTTAATGTGTAGCATTCATTCTGGAAATTTGCAGTCCCTACAGGGAGAGAATATATGTTTGAACTGAGCAAGATATAAGGACGGAATATGTTGTGTATAAGCCAGCCAATGTGAATGCTCAGTCAAAAAGCTCTTTTAAAATTAAAACCATTGCTAGGTCAATTGACATGATGGTTGGTAAACTAGGGGAGGGCAAGAGACAGCTGATTGCCTTTCAGCAGGAGCTGCTGAGCTTGAAGAGTGTGTAGGACAGAGCATCCACTAAGAAGCAGTGAATGAGTATTTACAGTCACTCCATAAGTAACTGAGAGAGGGCTGAGAGAGATGCCTTGTTATTACCTCAAAGAGAAGGAAGAAGTAGTTGAAGAGAAGCCAGTACGCAAGGTGAACCTGAGTTTAGATGGGATCCGCGCTCTAAGTTTTCAGGGAAGGAGTACCTGTTGTTGTTAAGAAAGGTTTTGTCCCAAATGGGAACACCCATCTTCCAGTGGGTGTTGAGGGTGCACAGCAATTCCCAACCTTCATGGCCTCCTGGCTAGTTCACTGTTAGGAAGTTTCTGCATAAAATATTGTCAGTTTTGTATTCTTTCTAATGTCTTGGCTCCCATACAGAAGCCAAATGTGACAATCTTTGACTACACTACTTTAAGATTAGATAACAGGGGGATCCTTTTGAAGTCTTTCTGAAAACCTCTGTCTTTGCTTCTCAGAAGAGTTTGGAAAGCTCCTGAAACGCAGGAGCGAGGAGCTTGGAGGGGGAAAAGACACCTTAAAACTGACAGCGAGAAGTAGAATCTGTACACACTGATAAAGTAGTTTTGGATTAACTAACTGCAGGATAAAGTAACAAAAAGCAAGATGGTTAAACTGGGAGTTCCCGTTATTAGCATCATAAAAGTATTAAAAATAGAATTCACAGCAAACAGGATGTCTGGTCGTAACTGTGCAGTTTCAGTTGCCCAGTATTTATGCAGTTGACCTTCTGTGCTGAGATCAGAGAGCAGTGAGGAGCCTCGTGACTGTGAATAAAAGTCCCGATTAGTCTGATCACACTAACATGGCAGCTCCTGGAAGAAGTGGGCTAGCATTTAAGGGTAATGCAGAGAAATTAATTAGTACCTCCAGGGAACAGGACATATGCTGCTCCCGCTGTGGGGGCAACACATCCTTTCTGAAAAGCTGTAGTTTTACCTGGAGTTGTGGCCAGTGGAACTACATATTTTCTTTTTAATAGCAGAGTTAAAATTCTTTTTTTTTTTTCTTCTCTGGTATTAAATTTGGACATAGACTGTCGGGAGACTTTATTCCAAGTTCCTGAACTTGTTGTACCAAATGAATTAAGAAACCTATAGCTTTGGGAGATGGGCTGTGCTGCTCAGCCAAAAGGACATCGTGAGCATTCAGTGCATCGTGGGAAGTGTTCCCCATTGACCATTTAAAGTAGAACTAGTAAGAAAATTCTTTCTTCAACCTGATAGACAAACAGGCATGCCTGCAGCTTGAAGTCTGGACCGGACAGCCCTGACATTTTAGCATGGAGAACAATTTGTGTTCACAGTCCCTGCCTATTGTGTGATGGCAGATGAGAGAGCCAGGCTGGAGTGCGCTGGGCTGTTCTTACTGCCATATGCAAATACATATTTTTTTTTTGTATTCATGTTGTTGTGAAATGTGGTCAGCTGTGCCAACAGCACTTAGCTGAAATTAACCTTCTCTATTGTGTGCTTTTCTGTTCTGAAAATTTCCATCTCTTTCAACTGAAAAGCAGACTGCCTTAGGTTTTAAGGAGCAAATCCATGAATGTAACAAAAGACAACGTAAAAAGTATCTGAGATACTACTTTTAAGAGTTGATAGCCAATGTTGAAATTTGGTAAAAATAGTGGTAGCATGGTTGCATAAAAAGGAGGCTTAAGAATCAATATTAAAAGCCCTAAAAATATGGCTATCCTTTTTCAGTGTTTGGAAGAAACAGGCTGTTTCAAAGTCGGCATATCTCAGTATATGAACATTTTTTCTTAATGTTCAGCTGACTTCTGTTGAGTAATCCATTTGGTATTATTTTAAGAACTCCTGAAACTGTATTTAGTGTCTGTGTATGCAGTTTCTGTGAACCAGTATTACAGAAAATTGTTTTCCATATAAGTACCTCAGTAAATAAATGAAATAATAGTAGTATTGATAGAGGCTCAGAAATTTCCCCAAACGTGTGTCATGGAACAGTTGCATGTCAGTAGTAGACAAGACATGTCTTGGGGAATGAATATGGTTGCCACAAATGGGTCTTCTGGAGAGAGAAAAAAAAAAGGGAGGGGGAGGCACTTCTGTTACTTTGTATTGATCTGCATCTCAATTTTGTGATGATTCATTGAGGTTAGTAAAGCTGTACCTACAGATCTTCATTTTGGCTCACTGCCAAGTTCTTAGGTTTTGGTAGTGCCCTACTTTCTGATTTTTGTTCCTCTTCCTTTTAAACGAGGATGTTGGCTTGGAGCATCAGAAATTCTCTTGCATATCAACATACGTACTAATGGCATACTTGAAATAAAAGTTATTTCAAATAGGTATTCCTGGCTTATTTCTCAATGTCTTTTTGCCAAGCCATTTGTTTACTGAACCTTTGAAAAGAGAGATATAATTTTCAATTAACTGAAGGAATGTACAACATTCAAATACCACACCCAGCCTGCTTAGGAGGACAATATTTTTTTTGTGCCTACATGCCCTTGAATAGTTAAGGGGCAGGTTTTGGGTTGCTGTCAGTTTATAGTGGAAAAATACAAGTCTGAAGGTATTGCTTGAGAAGGCAAAATGTGTAGGTGAAAGCAAAATGCTGGAAGAACATACAGTACGAGAAGTATAGCCTTCTTAAAGAAATGTAACTGTATTAGTGGATTGGGCTTGACAAGTACGAGAAGTATAGCCTTCTTAAAGAAATGTAACTGTATTAGTGGATTGGGATTGACAAAGAGCTCTAGTCGAGTTTTGATTTCCTTGCAGACTGGGGAAGCTTTCTCTAAGATCTTATTTATCTTCTTAAACAAGGCACAGTATATATGTGTATATACATTTGTATATATAGAGACATTCATAGAGAGAGAGAGAGAGACATTCATATATATATATATTATATGAGAAAGATTTGGCTTTCCCCCCTTCTCCTCCCCCAAAACCGAAAAGAAATGCTGTGTTTTAAGAAACGTCATTGTCGATTTTTAGTCGGTTTCATGGTAACTCTTTTAGTTTAAAAGAGGTGTTTTTTAGAAGAAACCTGATAACACTGCTTTTCTGACCTTGTTGGGAAAGCGCGATTAATCCCTTTCAGGTCCTTGCTTGGTCCTCTGCGAGAACCGTGCCTTTTCCTGTGCCACCGATGTTTCGGCGAAGTGACTGGGCTTGAGTAGAGACCACACGCACGTTTGGGTCTGTGGCAGGAGAGGATGTGGATTTAATTCCGAAAAGGTGGGCTGGTCTACAGGGAATGTACTCGACACCCACGGGAGGCTTCCTTCCTCCCCAGCTGGCGTCCTGGCCAGCTGTCCCCGCGCGCTGCCTGTGGAGGCTGACGCAGCCGGCTGCGGGCCGGGCCGGGCCCTGCCGACAGCCTGACTGCTCTTCCCCAGAAGGGGTGCTCGGGGCGCAGCGCGCTTTCCTCGGGAGCGTGGGGAGACATCCCACGGGGAGACTCGGGCGGTTTGAAGGCTAGTCGTCTAGAAGGCCAGCTCCTTCGGAGCGCGGGGCGACCTGGAGGCCGTGGGCAGAGTCTGCATTTCTCCCTGCTGACTCTGAAGGCACGCGGGGCCAGCCTGTCGTAACCTGGCCGCTTCTGCCGCGACGTAGCCGGAGCACGGAGTCTCTTGCAGCTCCTCACTGCAACTAACACTCAAAGGCGGGAGCTGGAAGCTTTTAAATCTTTTTTTGAGTCCCGGTATTACCGATTTATACGTTCTGAAGTGATCGGGTCAATAAATTGCATGACTTCAGGGAGGAAGCTTTAAGATGAATGCCAGAAAAAATGCCAGCTGTGCTCTTTGCTAGGCTCTGGCCCTAAACTCTTTTCCCTTTCCCCTTCGCTCTTATCTCCTGGAAGTCATGAAACTGAAGCTTTTTATATTTTGTGCATGTATCCACAGGACAACAAAAATCCACAAATACTGCATTGTCAGTCAGCAATGCACATTGTTGATGGGCGGTTTTCATAGAATAGATCATTAGTAGGCACTCCTCCGTCGTGGATTGATAGTAACGTGGTTAGATTTTAATGGGCCACTTGGCCTGATTTAAACTCCCTCTGCTTAAACGTCAGCAGATACTTATTTTTGTTTTTAAATTATGACCTTTGTGAAAAGAAGAAAAAGAGGGTAAATAAAGTCATAAAACCTAATCTCTTTCAAGATTCAACAAATTCTGGTTTTTGAGTCAGAAGCTCAGTCTTAAATTTTCATTTTTGTTTCTACCAGGGGTCTATATATAGGAGCACAAGGCAGAGGCTGTTGCATGCTGTTCTGCGAAGCAGCGGGCATAAAAAAGTAAAGGCACGTTTTTTAGCCCAAACCTTGTTTTGCCTTTTGTTGGCCAGTCAGGCGTTTTAATACTGGGCCCATTTCAAATCTAGGTAACATAGTTCTGTAGCTATGTACTATTCATAGGGTTTCAGTCCTGAAACAGGCTCTTCACAGGCATGTGATGCCCATGTCCACGGTAGTCCCCATTCAGTATATCCCGATGGAAGGACTGGCAGTTTTTCAAGTGAGGTGAAAGACAGAAGGATTGAAGAGCTCAGATTTAGCAGAAATTAGTGCAAGTTTTTACAAAAGTCGTATGTGCACATTTACTGTTCTGGGAATGTAGCCACTGGATTAATGTTTGCAAATCCAGCCTTTTAAATTATTTCTTGTTATTTAAGTTTACTTCTGAGTTCAGAGTTTAATGTGGGAACTTCAGTAAAGCATGTCTGTCCATCAGCTGTGATCGAGAACTACTATCTGTTTTGAATGAAGTGGTTTTGTTTAGTCCCATGTCACATTTAGATTCAGTGATGCCACGCTTTATAATCCATGTAATGGAGCTACTTTATATAAGTTAGAATGCAGTATTCCATGTAACAAAAAGCCACTTGTACTCTTGGAATAAACCTATACTAGTTTAAAGCAAATGTCATTTGTACATTTGCTTTGTACATTTGCATATGTACATTTTCTCTTATGAAACTGTGAACTGGTGTAAACTTTAGGTTACACAAATAGTGCAATGGCACTATAGAGGGTGTAAAACAATAGAGAACTTGGTGCTCTACTTCAGCTTACAGAGAAGCTCAATAGTTCTGTGATTGTTTTAGTTCACCTACATAAATGTTCATAATGCCATATTTTGGCAGTGGTATGACAGATAATTTTCTGGTTTAAAAGGTCATGGAAGAGTAATTTAAATGTCCAAATACATTAGCTATTGTTTTATTTTTTAATTCTCACCCTTCTTGAAAATACTTAGAAATTCAGTTGCATAAACAGGAAAGTGACTGAGCTCCTCCAGTAATCCACTGTAAATTCAGTGTTTGTGCCTTTCAAATTACAGTGGCTAGACGTAAGCAATGTAAATCATTCTGAGACCCGTACAGCACGTATAGATAGAACGGCTGCACCCAGCGGTTTCTGGATCTTCTTCCACACTGCAGAAATACCACATCATTTAGCAATGTTAGAAAGATCAGTTTAGAGAGATTAGGGTAGGATCACAGAGGATGGTCTGTCCAGCCACATTACAACAGTACGGCTGTAGGAATAGGTACACCTAGTGACTTGGATTGCTTTTGATAGTTCTTTACAGATACGGTCAGTACTTTGCTTTCATAGAAAAAACATTTTGTGTTTCACATCTGTAACAATGGAGACAAAATGATAAGTTAAGTGCAAAGGTTTGGGCCAATGTGTACCAGATCAGACATCTGTGTGCCAGATACGCATGCTTCTGGGAGACTGTTTCTGCTCAGTGGTCTGCACAAGATGCTGTTCTTTATGTAAGCCAGCTTTGGACGGGTTTCTGTGAAAGATGGAGATTACAGTCGAGACAAATAATTTTTACTTCTTAACAATTCCTCCATCTCATCTGCCTTTCCTGTTTTTTAGCAAGTTTTCTTCTGCTGACTGTTGATGAGACAGTGGCTCTGAATTCTCTGCCACTGTGTTTGTTTTGCCGTGGCAGTTGTTACTTACAGTGAAGGAACTTTCTTGGGTGTCCTGGAGGTTCCCCTGGACTTTACCTTTTCCAGATGAAACAGTGCAGCTCTGTGGAAGCTCCGGAGGGACAACTATGGAGTTTCTGCATCCTTAGGACAATGGTCCTCAGTGAAGTAGGTGGCCCTGTGTAGAGTCCTGTAAAGCTTCCCTTCCCCTGAGCGGAGGACTTGCGTGTATGGCCTCACAGATCCCCTCTGCAAATATCTCTGTTTGCTGATGGTTCCCTGCTGGCCATTAGCCAAGATATTTTACCCAAATCTTACAGAATGAAATCAGATTCACCTAAAAGGACCTACTTCCCCTAAAACTGTAATGCACACTGGCATTAGTAATACTATCTTTTTTGTGAACTAGTAGAATCCCATTTGAGTATTACCAGTGGGTAGGTTTTGGGGTTTGTGGCTGGGGTTTTTTGGTTTTTGTTTTTACTTACTATTAACAAAGTCTGCATTAGTTCAGTAGTAGTACTGTTATTCTGCCTGGCTTACTCCAGTTATCTTCTTCTGAGCTGCTGAATACCAATGGCCAAATAATTTTCCACATTCCATATTCCTCGTCCTTCAGGAAGGATGGCATTGCATACACAATACACAATGTCAAGGCATGATCTTAACAGCCCCTGAGTTGCTGGCTGTGTTCAGGCTAGGCTGGATTCTTCAGCCTTAAGATCTTCCGAGGCGTAAAACTGAATAGCTGGTAGCTCATGCCTCAGTTGACTTGAGAAGTCACCCTAGTGCGATGCAGGTTTTTCTCCTTTCTGCTAAAGTCCAGGCACTGGCCTACCTGATGCCTCTCCAGCACTGCTACCAGAGAAGAGGTTAGATCTGAAAATTGAGTCCTCTGGCACTACATAGCTTTGAATGGCAACCACAGGCTCACTTACACCAAGTGTTTTCTCTAAATTATGTAAGTCATTCTTTCTTCCCCTTTGCCCTTTTCCTTAATTGTTTCCTACAATGATATATTTGTTTCAAGGACATTCCCATCTGATTTCAGAGGAGAGGAAGAAAGCTGATCAGTTCCCAGGAAATTCCTTTGGTAACTGCGGGGGCTGGGCTTGTGATATTGTGGTATTAATAGTTGCTGTTCAGAGATTTTATGGATGCTGTCTTTCACCTCTTAAAAGGATCGAAGATTATTTTAGTCTTGTTTCCTATCACATATGCTCACATAAAGCTAATTTCAGTGTATATATGTTTACCCATATGTTTTGTCTAATAACCTTGCTTATTTAAATCAAGTATGACAGAAAGACAGATGTCAAAGACAACTAATACAGTAAACACTAGCCCGATAGAGGAAGGAGAGTCAGTAAATAATGCCACTGAAAGACAGCTTGTGATTTGTTAGACACAGGGAATCTCTTTGTAGAAAGAGGCCCCAGAAGTACCTGAATAAACTTCAGGTGAGTTTACAGTCAACCACCGGACACACATCCACGGGAAACCTGGAATTCATGGATTCTTATGCTTCTGGAACAACACAGTTCTACTACAGATGCTTCATGGTGATGAAGCGAAGCTCTTGCTCATGCAACCTGATCATTCTCGTACAGTAGTGTCAAAGGGACAGGTAGGATGTTGGGTGCACCTGCAACTAGGAATCAGGATGTGCAAGTCTGTTTCTCCTTTTGATGCTGATGAACTGAATGCCTTTAGGCAAACTAACTCACCTTAGGTTTTCTACAAATAACCGAACATAATAACTGTGTTTAGTACAGATGTCTGCAATACCTATTTCAATGGGTATCACAAAGAACACACAGTGTGGTGATTCCCAGTGTATGATCTGTAGACCTCTTCTCCTGAATGGGCTGGTTGGCCATACATTACTGGCTTTATCTTCCAGCTTCAAAGACTCACTATCCATCCTTTCCTGTAGTTTGTAGTACTTTTTCAGGAATGATAGACATGAGCACAAAAATAAAGAACTTTGAAAAAAAGATGAGTATTGGAACACTGCTTGGTGTTGTTGCTATTGTTTGTATTGCACCAGTGCCTTACGTAGTATGCAGTTACTGCCTGTAAAGCTGTATAAGGGGAAAATACTTTTATTTGTTGTGATGTTAGCAACTCGGTGCTCTTGTTTCACTGCAGAGTGTTTCATGAACAAGACTTTCTGACCACATGCTTTGCTTTTTCATACCCTCAAATAGGGTAACATAATGTGATCAGGCAAAGCCGTGTATGATAGGACAAATGCAAAGGTAGCAATTACATTCTGATGAGGTCCTTAAATTAATTTAGGATCTAGGGCTAACCACTGAAATATCTTTCAAGAGGATTGAAGGGAATGCAAAATCTGCTAGCAATATATTTCCTAGTTTTTATTTGTGAATAAAATTTTAAGAAAAGTCAGATGAGGTGGTTTGGGGGCTGTTCTTTCAGCACTGTGAAAAAGGGTATTTGAGCCTGGGGGTTTTGTCTTCTGTTTTCCCAAAAGTTAAGTTATATTGAATGTGGATTCATTTCGACAGAATCAGTGTTGAGCTTCACCCAGGTTGTCCAGTCATTATAAAACTCTTGCCATCTCCAAAGCTGGACTAAGACTCCTGAAACAATTTCAAAGCATGCTGCATGGCCTCTCCCACAGAGCGCATGTGAGTAGTATTATTAGCTAGACAGAAGTATTTCTCAGAGTGTCTTACACAGGAATTTAAAACACAGGTGGAAACTCCTCGCAGCTTGTTTAGGTACATTACTTCTCTCATAGTCTAGTAGTTCACAGTAGTCAATTAAATGTGCTGTGTGTATATCATTAGTTAAGATGAGTTATACTCTGGTAATGAAAAAGAACCTATTTCTTTAATTTGCATAAAAGTAACAGAAATGAATTAATTTTTTATTTATTCTTGATTCATCTGGTTTGCGGCTGTGTAGCTAAAAATGCTGTGACAAGCGTAGCTTGTTTTACTTAACTTCCTTTCTGGGGAGAGCCTGGTTAGGCAGGGCTTTTACTACATTAATCTTCTTAAATTTTACCAGTCATCTGTTTTCCTGCCGTGAACTTTGGCATATGATGGAAGAGGGGAAGAGACAGAGACAAACTAACATTTTCAGTGACTTTGGGTAAAGCAACTGGCAGCCCTTCGCAGCAGGAACCTAGAAATCTTGTCTGTGTGGATGGAGCAAGTGTGCCGATCTCTCTTCTTCCACCTGAAACGACAGTGGCCTTGAATTAGGTTCTGTTTGACGTTGTGCACAACCTCAAAGGACAGAAAAATCTTCGTTGTCGTGCTCTGTAATTGCATTAACTCTGTTCGAGGATTTTTAGTGTGCTGATTCACATCTTTCTCTGGCATCATATGGGTGAGGAAGAAAATACTGTTTCTAAGTATCTTCTTGTAAGCTATGTATGTGCATATGGGTGGTATGTGGTTGCATGCATCACAACTGTGAAAGTTTTTACTCTTGATTTTCAATAGGCCCATCTCTGGCTATTGTGGGCTGTTGCAGCAGTTAGGAAGAGTAGATCAATGACCATTTAAGTCAGCCAAGAACCTTCCATTCTGCACCTCCCCTCTCCCCCCAGTATTTTCCATGTTAGGAAGCTTTCAGAAATTGTCAGAGCTTACAGGCTGTTCTTTTGTGAGTACACATCTTCCTCCCAAGTTTCCTTACAGAACTCAGAGAAGGAAGTGGCTTGATTAGCTTCCCCCAGCCCTCACTGTGGTTTTCCGTGGTATGAACCATTAAACTCATTAAGCTAACAGCAGAGAATGGAAAAGAACAAGATCAGAAGGAAGATGTTATGCCTGTTCTTCTTATCCAGTCCTTTCATTCTCTGAGCATCTGACAGGCACAGGGAACTTAACAAGGATCTGGGGTTTGCAGTCACCATCTGGCCCTCTGTTTGTCTGGCTCTCTTTTGGCCTTTTTCTTTTGTTCTCTTTCTTACGTTTTTGTCTATCTGCCTCTCTCTTTCAGCTGGGTGGGAGAGCTGTCCTAATATCCTTCTCCCTTGTAATATGCACATAAGATGTGAGGATCAACTGCTTTAAATCAAACCTTACATTCATCACAGAAGCACCCTGTAGGTATGTCAGCTGGGAGATTCTGAGTGCAGTACGTTTTATTGCTTTGCAGGCCAAGAGGTCATGCAGTGACGGTGATCTTTGTTGCTCTTATTTTCCATCCAGTGTACAGTATCAACTTTCTTCCAGCTGATGAAGGCAAGTCCTTCAATGACCAGGCTCAGCTTTCTAAAATCGGGGCGGTGGGGAGTCTATAGATGACTCCCTTTCTTGCAAATGAGGGAACACAGTGCCTCTGCAGGAGTACAGGGAGAACGTTGGTAGTGCTTGGTGCTGTTGTACAGAGTAGTCGCATCTGTTGTAGAAAACCGTTGCACATGATGGTATGATACATCATGCATTGGAAGATTTCCAGCTTTGACCGTGTAGTTTGGCAATATTTTCCATGTCAGAAAAAATGATGTGTAATAGCCTCTGGAAGTAAAATAGAAGAAATTCAATCTTGAACCTAAATTTTAAAATAATCAGACACATTTACTCGATTCTTGTTGAATCTGATTAAGTGACGGTCCAAAGGATAGAGTTTGATCTCTGGCATGGATTGTCAGACAAGCCTGACGTGTCTAGCTGAGAGAACCATTGGGTAAATGTGAAGTATAGCAAATAACTTTTTATTTCATGTCTGTAAAATGCTATGATCAGACATTAGTTTGTGATTTTAAAAGTGAGAGTGTGCTGGTGTGTTTTCTGTTGAGAAGTATATGCCCTTCCTCACTCTCTGCTGCTGAGCAGTGCTGAAAATTTTTATTGATAGCTCTGATGAATTTTTTTTTCTTCAGAGTAATGCATCTGATATGAAGGAATCTATCTTTTGTGAATTTCTTTTCGACGTCACAGTGAAACCATTTAACTCAAAATATAAGTTTCAGGATAGGAGATGTTCATGTAGTCCTTTCTTCTTTTCTGAAAAATTTCAGCAGGAAAAATGAAATGTCACAGTGCCCATCAAGACTTTTCATGACACACACCCTTGTGCAATAAGCCTGGTTCACTATGTCTTAAACATGCTGATTTTGGATTGATGCCAAATTTATAACCATACAAATGCTCAAACATTGCTCAGCCTGACAGCAGTAGCAGTGGTGTTGATGCTTCCCTTTTGTTTCCAGGTAATCCAAAGTCTTTCATGTACTGAGCATCTGTGCAGTGTTCTTAATTCTTGTTTTGGTAGGAGCCGAAGGCAATGTAGAACTGAACCTCTAGAGTACCTCAATACAGCATTAAATTTTCCACTGCAAAACAGTGGTTTCCTAAGAAGGAAGAGAAGGCAGAAAATACAGATGTCCATTGATTTATTAATAGACAGTGCTTTAAAAAGTGTCTGCTGTATCCATTTTCCAAGGAATATTGGTTTCAGTGCTGGAAGGGATTGGGGGGGGTTAGGTGGAAATAAAGTACAGCCCTGAGCATTTTAACACAGAAAATGAGTAATTTCAGGAAGACAGGTAAATACTGAGATACACTCAATGTTCACACCATCTCTGAAGCTCAGGCATGTAATATCTTGAAATAAAATGTGGTGCTTAGAAGTTGCATGGTCTTGTCATTATTCCTTTATCCCTCCTGCAAAGAACAGTCTTTGTTAATTTTGGTTCCTTTCACGATTCTTTGGCTTCCCTGGCAGCTTTTTTGGCATATAAGCTAACTCTTTATTTGCTTTGTATAAAGATCCAGAATCTCACTAAAGAATCTGTTTGTGCTGTGGTCTGAAGGTTAACTGATGCATTTAGACAACAATAACTCTTTATTTTACCCTGAAGCAGTACTTTAGTTGTGTACCAAAACTTCACAGTCCAGTTGCAAGATCTCAGCGTCTTTGATGTTCAGAAAAAAACCCCCTTACTTCAGCCATCTCTTCAACTATGATCGACAGCCAGCCATCTCTGTGGTAGAATTTGGCATGTGCATAGCAGAACAGCATCACTGCGGCATGCGTAAAATGTGTGTCAACAACGTCCACCCTTTAAGTTGGGACATAAGTAAAACTCTACCTAATTCATAGTGTAGGGGGGATTTAGAAAAACAGTATGGTGCTACTCTGCTCAAGTATGGTCAGCATATGTTTTGAGTAGTAAAGCTTGGAGCAGAAACCTGTGGGGAAAATGCCAAAACTTTTGCTAAATAAGTTGGTTTAGGACTTGTGATTTTAGACAGAACTTACTGGGTAGGGTGGGTGGGTGGGAGAATGACAATGAGCGGGAAAACTCGTGAAAAAATGGTACTTTGATCCAGTGTGGTGGTGGTCTTGGACAGGATGAGATGACAGCTCTCCCATGGCCTCAGCGAATGCCCAGACTAAAATGAAGCAGTGCTGTTCGCAGTAGTGGTGTCTAGGGGAGCTATGGGGAACGTGTGTGCGCACAGCACCCGAATCCACAATTTGGGGACGTTCTCCTGACAGGTGAACAATGCAATCTCATCATCTCACAGACAGAAGACTTGGTAGAATCTGTTTCCCCTGTGCTTAGGTGAGGGTTCATGGCAGCAGCACCATATTAATCACCATTGTCCCTATTAGTTTTCTCAGTTGGTTTCACTAGAGCAAGGGAAACTAGAATGGAGCACTAAATTTGTTTGGAAGTGAAATTTTGAGAGAAGGGTTTTGTCTTCATACCTAAAAAATGTAGCAAGACAGCAATATTTTCTTGCCTCAATCTTTTTTTTTTTAAAAAAACAATTGTTAAACTACCTCTACTAGTGCACTTTGATTTTAATGTCAGAGTGCTTTGGTCATGGCAGCACATGGGGGCTGTGCTAAGCAGTGAGTTCAGTACTGATCAAAGGCTGTTCAACAGGTTATTTTAACTTACTCATTTTTGGTGTACTTTCTGCTGTGACAAAACATACCAGATCCTCTGTGAAATGGGCAGCCAGCGAGTAGTGATGCCAACCAGAAATGGATCTTAATTGTAGGTGAAACATTTGTGAGCTTTTTTCATGAGATAATGTTGCGTAAAGGTGAAGGGAAGAAAATGTAGTGTTATTACTGATCACTTTGCAAGTACAGTCCTAGAATTTTTTTTTAAATGCCTAAGGTTTTTTATATTTTAATTGTTCATGTGAGAATAGATACTGTGTTGCCCCATAGGCTGAACAGTGCACTACTACACGCTGTATTCTATGGCTGTTTCTTTCCCCTATGTAATATGTTATGGTTTGGCTAATGTATATTACTTCAAACCTCTTTTTGCATAGGGAATGTCTGTAAAAGAGGGTGTGGAAAGTGTGCTTTGAATACCAACATATTCAGAATTAAGCACTGGAAAAAACTCCCATCCAGAGCTTGACTGTTAAGCAGTGTTTCATAGTTCCAGCTCTGTTTTTGATGTCAAAGCATGGAGACTTATTTCTGAATTATTTCTTTGTTCCTCTCTATGCTACTGATACAAAATGACGTTTTCTGTCAGTGATACTATCACAATGACTTTGGGAAAAAACTTCCAATTTATCCTATACTTCAGAGTTCTTCTTGCTCCAAACATAGGAGCCCCCACAGTCTGGTCTCTTGCCCCTCTGTCAAAAAGAAAGAAAGAAAAAAAAAAAAGTCTTCTGTATCTTTAAGTGTTGTTTGGGCTGATAAAAACCACCAGGGTTTTCCTGTTCTGTTGTACTCTTTCTGTATTAATGGATGGATTTTTTTTGTGCTGAAGCTGATCACGCAGGAACCTGTGGGTAGAAACCTAAATTGTTCTCTATCCTCTTCAGCTGACACTGTAAAGTGTTTAATTGTGACTATTCCAGTGGCAGGTAAATGGAACTTCTGTAAAATGGCTTTCTGCTTAAAAAGAGGGTTTTCATTCTGATTTTGATAGGGCAAGGTGTAGCATCTGAAATTCTACCTCATGGAAAGAGAGGTGGCCCAAGAGAGTTGGCAGTGGAGCTTCTTGCATCTGGAGTGGTTGGCTGATTTCCAGGTTGACACTAGAAATTGCCATCTGTTTGTTCTTGACTGTCGTTTGTTAAATGAGCTTTATGGACATTTGACTGCATTATGCATCAAAACTTGCTGGTTTTTAAATGAAATATAGTGCCCAGATTATGCACAGTTGTTGACCACAACAGACTTGTTTCTTTTTGGTTTTGCTGCTATCCCCTGGTCAGAGTGTGATGACAGGAGAGCATGGTTTACTTTGTGCATGCATCTTCTTGTTCTAGTTTCAAAGTCTGAAATTGGTATAAACTTAGAACTTGCTGATTTTGGTGCTTTAAGTATGCTACCTCATCTAAGTCATCATGTCTAAGCAGTGTTTTGCTGTCAGGTGGGGCCTTCTGCTTTGCTAGATAGTTGAGTATGGTAACTTTGAATACTGTCATTTTGTTTTGCTCTAGAAATGAAGAGGAGGGGACTGTGTTTATCAGCTTTCAAAAATACTAATTTTCTACTTGGGAAGATGTGAATTCTTTACTTCTAAATAATTTAAAGTTCATCCATGTTTTTCCTAAACTCTTGATCCTTTATGTACATAGTAAATCACACATCAAAACAAAATTCCTGCTGTGTTTCAGTTGCGTTAGCAGAAAGTCATTTTTACGTGAAACCATCTGTTACAGGGGATGCAAACTCCAGCATGTATGATGACCATTTTTAGAAGACAAGGAGACAGCATTTATAGCAGATGCCGCTGTGGGGTTGGTCCTTGTGCCCACCCAGAACCCCGAAATCTTGATGATCCTCTGGTTTTATGGTTGTCACTGAGAGACAGCAATGCAACCAGAAGGTGTAATACTCTGTGCATTTGTGTTGGCCTCATGATATGGAAAGTTATCCTGTCAGGAGATGGCTGCAGCATCAAATGAATATTATTGTTCTTTTATATGTGTTTAGACTGATCAGTATGAAAATACACGTTACCTCTGCATTATTATGTGTCAAAGTGGCAGCTGCAATGGGCCGGACGCCTGCTTTTTTATTGCTGATTCAAACAAATAGTAGTTGCTGTTAGCAACTGAATGATAAAACCCAATTTAGGAAGAATTATAAGGTTTCCATAGCTTCAAAGTTATATTGGCAGACTTAGTAGCTCACAGTGTTTCTTTTCCTCTCTCCCCACCATGTAATCATGAGGCTACAATCTATTTCTGGCCACTTTCAAGAGATTATTAAAAATTATGGTTCTAGTTTGTAATAAGAGTTTATTTAAGGAAAAGTAAGGGAGAGGCAAAATTGCTTTCTGGGGACTTGTGTAAAGTCTGTTTGTTTCTCCTCTTTTCTTTCAAGCTTCTCACTAAATCTTTTGAGTGCCATGGCAAGGTCAGGAGGCAACCTGGAAACAGATCAAGTCGTGGAAAGGCGTTCCTGAGTATTTAAAAATATCTCAGTTTGTTTCTTATTTGCTTATATTTTTGAACATCATTTTTTCAAGTCCTGTGATGTTGTCCTCCAATAAAATATAAAGGTTGCAGCCATTTCAAACTGTGAGGTGTGGACATTCCTGAAATAAAGTTTCTCAATTATTGTGAGACTACTGTTCTGAGGAGTAAATTTCTGTTTCAGAGGTTGAAATAAATATCATTGGTTTCAATATCATATGTATTTCATTAAAAATAAGTAATACCACATAGAATATTCTAAATGTGTTGCAAAATAAGTGAACACTATGGTTATTTTTCTTTTCAGATTTCAAGTTAAAAATGTTAGGTATTTCAGGACTGAGCTTTTTTCCCAGCCTAACACCCATGTAGAAAATAACATTTCTGTGCTGTTGACTACTGCTGATCATATTTGGATGTATCAATTAATTTCTGAACCTACAATCCATTAAATAATTATTTTTGCTAAATGTGCCATGTGTTTTGAGGGCATAGTTGAGTAACGAAGCATCAATGGTTTGTGTTTGACAAGACGTATAATTTCTTACAAATTGAATGATTTTATAAACGTAGCTTTTGTTTGGTTATCTTTACACAGAGATAATACAGAGTTTTGTACAACCATGTTCAGCGGTGGCATTAAAGGACCGTAGAAAGGAATGGCCACTTCTAAAGAACTTGCTCTGCTTTTGTATGCTGCGTAACCATAACTCACATACGCAGTGCAGAAGTAACAGGAAGGGCAACTGAGCCTGGGCTAACAGAAACAGGGGCTTTGTTTCACATATTCTGGAATAATTTGGTTGCTAAATTAATACCTACTTCTCTGGCTACTGAGTCATATGAGAATTGCAGTCACAGAACTAATCGAAAAAGGATGCTTTTGAGCCCATTTTCAGCAAGTTAATATGGCCTTACTATGCTGACTGTGATTTCTATTTCTAGTGAATAGCCTGCCACAACAAAAGGGAGCTAGAACGGGGTAGTAAGTGAGCCATCCAGGAGACACAATAGCCCTAGGACCCCAGCCACATAAAGGGCGCATATGAAATATAATTCTTATGGAAATAATTTTCTGGGTTTTTTTCTTCCAAGAGAGCACTCTAAGGAACTGATCATTTGGAAACGTACAGATGCATGCTTCTTTTAACCATTAGGACAGCAATTGTTCCTTTCATAATGTATACTTTTAACCTTTGGCTTATAGTACAGAGCTCGGAGTTATAAATACAGTGCTAAGTAAGTTTCAACCTTATATGGTCCTTTGGGAGATGAGAGTGTCCTTGCTACCTGTGCTTGAGTCTGTCTATTTGTTGTCAGCTTGTGTCTTAACAGGGTTAATGAGCTCTCATTACCTATTTGTGTGGCTGTCAGGCCAAGCCAGAGCCACAGGCTTTAATTTCTGCAGTGATCCAGTGGCACTTAGCTTTGGTTTTAAACTTATGATTAGGACTGACACTTTGGCCAAAATGTCAATAGCGGGCACCAGATCTGAGCCTCTGGGGGGGGAGATCCCTCGTGGGCTGTGGGTGGGGAGGCGCAGGGCTGCGCCAGCTCCCCTGGAAATTGGCTCCTGGGAGCAGAAACCCATCCATTTGCCAGAATAATACAGTGCAAGAAAAAGGTCTTACAATATGCTTCCGTCCTGCAGAAGGTTTCTGCGGCTCCTTGTCTTTGAAATAAAGTGCTTTTGCTGTGACATAAAGCAACACGACTGCTTTCCTTTGAGCAAATTTTGGGATTATCGTGCCTTAGTTTTCTGAGAAGGAAACTTTTGTTTACTTCACATGTTGCGGAGCCTGAAACAACTTCAATGTTGAGAGAAAGCCGTGGCTGTGGAAGCAGTAGTCTTAATTTTACAGGCACAGCATGTAATGTCACCCCAGTGGGGCTGCCTTTATATAGTTACTTTGATCTTGTCTGTGTTTTGGACTGGCCACAAACGTTGTATTTACAGTCATGGCCAGATGAATGATCTGAAAGATGATGTGGTTGTCATGGGATTAAATTGAACACTGAGATTAGTGAAGAATGGGTTCTGGATGTATCGCTTGCAAATAAAGTTATTTCTCTGAAAATACACTTGAAAGCATAGAGGATATGATGTTTTCACGTCAGTAGCATGAATTTGGATAGCTGTCTTAATCTGAGAGCAGGAATTGTTGGGGTTGGGGATCACACTGGCAACTGTTGTAGCATGCCTCTAGAGTGTCCAGCTCTGTCTTGTTGAGCATGTTTTTGTGCTAATAAGGTTATCTGCACCAAGACCAATGTTCACTTTCCTTGATAAATAATGCGCTATTTCGAGGAAGGCACAGGTTAAAAAGGTACCTGGATATCTTGTTTACTATGTAATAAACGGAGGAAATAATTTTAGTTCATTTCACTTGCAGAAGTATTTTCCATGAATGAATATATTCTCTGAATTTTCAGACATTAGGTAATAGTATCTTTTCCTGTTTGTTTTGGGGGGTTTTAAGGTGTAATTTACAGGGAGACGTCAGGTTTTACGGAAACTGTAATTTTTTATTTCTAGGAGTGCAGCCAGCTTCATCTTACAATATTTCCTGAACTGTGTGTTGGATTTTAGTTTTAAAGAGAAAGCTGTAAAGAAAATGGGGAGGGGGGACAGGGTGTGAGGTGGGGGGAGCAGGGTGCTTGCCATTCATAGATAGCAGCCTGTGAGTTTAAAAGAATAATAAGCAGGGAGAACCTTGTCATATCAGCTAGGCATAGCAAGCAATTCAACTTAAGATGTTGATTGTGGTGATGATACTTGGGCATTCCCCATGACTGTTTGCGTCAACATGATGACTGGAAACATCTAATTATTTTTTTTTAACGTGCCAACAATGCTAGCCACACCATGAATTTTTGTGTAAGGACAAAGCATCTCCTTGTATCATGGCAGCAGTCTGTCTGCTTGTGGGTTATCTTGTGATACCTGCCCTCGTGTATAGCAGGAGTGGCATGCAAAGAGGAACAGATGTGACCCTCTGAGGTGAGTTCTTAATCTAATTTGGCATCCCTCAAACAGTGATTTTGGCTGTCTTAATTCATTGTCTTAATTTGGTTGTCAGTATTTACCTTTCATTTTGAAAGGGACAGTGGAAGAAAAGTCCTAGAGTTAGGAAACTTCACAGAGAGTCAGGTGTGTTGATTTTCTAATCGACTTCATGGAGTCCTCCATGTAATTATGGAAGAGCTGAATAGAAGAATTGCCTTTATTCAAAAACTGTTTTGCAAGTCTCTGAAAAACAGTGGGAGACTTCAGTTTGTGCTTCATAGACTATTACCTATTTTTACTTTTTGTTTTGGTAGTTTTTGTCCTGCCCATCGTTACTCACCAAAACGATGTCTTTCATGCACAGGATGAATTACCAACCATAACTTTAAAATTAAAAAGTAGTCCTGGACTGAAAGTTTACTGACTAATAATGATAATAATAATGATGATGATGATTATGATGTTGATGATTATCTATAGAAGAAGAAAGCAGACAATAGTGGGAAATCAGATCACATCAGACTTCTCAGTGTTAGGATGTATCAATGACAGTCTCATCAGTGTGAGGAATATGCCAGAGATTTTCTTGCAGCTGGTAATTTAGCACACATAAGGATCTGAATTCTTGTGCTTTTCAGTCTCTAGACAATCTGTGCCAAGTCTAAAAACTGAATGTAAGGGGATAATAGTGTAATAGAATAAATCCCTTGTGTAATGGTAGCTAAAGCAAACAAATTTTCAGCGTAACCTGACTGTGTAGCAAATGTGACTGTTGAAGTAGGAACTGTAGTTGTGAGCCACTGGACACTTCATCTTTCTGTGACAGTGCTCAGGAACAGCTAAATTAATTTAAGCTTCCTAAGTGGAAACAAAATCATGCTTAAATCAGATTAGTCAGAGCCTGCAATGAGAGTTCCTATTGCAAATGTCTATTGCGAATAGACATTTATCTTAAATTACTGTTTCAAAGAGAGATTTTTTTTAAATTGTGTGTAGCTCCCTTGAATAGTGTCATACTGAGAGAGCTGAAGTCTGAAGGATTGTGTCCACAGAACAGATGCATCAGGGACAAGAGTGGTGCCGACTTCTGACACACTCTGGTATGCTGATCCATAAGGACCACCTATGGGGAGAGAGGGTGTAATTCAATTTCCACACTCATTCAATCTCCATGTCCATCAAGGCTGCTAGTTGTGAGGGAAGATTTTGTGGTATGGATGGGTTTTTTAGTAGGAGCTGAACTGAGGCAACTCAGTTTATTTCATCTAGCTACCTTTTTTGTTTGTTTGTTTTTAATGTTGCATTTCTTCAGAAAGAAAGTTCATCTAGAAAAGAGTATTTAAACTCCACTATAAATGTTTAGCCTCTCTTTTCCATTCGGTAAATCTTTTTTGCATACAGGACCATATGCCAAAAGTACACTCATCCTTTTACAAAGTTGGAAGTACACAGACACTGTGGACATATTTCCTGCGGCTCAGAAGCCAAGATTCCCACAGTATGGGTATGTAAAGGTGTCAGGATTGGCTTCACAATGTATGCATAAATAAAAAGCCCTAATTTTCTCACACAATGAATTATTGTAACAATAGTTACATTCTGGTTTTATAGCTGAGGTGTTTTATAGCTGTCGTGGTTTAACCCCAGCCAGCAACTAAGCACCACGCAGCCGCTCACTCACTCCCCCCCCATCCAGTGGGATGGGGGAGAAAATCAGGAAAAGAAGTAAAACTCCTGGGTTGAGATAAGAACGGTTTAATAGAACAGAAAAGAAGAAACTAATAATGATAACACTAATAAAATGACAACAGTAGCAATAAAAGGATTGGAATGTCCAAATGATGCACGGGGCAATTGCTCACCACCCGCCGACCGACACCCAGCCAGTCCCCGAGCGGCGATTCCCCACCCCCACTTCCCAGTTCCTAAACTAGATGGGACGTCCCATGGTATGGAATACACTGTTGGCCAGTTTGGGTCAGGTGCCCTGGCTGGGCATGAGAAGCTGAAAAATCCTTGACTCTAGTCTAAACACTACTGAGTAACGACTGAAAACATCAGTGTTATCAACATTCTTCACATACTGAACTCAAAACATAGCACTGTACCAGCTACTAGGAAGACAGTTAACTACATCCCAGCTGAAACCAGGACAAAATTGTAAGCCTTCCACCCAGGGCCTTTCAAAGTTGCCGTTTTCACTGCTCATGCACATCTGGCTGTTTCCAGTTGCAGAAGCCAAGGCTTAGCATTTGTCTATTTGCCTACATGGCCACAAATCATTTCTATAAACTATTTAGAGTCAACTTACTAGAACAAGTTTTGGACAGATCTCCAGTGACCAAAAGCGTATGTCAGAAAATGCCTTGATAATACATACTTCTTATGCACTGGTTATGTGCTTTCTTGGTTTAGATTCTGTAGTAGCTTCCTGCTAGCTTCTGTGTTACGAGTTGGAAAATACACCTGTACTGAATTTCATCATTCTATAAGTGTGTAGGTTAGCATGATTTTATAGTGCTCTGCACACATATATTACTTTGAAACCTTTTTTTCCCTATATTAAATTAATTTGACCCATATCACTATATATGATATCCCTAAATAAGAACGGACACAGCGTGCAGATGTCCTCAACAATAAAAGCTGTGAAGAAGGTGGTTAGGAGTACGTTATGTGTTGACTTCAACCTCAGCTAGATTTGAGCAAGGCTGTAGCCTGCAGCAGTTTATGTTATGCTCTTTAATGTTTACATGTTTCAGCTTTGTGCTGAAAGTTTAAAGCCAACCAAAGAATATAAATTGTCAAAATAAATTTAAATGATCATAGTTGTGTGTATGTTAAAATGATTACTCAGAAGGTGCTGTGTGCCCCACCCTACAATCCTCATGCAGATGAGTTTCACTGAAATCACTGGGAATTTTGTCTCAACAAGTACTGCTGCAAAATCAAGTCTGTTATGTCTTAAATGCTTAACACATAAATCTGACAAAGCAGTTGCAACTCAGATTCCCTAGTTTCTAAAAGGTGTGTTCAAGTCTCTTTTCAAGCAGTAGGTAGCCCACGTAGCACAACAAAAAATAAACTATTAATGTCCACTATGCAAAAGTGTTTGATTTTAATATTGTCAGAAATAACGTGACTGTGTCCTCCTTTTTGTTATTTTTGTTTCTTTAACACTGTCGTTACAAGATGGTTCTCTGAGGTTGTTTCAGTTTTAGCCTTAAGTCAGCTTAGTCAGATGTGTTCTGTCAGCATTCATAAACTGTTGCACGTATCCATTCAATGTACTATGTTTTTGATGTTGTCTTGCTTGTTCTTTGGGTTTGTATGGAATTTATATTTTTCCTAGTAACAGCGTATTATTATATGCAGACCTGTCAGAAAAGTAGTGCAAAACTATATCTGTGCTTTACATCAGGACTGACTCATTTGTTCTGCAAAGCAGTTTTATTTGCAAGTTTTGATAAAGGTACTATGTGCAAAAAATGTACATAACATTTATCTGAACAGTAACTTCTCTTATTGCTCCATTCAAGTTGTAATAAAATCTGTTTTAAAAATGTGCTGCAGATTCATTTTTCCATATATTTGCTGATTTGTATAATTGGGGAAAATTGATTTATGGTTATTCACAGTAGGACTTTTTTCACAGTAGCAGTATATCAGGAACATGCAACTAACTTTAAATACATAGGCAAGCTCTCTTGTGCCAAACTAAAGTGCCTATGATATTTACCGAATATGTTTACTGAAGTGTCACATTATATAATTTAATTATTAAAATCTATGTGGTAAGTTAATATAGCTGGAAAATTAACATCAAGTTTAATGTGGAAAAATACGGATCCTTGATTTGAGCCTGTTGTCTCCATGCTTGACTTTCCTTCTAGTATTTTTTTCATTTTACTTTTCATTGAATAGTAATTCCACTTCAGTCAAGGCTACTTCTATCTGCCTTTCATAAAAAAGGTACTTTAAGCACAGCTTTGAGCATTGTTCCAAATACAAGGTAATTGTGGAATACTGAAGGTATTTTGTATGAGAAATAGAAATCTGTGGATTTTTTCATAGTAATTGCACAAAATACAACAGTTTTTACTTCTGTTTATAGCCATTTAATTACTTCTATATTTGCTTTGTATTAAAACTTAGAAATGAAAATGTGGTAAAAAATGAGTAACAGCAAAATACCGTTTGACAAATCCTTCTGTAGGTGCTAGGTACCATCATATTATGTGTGATTATTCTGCCTTGAATTGTGTATTACTGGATTTAGTCATTTCAGCCACAAATAGAAAAAATTTATTTGTAGTGTTTCCCAGTTTCCAGGTATGTTTGGCTGTCGCCCTTACATAAACACCACCACTGAAAGCCTTTAAACGAAGCTCAGGAGGATTGCACAGACGTAGCTTAGGAATGGCTTTTGAAAACGTAGTAGAACTATTTTCTGCGCCTGAAGTGCCAATGGCAGCATGTCCCACGTGTGCCCCTCGCTTGCTCCTGAGGAAGGTGGCCTTGTGTGTGCACGAGTAGCCACCTCATGGCTGCAGTTTATTTTGTAGTGTTTCAGCTCAGCCCTCGCCTCCCCACACTGCATTCTGGTGATGGTCTCCTTGGGAAGTGCGTGGCCCTAATCAAGTGCCAAATAAGGAAAATGTGAGAAAGTGAGAAGCAAGAGAGAGGTTCAACTTCAGTTATATTGAAATATGGGGAAAAAAAATATGGGGGCTTTTAAAAGTGGTGAATGGGTGGAACGTGTAAAGTCTCTGTGGGAAGAAAATGTCATCATATCAATGGATTTTTTTTTTTTTTTCAGCATTTTCTTGCCTTCTGTCGAATTTCATGATACAAGCATGCTTCTTTGTTCCCCTCTATTCCCTGTCAAAGCTCTCTCTTTCGATCAAGCACAGTACATTCATGTTCCGTTTTGTTTTTTAAATGCTTAACTTGAAATCTAGTCAGCTTCAAAATGTTAGTGAAAAATATGTAAGATCCACCCCCCCCTCCCCCCCCTCCCCCCACTTTGTTACTTTGCCAAATTTTGTGGTTTTACAATCCAGTTTCCTGGAGAGGGTTTTTTAAAATTATTATTGTTTTTTTTTCCTCTTCCCTGTTGCTGTGTGAGTAATTTAAAAAAAAAAACAACCAAAAAAACCCACACAAAAGCAAAAACTGGAGAAACTGTCTGGAGGAAACAGCAAGATCTCCACCGTTAAGTAAACATTCCAAAAAAAGAGGAAAATCCAATCACAAAGAACTGAAAAAACCCAATGTATATAAAATAAGTTAAAAAAAGAAAAAGAAGGAAGTTAGGGTAATGGAGCTCACATTTTTCTCTTACGGATAACCTGCAACCCATTTTTAAAAAGCGGACAACAATATTTGATTTAGTGCTCCAAACAGTAGCAGGTATAAGTGGAAAGGGGGAGAGGCATTCAAGAAATAACTGGCTAAAAGCCAGCAGCATGTTTTCCCATGATTTTGAGGTCTCAGCAGCCTGACTTGCCAGCTTCCATTCTGTCTTTTGCAATTTTACGTATCCAAAAATCTAGATTAAAGTAATCTCTCTTGCTGTCTGCCCCTGGAATTTAGAGCCATGCTATGATATACAGGGCATATGTGTACCACCGCAGTACCACTGGCCTACACAGAGAGTGCTTATCGGTGGAATTGGAAACCTGAGCTTTAATAAATAAATAAATAAAGGAAGGAAGGAAAGAGGTATTGTATACATTGAGAGGCCCTTAATTTGGTTTCCTTACTGTGTGCAGCAAATGCTGTCATTTGCAGGGTTGCTAAGCATAAGTCAATGATTTTCAGTATTCAGGCCAATAAGCTCTAAGTGCCTTGGCAATATAAATTTAGCCATGTAAATGCTGAAAAAGCCAGTTACTACAGTTTGGGGTTTTGTCTTCTTCCCTGCCCCCCCCTTTACTCTCAACTCAGTTCAAACTGTACAGTCAAGGATCCCAAGGGGACTGAAAAAAGGGAAAACACGTTTTCCAGAGAAAACCTGTCCTCAGCACTGTGTGGGACTTGGGTGGCTTTTTGAAAAAATTGCGTGCTGTTATATCACAACATGTCTTTGTCGTTACTTTCCTGTTCTTTCCCTTGAGATACCTCTTAGAAATGTGCGGATCCTTATTGTTTTGATCCATGCAGATACATTCAGAACTAACCAGCACTGAAAACACTTTGTTTCTATTTGGACAAATTATTTTTTTACCCCAAATGTTAATAGACAAGGGCAGTATGTAATGGGAAGGCTGCTTATTTACACTGGTTTTGTTAATGATGTAGACCTGCTGAAACACCCCTGCTTTATTTATTTATTCCAGCCAGACTCCCTGTGAGCTGAGATTGGTGGTGTGAAATCACTCACACCAGTGCTTATGGTTTACTGTAAGCATGCTAATTATATAGTATTCATAATTAACAGAAACTACAGTTTCAATTGACTATTAGTTTTTCCTTTTATGCTTTTATTTACATTAAAATTGCATATAAAATAAGGTGCAGTTATTCTGAAGATTAAGAAATCTGTGCTGCCCTGGGCAAACCTCGGTGCACCTACTTATATTTCAGCTATTAAAGCAAAAGGATATGTTTATTGCTTATATTTCCTTGAAGTCAGTGCACTAGCACCTGAAATTAACAGAGCTTTTAGGTGAATGGACGCTCTCATCTTGTTACAGAAAGCAAGACGATAACATTTCTTCTTCTGTTTTTGTCTTTTAGAAATCCGTATGTGTTCAGGGGCAGATTAAAAAGGGCTTTACTTTTATGTTGTTATTGCCCCTGGAATTGTAAGATTTGTCAAAACTAGTTTCATGTTGTTTAAATGCCAAAATTAAAATTTCTAATTAATGTGATTATTAGATGAGAGATAATGCTCCCAGAAGAGCACTGAATGAAAAGGGCTACAGTACAGAAAAGGAGGAGGGAAGGAAAGAGGTGGAATATGATCACCAAGAGCAATATGTAATTGCAAGGGTGGAGCATGTCCAAGACTGGTTTGTGATTGGATTTAGATTAAGAAGAAGAGCTTGTGTATTTAGTCTGAAGACGAATATTATAGAGGCACCACAGTAAAGGTATAATCAGGTTAAAGGACTTTGTGCTCTTGCCAACTGAGTGGAACTGAAATTGCATTTCCAGTAAGTATACCCTTGTCTTTCGGCCCTTTCACAATAATACTGCATTTCTTTTGTCATGTGCCTTACCAATTCTTGGAGTAATTCGGTGGTTATGGCGTGTGTTTTGAATATTGGTGAAATTCCTTTCATATCCCTTTCTTGCCTCTGTTGCCCATTTGCAATTAGTAGTGGTTAAGGACTTAGATTTATCGTGAATCACTTGTTTTAGGGGTCTTCATGAAAGAAAATTGCTGTCTCTTGCAGAGTTCAATCATAACGTTAAAACAGTAATAGTCAGCTGGGAGTGTTTTACCTGCCAGTGCCATACTAGGCATATACAGCACAGCCAGTATCTGTTCTGTGAGGTATTCTTCAGAGGTATATGAAATACAGGCAATGTCTTTAGGAACAGTTTACGGCGGGGGGAATATATCTAATACCCATGTAAGCAGTTTCCCATGTCTGTTTGGATGTTTTTTCAAGGTTAAATTTTTTTAATGGTGAAATCTAAGGCTGTTTGGCATGTTTTTCCTTCCTTGAAGTGGATCTTTTGGCTTCTCTGGAATTTAGATGAAGATAATTGGCAAAATGAAGCAGATACGCTGATTCATAGCTAAGCTGATTGTGGGCAGGAGTTCACCCTCTTAACAGTCTACGGTGAAATAACTATAAAGGAAAGGAGGAGATTTCAGTGTAGGGTGTCTGCTTTGCTTGGGCCACTATAATGTACGCACTATGGTTGTGAGGCCCTCAGTCTCCAGAGGTGCTGAGTGGGTTCGGTTCCCAGCTCTCAAGGACTCGTGGGTATGTATACGTCCAAAAGTCAGTGCTGCACAGCTTCCCAGACTGAAGTCAGTGGTGCACAGAAACTGCTTTAAAACCCAACATATTGTTGTAGCTAAGATGTCTGTGTTTAAAAATAAGGGGTTAGTAAGAAGTGTTAAATTTCCAAGAGTATGTTGTTTATTTCAGTATATTTTCAGACTGGGCTGGCTAAAGTTGTATACAAATTAATGAGTTTATTAGATTCTGCAGAGAATAAGCAGCATATAACAGAAATTGCTGTATGAGCCTGTATAATATAATGTAGAATCCTCATGTTTTGAGCTAGTTTGAAAAAAACAATAACCGTACTGTTGCTGCGAAATTCTACGGTATGACTTTGCTATTCATTTATTAAACCCTGTAATATCCTTTTAAAAGGGACATTTAAGAGGGCCCAATGCTGTAAACTTGTGAGTATGTGTAGGCTGCTGTTCCTTTCAGTGGAAGTAATCATGCACGCAAAGTTAATTACACTTAAGTGTTCGCACCATTGTGCCCATAAACTGTGGTTGTCTTGGGGTTTTGTTGGGGTAGGTGATGATGTGTCCAGGATTTTGAGAGACATATTCAAGGGATTGCTTTTAAGCATGGGCAAGAAAACCACACAGCAAACTAAATCTCTGTTGCCTAGTTTGAAAGAAAAGAAAAAAGAACTATTGTTTTCTTTTACGTTATTTAAGATGGAGCTATGAAGGGTTAATTTTGCCAGTGGAAAATATTTTCTCCTTAAAGTAGCCATAGCCATTCACTGTTTGTTACCATAGCTACCATACCTAATTTCAAAGCATTGCAAATGTCATTAGACTCATCCTAGATTAATGAATTGTTAAGTTCTCATTTCTAAAAAGTAGGAGTTTGGTGATAAGACACTTGTTTTAAATCAGGAAACTGCCTTGGACATTTTATCTGGAAAAATAATAGTGAAAGTAATCTTTTTTAAATCTCTTATAGGCTGAGAACTTTAATGCCAAGTTTCTTGCTGGAGGGAATTTTTATAGTTAAGTTATAAACACCTGAGAATTGCAGTTCATAATGGAAACTTCAGGTCTGTTTTAGCCACAGCAGCATACACAAATCTGAAATGAAATTTCTAGAGATTGATTTCACTAGACGGAAAGAGCTGATGGAGTGGGCACTTGCCTTCGCTTCTTAAAAGCAAGATCCATACTAAGCACATATTTTGATTGTACCGTGGAATGGGTTGCATTTCAGTGTTGAAAAGCATTCATTACTTACCTTAAATTAGGTTTAAATGATGTTACCAAGCAATTTCTTAAATTAGTTGTGGGATTGCACTGTTAAAAGTTTTCATGTAAATAACTTGGTTCTGTCACTGTGCACAGCACTGTAGGTTCTCACTAAAGCTGAGCTGCAGTCAGCTATTTCCATTAGTAGATAAGATTATGGATTACTGTTGAAGCACTGAACTTAGTGGTTATCCAGCCATTCGTATATAAATAATACTCCACTGCTGCACAATCAGCCCACTGCTCCCTGGCATTATCTGCTTGATTATTTTCGCATTTGTATGTAACTTCAGTGATTAAATGCTGGTCTTGTTCTCCTTAATGCGAGTAGATATTCCCTTGAAGTTAGTGGGAGCTCTCCTTCCATAGGGAGTATGGAATGAGGCCATAGGTTAGCAAATTTTTCACATATCCTTCCTGGAGATTAATATTTTCTCCTCTCCCTCCTTTCCTGAAGAGGGATAAGTTAAAGTAGCATGCAGCCTTCGAAACAAACAAGTAAGTAAATGCTGTTTTGTAGAGGACAGGCTCCACTGCTATTGATTGCAGATTTGCTTGATGCCTGCTTACCAGGAAGTCCTGCTGTGGCCCACAGTGGTTCCTCCAGGACCACCTAAAAGGTCTGAGTTAAGCAGGACATGAAATGGCTGGAGTGGAACCCAAAAGTGCATGGGTCAGGAGTGGCATATGCGGCGTGCTCTGCTTTACACATGTTAGATCCTTTTGCTAAAGGGAAAATAGTATGGGAATCAACAACAGTAAATGGAATAATTCCTCTGCACGTTTATAGAGTGAACATAAAAAACAACTTCAGAGTGGGGCTTTTGGGTTAGAATTTATTTTTATTTTTCTGCAACAACTGCTTTACTTTCTGCTTCCTCAGTCATTTGTAAAGCACTGGAAATTTTCAAATACCTTTAAAAATGAAGGTTGTGGTAAATGATTGATGGAAAAGATCATAGAAAATCTCTGCTTGAAAATGGAGAACCTAGAACTCTCTTCCATTTCAGCAAGAATACTTGTCTGTGTGCCTGCTTCTGGAAATGAAGTTGCAAGTACCTGCATTTTATATAAATACGTTAAATGATTCCGGGTACTCTGGAATGTGACGCATAAACCCAATGGAGACGGGCTGTGAAATTAAGGTCTTCTAAGCAACTCATTGAATCTTCCTTACAGAAAGATTAAAAAAAAACCAAAACGAAAACCCACCACCACCACCAAAATTTTTAAAAAATTACGGGAGTTATTATTAAGAAAGAGGGGTTTGGAGAAAAACTTCTCAGTGAGTTGTTGTGTGACCATATCTTTGTATGCTTATGTGCATATACCATTATTACAAATCAGCATAATAAATTACATTTATCCCTATTTTATAAGGAAATTAATATACTTAAAGCCTCTAGTTATATCCCAACCATGAGAGTGAATTTGTAAGGGAGTTTGTGCCTTAAAAGTCATGCATTTTGTTCATACCCCTTCATCAATGTAGTAGTTTCTTAATATGTCTAAAATATTTTTTCTCTGTTTCTGTCACTTGCATTGTTATAAAACCAGCACACATTTCTATAATCACGAGAAAGTACTAATTTTTGTTTTTTCAGGAGAGCTCTTCAGAAGCTCATGCTTTGATGTAATTCTGTGAAACTGAATAGAGTTGTTCCCACATGAAGCTGTAGCTATGAGTCAAGAAACAAATCCATTAGCTGGATCTAAAAGTAATTATTAATGTTGTGTCTATATGTGGAAGTACTGGTCAGTACATGTGATAAAATAACTCCTGCTCCCTTTTAATAATTCACATATCTTCCTTGGCATTACAGAAAGTCTCATCTGAGAAACATGAGCAGAATGTAGCACTTTTGTCACATTTCATTTGGTAATTACTTCTGAAAACATCAGTATTTCAACTAACTTTTAGGGTTTGGTTTGCTATTTTGTTCTGGTTTTTTTTTTAAGAAGTCCTGCTCCTTCACACACTAATGGTGTGCAAATCCTGTCTCAAGCTACTCAATTTCTTGCACTCCTTCAAGCTTAAAATCCGTAAGTCAAATTGCAGTTTGGAAAAGTTCATGTCCAGTAAGTTTCAGCTTGGATTTATTTTTATGGTTAGTTTTAATGCTCCTATATAGGATTTTGAAAGAGAAAACGTGGCAGCTAGATCCTTGCTAATAACTATAGCGTCTTTTTAAATAGCACTGAGCATAATAAGGGTGTCATGCAACACTCATCCACTTGTCCTCAGATCTTTTAAAGGCTTGGGGTTTTTTTCCCCAATGGTAATTGTCTTCCGCAACAGTTTTAAATAAAATCTCATCCATATTTTTTAAATAAGGAATAAAAAGTAACGGGATACGCTTGTTCTGTACCATGCCACACTCATCGCCATAGGATCTGAGTAGCGTCCACAAGTGCATTAAGCAATGAACTAACATCTGTCATGTGTTGTTTATTGTCTCATCCTCTCCCCCCGGAGAGAGCTGTGTTCAGCGGAGTGTTTTGTTTCAGAAAGGGTTTCTTGGGAGGGAGAAAGAGTTGCGCTTTTTTTTTTTTTTCACCCCCTTAAGCACATACCGCTATGTATTTGTACTAGAGGAGGCAAAACTGAGAAACTCGCCATGCATCTGGCGTGGAAGATGTTGGCGCTTGTGACCAGTCCTTAGTTCACAGTGCAAGTTTTCGATCAGCCCATTAAAAAGTTCAGGCTCCCTTTCAAGAAGTCTGTGTGCTCTGAGTAGAGAACTTTGGGACAGAAGAAGAGCCCGGCTGTCGCCTGTGATCCTCGGTTAGCAGTCGGAGGTGGCCTTTCTCAGCGTCACCAGCGCAGGCTGCAGTGGCTGGGTGAGAGGTGGTTCTGGTGGGAACCACTGCAAAAACTAGACCAACGTAACAGGCGTGTGGTAACCTGTGTTGGTAGAGTTGCAGTGCAGTGTTCAGTACTAGTTACCATCTGAAGTGCCAAAGGCTTCATTTTGAGACGCTGAGGTAATGGGGCTGAGAAGTGACAGCGGCTGTGGAACTGGATCACTTTCAGCCACAATGAAGGAGTTCTCCCAGGCAACTGGAGATTTTTAATCGTGGCCGTTGTGACATCTTAGTTAAAAAAAGAATCCAAGAAGCTGATGGTGGTGGATTGGTATCTCTGCATCTGCGACTCTACATACTGCTCTTCTAAGTTCCCAACATCACCTACATAGTCTTAGGTTTAGATCTCATCTGTTACAGTTACATCTATTTTAAGGTCATCTGTGATTAAGGCTTGGGTATTGCTGAAACTTGAGTCCACTCAGTCTGGTTGGTTGCATTCTTAACAAATGAAAAAAAAAAACCCCAAACAACAAAAAAACCCTAACAAAGGGTCAAATGGATGTGGTGTGTTGGAAAAACTGTTGTGAGTATGCACAGGCTGTGTTAGACACACAGTGCATCAGAGCCAGATTCAGGTCAGAAGAAAATATTGCTAGCTGAGGTCTGGAAATGCAGTTGATCCACAAATGTTAAAAGACAACTAACATAATTATACACGAAATCACTCATCACCTGTTGTTCTGAAATCAAAAAGGGTAGAAAAGAGAGTTGATTCTTGCAGATTCCAGGAGTAAAGGGTCAAGTGATGGAAGTGCAGTTTCCCATCTGTGCTTTAGTCCTTTCCTCCAGCAAGGCTTGTGACATTAGATGAACCTCAGCCAGCCCTCCCTGGTGAAGTGGTGGTGTACCCTGCAGCCATGAGGTAAGTGGAATTGATATGACTTTCTTCAGCAGCAGCAAGGCCAATGAAAGGTTAGAGGAGAAAGAAAGAAAGTTCTTGTCTCTCTCCTTCTTCAGGTTCTTTCTCTGAATGATGCGGGCTGGTTGGGGCAGATATAGTACCTTTGTGCTTGACTTATCAGAAAGGAACATGTTCTGGTGAAAAAGTACTGATCTCCCCAAGATCTGACCACACTGTAAGATTGTTGGGAAACTCTTAGTGACCCTTAAACATCACAGTCCTAGATGAACTCTGGGCATTGACTGGGTCCTGCATTGGTAGGCATAAGTAGAACAAATTTATGTTCCAGAAATTTCCATGTATGTGCCAATTTCTCAAGGAAAAAGAAGATACCTCTTCAAGCTAGCCCTTGCTCAGTTCTGTTGCAAGGATTTTGGACTGAAGAGGTAGTTTAACTGCCCAGGGTAGCTTCTAGAGATGGGATTTGGCACTTTCAGTGCAGGGTAATGAGGTTACTTAGCCAGTAATTTGCAACTTAGCAAAGCTTAGAAAAATTACTTAATTTTCTTTGGCTCTCAGGGTTTTGTTCCTCTTCTAGTACATACAGTCAGAAAAATAAAGGAAATCTGTCTGAGGGTGCTCTCACTGATCGTTGTGGCTAGCGTATAGTGATAATGATTCTTCAACTCTTCATTTCACAGTTGGTAGACTGGCCACTGAAACACTGGTTTTCAGTGTCTGCTATAGTCTGCAACCTTCTTTTAATGTCTCAGAGGACACTCACTGGTCTGTTTTCAGAAGGTGTAGATGATGGGCATTCAAGGTGAGGTGATTTACACTGCCATTGATCTCAGCATCAGTGCATAGTTTGGAGCAGCTGAGACCTGGGTTGTTTTGGGTAGACAAGAGGCAAACACTTCCACTTTGGCATCTGCTACAATGTGGGTATGAAATCTTTCCAACAATTGCTAACTAAGACTTGTTGGCCTTCCATATGAATCCTTTAATTTGTAGTAGTCTAAGAGTCTGGAAAATAAAACCAGACTTCTCCTTGGCTATGTTTTTTGTAAGTAGATGAACAGTTTGCTGATCCTGAAATGCCTCTGTTGGGTCTGCTGTCAGATGAGAAGGTGGTCTTAGTGCCAGATGCTTTCACATGGTGGCTGGAGAGCACTAACCGCGGGGCTGACGTTCTGATCGCCTCTCCAGTGGGGACTTCTGAGATCGAGTGAAGGGGTGACTGAAGATCTTGCTGTTGCTAGCTTCAAGTTCAGTTAGTGTCAGAGCAATGGTCTCTGTTCCTAGTGTGTCTAAGTAGTGGTCCTGTGGAGTATGATTTCAGATGTGGAATCTGGCTTCTCGTGTCCACTTTTTTCTTGCTGTGGCCATTTCATCTGAAACCAGGAGCAGCACATGCTAGAAGCACAGTAGTAAGTAGCAGAGATTATAATCTGCATAGAATAGACAATGTATAGCCTTTTATGCTTAGAAGGGAATTACTATGCTCGAGGGTAAAGTTATGGTGAAACATTTCTTTGAGAAAACTAGGGCTGAGAGAAAGCACTGTATAACCTGACTGAACCTGTAGGGGAAGCCACCTGGTTTTCATTTTGCTGGCTCAGCAGTATGTTAGATCATAAAGGTCTAATAATTTTTGACATTTCAGTGCATTTGTATTAGATTGCAGATGTTGAATTTCTTGGTAAGTGCATCTTCTCACCATTAAGTAAATTATGGGAAAATATTTTGTACTGTAGCTTAAGAAAAAAATCTTCTGTTTACGGACTGGTAGCAATGGCTGGCCTTTTAAAAACACTACTGGTAATGCATAACCACAATATCAGACACAGAATGTGAAACAGCTTTAAACTTTTGTTTATGTTGCTGATTCCCGCATTGAAAGTCAGCTTAAAATATTGATAAAATTAAATCCTTGCATTCTTATCTCACGGTATTGTAACATACATACCCACAGTTTCTCTGTGTGCTTTTGCTTTCATGCTACCCTACAAATATTTTTCAGTGTTAAGAAAATCAAATGCTAAGTTTGATATATAAGTACCAAACGGTTTGGTGCAAGTAATATGATGTGATTTGTACAGTGTCAAAATCGCATTTAAATGCAACCGGACAAAAACCTGTGTGAATATGATGAAGTTTAAGCACATAAGTAGTCCCAAAAGCCTTCCCAAATTGGATGCCTGTAACATTTAGGGAAGTACAGTGTTGGTTATGCAAACATTACTCGACAAATCAATGTTAATTTAGGACAGGTTTTGAGGACGGCATTTCAAAGCAGCAGCCACGTTTTGTACAGTGCTTGCCCATCAGCAACTCCTCTTTCAAAAATGCTGAATATATGGCTCAGCTAGAAAAAGTTTCTCAAGTTTTGTTGCTTCGTGGATGCATTAGTGTTGTACATGTCAGGTTAACTTATATTTAAAATCAAACACATGCACAAAACCTTTTTGAACCCTCCAGAAGCCCACCTTAGATTGTAGCTGTGTCATAACATTCGTTGCTTATCGACAGTTGCGCTTTGATTACTGCTATTTCTGTCCTTGCATTTGAAAAGGACTGTTAGAAGTCAATGGAGATCAGGTCATTTGACTTGTGTGCATACTCAACTTTGTGTGGTTCTTTGGGATTTGTGTCCTTCGTCCAGCAATGTTTTCATATGTGTGCCCAGAATAAATCAAACCTTTAGGAGTAGGCAGTGGCCTTAAAATGATTTCTGACATAGATGATCTGCTCCCCAAAATAAGAGATCCTTAATTTTGGTGTTATAAAGAGTAAAGTAACTGGGAACTGAAGACAAGTGCAGTTGTTTATTAAATAAATTGTTCTCAGTGTCTTTTTTATGTCCAACTAGTATTAAGCAAGTGATACCAGACGTAAATGTCCCAGAAACAGCATTTTGCAGTGTAACACAAATCAAATGCTGATGAACTTCTTGTGATCATTACTTCTTGAACTAAGACTTTTTGAAGCGAAGTTCATAGGAATTTCTTTTCCATGACAAAAACCCATTACAATTCCTGTTTTTTTCTTTTGAAAATAGATGCTGAAAAATGCATTGCCAAGCATAGAAAGAACTGTCTGAGCAGAGACTGAGAAAAATTGCACACAATGGGCAAGACATTTCATAGAAGTGTGGTTCATAAGTAGAGAATGTGTTACAGAGAGAGATCTTTATTTTGCTTTTAAATATAGTGAGGTCTAGTTATCTTTTATAAACGTTCGAAGGGGAGCTGATTTTTCAGAAGAGGGAAGTCTCAAACAAACTGACCCAAATAAAGTTAAACAGAACAGTCTGCTTCACTACACACTTCTGAAATTTTGTCAGCCTCTGGCATAGATGGGTTTTATTTTGCAAACCAGTTCAAAGCATTTTTTTGTCAGCTGCAGATTACTTTTTTTTACTGCGTATTAATCAAACTGCAGACTAGTTCTTTCAGAGTTAGACTCTCTTCAGTAGTGTATTGCACTATGCTAGTTAACAGCTGTTAGCGTGGACGTTTTTATTGAACTCGTATGTTACTTGATATGAGTACATTTTAGCCCCTGAAGTGGAGGGGGAATCCTTGTTTTCATTTAAAAGAAGTCACTGTGCAGATGAAAACAGCATCTGAAGAATATTGTTTGAAGTAAACAATGACAAAGTCTGTCTAAAAATGCTGTTGAGTAAATAGTGTTTTCTTGAATTTTCAAGCTAACAATTTTCTGGACAGTTTGAGGAAGGGGAGGATTTGTTTTACAAAGTTTTTTTTGTTTCATTTCAGCCTGCAGAAAACAGCCCTTAAGGGAAATTGTCTATTTGGAGAGTTTATAACATGAGATTCATTCAGGGATTTGTTTTGATCAGTTCAGAGTATAGGTGCAGAGATGGTCTGGCCCTGTAAATCCTGTCTCCTAGACTAGTAGCAGTGCTTTCTTATCTACAATTAATGAGGAAATTCTGTCTGAAGGGAACCATTCACTACTGAACCCTGGGGTGGGGTTTTCCCGTTCTTTCCTAAGAGAGGGGTGGGAAGGAATTCGTTTTGACTTTGGAAAATATTTGTAAAAATGTAAATGAAAAGACATTTCATGTTTTGGGGCGGGGGTAGGAGACTACCTTCTCCCAAATAAACATGGGAGAAATCTGTTGTGCCTTAGAACCTTGAAACTTGTATAATTTTCAAAAGTCAGATTGCTTTAATTCTGTTTTGGGCCTTGTTTGGGTTGTGTTTCAGCCAGCATTTTCCAGTAGAGCAGTGAGGTTTTTTCCTTCCCCCCTTGTTTTTGCTCAGTGTAAACAGTTCCTTGCTGTGGTTACACAGACAAATATAGCAGAGAACCCTTTTCTGGGAGAAGAGTCTCCCCAAGCATTTCTTAACCATTTTTGGGAAGAATCGATCTATCTGTGCACGCGAGAGAGGGAGGCAGTAGCTGTAAATTGAAGTGACATCATATATATTACTCCCATTGATCTGCTTTTAGACTAGAGCCAGGATAAAAGGAAATGGCATCAGGGAGGAAGTATGCTCGTTTAGGCACAGATCCCAGTGTGATAATGGAGTAATAATAGAAATCACGCCACTGTCAATTGGTTGCTGCATTAGTCTGAGGCAGATTTCCCCTCTGAGGAGGCTTTCAATGACTTCATTCAAGTGCAGGCAGGAGTAAATGCGATATTCAGCATACCAGCTGTACTACTTTAGTGATTTGTGTCCTGGCTTAGGGGTGCAGTCCAAGCGCTGGTGTTGTGGATGCTCAAGTAGATATATCTGTGTCACATTTCATGGCTGTAAAAGGTCAGTAGTCAATTGTTTCAGTGGCATTTTTTCTAGTATAAAGGGTAAATCTGGCATTTATTGCATTTGTTAATGTAGGAATTGATAAATACCCTCCTTTGCGTGGGTGGTCTTCTGGGATGTGAGGTGCATGACCTCTGTAGCTGCCATACCAGATCTTTGAAGACGCAAGATTTGTTTTCTTTGTCCTTTTTACAGGTTAGGGGTAGGATTCAGAAAACTCACAGTTTTGTTCCAAGATCATTTGTAGAAACCCTTTCAAACCTGCTAATGGCTTGAGATATTCTTGTAACACAGGACAATGGCTGAAGTGTCTTGTGTACTGATATGAGTAAAATACAAAGTATGCTTTTTCTTAGTTCCCAGACATTTACTATACATAGAATCTCAGCCCCAGTAAGCTGCTTCAGTAATAGTCTGAGTTACATTTTCAGCTTGGTTACCTTTTCTTTAATTCTTTCATCTTACCTTTTTCAAATACAGACCTAGTTTTGAGACTCCCCATCATTTGCAGTTTCAGAGGTAACAGCCTCATTATTCAAACTTTGAAACCACCACATCAGGTAACATAGGGGAAGCAGGGGACAAATGGGTATTAAGTGGCACGACAAAGTGAACTTTTAAAAAAAGTCTGAAGAGTTGCAGGAGAGGTTTTACAGTCTTAAGGGCAAGATAATGTGCACAGTGCTGGGATACATCTTTATAGTGGGGATGATATTTAATTACATGGGACATGACAGAAAAGCTCTGGTGTGTGTGATCACAACATATTAATTTGTTTCCTCTTTGTAGTATCAGTACTCACAAATGCGGGAGGGGGAACCCTGGGAAAAGTAGTATGATTTCCATGTGGCAGGCATAGGTTGGGACAGGACCTATCTACTTTGCAATATAAGTAGATGCTGTTGCAGCAGTCATTTCTGTAACGAAACTATTTCTTAATACTCGCCATGTTTCCTGATGGAAGTGATCTACTTTAGTAATCGCATATATTTGAGCATTTTGATTGAGCATGCTCCAATACAGTTCAGAGTGTGATTTTTTATATATATATACACATATATATTTTATATATATAAAAAAAACAATTTTCTTATTATATATATAATTATTTTTTTTTAACAGGAACACTGAAATTTGGTGTTTGGGGTGTTATGGTTGTTTTCTGGATGTTTTCAACATGGAGATACACAGTGACACAAGGAAGTTTACCCTGATGTATTTTGCTGTAGCTGTGTTGTGTGGTTTTTTATGTATGTTAGATATTGAATATGCATTCACAGAATATGAGTTGTTGTAAAGGCAAATGGCGTCAAAATACTTGAAGTTTACTTTTTGTTTTCTCCAGCATTTATGTTTTCATAGCATTTAAAAGCAAGGGCCCCTTTGTATTAAGCATAAGACAAACAAACAGAAAATCAAGAGTGTGTACCCCAAACAATTCTCATGGTGTGAAAGATGAGAAGTAACAGGTGAGTGGGACTAATAAGCACACTGGTGGGGAAAACGAAAAATAATGGAGTGTGGGTTTTTTTGACTGAAAATTCGAGTGCAATTTTGTGAAGTTTATTTATAACCATTAAAAAGCTGCTTTGGAGATAGCGTTATTCATATTGCTGTGTTTGGGGAAAAGATTTCTAAACCTCTGAGGGGATTTTGGGTAGTCACTGTCATGAAACTTCGGCCGAGCTTTCTGCCTCTTTCCTTAGGATAGGTTTTTCTCTTAGGCAGAGTCTCTTATTAAAAGGAGAGCCTAAGAAATGAAAGAGAATGTTCCTCCTTTTATTTGTGTCACAAGTAAGTGGGAGAATAAAACGTAATAGCTGCGCCCACTAGTGCCACTTTGGTTACAGGTCTGTCAGTGTTTCTTCTGCTGGTGCCCCCCCCCCCCCCCCCCCCGCCTGTGTTTGCTAGCTCCTACCTTGCACTTTAATTAAACCATGAGCTGGAAACTGGTATGTACAGTCTCATCCTGGGCGGCTGGAACGTGGGAAAACAACAGAAGCCATGGTCTCAGATTTTTTTTCTCTGCAGTCTTAAATCTAAACTGGTAAGAGTTTAACCTGTAATTCTGAAAACTCTTCACCCATAATGCAGCAGTAGGCAGAGGTAGATTAAGGACATGGCTGTTGCTCTGCTGCTATGCTTTTGTTGGCTTCAGTGAGATTCTGTAATGTTAGATTAAAAAATAGCTTTCTGTGGGTGAATCTGTATAGCAGTTATACTGGAGATATATTATAAAATAATAACAGCTGTTCTATACCTATGTATTCAAGCAGCTGTTCTGCAGTTTCTACAAATGAAGTATTGCTCTGCTGTCTTTGTAGTTAGCAGGGAAGGCTTTCTAAATCAGGAATTACCTTTCTGTGCGTGGTATTCTGTAGCATTTCAGATTTTATTAGTGTTCAAAATGACTTCAGTTGCCAAGCAGAGCCACTTCCCAGAAGCCTTCCCTGTTTTATTTTTTAGAGTGTCTCACCATCCCCCAGGCAGCTGCTGTTGGACTGTGCAATAAACATTCAAGTTGGCATTTTAGTCATCCTGAAATTCAAATATTCAGTATTTCTGAATGTCTGACTATTTTTAACAACTCCATTTTGTTGGCAGGCTTTGGTATCACTTAGAAAATGTTCCGCTAAGAGCCAGTAAGATGTGCAGTTTTTTTCTCTCTCCAAGAATACAACTTTAATAATAAAAAAATGGAAGGAAATAAAAGTGCAAGGAAACCAAAGCATTAAAATCCTAGAGATGTCTTTTCCTCTGTATTCTGATTTAGGTACTAATGCTATATTATGTCAGACTAAAAGGGAAGAAAATGTCATGTTGCTTAGTTGGTTGTTAAGACTTATCAGAAGATCCTTGGTACCTTCATGGACTTGCCGTCAGAGATCAGGGGTCCAGACTTGTAAACAGCCCGGGCTGTGGGCTGTGTTGTTGGAAGAGGCATTTCCTATAGGTGGCTTCATTTTGTACCTGCTTAGCACACTGACGCAGCAGAGTGGGACATGGGCAGCAAGACAGGAGCAGAGAATCGCCAAATGTGATAAAAGCTGGAAGTAGTGTTAAAGTAACAGGATATCTTTTTTCATTAATCTGTCTGGAGAACATTAGAAGTGAGCAGTGCTGGTTTATTTTTGTGTGCAAAAGCTTAAATTCACGTTCTTCCTCTATTCCTCCTTCCCCTTTTGGAGCCCCACAATGACAAATAGTGGGGAAAGCTTTGGGGCATTTAACAAACTCCTGACTGATCACCCTGAACCCTGAATTTCCAATAAATGTTTCCTGGCAGCTGGTGTAATTTGTCTCTGAGCTCTGTTTGAATTATTTATTTGTTCCTCCAATAAGCCTATTAAACAGAGCACTTAAGCACTTGCTACATCAGATTTCTTGTGCTTTTTCTTTTTAGGTTACATTAGGTTCAACTTGAAAATGATAGGTTCTGGAGTCAGGCGACTAACTACTGAAGATACATACATGTATAGATAGATATATACTGTGTGTGCCACAACCATAACATTCATGCGTCTTTACCGTGTAATGATGGACGGCTTGTGACTCATTGCACTAAAATATGACTCAAAATGTGTCATTACCACACTTGTTTGTGGGCCATGTATTTGTGTTGTGTTTCTTTGTTCACTGTAAGAATATTGTGCAATTGGTCATATAACAGATAAAAATGCCACTCTTAAAAATTATACATTTGTATGTCTGTTGATTCCTGAAATTATGCACTGTAAATTATTCTCTTTTTTTTAATTCCTTCCAAGCCCAAACAAAATAGAATTACTTAGCATATGTATTCCATAAAAATCTTACTTAATAAGCTATGATTATGTTTCAATAAGATAAGCATGGTTTATATCTGATCTAACTATAGTAATGAAAGCCACAGAAAAATTAGTCTTAATTGGGCCCCAGCACAGAGCCTTTCAGAACACAGACACGTAAACCCTGAGGTTTTTCAGAAACCGGCTAGAAGTTCTTGTTGTATTTCAAGTTGAAAGTACACAGGTTATCACAATCTTGTCCTCTTGTGGTTTGTTTCCATTTAATTGCTCAGTCAGTAGAGATCTTTATTCACACACGACATTTATTTTCCTCTTAGCTTCTCCCTGACCAGCTGGTCTTACTTCTGGAGTCTCTCTTGGAGGAGAAGATGTTGTGTCCTAGAATGCTTCAGTGCTTAGAGAAAACGTACCAGCTCCGGGAGCAAGATGCTGAGGTAATTCACTTCAAAAAATATCTCCCTAATGTATGGCATTGCATTGCTGACTAGGAGTGATAGTGTTCCGCTAGGATCCAGACTTATTCAAGTTCTTTTTTCCATATCTAAATCTGAAATTGGATGCTCTTAACTCCAGTATTGTTGCATCTTCAGATGCCTTAATTACTCAGTATTTCTGTGTGTTTTGTGTGGGTCCAGGTGTGTTTGCATACCGTGGTAGTAAGAGGTGGTGCAGCCTAGATGTCGTAACTATTGTATGTGTACCTTGGGCAGCACATTTGCTCTCGTGTTAAATTTCTTACTATGTCATGGTGGCTGTATATTAGGGCCCAGTTTATTCTAGTTGTGAGTATTGTCTCCAAATGCAATTGTGTCTGTTACGTTCTAGAATTATTTTTCCCCAGGGTCAACCCATATTGTTCCTCTTTGAGCGCTCCAAAGTCTTACTCGGGATTTCTAAAAGTTTGCTTTCCAGAGAGACTACAGTATGTTCTGGTTTTAGGCATGAGTTTAAGGCGTGTCCTGGTTTCAGCTGGGATAGAGTTAATTTTCTTTCTAGTAGTTGGTACAGTGTTATGTTTTCAATTTAGTATGAGAAGAATGTTGATAACACACTGATGTTTTTCAGTTGTTGCTATACTAAGTCAAGGATTTTTCAGCTTCTCATGCCCAGCCAGCAAGAAGGCTGGAGGGGCACATGAAGCTGGGAGGGGACACAGCCAGAACAGCTGACCCAAACTGGCCAAAGGGGTATTCCATACCATGTCATGCCCAGTAAATAAAATGGGGGGAGTTGGCCTGGCAGGGGGTTATCGCTGCTTGGGAACTGACTGGGCATTGATTTGTGAGTGGTGAGCAATTGTATTGAGCATAATTCATTTTGAATATTCCAATTCTTTTTTTTTCTTTTTTTTTTTCCCCTCTCTGTCCTATTAAACTGCCTTTATCTCAACCCATGAGTTTTACTTTTTTCCCCCAATTCTCTCCCCCATCCCACTGGATGGGGGGAAGTGAGTGAGTGGCCGCGTGGTGCTTAGTTGCTGGCTGGGGTTAAACCACGACAAGGTGGAATCAGTTCTTTACAGTTGCTTCTAGTAAGTGCCAGGGATATTAACAGTCCCTGAGGAAAACACGGTTTTATATGATACTGTAAATGTGCCTTCCCCATCACAGGCACATATGAGGCTAGCATCCCTGCTCCAAAGAGCTTAATGTCTTTGGAGACAAAATCAGTAAATCCTTATTACCACAAACAGCACTGGCTATTTTGTAGAGTCCCATGGATTTCTCAAGCTGGGAGATTTGTGACAGTGAAGACAGCAGAACTTGTGGCTGAAAGCACCCTTGCAATGAGTCTTTGCTTCAAGTACGTAGTATTCAGGAGGGGAGGTGAGAAGATGGAATCAGTCATGAAGATAAAGGATGTATAGATTTATATATAAACAAGGGTTAGTTATGAAGTAGCATATGATCAAGCTAATGTGCAATAAGGGAGCATGGTAAACGTAACATGACATTTGACTCTTGTTTAATTAAAAACTCCTGTGAAGGCTGCAGAAAGTCAGCGTGCATGACTTACCCTATTATAATTGGAACTTTATAGCAATAATTAAAATTGTAGGGGAGAGCAAAATCTCTTTTGTTGCTCTTATGCTGAAAGTGCTGGGTGGACACCTATAAACAGTTGGGAATCCAAACATTAACGTAAAGATCAATAGAACAGAGGTCTAGCTTTTTCTCAGAAAAAAAACAGACAACATTTCCACTGTTGCCATTTACTGCACCTTTTTACTTTTTTGTTGAAACAGGTTTCCAAATGCCAGATTTGTTTTTAATTAGTACTTGAACCAACTTTTCTATTTATAAGTATTAGAATGTATTTTAATCACATCTGAATACCAGTGAAATGTCATGAGTTCTATAATGGGAAGAGGAATTAATGGGGAGATAGATCAAAGCAATAGCTGTGGTGTTGCTGCTCCATGCCTGTGAATTGTAAGCACCAGGCCACAAGCTTTGGTTTCTCAGATTTTCCCTTTCTCTCCACATTCATGCTTGCTTTCTTCCTTGCAGTGTCATACAAAAGTACACAAGCAATCAGTCAGAATTTTTTCTTTTTTTTTTGAAAAAAAACCTACAAAATTACAGCCTTGGTGAAAGGAGCATAATCTCCATTTTATTTTACAAGGTGAAACCAAGGGCTTAGCAGATGTTGAGAAGTACAACTAAGATAACATTACCATTAGCATTTTACCAGTCATCAGACCCCAGACACCTACAGTCAGTCCTTTAAAGGGAACATTAGCTTACACACCCTCACATACCTGAGGGAAGGACTTTTCATGCCTCTTTCTCCAGTACCTGCATAGGGGATTTTTCTTGTCATGACACAGGGACAAAGAACCTCAGTCCAAGCCTATAGCTGAGCTGTTCTTGTCTAGATTTAATTTGTGACGACATTAGTCACTTACAATGATCCTGTTATGTTACTGGAGTTCAAATGTTCTCAGTAACTAAGCATCAGAAATGAATCATTAAAAATACAAGCATAAAAAATTGCATGCAGGCCAATAAAAAAAAAGAAAACTGTCAATGGCAGAGGTTTTATTCAGGTATTCTTTTTAAGAAGTTTGTCAGCTGTGTTCCATCCAACAGCAGAAAGTTAAGAAATAAGACCGGGTTTTCCTATTTTTGATAAGTGGCATTTAAATTCACATTAATCTTCCAGCAGGATTTAGCAGTGATGTGGCCAGTAGTATGTTTTTCTGTATTATAAACAAAGTTTGCTCTTGAAAACTGTACATAAAATGTTGTCTGCACACTCAAGAGTTGGAAGGCTTTCCCTGTATGTATTGTAGGTCACTAGAAGGCCTTTGTACAGCATCAGAGGGAATACAAAGGATAGCATGTATACGTGCTGCTGAGTATGCTTGCAAGGGCAAGAATGTTCCACGTTTTGTAGTACTTATGTGGAAAAAGTAAAGGATTTGGATAATCTCACCTCATCAGGTAGGCGTGTTGGGAGGAGTAAAGGGGACAGTTGCCTGGTGGATTTTACTGTTGGGATGAAACCAGTAGAGAACCACCTCCCTGTCTCTGCCTATTTTAAAGGACCTGAATGTCTGTCTGGACACTTCAGTCCTGTAGCATGCTGGCATTGAAGCACCACACCAAAGCTAGCACTGGGATGGTACTGGAGAAAAGTTGCCCAAGGTTGCTTGAGCCTGGTTGACTGGAAATGGGATACATGTGCATTGGGCTTGTTTTGTCTTTGGGTTACTTCACAGTTCACACATTGAGAAGCGTGTGCAACACAGCTCACTAACTCGTTGCACAAATGCTGCAAGAGAGCTTGTTACCGGGGATGGTGTTGTCCTACACAAGTATAGCATGGGAAGTCCCAGTTCATGTTTCTCAAAGCTTTTATATCTGTGTTTCTGAAGCATCTTTATTTGGACTTTAAAGTTCAGCACACTTGTTGTAAAACAGCGTGCACCTGGCAGTGTCTGCACTTGCCCGCGGCGACATGCAGGTCTGTCCTCAGTCAGTGAAGGTTGCCAACAGCACTACTTGGTACTCCTGGCAGTGTCTGCACTTGCCCGCGGCGACATGCAGGTCTGTCCTCAGTCAGTGAAGGTTGCCAACAGCACTACTTGGTACTCCTGACCGCTTGTTACCACGTGCATGTCCAGCCTTACCAACGTAAGGGCACACCGTACTTCAGAAAGGAGAGGAGGGGTTGCAGCAGGTTATCATCTGCCTTGTTTAGATTCCTTTGAAGCAGCCAGGAGGGTAAGAGGTCAGTAGTAGGCTCTCCCTTCTCAGACAGACACTTATTTGAATGCTTCAGCTAAAAAGAAAATCAGAGGTTAGGTAACATGTTTCTGATTCATAATGCCTAACGCATCTCTGATAGCAACCTTTGAGCCACAAGAGCCAGAAGTGAGATGCTGATGGCTTAATCACGTTTCAAACTGGTCTGCCCCCAGTCTTGGGTGCTGTAAGAGGCTTGTAGGGCATCTGCCTAACTGTAGAATTTGTGACTCGCTCCTATTTTTTTCAGTCCACTTCTGTAGCAAATCATGATTTTATTTTCCATTTGCTGTTCAAACCTTAGAACATATAAGAAGGCACACAACTACAAGTTTGTTTTCCAGAGATTAAACTCACTGCTATGAATTCTTTGAATTGAGCATATCCAATATATCTTTAAGCAATGTTTGGAGAGCAATGAAGGTTTCAAAGGTTAAAGCCATTTTTCCATCACCTCTCAGTGCCTTGAGCCCATTGTGGCTCGGACCTGGTCAGACGAGTGGGAGGCAATTGCATGGAAGAATGATTGTGTCCTCAGTTTTCTCTTCTGTTCCCACTTTTCTTGCTGTGCCACTTCCCGTTGCATAGTAAGGTGGCTTATAGACAGGCTACACCTCCATGGCGTACCACGTCCTGGGTCCGTCAGAAGCATAATAGAAGCTGGCTGCAGTCTGAATATGACAAAGTCCAGCTGGAAGTTCAGCTGACTAAGGAGAACTGAGATATGTTTTAACACAGCTACAGTTGCCATCAGGCAGTTGCAGGAAGATAACAGAATTGAAGGTGGGTCTGGGGTTGTTTCTGTTTTGTTTCTTTCTGAGGTGGCTGTTTGTATTTATACAGATATTTAATTTATTCAATATCTAGCGTCTGGCAGAATGAGGAGAGCTGGTCTGCATGGAAAGTTTCTGGTTGCTAGTATTTTTTTAAGTCTGCCTAACCTTGTTGACACCTCTTTTGATGTAACTATGCAAACTTACCTTGTTTGAGCATAGGCTGTTGAGGACTTTCACTGAACTGATTCCAATTTTTTTACAAATATCTAAAGACAACACTGGGAGCTCTGGATAACACTCAGTGAACCTGTTAACTAGAAGAACCCTGTGATTATTTCCATTATTTCTCTTCTAACATCTTCATTTGGTCAGGGAGAGGCCTGTAATGTGTGTGTACACAAGGTCACAGGGTGGCTGAGTAGCCTGCAGAATAGTAAAAAAAGCAACAGGGAAAAGATCACTAAGGCCATAGGAGAAGGGTAGCGTGTGTGTGTGACACTTTCAGTCCTCTTTAAGACTTGACAGTATTTCTGCAAGTGTGTTCTACTTGTTGCTGAATTATCTAAGACCTGGTGATAAAAACCAGAGAATATGGATGAAGCAGAAAGATTTATGGTGTGTTTCCCCAGACTTTTCCCCATAGAGTTAACTTTTCTTTCTTTCCTACTGCAGGCATCACTTTTTTATAAAATATCTTGCCTGCACAGCATATGGGAAGTTGCTTTGTTAGTTTTCCTTGTCTCAGCAAGTTGGCTGAAATGCTCTTCACTTACATAATGCTTTCCCTGTGTTCAGGATCATAATGTGGTGTATTTGGGGGGGAGAGGAGAGACTATAACTGCTTCTGCAGAAAATGTGAGTAAAATGAGTTAAGATCATAGTATCGTCAGTCATGTGGGTGGCATAAAGCCGTTCTCACACAACTACTTCATTGTGCATGAGGCCTGCCTATGAGACCAAGGCTATAAAGTGGTGGCATCTTATTTCACTGACAGAAATCCAGCCATGCTAATACAAACCACATAAGGTGCTTGGCGTCCTAAAAGTGGTGAGAATGGTGTTTAGGGCAAAATAACTTTGATTCATTGATCTTTCCTAGCCCGTGAAAAGCTGGCAGACCTGGAAACACAAATGAATTACAATGCAATATCTGTCTTGAAGCATCCCATCTGATGGCGACTGCGTTGAGCTGAGCACATTCTCGCACTGCGTTATTCAGCTGTCCTGCCAGTTGTGGCTGGGCATTGTTGGAAGGCACCCTTATGGAACAGAGCTCTGTAGAGTATGCTGTAAAACTGGGTGGGAAAAGGGAACTGCTTGGGAAAGGTCAGTCCATGCTCGCAGGCGGACAAGGCACTCGGTGGGCTTTCCTTTCAGCACAGCCACTGGGGTAGTCCTGCCGTGGGGCAGGGGCTCAGGAGCCGTGTCCAGCTGTTGAATAAAATTAGTAATGTGTTGCAAATACCTCCACAGGCTTGCCAGTCCTTCTTGATTGGACCATGGAGCAACAGATAGGCACATTTCAGATAGTGGCGTTGCAACCGAACAGGGAGATACACGATCCTTTTCCTTAATTTACGTCATTGTTGGTATGAACCACCAATTCAATAGATGAAAAAAGGTGACAGCTTGAGCTGATGACTATTACAGGACATTACTTTCTTCAGAAGATAAGTGAACGCAATAATTTTTTGCTTCTGCAAAAGTAAAAATAGTTTCTGTACTTCTTCCATATTTAAACATACAGCTTATTATTCAATTTCAACTCAAGTCGAGATGCCTTATTTTGTGTATGAGAGTATGTTTTGCGGGACTTACAGAGCTGCTGTGAAAATTTACCACAGATGCAAAATAAGTTTCACCTACCTTTTCCTAACATTATATTCCGAGCACTGTTGTGGCACGAGAGATAGATGAGATTACACTGAAGAATTTTTTATTCACAATTTAATTGCAATTAGCAATTCAATATTTAGCAATTAGCAATTTAATATTTAGGAATTAGGAACTTAGAAAAAGCTCGTTAGAGCAGTCAGCCTGCATGCCAGATTTGTTTCTGGAATAAGTCAGATTTGAGGTTTGTATACCCAACCATTACTGAGGCAGAATGCTCATTAAATGGAAAAGAAAGAAGAGAGAAGAAATGCAAGTTTTGAGAAAGTGAAATCTCTGTACTGTTATCAGTCTGATGCTTTTCACACTCATCCTCACAGAAATATTAATTTGTTTTTCCCTGCTCTTCTCCTGATACTTCCCCTGGCAAATACTAGCAAGGAATATCTGCCACAGAAAATGTTTCCCATTTTCACTAGTAAAGGGGTTATCAGTAGACTATCCCCCTCTCCTACAAACGAAATGCATTGACTGGAGCAGCAGTCACTTGTCAAGAGGTCTTCTGTGATTTTGATATGTTTTGAGTCTTCACCCTGCTTCGTGTTCTTACTTGTGTTGCATCTAAATGCAGTTTGCAGGCTCTTTGGCATGGATGGTATTGGTATTACTACTGGTAAAGGTAGTTTTTCACAAGCATGCATTTGCTGGAGTTGGTTTTTTTTTTTCCCCAGTGAAAGGAACTTTGAAAAGGGTAGCGTCTAGGAAGATGTCATTTGCTTCCCAAACATGAGGCCCAAAATTCAGTGTGAGGCTAAGAAAATTGGAACAGGATGAGGGAAAAACGCTTCCAGTTACAGCAGTGGGAGTTGTGCTCTGGGACTGACTCTGGCTCACGTGCCCATCATAACTGAGTGGATGTATTGGGATGAATTTGTAAGACTGACTGAAGGATAATCTCGAGTAGCTATAATTCGGGTTTGTTTTGTCACTACACTCAAAGTGGGGGGGCTTTTCCAGCCACTTGAGAAGAACAGAAAATCCCTCCATCAGCATTAGCGCTCCGACGGGCATGATCAGGGCGCGAGATTTATAGAGCACTGGAAATAGCTTTGCACCAGTCAGCACTCCCGATCCCGCACCCCTCCAGGAGCCAACAGCAACACGTTTGTTCCAAGTGATCTCACTCACTGCCGGGTGGCATTAACAGGAGTTTCCAAGCCCCTGACTGGTGCCATTACCAGTGCTGTTCACTTATCGTGCCTTGTTTTTCTAAACTGGTTTTGGGACTTAATTTCCTTCTTATCTGGCAGCCCAACAATTTAGCAAGACTTGGAAGGTGGGGGAGCTGATGGTAAGAAGGAACTAAATACGGCATTCAGTTGGTTTGGGGTTTTTTTACTGTTTATCCAAAGAATTCATGGAGGAAGGGGTTGGAGATAGTTCCTGCTTTTCTATGTCCTATTGTCCGGAAAGGAGAATGAAGTGGTGGAGTCCTCTGGGCTTCTGAAATCAATCCCAAAGGTGTTCTGAATTGGGTGCAACTGCTTTATATGAAATTTTATACAGTATTTCTGTGTAGGGCAATACAAATGTAGCACTGTAATACAAACCACCTGGCCTTGTCATGGAATTTAAAAGGTTACTCTGTTTGCCTATGTATGATAGCACTGACATAACAGCCAGGATGTCAAGGAGAATGTAGTTTTAAAAATACAAACAAAAGCTCCTAGCTCTCAGCAGCGGTTTTGTTTTTTTTCATTATGAAGCTGTAGGAATTTTTGTGCTTGTGTGGTGCATCCTCTTTGTTGTTTTTGTGTTTTGTTTTGTTTTGTTTTAATTCTGAAAAAAGGTCTGAATATACTTTTTATTTAAAATAAACTGATTTTGAGGCTACGTCCAAACAGCTCATCTAGTACTTCTCATTCCTGTATAGAGGCTGACTGCAGATGCAGGTTATGCCTGGATAGGACCACAGAGCTGGAAGAAATCTGCTACGCCATAAGCCTGTGAGGTCTAAATAGTGCAAGAAACAGGACAATTCAAAGCTGCTAGCTGTAGTTGGTTCTTATGTCATTATCTTAGCCGCATAGATCTGGTCCCACCGCTGAGTCACTGACTTAATAATGTGTGGGTAAAAGTCTGCTGTCCTCCTTTCAACTCCATGCCATTTAAATACCTTTGGGGTTGCAGTGCCCTGGAGAGGAATTTTGTTGTGTTCCACATGGGGTAAACATCATTCTAAGCAGCAACGGTCACTGTGTTCTTGGGAGCAGGGAATAAAAGAGGAGAAGATGAGTCAAAAATCTGAAACATGGAGTAAAATCTAGATGTTCTCATGTCAGGAGTGAGCATCTTTCTTCTGAGTTTATAAAATCAATATATACTTCGCCTAAGAATTTTTGCTGGTGTTTGGGGAAAAGGGGTGTGTGTCAGAGTGATGTGAAAGGTCTTTGTCTTTAGAGTCAAAATCTCATGTTTAATTGTTTGGAAATTGGAAGCAAAGTTTTAAACTACGAAAAATTGGAAGGATGTGAGTGAGCATGGGCTGGGTTGGCTGGCTGTGACCTAAACTGCAGAAAAGCCGGGCAGCCACATTGTTCATTGCCTGGAATTTGAGTCTCATTTTCATATGGAGCTCCAGATTCTGTGTATGACAGTAATCTTGCCTGGAAATCACAAATGTTTGCACCACAGTCACTGTGGGAGGCCAAAGATAAAAGGAAGGCCTTTTTTTGCCTCTAGTTACAAAAGGGAGGAGATAGACGTAGGGGAATGGAGAGAGGGGCATAAGCAGTGGGGATAGCTTACTGTTGCCTTGATACTTGCAGCAGCCTTTCCTTTTGCTGAACAGGAGTTATAACTTAATAATAATCGGTAACAGACGGTTGGTGTGCTTGATGTGAAACTCTTGAGAGCTGGATTTCTGCTTCAGATGTATGGGTGTTTATGTGCTTTTTCCCACTACAACATTTGGTTTTATAAGCCCAGCACGCTTTCATGTGCATGTATAAATAGCTTGTGTTGAAATATATATACAAACACTGTATGGGTAAAAATGCTAGACAGACCCCATCCGGAGACAGCTGGGAGAGACAGTGGCGATGGGGAGTATTTGAAACACTTGCGATGTTGATATGAAAAAAAATACGGTGATACCAGAGGTAGTCTAGCCATTATTGTAGACAGGTGTTTCAGTAGGGCGTCAGAGGGAATGTGGATGGGGTTGTATAGGAGATGGAGAGGCAGTTGTGGTGGTGTATTTTGGTTGAGGCATCAGTTGGGACATGCACATATGCCCAAGCCGGTCTTACCTTGCTGAAGGCATGGGGCTCGTCCCTGCAGTACTTCTTGGTGGAGGCTGCACGGGGGGGTTGGTTGTACCCGAGGCCGGCATCTGGTCTTCCTTCTCTTCCCTCGGAGGTACAGGATCTCCCTCCCGGCCCCCCCAGCACTCTGTCCTTTCTCGCCCACAGCCTGCGCCTTCACGCCTGCAGCCATCCTCACCGCAGCACCCAGCTGGGAGAAGGGACAAGCGGGGATGGAGGGCGGCTGGGAGCGAAGCCCCGGGAGCACCCTGCCAGCCCTCCGGCAGGGACGGGGAAGGCACGAGGAGCAGCTGGGTCTGGTGCCGGTGCAGGGCTGGCTCCGCGGGCAGCGGGGCTGCGACCCACCCTGTCCTGGGGCAGAGTCCCGCTGGGATGCCGGCACGTCTCCCAGTGCCGGGGGTGCAGGGAGGTTTGTGGGGTGGTGCAAGCCTTTCTTCTGCCGCCAGCCAGAAGGCAGCCCTGCTCCTGAGAGCCAGCAGCACCACAGCAAAGCGAAGCTCGGCACACATCTCCAGTGAAATTGTTAAAAAGGCAGCTGATGACATTTTTTCTGCCATCTCCATCTTGCTGCAAGCTGTGAACAGCGCTGACGCTCCGGCATGCTCAACAGGCAATACTGAAAAGGCAGGGGAAAGGGGAAGCATTTGGTTCCAGTGTAAGTAGTGTATTTATGTTTTTAATTAAGGCTTATTTTTAAAAACCTTTGTTTTTCAAATTAAGTGAGTTCACATGCTGTGTTAAACATTTCCTTACCTCACATGCACTATGCTATAGGAGCCGCTCCCCCCAGCACGGAGATGGCAGCAGTGCACATGAGAATGCAGTGAGAAAAGCCTTTGGGCACAGCGGGGACGCGCTCTCCCAGCAGGCGTTGAAGCATCACACTACCTTGGTGCTGGTGGCCCTCTTGTCATCCAACCGTGCTGTAGGTCACTGTCCTCCTACTGCTTTTTTTGGTCCGCTGTAAAAGAAGAATGGAAACTGGAGGCCAGATCCTGTTGTGTGTCCGTCTCCTGTTAGGGCAAGGAGGGGCAGGCTGAGGAGTGTTGAGATTAAAGAAGTAGGCATCCTAACCGAGTCACCTATTCACAGTGACAGCTTTGACACCAGGAAAGAGATGCTGCCTGTGCCACCATTGAAGAAGGATTAGACATGGCTTCTTAGTCTCTTCCTTTTTCTGATTTCTTTTGGAAAATTTTCTTCTACCAACACGGATGTCATTGATCACAGATGGGGCCCGCATAGGGAGAAGAGTGTCTGGTCTCTAATTGGGAGCTCTCGGTTTGTGAACCTGGGGTAGGGAGAAAAGGGCATTTGTCTTTTCCAAACAAGTCCTCAGCATGTGCGTCATTACCAGGAATGAAACTTGTCCCGAAATGCTGCCCTTTGGTCGCTATGCCTTTCTGATCACAGAGAGCAGCAGGGATGCCCTCCGCTCTGC